>NC_134208.1:103732500-104982500 GCF_965140235.1 Caretta caretta
GCAGAAGCAGCCAAAGTTGAAGTGGGTTTTAGCTCATGAAAGCCTAGGCCCAAATAAATGTGTTAGTCTCTAAGGTGCCACAAGGACTCCTCGTTGCTTTTGCTGATACACAGCTACCCCTCTGAAAATTTACTGGGGTCGTCGTGACACCCTGTCCTTCCAGAGGCATTATGCCTCCTGGAACGCCTGCTGGTCAGCGCAGTGACACCGCAACCGTGTCTTAAGGACTGCAGCTTAAAGCCTCACCCCAGTCCATGAGTTATCAGTTTAATACGGAGCTGCCATTAGTCAGTTAGTGTAGCAAGAATCGGCCACTGCTTGCCACAGCCATGACTGCTAGTCATTTCCAGTAACATGCAAAAGCATTCTTCATGGGATTAGCTCTGCAAGGTACCAAGTATCCTAGCCCAGGCTAGCAGAGCACTCAAATGAGTACCTAGTGCTCAGAAATGTGCAGGATCAAGCTCTATTTCAAGTGAAAATGCATGGGGTGCAGGAGAGGTGTAATTTGGCATGCATACCTCCACAGATCCAAAGTTCTCTAGCTGTTGCGGGTAGAGTGTCCTTTTGCCTCTCTGAAGCAGTTTATCATTTGTGGAGTGAATATTTGGAGCTGTGCTCTCTTTTGTATTAAGGGAAGGAGGGATAAAAAGGCACTTTTGAAGCATTATTTGAGTTGATGAAAATGCTGGTAACAAAGATAATGGCTCCGAACTAGTGAGTCCCAGCTGTGGTCGGTCAGAACTGGAGCCAACAACAGCAACAAAGCTTGCTGTGCCGAGATTGAAAGAAGGTCAAAAGAGACTGTGCCACGAAAGTAGAGGCTGTACCCAATGTTTTAAATGTAAGCAGAGAGGTTTTTTAAAGTTACATAAATCAGAAGAATGGGCCACATTCTGCTCTCAGTCAAACGGGTGCTGTTCTGTGCTGAAACCACGTAACAGAAAGCAGAACAGGGCCCAATGTTTAAAAATGGGGGGTGGGATCACAAAAGCCTAAATTTTCTAGATAACAAAGATGTGCTGAAAGCTTTGAGAAGGGACAGCAGCATTTACAGGAAAATACTGCCACCCTCCCCCCAGATTCCACACAATCATTGGCCACTGATTTTGCAAAGTATTTCTATCACCAAAATAAATAATAATAATAACAATAATAAAAAAGTCTTTGACCTTGTCATCCTTCTCTTTGCATCCCACCAGCTACTTAAACCTCTCTATTGCATTGAATAAACTGCTTGTCTTCACTTTCGAGGCTCTTCACTGTCAGTCCTCACTCTATCTTCTCATTGGGTATTGAGCTGTCAATTCTCACCTCCAATTGGCCTACTGCCCACTTGTTAAATTTTCAATCAAGCACCTTTGTGCTTTCTTCCGTGCTGTCCCTCATACTTGGGAGGAGCTCCCCAGAAACATCTGCTAATCTACCTCATTATCCTCCTTCAAATCCCTCCTCAAAACCCTCCTTCGCTATGAGGCCTACAAAAACTGGACAACAGTTAGGCTTCTCATGTGCCAAGACCACTGCCTATCATGCTGACCAACATTGTCTCACTGTTTCCTTGTAATCATCTGTCTGTCTGGCTGTCTCCATCTATAGTCTCATTTTAGGCTGTAAGCTTCTTGGGGCAGGGACTATCTTTTTGTTCTGTGTTTGTACAGCACCCAGCACAATGGGGTCCTGGGTCATGACTAGGGCTCCAAGGCACTATGGTGATACAAATAAGTAATTATTATTATTTGGCCAAATCACAAAGGTCTCAGGGCCAGATTCTGGTCTCTATGTGACATAGTGGAATCACTCCTAATTTACACATAAATCAGGAACATCAGATCCACCTTTTCACAAACCTAAGCTAGTTCCTCTCCCTATCCCTCAGACTCTGAGAAGATTTGATTCAGACCTGAATCCAAATTTGGCTTTCACGTCTCAAACAGGTTTAAGGAATGTTGACCATTATTTATTTTAGTCATGTAGGCAAATGCTTTCATTCTTTTGGTGTCCTGTTACAGGAAACAGGGCATTAGAAGGATAATAAATTCCTTCTCACTCTTCTGTCCCACTCTCCCACCAGAGTAAGCGAGCTTCACAATGCAAACAATGATTTGAACATGGGGGGAACAACAGATAAGCTGAAGAAAAGCTAGGTGCAGCTGCAACCTCTTTGTTTCCTTGTCTGTTTTTCATAAACAGCAAATATTGTGGAAGATTCATTCCAGCAGCATTGCCAACAAATTCCTTTGCAAATGGCCTCTCTGTTCATTGGTTTATTTATTTTTACTCACATAAAAATGAACTGAGCCAACAGAATGGCTCAGAGGATTGGTAAGCTTTATTTTCATGCGTCTTGAGGAAGGATGATTTAAGGGAAAAATTAAGGCCATATTAAAGGGCAAAAAAATATTAAGTTTCAGACAAGAGCAGCTGAACAAATTTGGATTCCTTGCAGAGACCTTTAGCTCTGAACCCATGGTTTTAGCACCAGCAATAATTACTGAAACAGTCATTCTGCCCACAAGTCCTTTCCTGCCTCTCTGATGGCAAAATCCACTTTCTAATTCTAAAAGATTATCACTGACCAGACTGCTCCGACCTTCCAGCGTGTCAAATACACAGTCAAAGTCTATCCACAAGCTCAAGCTAACTCACTAGCCAGGAACGAAGTATTATTGTTAACTAGAACGACTGCTTGGAGGCCTATTTCCCTTACTGAGTTTTGTTTGATGTGTACTATGGAAGGAGCAGTGTATCACTTTGCATCGGGCTCTCTCAAGGAGTTACAGTCTCCGATCACAGATGATGCAACCAGGCAAAGTAATATGACTTTAAGATGATCCCCCGACACACTCTTTTAACTGCTGACATTAGGAAATGAGAGCTTGCCACACACCACTAAGCTGCTTTAGAAAAATACTTTGGGAACGTGGAAGATTTAACTACAAGCTTTCCAGCCTTCCCTCACAACCTTAGCAATAGCCAGATGCTGAATAAGAGAGACAGAGAAACGAGCCAGCATTTCTAGTGATTAGTTGTGCTGCAGCAATTGTCATACCAACAATATGCATCTGCTTCACCTAGAAAAGGAGAATTATACATCTGGAGGGAGAAGGAGAAAATATTTTTCTGTTGAGTTTATTTTTTTCTTTTTTAATCAAGGTAGTTTTTAATCTTAGACTATGTCCTGGTGGGGATGGATTAGTGGACAGAGACAAGGGAGAAGGTCAAAGCTCTTGTAAATTAACTTTGCACATGGCTCTACTATTTCATATATGGATATCAACTTCACATATGATTACAGATGGAGAGAGAGTCACGTGGCCGCTCTGTGCGTCAGTGTCCCCATCTGTAAAATGTGAATACATGATATTTACCACCTTTGTAAAGCACTTTGACATCTATGGCTGAAAAAAAACTTGTATAAGAGCTAGGCATTATTATTACTAGCCTGTGGAAGCTGCTAATTTCTCCATGCCCACAAATCATAGGAATCATATTGGAGAGTGCTAAGTATTAGCAGTAATACAAACTTCAAACATTATGCTAAGCACTTTAACAAATATCCTGGAAACAAGGTTCCTGCCCTTAAATCTAGATAGGATAATGAAGCCTTGTGGGACACCCCAAGCTACAGGTCTTTAACCACTGGAGTATTTTGCCTATAGGCATACATAACCTAGTTTTCTAAGGTGCTAGATACCTAGAAGGGCCACTGAAGTGTAGGAGTTGCAGATACTCAGCACCTCCAAGGAGTAGGCCTTTTCAGTCTAACAAACCAGCTCTAATTTTGATTGTGTTCAGTTCACCAAAGACACATATTTGCTTTGCACTTGTACTTCCATTTGCAAACTTGAGTCTCAGTCTCTCAATACCAGACTGCTGTGCTGCAGGAATGCCCTGCATCCTATATAAACATTTCCCAATGTACAGCCCTACAGTTAGGCGACTATGTCCATATTGAGGCACCTACCTAACTTCTGATTTTCAGAGCACTGAGCCTCTCTGGAGGGAGCTTGGCTCCTCTAAAAGACCACTGATTACACTGATCCTGTGTATTTTGATTCATTGGATGCACGGTTTCAATCAATTTCCCCCTCCCCCAATCACTCATATACTCCATTAATCAAGATTCTTCCTGCCACACTCACTGTATTTTATATTTACCATGTTTTATACTCAGTGGGTACTATTTTCATTCTCGAAGCTTCTGCTATTTGTAAATAATTACTCTGCCTCTAGCCTTAACTGCTCTCAATAAAGAGCTGTCGATTGGAGTGATTGCAGGACTAAAATTGCAGGCCAGGTGCTTGTTTGGGTACATTGAAAAAGTCTTTAGTTGATAAGGAGTGATGTAATTTACCTTTTCGGCTCTGAAGTGATCTAGTAGGAACCAGTGCTATCCAAACCAAGCCTCACATGGTATTTGACATTCCACTTAAGTTTCCTATTAATCTGTTAGAGTGTTCCCATGTTGTTTGCAGTCCTCTTTCTGGAGTAGGTGACATCTGATAAACAGTGTCCAAGCAACAGCACATCCAATATACTAAGCTTGATCAAACTTCACGTGCTCTTGGCTCAATTTATGATCTGAAATATCAGACCAGGTTAAAGCTGCACTTTTCCTGTAGACCAGGTACATTCTAAAAAGCTTATTCAGCAGTTTGCATGGACTATTCCAGTTTGGTATCTGATTGAAATGCTTAATAGAACCAAAAGTGTTTCTCTGTCTGGGTAGACAAACCATAGCAGTCTCTGAAAGTCTGGTTAATTATCCATTAGATCCTATTTAATGCCCCTGTGAAGGAAAAGCTATGCTGTTGTCAATGTCATACAGAGTCGCTGCACTGCAACATGAAAACAAACTAAAATATTTCCTTTCACAGTTCAAAAGGGGAGGAATAATAAGCAAAACTTCACAGATCCTTCCTGTCTACAGACTAATTCTTCTGTTGACGTGAGTACAAATTAAAAGTATGGTTTGGTCAATTATTTGACTTTGCCACTGTCAAGGCATCGTTAAGATTCACCATCAAAACCATCATGCACTGAAGTTACATTTTTGGTAAAAATTTAAGACACCAAAGCACTGCATTGATATTTTTGGTATGAATACGTTCTTATACTAGGTGATCGTCTCCAAGCACAAGCTGGTTGTATACCAAATATTCTAGGGGCAAGGTCAACCTATTTAAATTAGAAAAGTACCTCCTTAAAGGAAAGCTAACTTTAGGCTATAGCCCTGGGAGAATGTCCTGTATATATAGAAAAAAAACAAACCAACAAAGGACTAGAGCAGCCCCTCCAGGCATATGCCTAATGGGATGTGGTCTTAAAGCAGACTTCAATTATAGGCATAAGAAGTGGGAGTCACCTCCATGGCACCATATCCCACCACCACCACCACTTGGAAGCTGGTAGATGTCCTTTCCCAGGGCTGAGCTCCATGGAGTTTGACAGAGAGGGCAGGAAAAGGAGAGAGTAGGGACTGGCCATCTTCTGAAGCACCAAACTCACAAGCAGCTAGAATTCTTTAGCATTACCCAGATAGCAGTCATTTCAGCTTGGAGTTGCATAAACTCCTCCTAGGTCTGCTTTGTTGTTGCTACTGAGCAGTCAAATGGGGAGCTAGCCCATAGTAGCACAGCTTCAGCAGGAGTGGAGTGGCCAGCGGGGAGGAGAAAACACTGGAGGGGGCCTCCATCCAGGCAGATGGTTCTGGCCTTCACAGATCTAGGAAATCTGTGGATCCGTGGGTTTGCAAAGGCCTCACACCATGCAAACTCCACAACAATCCAAACTTCTCTCAATGGAAGAACTACTATACAAGAAACTTGATAAAAGGAACCACATGGAGTTTTCCTGCCCCCAAGGACTCTGGGAAGGATCAACTTGGCTCACTGTTCAGTTTGCCAAGAACCCAATATTATTATTTAAAAAATTCTGTGTATTAAAGAGACATACCCTTATATGCTTACTACACAAGAGACTCCTCCCTTTAAAGAAAAGAGGCGTGTGTACTAAACAGCTGGTCATGCTCCCTTTACACTCCAGCTATGCACAACAATGTAAGCGATCCGTTCAGAACTGCCACAGCTACATATTCAAATTGTCATTTGATATGTAAATTTATTTACAAGAACACAAACTTAAAAGCATCAGCTCCTAAACTTGATTTAATCACCAATTAAAGCCCCGGGGACTGCACAGATCTTGGGATGGGAGTGAGAAACAGAACCCTTCAGTTCTAGGTCACGGGTTTGAATCCATTCTGTAATGATCCAAAGTCATTCATGTATGAGGGTGGGTCACTTGTCCATGTGAAAGGAACTGGCAGTCTCAGTAGGCAGGTGTCTGTATCGCAAAACACACCATGTTGCCGCTAAATGACACGTGCTAGAAAGCCCAGCAGAGAATCATAGAATATCAGGGTTGGAAGGGACCTCAGGAGGTCATCTAGTCCAACCCCCTGCTCAAAAGCAGGACCAATCCCCAACTAAATCATCCCAGCCAGGGCTTTGTCAAGCCTGACCTTAAAAACTTCTAAGGAAGGAGATTCTACCACCTCCCTAGGTAACGCATTCCAGTGTTTCACCACCCTCCTAGTGAAAAAGTTTTTCCTAATATCCAACCTAAACCTCCCCCACTGCAACTTGAGACCATTACTCCTTGTCCTGTCCTCTTCTACCACTGAGAATAGTCTAGAACCATCCTCTCTGGAACCACCTCTCAGGTAGTTGAAAGCAGCTATCAAATCCCCCCTCATTCTTCTCTTCCGCAGACTAAGCAATCCCAGTTCCCTCAGCCTCTCCTCATAAGTCATGTGTTCCAGACCCCTAATCATTTTTGTTGCCCTTCGCTGGACTCTTTCCAATTTATCCACATCCTTCTTGAAGTGTGGGGCCCAAAACTGGACACAGTACTCCAGATGAGGCCTCACCAATGTCGAAGAGAGGGGAACGATCATGTCCCTCGATCTGCTCGCTATGCCCCTACTTATACATCACAAAATGCCATTGGCCTTCTTGGCAACAAGGGCACACTGCTGACTCATATCCAGCTTCTCGTCCACTGTCACCCCTAGGTCCTTTTCCGCAGAACTGCTGCCGAGCCATTCGGTCCCTAGTCTGTAGCTGTGCATTGGGTTCTTCCGTCCAAAGTGCAGGACCCTGCACTTATCCTTATTGAACCTCATCAGATTTCTTTTGGCGCAATCCTCCAATTTGTTTAGGTCCCTCTGTATCCTATCCTTGCCCTCCAGCATATCTACCACTCCTCCCAGTTTAGTATCATCCGCAAATTTGCTGAGAGTGCAATCCACACCATCCTCCAGATCATTTATGAAGATATTGAACAAAACCGGCCCCAGGACCGACCCCTGGGGCACTCCACTTGACACCGGCTGCCAACTAGACATGGAGCCATTGATCACTACCCGTTGAGCCCGACAATCTAGCCAACTTTCTACCCACCTTATAGTGCATTCATCCAGCCCATACTTCTTTAACTTGCTGACAAGAATACTGTGGGAGACCGTGTCAAAAGCTTTGCTAAAGTCAAGAAACAATACATCCACTGCTTTCCCTTCATCCACAGAACCAGTAATCTCGTCATAGAAGGCGATTAGATTAGTTAGGCATGACCTTCCCTTGGTGAATCCATGCTGACTGTTCCTGATCAATTTCCTCTCATGTAAGTGCTTCAGGATTGATTCTTTGAGGACCTGCTCCATGATTTTTCCGGGGACTGAGGTGAGGCTGACTGGCCTGTAGTTCCCAGGATCCTCCTTCTTCCCTTTTTTAAAGACTGGCACTACATTAGCCTTTTTCCAGTCATCTGGGACTTCCCCCGTTCGCCACGAGTTTTCAAAGATAATGGCCAATGGCTCTGCAATCACAGCCGCCAATTCCTTTAGCACTCTCGGATGCAACTCGTCCGGCCCCATGGACTTGTGCACGTCCAGCTTTTCTAAATAATCCCTAACCACCTCTTTCTCCACAGAGGGCTGGCCGTCTACTCCCCATGTTGTGATGCCCAGCGCAGCAGTCTGGGAGCTGACCTTGTTAGTGAAGACAGAGGCAAAAAAAGCATTGAGTACATTAGCTTTTTCCACATCCTCTGTCACTAGGTTGCCTCCCTCATTCAGTAAGGGGCCCACACTTTCCTTGGCTTTCTTCTTGTTGCCAACATACCTGAAGAAACCCTTCTTGTTACTCTTGACATCTCTTGCTAGCTGCAGCTCCAGGTGCGATTTGGCCCTCCTGATTTCATTCCTACATGCCCGAGCAATATTTTTATACTCTTCCCTGGTCATATGTCCAACCTTCCACTTCTTGTAAGCTTCTTTTTTATGTTTAAGATCCGCTAGGATTTCACCGTTAAGCCAAGCTGGTTGCCTGCCATATTTACTATTCTTTTGACTCATCGGGATGGTTTGTCCCTGTAACCTCAACAGGGATTCCTTGAAATACAGCCAGCTCTCCTGGACTCCTTTCCTCTTCATGTTAGTCCCCCAGGGGACTTGTGGATAAACAAGCATCAGTTTACATGGTTGTCAATCGGGCAATTTTAGGCATATATTTTTCTACAACTGAACAACCATCCAGTTTTACCAGGAAAAACAATCCCATATGACTGGGCAGGCAGGTAACATGACCTGTTAGTCAATGGAAGAGGATGACTGTTGATACAAACAATTCTTTAAGGATGTGCATTTTGAAATTCCTGTGCTGCCATCGGAGGAGTTGTGCATCAATCCTGCATCTATCTGGTCTTCCAGCTCCCCAGGCAGAAATCAGATCACTGGGAAAAAAGTGTGTTTGAAAAGTTCCCAGGGTGTAGATGTGGTGAAGAAGTTGACGTCAATTCAACTTTACTACTGACCCAACTTAAGGGAAGTGCTGTATCACTGCGCAACATGAGGCATGCCAGAGACAAGGGCAGGGTTTCAGGTGATGGAACTAGACTGATCAGGAAGTCGATCAGGTGCTTGCTGCCACCCCCCACTACATAGATGTCCAGTTCTCTGAAAAGTTGTGCTTGTGCGTGCAGGGCAGGGCATCTGTGAGAGCTGGACTTTGTGGAGATGGGACTGGGGTTGCCCTTAAGCACAGGCAATGCAAGCAGTAGAAGGCTATTGAGGGCCCATGCACCAACTCCACAGCTCCCATGCCAACCGGGGCTCTCCCCTCTGGCAACAGGACTGCAGGGAAGGCAATTTTCCTCCCTCTCAAAACAGTAGGAGATTAAATATCCCAACCCTGTCTTCCTCCCCGCAGCAGGCTAGAACCCTGAAAATCATGAGACACAAAGCCCTGGTTTGGGGTGGGATGCCTCAGGCAGAATGGGAAACTGCCAAAAGGTAAATTACTAGGGAGAAAAAGATTAGTATATTTTGAAAGCCATTTACATGTAGAATTGCCCATAGTCTCTAACTTGCTGCTGGAACAGCTATAGGTAATAAACTTGCTAATCACCTTTCCACCATAAAACTTATCTAGGCTAGGCCATAATTCATGTAAATGAGCTCCAGAGCAATATCACTGCATCCAAACTTACTGTCCCAAGCTTCATTAATTATCATTTTTATTGCTGTACGTTCAAAGTTTTTTTGTACAGAAGAGAAAAGCCTTTTAACAAAGCATTAGGGGCATTTTGGTTGGGATAATTGCAGGCAGTAGAATAAAAGCCTCATTACTTTGCATCTCTGGCTGGTGAACAGTTGAGCTCAAGGTATCTTCTCATAACAGGAAGCTGAACAGGAGCCAGTACTCTTTCTAAGCAAATAAATATTAGGGCTGGTTTCCTCCTGTTTGGTTTGGTTTCGGGTAAGCTTCTGGCTTTTCAATGGCCCAGTACCTCAAGTGAAATGAAAATCTAAGCATTCCAGGAAGAAATACCACGTGACCATAAAGACCTGCAAGAGGAGACATTCACAGAAGGGCACAATCCTACAGGCTGCTGAGCAGTCTCCATTCAGAATAGTATCCTCAGCACCACACAGGATCAAGCCTGTGTTCCCAAGAGAGAACACATTCCAGATAGTTAACAGCTACTGCACTTGAATTTAGCCAAAGGCCAAGTTACTCATGTGACCACAGCTTTATTTGGCTGTTTAAAGGCGGATGCAGGAAAATCCATTTATTTCATATATGCAAATGAGAGTCAGCAGTTACTGTACAACAGGCTGAGACATTATCACAGTCAGGCGTGTATGTGACAGCATTAAACTTACTGGATTGGGTGGAGGGCAGAGACATACCTGTGTCCTCCCCTCAGGTGTACCGAGTGCTGCACAGGAGGACCTGGTCCATAATTTTGTTCAAAAACTTTAGAACAGTGCTAATCCAGAAAGCTTGCAGGACTTCCATTCATTTTACAGAGAAAAATAATCAGAAAATCAACCCAGTTTGCAAGATTACACCAGTAAAAACCTGAAATATACGCATTTCATATTTGTTAGCATTCTTTCTTCCCCACAGCACTGTCCTGATGGGTTTTTTTGTTCACCAGGAACATGTGAAGTGTGGACACTCAGGTATTCACTTATGCCTTAGAATCATGTATCCATGAAAACAAAACAATCCAGAACTGCTGCCAGAAGGATTTGTCTGGGTAAGTGCGCTCGAGGGCAGCGGCTAGTCATACAATGACAGTACCTGTATGAATATTTTACATACCTGTCTCCTGTACTATTCATTAAAACATGTTAGAGTTGCCTTAGCAATTACCACATTTGCAGTACGCATACAATAGTCTGGTGCTCAGGGGACTTTGCTACCACAACCCAGGCTTGTGAGCCCATGCAAACTTGTATGAACCTTATAAAATGTTCAAAAAAGAACACACAATTTGTATTGGAATCTAAGTGTGCTTAAAGCAGTGTGGGGGGGAAAAAGCATGGGGGGGGGGAAGCGGTGGAGGGATCTTTCATTTTTTACAGAAATTGAAGTGACATCACATCTACCTGTCCCCCAGCCCTCCATCACTTCTGCCTTCCTATCTGTTCTGCCCCTAAACGTAGGGATGTTTGCTAAAACTGACCTTGCTAACATTTGTTAAATGCTTAGAGATCCTCAGGTGGAATGCACTAGATTTATGCAAAGTGCTACTGATCGCGTAGATGCTATGGGGAGCGTTGCATTGGAAATGTCTAGGATAGACATTACTTCCTACGCCAGGATTGGTTTTCCTTTAGGATAGGGAAGATACAGCCTTTGATCTCTCACTCCCCCCCCCCCCCGGCCAATATAGTCTCTTATCAAATAATAAAATGAACGGAAATTTAAGTCACAATGCTTGATTCAGCCCATGCTTGCCTTGCTTCTATCCATGTAAAATGTGGTGCAGGTTCCCAGTTTACAGTGATCTGTCAAGGAGATGGCAGCAACAGAAAGTCGATAAAAGCTCATGTCTCCAAGGGTAACTGTAGGAAGCCGACACCCAAGATATGGGTGGTGCTGCCCAGGAAGAGGGCATGGCCAGGGGACTGTTACCATCTGTCTGCCCTCCCACCTGTTGAATCCAGCCTGCCATGCTAGGACCCAAGCAAAGACATGGAGGAGTAGTCTACACCCTGCACCAGCATTAATCAATCTGCTCCTTCATACTTACAGAAAGTAGAACACATTGGCTGAGGGAATACAAGCGTCACTGTTTTGAAGACAACGTTGGTTGCTGAGTTTATAGCACATTTTTTCCAGCATTGTGATACATGATCTGCTTCAAAGAAGTTGCGCTGTAACACACAGATCTGCTATCTAATGTACAATGCCGGTGAAATTAAATTCTTGTAAATGGTTAGCTAATTGTAATAGCTCTGTGGAAAGCAGTACCAACAATACAGAAAGTGAATTCAGAGTTTGATATCTGGCGCCTTTTCTTGTAGCTATGAATCAGGTCCCAGTCCTGCTGTAAGATTTGCATGGGTGGCCCTCTGTACCCTTGCAGAGATCCATTGACTTGAGTCTGCCCACATAGATCTAAATTCAGGACTGAGGCCTTTGATTTAAGCATTTGGGGCCAGGGACCATGTCTCTCTGTGAAGTGCAGTGGCATATGGTGGAGTGCTTATTGTTTTCATTTAATATTTATTTAGCACCATATCAGTAAAGTTAATACCTACACACTTTACTGAATTGCCAGGAGATTCAGAGTGACATTCATTCTTCTAGCTGCAAGCTGGACACCAAGAACTTGGGTCTCTACCACCTTGCCCCTTTTGCAGCCACATAAACTTTTGTGAAGTGAGGGAAGACCTGGCCATTTGCAGGGTTTGTCTTGCCTAGGATTTAAAAGTGTGAGGTTAGGAGACATAGCTAGTGTAACCCACACACCTCCTGGGTGTGATGTTCTGTCCCCTCTAGGGGCACAAAGACCACTTAAAAAGAGAGAGAGAGAGAGAGAGAGAGAGAGCGCGAAATGAGTCTGCTCTAAACCTTAGCTAAAAAGCAGTTAGCTTTTAGCTCATGCAGTAGATGCTCATGCACTAAGCTCCAGAGGTCCCAGGTTCAATCCCAACAACCGGGGTCTGTCAGTTTTACACTAGCACTTTCTAACCAATCCCTTCTAACACTCATCTGAAGACAAGGCAAGCTGCACTTCAGCATATGCTACCTTGGATGAGTTGAAGCCTAGCTGGGAGCCTAGGTTCCAACTGGACCAGCTCATCACAGGTTAAAACCTTCAGTACCTTGTCTACAGTGTAGTGATCAGCTAACTTCTAACAAACCTCTAATGTAAAGGTGTGTTGTTAGGTAAGTCAAACCCTGATTCAATAGTGTAACACCAATTTTGTGTTATCTTGGACAACACACTGGGTATTGAACCATGGACCTCCAGAGCTAAAAGCATGAGCTGCTCCCCCTGAAACACACACTCACCCAAGGAAAATGACTACACAAGGCAACTGAAAAATCAGCCCCCTTTACCTCAGCCCAACAGCGAAAGGTTCAGAACAGACCCCAATCTGAAAACAAAAAAATAACCTGACATTTTCAAGTGTAGGCCTGGGGCAAGCCTCCACTCTAGTCATGTGATCAGACCCAAGTAAAAGTATGTCATTAGAGCAGGTGTGATCTACTTTTGGGCCATTCCAAGTGCTTCCTGCTTTTCAAATTTTCTGAATGTTGGGCTGAGCAAAATGGGTGCAGTTGCTATTCAAGTACTGTTGTCTGGGGGAAGACTTAACTTACATTTATATCCAGCTTCAGAATGCTAAGAGTGGACAGATTGGGTCGCTACGGTGCAGGCAGCCTGAACAAGTTATTGTTAGCGACAGTAAGTATAGGCACTTTATGTAAATTCTGGAATTTGTGGCAACCTTCTTGAAGTGCTGATGGAAATATGTCAGCATAAGTCACTGCTGGTGACTTCTAGCTTGCAGCTGTGTGGTCATCTTCCTAGATTGCTACAAAATGAGATCAACTCATCCCTGAAGTTGCATGCAAGATGAAAGTTTGGGCCCCGGATTGAGAAGGGGAGAGAGACTGCAATGGAACTGGAAGCAAAAAAGAAAAGAGCTGGTTCTCTCCTTATGCTTCAGTGACATTTTTTTGAACCCTGTATTTCTCTGTGCTCCTAGGACTACTCCCCCTCTAAGAACCCAGTCCTGAAAATCATGTGATGAAGGCTTTACATTTGGTATTTGCATGAGTAAATGAGTGCAGGAACTGGCTCTAAACTACACAGTGAATTTATGTAGTGCTGAAATATTTGGTCTAAGGAGTCACATTGGTTGCCAGGTTTATCAATTAGAAAAAGCATCCAATCAGGGTCTGTTACAGGCCTCTTTTTTCACATGTTCTGCCTAGTTCATCTGGCAACTCTAATGCACTGCTGAGGTACAGCTTCCACTTTAAGTGATGTGAAATATTCCTATGGTCCTAATGGGTTTTGGAAAATAGCCCCCCCCCCCCAGTTTACTGCACCAGAGCCTCTCCCTGTTTCTTGAAGAATTTATAGCATACCTGTCATGCACTATTTTTTCCAGCAATAGTCAATAGGGTAACCAACTAAAATACTGGGGCAAGCTAAAGATGTAGGTGTATGGAAATCAGCTTTAAAAGAAAAAAAAAAGATACTGAAAGACAAAACCTGTTGAAAACAGGGGAAAGGAAGCAGACTGGGGGGCAGGAAAGGAGACAGCTAGGGAGAAAGTGGGGAGGAAGATGACCAGGAAGAAGCAGCAGGAGGACAAACAGAATGGAGTGGGAAGGTGACTGGTGGGAGGGAACCAAAGGGGGGCACCAGCTAAAGGGGGGCACATGACCCCCCACATGACTCATCCCCACCCTACCAGCTTGGGGGCCCCTTGCTTTCCCCATCCCATGTTACCTGGCAGGGGGAGGGGACACTGCTCCAGTCCCCCTGGTATCTCCCAGGCAGCTTCCGGCCACGCTGCCTTCCTGAGCTGTCCCAGATAAGCAGCGCGGCCAGAGGATGCTTAGGAGAGTGCAGCTGCTGCATGCCAACCAGGCAGCATAGCCAGAAGAGGAGGCGGGAAGAGGAGAGGTTCTGGCCTCACCTCTTCCCTTCCAGCTCTGGCCCAACCCCTTCATCTCCCCAGCTGCTGGCCTTGCCCCCTCCTCCCAAGCATTTTGGGGAGGATCATGTGACTCTTCAGGCCCCCCGCCACAGGTCGCTATTGGAGTGCAGGAGAGGCATCACCTAAACACAAAGTGAAGGGGGCAGCTAACATGCTGTTAGGAAGCCAATGCAGTTAAACATAATTGCTGGTGGGAAAAGCCAAGCTAAAATAATCAGGGAGGCAACCAGACCTCCAATTTAAAGATATAAAGATGGGAGGAGAGAGACTAGAGTAGATGTCAGAACAGCCAGCAGGAACTAGACCAGCTAAAACAATGGGGACAAGAAGAACTACCTGGGGGGCAGCGGTGGGAGCAAGCCAAAAAACACTGAAGCCAACCTGGAGGGAGTGGGGAGAAGAAGGTTTCCACATCTTGCCCTGCGTTCTGTAACTCCTGGCTGTGACCCTGTAAGAGTCATCCTTTTTTGTTGTTAGGTGAAAGCCTTTTTCAGGTACAGTGAGTCACCAAGTGACTTTTGTTGGTTCAGGTACAGTGAGTCACCAAGTAAGTGATAAGAGATAAAGTAATGCCTGATTCAGAGCTCACTGGGTGAAAGGAAAGGAAGTGCCTATGTTTAGGACAGGGGAAAATAAATGGAGGAGAACATACAATGTAATTTACAAAACAATCTTTTTCTATTTCTAACTGAACTATACATGCATTATTTCAATTATTTGCATTACTCTAACATCTAGGACCCCCACTAATGGACCAGAACCCCATTGTACAAACACACACAAAAATGTCCCTGCCCTTTTGACTTCAGGGGGACTACTGGGTATACACGGAATGTAGGACTGGGCCCTCAGATTGTGTTCCAAATAGATTTTAATGCTCCTCCTCCCATACCTCAACCATCAAACTTCCTTTCTAGGTTTTACATTATGCCCATCACCAGGACATTTGAGAGCCTCACATAAAGTGAGCCTATAAGTTCTGTTCCCTGAAACTCAGGAAAGGCCTACAGTCAAGTGTGCCAAGAAGTTCTAACATCAGCACTGTTCTTGGGCAGGTGCTCTGGGAAAACAAGCTCCCCTACAAAGTAAAAGCATGTCATCTCTCACCCTTAGAGCTGCTGCCCCATTCCCGCTACAAAATCACAGAGTGCTGCATCCCAAACACCAGTAACTCTTAAATTACTGTGCTATTTATGAGAATTAAAGGTAGAGAACCTTAGAAATCCATTTCATCTAGCTAGGCTGGAGGCCTTCATAGCATAACACTGACCAAAGAGGCTGAAAAGCACCCTGTCTCAGTATTCATTGGGTCTTGCGTAAAACCATGGATGGATTTTTCAAACCCTCTTTGATTGGTCAAGAGTTTAGTTCAGAAGTACAGAAGGGATCTTCCTCTTAAATTGAGGGCCTGGTTCTCCACCACTCTGCCCTTTCCCACCCATACAAGTGCGTGCAGCATGCTACCAGTGCAGAATAGTAGCATTTTATACCTACTTAGCACAAGAGTAATTAACTACAGAAGGTGCAAGGCAATGAAGAGTGAAGCCATCAGAGCCAAAGCACAACACAGTGCAGTAGGACCACACCCAGGCCAATTGTGTAAAGACCTTCGGAATCTTCTTTCTTTTTAAGAGAATGACGCAACATCTGAAGAATTATCACACAACTTGTTACGAGACGAAAATTTCCCTTTGGTTTATTTCCCAGGAAGAGGTGTTTATTTACTGCAGTTATCAGTGTGTTCTGGAACCATGTTGAAACAGGTACTGATGGTTAACAGTAGGCTCATTGATTCACTCCCTTTGCTGCCACACTAGGTTTCTGAAGTTGTGCAGTGGACAGTTTCAGGAAACACTACCCCCACAGTATTAGCAGAGAAGCATTTACAGGAAACTTTCATCATCATCAATGCTCACAGGAGATAGGTTAAAAAAAAAAATTAAAGATGAGCCTGAACTAAACCCAGGGATTACAGCTCTTTGAAAACAAATTTTGTTAAAAAATGACTTTCCACAAGAAATCGAAATGTTCATGAAAAATGCATTTTAATTTAGTTTCAGATCACAAAGGTTTGTTCCATTTTGATTCAAATAATTGGTTTTTGTTTCAATTTTAAGCCTCCCCCCCCCCTTTTCTTCCTTTCACTGGATTTTAACTAAATTGACTTAAGCCATTTTTATATGGAAGCAGACTTGTAACAAAATCACTAAACCAATTTTAATTAAAATCTTTTGTTATTTCAATGCATGCGTGTGTGTGTAGACTAGCTTGAACATGAGCAGGTAAGGAGGAGCCATCACTAGCAAATAAACTTAAAAAAGCTATACCTTCTGGAGAAAATTATATACTTTCTTCCTGCTAAATATATTGGGCCTAACAGTTATACCAGTGTGATTCCAGTCACTCCAATGAAACATAGTGGAGAGTCAGAGTCTTCCTAAGACCTGGTCTACACACAACAGTTTCACTGATAGAAATCATCTTTTTAGATGAAGGCAGGCATGTGTGCACAGTCATGTCTATCTCCTTCAGTTAATAGCCTTCAGTTAATTCAGGATAGTTATTCCCTTTATGGAGTGGCACAAGTCTATTGATATTGCAACAGTATTCAACTGGTGTCATCTGAATGGGATGGAGAAGCAGAGATCTTTTAGGAGACAGAGACCTACCTTCCTGTGATTACCGGGGCATTTCAAACCCTTATAAAACTGCTCTTTAGAAGTATATTTTTAAAATGAACACAAGGAATAAAAATAATCTGCAGCAAGGATAGTTTATTAGCATCCATAGAGGAGACAGCTCCCCCAGAGGCAAGGAATCATCCCAGCTCTTCCTCCAGTTTACTGGTAGACTTAACAGAAGGCCTCCCTGGAACTCCTTCCAGCCCATCACTGAAGAAAGTGCTCTTCACCTTGTGGGCCTACCAGAAATACTATGTGCATATTTTGGGGGGAAACTAATGCCCATCCAGCACATGTGCTGAACTTATTTTCAAGTCAAGTAATCTGTACAAAGAAACTTTCAATTTTGCTTGCTTTTTTCCCTTGCAGTTGAAAGAACCAAGCATCAATGCCCTCAAGGGACTGAAAGCAAAAGGCAGAAACATTTGAAACCTTGCGTCTCTCATTACACATTTCTAATTCACTTTGGGTATGCTCCTTTACACCTCATTACCCAGAATTCTCTCCCAGCTCACAGAAATTTCATAGCAGCACTGGTGTCTGAGTTGGGGGAGCAAGCTGCATTCAGGCTTGGGTGCTGTTTATGGACAGTCTTAATTCTTTGCTACATGAGTCTCTTTTGAAGCAGACTCTTCACCAAAGCACTGCCAGCCAGAGAATCCAGGCTTTGGTTATTTTTCCTGCAATAACAGCAACCTCCCCTTTCTCTGAGCTCCCAGACTCAAATTTTGCCCTTATTCAATTGTGCAAAAGACAACCACTAGACTCATTTACTGTGTCTTCCACTCTCTCCTTTCCAGGCTCTCTCCAGATCCTTATTCTGGCTTCCCTTCCCCATCACCTTCAGCTCCCAACAAAAACCTCTCCAGCGCATCATCAAGGATGTACAACCTATCCTGAAGGACGATCCCTCACTCTCAGAGATCTTGGGAGACAGGCCAGTCCTCACTTACAGACAGCCCCCCCAACCTGAAACAAATATTCACCAGCAACCACACACCATGCAACAAAAACACTAACCCAGGAATCTATCCTTGCAACAAAGACCGTTGCCAACTCTGTCCACATATCTATCCAAGGGACACCATCATAGGACCTAATCACATCAGCCACACCATCAGAGGCTCATTCACTTGCACATCTACCAAAGTGATATATGCCAGCAATGCCCCTCTGCCACGTACATTGGCCAAACCGGACAGTCTCTGTGCAAAAGAATAAATGGACACAAATCAGATGTCAAGAATTATAACATTCAAAATCAGTTGGAAAACATTTCAACCTCCCCGGACACTCAATTTCAGACCTAAAAGTCACAATTCTTCAACAAAAACTTCAAAAAAAACAGACTCCAGTGAGAAACTGCAGAACTGGAATTAATTTGCAAACTGGACACCATCAAATTAGGCTTGAATAAAGACTGGGAGTGGATAAGTCATTACACAAACTAAAAACTACTTTCCCATGCTAATTTTTCCCTTACTGTTACACCTTCTTGTCAACGGCCATCCTGATTATCACTACAAGAGTTCCCCCCCCTCCGCCTGCTGATAACAGTGCACCTTGATTGATTATTCTCGTTAGAGTTGGTATGGCAACCCCTATTTTTCCATGTTCTCTGTATATATCTGTCTTCCTACTGTATTTTCCAATACATGCATCTGATGAAGTGGGTTTAGCCCATGAAAGCTTATGCCCAAATAAATTTGTTAGTCTCTAAGGTGCCACAAGTACTCCTTGTTCTTTTTGCTGATACAGACTACCACGGCTGCTACTCTGAAACCTAAAACAAAGTAGGCTCAGCAGGGTTTCATTTGTTGTTCCCAAGGCGTTATTTTATTGACAGGCCTATTCAACTGACGCTACCTAACTATGGAATTCACATCAAATACTAAATAAATTCTTTGTGATCTGTGCCATATCCCAGTAAATAAACACAAAATAATTAACAAACACAGGATACTACATGAATGTGTTGTAAGACTATGAATCCTAATGAGTTTATTTGCCATCCTGGAGGGCTCAAGTAAACAGTAGATAGGTGGTGAACGCAATAGCAGCAGGCAGCTTTAAAATCTCCCCGGGGAAAACGAAGGGGAAATAACGAGGGCAGATAATGAAGAGCACACCTAGAGTGGAGCTGCAGGAGAGGCTTGCATCATTAAAGTGTTACTGAGCCTGTATGCAAGATGATTATATCCCAGACCTTCTCATAACCCAGTTACAAATAGTGGGCCAGACCTTCTGAGGATGTAAATCAGCATCGCTTCACTGACTTCATCTTCCACATTGGGATCTGTCCCAATAATTAAAAAGTCATGCTCAGTTCCAGGAGACTGATCATCTCTCACAGTCTTTGCAGGTTCACCTTAGGGAAAAATCAAAAGTCTCTTACTCAGGTTGTGAAATGTGACCAGAATTGAGCTTTTCTCTCCCCTTCTTGGTCCCTGTTGGGGAATTTCTATTGGATCAATTTGCTGCTGATCACAAATCATCTAGTCCGTAAGTATTTTGATAATACAAAATCAAATAAAAAAAATTAGGGATGGGCAAATTGTCTCAGATAAAGAATTCATTAGATTACAATACAAAATTCAATCCAAATCTTTCCTGTGGTTCACAAAAGTTTGGAACAAAGATCATTTTTATTCTCCCTACACTTCCCTATTTCAGCTAAACTAGTAGTGAAGTGCCAGAATACCCAGAGAATGGCTATTCTAATGGCATTTCTGGCTCAAATGGACCTAGCATATAATCGGGCATCTCAAGAAAAGCAGCTCAAAATTTTTAGCCACATTTTCTCAGATCAAGATGTTTGGATATGCATCCTCATCTAAAGTTTCACAGGTGAATAATTTCAGTTCCCATCCTGAAGCACCTTAAATGGCTCTGATTTTCAGAGAGTGGGTGCTCAATGCTTTCTGAAAACCTTATCCCATTTAAGAGGTCTCAGGCATTGACTAAGATTAAGACACCCCAAATCACTACTCACATCAATCCAATGGATACCCAAGGAGGTTGTAACTTCCAATATAAGTAGTGGGGGCAGACACCATAAGTAGGTTTTAACATGGAGCTTGATAAATTTATGAATATGATGAAGTTGCTTGCAATAGAAGGGACTGGACTCAATGACCCAGGAGGTCTAGTCCAGTATTCCTAACTTGGAAATCCATGGCCAATTTTCAAGCTTTAGCTGCCTAGAAATGAATGCTTATAAATTCCAGCAACTGATGAGGTATAGGTAAATGAGAAGGAGTGTGATGGGATCCCTGGGGTCCTTAACTCTCCAGTCTGGGCTGTCTCTCACAATGCTTTGCTAGTGACAAGCAGCAAACCCCTGCAGGCACTGTTATCACTCAGCCACAACCGCATGTGGAGCCCCACACCCAGTTAGATTGCATAAATGCTCCCAGAGCCACTCATGAATCACACAGAGAAAGGCATCAGCCAAATCCCCCCAGCTCCCAGCCTTGTACCTCAGGAATATACTGTCTTGCACTGCTCAAAACAAGCAGTGCAGGCTTATTAATTGATTCACCACTTCACTTTCCATTGATGGACAATACACCAGCCTTTGTAAAGCTGAGCAGATTTACCAAACACTTCAGGCAAACTCACTGGTAAAGATAAACAGTAAAATAAGTTTACTGACTACAAAAGATAGATTTTAAGTGATTATAAATGATAAGCAAAAAGTCTGAGTGGTTACCAAAAGAAAATATAAGCATGCAGTCTAAACTCTCCACCCTATTAGACTGGGCAACATCTAGATTAAGCAGCTTCTCTCACCCCACTGGATATTGCAATTCATAGCACACAGATGTCACCCTTGAAACCTGGGCCAATCTCCTCTGTTGGAGTCTCCAGTCTTCTGCACATCCTTGTTGCTTGGAGCATAGGTTGGGGCAGAAGAAATGGCCAAGCATGTGGTCACTGCATTCTGTTTTATACCCTTAGTCCATGTGCTTGGAGAACACAAGTCCAGGCATGCCCGGATGCATTGCTGAGTCCCCAGGTAAGGTTGAGCAAGTCCCCTGGTGCGGCCTTACGCAGGTGAGTCATTGAATTGTAACTCCCTTGCCTGAACAATGGCTGTTGATGATTGTTTAAGACATGCCCGGGCGTTGGTTACTTTCCTTGCTATTGTCTCTGGGGAGCTAATATCTGGCTGATTCCCCAACTTACAGCATGTTTTACTGACAACTATACATCATAAACTTATAACTTCATATGCACTAAATGATATACATATTTAGATAGAACAGTGACTTTCAGCAGATCATAACCTTTCCCCTGATCCTTTATATGCAAGATCACAATTATATATAAATGAGGAATATGGGGGTTACAGGGCCCTCCCCCGAGGTATAGAGCGTCACAAGGAGATTCCAATGCAATCTCTATTTTTACAATCAAAGATTTTCCATTGTGGATTAACATCCCCCACCCAAAAAAACCCAAACACATAATCGAGCATACTTCAGTATAAAGGGAAGGTTTCTTCAATCCATTTCTTCAGCAGCAGAGAAATTAAGTATTCTTCAAACTTCTGCTGCTTCAACTCTAGAAAGGCCTCCCTTCTATCTCCTGCTCCAAGCCTAAGGGAGTCTTCCCATAGTTCATGGCATTGATCCTAAATCCGTCTCCAACATCTAAAACCTGTCTTAAAATCATCTGCTTCTAGACAGCAATGAACCCAGGCATCCTGTGACCTCTACCAGCAAAATACATTTTTTTCAGATGTCAAGTGCCAAGTATGCACCCAGACTGGGATGGTCCGTGTCCTTTGCTACACTGGTGATCTTCACTGGCACAGTAGAATGCAGGGCTTTCCCTGTGAAAAAGTCCCAAAGCTTTGCATATGGCAGCAAATAGATTTTCTCTGCATGTTTCTCAACCAGTTTAATTGTTAGTTTTCATTGCTTCTGTTCAGGATTCAATTGTGAAATGTAGATAAGCCCTAGTTACTTTCAATAGATAACTCAAGCAAGACAAAAAAACTTTTTGGCAAGCTCTTGTCTAAATACAGATATAGCATGCTTTTCCTCTTTTGTAGTTGGTATACAATATTAAATGCTACAAAGTTCATTCAAACAATATTAAGGTTAAGACAAAACCCCAGGACAACAAGGATAATTTTCTGAGTTAATGTAGCCCAAACCCTCTTGATTCAGCCTCATTCTTCCTAGGTAGCATATGCACTGCCTGCATTTTGATTCACTTGCACAGACGACTAGTGCATCTTGCATATCCCAGATGAGTCTAGGGCAGTGGTTTTCAAACTGCGGGTCGCGACCCAGTACTGGGTCGTGGAATGGAAGGCACTGGATCGCGGCGGCTCTGGTCAGCAACGTCAACCGGGCTGTTAAAAGTCCCGTCAATGGTGCTGCCCAGCTAAGGTAGGCTAGTTCCTACCTGTTCTAACATCACGCTGTGCCCCGGAAGCAGCCAGCAGCAGGTCCGGCTCCTAGGCCGGGGGCCACAGGGTTCCATGCACTGACCCCACCCTGAGCATCAGCTCCACATTCCCATTGGTCAGGAATCAGCCAATGGGAGCTGGGGCCGGGGGGGGAGGGTCAGTACCTGCAGGCGACAGCCGTACGGAGCCACTTGCGCGCCTCTGCCTAGGAGCAGACCTGCTGCTGGTTGCCTCTGGGGCGCAGCATAGCCCGTGGTGCCAGGACAGCCAGAAAGCCTGCCTTAGCACTCCCGCTGCACCGCTGACCGGGAGCCGCCCACAGTAAACCTGCGCCCCAATCCCCAGCCCAGAGCCCCGAGCCCTGAGCGCCTCCTGCACCCCAAAACCCTCATCCCTAGCTCTGTTGGGCTGCGGACTTTAACAATTTTCTTCAACTGTCTCGCCAGAAAAAAAGTTTGAAAACCACTGATCTAGGGGGACAAAGGACTTCTGGGGTTGAAAGCTGGAAGACTGAGTGGATTATGGAGCCTTTTACTGCTAGGCCACAAATTCAAATCCAGCTGAATGCAGTAGTGACTGATATTTTGTTTACCTGCTGATTCAGCAGTTTATGTAAAATGAGGTGGTGGTCCAAATCCTGGTTGCAGGGACAACTGACCGTAGTACAGAAAGCACTGCCACAAAGGCTACCGGTTGGTGGTCTTGCTGGAAGTCTCAAAGGAGAGGGAAGGACTAAATGGGTTTGACACCAGAGCTGTCCTCTCACATTTAAAGGTGGTGTTTCTGGGTGAGGGGGGAATTTGAGGTAAAAAGTTTCGAAGTAAATTGGTAGTGCAGTGTGGGGAAACACATTGCTGCCCGTGCTCTTTCTGTTCCATAGCTAAATAAACTTCTCCAGCAAGCATTAAAATCACTTTCTTTTTTTTTTTAAAGAGAACAACAACAAAATGTTACATCTGTAACATTACAAAATAGAGATGGGCCTTATCCAAACCCCCAAACACTTTGTTAGGTGTGTGGTTTCTGATTCAAATTTCATGGTTGGCCCAATGTCTAGAATACGCTGAACAAAAACTCTGGATGTTTGTATCCTGAAACCATTCCTCCCCTCAAAAAATCTAGATCCCTATACAAGTTGTGTGGCCCAGACCAATCTCTTTTGCCAAAGATTATGGGGTTAATCCCAGCTCCTCTCCTGAACCAATGTGCTCTTTCTATTCAATGAATATTGGAGCTCTTGGATACCTCCCCAACCATTTTAGATCTAACGTCTAAAGTTTCTTGACATTCTTTGGTTTGTGGCCTGATCCAAACTCACTGAAGTTAATGGGAAGATATCCATTGGCTTCAGGACTCTTTGGGTCAGTCCCTTGATTCCAGCACTGTGTTTACACTGGACAGCATTAAAAAAAAAAAGTCAATGAAGTCCATGGGAGCTTGACAAAATAAGGTTTGTGTAAAAAAAAAAAAAAAAAAAAAAGGGAACAAGGATATCAGCTTTTGACCCATACAGTGAGAAAGCGTGGTTGATATTATAGTGAATTACATCAGGGAAACTTAAATGCATTAGTCCTTTACTAATTAAGACCTTTACTTTTGTCTTCTTTATGACCATAAATTAGCTTAGCATATAAAAATGAAAACAGAAATCAAGATCCTATTCTACCACCACTGGTAATTGCTATAAGAGTAAAAGGAACTTTCACACACTATAGCTGGTGTGCTCAAACCACTGCCTATCATGCAAACCAGTATTGTTTCATTGTTCTCTCATCTGTGTTGTATTAACCTGTTGCGTTTGTATTTGATTAGATTATATTTATTAGATTGCAAGCTCTCTGGGGCAGAGATCATCTTTTTGTTCTATGTTTGTACAGCACTTAGCGCAACGGAGCCCTGGTCCATGACCGGGTCTCCTCTGTGAGACCACAATACAAACAGTCATAATCAGCCAAGTATGACAACCAGAAACAAATAGAAGAAAAGGGTGAGTGTCATCCTGACTCTTGTCTCTTTGGGATTCTGGAAGATCTTCCCTCCCAAGTGTTCTCTTTAACTCCCTCTTAGAAGGCCCGGTGTTCAGCTGACCACAACTTTCTACCTTCGGTGTTCACCAATAGCATGTGACAATCAGAGGGGTCACTCAAGAGAGACATGAGACAATTCCTCCCCAGGTACTTCACAGCACTACCTGTTGTCTGAGAGCTAGTTGTCTTCTGCAGCACTGCCAGTCCCCCGCAAACTTTTCATATTAACAGCGAATAGAGCACCCGTTCTAAGATGCTAATTTTTCAGTCCCAAATATATTAATAAAGATAAAAATCTTATGGATGAAACGGATTCCGTGACTTTCCAAGACCACCGTGACTTTTTCTACTTCAGCTCCCGGCCATCGCCATGGGGGCCCTGCAGCTCGCAGCCACTGCCCCAGGAGGTGGAGGGGGGTGGTGTGTGGCAGCCCCCTTCACTACCCGTTATTTTGAGTAAAAGTTATAGACAGGTCACAGGCAACAAACAACAATTCATGGAAGCTGTGACCTGTCTGTGACTTAAAAGTCACCAGGACAAAACAGTAACCTTAAATTATTATATCCCATGTCTCTAATATTGTAAAAGAAACTTCTGATCATGACTACATATTGATTTATAAAAAAAATATTTTTAGATCCCTTTGATATTTCTTTTGGGGTGTTTTTAAATAAAAATAAAAATTAAATTGCTAAAAAGTTTGAGTTTTGCTTCAAGTTTTCATGAGCGAAGTCTTTAGATGTCTAGAATTTGCAGCAGAATCAAGTGCTCACTTTGTGACTTTTTAAACCCTAGGTTCTCTCTGAGGATTGCAATTAAAGATGAATGCATATGATAAGCATTCAGACAGATTGTGCGAACAGAAGATGTGTAACATCTTGAGTATTTCCAAAACTTTCCTTGGTAAAAGAAAAAACAGCAACTCCAGAATCATGTATGTAGCGCCCCATCTCCACTAGGTTACCTTCTTGAATGCCAATCTGCTTACCGGTTTTGATGGACAGGTCTGGGTTCTTCTGGATCCTGCCACCCACTCAGCAGGGTATACCTTCTTTATTTTTCCCTATGAATTTATTTGGCGGAGCCTCCACCCTGCCCTTGCCCCTTCCTGGCAGGGTCACCAGGGCACCTTGGGAGGAAAATTCTAACCACAGGGTAACCTCCACTTACTTGCCAGATAGTTGGAGACTCCCAAGAAATAACACAAACACACTGAACATATTCAACACAGTAATTATAGTAAACAGGAGACAAACATAACGTAACAGGATAAAACACTATTCTTAGGGTCACAGGTGCCCACGCTGATAATACCTGTGACTTTCCCCAGTCACGTAACCTGATGTAGCAAATGTAAGATCAGTTTTATGTTGGTATGCGTACTTTGTTGGGGCCCTTGATGACCTATGACCACGATATCTTCTCCGCAGTGGTTTAGCAGTGTGGCTCACTGGGTTCAGTACAGCCCAAAGAACTCACAAGTGGGAGAAGGGGGTAAATCCCTCCACAGGTTTAATATACAGTGGGTTATAAAATCCCCAAACCCTTACTCCCTGGCTTGAGGACACAGTTCAGGGAGTAGGGGGTCCCCAAAACAATTTCCTTAACTAAAAGATGGTGCACTCACAAACTCCATGTATGATCCTCAGGTTCAGAGATGACTCTGGACTCCTCGGTCACTGCAGAGGAGCTGATCTCTGCCGGCAAGGATCCCCTTCAGGCAGGAGTCAGGCTGCTTCTGGTCCCAGGATTTCCCCTCACCACAAAGGGGTGCAGGGCTCAAGGTGCAGATTACACAACTACACTAAAGTCCAAACTGTCATCTCCTAGCCCAGCGTCCAACCAGACTCACAGCAGGCAGCAGCCCTGGACTAGCAGCCAGAGCAGAGCTGACCATGTGGTGACTAGTTTCACCTAGGGAGCTGGAGAGCTAACTCAGCCTGGCTGGGGAAAGTTTCCCAGCAAAACTCTACAAACTGGGAGTCATCAGTGGAGAGGGAAAAGCCCAGCTGAGGGAATCTTGCTTTCAGGTCCCTAAAGGCCAGTTCTCAGGGGGAACCCTGCATGCAGGCCTGGGACCCACCAGCTCCCCACACAGCCAGTCCCACCCTTGCCCTGACTTGCTGCAGACTGATTCAAAAATGGCTTCTCCCCTTTCCTGAGCTCCCTATTGGTTGCCAGGCAGACTCCGAGTCTGCCTTGGCTCCCCCTCCCTACCAGAGACAGTGTGCCTCTCCCTAAGCTGCCAGCAGACCGAGCCCCAAGAATTTAGGTAGTCTCCTTGGGGATTGTGCAGCTATTGTCCAAGAACACCGCGCCTCAGCCTGTGAAGTACTGATAGCCCACTTGGAAGTTCAGGGCACTCAGCACTTTGCAGGAGCAGGCCCACCAGTAGGGAGCAGCCATTTAAAAACCATTAAGCTTTAACCTCCTACCATCAGTATCATCAGTGAAACTACCATTCACTTGAAATAGCAGCAGGATCGAGTGATTTGTCTGAGATCAGTACTGCGCTAATGCCTCTCATAAACTGCTAGTTTAAAAACAAATACCTAACGCTACCTGTATTAAGAGGTATGCATTAAGGACTCAAAGCCAGCATCACCCTTCCTCCTCACAGTCAGCCACATTAAGGCTAGCTGCTTCCATAGCATGCCCACGTCAGGCTAAAAGCACTTTGCAGCAGCATGAGGAAAGCTTGCAGGTTAAATATAACCTGTTGCCTTTGTTTCCTGATGTCAGATTCATCCCTGGCTGTTGTTTGCTCTTACAAATTTTTAGGCTAGTGTATTTGGTAGACATGCTTTGTTATTCTGGGGTTATATTATTTTATTTTTTGCTATAAGTAGATGAGATGCACAAACAGTTCAAAAGCAGTTTGTCTCAACACTCACAAAGGAACTTTCTGGTAAGGTTCAAAGGAGTCAGGGTGCACAGAACAGCTGTTCTAACTCCAGGGGAGATTTGCAGCAGAAATCCTTGCAGAATACTTCATTCATTAATAAATCTATCAGCATTTAATTGGTACCACTGGAAATTCAAAAATACAGACAGCTCTTTCTGGGGGGAAAGACTGTTTTAGGCAGATTTTCTGAGGACTGTTCACAGAACTTTTTGAACGCGGCTTTGTCAACAGAGCTATCATACCCCCTCCCCCGATGGCATAGAGGCAACTCCATTTACTTCAATGTGTCCTGCAGGCTATGGAGCAAGAAGAGGGACAATAAAGACATGAAAAAAACAAAAACAAAAAACAGGAGTACTTGTGGCACCTTAGAGACTAACAAATTTATTAGAGCATAAGCCTTCGTGGGCCATTTCATCGGATGCACTGAATGGAACATATAGTAAGAAGATATATATAATACACACATACAGAGAAGGTGGAATTTGCCATACAAACTGTAAGAGACTAATTAAGATGAGTTATTATCAGCAGGAGAAAAAAAACTTTTGTAGTGATCATCAAGATCGCCCATTTAGACAGTTAACAAGCAGGTGTGAGGATACTTAACATGTGGAAATAGATTAAATAGAGACACAGACACTATAAGGGTTGGCAAACTGTTCAAAGAGGCCATTGAAACCAGTAGAAAAGCTCCCTTCGGAGGGCTTTGAGCTCTGAGTAACCCGCAGTGAGAAAAGTGGAGGGGAATTAAACCTTCATAAGATGTTTGGTGTGTCCACCCCAAATGAACATTTTGATTGCACCGAAAAGCTCATCCGATTTGAAGGCCATATATTTGCTCTTCAGAAGTACCTTTACATGGTAGGGATAAAAAAGTCTCCCTTGGCAGGGACTGTTTAACAGTGTCCAGAGAGCAAGGTGCGCCCCAACAGATACAACACATTCATCCCACCCCTCCCTTCAAGTTGAGCATTGACAACACAGGAGGAGGAGCGTACCCCTGGCTCCACACACTTTGAAAAGACTCCAGTACTCAGGCCACAACTGGGCGGGCTGAGGTTTAAAAGAAACCAGTCGTCAGGAAGTAGCCGATAGACCAGAGGTGGGCAAACTACAGCCTGCCCGGCCCCTAGCTCCCGGCCCCTCCCCCGCTGTTCCTCCGCCCCCGGCGCCTCAGTGTGCTGCACCGCCAGCACTCTCGCCCGCCACTCCTGCCAGACAGCGTGGCGGCGTGGCTGGCACCGGCATGATAAGGGGGTGGGGAGCGGGAGGTCCCGGGGGGGGGGCCGTCAGGGGACAGGGAATGGTTGGATGGGGCGGAGGTTCGGGGGGGGGCACGGTTAGAGAACGGGGGGCGTTGGAGTCCCAGTGGGCCTGTCAGGGGGCGGGGTCCCAGGGGGATTGTGAGGGGCAGGGACAGATAGGGGGTGGGGGCCAGGCTGTTTGGAGAGACACAGCCTTCCCTACCCAGCCCTCCATAGTGTTTTGCAACCCCGATGTGGCCCTCGGGCCAAAAAAAGTTTGCCCACCCCTGTGATAAACAGACTGACTATCTTTCTTTCTTTCTGGTTCAAGCTGGAGAAGAGGAATGACGATTAGTTTACACATCCCTTCAGGAGCTTAAGAAGAATTAAATTTCCTCTTACATTGCGGGGTGGGGGGGGCACTCTAATCTCTCCTCCCAGCTTTGCTGTGCTGTATCTACAACATTTGCTCATCGAGTTAACCCTCGAACACAGAAACGTACATCCCAATTCAATGAGGTAAGCACATGCCAAACTTTAAGCATGCAAATAGCCGTATTAACTTCAATAGACTACTTATGTGTTAAAAATTAGGCACATGCTTCACTGAATCGGGGCCTTAACTAATCTTCTTTCTGCTCTGGGTAGTGTGACCAGATGTCCTGATTTTATAGGGACAGTCACAATTTTTGGGTCTTTTGCTTATATAGGCTCCTATTACCTCCCACCCATTTCCCGATTTTTCACACTTGCTGTCTGGTCACCCTAGCTCTGGGAAAGGATTAGCAAGACCAAATGGTGCCCCAAGAAAAGAAGAGATGGAGGGGTCATTAAATGGTTTGCATATATACTAGTCAGCATATTCTCCCATTCACGCACAACGTACAAAGGAAGGCAATCCCAGCGTAGAGAAGGAATTAACGTTTAGAGGGGAACATCACCCTGGGACACAGAAAGGTATGGTGCACCCATGCTATGTCTTTAAGAGTTCTGCTCTCAGGATCCCTTTAAAAAAAAAATGGAGACAGATTTGGAATTGCCCTGTAATAATTTCTGAATACTATATGTTGGCCAGGTTACTAGAGGCGTATTATATGAATATATTGGGTTAATTCAATAGAGGGCTGTTTGGGAACACAGGCAGGAAGGAAAAGAATGGCTCAAGATAGCCACTCCTCAGCAAACACTTGAAAGTTGTTAGCAGACAGTACTAGAAGACAGGTTTCAGAGGAACAGCCGTGTTAGTCTGTATTCGCAAAAAGAAAAGGAGTACTTGTGGCACCTTAGAGACTAACCAATTTATTTGAGCATGAGCTTTCGTGAGCCGTGGCTCACGAAAGCTCATGCTCAAATAAATTGGTTAGTCTCTAAGGTGCCACAAGTACTCCTTTTCTTTTTGCGAGTACTAGAAGATTAGCTTTGATGATTTTGCCTGATCTCCTGCTGAGCCTATAGGACTGGTTTTAACCAGAAGGGTCAAAGCCCAGAAACACAGAAGAACTATAACAGGGTTTAAAAGAGACCCTCTTCAAGGCAGGGCAGGTAATTGTTTGGGAAAACCAAGTCCCACTGGGAATGTCTGAAGAAGTTAGGCCTGCCTACTTTCCCATCAGCCATTATATATAGTCTACATGCATGTAGATGTTTGTCGTTTTTAAAATCCTTCTCTCTCTCTAATCCTTTGTTCCTACTGCAAAGCAAACAAAACAATGGTTTAGGAGGGCTGTCTGGTCACAGACTCCCGAAGGAAGAACTGCCAGTACCTAAATTCAGCCAAACCTGCGGGCTAAGAACAGTAGTTGATACACAGGGTACTGTATCCCAGGCCCTGGTCTAAGAGTGGGAAAATTATAAATTCCACCCCAGGATAGGTAAATGCCAGGCGGATGACACCTGAGGAGATGCTTGCAGATACCAGGAAGGGGACAGAGGTGCAGTTAGCCCTGTAACTATGACAATGAGATTTAAAGGGGAGGGGAGGGTGAGAAATGGCTAGGTCCACTGAGAGTTCTTCTTACCTAGCAAACTCTGTTACTCAGAGATATCACTTTTCCAAATGGGCTGTTGTGAGGCTTCCCAGAGACAAAAAGCTCCCACAGTCTGAAGAACTTATTGCCCACTAAGGGAAACAATAAATAAATCCGTTTCCACGGGAGACAGTCAGTCAAAGAGTTTAAGGCCAGAAAGTACCATCAGATCATCTAGTCTGACCTCCTGTGGATCACAGGCCACCAAAACCATCCAGCACTTACACACTAAACCCAACACCCAAGTACACCCAAGTACACAGTACAGTGCTGCCACCTGGGATTGACTTGCAGCAGCATCCCTGCCACACACAATCGTTACTTTGACAGGTGCAGTGTACATAACCTAGGGTCGCCAGCTTTCTGATTGCAGAAAACCAAACACCCTAGACCCACCTCTGCCCTTCCCTTCTCCGAGGCTGCACCCCCACTCACTCCATTCCCACTCCTTCCGTCATTTGCTCATTTTCATCAGGGTGGGGCAGGGGTGCAGGCTCTGGGATCCCTCTGAGTACCAGCCCCGCTGCACCACCGACTGGACTTTTAACAGCTGTCAAAGTCAGATTCAGGACTCACATAATTTGTCAGACCACTCTGTTTATTAGCAAAGCGCTTTGCCAATGCACCCAGATATGTGAGCCCCTCTCTGAGGCTCAAGTTAACTTATTTATACAAATAAGCCAAAGCCAATTTAACATAAGAGACAAAAGGAAGCAGAAACTGACAAATATACATATATATCTTATTTGCATACTAACGTTTACCAATCTCCTAGCTCAGTAGGAGCGCTAAGTTAATTAGTTTGAGGACCCATTGTCTCACACTCCTTAATGTTTCTCTTCCTGACAACTATATTTCAACAAACCCTTCAAGTAGCATTTCTTTAATGAATTATAATTTCAATATAATTCATTCTACTTTCACAATCCCTCCTTTTGGTCAAGCTACGCAATGACCAACAATGACTGGGTTCCACATATCAATCGTTCTTTCTCTCTTTGTTCATCAGTGATATTTAAAATCATCAAATTAGCACTCTGGTTTGGGGCAGCTATCTGTGTAGCATGCCTGACACAATTTTGGCTACAACAGGAAAGTAACTGAAAACATAAAAAATTATTAGGATTCCAAACAGGAGAGTTAGGGCTCCCTGAAACAACCAGTTTCCTATGCCAGAGAAATTGAAAATGTTACTTAGCCACTTCCATAAAGAATTTGGCTCTTCATGGGGAAGATATGCGATTTGTTCTAAGTGGCTAGCATGATCTATTACCTCATTGGTGTTGTCTGGTATATACACACAGCAGTCTTTTCCAATGAGAGCACAAGTCCCTCCTTTTGCTGCCAGCACTATGTCCAATGCCTGACGGTTTTAGAGGGCTATCTGTCAGATTGTCCCCGTTTCTTTGGCCAGGGCTCTTAAACTTTCTCCGGTTTCATTTGCCATTATTTCAACTACTGCTTGTATCCTTAGGAGCCTTTTTGCATGGTGTATTACTCCCCCTAATGGTATGAAGGAACTGCCAGTGGCCTCTTCCCAGGTTAAGGGGCTTATGTTATTTACATACCATTGGGCATCTGTTACGTCCCTTCTTTTTCGCCTGAATTTGCGGAGGCGTTCTCGAGGGAAGATTCCTAGCACTCAGAATTGTGGGAAGAGTCGTGTGGGATAACAGATTCCTGACCAATTAGCTGGTAGTGCAGTATAAGCTCTGGTCCTGCACACCCAGTGATGGCCTATTAAGGCCTGGAAGGGTCAGTTGCACCCATTTGTCATATAGGTGTTTGCAAAGGAGGAGGAGTAGCCCCCAAAGGGTACAGGGTAATTCTCCTTACGAGGAGTGGTGTTATTTGCATGACTGTAGGGAGAACATGAGATTGATTTCTCTGTTTGATCCCAGGTTGAGAAAAAGATTCATATCCCCATACCCGGCCCACCACTTTTTAGTTTTGTTTAAATAATCCCATACACCATTGGCCACAATATGCTGAAGGCAACGGCTTTTCCCCAGATCCAGCCCTGTCCCATTACACACCCAACACCGATGACCTTTTCCCTCCACCACACTTATCCATTTAGATGCATTTATTCCCACCACTTCCCAAGTGTCATTGCTGTTCCATATTTTGTTAAACGGACGAGGCCCTCCAGTGAGGTCTGGGGACTTGAGTGGGTTAGCCAGGACAGGAACACCGTTTGAGAGTGGGCTGGGATGTGGCTGCAGACCCAGCAATTAGAAATATTAAGGGTCTGAGCTATCCACACCTGCTGCTGGATAAAAGAATTGTCATCGTGGTCTCCCCAGACCGTAAGATACCAGCAGCCGAGGAACAGCGTCTGCTTCTGGCAACCCTTATGAGAGCGTAGATTGTAAGGTATTGCAGACTGTTCCTCTACATCTTCTTCTGGAGTCAAAATTGGCTCTGCGTTGTCCTGAGGTGATGATTGGTTCTCTGGGGATGGTGCCTTCTTACACTGTGAAGCATGTATCCACGCTGTGATGCCAGATAGTTTAACAGCCGTCTGTGTAGTGAGCAGTACCTGATGAGGACCCTTCCACCAGGGCTCCAAGGCGTGCTTTCGATGATGGCGCCGTACGTAGACCCAGTCACCTGGCTCGAGGTTGTGGCAAGCGTCGGAGGTGGGTTCTGTGGGCCAGGCGGCTCGAACCTGTGAATGGAAGTGACTTACAGCTTGCATTACTTGCAATACTGAAGGAGCGCACTGTGAGTCAAGTTCAAATCTGGAACGGGAGTAATGGTAGTCATAGCTCGCATAGGGCGTCCCATAACAATTTCAAAGGGACTTAATTTATGCCTTTGGGATGGAGCGGATCTCAGGTCCATAAGGGCTAATGGTAAGGCTACTGGCCAGCTTAATCCTGTAGAGTCACAAATTTTAGCAAGCTTATTCTTAAGTACACCATTTCGTCTTTCAACTGCACCTGCACTCTGTGGGTGGTAGGGACAGTGCAACAGGGGTTTGATATGTAATACACGGTCCAGGTGTTGAACAAGTTGTCCAGTAAAATGTGTACCCCGATCACTGGACAGAGTAGCAGGAATTCCCTTGGCAGGCATAATATGATTTAACAAACATTTGGCAACAGTGAGTCAGCCTTGCGACAAGGAAAGGCTTCAATCCAATCAGAGAATAAACATACCATAACCAATATAAATTCATATTGTTGACACTTAGGCATTTGTACAAAATCAAGTTGCCAATGAAAGAACGGTGCTTGAGACAGACCCCAGAACCCCTGGACCGCTTTTACAGGTTTACCAATACTATTGCTTTGGCAAATGGTACAGGCTGCACAGTGGCGGGCTGCAAAAGAGCTAAAATGGGGGGGGGGGGCACCATCCTGTCTTAGTTACAGCAGAGACCATCCCCTCCTTTCTGACATGCGAAACACCGTGTAGCAGGGCGGCCAGAGATGGGTAGAGTGAAAAGGGGGCTACAAAAGCACCAGTAGGCGAGCGCCAAAGAGAATCGGGATGTAGAGAGCAACCTTGGGCAACCCAGGATTCTCTCTCGGTTTCTGGGGCAGAGTCTTGGAGCAGGGTGAGGTCCATGAGGGACCAGGAGGGTAAGAGGAGAGCGGAGAACAAGGGAACCAGACATTTCGACAAGGTGCGCTGCAGCAGCCACAGCACGCAGGCAGGGGGGTAAGCCTTGAGCAACAGGGTCTAAAGTGGCAGAGAAATAAGCCACTGGGTGGTTCTTTTCTCCGTGCATCTGAGTGAGAACTCAGAGTGCACACCCAGATTGTTCGTGGCAGAAAAGGGTAAAAGGCTTAGAATATTCAGGCAGCCCTAAGGCAGGGGCAGAAGCCAATCCCTGTTTGAAGGAAACAAAGGCAGAATTGGCCTCAGGGGGCCACGGCATGGGGTCAGGCACAGAGAATCGAGTGAGTTCCTGGAGAGGTTTTGCAAGGGAGGCATATTGGGGAATCTACTGTCTGCAAAATCCAGCCATGCCTAAAAACTTCTGGACCTGGCGTGGGGAGCGGGGTCGGGGAAAGCTAAGGATAGCTTGGACATGGGTGGGAGAAAGTGCACAGGAACCCTGGGAGAGGAGAAAGCCAAGGTATGTGACAGAAACTTGACAGAGTTGTAGTTTAGAGCGAGAAGCTTTGTGACCCTTATTTGCTAGGGCAGTAAGGAGCACTAAAGAGTCAGTTTCAGAGGCAGACAATGAAGGAGAACAGAGGAGTAGATCATCTACATATTGGACTAGTGTGGACCTGGACAGGAAAACAAGGTCAGCAAGGTCTCGGGCTAATGCTTGGGAAAAATATGATGGGCTTTCAGTATACCCCTGGGGCAGTGTGGTCCATGTGTACTGTTGCCCCTTGTAAGAAAAGGCAAACAGGAACTGGGAGTCAGGGTGAACCGGGACAGAAAAGAAAGCAGAGCACAAATCATCAATAGTAAAATGAGTTGCATCTGGTGGGATAGAAGCCAGAATCTTTGAGAGAGGCAAGTTTTGATTCTGTCCACCTATGATTTGCCTCTTCCCACCACTGCATGAAACAATCAACCTCTCCTTTTGCCAATTTAGTTTTAGGTTGGCCGAGTTTGTCTTTTAAGACTTCTACTCAGTCTTTGTCCCAAGAGCCTAACCATGGCCACTGAATTTTGGGATTCTCCTGAGTTAGCCTAGACCATTTTCCCAGAAATTTACAGGAATCATAGAATATCAGGGTTGGAAGGGACCTCAGGGGGTCATCTAGTCCAACCCCCTGCTCAAAGCAGGACCAATCCCCAATTTTTGCCCCAGATCCCTAAATGGCTCCCTCAAGGATTGAACTCACAACCCTGGGTTTAGCAGGCCAATGCTCAAACCACTGAGCTATCCCTCCCCCCCTCCTTCCGAAGGAGTCCGGACCCTTCCTAAAATACATAAAATGAGCCGGCGTTCCTTTAGGGAACTGTCCCGACTTAGACGTCTGGTTACCCATACAGGAGGACTTTACACACCAATCACACAAGAAGGAAAGTTGGGTTCATCAGAGCAATGCCCGGTGCAACACACAAAAGGAGCCCACAGGCTACTGCCTCTCTCGCCCTTGCTTTCACACCAAGGGTTTTACCCAAGGCACGGTGCGGCTGCGATTGTGCAGATTTCACTCACTCAGACCATGGGGACAGGAACCCTTTGGTCAGCCGATCCCCGGACGGAGACGGCGCCCAGACTCAAACACACCACAGGGAGGACGGATAGACACAGAGACAAGACAGTCCTCAGTCCGGACAAAACACAGAAATAATTACCTGACCAGATTCCTGATGTCAGATTCTGGGATCCCTACCAGAACAGAGTGGGAACCAACAGGTTCGATGGCGTAGACTTCACTGTGGTCATGCACCCTTCCATTCTGGTGGAGGACCGCTCGGGTCAAATGCCCAGGTGCCGGCTTGCCACGGCCGTCCTAAGAACAGTCAGGAGTCACACGGCCCCAGTGAAGACAGTTGCCATCTCGGTGGGACCTCCAAATTGTCAAAGTCAGATTCAGGACTCACATAATTTGTCAGACCACTCTGTTTATTAGCAAAGCGTTTTGCCAATGCACCCAGATATGTGAGCCCCTCTCTGAGGCTCAAATTAACTTATTTATATAAATAAGCGAAAGGCAATTTAACATAAGAGACAAAAGGAAGCAGAAACTGACAAATATACATACATATCTTATTTGCATACTAATGTTTGAGGACCCATTGTCTTACACTCCTTAATATTTCTCTTCCTGACAACTATATTTCAACAAACTGTTCAAGTAGCATTTCTTTAATGAATTATAATTTCAATATAATTCATTCTACTTTCACACAGCCTGACTGGAGCCGTCAGGGTCCCTTTTCAACCAGGTGTTTGGTCAAAAACCGAATGCCTGGCCACCCTAACAGAATCATAACACTTCATTTACATAGCTATATAGGAGGAGATATTCCAGCAGCACTCAGTGACGGCCTATCTCTGCTCCCGTGCAACAGGAGTTTTCCCACAGACATCAATGGAAGCAGAGTTAAGTCAATGCTAAGTGCTTTTGAAAACTTTATCCTACAGACTGTATGCCGCAGCAACATGTAACTAGAATCAGATATCTCAGGGAAAGAGATGAGCAGGCAGATTTTCAAGCAAGCTCGGCAAGCAGCAGCTCCCATCGTGGCACTTACAACCAGGTTTTTCAAAAGCTATCAGTACCCAATCTACTCAGCTCTTTTGAAAATCAGGCCCTTGGAGGCTTCCTTCCAAATTCCTGCTGTGCCATAGGGTCCATGCCAGAATGTCCCCTTGGCCCCCTGACTGCTTTTGTAATTGAAACCTTCTCCTAAAACACGTTCCTCTCATGCCCCATTGGACTGCGTTTTGCCTTGATCCACAAATTATTCAGGACATCCCCTTACTCCTGCATTGCCTTGAGGTTTGCAACAGCTGACTAGTTTGGACAACAGTATTAAACATCTCTGACCACTGATAGTTACGATTAGCTTGAGAGATTCCGTCCATTGAGAATATCAGCAAGTGTGGTCAGTATAATAACGCTTATATCAGAAGAATAAGAAGAAACCAGGAGACATTATGCAGCGTGACATCCTTTGAGCAACCATGATCAACTTCCAGAAGTTATGATATAGTTTGATGATGATGATGCATATTTATAAAGTGCATGTCAGGAAGCCTGCACTGGTAATGTTCCTCTTCCAGCGGACGTCTAGCATCAGGACAAACTTTACATGGTTTAGATAGAGAACAAATAATATTTTCCCAGCAATAGTTATCACCTATTAAAATCTCTTTGATATTACATCCGTTCAGCACTGTTGAAATGGGGTAATGCAGTAAGTCTCTGAAAAGAACTGTAACTCCTTAACCACCACAGTAAGTAGTTTAAAGGAAGCCTTTCAATTAACCCATAGGATGCTGGCAATTTCCAGCCAGTCAGCCAAATAAATCAGGTCTGCTAGTGTGTGTATGTCCTCTAAATGAGCACAAGGAGACTAAACCATTGCCCACCCCCTGTAATCTAAGCTCCCAGGTTTTAATACACAAACCAAATGCATACTGAAAGCTGTGGGGTTCTCATACAGGCTCAGATTCTGGCATTGTGCCAAGATACCAGAATGATGGACCCCTTATAAAGCCATAAAATACTGAGAGGGGAAAATGATTTTTCAAATATTTTGGTTTTAAAATATACTCAGTCCCTGGCCTAGCATAAAGTTATGAGCATGCTCTGTCCTCACTTCCAGTCCTACCTCTTTTAGTGCACTTTCTGCCCCTACATAATGGATATGATCATGGTCTTTGTTTTGGAGGGAGGGTGGGGAGATACTGTTGAAGGAAAAAAACAAACAAACAAAAATAGTGTCCCAAAGATTGCTCAGGTGCATCGCTAGGTTCTTAAACACAAAAGTAATTATTTGTGCCATCATTCTCATCATCTTTTTTCAGGTACTAGAGGACTAGTAAGTCACAGTAAAAATAATGCTTGGTTTTGTCACAAAAATATTTTCAGTTGCAAATATATAGCTAGTTCCACAATATATAGCTAGCTGCCTCCTTCTTTGCAGTGGATGGGTGTACCCATACTACTTAAAAGTAAGCAGAACACTTTAACGTTAGGAAATTCTGACAACACCCTATTAGGGAAGCACTGTCTTCATAGTACAGGGGGAAGGTGAAGCAAAAGCAACTAAGGATCCAAAGCCCAGTGGAAGTCTTTCCATTGACTTGAGCAAGCTTTGGGTAAGGCCTGTGGAGACGTTCAGCAGGCCAAAAACAAAGTTTGTGTCAGAGACAGGAGTAGAACTCTTAATTCCCAGTTTCCAATCCTACCTGAAGCATCTCATCCCCATACAAGAATGTATACCCAAGTACCCATTTCACGAGAAAAGCCCAGTACTAAAGAGGCCAACAGTGGAGGTTGAATTATAAGCCCTGGAGCTAGGCTTTCTGGTCTAAGGGCGCTGTGATGAAGACTGCACTGGTAATGTTCCTCTTCCAGCAGACAGTCCATACAGCTGACAGCCTAACACCTTTTACGAGCACTAAATTCCAATACAAATTTTGTTGCAGCAAATTAATTATGTTAATGTCTATTTATCTAATACTAAGGTGGCAAATAAAATAGGTATTTCACAAATAAAATAAGATGTTCGTCTGCCAGGATTGTGGGCTTTTGAAAAAAAAACAAAAAACACACTACCTTCCTACAACATGTGACTTGGGGAATTTCTCTAACTTTTGGGAATCTTTTTTCGAAGGTTTCATTTTAGTTCTCTTTGTGAAACCTATTTCACATGCCATTCCTTTTCAGGGCCCAGCTAGTAATGTGGTGATAGTCCACATAAATTACGGCCAACGGGTGACATGGATGCAGTGTTACAGGACGCATATTAAACCTCCAAAGGCAATGAAGGGATTAATTTAAAGAAAAAAATCAGATAGTAAACAAAAGTCTGTGTTAATTGTCTCTGTCATTTTTTCACATGCCTGCTCCTCTCTTCCCTGCACGGTTTGCAGAATCTGGCATGACAACAGTTCATTTCTAGTGCAACAGCTGCTGGGTCTGTCACACATGGATAACAGTCCTCTCTAATTCCCCCTTCATCCTCCTTGCACCCTGGATGACGTTTTTCATAGACTATTTTTTGGATTGAGAAGGATCTGCAAGCTTTCATTCATCTGCATCTGGGGGCTTATGTAAATCCTTATTGGGTCTGTACTCCGACTCAGCCTGGCTCAGAAGAGGGCCATTCTCTTGTAATGATGTATTTCTCTGCTGCTTAATATATACAGGTGCTGAGCCCACAAACTTGTGATCCAGATTGGAATTCCCTAAAGTTCCTGGGTTCAGAGAACCAGGGTTTTGGTGTCACCCATTCTAGTGAGAAAAGCCAGGTGCCAAAAGTGGGCTTTAGCAAGAAATTAGAACTTTCCACACAATCCAAGAAAATAAATAAATTCTGACCTCAGCTCTTATTTGCAATACACCTGATTTGTTACTGACCCATAATCCTTGGACAGTGGTATCTTGTCTGATGTAGATTATCATCTGCTAGAAGCACTGCCACTGTTACCACCACTTATCACCAACATCCCCCAAAAGCTCAAAGGGCATAACTCAAAGACTATTCTAGGACGGTATAGGACGTTTCCACGGTATGCATCTGATGAAGTGAGCTGTAGCTCACGAAAGCTCATGCTCAAATAAATTGGTTAGTCTCTAAGGTGCCACAAGTACTCCTTTTCTTTTTGCGAATACAGACTAACACGGCTGTTACTCTGAAACCTATTCTAGGACTGTGAATATCTATTGTGGTGAGCTGTGCTGCTGCGTTTTGAGTGTCCCTAACACCAGTTTTCTAATTTTACAACTGGTTTTAGTCATTACCTTCACAGAGCCTGATTCACTGTTGTCCTGCACACTCTTTTACAACAGTGAGTGCGAAGTAGGTGCAAAACACTGCCATTCTGATCTGGTCACAAGCAAAGGGAGCAAATTTCAGTTTACTTTTTTAATATGGTGTAAAGTTACTTTACCTGGGCTACTAACACTACCTTAGGTTATTAAAACATACGGCTTGTCTACACAGGGATTTATTCCAGGATAGCTAATCCTAATTAACCCCATTTGTGGATATTCATTCTGGAATAGAAGTGCCTTATTCCAAACTAGTTTAATCCACATTTAGAGTTGATCAGTAATAGTTAATATGCTTTAAATTTGTACTCTATTTTATTCTGGATTAAATGCTGTGTGTTGACAAGCCCATAAAAATCTTAGCTATTTTCACATTTTATAACATGTTGAGTTCAGCAAGGAGCATGGGAACTGAACTGGTAGTTCCTCTTTTGTTTACAGTCAATATTGCCCTAGGACAGTGGCTCTCAACCTTTCCAGATGACTGAACCCCTTTCAGGAGTTTGATTTGTCTTGCATACCCCCCAAGTTTCACCTCACTTAAAAACTACTTGCTTACAAAATCAGATATAAAATACAAAAAAGTGTCACAGCACACAATTATTGAAGTATTGCTTAATTTGTCATTACCATATAATTTACCAATAAATCAACTGAAATATAAATACTATACACTGAAATGTAAGTATAATATGTAGAGCAGCATAAACAAATCATTGTCTGTATGATATTTTGGTTTGTACCGACTTTGCTAGTGTTTTTTCTGTAGCCTGTTGTAACACTAAGCAAACATCTAGATGAGTTGATGTACCCCCTACAACACCTCTATGAACCCCAGGGGTACGTGTACCTCTGGTTGAGAATCACTGCGGGCCTAGCACCACAGTGCTGAGTCTGGGTTACAACACTGAAGAGAAAGTTTAAATCCCAGATAAACTTGTCACTGAAACGGTATACAGAAAATGAAGAGTTTTCTATACATCTCAGGTTTTATAATGCACTTTTAAAGAGAAAAAGCTACATTTTGCTCCTAAACTCAGTTGTCAGAGTCAATTTACAGACCAAGTGACGTTAAGGAAGGCTGGCCAGACCAGATAGGAGATGCAAGAGCTCAATTTCCCAGCAAAGAAATTACTTCTTTTCTATTATTATTCATTTCAGCGCTGAGTGTTTGGTTTTTAATGGATCCTGTAAATTATGCTACGTAATTATGATGTTCTCTCTCCTGTCCATCTGGGACACCCACCCACGTTGATGAATTTTCATCTTGATCCAGCCTCATTTGTTACTCTAACATTGAGCAATTGTTGCCACTGTTGTCATCCTCTGCAGCCAGTGCTGCGGCTGCTGAATGGATCTAATTATTCTGTCAAACTCTTTAAGAGAGAGAAATGCTCAGAGTCCTTATTGTACGAGGGGACGGGGATTCTAGTGGTAAACTCATCATACTGTATAAAAATGTTAACTTCTAACAGATTATTTTAATCAGTTATCTAAGTGTAATTAGGAAACATCTTCATCACCGGAATCTGCTCTGATCCTCCTGGTCATTACAGCAGAATTTCATTTCTTACCATTGGCAGCCTGCCACCTTAAAAAGGGACTACACATCAGTGTAAGAACCTTATATAATTTATAGCAAGCTGGAAATGAAAGACTATTTGGGCTCCAGTAAAGCAGCTTTCATTAGATGGTGCTAACTGAAAAGGAAAGTCAGAACAGCTTCTGCTTTTCCTCCTCTCTGCAGTGAAGGAGGGACAGTGCTCACTGAAGAAAAGCAGACAGGAGCACCCAGAAGCAAAAAAAAAAAACAACCAATCATTTCCATAGTTTGCAGTCATCTTTAAGGACACTTGAAACAAGCAGCTACCATTATGGGGCACCCATACGGGTACTGTTGTCTAGCTTGGGACACTTGAAATTAAGGCCATCTCTGCCTTAATTTGGAATTCACAGAAAATCTCTCTTGCTGTTTTATTCTGTTTCCTTTTCAGATATATCCTTTTTAATCCCTTTCTCTTCTAGCACCAGTGATTTATGTATTAGTTATTATAAGTGCCCACCTCTTTCTAATGACTACAGTTATGCCTGGACAGGCAGTTGTTCATATGCTTTGGAAGTCAACATATGAGACTGGGTGTTCAAGTAAAGACATGCTAAACTCACACACTGTTTTGATAATATGTAGCATCTCTAAAATGTCTATTATCTGTCAGCCTTTCAGAGCGCTTTAAAAGTATTAAATTAGCCTCACAATATACCTATCAGGCCCCTAGAACAGCCCAGAATCAGAACACAAAGGTGGTTTAAAAGCTACTATAGCACCCCCTTCCATTAGGCTGCACATTCTGTGCTGCAGTCAGAAAGGCACATTACAGAATCTCACCCTTTATTCCCCCCTCCCCACACCCACCCACCCACGCAACTCATGAACAGGGTAGGGAAGTAGTGCATCTGACTGTGAATGAGAAGGGTTTGTCTACACAGTCACGAATGGGGGAAGACTTATTCACAAGACAATCACTATTAAAGTGTGGTTCACATTATGAAAAGTTTGAGAACTCCTTAATCCACAGGAACAGAACTGAGATCTGATTATCCTTTACTTTGCATGCAAATTGGAGTGTTGCTCATAAAACAGTCCAGCCCTTTTTAAAAGGTGCACTCACGGCAGATTATTCCACAGCAGTGTAAATTTCATACTGTACATCCTTCTGGTTAGTCTTGGGTGCAGCTGGTTTTACCTGAGGTACAAATGGGGCACCTAAATCCTATCATAAAAGAACAGACTCACAAATGAACATAGGTATGTGTAGAGAGAAGGTAGATGATGCAATATCTGTTATTGGACCAACTTCTGTTTGTGTGAGAGACAAGCCTTCGAGCCACACAGAGCCCTTCATCAGTTCTGGGAAAGGACGTCCAGCATCAGAGCAAAAATGTCCGGTGAAACAGATTGTTAACTACTTCTGCTAAACAATCTGTACCACCTGGCATTTTGCTGTGATGCTTTGAGCACCTTCCCCAGACCTGAAGAGCTCTGTGTGGCTCAAAAGCTTGTCTCCCTCGCAAGTTGGTCCAACAACAGATATTCCCTCACCCACCTTCTCTCTCTAATATCCTGGGACTGACACGGCTACAAACTACACTGCATACAGCATGGGTATGTTTAGACAAGCTGGGTCAGCAGTTAGCTAACTGACTTACTCACCATCAGTGTGATAATAAATTAGCGTAAGATTTTGTGACTCAGAGAGGTTTATGACCTCAATCATGCAGGGTGCTCACTGGGCCCTCAACTTCCACTGAAGTCAATGAGAGTTAGGAACACACCACTCCTCACAGGATGGAGCCTCCGTGTGATTGGTTCCATATTAGACTGGTAAAACCTGGGGAGAGGCACATGGAAAGAAACATGGCTATTCTCTTAATTTGAGGTCACAATATTTGCATAATCAGTAACTTTATCACAGAGCAGACAACAGGATGCTCCTGAAAGCCTGCCGTGGAGCCAGCTCTCTCAGAGAGCTTTTCCTGTATAAATAAAGCGATCCAATAAAATTTAATACTAAAGCACGTCTCTACTTAGGCAATTAAAAGTCACTTCCTGAGCCCATCCTGTGAGGAGAAAACCAGTTTCTGGTTTGTCTCAAATTCTCATTTTGATGTTATTATTGTAATTGCAATCATTAGCGATGAGGTCAGAGATGTTGTTGTCTCTCTCTGTTGGGGGGGGGGAGAAGAGAAGAGGTGACAAATTATTGTTTGAGGATTTTGTTTTTTTTAAAAAACTACTATTTTGCAACACAACTGTGCAAGCTAAAGGAAATGTGCTAGCTAAAATGCTTTTCTCTTTCTAGGAAGGGTGAAAAAAACAGAACTGCAGGCTCCTATCCTTAAAAAGGTAAAGTGTACTGCCCTGTGGTGCTCCCCATGCCCCACTCTGACTACTCACCATCCATGAGAAGGGGAGGGAAGCAGAGAAATCATGGTTAAGTTCTTCTGTAAAGGGGACTGCTCCCTGCTCAGGAGAACATACTCTACTTACAGGACTGCAGGCTAGGCACATGCTGCTTTATTTAACTAACAAACAGAGTGGGGGAAAAACACCCGCTAACTAACCAGAAAGGAAGGGAATACTACCACAATACTCTGAGTAACCGACTTAACCCTTTGAGGCCCATTTTACTGCAGACATCAGCATGTCTCAGAGTTTAGAAGTGAACAGAAGTGAAATAAAGCCACGCCACATGGCAGAGGAGCTCCCAAAAGCCAGTTGTTAAGGTTTTAACACCAAACTGAAGATACTAGAGTTACCCCTTCTCCACATATTCCTAAGTCATCTTTGCTAGAGGTGACCCATCCCTGGGACTCAGAACTATTTCTGAAGAGCAAGTTATTTGCATTTAGAATCAGATTGCCCAGGGGAGGATACTCCCAGACTCCTCTAAAAAGGTTTTTATCCCCAATTCTAGTTATGCAAGTTGTTATTCTACCAGTGTACTCAGTGTAGCTTTCTGAAGTAAAATAATACATAACCCCAACAGAGTGCAGCTTAATATGTTCGTATGCCATGGAATTCTGCCTCCTTCTTTGAGCAACTAACAAGAAAGTTTCCCCAAGTGGCTTGGGTTCAACAAAACCAAATTAAAATTGTAAAAAAAAAATCTATTTTTTTTAGTTCATTACAAGAATGCTTGTTTAACCAAAAGAGAACAGACCAGCAAATTTAGCCACATCCCCTTAATACTCTGCAAAGTCCAATTTTGTAAACAACATAAACAGAAGTTCATGACTCAAGACACATCTGGGCTGCCTTCTGTAACTTGCAACTGTTCTTTTCAAAAACTGAATTCTATTAATTTTTCTGTAATAACAAAGGGCAGAAGAACATTCACCACATACCTGCTATTGAAACTCAAGGAGCCCAGTTTCACCAGCATAAACACAGAATACCTTCACTGACTGGCTTTCTCTCATGAGACTAGCCTGCATTCTTTAGGGCTGTGAGGCTAATTAGCCTCAGCTTTGCACAATTCCTGATCAGAATGAGGCACTCCCAGGTGGGTCCCTGAAAACTCTTTCGGGGTGTCCAGAAATCCCAGTTCCACTGTCTGTCTTGGTAGAGGCACCAATAGGACAAGGGGCAGCAGGATATGGCCTAGGAATTATTTTGTGGAAGTTCTGTGGCCTGTGCTATACAGACTAGGTGATCACAATGGTTCCTTCTGGCCTTAAAATGTATAACCCCTACAGAAAAAAGAGTCCCTTATTAAAGTATTGGCAGTGCTTGGGATATCCTCCCATAGCCAGCATTCTAACCCACGTGCAGGTGCAGAATGAGGAAGAGATGCATCCTGATTTCATGGAAATTGAGGGCCTTCAGCACCTCAAAGAAGGTGCGCAACAGCTTGCAAGATCAGGCCCTTCATAGCTGTATTAAGAGTTTAAATGGGAGTGGTGCATAGGTCCTGACATCTCTGGCCCTCAGCTCAGGGGTGAATTTTACTGAAAGTTGTCTTTGGAAGGCAAGGAAAAGGCACAAGGATATTTAGCTTAGTCATTGAAATCTATTGTATTAGAGCAGGTTACTGAAGAAATGATTTCTTTAATCATATTACAGCCAGGAAAGAAACCCACATAAATAGATGGATTCATTTTTTGTTGAATAATATTTGACCATTGAACAGGACAGAAAAAAAAGATTTCATCAACAGTCACCCAAGATCTCGAGGAGCAAAACTCAATATCATAATTATTATTTTTGAGGGCACATTTTTTTTGAAAGAAACTTGCCTTTTGGAACTGTCTGAGAGGAGAAGAAATACTGTGTAAAACAAAAAATCATAATGATCAGTTGGTTCCCAAACCCAGCTAAATAAGGAAAAGAAGCTTTAAAAGTTTTTCAAGATAGATATACAACAATAAAATATACCTCTGCAACGTAGCTGACAGTTCTGTTTTTTAAAAGCCCCAACATTATTTTAATCACTTTAAATTTTCATGCAAATAAGTATGCTCACAGAGGGCTGTTTTCAACTACTTCCAAATTAACTATTGGTGAAGCTGTTTATGATACTGACGTGCAGCATGCCGTAGGTAGGTTATTGAAAATAATAATACTGGCTTTTAACTCAGCACTTTCCTTGAGAAGGGCTCAAAGCCCATTACAAACTTTAAGGAATGAAGCCCTGCAAGACTCCTCTACTATTATCCCCATATTACACTGATGGGGAAATTTACAACAGGTCCAGCACAGTGGTGCAGCAGTGTTAGGGACTTTGCTAAGGCTGCATAGGAAGTGCATACTAAAGTTAAGAACAGAACTGAGATCACTGGACTTCATGGCCCATGCGTTAGCCATAAGGATTCAATTTTAATCTTTCTCCTCCTAATAGCTGGGGCCCTACCAAATTCATGGCTACCAAAAATGTGTCATGAACCGTGAAATCTGGTCTCTGCCTGTGAAATCTGTACAGTATAGGGTAAAAGCACACATAAGACCAGATTTCACAGGGGAGACCAGCGTTTCTCAAATTGGGGGTCCTGACCCAAAAGGGATTTGCAGGGGGGGCCATAAGGTTATTTTAAGGGGGTCATGGTATTGCCTCTGTGCTGCCTTCAGAGCTGGGTGACCGGAGAGTGGTGGCTGTTAGCCGGGTGCCCAGCTCTGAAGGCAGTGCCCCGCCAGCAGCAGCGCAGAAGTAAGGTGGCAATACCATACCATGCCACCCTTACTTCTGCACCGCTGCCTTCAGAGCTGGGTGGCCAGAGAGTGGCAGCTGCTGAGGGCCCAGCTCTGCAGGCAGCAGCGCAGAAGAGTGACAACACCATACCATGCCACCCTTACTTCAGTGCTGCTGCTAGCAGTGGCTTTGCCTTCAGAGATGGGCACCCAGCCAGCAGCCACCGCGCTCCAGCTGCCCAGCTCTGAAGTCAGCGTCGCCACCAGCAACAGCACAGAAGTAAGGGTAGCAGTACCACATTCCCTCCCCCCCCACAATAACCTTGCGAAAAAACCCACACACACTCCTGTTTTGGGTCAGGACCCCTACAATTACAACACAATGAAATTTCAGATTTAAATCGCTGAAATCATGAAATGTATTATTTTTAAAATCCTATGACAGAGAAATTGATCAAAATGGACTGTGAATTTGGTAGGGCCCTACTAATAGTATAAGACAGGCATGAGTCTCAAGTTACTAAAATAGTTATTTAGAAAAAGCCCCCTAGTGTGTTCTCTCCAAATGTACTATTCACTCTACCACCAATATTTAGCCTCCATGTGTAATACTGTTAGTAGATTGCCTTTCCTCTTCCCTCTCACCTGGAAATAAGCTAGATACAACTCCATCAATGGCAGGGATGGATTTGGTCCCTTATGTTGATTGTCCAGATACCTGAAGGCTCTTGGAAAATATGTACAAAATCCTTAGAGTGATTTAAACAGTCTAACCTGCTATTAGGTTTCGGTGCCTAAATCCCATTTTTAGGCACCACTGTGATCCACAAAACTCTGCTCAGACGCTGCCAAACCCTGCAGATGGCTAAGCTCACTAGGTGCCTAACTTTTTGGAGTAAAAGTTCCTTTGAGAAACGCCAGTAATAACCTCCTTCCAGTATGACAATTCACCTTTCAGTATGACGTGTTGTCGTCTTCCCTTTAACCAGTTCCTTGCCGCCCACCTTTCAATTTTTATATTAATTCCCATCTTCTCCAATTTAACTAATAATTTCCCATGTAGAACTGTATTGAATGCTTTACTGAAATTTTACTGAAATCCAGGTAGATTAGATCTACTGTATTTCCTTTGTCTGAAAAATCAGTTATCTTCTCAAAGAAAGGGATCGGATTAGTCTGGCTTGATCTAACTTTTGTAAAACCACGGTGTCTTTTATGCCAATTGCCATTCACCTTTGTGTCTTTTAATTACTCTCTCTTTCAAAATTTGTTCTAAGACCTTGCATACAATTGAGGTCAAACTAACATGCCTATAGTTTCCCAGATCACGTTTTTCCCCTTTCTTAAATATAGGTGCTATATTAGCAATTCTCCAGTCATAGTGTACAACCCTTGAGTTTACGGATTGATTAAAAATCCTTGCTATTGGGCTTGCAATTTTATGTGGTAATTCCTTTAGTCTTTTTGACTGGAGATTTCCTAGACCCCCCAGTTTGGTCCCATTAAGATGTATGAGTCTGGCTTCCACCTTGCATTTGGTAATTTCTACTTCCACATCCTTCTTCCCATTAGCTACCTGGACACTGGCTCCAAACGCCTCATTATCCTTATTAAACATTGAGATAAAGTATTTGTTTAGGGGTTGGCCACGCCTAGATTATCTTTAATCTCCACTGCCTAAAATGCTGGATTTTGTGGATCACATTCTAAATCTCCTCATTCATTGTATATGGACCTAACTCAAGCTTTGTGGATTGCAATATCATCCCTGTGACTTTCTAGAAGCCTGGACCCCACTGTCTTTGAGATTAGACTCAAATTTGAATTGCATAAATTATAAGAAGTATTAGTAGTGAACTTCAGCAGCCTGCCCCTTCAAGCCATAGGATGCCATGGTTATGCCTCAGTCTCTTCCAACAGCCAAATATGGGACACTTTATGACTAAAAGTGAGAGACACCAGAAATGTATTAGGGGAAGAAATTTAACTTGATGTGGGGTTCATTTTGTAGAATTTCTCTAACCTCCTTTTCATAATCCCCCATTTCTGGAAGAATTTACAAAAATAAAAGACAACATCAAGCTTGTCTGAAAGAGAAGGGCCATCCTTCATGCTGAGGGACAGGGGATAGGTCTGACTGTACACAGCTGTATTAGAGCAGAGATTATGGCAAAGCAAACACCAGGGAGAACTAAAATATGCACATGATGATCAGTATGAAATCTTTTCATTTAGTTCCCACTGTGTAATTTATGCATACAGCAGCCATCTCACAGGATAAGAGTACATAGAGGGGAAAATGTGTTTTATCAGAGTTCAATCAATGTTGTGAAGAAAAAAGTCATCTTGAGCCTTAAGGCAGTCATGCTAAATTGTAAACACTGGTATAGATCCAACAGTTTTATGAGGTTGCTCACTTCCATTGCTCAGGAATAATTAGTATTAATGATGCTTTAAAAGATTCACTTAAAAAAAGCCAGAGGAGCTGAAATGTCCAGAACAATCCTGGCTTCCTGTATGTGGCATTTGAGAAAGGCAAATCAATACCTATCATTAGGAAGGAGAAGTCAATCTAGGGCTTCTTATTCATTCTATGGCCTGTGGACCAATTGCCTATTACCATCCACTTTCCTGCATCTCCGAGCCTTATCCATGGTGCACTAACAAATATCAAGTTAAACCACCGCTACCAATGCTGCCTTACATTGCGCTCTTATTGGCCAGTCTGGTGTTGACTGATCAAGCACCATAATTGGGGCTCTTGCTCACTCTCATAAAAACAGAGGACCCAATTCTTCCATTCTAGCTGAGATACACTCAGCGCAGTAACAGGGGAGGGTGAGCTACAAAGGTGACTTTAAGACCTCTTTCACTCTCCCTCTATTCTGAGCTTGGTCAGCCCCCAACGTAAGTTAGAGCAGTCTCCAAGGTACACTAACTTAAGTTCAGGATGCCCATATCCTCATGTAGCCAGACTTCAGTGGCAGTTTGGTCCAGCCCACTCCCACAGCACATCCCTGCCAGGCCCTCTATTTTGGAAGCTGCAAGGGGGAGAAGTGTAGGCTGGCTTTGAAGCCCCCTATGCCAGGGTATTCCATAGCTTTTATACCTCTTTTATGGCATCAGAATGAGGAAAGGAAGAGTTAGGACAACAGAGAATTGGGCCCCGAGAATTTGATTCACCCCTGCCTTGTGTTACCACTACAGCTGTGCAAAGTTAGTTTGAAACACTACTAAATCAGGACAGGGGTCATGTTTTCCACTCACTTTGTGCACGTTTATGTAATAATACAAGATAGAAGGCACTGGAGAATCAATCCCTTCTATAAAAGCTGGTAACAGGCTAGACTCCTCCCCATACGTCCATGGACGAGAGGCAAGCAAAGAGCCCTCCTCATAGCCCCTTCATGTTCCTTCTGGGGAGAGGGAAAGAAATAAAAATCCATGGTGAAGCAGCATAGGGTTGAGGGGAAGAGAGAATAAATGAGTTCGAGTGGGGAAGGAAAAGAAAACTGCTGAATTTGGGGGTGGACCTATGAGAGAGTAATGAACTGACAGATTTGGGAGATATGGTAAGAGTACTTTTGTTTGGAGCTAATGCACTAATCATTATGCCTCTGTGCCTAACGGTTTCCACCTGAAAGAAGTGACAGAGGAATCCTCCTGAAGGGAGGAGGGAGACAAATCTTCTGGACTCTCCCCAATCAAGATCACTCTGGCAGAGGGACAAGTGCACATAACCATAGCCTGTTATAGTGAGAATGTTATGGTGGCCCCTGCTGGCCTGTGTGAGTACTGCGGGAGTGGGGGGCGGACCACTCAACCGTTCCTCCAGTCAAGGGACTGGACTTGTTTTAGCCCCAGTGTTCCACACAAATTTGGCATCCCCTCATTTTTATTGACAACAGTTATTTACATCAGAAATACAGAATAATTCAACTGAGATTATAGACAGCTATTTAAGAAATTCAATATTAATATTATACTGTAAGAAATGGACACCACAGCATTTTAAGTTTCCTGCATGAATATTTTACTTTGTGCCCCTCTTTTGCGATCTGTGTTACACACTGCCTCCCACACGTGGGCCTTGGCAGGTTTAGAACAGTAGTTCCCAGACTTGTTACGCCGCTTGTGCAGGGAAAGCCCCTGCCGGGCCGGGCCAGTTTGTTTACCTGCCGCGTCCACAGGTTCGGCCAATCACGGCTCCCACTGGCCGCAGTTCACTGCTCCAGGCCAATTGGAGCTGCTGGAATCAGCAGCCAGTACGTCCCTCAGCCCACACCACTTCCAGCAGCTCCCATTGGCCTGGAGCGGCGAACCGTGGCCACTGGGAGCCGCAATCGGCCGAACCTGCGGATGCGGCAGATAAACAAACCAGCCCGGCCTGCCAGGGGCTTTCCCTGCACAAGCCGCGGAAGAAGTTTGGGAACCACTGGTTAAGAAGCATGGGGAGGGATTTTCAAAAGGGCTCAGCAATGGCACAATTCTGCTCCCATTGAAGTCAATGATCAAACTCCCTTTAGGGTCAGGGTCAATTCTGAGCGCTTTTAAAAAACCCATCACTGGTGTATTTGGCACTGAAGAGTGACCGGAAGGAGTTGTAAGATCAGTGGATTTCAGGAAGCATGAGGAAGTGTATAGACAGAAGGAATTGAGTGAGGTCAGGGAGGGGAGAGAGGATCAGTTAGCAAATCTCCTCACCTGAGTTAGAAGAATCAAAATTTTTGTAATTATTAGTAGTAGAAGTAGTATTCTTATAAATTTAAGTCCAAACACTTTGGAAACCAATTTCACACACATTTCAAACCAAGCTGTACTGAAAAGAAAATTCACACATTTCCCTTAAACAATGTAAAAGAAACATTTTTATTTTTATTTGAAAAGTCTTGGACATCCATTACATTTAAATAAACTTGGTCATTTATAGGCATTTCTATGGAATTCCTCAGTTTAGTAGCTTAGCATCCCACATACATTAATGAAGTAATTTTTCCTAAGACCACTAAGAGGCAGAAAGAGAAACTGAGGCAGACACACATGCTTAGACTGTTATTTTCAAAAGCTCCCGTTAATTTTGAGTGCCTTCCTTGACACACCTTGGGCCTGATTCTGAGAGCCACTGAGCAGCCCCAGCTTCTGTTGGCTTCAGCATCTCTGAAAATTGTGCCCTTTTTGGACATCCAAAATTAGTAGGTACATTAGAAACACATTGTCTAAGTGACACAGGAAGTTTGTGGTAGGGCTGGGTATAGAACAGATTCCTAACCCTATGCCTTAACCACAACTTCCTGTCTTTTCATTACATCACAGCAAACTACTTCTGCTACCTCAATAATCTATCAAAACCACCTTGTAATTTACCTCAGTCTTTCTTTGGCGTTTTATACATCCTGTATGTCAATGAAATGTCATCTTCCCAGCTCATACCCTTAGGAAATTCATCTCTAACAAAGTCTAAGTCTGAAAAAAGTCAACGATAATGGAAACTCAGAAAGGGGAAAGTGGTTCACAACTACTCCTGGGGCTGCATTCTTATCAACAGAGTATGTTCTTCTCCTTCCTCAATCAAAGTTGGATTACATAAATACAACTATGGTTCATATGATGTCCTTATGCTACCTGTATCCTGAAAATACTTGGCAGACTTAAATAATGCAGTTATAAATGTGTACTGTCACTGCTGCTGTTGATGCCTGAGGTCATGCCACTGACATACTTGCCATCAAATGGACACCTGCTGAAAAAAAGCATAGTGCTAACCAAGTCATATCCATTATATTCATTATATGGCTGCATGCTCCCAAGTAACACCTCTACAGCCACAAAGCAAAAGGACCAAGATATCTTGATGGGAAGAGCCAAAGAATTCCTTCCTGTTGCAACTGGAGTTACTGATCTCAGACCTGCTGTCAGTTACATGGGTGCAACTCCCCTCGAAGTCAATCAGAACACTGCGAGCTGCAGTCTTAAGTTACAATATGTATAGGAATGTTCTGGTGGAGGAAGTACATAACATACGTTGATGAACTTTCCAGATGCTACTAAACTGGGGGAAGTTGCAAATACTAAGGAACATAGAGACTGTGATCCTCAGGTCTGGCCAATCTGCATTCAGGGGTTGGGGAGGGCCTAAAGCAGCTGTGCTTCACCTTTGTGGTTTCCTGATCTCTGTGGATGCTGGGAACCAAATCAGCCTCCAGCTGCTGGGAGGTATGGACCCTATAGGTACATCTACAGTGAAAAAAAACCCCATGGCAGCGAGTCTCAGAGAGTGGGTCAACTGACTCAGGCTCGTGGGGCTCATGCTACAAGGTTAAGCCTAGCAGCGTAGACATTCCTGCTCGGGCTGGAGCTCAGACTCTGAAACTCGGTGAGAGAGGTGTGTCTCAGAGCCTGAGCTTCGGCCTAAGCAGAAACATCTACACTGCTGGTTTTGTTGACCTAGGCTCTGAGGCTCGCCGCCGTGGGGGGTTCAGGGTCTTTTTGGGCAGACGTACCCTAAGAGATGGTTACTCTGGCTGGGTATGTCTGGAGCACAGTCGTCTTCCAGGCAATATTCGGGCACATCCACCCTATCCCAGGGACGATAGAAGGTGGTGATGTGGAGTCAGCTCTGCCAACTGTATGGGGTATTGCCAACGCCCAACATTCAAAAAGCATGAGTTGGGCCTCGAAAAAAATCATGAGATTTTACAAAAGTAGTATAAATAGAGTTCTTCTGGTTTGTGAGCCTTTAGGGTGCACTTATGTCATGTTTTCAAACTGGAAACGTGCGATTTTTTATTGAATGAAAGCTGAGATTCTCATGTAACCACCTCACTCCAGCAGATGGGGCTTGAAGAAAAACACAAAATATCACAAGACTCAGGATAAAAAATCATGGGAGTTGGCAGCACTGTAGAGGCCAGTCAGTGATTCCCTTGCTAGAAGAGCCCCCAGCCATGCTGCTAGGGCAGCTTGCAGCTCTTTTGTCCCACCAGATCAGTGTGAAGAGGTTACATTGGGGCAGAGGGCTTGGCCCAAAGAGATACAAACAAGGGCAGGCTTTAGAAAATTGAGACTCAGCTTGATGCATACAACCAATAATAATCTGAAATACTGTACAAAATATTCAAAAAGGAGAAACCTGGAAAGCGGTGACACTGAAAGAGATCCAGGGGAAGCATTGGATAGCAAGTTAGCTATGAGTTGGAAATGTCAGCAGAGAGATGAGGCAGTAGTTCCTGATTATATGACCAAATACGTCTTTTTTTTTATCCCTTATGATGTAATTCTGCAATTCTATGATAAAGGAAGAGGGTCATATACAGTAGAACCTCAGAATTATGAACACGTCACAAATGGAGGTTGTTCATAACTCTGAACAAAACGTTATGATTGTTCTTTCAAAAGTTAACAACTGAACATTGACTTAATACAGCTTGGAAACTCTACTATGCAGAAGAAAAATGCTGCTTTTAACCATCTTAATTTAAATGAAACAAGCACAGAAAGAGTTTCCTTACCTTGTCAAAACTTTTTTTTTAAATTTCCCTTTATTTTTTTAGTAGTTTACCTTTAACATGGTACTGTGCTGTATTTGGTTGGTTGGTTGTTTAATTTTTGTCTCTGCTGCTGCCTGATTGTGTACTTCCAGTTCCAAATGAGGTGTGTGGTTGACCGGTCAGTTCATAACTCTGGTGTTCGTAATTCTGAGGTTCTACTATAGATGTTCATAGTTAATGTAGGAAAGTGCAAGTACTGGCCCAGTTAGAGCATGGCCAAGACTTTCAAAAGTGGCTAGTGGTTTTGGGTGCCCAACTTGAGGCATCTCAAAGGGGTTAATTTTTCAGAGGTTGGACACTCAGGACTTTTCTGAAAAAACTCTGGCCCTTTTAAGGTGACTCAGGTCAGGCATCCAAAATCAATAGTTACTTTTGAAATCTTGGCCTGTAAGAGACAGAAGAAGTAAAAGAAAGAACTTGTTAGAAAAAAAAAAACTTGCTTCTTTAAGAATAGCTGGTGACTGCTCTGTTGCAGAGCAATAGGGAAGATAACCCAAAAGCCAATACTAGAGAGCCAAGCCACATTCTAAACACCTTCAAAGAAGTTCAACTTCAGATATTTTCATGTGGTGAGGTACTCACAGTGCAGAGTACTAAAAGACATCAGTAGGACAGCAGACCGAGTAGTTTTAACAAGCAGTTATCCAATATTAGCTATTTGGCTTCTGACTGTAGGTCTTCAGTCAAGAGAAGGACAGTGTAAATACCTCCAGTTAGGACATGGTTGCCACACAAAATAGGACTAGAGAAAGGAAGGCATTTGTGATGGATGTGGAGCTGCTAGGTAATGCTCAAATACTGGTTGCCAACTTTCTAACCGAACAAAACCGAACACTCTTGCCCTGCCCCGTCTCCGAGGCCCCGCCCCCCTTGCGCCATCCCCCTTCCCTGCATCGCTCGCTCTCCTCCACCCTCACTCACTCGCTCATTTTCACTGGGCTGGGGAGGGTCCCTTTTCGACCAGGTGTTCCGGTTGAAAACCGGACACCTGGCAACCCTACGATATGTAATAATTTTATGAACACTGTGTGTGATCAGGCCAGTGAGGTGAAGTTATTGTAAGTTCAGTTATAAGACTTTCCTGTATCACTGCATTGATCTAGCTTAATATGAGGCTATGGGAAGAAAAAATAGGAAAGCACCACAGTAGCTGTAATGAGCAGCATCCCAGCAAACACTGAGGTGAGGGGGGAAAGGCAATTACAGGACAATGGCTTTCTTCCAGGCTCCGGCCTAAAATCACACAGCAAAACAGCTGTTTTGCCAGGCTGGGAACTTTGAGATCAACCACAGGTAAGGGTGCTCTCCATAGTAGAAGGGGGTGTCAGCTGGCAGGGGCAGTCTGGAGGGACAGGTTGACACAGAAAGAGGCTCTGTGGAGGGAGTCTGAAGAAGTTGGGATTCAGGGAATGGTAAATGGTGTGGTTCTGAATAAAGAATATTTGTTTTGGGAACGTTGTTTGGTCACCTGCTACCACTGGCACTGCTCTCAGAGGGAACAGAACTCCAGGTTCTAAGCTTCAGTAGAACTGGCTGAGCTAACCACAGTTAGTACCAGGGGACTGTAGCCCAAAGCACAGTCAGAAGTGGTCACATCATGTAATCGCACCTGGAAAGAGAGGTGATGACTCAAGGCCTGAGGGAAATGCACATGAAGAGACAAGCAAGTTAGACATGGGTTGGAAATGTCAGAGGTGCAGTTAGCCCAGTAACTGTGACAGTTGTGAGATTCCAACAAGTGCCAACAGCAAGGAAAGTAAGTATTGTAGACGGAAGAGCAAGAGCAAAACAGTCCAGTGTTCTTTTCTAGGGAGAAGGTAGAGAAAAGACAGGCAGGAAAGATGAGTTATGAGCAATTCAAGAGAAGGCAGCTGGTGCAGTTATGCAGACACAGCTAACCTCTCAAGATCTGACAAAGGCACAGCAGGTCAACCTGCTGTATTCTGAGGACAAGAAAAGAAATGATATTCCAGGATTGGGAGGGCACTCAAGAGAAGCATCCAGATCACTGATGGGGTACCAGAGCCAAAGTTGCTGGAGGCCAGAATGGAACAGCAGTGCCTCAAGGGAAACAGGGAAGAAGCTGATAGAACTCGTCCAGTCCGAGTTCACTTTTTCCTCAGCAGCTGAAGAGACCGGCTTGTGGAGGAAACCTGCAGTTTGAGAAAAGCTGCAACATGAACTTGAAGAGGAGAAAATGCACCAGCAGCACCTTGGCCTTGTAGGTGAAGGCAGACCTCAGCAGGCATAGATTCTAAATTGCTACCTTGCTATAGGGAGGGAGGTGACACAGATGTGCTTTCTATATGCTTTTGAGGTGAGTTGTGAATTAAGTCAGGTGGCCACCGAGGGCTCTGGGAGCTGGCAATGAGCCATGGAGGGTGAACTTTCTGGCAGCCTGGCCAAAGGGGGTTGGGAGGCTGCCCTACTCGTGCAGCAGGCTAAGCAGGTGGCTGCCGACAGACACAATGTGCCCAATGTGCATGCAAGTGAATTTTCACCTCGGATGTCGTGAGGCTAATACCAGCGACACTCGTGATACTACGGCAGTGGAGACCACTCTGTATCTAGATAAAATGACACCCCCTTTTTCTCCCAGCCAGCTATGTAATGACTGGGAATTTGTCCCACAGTAATATTGGTTTGTGAAATATGTAACTTCCACTTTCTGTGTATGCACATACCAGCTGTGGGCCAAAAATATAACCTTCAGTTCCCATTTACAGTGCTCACTGGCTGCTGTAATCAATAGACTCCTGTTAAACATTAGCAAAGAGAGGCCAAGGGGTGTGAATAACAGCCAGAAAAAATAATCCTTATTTTCCATGAGCTGTTAAAGAATCTCCTCTTTGACACCAGCATCTACAGGAGTCCTACAAAGCCCAGGGATCCATTTGTCATTTATGATTTTCTGCATATCAATGACATGTTGACTTTCTAAATGTCTCTAGTCGAGCTGGGGGAAATATTAGTCACAAAATAGATTTCTGAACATAATGGCAAGCTCAGAAGGAAACCGTCTCCTTTTGCCAGAACAAAATGGTGGTGGTGAAGTGTTGAAAATTGACCAATATTCCTAACCAGTATCGTCGTGTTATTTCTTAGTGCTCCCCCACGTGTTGACCTTTGTCTTATATTTAGTTTGTAAGCTCTCTGGGGCAGGGATCATTTTTTTGTTCTGTGCTTGTACAGCACCGAGCACAGCGGGGTCCTGGTCCATGACAAGGACTGCTTGGCACTATGATAATACTAAATACTAAATAATAAATATAATAATAGTAATTATTCATTCAGAGATCTGTAAGGAATTAAGCTGATGTTAGAATATGTCTCTCTCCTCTCCAGGGGCAGATGTAGCCTCCCAGGTCAGTGGATGCACATCACCACCTCCTCCACACACCATCGAGGGGGCACCAACCATGCACAGCAGCAACCTAGCCCTGGCACCGCAACCCTAATCCTGGCCTGGTGTGGAGGGGGATGTCCTAGGTGGAGGGGCTGGAAAGTGAGCCTGCCCCGCACGCTCCACACTGTGGCAGGTCCTATCCCATGGGACTGGGCCCAGCTTCCTGCTCCAGGCATTGCAACTTGGTGCACAGGGTGACAGCATCACTCAGGTTTGGCCCCGCTGCTCCTCCACCATGACGGAGGGACAGCCAGGACAAACCTGAGTGGTGCTGCAACCCGTGCGCCAGGTCACAAAGCCACTCACTCAAATTTGTCCCAGGCACCCCCTGTCATAACAAAGGGGAGGTGAGGACAACCTTGAGATGAGGGGGGAGGGGCTGTGCAAGTGTACACAGTGCACATTGGTTAATCCAGGCCTGATTTCTGTGGGTGCAATTGCATCCACTGGAAGCTGCCTAACACTGCTGCTGTTTCTCTCTCTCACCCTCTCTATTTTGAACGTGCACTGCCTGCTTCAGAAAGGAGAGACCAATTATTCACAAGAGGAAATATTCTCCATTCAGTGAGCACATCGAATTCCCTATTAATATGAAAGGAGAGAGTAGACTCTGGAGGAAAGCAGAGCAATATATCAATTCTTATTAACTGTCAACACCAACATGGAAAAATACTTAAGCAAATTGGCAGTTTATATCTCCGGCTAACTTGACATATCAGAGTTATGAAATGCACACTCAGAAAGAAGAACTGCCAGTCGATGAGGTTGTTGGTGAGTCAGATAAATAAAAAACCATTAAAGCAACTGGCAGTTTTTCTAAAATCCTAATTAAAAGCCCTCTGAACCATAAATAAATGGGGGGTGGGGAAGCAATAGAAATGCAGGGGCAGATCCTCAGCTCGTGTAAATTGACTTAGCTCCATAATGGAGCTATGACCATTTACACCAGCTAAAGATTGGTTCCACAGGCTTTTTCCTGTTTATTTCCCCTTGTGCTGGTTCTCTGACAACATTATGTTGTCAGTATACAGATTTAAATGAAGTATAGGCTACATGCTTTTACTGACAGGTAGTAAAGTGTTATTTGTTGTGTGCATGGCAATAGACTCTGATCCAAAGAAAAAAAATCACAGGAGATTAGGGGGTCTGGGTGTCCTCTCCCTTACACCAGTGCAAATCAGGAGTAACACCACTGAAGTGAATGGAGTTACACTAATGTAAAGCTGCTATAAATGAGCGGGGAATCAGCATTTATGGGTATGTCACCTTTGTCCGCCTTGCCCTTATCCATCCTTCCACAAATGCAAGTCAATGCTACACCATTCTATTTTGTTGTGAGCACGTTCTTTTCATTTCTGGCCAAAGAGCTTTGTCACGGGGTCGGGCCAGCGCGTTTTCGGTCTGCCCAGCGGTCACTTGTAGTCTCTAGCTATCCAGTCCCTGATTCGGGTTGTCCTCCGATTGTCTTGCCTGCGGACTACAGGACCCGCCCATCTTCGCTTTGTGTCATACATCACCTGCACTGCATTGGTCACCTCTGTACGCCTTCCGATCTCTTCATTCGGTATGTGATCTTGGAGCAATATGTCGGAGGGTATGTCTACACTGCAATTAAAATCCCATGACTGGCCATGCTAGCTGACTCGTGCTCATGGGGCTCAGACTGCAGGGCTGTTTAATTGCAGTGTAGACGTCCAGGCTTGGGCTGGAGCCCAGGATCTAGGGCCTTGCAAGGTGTGAGGGTCCCAGGGCTTGGGCTGCAGCCCTCTCCCCAAAGTCTACACTGCAATTGAACAGCCCTGCAGCCCAAGCCCCATGAGCCCAAGTCAGCTGGCACAAGCCAGCTGCAGGTGTCTAATTGCAGTGTAGATATACCCTAAGAGTCAACTGAGTTTAATACGCAGAGCTGAATAGACATGGAAAAGTCAATTTGGCTTATTTAATACAATCAATTCTAAATTTGGCAAATTCACATGTCCTGAGGAGGCAGTCCTTTACTCAGTACAAGGAAGTACATTGTGATACCATCATCAACGTGGGTGGGGGAACAAAATTCCAAGATTACTAAAGGAATGTGACAGCAAATTGATCACTCTCTGACAGGGAAGGCATAAGATCTATTTGTCAACTTTGCTCAGAAAAGCCATAAAACAGATAGACCAGCTGTCTTACAACATGTGTATTATTTCTTCTGAACAGTCAATGCATCCCCTGAGCTAAATGGCTAGAGTTGTTCAGTTCATCTCAGAATTTCAACATTTAGGAATGTCGAGAAGGGCTTTTTAAGCTACCATGTAACAGGTGTGAAAAAATAATGTGTGGAACTGTTTAGACATTTACTTTGAAATACGTCAGTGAATGTCCCATATTACTATAGAGCACATTTCACTTGTCTGCAGCAAAGATATATTTATGCACCCAAAGATCTCAGAGCATCCCATTCAAATATTTGCATTAAACAATTGGAACAACTGACACAGAGAGAGCGAAAGGCCAAGATTTTCAGGAGCAGCCTCTAATTTTGGATGCCTCAGTCCTGGGAGCCCAACATGAGACACATAAATTCACATTTTCAGAAATTCTGCTCACCAGGAACTCCACTTGAAGTCAATGGGAAATCGGAGGCTGGGTGCCCAATTCTCCTGAACCCCAGTGTAAATCAGGAGCAACTGCACAGGAGTCAAGGGATCTGCACTGTTCTGAGAGAGAGTAGGAACAAGAGGAGGGCCCAAAAATGGAAACAACCCAAAATCAGAGACAATTTTTGAAGATACGGGCCTACGTCACTCACCTGCTTGCACAAAATTACACAGCAACCCTGTTTCACGGTCAGGAATAGAACCCAAATCTAGCGACACCAGTCCTGGTGCTTTAGCCACTAGATTATACGTCTATGCTTAGAATGCCATCAACAAATAGGAGGAGGGTCAAAAGACAAATAGCAAACAGTAGAACAGTACGTTGCTAGTTGTATAAAGTGGTGACCTTACCGTACAGAAATATAGAAGAGCTATACCATAGAAAAGCAAGGGGACAACTGGCAAATGGAGAAGTAATAAAGAATTAAGTCAGCTGAGATTCAGTGCTTCCTAGGTGTAGGTGAAGTTATGTTGAGTTGGTAGCAACTAAAACTGCTTTATACACAGAGGGGTGTCCCGGTTGCTCGGGAAGGTAAGAAGTATTATTCCCAAATTTAAACGCATAGAAGAGAATAAAATTCTGAGCTGTCACAGGAGTTTTTGTTGATGGCTTTCACTGGAGATCTGTGAGTTGTAAAATGTGCATTCTAGTTGTTTTTATTTCATATACAATAAACATAAATGCTTTCTTGCAGAAATCAATGACTCTTTAAAAGGTTTGTTTGCGGTCTAAAAGATTTGCAAAGTCAGTGAAGAATGCTGTTGGGGGAGTTTTGGCAAGAGTTCACAGCATGGAGACAATAGTATGTAATAGAAGTTGGAAAACATTTAGAAAACTTGGAAAAAAAACAGCTTGTGTAACACTGTTGCACTCTCCGATGATCTGGGGCGGGCTTTTACCGCTCACCTTTATGGAATGGGAGTACTGGCTGGAGGCGAGGGGAGGAAAGTATGCCATTGTATGTTTGTTTGTATGCAAAATAAATAGTTGTTTTGTCTAATGTGGATATTTATTAAATCATGGACGAATAGCCTGAGAGCTTTTTTGCCACGTCAGCAAAGCAGACGTAGGAACAGCAAGAACTAGAACTGGTCGGGACATTTTTGACTAAATGAAATTTTGGCGAAATATGCTGTTTCACAGAGACATATGGGTTTCGACGAGAAAGAGGGAGAAAGAGCATGCACTCATGCATATTTACTTCTCAAATAGCTCAGGTTTTGATCCAAAACCAGACATTCTGAGACAATTCCATTTCTGTGACAATGTTCTAAAGGGTTTGATTTTGTTCCAATATGGAAGGAAAACAAATTTCTAAACCTCACAAGTTTCCACAAAACAGCACAGTTGTCAACTTTTGCTAGAACTCGGCCAAAGGAAGCCTAGGAGGCTCAGATCATGGTGATGGTGGTGGGTGTGTTAGACACCGGAGATATCCTACATAAATCTATGCCATAGCGCTGCTCACAAAATATTTCTGGGAACCTTCCGACTCCCCAGTTCTCTAAGCAGCCACCTTGTTGTAGAGAAGTCTTTCTAATGACATTTTCACACTTGCTTGCTGAAACCATAGTTATGAGACATTGCAGTATTCCACCCTTCTTACTGAAGGGCATAGGCAGTGGTTGGAGCCTAAAAGGGTGAGAATAGAAAGCAGAAAGGTGGTTGATGAATATAATGCCCATATAATCAACAAGTACACAACAATGCCCTGAGGGGCCCTCCCACCTGAAAAACTAAGGTCTTGTCTATACTGGGGACTTGCCCTGATTACAGGCATTGGTGGCCACCAATGGGCACCCCATGTGTAGACACACTAAGCCACAATTTGCAAAGGTGCAGCTTATCACTGCTTAAAACTGGGGTAAGCCCACCTGGGGCAAAGAGAAATTTTGGCTGGCTATTCTTGGGATTGGCCCCAGTGCTATTAAACTGGTCAATGGAACTCAGTGGATGTGATCAGGGAATATGCCCAGGGTAGACAAGACCAAAAGGGAAGAATGAAATAAAAGTACTCTTGCAAATCCATTCCCAACTAATGGTCCTCACAAAACAGGAAGGCAAAAAATATCTGAATGACACATACCTTTCGTTCCAAACCAGTATCATTTGAAGCATCAGTGAGATAATATTTATATATTAGGATAAGAATCCTGTAATATAAAAAGATTTCTGCCTTCATTGTTACACAGGCTGTGCAAACCTCAGAAGATTCAGAGCTTTGGTTCAGATAATCAAATGTCTGGCTGCACATATTGGAAACAGATCATTCTAGAGATCTAGCTGGAAAACTTACGAAAACTGGCTTGCATTTCCAGTCCCAGCCAAAATTAGAAAGGACAAATATCAATATAGGAATTACACTTTTTCTGAAGATTCCATTTGAGGTTTTGGATCATTTCTTATTTTATCCAAGCCAGCTAGTCTAGAATGACCCCGAATACTCTATTAGGGACTGACGCACTGTTACAAACAGCTGCTTTCAAAATGCATGTTTGCTTTTTGTAATAGTTAAAACCAAAGTTACCTACCTGATTCTAGTTCATTACGCAACAGATAACGGCATGAGAAAGCTGAAGGTCAGCCAGCTAGCTGTAGGGATTAGCAGCAAGAGCGCCACAGTGACAAGGCACGAGTTCTGGAATAGCTTCAGGTCTCTTACTCGCAGCCCATAGCAAAGGAGGTTTGTCAGCCACTGGGAGGAGATGGTGGGAGTAGAGGCACTCAGTTCTTCCCAAGCAACTCTTGTCACCCAGTCTGCCTTGGAGAAGGCCGTCCATTCATCCTTCATGCCAGATGTTGAGTGCTGCATTCACTGCAATTTAAAAAGAGAGGAATTAGAGGAATAAGGGAAGGGACTTCTTGAAAGGTTGGAAGATCCTTAGAATTCCTCTTGGAGTTGCTACATACCATTGCTCAAGGGCCAGACAGTAACATTGGCAAAACACAAATAAAATCAAATACAAAGAGAATTAGGTGATCTATTTTTTAAAATAACATAGGCTATGCTGTATTGCTTCAGATTACACTAGTGTTCCTTCCCAATAGGTTAAATAGACAAGGGAATGCGTAACAAGTATATGCATCAGTGTTCCTCATTATCACGGACACCAGCAGGGCCCAGAGCCAAGGTTTTGTAAAAGCTATTTTGGACAGCCCATCTCAATCAGACCTAGTGATTTGTCAGAGTAACAAGGGGTGTGTGAGGCACAAGCCAATCTGAATCAGCTGACATGTCAGTGCCCATTTTCTGATCAAACAGATGTCCCATGAGCTGGCTGATAGAAGATCATGGTTCTAGAGCAAAAGTCAGCACACTTGTAAAACAAGTCAGGTCAATAAACTTCAGTGCAGTACTAGTCTACACCATGGCCAGCTTGGATCAGACACTATTGCTACATTCCCCGTGTTTTTTAATGCTCATATTGAAGTCTAACTTCAATGTTAACCCATTTCTCACAACACTTAAATGGTGACTGCAGCATTCCTTCATTCAACCAGATTTTGTAGTCTTCATCCCAGATCTACCAGAGTGGTAGAACTGCTGGAGTTAGAGTGGAGAGTGTATTCGCACACCTGTAGCAAAATAATTAGATCCAAAGGTGTAGCCAGCCATTTGATATTTATCTACACAACGGCCAGTTCACTGCCCCCCAGTACACGATAAACCTACAAACTCCCAATGTATATTTGCCATTACACACAGTAAGAACTGTGTGAATACTAAATAAAAAGTTCCATGAATATTCTCACATCCCTTGTGCTCCCTTCCTGCAAACATTCACACCACTATTTAATTAGCACTAATGGCAGCAGAAAGCAAATTTTACACACACACACTCAAACACTCATGGATTTTAAGTTCTCTTTCCATAAGCATTTGCACAAGGTTATAACTACATTCATATATTTGGTGGGGAAACAATACCAGGTGACTTATTCCATTAATCACCTCTAAACTATAAAACCTGAAGTTTGGAGTTCAGACTTTGAGCAGCTGCTTTAAAACAAACAAAATTCAGGAGAAATTTCTTAGAATAATGAATATAAAATCTTTGCACACAACTGGCCAAATTCCATCTCATATGTGATCATGGAATATCAATGGGAAGCCTCAGTGAGGGCCGCTAAACCTAGACATCTAGCAGTGGGTTAATAAAAGATCTGTTCAAGATGATGCACCAAACTGGGCTCCAGGAAGTTAAAACTGAGCTAGGACAATGGGAACACAAATGTGGCAATAGCATGTGTACCGGCAAACCTACAGTGAAAGGGGTGTTATGTCACATATCACAGGAAGAAAAGGAGTACTTGTGGCACCTTAGAAACTAACCAATTTATTTGAGCATAAGCTTTCGTGAGCTACAGCTCACTTCATCGGATGCATACCGTGGAAACTGCAGTAGACATTATATACACACAGAGACCATGAAACAATACCCCCATTCCACCCCACTGTCCTGCTGGTAATAGCTTATCTAAAGTGATCATTAAGTTGGGCCATTTCCAGCACAAATCCAGGTTTTCTCACCCTCCACCCCCCCCCCCCACACACACACAAACTCACTCTCCTGCTGGTAATAGCCCATCCAAAGTGACCACTCTCTTCACAATGTGTATGATAATCAAGGTGGGCCATTTCCTGCACAAATCCAGGTTCTCTCACCCCCTCACCCCCCTCCAAAAAACCACACACACAAACTCAATCTCCTGCTGGTAATAGCTTATCCAAAGTGACCACTCTCCCTACAATGTGCATGGTAATCAAGGTGGGCCATTTCCAGCATAAATCCAGGTTTTCTCACCCCCCCACCCCCATACACACACAAACTCACTCTCCTGCTGGTAATAGCTCATCCAAAGTGACCACTCTCCCTACAATGTGCATGGTAATCAAGGTGGGTCATTTCCAGCACAGATCCAGGCTTTCTCACCCCGCCCCCGGGGAACACACACACACACACATAAACTCACTCTCCTGCTGGCAATAGCTCATCCAAACTGACCACTCTCCAAGTTTAACCAGAACGTCTGGGGGGGGGGGGGGGGGGAGGAAAAAGCAAGGGGAAATAGGCTACCTTGCATAATGACTTAGCCACTCCCAGTCTCTATTTAAGCCTAAATTAATGCCTCCAGCTTTCACCCTGACAACACCACACAATCCATCGTCTACAGCCAAGCTCTGCGATGCAACCCCATTTGCTCCAACCCCTCAGACAGAGACAAACACCTACAAGATTTCTATCAAGCTTTCTTACAACTACAATACCCACCTGCGGAAGTGAAGAAACAGATTGATAGAGCCAGAAGAGTTCCCAGAAGTCACCTACTACAGGACAGGCCTAACAAAGAAAATAACAGAACGCCACCAGCCGTCACCTTCAGCCCCCAACTAAAACCCCTCCAACGCATTATTAAGGATCTACAACCTATCCTGAAGGATGACCCAACACTCTCACAAATATTGAGAGACAGGCCAGTCCTTGCCTACAGACAGCCCCGCAACCTGAAGCAAATACTCACCAACAACCACATACCACACAACAGAACCACTAGCCCAGGAACCTATCCTTGCAACAAAGCCCGTTGCCAACTGTGCCCACATATCTATTCAGGGGACACCATCACAGGACCTAATAACATCAGCCACACTATCAGAGGCTCGTTCACCTGTACATCCACCAATGTGATATATGCCATCATGTGCCAGCAATGCCCCTCTGCCATGTACATTGGTCAAACTGGACAGTCTCTACGTAAAAGAATAAATGGACACAAATCAGATGTCAAGAATTATAACATTCATAAACCAGTCAGAGAACACTTCAATCTCTCTGGTCACGCAATCACCGACATGAAGGTCACTATCTTACAACAAAAAAACTTCAAATCCAGACTCCAGCAAGAAACTGCTAAATTGGAATTCATTTGCAAATTGGATACTATTAATTTAGGCTTAAATAGAGACTGGGAGTGGCTAAGTCATTATGCAAGGTAGCCTATTTCCTCTTGCTTTTTCCTACCCCCCCCCCCCCCCAGACATTCTGGTTAAACTTGGATTTAAACTTGGAGACTGGTCAGTTTGGATGAGCTATTGCCAGCAGGAGAGTGAGTTTATGTGTGTGTGTGTGTGTGTGTGTTCCCGGGGGGGCGGGGGGGTTGAGAAAGCCTGGATCTGTGCTGGAAATGACCCACCTTGATTACCATGCACATTGTAGGGAGAGTGGTCACTTTGGATGAGCTATTACCAGCAGGAGATTGAGTTTGTGTGTGTGGTTTTTGGAGGGGGGTGAGGGGGTGAGAGAACCTGGATTTGTGCAGGAAATGGCCCACCTTGATTATCATACACATTGTGAAGAGAGTGGTCACTTTGGATGGGTTATTACCAGCAGGAGAGTGTGTGTGTGTGGGGGGGGGGGTGGAGGGTGAGAAAACCTGGATTTGTGCTGGAAATGGCCCAACTTAATGATCACTTTAGATAAGCTATTACCAGCAGGACAGTGGGATGGGAGGGGGTATTGTTTCATGGTCTCTGTGTGTATATAATGTCTACTGCAGTTTCCACGGTATGCATCCGATGAAGTGAGCTGTAGCTCACGAAAGCTCATGCTCAAATAAATTGGTTAGTCTCTAAGGTGCCACAAGTACTCCTTTTCTTTTTGCAAAGACAGACTAACACAGCTGTTACTCTGAAACATATCACAGGAAAATATTTCTCCAGGCCAGGGTGCCTCTGCATGTGACCTCCCCAAAGAACTTGCTGGTAATCAGGAATCCCAACCACCCATTTGTGAGATGAGAGTACACTATTGGGCTCTCACACCTCATTGACATGTAGGAGATACAGAGACTTATCAGCCATTAACTCCTTCCATGCTGATTGCTGCACTGACCTGGATTCAGCTTCCACAGGCATTCTCCGAGGCATCTGCCTTTCAAAAGGAACCAATGAGATACCTGAGTCAATACTTTCTGTGGGGCTTAAGCACACCAGGGTTCACAGACAGGGTCTCTGACTACCCTCATTGTGCCTCCTGGAGATACCCAACAGGCCTTTTCCACTTCTAATATAAGTCACAAGGCCTGCGTTGATCCTTTACCTCTCTTTGAATATTGGGCCAATAAAAAATGTTCTTTAACCTTTCAGTGTCCTCTGCCTTCCCAAGTGTCCTGCAAAAGACCAATCGTGGGCGAATAACATTAACTCCACATGATGCTTTGAGAGCCCAATCAATTATTTGTAGGGTTTCCCAGACCTTCTATTTTTCCTCACCGGGGCCTCCCAGTACAGCCTACCCTCCTCTATAAGAACCTACCCCTGGCTTTCTCTGTCTGGGTTCTTACTGTGGACGGCTTCGTTAATACTATCTAGAATATTGTCAGCATTTTGCTCTGCAGCAAACTCTGTTTGCTGTCATTGGCAGGGTCGAAGATTCCTCCTCCCCCTTCCTTTGGACATTCCCTGCTGATAAGGGGACAGGGGCTTCTCCTTCCCTCTCAGCTGCCTTTCCCTCCTCTGAGGTTATCTCTGTGAACTCAGGGAGGTATTCCCTTTTACTACAGGCCCCAATATTAACTGCTTTGGGCAGCACTAGTGTGTCCCTTCCCAGCCAACACATTAGGTGGTAAATTCTTAAGTACTCCTTAAACTTTCCCACTTCAGTTCAATGCTAGTCAAAAGTACTGTGGTTTTATACTGTCCTAAAGCTAGAAGTTTCACCTGCTTCCAGGGAGCATAGCATTCTCCCAAATCACATCCCTCCTGAGCAGGGAAATCTGAGCACCAATGTCTCGCCACCCCTGGCACACTGTACCATTATCTTGGCCTGTTTCATAAACTATTTACCTACCGCCAGGTAGACAGACCTGACAAAAGGAGTAATTGTGGCACCTTAGAGTGAGGTGCAGCTCACTTCATCGGATGCTCATGAAAGCTCATGCTCAAATAAATTTGTTAGTCTCTAAGGTGCCACAAGTCCTCCGGTTCTTTTTACGGATACAGACTAACATGGCTGCTACTCTGAAACCTGTCAGACCCGACAAAGTTAACCAGAACCTCCTCTGCCACCATTGAAGCCTCTGACTCAAGGGTAGCTTCATTCATCTGAACTGATAGAAGACTGAACTTGGACCCCCACACTTAGGGCATTGCCTTTTCATTTGATCAAGTGACCCACATAAGTAACACTTTCTTGGGCCTTCCTCTTGGTCTGGGGTCCAGTCATTAGGGTTACGAGAAGGTGATTGAAACTGGGGTGGTGTGGATTTAATTCCCTCTCCTCCCTCCTTTTTCCCTGGAATGAACTCTCTTTTATGCCAGGATTGTGCCCTGCCCTTTGGGACTTGTGCTCCCTAAATAGTCTCACTTGTCAGGTACAAGTCAGCTGCTGCCGCAGCTGCTTCCACTGATGGAACTTCCACTGCTCCCACACAGCCGCTCGCACTTCCTGAGAGAAAACCTCAAAGAACTACGCCTGAGAAAACAGACCGACCAGCTTGTCTTTATCCCCTTTACTCTTTATACATTTGCTCAAATAATCCAACATTTTGTGCATATACCCCCCAGGACTTCACTTAACAACCTTTTTGCGGTTTCTGAATTAGAGACGATATGCCTCTGGAGTAATCTTTTTAACACAGACTCCTGGAATTAAACGTATTTCATAACTTCACTGACATCCACATCATTAAATACTTGCAAAACTTCTCCAGTCTGTTTGGGAATTAGGACAGTCATTCTCTAGCCATCAGGGATTTTATGTACCCTGCATATTCTTTCGAAGGCAGTTAGATATTCTTCAGTGCAATCAGGCTCTCCGAAGCTTGGGTCCAGCTTGGCCCAGCTGTGTGATCCCCTGGCAGGGATTACTCACAGGCTGAGAGATCAGTTTTTGTAAGGCCAGCATGCTCAGGGCCACAGTTGCCAACTTTCATGCGGTAAATAAGCACCCCGACTTTCACAATAAGCCAAAAATGAAGCTAATCCCATTTCAGAACAAGGCCAAAACAAGCCGATCCCTAAGAACCCCAACAGTCTATGTGCCTAGATCCCCCCGGCGTGCAGTCTGGGACTGTGGTGGGCCCGCTGTGCCTCTCCCCGCCTTGCCCCTGCTTGCCCCCCCCTTGCCCCAGCTTGCAGGAGCCAACCAAAAAAAAAGAAGCAAGCAACAACAAACAACAAGCTACAAGCCAAACAAGCAAAAAACTACAAGCCAAAAACTAGCCAACATGCAACTCACAAGCCAATTAAGCCAAAAACAAGCCCAATTTTTGCTTTTTTCCCGCAGGTTTGGCACGTCTGCTCAGGGCTTGCAATCTCTCTTATGCTTTTTCTAGGGCTTCTGCTTCTTGGGTTTCATGCTTTTTTGTCTTCTAGGTCCAGTGCTCTTGGTGGACCACTTCCAGGGCTGCTTCCTCTGCCTCCCACTTTTGCTTCTCTGCCTCCTGCTCCTGTTCTGTATTTCTGCTGTTGCCATCTTCTGGACCTCTATCTCAGCCAGTATGAGTTTCATGGCTGTCTTACCAAGAATTGGGTCAGGCTGGTTTTCCAAGTCTGTAGGCACACTCAGGAAATCTGGCTGCCCTTCATGTTGCTTGTCCTATGCCACAGCCAGGGCTTTCAACCCCTCCACGCTTGTTCTGGTGGCAAACAAGCAGCACTCTGTACACAACTCTTCCAACTACTTTCTGGTATATTTAGCATACGGTTCTTTGCTAATGCTGCCTTTTCTGCTGCTCTATTCCCTACTCAAAATAAACAGAAAACAATAAACGATGACCTTTCCTGTACCTGTTCCCAACCTTCTCATTTGTGAATCTCTTAGTGTCTAAAGTATTTGCTAATTAAGTGCCTGGAGCGTGATGCTTAGCTAACCAGCAAACTGGGCGTATGTCCTGCTGACTACACCACTGTGACACTTCCCAGGGTACCCCAGGTTGTGAGGCACCTCGCCACCACCTGCCTTCTGGGGTTCCCTTCTGCCCCTTGAGGAAGTCTTGTCTGTGCCTGCTGTGGATCAGCTGCCTGAAACCACCAGCCACTGGCAGCACAAGTGCAGCTTTTCAGGAGTCCACAGGCCTCGCTCGCTCCGTGCAGGTTAGCAATAGGCCCGCACCAACTCCCGAGTCTGCCAAGCCACCCTCAGGAGTGTTCAGCCCCTGTTCCACTGACCTCTCACAAAGCTCCCAGATTCACTGCTCCCAAAGGAACAGTGCAAGCCAGCTTGCAGCATTCCACTCAGGATCTCCACTCTGCACTACACACATCACTTAGACATATCTGCACACAGAAAGAGTGAAAACAAGAATAAGTTCATCATCAAAGAACAGGGATTCAAGTGATAGACAGCAAGAATGGTAGAAACAAATGGTTACATACAAAATAAAATCATAACACGCTTTTTCTAGAGCATTAACTTAACTCACAAGACATTCCCCCCGTCTCCTACAAGATAGCTTACCCCAACTCCTTTCCCCTGCATTCTCAATCAGAACCCTTGGCTGAGAACCCTTCTGTCAAGGTTCCTTCCCCACTCTGAACTCTAGGATACAGATGTGGGGACCTGCATGAAAACCTCCTAAACTTACTTTTACCAGCTTAGGTTAAAACTTCCCCAAGGTACAAACTATTTTACCCTTTGACCTTGGACTTCCACTGCCACCACCAAATGTTTATCTGGGTTTATTTTATCAGGAAAGCATTGTTTGGAAACGTCTTTCCCCTCAAAATCCTCCCAACCCTTGCACCCCACTTCCTGGGGGAGGTTTGATAAAAATCCTCACCAATTTGCATAGGTGACCACAGACCCAAACCCTTGGATTTTAAGAACAATGAAAAAAGCATTCAGGTCTTACAAGAAGAATTTTAATAGAAGAAACAGTAAAAAAGAAGTAATAATAAAAAGAATCACCTCTGTAAAATCAGGATGGTAAATACCTTACAGGGTAATTAGATTCAAAACATAGAGAATCCCTCTTGGTAAAACCTTAAGTTACAAAAAGAGACACAGACAGGAATATCCATTCTATTCAGCACAGCTTAATTTCTCAGCCATTTAAAGAAATCATAATCTAACGCAAAGCTAGCTAGATTACTTACTAAGTTCTAAGACTCCATTCCTGTACTGTCCCCGGCAAAAGCATCACACAGACAGACCCTCTGTTTTTCCCTCTCCCCAGCTTTTGAAAGTATCTTGTCTCCTCATTGGTCATTTTGGTCAGGTGCCAGCGAGGTTATCCTAGCTTCTTAACCCTTTATAGGTGAGAGGATTTTTCCTCTGGCCAGGAGGGATTTTAAAGGGGTTTACCCTTCCCTTTATATTTATGACACCTTCTCATAAGATCAGGTGGCTTGTCCTCACAGACTGAAGGTATACCTGGGAGTTCTTCTGCACCCTAGGTATAGTTTCAAAAGTTCATTTTCTTACTCCTAAAACAAGATAGCCATGGCTAGAGGAAAAAACAAAACCAGCAGGGGTTATCTATTGGTTAGCATTTTGCTCAGACTATAAATAGGCAGCCATTGTGAACCATGCAATACTTAATTTGCATTTGCCCAGCCAGAGTGAGATAAGTGCCTCTTTGGCCCTGCCTGACTGGTGATGTGGATCACCCTTCAGTGACTTGCCTTAACACAGACCTAGAGAACATTAATTTTTAGTGTGTGTGTGTATATAATTTTTAGTGTGTGTGTGTGTGTGTATATATATATATACATATATACACACTAAAAATTAATGTTCTCTAGGTCTGTGTTAAGGCAAGTCACTGAAGGGTGATCCACATCACCAGTGTATGTGTGTGTGTGTATATATATATATACATACACATAACTCTTCATATAGTTCCCATACATACATTTCACAATGAGTATGATGACCCGTGTAACACAGGCTTTTGTTTGAGACATTACACAACATTCTTTGACAGACTAGCAGATAGATGCCAGACCCAGGGGATCCCTGTTACTCTTGTGTATCCCTGTGCCCTCTGCCAGTTGGCATCATGAGGTCCTTGGGTCAGACCTCCTCATAACACCTTGTCCGCTAGTGACTTTCCCTTTTACATATAACCTTTAAAACATTCAATATCTTCCAAAGTACAAATCCTCAAATTCTGTATAACAGATGCACAATCTCGTTGTTGTCCCCCTTTACAACATTTAGACTCCGATCCTTTTACTTTCTCTGATTCATGGAATTCTGGTGGGGTTTTTAGTGTAATTTAAGACCTGGGAGACACCAACTCTTTATTTAAATAAATGCACTGCTTTTACTGAAATTGTGGGTATTATAATGTCTTATATTGACTTGCGTGAGCTCAACAGTGCCTTCTTCTGCTTAGAGTATCCCGTGGTGTACTATCCTCTGGCTTAACCTATGGGGCAGCTCAAGAAGCCTGTGTCTTTGACACCAAAGATTGTGAGTTCCACTCCGCCAATTGCTGGACAGATGATGATTGCTGTTGGTATGCAGCTGTAGTCTTGTCTGCCCAGATTCCAAGTAGAAACAATCAGATAAATACAGTACACACTGTACTGCCTGTCAGTCAGAGGTGCTGCTTCAGTTTGAAACATTACTGCTAGCAGTCTCCCCTGCAGAAACATGGCCCATCTGGAATGAAGTGGCATCAGTAGCTCTGCCAGTATATGCCAAAGGGTATAATACATGCAGCCATGATCATTTGAATTTACAAAAAAGTAGGACTGTGGTAATGTTCATAAAGTACCCACCATATGAAAAACCTATTAATCAAAGTGCAGCCACATTTCCGTGCAGTTTCTTTCATGCCACGTCACATTGTGCACATTTCCGTTTCAAAATCCAACCATGCAAAATAGCAATTCAGCCTTCCTCATGGCCAAAACACTCACACATGCTGAGGAAAGCATGCCCATCGGTGAACAGATAAGAGCTGTCGCACGATGCTGAAAAAAGAAAAGTTCGCACAGTCTTGAGTTAACAGATCATTTTTGGCTAATTATTTTGCACAAACATTTGCACTGTGCAGACGAAAAAGCTTGTTTTGTTTTTTCAGTGGCTTATGATAATGTAAAAATCCTCTACCGCCTCCTTTTTTCTGCCCTGGGTGTTTGCAAATTGTCTGTAGCAAGCATTACACATGCATGGAACAAAAATGCTGATCATTGCCAAAAATAAGACAAAGTGCATTGCAAAGAAAACCTTCAACTGAAGGGAGAGAGAGTTGTCTTCCCACGGCATGTGGTTTGCATGGGGATTGTTGCTGATCCTTCAAGACAACCTAAACACTCTCTCTAGTTCTTGGGACATAAGGGGATGCAGCATGTGTGTTTATGTTTAGCTATTTTATTTTGTTCTAACAGGCAGAGGATTCTTCTGGAAACTATTCTCAGATGATTCCAGAGCCAGACCATAGATTAGAGTGGAACCAGGGCTTGTGACAGAAAGGCATCCTTATAAATAGTTAACAAGGGCCTGCTTAATGCCAGTGAAAGTCAAAGGTCCTCTCAGAGTCTTTCAAGAGCTGTCCAGTCTCATCATATATCTCCTGTTCCCATTTCTTGACAGTTTCCGCTTGAATTTTCCCTAGCAGATGCCTTTCAGCTTTTGATTTTGACTTTTGAAGCTGACAAAGACACAGAATGGTTTACGCTTTCCAAGTCTAACTAAGTACTTTTAGACACACAATCATAAGTGAACAGGGAAGTGTTGCCTGATTTATTAGAATTCAAGCCTCCCACCCACCACAATGGGAAGCACAGCTTCAGTGCTGCAGGTCTAATAGGTAGGGGTCGAGATGAAGAGCAGGTTGACCGTTGAGCATGTGGCTGCATAGAGTGAAGGCAAGGAGTTTTCCAGGATTGACTCCAGGGGGAAGCAAGGGAGCTCACACCTGTGGCTTTGGCTGAGCATTCAGTTATGCGACAGGTCTACGTGGAGGCAGAAAGAGAAGCAAGCCAGGGTGATGTAGCATCTATGATAGGGCTGCTTGCCTCATCCTTCTCCCTCAATTCCCTTTCTTTGCCCTCATAGCATTTTTGTTGCTATTAGGCTGAGCAAGAAACGGAAGGAAGGCAAAGGAGAGCTTACTGCTCTAATGCTCCAGGCATCCATATGACCTGCTGCTACTGCCAACAAACAAATAGGAAGAAAAATGGTGTTAGGTAATTTTATGAGCATTTTGCTTACACAGGAAATGTAATCAACGAAGACACAGTGTACTTTGGAACTTCCTATATAGCAGCATTATCTATAAAAGGAATGAATGCTATTAATTTTCCATCTGAAGGTACAGTGCATTCCACTGCCTTTGCCCCCTCAGGAATTCCTGTTAAGGCTGCAGAGATTTATGGACAGTAAACCTCAGGGCTACTGGATAGCCAACATTTTATTTGGGTAGCTGTTAACCTCTGAAGCCTTCTGAATGCAATATATTCAAAGACACAGGACCTGAGTTTTAAATACTGCTCAACAGGTGTAGGTCCTTGTAACAGTGGCTGACCTGACTGTCATGATAAGACAGCTGCTGCCTCAGTTTCCTTCTCTTGGAAAGGTGGTTCAGCCCTCTGCATGTACTAACATCCCACCTCTTCTAGGGTGACGAAAGTTCAGTGTAACTAAATAAAGTTTCCCCTCAGTCTGTTGGGGGGCACAGATTTCTCATTTGGGTCCGTGTCCCACATTGGCATGGTGGGGTGTTGAAGGGGACGCTCTGGCTCTTGGACCCCTGGAAGGAGCAGGCTCCCAGTCTGGGCCTCAAGCACATGCTGCTTTTTCCCCCAAGGCCTCTTCCTCCACCTTGTTCTCAATCTTCTCCCCATGTCCTAACAAACTACAGGACAACAAAGTCCCAAGAGAAAATCAACTAGCCCCTCTCCTGGGTTTCCTCTTCTTGATCACCCAGCTCTTTCTAAGGCTTCTTCCATAGCGCCTTTGCTGGAGACACCTCCAAGCAGCTCCACTTCTTTGGTCTGAGGGAAGGAGGCTGTTTGTATAGTTTGACTTCTTTCCTAGCATGCCTTGTGGTAGACCAGAAGTCTCAGATGGCCTTGCTGCCAAAACAAGGGTAATATTGGACAGGCAGCCTGTGTTAAAAGGCCAGTATGCCTCCATTGATTTAAACAGAGCTAAGCTACTGAAGATCTGGGCCAGAATCTAACCGAAAGCATCTACACAATTACACAGCTTTGCTTTACTTTACTTTCCCCAGACCTCCTTTTAGACTAGCCAAAGCCTGGCCTTCCTTTCTTCACCTGAAACTTTGTGGGTACAGAAAAGTGTAGGTGAGGTTTAAAAGCCACCTGCTACATGTGCCCATCAAATATCCTCTTAGCCTTCAGTCCCTAGTGACAGTCTCATTTGCTGTAGCTTTTGCAACTGAACCTCCACTGCATCATATCAGTTTTATGCAAGCGAAAAGGAGTAACAGCAGTATAAAATGGTCAGAAGGCAGTAGATAATCAGGTCTCTTCATCACACCCACTAAGGATCACCTTTATGTTTTAGAGCCCTGCTGTCCTCTTGAGGAACATGTTACTGGACATTCTTTTTAGAACAAATTCTGCTTATCTGTCATACGCTGCCTGCATTTCTCTTTCCCCCTTGACTTTATCACGAAGGATGTGTGAAGACAAGACACTTCATTGGCCCCTGCTGCTCATTAACCACATGACACTATAATTAGTGATGTGATAGTCACCAACTTGGCTGACACCAGAGACCTCCAGAGTTAAACACCTGTTTACACTAACAGGTGATGTTTCTGAAACTATATATACTCCCACAGACAGCAACTGCTGAGTGAAATTGACATGCTTCTTGTCAGTTTCATGGCTGCCCACCACTGAATAGAAGTTGTAGTTAGGAGTTCAATTAGGGGCTAAGCAGAGAAGCAGATGAACTCAGAAGCCAAAACCATCTGTCTCCGTGCAAATATCCCATATAATTAAAATCTTGGGAAGAACAACAGAGAAATCTATGACAGACAGTTTGAATTGACTCATTAAATAGAATTGTTTTCAAAGGTGTCAGCTTAAATAACTTTTCAAAGATGTCTCTTAAATAACACAGGCATTCTTCAGACTGCCAGCCAAATGAATGGCAAAGTTCATATACTGCCTAATACTTATGTTCCCAGTTTGAAAAGGATCAACAGTTAGCTACTTAAAAGGTGAATGTTATTGTTGGTCAGTAATTTACACGCAGCATTATCAACTATTCTTTATGAGTCCTTACACCACATTTATTATTACAGTATCCGAGCACCTTCCAGGAGTGCCTTACGCAACGTGGCTAACATTTGTTATGTGTTCGTTCTCTCCTCCTCTCCCCAGCAGTACAATTGTGTGAGTGGAGTGTTTTGAAATTTGAGGTTTGTGATGGTCCTTTGTTCCAGTGGGAATTCATTTCACAATCTCACTAGCCCACAAGGAAGTTCTGTCTCACACACACATGGCTTTACCCATACTGTAAAGAGTTCCATTGTGCCAGAGGAACCAAGTTGTTGACCACAGTCTTCATCCCGGAGCTTTAGGGGATCTTTTATACATCTGGTTCCCAGGACATTGAGTCCCTTGAAGATAATGGCCAAGACCTTGAACTTGATTCAAAATTCTCTGGAAAGTGGGTATAGAGAATGGAGAACAGGTTTGATGTGTTTTGCTGAGGAGACGTGCTGCAGTGTTCTGTACTAGTTGAAGTTTCCTAAGCACTGAAGGCTTCATGCTCAGGTATATCACATTGGTTTAATCCAGATGAGAGGTGATAAAAGTGTAAATAACTGAGGTCAGGTCACCATCCACCAATAGCATGGGTCTCTCCTAACCAACTGGAGACAGAGAAAAGCATTACTTGCAAATGCTGCTATGTGAGAACTTAGCAACAGTGATGAAGGAGCACTCCTATGCTACAGACTGAACTGACCGATTGTGGGTGTGTACCTTTCAGCCAAAGGAGACTGATGCTTTCCTCTGCCCACTCGCATAAGCTCTGTCTTGTTCGAGTTCAGCTTCAGCCAGCAGTTCTTCATCCATGAGCTGATCTCGTCCAGGCTGTGGGCCATGTGGTGGTAATGGTGTGGTGGTATGTGGTGAAGGTAGGTTGAACTGTGTTACCTATTTGAGAGCCACATCTTTCTCCTCTCATGACATTCCTTTGGTCACCTGAGCAGGTAAAAGGAGATGCCAGGACTCTCCATGCCATAATGGAGTCCATAATGAGTCCCACTTTCCTTGAATGTCACCATGGGCCAGGTGTCACTCAGTGGCTCCCAGCCCAAGCTCTAAAGAGGAGGAGAAAGTGCTGCAGAGAAGCCAGATGCAATGTAGCCTTTACCCCTGCATGGACTAATGTGAGCAAGTGAAAATGGAGAGCTGCTCTCCTCTGTCAGTTGCCTCCGATCTCCTCCTACAAGCCACCAGGGGCAAGAAAGCAAAGAGTAGCTAGAGCAACCACATACATACAGCTGTCTGAAAGTTACAAGACTAAGCATATTTTTAAAGGGAAACCACCTTAATACAGGTAGCTGGAGGGGCTGGGCTGTTGCCAGGGCATTCTTACGTTTGGGTGATCCTCAGCTGTCAGAGCAGTCTCTGAGGGGGCCTTGGGTAGCCAAGTGCAAGACACAGCAACCTTGCGGCTATTCTAATTTATGCCAGGGGCTAGACTAGCCTCTGGATAGCCTCAGGATTGGAGGAACACAAGGCTGGGGTCAGGGTTGCATAAAAGATGTCTCTGTCCTCCATCAGCTCTCTCCCACTCCCTCACAAAGCCCAGTCCAGACAGACCAGAGTCTGTTGGCCATAATATTTTAGATTCAACTGGATGATTTCATTTTCTTTTCTTTTCTTTGTTTTCTTTTTTAAAGAACAAAGTGTGGTGCTGCAGATGAAGAAGATGTCACAAAACATATGAAGCCAGCAGACTTTCTAACTGTCATTTCCCAAGACATCATAGAATTATAGAAACTGAACATACTTATCACTTTTTCCTCTTGCCCGGATAATCACTCTAACAAAGATTTACAGAAACAAACTGTGCTTCTCTAGAAGAAAATTAAAATGTGATGGGCAATTTGCTGGACAAAACAAACCACACAGCTGTGTCAAGGATTGTTAAAGAAAACAAGTGCTATTTGTTAGAGACTATATTAGAAGAATTAGAATTAGTCAAATGTGTTTGAAGGCATAACCCTCTGGACTCCATAGGAGCAGGCTAAATTGGATCTGATTTGACTTGTTTCTGTACCGTGAAAAATATGCATTACCATGTACCCTATCAGCAAGCGGAGAGAGCCAACAAACGAAAGCAACAGCATACCAGGAGTGTGATAGATGAAATGGAGTGCATGTAATGTATTTAACTGATCATAAATCTAAAGAGGAGTAGCCATATCCACCATTCATCTCCTTCAGCACACACCACCTTTCAAAATGAGCTTTAAAAACAAACACTTTCATAAGTCTGTCGTCGCTGGAAAAGAAAACACTGTGTATTTAGCAGAGAAATCCCCACAGATTCCTGGCCCACATATGCTAATGAGCTACAAAGAACAAACACAAGCCTTCTGAGTCCCTAAAAATTAGAGAAAGTAAAAATTACAAGGGAAGAGCACTAGGAACAACAGAGAGGACTTTAGCATACCTAACTCTTTTTAGGTTACACTTAGGAAAAGAGACAATTTCAAATTTTGATTTCAATTAAAAAAGTAGCAACTTGCCCCAAATTTTTTTATTATGCAGTTTTTAAAATTCATGTTCGTGGGTGTTGAAATAAAATTGAAAGAGGAAAAGGGAAATAAAGGAAACCACTCTAGAACAAAGAAAGAATTTTAATTGCAATATTCAATACACACATTTCTATGGATATGGTGGTGACACACAGTAAAATCACATAATTCATGACACAATACTACATTGTAAAATGGAGTGACCACAAAGTCCCATGATAATTCCTCTGATAATTGTGCAGTCATTGTGAGCCACTGGCATATGACACACTGACTAGAGGTCTAACTTCTGTTGTTGAGTTGCTACGTGCCAGCATCATAGCTCCATCAATAAATAAGTCATGAGCCTGGAAGTCAGGAGACCTAAGGTTTCTTCCTGGCTCCTTTATGATTTGCTGTGTGATGCTCAGCAAGGCTTGGTCTGCACTACAGACTTATGTCGGTATAACTATGTCACTCAGGGGTGTGGAAAATCTAATGTGGATAACGAATGGGCTGGAGAAAAGAAACACAGATGTGAGATAATATATTTATTCTCCAACCACTCATGATGCAAGTTGTTCTCTGTATCTTTTCCAGTTCAAAAAGCAAAGTTGGCCAAATTCATCACTGGTATAACTTCACTAAAGTCAATCAAGTTGTGCCAAGGTTGAACCTGGCTAATTCTCTAAGGGGTTCCTCTTTGTCCTGAGGCAAACACCTTTATCTGAAAGTTGCAACTGAACCTGGAGATCCCACCATTATTTCCTTTCCTTTTTTCCTCTTTGATATTGCACACTCTGCTCTTGTTTTCTCTTGTATTTATATTGCCTGTGGCCAACAGTTAGCACTACAGGAAAGTCTGAAATAATGTAAAACCAGCTCATATGCTGTCTTTAAACACCGAGAAGGAGAAAAGAAAGAAAGAAGATTGACAGGTAGAAAGGTGAGATCTCTAAATGCTCCAGATATAATGCTTATTTGTCTGACAGTTGTACCTGGAGGCCCCATGGTACTCGGTCCTGTACAAACACATAGTGAGAGACAGTCCCCACACCCTAAAGAGATAGCAGCCTAAAGAGCCAAGACAGACAGCAGGTGGATGGGAAAACAGAGGCCCAGAGTATGAAGTGACGTGCTTAACATCACACAGCAGGACAGGAGCAGTCTGGACAACAGATCTCAAGTCTCCTGGCTCCCCATTTGGTGCCCTCTTCACTATGCCTGTTAATGTTCGTTTATCCCAGGGGTATCGTAGGCTATGACCTACTTTCCTTTCATAGCACTACCTAGCTATAATCACTAATACACATTCCAAATGTAGACAAGTCCTTATTACGAGAGCTCTCTATGAACACGCACTTGATGTATCTTAGAATATCATAGAATATCAGGGTTGGAAGGGACCTCAGGAGGTCATCTAGTCCAACCCCCTGCTCAAAAGCAGGACCAATCCCCAATTAAATCATCCCAGCCAGGGCTTTGTCAAGCCTGACCTTAAAAACTTCTAAGGAAGGAGATTCCACCACCTCCCTAGGCAACGCATTCCAGTATTTCACCACCCTCCTAGTGAAAAAGTTTTTCCTATTATCCAACTTAAACCTCCCCCACTGCAACTTGAGACCATTACTCCTCGTCCTGTCCTCTTCTACCACTGAGAATAGTCTAGAACCATCCTCTCTGGAACCACCTCTCAGGTAGTTGAAAGCAGCTATCAAATCCCCCCTCATTCTTCTCTTCTGCAGGCTAAACAATCCCAGTTCCCTCAGCCTCTCCTCATAAGTCATGTGTTCCAGACCCCTAATCATTTTTGTTGCCCTTCGCTGGACTCTTTCCAATTTATCCACATCCTTCTTGTAGTGTGGGGCCCAAAACTGGACACAGTACTCCAGATGAGGCCTCACCAATGTCGAATAGAGGGGGACGATCACGTCCCTCGATCTGCTCGCTATGCCCCTACTTATACATCCCAAAATGCCATTGGCCTTCTTGGCAACAAGGGCACACTGCTGACTCATATCCAGCTTCTCGTCCACTGTCACCCCTAGGTCCTTTTCCGCAGAACTGCTGCCTAGCCATTCGGCCCCTAGTCTGTAGCTGTGCATTGGGTTCTTCCGTCCTAAATGCAGGACCCTGCACTTATCCTTATTGAACCTCATCAGATTTCTTTTGGACCAATCCTCCAATTTGTCTAGGTCCCTCTGTATCCTATCCCTGCCTTCCAGCGTATCTACCACTCCTCCCAGTTTAGTATCATCCGCAAATTTGCTGAGAGTGCAATCCACACCATCCTCCAGATCATTTATGAAGATATTGAACAAAACCGGCCCCAGGACCGACCCCTGGGGCACTCCACTTGACACCGGCTGCCAACTAGACATGGAGCCATTGATCACTAACCGTTGAGCCCGACAATCTAGCCAACTTTCTACCCACCTTATAGTGCATTCATCCAGCCCATACTTCTTTAACTTGCTGACAAGAATACTGTGGGAGACCGTGTCAAAAGCTTTGCTAAAGTCAAGAAACAATACATCCACTGCTTTCCCTTCATCCACAGAACCAGTAATCTCGTCATAGAAGGCGATTAGATTAGTCAGGCATGACCTTCCCTTGGTGAATCCATGCTGACTGTTCCTGATCACTTTCCTCTCATGTAAGTGCTTCAGGATTGATTCTTTGAGGACCTGCTCCATGATTTTTCCGGGGACTGAAGTGAGGCTGACTGGCCTGTAGTTCCCAGGATCCTCCTTCTTCCCTTTTTAAAAGATTGGCACTACATTAGCCTTTTTCCAGTCATCCGGGTCTTCCCCCGTTCGCCACAAGTTTTCAAAGATAATGGCCAATGGCTCTGCAATCACAGCCGCCAATTCCTTTAGCACTCTCAGATGCAACTCGTCCAGCCCCATGGACTTGTGCACGTCCAGCTTTTCTAAATAGTCCCTAACCACCTCTTTCTCCACAGAGGGCTGGCCATCTATTCCCCATGTTGTGATGCCCAGCGCAGCAGTCTGGGAGCTGACCTTGTTAGTGAAGACAGAGGCAAAAAAAGCATTGAGTACATTAGCTTTTTCCACATCCTCTGTCACTAGGTTGCCTCCCTCATTCATTAAGGGGCCCACACTTTCCTTGGTTTTCTTCTTGTTGCCAACATACCTGAAGAAACCCTTCTTGTTACTCTTAACATCTCTCGCTAGCTGCAGCTCCAGGTGCGATTTGGCCCTCCTGATTTCATTCCTACATGCCCGAGCAATATTTTTATACTCTTCCCTGGTCATATGTCCAACCTTCCACTTCTTGTAAGCTTCTTTTTTTATGTTTAAGATCCGCTAGGATTTCACCGTTAAGCCAAGCTGGTCGCCTGCCATATTTACTATTCTTTCGACACATCGGGATGGTTTGTCCCTGTAACCTCAACAGGGATTCCTTGAAATACAGCCAGCTCTCCTGGACTCCTTTCCCCTTCATGTTAGTCCCCCAGGGGATCCTACCCATCCATTCCCTGAGGGAGTCAAAGTCTGCTTTCCTGAAGTCCAGGGTCCATATCCTGCTGCTTACCTTTCTTCCCTGTGTCAGGATCCTGAACTCAACCAACTCATGGTCACTGCCTCCCAGATTCCCATCCACTTTTGCTCCTCCCACTAATTCTTCCCGGTTTGTGAGCAGCAGGTCAAGAAAAGCTCCCCCTCTAGTTGGCTCCTCTAGCACTTGCACCAGGAAATTGTCCCCTACGCTTTCCAAAAACTTCCTGGATTGTCTATGCACCACTGTATTGCTCTCCCAGCAGATATCAGGAAAATTAAAGTCACCCATGAGAACCAGGGCGTGCGATCTAGTAGCTTCTGCGAGCTGCCGGAAGAAAGCCTCATCCACCTCATCCCCCTGGTCCGGTGGTCTATAGCAGACTCCCACCACTACATCACTCTTGTTGCTCACACTTCTAAACTTAATCCAGAGACACTCAGGTTTTTCTGCAGTTTCGTACCAGAGCTCTGAGCAGTCATACTGGTATAACTTCTTGTAGAAATGCTACAATCTGCAGGATCTCAGCATTCCCCAGTTAGCTGGCCATGCATCACTAGAGCACACCAGTGCCTTTCCAGTCCATCTCATGCTGTAGCCCCTGGGATTAGTTGGAAATGATTAGGTGAAATGAAATTAGATGGAAATGATCAGCAGCTGCATTTCCCCTGTACTGATTTATTGTACGGTGAGTAGAGTGTCTAAAACAGTTGGCTTGAATAACAAGTTTAACTAATGGAATGACCACAGATTCCGAGAATGGTCCATATGTGCATACCAGGATTAGGGCAGTTCAGATGAGCTGATGTTAATAGAGAGGGAGGAGAACACAAAGGGGATGGAAGCTCAGTGGGCAAGTTAGAGTTGCTAAAATATTTACAGGCTGCCTCTTTTAATCGCAGCAGAGGATAGATGACAGGAAGGCTGCAGCACAGAGAAAAAGTTCAATCTGTGTATCTTTCAGCTGTAAGGATCAGCATTAGTGTTGTTCTTCGAGCCATAGAATTTCACCTCCCCCTTCTCAATGCTTCCTCCTAATGTTCAGCCGCTAACCAGTTAGCGTCCTGCTCTGCTGCACAGGCTTTCTCCTCACATTGCTGCCCTGGAGTTTTAACCCTTTGCTACAACGGTTATAATGCATGGACCTTGCTCATTTGGGACCAGACCTTCCCCTCTGCTTCAATGAAAGGAAGGGAAACAAAGCTGTTAAATAATAGCTGCGGGAGTGGGATTGTGCAAGAAACACGTGATTTCCCCTTTCCACTGATTGCAAGGCAACCCTTGCATGGCTGCACCACTGTGGGTGGGTAGCGGGAAGGCTGATGACAGCAGGAGCTCAGAGATCTCTGGTGGTTACACCAGGCAACTGGGAATCAGGGATAGATTTCCTGTGTGATCTTAAAACATGTAATCAGTAGATGGCGAGGGCCTGGGAAACATCCACTTTCTGCTGCATTGTTCCCCCTTCCAGCTTGTGAAGATTCTTGCCATAATGTAATGCTGACTCCATCAGTAATTTATGCTGATTTCCTGGTTCCCTCACTGCCCAGCACCCATCGCCCTCCTCCCTGCCTGCTGTTACCGGGGGGGGGGGGGGGGGGGAGAGAGAGATTGACAGCAGGGACACTCAGTGACACCTTGGTAGAAGTGCAGGGGCTCATAGCCTACATGAAACTTTGGATATCCATGTGTTCCCCTCTTGGTTCGGTTCCACTAGGGGTGGTGGAGACAAATTCTGAAGAAACTATCAAGCAAGGAATGCCTACAACAGTCAATAAAGCAGGATCATTGGGTGGGCCTCTCTATAGTCAGGGGACCATGCCTATAACAGTACTGTTGTAATCTACCTTCCTTCCCACATTTTGCCTCTTTGGCTCCATCAGTCTGAGTCATGTTAGAAAGCCACCAGTCTGGAACTGTCAGGGCAACACATCAGCTGGCCAATAGAGTTCAAAACCAGCTGTGCAGTTGCAATCTCTGAACTGATTTAACCCAGCTTTAGGTCACATTTGACATGAGGGGTACATTTCTAAATCGTTTATAAAGGGTCAGTAAATGATTAATAGATTTTATAAGCATGTTCCTGATAGTTGTATGTTCCAAGTACAGCAGCAGAACGTATTACAGGCGGGATTTAGCCAGGGTTACAAGGAATTTATTGACCCATTGAAATCTATAACAATCTAACAATTCATTAGCCGCTTATTTAAAAATCTGCTAATGATTTGTAGAATCATAAAAATGTAGGGCTGGAAGGCACCTTGATAGATCATCTAGTCCAGCCCCCTGCACTGGGGCAAGATTAAGTAAACCTAGACAATCCCTGACAGGAGTTTGTCTAACTTGTCTTCAGTGGTGGAGATTCCACAACCTCCCTTGGAAGCCTGTTTCAGAGCTTAACTACCCTTATAGTTAGAAAATTTTACCTAATATTTCACTTAAGTCTCCTTTGCTGCACATTTGCTGATTACTTCTTGTCCTACCTTCATTGATGAACCTTTTCTAAATGTACCCTGAATCTAAAGTGTAACCCAGGTTTTCAAACATGGATTGTTCTGTAGTCAGAACTGGGCCTTGTTATTCAGCTCTTGTTATCCATCCATGCTGAGATTTTCAAAGGGACCTACGAAAGTTAGGTGCTCATCTCCTATTGAATTTCAAGGGAAACTGGGAATCTAATTTCCTTAGGGCCTTTTGAAAATACACCCATCCCTCTCAAAAATATCAGAAAGGAAGAGGAAGTGATTCTATCAGAACAAGTAGGAATGAAACAATTATAAGGGCTGACGCTGGCAGAAATTGATCGCTTGACTTCTGAGCTCACATATCTGTGAATTACAAGGCTTTAGCAATAAATCACCCTTGGATGACAGTTTATTTTGTGCTTCTGATTAGCTAATTATAAGTGAAAGTTCATGGTTCATTTATAAAATTCATGGAACTTTTTTATAACATAAAAAGCTATAGGTTTCAGAGTAACAGCCATGTTAGTCTGTATTCGCAAAAAGAAAAGGAGTACTTGTGGCACCTTAGAGACTAACCAATTTATTTGAGCATAAGCTTTCATGAGCTACAGCTCACTTCATCGGATGCATACTGTGGAAAGTGTAGAAGATCTTTTTATACACACAAAGCATGAAAAAATACCTCCCCCCACCCCACTCTCCTGCTGGTAATAGCTTATCTAAAGTGATCACTCTCCTTACAATGTGTATGATAATCAACAAGAGAGTGGGTTTGTGTGTGTGTGGGGAGGGGGGGGGGGGAAGAAAACCTGGATTGGTGCTGGAAATGGTCCAACTTGATTATCATACACATTGTAAGGAGAGTGATCACTTTAAATAAGCTATTACCAGCAGGAGAGTGGGGTGGGGGGAGGTATTTTTTCATGCTTTGTTTGTATAAAAAGATCTTCTACACTTTCCACAGTATGCATCCGATGAAGTGAGCTGTAGCTCACGAAAGCTTATGCTCAAATAAATTGGTTAGTCTCTAAGGTGCCACAAGTACTCCTTTTCTTTTTGATAAAAAGCTATAGGCTTTCAGAGCCACCTATGGGATCTGGATGCCCTATACACAGTTATTTTAATGCAAACTGACATCCAAATCCTCTGGTTGGCATTGAAAATCTCACCCAGAGAATTTGGTGGGCAATAGTTTATTTTTAACACAAGGAATTTAGGCCATGAGCCTTGGAATGTCATGCTTACTTGCATTGGGTTGGTTTGCGCTCCTTGGTATGCTTTCCAAGTGGCTGTAATATGCAGATATTAAAAGCTAGGATACAATTGCCTTGTAACTGTCTTTTGTTCTGGGTTATAGTTTTCCATATTCCTTGGGGGGGGGGGGGGTTGGCTTGTTTGTTTGTTTGTTTTTTGTTGTTTTTTTTGCTTGCTTGCTTGGGAGTGAAAAGGTTGAAGGGTGAAAATGACTTTTTTTTCCTGAGGTTCTCAGCCCAAAATAATGTAATATTTCCATGTAATACCTAAAGAATGGTTGTTCTATGCAATAAGGAAACTGAAAAAAAACTGGACATAATCACATTAAATGGATATAGAAAGCAGAAAAGAGGTCAAGAGGTCACTAGAAAAACACACACATACATATATATACACGCTGAGGACTGATAATGTGCTACTGATCTGCAAACATCTAAGGAGACTTGGACCATGATCCTGCAAAAACTGAAACCAAAAACTTATACACATGCTTAATATTAAGTATGCAAGTAGTCTCATTGACCTCAATGGAAGTATGCACATGCCTACAGTTAAGCATTTCTGCAAGTATTTGCCGGATCAGGCCCTTGGCCTCTGCTATAACTCCATGCAGTCTAAGTCACAAAACTGCCAGATTTCAGAGTAGCAGCTGTTAGTCTGTAGCCGCAAAATGAAAAGGAGGACTTGTGGCACTTTAGAGACTAACCAATTTATTTGAGCATAAGCTTTCATGAGCTACAGCTCACTTCAGAATTTTACTTCTGAGTATATATAGCAACTTTGCCAATCTAACCACCTGTTAAATTCCTACATCTCAACATATTAGTGCACCAAAGCTGGTTAATACTAGATGTTTATAAAACCAAGTTGTTCTACTTACCTGCTTTCCCTTTTCTAGTTTCTTGGCAGAGATTTAGTACCTTAGTTCATTGGACAGAAGCTATTTTCTTTCTTTTCTCTTTCTCTCTTTTTTTTTTTTTTTTGACCTTTCTGTACAGTATGCTTGTTTTGCTTTGCTTCATTTGCATTTATGAAGTACATGATGTCTGGAAGTAGTCATATGATCAAACCACTCACTAGCAGATCAAGACAGAATAAAGGAATTTTTGGTTTGTTAGCAGTTCTGAAAAAAAAATTAAAAATCATTTCAGCTCAAATGAAAAATGATTATTTCCTAAATTTTTGGCATATAGAAAAGTAAAAAAAAAAAAAATCATTCAGGGTTGAGCTAAAACTTTTCATTTGACCAAAACCAGAGTGTTTTGTTTCAATTTCAAGCATTTTTTAACATTTTTGATTTTTTTAAAAACAAAATTACAGAAAATTTTGAAGTCATTTTAGCCCACACCCCCCCAAAAAATTGTTTTGAAAATATCTAAACAAAATGTTCCAATTTTTCCAGGGTTGTTTTGTTGTTGTTTTCAGTTTTTTTTTCCTAACCAAAACCATTTGGCAAAATCAAGCTGAATTAATGAAACATTTCAGTGTCAACTTTCATGTGAAATTTTTCACCCAGCTATCCTCCCAGTGATATGAAACTATGATTTCTAAAAGCAAGTACATGAAGTTCATTTCCCAGTTTGGTTCACCATCAAAAATCTTATTTCTGAATTTTTTTCCAACATATAGTCAAGCATGATAATGATTGCGTCTTGAAATCTCCATTACTTCTGTAATCTCATGTTTGTATTGTGTCCTTCTTCTCAATGCTTTTACGTTACCCTTGTTGCAAGCAGTCAGAGAACATTATGCTTATTTGATTTCCTTTCATAAAAGTTAGTGGCCTTGGATGGAAATAACTGTAAGATGAACTAGGTGAGAGTACAGAACGCCCTCCTCCCCCAAACTATAAATATTCAACATTGCAGATTCCTTCTAAATGAAAAGCTACATTCCTTCCCCTTGGAAACAATCTTTATTCCAAAGGTAAGGATTAGCAGACTGAATTACAGGCTCGGAAAAACATTGTATCTCAGGTTATTCTATCATTATTAATAATAATGGCAAAACTTTCCAGAGGGGCTCTGAAGATTTTTATCAGCCTGGACTGTTCTCAGTGGATTTCATGTCAGGACCATTATAAATCTCTTTGATACTTCTTGTCCGCCTCCAAAAGAAAAGAAAATGGTTATAAATGTTTGGAGGCCTCCCAGGGCTCTCTGTCTATGCACAAGAAAAGAGCCCCAGTTCTTACACATACAAATCCCAGCTGTGTTTTGTCTAGTCAAAATAGGGTCATTGGATACTAAACTCATAGGCATCAACTCCATGGGTGCTCCGGGGCTGGAGTAGCCACAAGAAAAAAATTGTGGGTGCTCAGCACCCACTGGCAGCCCTGCAGGTCAGTGCATCCCACTTCCTCCCCTAGTGCTTCCCGCCCGCTGATCAGCTCCTCCACCTCCCTCCCAGCGCCTCCTGCCCGCCGCAATCAGCTGTTCCACGGCATGCAGGAAGGGGGGACGGAGAGGAGTGGGGGAAGGAAGAGGTGGGGGGAGGAGGCTGAAAAAGGTGGGGTGGAGGCGGGGATGGGAAAAGGCAGAGCAGGGGTGGGGGCTTAGAGGAAGGGATGGAATGGGACAGGGCCTAGGGCAGGGGAAGGAAGAGGTGGGGTGGAGGCTTGGAGGAAGGGGTGGAGTGGGGGTGCGGCCTAGAGCGGGGGCAGGGCCTAGGGTAGAGCAGAGGTGGGGTCTTGGAGGAAGGGATGGAGTGGGGGTGGGTTCTGTGGCAGAGTAGGGGTTGAGCATCCCCCAGAAACTGAGTAAGTCGGAGCCTATGACTAAACTCCACTGTAGGAATTCTACACCACATCTCCTGGTCCTCCAGGGCATTTCCAGGAGAAATGGAAGAGGGGGACGGGACTTGCAAGCCCATGAGCAAGAATTTTTAATGAATCTGTAAACTCAGGGGTTGTACCCTATGATTGGAGAATTGCTAACATAGTTCTTATTTTTAAGAAAGGGGAAAAAAGTGATCCGGGTAACTATAGGCCTGTTAGTTTGACATCTGTAGTATGCAAGGTCATACCAGTACTAAACTCAGAGCTAAAATAACCTCTCTCCTCCTATTCAAGATTCCCCTGTTTATGTATCCCAGGATGGCATTAGCCCTTTTGGCCACAGTGTCACCTTACAAGCTCACGTTCAGCTCATTAGCCACCAAGACCCGCAAATCTTTTTCCATCCCTGCTTCTGAGGCTATAATCCCCCATCCTGCAAATACAGTCCACATTCTTTGTTCCTAGATGCGTACATTTACATTTAGCAATATTAAAACATATATTCTTTGCTTGGGCCCAGTTTACCAAGCAATCCAGATCGCTCTGAATCAGTGATCTGTCCTCTTCATTTTTACCATTCCCCCAATCTTTATCTCCTCTGCAGACTTTATCAGTAATAATTTTATGTTCTGGATGGTATGACTTCAGTGAGACACCTCCTGAAAGTTAAGCATGTGCTTAAAGTGCTTTGCTGGGTTGGGGCCTCATTGAACAATTGATGATTGTTCCAATAAGTGTTTGTGACTGAAACTTACATCACAAGGAGTTTCAAGGGCAGTGTGTAAGTTTTCTGGCAAACGGGGATATTCACTTTGGGATCCTTATCCTACACACTGTAAATAAAGACCGAGGGCTAGGAGAACTGTGTCTAGCAGGCTATCAAAGTGAAGGTGTGCTAAGCATGAGAATGGCACATCAAGGGAAGCATTGCCATCCCTCAAAGAACAGCAGCTGCATCTTGCAAGGAGTTTAACTGTGCAGACATGGCTAAGAGCAGCACAGGCTTGTTAGTTTCTTTATTAGTGAGCCAGGCAGCGTGTATTGTTCCAAATGGTGCTATATCCATCACATCTTGTCTAATGGCACTATAAAACTAAAAACTGGTACTAGAGAGTTCTCAACAACTCCATGAGCGGGAAATTACTGTTCAGAGAAGCAAATAATCGCCGTGTTGACAATTTCATGAGTCGCAGTGAACGGATTAATTGTGTGCATTGGGATAAAATATTTATGGGAGAGCATAAAAACATTGTATGTTAGACAACATATCACCCTTCAAACGCATTAAGAAGATTCAAGAAAGCTAGCAGCAGAGCTCATTATCATCTTCATAGCTGCGTCTCGTGAATAAGGTATTTCATTGAAAGTCACAGCACCCAGGAGCCAGCTCAGAAAAGAGCTTTACTGGGACTTCCTGCACGGCACCAAAGTTGATGGGGAATTAGGTGTATTGCCGCCATCATTTACAGAGCCTGTGGGCTCAGTTTTGCAGTGATTATTCACACAAAACATTCCATTGACAGTGATGTATGTTTGCTGGCGGAGTGAGGATTACAGGATGAAGCCAATAGGCTGGAGTTCCCCCCACCCGCAGAATCTTAGCTGTCTATCATTATAATGGGAGTGCCAGTGATGGGGGAATAGACAGGCAAAAAGTTGGAATTCTCCCCATTACAGTTCTTCTGTGTCCTTTTGCAGAGAAAACAAAAAATAGCACTATTTAGCTCAGATTACCCAGGCAGAGGCCAAGAGGAACTAATTACACCTACTTTTTTGTTTGAGTTGTATTTTCACCCCTATGAAGTATTCACCGGTTCCCCCCACCAATGCCATTTTATTTCTCAAAGTGTAGGTACCTTTCCGAAGAATACCTATATTAAGAATGACAAAATTAAGCCTTTTTTAATAAGGAGTTCATGCATTACAACAAAACAGAGTTGCCAAATGGGCATGTCATTGAGGTCATATGAAATGTGAGGTTTTTTTGAAAGTCTTGGGGAAATGTCTTTTCAAATGACACATGAAACAACATTAAATGCCTGGTCTAGGAAGTGAGCTTCTTTCTGGTTAGGCTGTGCCTACATTGGTATACAACAAATAGTAAATGTGTTGAAAAATGCATTTTTCAGGGCACCAAATTTGTTCATGCATTTGGATCAGATTCAACAAATATTTATGACCTAAAAAAGAGGGTGGAGGGATTTTTTTTCCCCAAAAAAAGTCTCAACTGTTTGTCTGAGCCATTTTGAAAGATAGCAACTCCTCACTTAACCTTGTAGTTCTGTTCCTGAAAAATGTGACTTTAAGCAAAACGATGTTAAGTGAATCCAATTTCCCCATAGGAATTAATGTAAATAGGGGGGGTTAGGTAACAGGGAAATGTTTTCACCAGACAAAAGGCACTATATACATGTACAGTGTAAGTTTTAAATAATTTTAAACAAACAATTTAATACTGTACTCACCAGTGATGATTGTGAAACTTAGTTGAGGCAGGAGCACAGTGGGGTCGGGACATGGGGGCTTGCCCCGCTCTGCCCGGCAATCCTGCCGGGGAGCATGGTCGCGGGCTTGCCCACTCCCCGGCTGGAACACCAGGCAGGCAGAGTGGGGCAAGCCCCCACGCCCCAACCCCCAATCCCCGACAGGAGCGCCAGGCAGGCAGAGCGGGGCAGGGCAAGCTAAACAATCTTATAACGGAACATTGTGCAACTTTAAACGAGTATGTTCGCTAATAGATCAGCAACCTAGTAATGAAACAATGTTAACCAGGATGACTTTAAGTGTGGAGTTACTGTAAGATGTTTTGACTTTTTATTTGGAAATGTCATCTCATTTTGAAATTTTGCTAATTTTTAAAAAACAAAAGGATTTAAAACACCCCAAAATGACCCCAAAGGATGTTTTTGTTTGTTTTCATTTTGGTGAGTAAACCAATAAACATTCAAGTTCGGTTTGAACTGAACCAAGTTTTTATTATTATTATTTTTCAGTTTGGCCTGTAAACCAAAATATCAATTATTCACTCACCATTAGTGTGGACACTTTTAGCTCAGTCTTAGCGGGTTGAACTATAGGTTAAGGTCTCTGCACTAAAGCCTTGTCTACACACAAAAGTTGGATGACTAACTATACCAGAATAGTTAAAGTGGTACAATACCTGACCCTAGTGTGGACACAGTTATACTGGTATATTTCATTCCCATACAGAAAGGGGAATAAGCATGGGGGAGGGTGAAGCTTCTCTGTGGGGAGGCTAGCCCCCTACCCCACCTCTTCCAGCTGAGGCCCTGCCTCCTCCAGCCGAGGCCATGTCCCCGCTCACTGCTCTCAGCTCCCCACATGGCTTCGGCCGGGCCGGGTGGGCAGCTAAGATCTAGACCTGGCCTGGCTCTAATTCTCCGCCTCAGCTGAGACTTCAGTGGAGCTCTCGGTCCTGGTTGGAGGTTCAAGCCCGGAGCCCTTCCCATGTTCTGCCCCTTCTGCCCACGGCCCCACCTCATTCCACCACAGCCCTGTGTAACCCACACACCTCCTGGGTGGTGTTCTGTCCCATCAAGTGGCACCAAGACAGACAGAGAGATTAACGAGTTTGCTCTACAGCCTTATCTAGCAGCCAGTTGGCTTTTAGCTCATGCGGTAGACACTCATGCACTAAGCTCCAGAGGTCTTAGGCTCAATCCTGCCCACCAACAACCGGGGTCTGTCTGCTGCCCCTGTTGTTCCCCCCCTCTGCGTCTTCCCCCTGTGCCTCGCTTCTTCTGCCTCCTTGCCCCCACTGTGGCCCTGGGACCAGAAAAGCTCTGTGCTCCAACCATGGCCCTATTGCCATGATGGGGCATGAGAGCTCCTCCAGGCCATGGCAGGGGGAGATTTTCCAGGGCCCCGAAATCCACCACTGCCCTCCTCCAAGTGGTGCAAGGTTTGGGGAGGCTTAGCCTCCTCCAGCCTCCATTACGTGCCACCTATGGGAATAAGCTACATCCATATAACTGTATCCACTCTATAGATTGTACCAGTTTAACTATGTTGGTAAAAAAATTGGGCTATTGATTAATTCCAGTTAACTCAAGCAATTAACTCAAAACAAATTAACTCAATTAAACAATTAATCGTGGTTAATCGCAGGTTTAATCGCACCATTAAACAATAATAAAATTCCAATGTAAATGTATTATAAATATTTTGGATGCTTTTCTATGTTTTCTAATACATTGATTTTGAATTACAACACAGAATAAAAAGTGTAAACTGCTCACTTTATTTTATTTTTTTTATTACAAATATTTGCACTGTAAAAAGCATAAGCAAAAGAAATGGTATTTTTCAGTTCACCTCATACAGTACTATTTCTTTTGTTTATCCCAAGCTGACATTTGTGAGTCTCACCTGTCTCAAAATGAAAGCTCTCTTTCGGGGGGGGGGGGGGAGAGAATGGTTGCCCCTTTTTGGCCCGAGTGGTTCACTAATATTTGGAGTCTTGCCAGGCTGTTCCCATTAGGAGGAGAAATTAAGGGTATGAATCAAATATTTCTTCAGTGCACTTGTATTTACAGTGAATATACACCAAGTCCTGTTTCCCTACACAGGTGTGAAACAAACAGAAGCAGGCAGTTTCCTTGCTCACAGTTTCCAAGTCTGCCTTTCCAGCGAGTCCCCTGCCCAAAAGAAGCTCTGTCTCTCTGCCCCCTCTCAGGTCCACGTTCATGATTCTGCTTCTCTCCCTGTTGGCTGGCTCTCTGGCTCCAACACACACACACAGACACACACAGCTGCAATCAATCAATAAATCCCCTCACACCTGTGTTTGCAACTAGTCCCAGGGAAATCCATCAGACCATGCAGTTTAGCTTCTGATCAACCTCACCATGATATGGCCCATTGCACTGGGCAGTGGCTTCCTATTGTTTCAAATAGTCCCTGCCTCCTCCAGCTTTCAGGCAACCAAATCATAACTGCCCCTTCGTGCCCAATTCATTTCTCATTCTGCCTTACTTCTCCATTTCATTGCACTTAAGCTTTCCTTTACTTCAGCCTTATTTGCTCGTTGAGCCAGTTGCCTGCAATTCTCCAAGTTCTTAACATTTAAGATCAAGCCTGTGTCATGATTGTTCATACTACAACCACACACTGCCATTGAAAAATCTAGGTCAGAGGTTCTCAAACTGCGGTCCATGGACCACCAGTGGTCCGCAAGCTCCATTCAGGTCGTCCGCAGATCGTTCCCTGTAAGGTGTGCACCTGGACAGCCACACACAAGAGAATGAACGGCCACCCACCTCATTAGCGGAGCCATGCAAGCATGGGAATTTGGGATGTGCAGGGCTGCAGCGACCAGAGAAAGAGGTGACTTTCCCCAGCTCCAGGGCTGCGGCTGCCGGGGAGAGACAGTCGTCCTTCCCAGCCTCAGCTCTGTGGCTGCTGTGGCAGGGGAGAGAGGGAGAGACCCCCCCCTCCTTCCCAGGCCAGCTTGGGGGCTGCGGCGGCGGGGAGAGAGGGAGAGCCCCCTCCTTCCCAGCCTCAGCTCTGTGGCTGCTGTGACGGGGGAGAGACCCCGCTCCTTCCCAGCTCGGAGGCTTCCACAGCGGGGGAGGGAGGGCACATCCATTGCATTCGAAAGGTAAGACTGCTGGTACTAAAATATGAGTTGTGTGCTTTTATTTGTAGAACAAAAAAAAAGTTAATAATTATTAATTTTTTTATATATAATGCTTTTATCCAAAGCGCTTTACAATAGTTAGTTAACGGTACAAACAACATTTGGAAAGATCATTAAGTGGTCCGCCGAGACCCTCAGCAATTTTCAAGTGGTTTGCAAAAAAAAAAAAAGTTTGAGAACCACTGGTCTAGGTTGAGCCCAAGTCTCTAATTTGGCTGGCAGGTGGGAGCTGAAGAGGACACAGCAGCAGAGTACTCCATGCCATCAAGCAAGGGAGTCTCCCATTGCACAAGTTTTGACTAGCTATAAAAAATTTCAAAAGCTTTGGTTTGTATGGTATCTGAATTGTCTCCAAACCATCTAAACCTCTTGGGAACATAAGACTGGACCAGTTGCCTCATAGGTCCCTTCTGCATCCAGTGGAGCCAAAAATACTACAAAACCAGCTTTCCTTGTGAGATTTGGGCACTTTGAGTGTGAGAGTTTGGGGGGAAGGGCAAAATGGAAAAGAATTTGATGGGGAAAGAAACCAACAACAACTTTTGGAACATCAAAAGCAAATTATCTGGGTTCAAGGAATGGGTGAAGTTTCAGGTAGGTTCTTATTTTACCTGAATTGTGTTCCTCCATCTTATGTATTATATACTGAACCTTATTGCCTGACAGAGACATGACATTGATAGGTTATGAGATGGAGGCTTGTTCATCCTTCCTATCCTGAGAGAAGCTGTAGCATTTAAAGAGAAGTTATCGGAAATTCAACAGTAGGGAAAAATTTGTCTTTACAGAGGAGTATGGGCAAGCCTCAAAAGTTATGCTTCACAGGCCTTGGATTTCCTGGTCCAAACTGAGAAGGTCCCACAGTGGAAGTAAGCCTCAAAGATGAATTATATTGGACTTTGCTGAGATCTTGGGCTTCATTTATTTAATCACAAAAATAATGAGCTTGTCATGGAAATATCAGGTTTATCTCAGCCGTCCCTTTCTTAAAATTTAGATTTTTACAAACTGCATTAGTTGTCAGAGTTCATGAAGACATTGTTTTGTGGTTAGAAAACTCCTAACACACCTCATAATCTGAACACTCCTTCCCAATTATTCCCAGTGATGTTTGTACACATCAAGATGTGTGCTCACTGTAAGTTATAGCTAAAAGCACACACTATGCTGGAGTTATTTTACTGGTGAAATTCTTTGTGAATGCAGGTGAGTGGAGCCACAGAAAGGCCTTAAAGCATAGACCAAGGCAAACTGTGTGTTTAGTAAATTACGTATGTAACCCTTCTGCCAGGTGGAGTTGGCAGCAACCGGGCTGGGCTCAATACCTAGAGGTTCCTTTTCAACAATACAACACAGAACCAAGCCCCCACTCAGTAACCTAAGAAAATTACACACCACCCCCTGGGTGCCTCTAGAGGCAAAACTTCCTCTCTCACAAGCACAGAGTCTGAGTGTAGAAAAGAAACTTTTAATGAAAGGAGGGAAGTAACCTGGCATTAATTTGGGAAAACACCGCAAGCAGGTTTGATAAACATAAAACCATTAGCCAAGTACATTGGGCAGTGTCTTTTTTGCCTCAGGTTCTTGAATCCAACAATCAAAAGTTCCTTTAATATGAACCTCTCTTTTTCCTCCACCACACCCCACTCACAGTTATTGGCGTTGGTCAGTGAAGATCCAGAGTTCAGAGGTGCATCTGCATGAGTTCACCTCCCACTCTGGCAGGGAGGGAGGGGGAAAAGCACCTTACTCGCTCCACCATCCGGGTGCTTCCTCTGGTACCACCCCACCCACCACGCCACTCCACCAGCTGCCACTCTGCTGTCTACCCTGCCAGCCATGCTCCGCGCCACTCTGCCATCCTGCACCGATGCACACCATCGCCTTTGGATGTCACCTGTTTCTTTACTGTGACCTCTGCATGTGTCCCCACCCCCTCTTGCTCTTCACTGGCAACCAACTCCCCTACTTAGTGAGTTCAGTTGAGTGTGACCCCCCTCTGTCAAGACCAGCTAATTACAGTTCTGCTACCCTTTACTCATACAGTAAGGAGAACAACGTTTAATGACCCCTGCATTCAATACTAAAGTGATTTGTAACCCAACACCAGCCAAAGTTGATCACTTTGACAATGCAGCTCTATCTGCTCATACCTAGGCAGAGTGGGTGTGTTCATGTAAACACAGTCTGGTCCTGAAGCCTTTTCCCCTCCCCAGCTCATCACTAGCTGTCTGGAGAGAGCTCATTCAGACACTGCTTACATTTAGAAGCAGCGGGGGAAATTCATTCCTAGACTAAGTTATTAAAAGTGTAGAGCCAGGGACAGGAGTGGCAGGAGCACCCTAAAAGTGTGAGGGGGGAGTAGACAGAGGCACCCGAACTATGCCCTGCCCCTCCATGCCGCCCCTTCTCTCTGAGGCCCCCCCTTGCGTCGCCCATTCTCCCTGAACCCTGTACTCACGCCACCTCTTTCCCCAAGACCCCGCCTCTGGCTTCCTCCTCTCCGCCCCTTGCCGCAATGTCGCTCGCCCTTATGGCTGGTAAAAAGTGATGGGGCCATGGGCCCCTGTCCAGGGAACAGGTCAGTGCTGCAGATACACACCCTTCTGTCCTGCTTTATATTTAGAACCTAATAAAGAATTTTTTTAAAAAAGGCAAATTATACAACCACGCAGTTTTAGGGAAACAAATGGGCCATTCAACGGAAGATATAAATAATCACTTTATAACACAATTAAACTCTTCATCCGGTGGCTACAATGTAAACTGCTGTTCTGAGTCCGGTGTAACCACTGTTTCTAGTTTATTAATCTCTTTTCCACAGCAGTGGATTCTTTTTGGGAATTAGGCCAGCTGCCTTGATAGTCATGTTTTCCCATCAGCTGAGATCAGTCACCCATACTCCTCACCCTTGATCCAAGCCCTGTTCTGACCTGTCGCTGAGATTCTCCAGCAGAGATACTGAAACCACTTGCAGGAAGCACCTCCTAACCCGCTATTCATGGATTGAGCAGGACAGAGGAATCAGAGACCATGTGGTAGAAAAAAGCCTGATCTTCCTTTCTCCTGATGATTAAGCCACTTTCCCCCAGACTTTATCAGTTCAAAAACTTTATACACTAAGAGTTTATTCTGCTTCCTCCCCCACACACCCACACCCATTTTATATCTGAGTATGGGAGAAATGTATGCATATAGACAGCAGTGTACATCCCTTTACATCAGGGGTGGGCAAACTTTTTGGCCCGAGGGCCTCATCTGGGTATGGAAATTGTATGGCGGGCCATGAATGTTCACAAAATTGGGGTTGGGGTGCAGGAGGGGGTGAGGACTCTGGTTGGGAATGTGGGCTCCGGAGTGGGGCCAGAAATGAGGAGTTCAGGGCACGGGAGGAGGTTCTGGGGCGGGGGAGAGTGGGGTGAGGGGTCCACCTGGGGGCATGGGCTCTGGGGTGGATCTGGGGATGAGGAGTCTGGGTTGGAGGGGGATCAGGGCTGGGGAAGGGGGGGTTGGGGTGCAGGAGGGTGCTCTGGGTGGGGATCGAGGGGTTCAGAGGGTGATCAGGGCTGGGGCAGGGGGTTGGAGCATGGGGGCAGGCTCCGGATGGTGCTTACTGCAAACATGTCCCCTCTCCAGCTCCTAAGCGGAGGCATGGCCAGGTGGCTCTGCACGCTGCCCCATCCACAGGCACCACCCCTGCAGCTCCCACTGGAGCACCTGAGGGGGCCATTGGAGTGTGTAGGAGCTGGAGCGAGGCCATGACACAGCTTCTGGGAGTCACGTGGAGTGGCCCCTGACCCTGCTCCCCAGCTGTAGTGCCAGAGCGGGGCAAGACTCAGATCCTGCTTCCCAGCGGGAGCTCGAGGAACGGTTTAGAATGGCTGGTGGGCCAGATCTGGCCCGTAGTTTGTCCACCCCTGCTTTACATTTTCCTCTTGGTAGGAGGGGAGCTCTCCTAAAGACACTGGGTTAGATCATGGTGCCCTTCCTCTCAGTGTCACTGGCTCAAATCAGTAAAGGCAAAATGTTTGTACTATTTGATGACTTTTGACTGCTAGTCTGAACTGAGCTGATGAGCTCCTCACCACTGGCACTTTTGCTGGTAGTCTGCTGGGTATTGAGACTGACCTACTTTCCTTCAGCCCAAGAGGTGACCCCATCCAGTCAGAACTGTGGCACATTGGCAAACATCAGGGGGCTTGCACCGTTCCTGTATACACAGGATAAAGTCAGACTTAGGTCTCCAAGGCTCACAATGCAGCATCACCTTTGCCTTACAAATAGAAAATAAGCCCAACAGGGCCCCCAGGGCAAAGTATATAAGAAGTACAGCATTAAACATATGGCACAGAGTTGTAACTGAAATCACACAGAGCCAGAGAAAGGCCCCTTTGCTAAGTGTAATGTCATGAGGAAAGAGGCTCTGATTCCACATGCATTTAATTTCAGGAATAGATTAGAACATCTCACAAATTAGCTGTGGCAAAGAGGAGGAGCTCCTCATTCCCTGGCGGTGAGGTGTACCTTACACTGATGGAATGAGAAGGGGCCCCAGTTTGTACTTCATCCACCAGCCCCCCTGGCCACACAGTTTTAGGAGCTTCCAGCCCTTTATAATAGGAACCCATGGTAGGGAGAGAATACGGCCAAAAGCAAAAATAGCAGCACTCCCTTTATCATGTACGGCAGCATGTGTTTCACTTCTACACAATATGGTGACAAAGGTTCATGGATGGGCTGGGAAGCTTCTCCTCACCCAGGCAGCTTTTACAGCACTCATCACTTTGACATTTACCAGAAGCCTGGGGGACGGTTTTTCTTTTCCACATGCTGCAGCCTGACCCTAACCTTGCAGTTCAGGCCTTGGTCTTTATAAAGATTACACTGCAATGGATACATCCTGAGGAAAGGGTGCAGTACGCTTTGTGTGACTGCTGTCCAGAATGCCTGAACTATATTAACCTTCTGCGGGGCTTGTTGCGGGAAAGAGGAAAAGAGAGACAAAACCAATCCTTTTTGCCCCGTCACTGTTATACAATACGCTGCTTGCACAACCTTCTGACTGTCCCTTTATCCTGGTCTCCACCCCACTCAGCTGGAGAGTTGTAGCACTAAAGGGAAAGTTTAGAGCTTTCCCTGCAGAATTAACCTGCACAGGGCTGAACCAGCTATTACAAAACAGCAAGCCAACCAAATCATAAAGGGCCAATTCTCCTCTTAGATCTACACAGTGGATCTCAGCTCCAGTACTGCTCTCTCCCCCTGCATGAGCTGAAACTCCTGCTGATGTCAGTGAGACACCCAGGTACGTGGGGCGAACGGAACACCAGACGTGAGGTTTGCTGTGCAGGTTGGAGAGAATTTTGCCCATCAATTTGTGTCCTGTCAGCAGCATTTAACGGTGGATCATGGTCCCTCTACAGAGGCAAACATAGTTTCTTAGGCCCCTGAGCCTGCTCCCATAGTAGTCACTGGAAGTTTTGCCTTAACATCAGCAAGCTCAGAGATGAGGCCCACAGGTGCATATGCAAAAGTTTATATAACGAGAAAACAGATTTCATATATGGCACGGCCTAAGACATACAGAGGGCAGCTTCCAGTAGACAAGAGAACACAGCTCCTACTTCCTAGCCCAGAAGGCGGCTTCTTTTGGCTCATGTAGCATTCCTGCTGCCATCCAAGGCATGCAGGGACTAGATGAGATGAGTGCCCCAAAGGCATTCTAATTTCTGGACTTAAACTGAGTGAATATCTGAGTGGTCTAGAAGAAGAAATAGCAATGCTGGTGTCATAGAAGTGCTTGGGCCCAGGCTTCAAAGAAAGTACAGAGGTAGCCCTAGCTTGACATCTCTCATGTTTAACAACAACTCACCTCCACCACCCTTCCATGCACATTCTGCACTAAAGATTTACCCCCCGTCACATACCAAAAAGTCCCCGATGGCTGTTTAATGAAGTGCAACTCTTTCCATACCCATAATCCCTTATTCCTTACTCCAAAGTATATTAAGCAGCTCTTCTGATAATGGTGCAGTGAAATCCACATTGTTGCAGATTTGCAAATGTTTTACTTGCCACACACTCTAATGTGAAGCATTAGTTTTTTTCTTTGTGTGTTCACACACCAGGGCTAGTCCTGATAGCTTTGAAACAGTTTGAAGCCTCTAAGAGCCACTACTGCTTGAGGAACTCTTCTGAAAAATCTCTGTCTGGACCGGATTCTCATCCACACTTTGGCCTCTTTACACCAAGAAGCTTTTACATAGGTGTAAATACATGGAAGGGCCTGATGTAACTGAGAAACAAGCGTTTCTATTTTAAGACAATGCTGTTTATTTTCTCGCTATGCTTCCTCCACTCCCACTCCTTTTATTACTAAGGAGATTTACATAAAACCAGGAACTTACTTTCTTAAGAACTGATCCACTTCTTCTGTTGAAGACATAAACCTGTGTTCCTGACAAGTGGTTGCAGTGGAGATTATGAAAAGTAATTATGAGTTATTACTGTTATTCCTTAAAGTGCTCACAATAAGTTCAACTCAGTACAAAACTCAAAAGGAGGACATGGCCTGTTCAAGCGGAATCCGAAAAAGAGCTGTACTCTAGCAGTCAGAGCACAGGGTAGGAGCCAGGAGGTGAGATTCTGTTCTGAGCTTCTAAGTGGTGCAAGTCAGATCTCTCAGACCAGGGGGAAGCAGAGCTGAAGTTACTTTAAACTGCCTTTGCACCCTCCAAATTCTGGGATGCTCCAGGGGACAGTGTAGTCCCCAGTGTAATGTGAACAGGCCTAGGGGCATTAGTTATAGCAGCCTGTCCCCATGTGACTTTGAGCAGGAGTGCTGTCTGGAATCTCCATAGTAACACAAACTACAGCTCCCGTCCAACTCTTAGCCCCACACTGGCACATCCCCTTATGCCAGGATTTATGAAGAATTAGAAGGCATCCACAAGCTGTCTACCTCAGTTCCTGCATCAAGGGACTTTTCCGGCAGCAGGATGCAGGGCTTCAAGAGCCCCTATATGCCAGTCTGTCCCTTTTATCCAACCAATAGGTGGCAGAGCAGGCATGAGAATTTCAACCAAGAACTTTCTAGCCCAGATGCTGACCCTAATTTCTTCTGTGGGGTCATTCAAGTGGCTTCGGCTATGACTCCATGAGAGGATGAGCATCCTCAACTCCTTTTGAAGTAAACACCTTGCAGGTATTAGATTAAATTTGCTACACGAGTTTCTCCAGCAGTAAAATGAAAAAAATCCTTCCTACCTCACAGATGTGCTGTGAGGCTTAATTAGCTAATGGTGATACAGTGCTTTGAAGACGGAAAGTGCTCGGGATTATTAATAGCAGAGGCCAAACAAAAACCCTTCTTTTATGCAAATCTTTCTGGCATAAAAAAGATAGACCACAGTCACACAGGAAATATATATCAGCAGAATTTATTTGACAAAGTTTCCTGCAGGGCCCCAGAGGTTCTTTAAAAGCTGGTGTTTGCTGGCAATATCTTTAGCAGAGGACTGGTTTCACACCACATATGATTTGAGGGAACACTTGATGTGGACATTAGATTAATTACTGCTGTATTGCTATGAAATTTCCTTAGAAATTAGGGGTCTGCACATTTGGTTCCTTACAAATGTCAGGGATTCCAGAGCCCTGCAGAGAAGTCAACTCAGAAAATCCGGTAGTCCCTTCTGATCTTAAATTCTATGACCCTCCTTCAAAACTTTCCTCAAAACTCTCCTTTGCTGTGAGGCTTACAAAAAATGGACTCTTGTTTGAGCGTTCTTATAACCATGTTGGTCCCAGGATATGAGCAAGACAAGGTGGGGCAGGTAATATCTTATATTGGACCAACTTTTGCTGGTGAAAGAGGCAAAAAAAGCTATTTCCTTGTCTCTCTCAAACACCCAACTTGTCTCTCTAAAAAGCTTGACGATAGTTAGGTTGCTAGTGTGCTGAGGCCACTCCTATGAAGCTGACCTATATTGTCTCATTGTTTCCTTGAACTCCCCCATTTGTCTGTATGTGTCCATCTGTTGTCTCTTGTGCTATACTTAGATTGTCAGCTCTTTGGATCAGGGCCATCTTTTTGATCTGTGTTTGTATAATGGGGCCCTGGTCCGTGACTAAGACTCCTAAGTACTATAGTAATACAAATAATAAGTACTAATAGTTCTCTATCTAAACTACATGCCCACCTCAGTCAAGAATGCTCTTTTCCAGGAGTAGTGAATAGTTCAGCAGAGAATTCACAGTATTGACTAACACTAGTCAGAAATGGTTGCAAAACAATGCTGACAAGTACATCCAAGTGTGTGATAGCATAGGTAAAATATGAATAGCTAGGGGGAAGAACGAGAAAATGTATGTGTTATCAGGCCAAAGAGCAGTTTCTTGCTCTGTCCAGAAAACTCAGACTGTGCTCCTGGACAGAATGTTCACTCCCTGTTGCCAAAATGCTATAAACTGTAATATTTTAGCAAAACCTCAGAAACGGTGTGGTTGGAATACACATTTTCCACGTGTGAAGGTTATCTGAATAAGTGAATGTGTCTTGGACCAAGAGAAAGAGCAAAGTAAGCCTATCATTCAATTGTCTTATGGAAAGCAAACAAAGCAACAGGTTTATAGCCGGAGCACACTCATTTCACTATTCCACTGAATATTCAAGGCACATTTTATTATTTTTTGCCCATCTCTAGCCCCAACTGTGAAAGTAACATTGAATAGATATGGGAAGGAAGAGAGAGATGGGTCCCATCATAGAAGTCTAGAAAAAAGACATGGGTCAGATTCTTAGTTGATCAAATGTAGCTCACCCAGTTTACACAAGCTGAGAATCTGGCTCCATATTTTTATATTCTTGAGTTCCTCTAGCATCTGAACTTAATAATAAATATCTTCTTCGTCTGAGTTATTTAACATTTACATTATGGTAGTGCCTGGAAACCAATCAAGTTGGCACTCCATTGTGCTAAGCCTTGTGCAAACATCTAGCTCTATGACAGGTTTCAGAGTAGCAGCCATGTTAGTCTGTATTCGCAAAAAGAAAAGGAGGACTTGTGGCACCTGAGAGACTAACCAATTTATTTGAGCATAAGCTTTTGTGAGCTACAGCTCACTTCATCGGATGCATTCAGTGGAAAATACAGTGGGGAGATTTATATACATAGAGAAACAATGGGTGTTACCATACACACTCTAACCAGAGTGATCACTTAAGGTGAGCTATTACCAGCAGGAAAGCGAGGGTGGGGGGGAACCTTTTGTAGTGATAATCAAGGTGGGCCATTTCCAGCAGTTGACAAGAACATCTGAGGAACAGCGGGGCGGGGGGGGGGGGGAGGAATAAACATGGGGAAATAGTTTTACTTTGTGTAATGACCCATCCACTCCCAGTCTCTATTCAAGCCTAAGTTAATTGTATCCAGTTTGCAAATTAATTCCAATTCAGCAGTCTCTCGTTGGAGTCTGTTTTTGAAGTTTTTTTGTTGAAGAATTGCAACTTTTAGGTCTGTAATCAAGTGACCAGAGAGATTGAAGTGTTCTCCAACTGGTTTTTGAATATTATAATTCTTGACATCTGATTTGTGTCCATTTATTCTTTTACGTAGAGACTGTCCAGTTTGACCAATTTACATGGCAGAGGGGCATTGCTGGCACATGATGGCATATATCACATTGGTGGATGTGCAGGTGAACGAGCCTCTGATAGTGTGGCTGATGTGATTAGGCCCTATGATGGTGTCCCCTGAATAGATATGTGGACACAGTTGGCAATGGGTTTTGTTGCAAGGATAGGTTCCTGGGTTAGTGGTTCTGTTGTGTGGTGTGTGGTTGCTGGTGAGTATTTGCTTCAGGTTGGGGGGCTGTCTGTAGGCAAGGACTGGCCTGTCTCCCAAGAGCTGTAAGAGTGATGGGTCATCCTTCAGGATAGGTTGTAGATCCTTAATAATGCGTTGGAGGGGTTTTAGTTGGGGGCTGAAGGTGATGGCTAGTGGCGTTCTGTTATTTTCTTTGTTGGGCCTGTCCTGTAGTAGGTGACTTCTGGGAACTCTTCTGGCTCTGTCAATCTGTTTCTTCACTTCAGCAGGTGGGTATTGTAGTTGTAAGAAAGCTTGATAGAGATCTTGTAGGTGTTTGTCTCTGTCTGAGGGGTTGGAGCAAATGCGGTTGTATCGTAGAGCTTGGCTGTAGACAATGGATTGTGTGATCTGGTCTGGATGAAAGCTGGAGGCATGTAGGTAGGAATAGCGGACAGTAGGTTTCCGGCATAGGGTGGTGTTTACATGACCATCGCTTATTAGCACCGTAGTGTCCAGGAAGCTCTATGTAGCTCAAAAGCTTGTCTCTCTCACCAACAGAAGCTGGTCCAATAAAAGATATTGCCTTGCCCAGCTAGCCTCTCTAATATCCTGGGCCCAACACAGTTACAACAGTGCAAACATGAATAAAACAAACATTCCCATTTGAAGCTATGTTTTGTTTTGGTTTTCAATTAGCAGAGAGAAACCAGATTAGGGAGAGCATCAGCGAAGGGGAAAGAGTCAGGTCTTTAAATTTTTCATTGCAGACATATAGATTAATGCCTCAGTTTACCCACCTATAATTAATATCTTGATCCAAAGGTTTAAGTAATTGTTGGTAAAATCTTTTGGGCTACTTGGAAGAAGGTATTGTCTATGCGGTTATTACGTTTCTATGATCCAGGTTTTGGAGAAGGTGCTCCCCTTACTACAGCATTACGACACAGGATTTTAATTTTTTTTAATGGAAAGGAGGAGTTAGGTGAACATTGTCCCAGGGAAGGAAATGGCCTGCAACCATCCCCAGAGTCAACTAATTTAGAAAAAACACGCTCTTCTTTATGGTCACAAAATCCTTTTTGATTCGGAGCAGACTTTTGTGCATGTCATTACTGTAGTACGCCCAAGTGCCATCACATGCAATATGACTCAGAGCCACAGAGATGCCCAAAGATACACTTGACCCTCTGGGATAGCAGACTCTTCCCACCATGCATGAGAAGAGGGAAAGCTGTCAGCTCTGAAAAAATGATTCCCACAACAACTGTAGGAATATAATTCTGAGCTACAAAAGAACTCTTTCTGCTCTGAAGTAACCTAGTTCTATTCTGAGAACACTATGCAGCACGGGAAGGACAGTTTCCTAATCAAATTTCCATAGCTACTCTGTGTAGAGTACACAGCACGCTAGCTACAGTCTCTTGTTGGGGGGGGGGAGGGGAGGAAGAGCAGAGAGATAGAAATATAGTGATTAAACATTGGCAAAATTATCTAGTCCCAACTATCACATGAAAACAAGGTTATTTTAGCACCCGCTCCTAAATTGAACCCATGATTGATTTTTAGCATTTTCTATCAGCAAATGCTGTCACATTCCTTCCCAAGACAAAAGCATGAATTTTCAGTAGACAAACAATTAATCCTCTTCAGGCCAAGTGACCGCATACATAGTTTCTTGTCTTCCATTTTAAGAAATCGAGACAATGATTTTTTCACAAATCCAAGAAAATGTTATTTGTTCCACCAGCAAGAGGGATTTTTGCCTAGCTCTTGTACTGATGCAGCTAGATCTACAGAAAAAAGAATTCTCTCTGTAATATTGAGTAAATCCTTGCTTTAACTGGTGCTGCTCCCAAAGGAGGAGGAAAATGAATGATTAAAATGGTGGTTTTGTCTTTTCTCTATTAACTCAGGCACTCAGAATTAACTGGACATGTTTAGTACTTCCTGAATATATATGTCTCCTTAGGTCTCCGAGATAAATGGTCTATAATTACCTAGAACTTCTGTATGCTTCTCTGGAATCTGCCATTAGCATTAATTGAGAGTCCCACATGTACAAGTATTGAGAGACTCACCTAGTTCTGGTACTGAGCACCTCACAACCTTTAATGTATTCGTCTTCACAACCACCCCTGTGAGGTAGGGCCGTGATATTATCCTCATTTGACAGATGGGAACTGAGGCACAGAGAGGCTAAGTGACTTGCCCCAGGGTACACAGGAAGTCTGTGGCAGAGCAGGGGACTGAACCAAGGTCTCCTAAGTCACAGGCTAGAACTCTAACCTCTGAACCACACTTTCTTGCCTTACCTTTCACTGAACTCTGAAATCCTGCTTCTTGGGTGCTTGGACTCATCCCGAGATATTTTCTGTAAAGGAGACACCTCAGCAACTGGTGGAAAGGATGTTGGGTCACATCTAAAGAAGGTGATGAAATCTAATTTCCGTTACCTGGACAAAGGGAATATCAATTTCCTTTGTCCGGGTAACAGACATTCGGGGTGGCAGGATAGAGGACAACATGAAAGTTAGATGGCATCTCTGGTGCTCAAATATACCCTAGGATCTTCTGTGGCAGTTCTCCCAAGTAGTAGAAAACATCGATATTTTTGGAAAGGTTGTAAGGAAACGTATCAGTGGAGATTTTAAAATGTTACACTTCCAAACCTGGAACAACTGGGGGGAGGGGGGTGACAGGGGAGACAGGGGAAGATTTTTTAACAAAAACACCAACTCCAATACATTTCTATTATGGTAGCAACTGTAGAGTTAAAGATCATTCCATTAAAAAGCTAATTATCAAGTACTTAGTATCAACTTCTTAGAACTGATCTTATCTACTTGACATTTTTCATGGGTTGTCTCTAGCCAGAAAATAATGTTTTGCAAAAGTGGGAGGCCAACTGCACAAGGCATTTGGTGACATGACAGGGGTGGGGCGGGGGGTGGAAGGGAGGAGAGGGGTTAAAAGTCTTTGATTTGATATTTTCAAAAGAGGCTTGGCTTACAAACATCCTTGAACAGATTCTGATACTCTTACTTATACTGAGTCTGACCTTACTCCACAAGTGGTCTCACTGAAATTCTCAATGAGCATGAGTGAAGGGGTTAGAAACTGGCCCCAAATTTGTTGCATTTTTCTTCAGTTAGAACAACTGCCTAAGAGTATTTTAAGGAAATGCAGCCAATCCCCCTACAGGATAACACCATGAATCCACTAGCCCAGCAAACCCTTTCAAATGCTTAGTTGTGTACCAAGTGAATGACGATCTCAAAGGCAAGGACTGTGGACAGTTGAAACTCTAACTACTGTAGCCTTGGTAGGTTTTCAGCAAACACTCACCCATGTCTAGTACAAACTAATTCGTATGTCTCTGGAGGCCAGTCCTGTGGCAGGTATAAGGTCATCTTAGTCCCTCAGGACTCCAGCTCTATACTTCTCTACTGGAAAAAGAAAGTTTTAGGCCTTGACCTCACAGGTGTGGGGCTTAGCTCTGCATGCAGATGAATTTTAAAGCCTGGCATTGAAAGCCTAGAAATCCACAAACAACCTTAATTCTGACTCCATATCCCTGCCATTGTATTCCAGTACCTACCATTAGACGGGAAATGTCTGTTACGGGAAGAGGTTGTATCCCATTTCCATAATTAGGAGACAAGCAAAAGGACTGGCCTTTGACAAAGCTGAGAAGACTGTAGGGGCAGGGATGTAACACAATTCGATATTTGTATACACCCTGTTTCCCTTCACACTCCTGCCAACAGTATATACAAGCAAACCTGTTTTTTCAAGCACCATATGACCACTAACACAGCACGTTCAAGTGGCTACAGATCTAAACATGTTAAGAAAAGCCCTGATGAAGAACAAAAAAGCCCTAATTAACCATTGTACAGTATGGTGCATACACAGCTCCACATCCATGTGTAGGAATCATCTCACCCCAGTGAGATAATCTCTGGGTGTTACATAGAACTATACTTATGCCATCTGTAAGGATGAACAGATGGCCAAACTCTTCAGGGCTTACATAAAAGTAATTAAACAAATCCTCACAACATTCACATGATTTCTCTTGCCAGTCAGGGCAGCTTGTAATAAAACTTCCCCACAGGGTTGGAAAACTCAAAGTTACCCAACCCTGACAGCATACCAGAAACCTGGCAGAATGATGCTTCAGGCCTGGTGTTAGCTCACCTTGTCCTTCAGGATATTTTATTAACCACAGCTCAACGCAGGGAGGAAAATCTGGAGACAGAGTAGCCATTCTATTCTTTGGCAGGCTCAAACAAAGGAAAAGCTCATCCCGAAGAAAAACGTTTGAGTGCATCCACGTAATCTGAATTCAGAGGCAAGATTAATCAATGCATTGTACTTTTCTATAAATTTCTAGACCCTGAACTCGGCCCAGAGGAACTGTGAGAGATCTGTTCGACCTGGAAATGAAGTTCACACGATTTTGTAACTTGGGAGACTTCAGTCTCCATGTAAATAGCACTTGGTTACAGCAGACCAGGCCCCTGTCTGAACTCTCCACTTTATAGGTGATCACCAGACCCGCACACAGCTGCCCATATTGCTAACTGCCATCTGAGGCTGGAGGTGGACAGTAGAGACACAAGAATTCTCCTCATCACAAGGCAAAAAGAAACCAACCACCGTGGTCCATCCTACAAGTCCTGGACCCTGCTGAATTACAAAACACACACATAGGAAACTCTACTCATTCAAGAGGGCAAGGAATAAAAGAATAAGTGAATACTAAAACTACTTCCTGACTACAGCTACAGCACCCCAAACTATGGGAAATGTCCCCGGAGGGTGGTGCAGAGGAACATTGGGGGGGCCACAGTGGGGCCAGGTCAGCCCCCATGGGGGACAGGGAGGGAGCACCACCCAGTCCCACTCTGTGTCCTCCGCTCTACCCCAATTCCCAGTTGCTGCTCCCCTCCCCCCCAGCCTCAGCCCCCAGCAATGGCTTTGCTCCCTGCCTTGGCTCCGTTCGCAGCCCCAGACCTCCCCCAGCTGCAGCCCCAGCCCTAGCCTCGGCCCTTTTACCCCTCTCTGTGCCCCCCCCCCCCCACCGGGAGCTGCGGCCCTGCTCCTGGCCCCAGCTCCATGGGTATGGGGCAGGGGAGAGGGACTGTGAAAAGTTTAGGGACCACTGAGCTACACACATTATCACCGAAGCGCCCTGTCCCAGCCCTCTGCCTGTGGAGATCTCCATTTGTTTAATCAGATCTACAACTAAAAAAAACAAAACAAAAAACAGAGTGAAAAGGAAGAAAGCTAGAGCTTGTGGAAAATGTGGACCAAAGACAGTATTCATTGTTCTGGTGTGTGATCTCCTCATGCCCAGAGACAAGGGAAATATCATATACACTCAGCCTGCTGGTCCTCCTTAACCTCCCCATGGCATTTGACACCGTTGATTACCTATTTCCTCCTGTCTTCAAGAAGCTGCAGGAGTGAATGAAGAAGTTCTGAACTAGCTCAGGTTCTCTCTCTCAGAGTGAACCCAGAGGGTCACTTTGGACAAGTGCTGCACCACCCACATAGTCCTCATCTGAAGATTGCTGCAAGGCTCAGTCGACCTTTCTCCACTCAGTATTTGTGCCTGGAGCTGGTAAGACATTGTGGGCTGAAGGACAAGCAGCACACAGATAACACTCAGATAATTCCTTTACATCACACGTAAACAACATTATTCCCCAGCTTGCTCAATGCTCAGCCAAAATCCATACCTGAAGGAAAAGCAGCTCACCTAAGCTACACCCATGCAAGACTGAGGTGATGCTTCAAACTAGCCTTCTGTGTGATGTGCCAGGCCCCACTACTGAGGGCATCTGCTCTCAGATTAAGTGGTTTCACAGCCTTGGAGTACTTGATTCCTCAAAAGAGTTCAGTATACTACCAGCAGACCCCTTTTAATTGTTAATTTTTCTGGTGGCAAGGTCAGCAACAGAAAGGAAAACAAATGAACCAAGTACTCTGCTGCCACCATATGGTCACAAACTGCAAACACAGCAGACAAAGCAGCCCACAGGAATGAAAGGCTTTTCAACCTGAGAAGGGCCAGATCTTTGGCCCATGCTAACTTTGGCCCTGTGCCACCATGAAAGAAATACAAAGGGACCATGAAGTAGCCGATTATACCCGGTGTCTCCATCTCCAAAGGAGGCATACACAGGGACTGGGGCAATTTAGAGCAGCCTTTGGACCCTTTAAATTTTAATAGAAAAAGGATGCAAATCCCAGCATTAGCATAGCCAAGCTACATGCAGTAAAAGCCTCCTTAGAAACCATACATTTCAGAGTGTGCAAAGTAATCCAGCTGTAACACAATGGCAAAAATATCAAACTACTCATGTGGGAACCTCAAAAGGTAAATTATGAATTAGTATTCAAGTCTGAACGGTTCTCCAAACATTACCTGAGTTACTGCTACCAGGTACACCTTGGCCTGCCATCCCAGCTCCTTATCCCTCTTCCCAACAGGCCCTGAAAAAAGATCCTTCTCCTAGTCAACCCTGAATCCTTTCCCTTGTGTTTTCTCTGTTCTGGGCAGAGGAGCAATAATTTGCTACTCCCCCATATGGTCAGTCTCTGGTTACTCAACACCTGTAAGTGTCTAGGGGGAATATCTCCTTCTTCCCCCACAAAAAAATTAGTCCTGAGACTAATTCATGAGAAAATTAGTCAAAATGGCCCTGGAACCTGAAAGACCACCATGCAACTTCAACCGAGTGATAAAATCCAGCTCAAAACATGAAGAATACACCACAAAAAACTGCTCTGATATGTCCACTGGCATTTACTTGGGGTAGGAGAGAAATTGTGCCCAACTTCAACTCCATTTTCACCAATGGGAAAGTTTTGCAAGGTGGGCCATTTTAACAGAAGCCTGAAAATGAAAAATTGGCTAATTTTAAGTCGTTTTTTTTTTTTTTTTTTTTTTAACAAATATTTCAAACAGTCCTGCTAAAAGGTGTCACTTCCAGCCTTTATCAATGGGTATATCTGTGACTAGTTCTGCCAGCCAAATTACTTTTAGGAATGTGAAAAATACCAGCATAGGAGCAATCTACATGATGAAAGTTTATAACATCAAAATAACCATTTTAGAAGGACAACAATACAGCTACATACCTTAAAAAAGAGTTATGATGAAAATATGTTTGCTTTATTTGTGCCTTACAGGAATATCCTGGGTCTAGAGCAGAGGTGGGCAAACTATGGCCCCCGGCCTCTCCTCTGCAGCCTCAGATCACCGCGCTGCCAGTGCTCAGGCCCGCCACTCCTGCCGAGCAGCGCAGCAGGCTCCAGCCGGGTGGTAGGGGTGCGATCTCCTGCTGCTCTGAGTGGCATGGTAAGGGAGCAAGGCAGTTGGATGGGGTGGAGGTTCGGGGTGTGGCGGTCAGGGGACTGGGAACAGGTCAGCTGCATAGGCATGGGAGTCCCGGGGGGTCTGTCAGGGGGCGGCGATGTGGATAGGGATCAGGGGGGACAGGAGCAGGGAAGGTTGGATAGGTGGGGTCCTGGGGATCCCTGGAGGGGGTGGTCAGGGGACAAGGAGCAGGGGGGTTGGATGGGTCGGGGGCTCTCAGGGGGGCAGTCAGGGGGCAGGAAGTGGGAGGGGGCGGTAGCCAGGCTGTTTAGGGAGGCACAGCCTTCCCTACCTGGCCCTCCATACAGTTTCACAACCCCGATGTGACGGACCAAAAAGTTTGCCCACTCCGCTCTAGAGTTTAGCACAACTAAATAGATTAGCAGCACTGCCTTGGGGATTTTAGTGTGAAATTTCATTAGTACTAGTTTGATGATGCAATCAAAGTGCAAACCATATTGTTAATGGGAATTACCCATTTAGAGAGGAAATATGTTTATTCCTACTAGAACATATCATCATCACTTGCTTGTATCTTTGTCACTCAAGGTGATTTGTTGACCACAACCATCATTATTTATCACCCTGTCTCTAATCGGCCTTTTTGGGGGACATGTATTCGCAGTGTTGTTGCGGCGATCCCAAGATATGAGAGAGAGAAGATGTGTGAGGTAATACCTTTTATTGGAACAGCTTGAGAAAGAAATGGTGAATTAACTTTGGAATCCTCAGGATCTCCTTGAGCCCTGCGAATCAGGTTTGTGGCTTGGATATGATACAGAATCTACTTTCTCTGCTGCCAGTTGTGCATCTTTAGCTTTAGCTGGTATTTATAAACTAATGGATTTCTATAAAAATTAACTATAAGCAGGCCATGATGTCTTGGCATATCTCAGAGACGCTTGTAAGCACAAATGTCGGTTGTTTATTTTGCCATAAAATACTTAATGGACAAATTTCAGTGTTTTATTGTAATGGTTTTGACCTCAGTGAAAAACTCGTAAGACTCCTTTGCTCCCTCCCTGCCTATCCCTGATGCTTTCATTCCACCAAATGGCAAGTTCAGTTCCCTGACTAGCCAGCAGTTGGTCCACACCAGGCCAGCTTGCAGTCTCTTCGCCACACGATGAACACGCCCCACATTGCTTGACCATATCGTGGCTGCCAGGCCATACTTGACACCATTGGCTCTTTTAATCACTTCCTCTTCCGTATCAAACGGTACCACACATGTCACGGGACCAAAGATCTCTTCTTGCATGCAGCAGGATTCATCCTTGACTTCAGCAATGACTGTAGGCAGCATGAAATAGCCATTCTGATTTCCAGTTGGAAGAGCCAAAGAATCCACTCCTTCTCCACAGAGAATTCTAGCTCCTTCAGCTCGAGCCTTCTTCACATAATTCTTTACCTGAATGGGGGAGGGCAAAAAGTTAATGTGGGAGACTGAAAATGCTGTAAAGTTCATATTTTCAATACGGATAAATCAACAGGGAACCTAGGATCCCACTGTTCCACGTTGGCATTTTCCCCCTGTCATTGACAGGGTCTCATTCCCTAGGTTTTGCAGCCAAATATATGTAAAAAGAAGTCAGAGCATTTTCCCCTGTAAGTAAACTGTTCCCTTTCTCTCATTAATCTGCTAGCCAAAACATTAATTTGTTCCTTCCTCTAAATACATTTGGAAGGGGTGGAACAATAGTCACATTATTAAAGCACAGAAGACCTGGCTCCTATCCCTTATGTATCATAGACTTCATCTATGACCATGGGCAACACACCACACCTCTCTTTGCCACAGTTTCCCCAGGTGTCACATGGGAGAGATTACATTTTCCTACCATACAAGGAAGCTCACTACATGTTGTCATGGCACTCAGACGCTACAGTGATGAGCACAACAGAAAACACAGTCAATAAACCATTACAACAATTTATGTGGTTGCTGCTATCATATGCTATCTTGAGCATACAGGTCGTGCTATTGATCTTGTTCCATCTACAGCTTTGAAACTACTGGGTGCTTTCTCCCACTCTAGGAATTCCACAGATAAATCACCGGGTTTTTTCCACTCCTTTCTTTTAAATGCTCCGTGTGAAAGAAGCCCTGAAAGGTGCCCAGAGAGACTCCCTGAGACTTAAGTCCTCCATGTAGCCAAAGAACAGGTACAGCAGAGGCAGCAACAGTGTAGGGTAATTCACCAATACGTGTCATCACTGACCTGGAGGGCCCAGCACTAGGGCCCAAAGGAAGAGATCAGTCTCTCTGCCTATTTGAACCTTCTCTTCTGTGCAAGATTGTCAGCATGTTACCAGCTCATGCCATTTGCATCAGTGGGTTTTATGATATGGACACCTGATCTCCAGCACACTGGCTGAGACCATTATACTCATTTCACATCAACCACCCAGCAGCCACCAGAGGGTAACTACTGTCACTGTCAGCCACTCATGGCCGAAGCGGAATTCCTGGAATTTGTGGACTACAAGTCTCCATGTATATACCATTACCAATTGCCCCAAAGCCACTCAGTATCCCAGAGAAAGTGTGCTTTTGCATTCCTCAGTAGTTGCATTATAAATCGGATATACTGCAATCTAAATGCAACTTGTTTTATGAGGCAAATAGGTCACCGCTATAGGCCCAACACTTAAGTCAATGAAAATGTTGCCTAATTTGGCACTGTAAGATTCATTTAAGTACTTTCACAATAACAGCTTGATCGCTTAGTTTAAAATTATTTGTCCACAGACTTTATTTTTTCTGAGGCAATAATGTGAACCTAGCCCATACACAGCAGACACCTTAATCATCAGACACTTTTTAATGACCATTTATGGGGAAATGACAGTGTGACTGGCATGGTACTAACACAGACGATGACATGGTCCTCACCACAGTCATGTACAAGTCATCTTTTCTGGAGCTTTAAAATGTGACTATAGTTCACACAGGATTTCCTCTGCAGTTACCTTTTCTAAATGCTCTTTACTTATCAGTGCCCCGATACTGGCTGTGGGATCTGAGGGACTCCCAACCTTCCACTTTCTGGCTTCTTCTACAAACCTCTTCAAAAACTCATTATAAATGCTCCTCTGAACAAAGATCCTGCTGGTGCAAAGACAGATTTCACCCTATCAAACATGAGGAGAGAAACAAAGATACTGTCAATTAATTGCAATATTGTTACTGCTGAGTGCCCAGAAATGTGCTAGGCCCCTCACAAAACACGTAAAGATAGTCCCTACCCCACAAAGAGCACAAACTAAATTTAAAGACACTCAAAATTGAGAATCCTAAACAGACTGGAGGGGAGAAAGAAGAAACGGGGACAATAATAAAATCACACGGTCACTCAATAAGGGATGTAGACATCTTGACTGTTGAGTTTATTATTAAGTCTTGGTTATTTATCTTCCCCATCACTTCTCACAGAAACATTACTTTCCATGTCTGAATGATCATTACCCTGACATCCTGGAAATGCTTTTTTTCTTTTCCTGACTTGCCAAGTTATCTTCGTACCCACTGAAATAATTTTCATAGGCTTGCTGATCGTTGCTGAAGATGTTGACAAAGAATGGGAGCATCTAGTAGTTGAATCAGGTAATTGGAACTCCTAGGGGTTTATACCTATCTGTTGTATAGACTCATTTGATTCTGGGGAAGCCACCTGACCTCTCAGTTGTTCCCTTCTAGATAAATAACTTACCTACTTTCTAGGGGGATAAGTAACTCATTTCCTATAGGTTTCAGAGTAACAGCCGTGTTAGTCTGTATTCGCAAAAAGAAAAGGAGTACTTGTGGCACCTTAGAGATTAACCAATTTATTTGAGCATAAGCTTTCGTGAGCTACAGCTCACTTCATCGGATGCACCGATGAAGTGAGCTGTAGCTCACGAAAGCTCATGCTCAAATAAATTGGTTAGTCTCTAAGGTGCCACAAGTACTCCTTTTCTTTTCCTATAATATCAAATTATTTACTATCATTGTTTCTCTGCTGCTAGGATCAAGAAAGCATCAACTTCATAAGTTTCTACCTACACCCTGCTAATGATATGGAATCTTAACAAAATACCTTTGACTATTTAAGAGTCAGACAAGGAGAAATGCATGCACATGCACACATTGCTGTTTACACACTTAATATGTAACAAGGTTAAGAGAGGGGCATCTCCCTTTACCTGATTTGCAAAGCTGGATCTCACAGTGGTAGGGATGCACTGGTCCAGATTAGCATCCTCAAAGATGATTGCAGGGTTCTTGCCTCCCAGTTCCAGAGAGAGCTTTTTGCAGTGTGGGGCACTCCTCTCCCTGATGTGCTGGGCCGTGAGCGTGCTTCCAGTGAAGGAGATCAGTGGCACATCAGGATGGGAGACAATAGCCTCCCCAGCTTTGGGGCCAGTTCCAAACACAGTGTTCACCACCCCTGGAGGGATTCCTCATGGGAACAAACACACAAAACACTCATGTCCTTTACTTTGGGGTAGCTAGGTTAATTCTGCACTCCCCTCGGAAGCCAGCAAACTACTAATAGTGCTACATTAACGAGGATGCCCTTGACTTTAAGGGTGGTTGAGCAAAATAGGAGAAATAACTAGATAAAACATTGAACTATTGGGTTTTAATCTCTGTTCTTGTATTACTACAGGGGGACCTGGTAGCCCTGCCAATAGTTAAGGTTGCCTGACACCTCCCATTATAAGGCTCAGTTTTCAGTGGGATATAACCAGTGGTGAGCTGGAGCCGGTTGTTAAATTTAGAAGCCCTTTTAGAACCGGTTGTTCCACGAGGGATAACCGGCTCCAGCCCTGGAGCACCTAAGGGGAAAATTTGGAGGGTGCAGAGCACCCACCGGCAGCTTCCCGCCCCACCCCCAGCTCACCTCTGCTCCACCTCCGCCTCCTCCCCTGAATGCGCCGCCCCGCCCGCCCCAGGCTTCCCGTGAATCAGCTGTTCGCGCGGGAAGCTGGGGCAGGCCGAGAAGCAGGCTGCAGCTTCCCACTCAGGCCCAGGGAGGCAGAGGTGAGCTGGCGCCGGTGGGCGCGAGGAGGGCCTCCCGTGCAGCAGCAGGTAACCGGGGTGGGGGAGGGGCGCAGGGGAATCGCTCCCCACCCCAGCTCACCTCCACCACCCTCGGCCTGAGTGTGAAGCCACCGCCTGCTTCTCAACCCTCCCCAGCTTCCCGCCGAACAGCTGATTCGCGGGAAGCCAGGGGAGGGAGCGGAGAAGTAGAGCGGGGCGGTGCGTTCAGTGGAGGAGGCGGAGTGGAGGTGAGGTGATCTGAGTCCAGGCGCGGGGTGGGGAGCTGCCAGTGGGTGCTCTGCACCCACCAAATTTTCCCGTGGGTGCTCCAGCCCTGGAGCACCCACGGAGTTGGCACCTAAGGTGCCACTTTTGATGCGATCAGTGGGGGAGCGGCTGCTCCCCCTGCTCCCCCCCAGCTATGCTCCCCCGCCCCTAGGAGCCAGAGGGACCTGCCGGATGCTTCCTGGGAGCTGCCCCAGGGACTCCCCACCTCACCCCCCGGCAGGTACCTCTGGCTCTTAGGGGTGGGATGGGCACCCACTACAGTGGCCCACGAGACCCTGCTGCCCGGTTCTGGGGGCAGTCAGGGAACAGGGGTGGATGGGGCAGGAGTTCTGGGGGGGGCATCAAGGAACGTGGGGGGGGTTGGATGGGGCAGGAGTCCCGTGGGGGTGGGCAACGACCCCCTCATGGGGTGACGAGGGAACCTGTTGTTAAGATTTTGGCAGCTCATCACTGGATATAAACTTGCGCCAAACTTTCACCATTAGGTCTGAAATTTTCCATGTTGGGTATCTGCTTTAGGCTGATACACTTTTCTTTCTTTTTTTTCCTGTTCTTTCTTTTAAAGTTTCAGCAAACAGTCAACAGTTCAGCCATTTCTGAGAATTAATTTAAGAAAAAACTCATTGTTTTGCCCAGGTTAAAGATATTCCTGCAGCCATTTTCTCTGGAAGTTCTAATGCCTACATACTTGAGGAGAGGGACTTGACGTTTGGCAGAGAAGTCCCTTTGATGTCAGAAATGGGCCTTTTGCTGGTGCTGTGAAAAACTGCACCCATCGGGACAAGTTATAAGACACTGAAAAATCACAGACTGTACATGGTCAGTGGAGGCTTGTTAACTGCGAATCTTTACTAGGAAATAAAAGTGTATTAACTCGAGCTGGCTAACATGAACTAAAATCAGTGAAGAGAAGAGTGTTTGCAGCTTTCACACAAGTTAGCAGGTTGAACTGAAGACTATGGGGTAGACCTAGGGGTTAACTTGACCTGCTAATTTGTGTGAGGACCACTAAGTTCCTTGTCTTCACTAGAATTTTACCTTGTGTTAGTTAACTGAAAGTAGCTAGTTTTTCTTCATGAAGACACAGCCTTAGAGGTTGGCAGCTCTATTTTCTGAAGCTTCCATCTGTACTGAGCATGCTTCAACCTGGGGATGAAGGATGAGCAGTACTTTCTCTGCAATTGCTGCTCCCAGCTACTGGGGACCAATGTGGCACCAGGCACAGGAACTGAGAACAGACAGACTTTTCCCTATGCTCTCCACATTCCCCCTGCTGGCACTCAAGTACTGTGGAGGGAGAAACAGCCTAATGGAATGCAGAGGTGAGGTGAAGGGAATACATGGCGATGTGGAGATGGTGGCAGGGGGAGGGAAGGTATGGGAGAGAGGCAGGGATAGAAATCAGTTCTCCAGGGCAGAATTCAGCTCCCTTAACCCGGTGATCATCCTTTCTCCTCCTGCAATCCTCAGCCTCATTCACTGTGCACCTTCCAACTTCTGCAACAAAGGAGGCAACAGACAGTAGGGGTCCCTGTGCCGAAGGCGTTTCCAAATTACCTGCTTTACCCAGAAGTTTGCACATCATCCAAGCAGTGACAGATGTCATCTCACTGGGCTTGGCGATGACAGTGTTTCCAGATGCAATGGCTGGGGCTATTTTCCAGGTCAGCAAGTAAAGTGGCAAATTCCAAGGACTTATTAAACCAGCTACAAAGGAAAAAAGAAAAGGACAAAATCAAGAGGCCAAATGTATTGGGACAGGAGATTTGAATTTGATGCCCAGGCTTGGCACCTCCTACCCAGATGGAAGCCAAAGCTTCAGTATGGCAGGACAATGAAGGAAATTCTGCTATAGCTTTTACACCCGTACCTTATTCTTAATGGTACAGTGAATCCTACAATAAGGGCCATTTCTAATGGCCAACGCCTTCTGAATAACCCATCTAAACTATGCCAAACATTTCCAGTGCAAATATATTTGACCGCCTCAACTGAACAACTGATTTTTGCTGTACTTTTGTCCCAGTGTAGCAGAGAGACATTGCAGTAGGAGCTTTGTCATGCCCTACAGTCAGGTCCAGGTGTTCAGAATTCACAATTCAATGATGTGCAAATCGAAAATTTTTGTTTTGTTTTAACAAATACGCATAGATTGCCACTTCTGGCCCTTGTCAAATATTAGAGCTGAGTGCATCAGGCACAATGAATAATTTACCTGATGAATTTAGTCCAGGATAATAATGAACAGACTGCCTTCCTCAAATTGCTGTGCTATTTAAATTTATTCAATTACTATCTTCATGAATATTCTTACTTTGTGTATTTATCACAAATATTTGAAACCCAAGCTGTGATGCTTAGTTGTGATTGGTTATGTGATACTCCTTGTTGCTAGATAGGTCCATCAATGGCTATTAGCCAGGATGGGCAGGAATGGTGTCCCTAGCCTCTGTTTGCCAGAAGCTGGGAATGGGCGACAGGGAATGGATCACTTGATGGTTACCTGTTCTGTTCATTCTCTCTGGGGCACCTGGCGCTGGCCACTGTCGGAAGACAGGATACTGGGCTAGATGGACCTTTGGTCTGACCCCGTATGGACGTTCTTATGTTAGATTGAAAGAGAGTGAACAGAGTTCCAACAAAGGCATGTGTAACGAATTTAAAATTTGATGTCTGTGAGCATTTTTGGTCAGTAAGACTCAGATTTTCAATTGCTCATGAGAAGAGAACTAAACAGGTCAAATTCATTAAACAATGTATTAAATAATCAAACTGATATAAAATATTTGCACCATTATTCACGTAGCTCTAAAACAATATATGTATTCAGACTTTCTCTGACGTGACAGCGCCATCTTGTAGCTAGCTTTCCAAAAATAACAGATATAAATATGCAAGCATTAAAAAATGCTCACCATTGACATAGCTCTGCTCCCACTGAAGTCATTGTGAGCTTTGCCAATTGGTATCAACAAGAGCAGAATTAAGTCAATTCTAAGTGTTTTTGAAAATCCCACCCATCCAGACAGTATGTGTCTACATACCACATGTACATACTTCCAGACATATGATAAATACAAATACAGAGAAGATTTTGAGGATGGGAAGTGTCCTACTGTGGGAAGAGGGAACTTTTTAGGATAAATGTTGGAATAGCGCGATAAATGTTGTAATAGGATAAATGTTGTAATTGTTCACTGATTTTGCGGCATGCGGGTGCCAGAGTTCACAGTGGAGTGTCCAAGCTTAACATGGGATCTAGAAGCAGTAAACATTAACTTTATGAGAATCCTTTCTCCCTCTGCGCTTGTGAATGCTGCCTGAAGTTAAAAAAATAAGCAGCAGAGCACAAGGCCCCCATTTTTCTTACTTTTTCCCTCTCTTGGTAGACATCCTGCCTCGCTTTTCAGCACTTGTCCTTTGAGAATACCCACCAATGCCTACTGGAGTTCTCACTGTGTAATGCATACAGTCCATGTGGTCCATCTGAGTGCATTCTGTGGTATGGTGAAGGATAGAAGATGCAAAGAACCGGAAATTGTATGCTGCCCGTGGGATGTCCACTGTTCTAGCAAATGTAATTGTTTTTCCTGAAAGAGAAAAGTAACAAGCATGCCATTGTGTCATTATCAAGCACTTTATCCCAAGGGAAAAACTAACATATTTATATAATACCATAAGTGTGCATACTGCTGTACACACAGGAAGACAAGCATCTGCCCTGAAGAGCTTCCAAATGAAGAGCCCTGAACTAGGATTCCTACCCACTACCTAGGGAAAAACTTTGTTGGTGATGATAAATGGTGAAGTAATTAGATGCTTGGAAAGCATCGTGAATAGCGTAAGTACAAATTATAGCGTAAACAACCATTTAGAGGATAAGCTCTTTGGCGGCTGTTTTTGTCATCCGTGTGCACACTGTGCCGGGCACAATGAGGCCCTGGATTCTTGTCTGGGAGCCTCTAGGCACCACTACCACTATAGATTAAATAGATGATTTTATAGTACATCCATAGGACTGGTAATGCTTCGCTCTTCGGGAGCATCCTCTGTCTGAGGACCTCAAAGTGCTGTATGAATAGTGATTAAATTTAGCCTCAGCCCCTCTGTGCCGCAGGTATTGCCATCCATATTTTGTAGCGAAGAAAACAGAGGCATGGAGGAGTTAAGAGGCCCACATTTTCAAAACCAGCATCTAGTACTGAGTGTCCAAGATTAGAAACATAGCACTTCTGAAAATCAAACCCAAGGACTGTCTAGTTTGGCACACAAAATTTGTGGCAACTTTAAAAATTTGACTCGAACGGATCCAATCACACAGACAGCCTGCATTAGAGTCAAGAATAGGACCTGGCCATTGTGACTCAGTCCTGATATTTAACAAGACCCTCCTTCTCTATAACCTCTTTGGGGAACAGACAAAGAGATGGATGAATTCTTCCTTTACCTTGATCTTTTGATTCTGCTTGTGCAAATGCCTCCAGGTCATGCTCGATCAGGTCTGCTAACTTGTTCATTATCTGAGATCTTTCCTGAGGGCTTTTGGAGGACCAGCCTAGAAAGGCATCTCTGGCAGCTGTGACTGCAGCTTCTACCTGAAAGAATAAAGCAGAGATGGCAAACTTCAAGAGTGCTTCATGGGGGGAAAACAAAATCAATAGAGCCATTGAGACTAAAGATCTTTTGAGTCACCTTGTCCTTGCAGAAGACTGTTCCTTCCTTACATTATAGTCTCAGGTGGTGTGTCCAGTTGCCATCCCTCAGTCTTCTCAAGAGACAACCCACAATCTAACCAACATTAAGAGGGCATTCTTCTTGATACTCTGCCTAAAATTTAACTCTCTTCTTTCTTCTAGTTATACTCCTTTTTTATCACTTCTTGATGGTTACAGCCTTCCGTTTTTTTGAGACAGTTACTTCTCTTTTCCTTTTGTCCCACTCATTTAAACAAATGAAACATATTTCATTCTTTAAAATCTTTCCTGTAGGTCAGTCCCTCTCATCTGGTTAATCATTGCAGTGGCCCTTCTAGAAATTCCTTCCAGTTTCCTGGTGTCTCTCTAGGAACATGGGCGTTGCCATATCAGATTAGACCTGTAGACCATCTACTCCACCCTCCTGTCTCCAGCAGTAGCCAAGATAAGATGCTTCAGAGGAAAGTGCAAGCAATACAGCTATGGAATAACCTGCCCAAAGGAAAAGTTTCATGCTAATCCTATAATTTGGAACTTCACTTATGCCCCAAAACAAGAGAATTTATCTCCCTTCCAAAGCTCTGGGGTTTTTCATTCTTACTAGTGTGAGGTGCCAGGACAATAAACAGCATCCCAGATGCAGTCTCATATATGGCCTATCTCAGTCCCTTCTAGGAACACTGCAGCATATTTTGCAGATGCAGGCCCCTCATTTGAGGCAGTGCCTCCAGCATTACCTTCTCTGACCTCTGCCAACCCTCAGGAGGAAGGTAAAACAGAACCATTACATCATCTAGTCTGATCTCCTGTGTATCACAAGCTATTAAATTTCACCCAGTTACCCCCATTCTAAGCCCTGTTTGGCTAAAGCGTGTCTTCTAGAAAAGCATCCAGTTTTGTTCTGAAGACATCAAGAGATGTAGTTGGTAGTTTGTTCCAATAGTAAATCACCTTCACGGTCAAGACACAAATTTTTATTTCTAATTTGAATTAATTGAGCTTCAGCTTCCAGCCATTGGTCTTGTTATACCTTTCTCCGCTAGATTGACAGCCCTTTAATACCTTGTATTTTCTTCCCATGTAGGTACTTATACACTGTAAACTGGTCACCTATCCATCTTTTTTTTTTGATAAGCTAAACAGACTGAGCTTCTTCAGTGTCTCACTGTAAGGTATCTTCTCCAGCCCTTAAATCCTTTTTTGTGGCTCTTTTTTTTTTTATACCCACTCCATTTATTCAACATCCTTTTAAAAATGTGGATACCAGAACTGGATTCCTGAATCAGTATCACCAACGCCAGTTATAGAGGTGAAATCACCTCCCTACGCCTGAGTACTACTTCTCTACTTATACATCCAAGGATCACCCAAGCTTTGGATGGCTTGTTGGTCTAGAGGTCGGATTCTCACTTAGGATATAAGCAGTCCTGTGTTCAAATCCTGGACAAGCCCAGTTTTCAGGCTGGAAATAGGCATAAATCTGTGACAGTGATTATCCATTGGAACAATGTACCAAGGGTTGTGGTGGATTCTCCATCAATGACAACTTTTAAATCAAGATTTGGATATTTATCTAAAAGATCTGCTCTAGAAACTATTTTGGGGAAGTTCAGTGTGGTACAGGAGAGCAGACTAGATGATCACAATGGTCCCTTCTAACCTTGAAATCTAGGACTCTATGAAGCCCTTTTTTTGCCACAGCATCACACTGGAAGCTCACATTCAGTTACTTGTCGTCTATGCTTCTGAGATTCTCTTCAGAGTCATTGCTTTCCAGGATAGAGCCCCACATTGCGTGGGCCTTCATTCCTTACCTCTAGAGATATTACTTTCATTTGGCTGTACTGAAACATTTTGTTGGAATAGGGCCAGCTTCGCCAGCAATCCAGATAGCTCTGTACGACTGCCCCGTCCTGACTCTGCTAATCTTTGTGTCACCCACAAATTTTATCAGCAGTGATTTTATATTTACTTCCAGATCATTGTTGAAAATTTTGAATCGCATCAGGCCTATTACTGATCCCTGCAGAACTCCATTCGAAACACCCTCAGTTGAATGATTCCCCATTGATGACTACCTTTTTGATATCTGTTAGTTAGCCAGTTTGTAGTCTATTTAATGTTTGCTTATTGATATTGTATAGTGCTAATTTTTTAAGCAGAATGTCAAACGCTATTACATCAAATGCCTTACAAAAGTCTTCTACATTTACACACTTACCATTATTAACCAAACTTGTAATCTCATCGAAGAATGAAATCAGGTTTGCTTGTCAGGACCTATTTTTCATAAAACCATGTTAAATGGCATCAATTATATACCTATCCTTTAATTCTTTATCAACTGTTTCCCACATCAGCTTTTCCATTATTTTGCCTAGGATTTATATCAGGCTATAGTTACTGGGTTATCCTGCTTCCCCTTTTTGAATATTAGCACATTAGTACTCTTCCAGTCTTCACGAAGTTCTCCAGTATTCCAAGGTATAATAAACATGAAAATCAGCGGGCCAGAGATCTATTCAGCCAATTCTTTTAGCCCTTTTGGGGGCAATTAATCCAGATCTGCTGATTTAAAAATGTTTATCCCTAACAGATATTTTTAACATCCTCCTTTGTTACTAATGGAATAGAAAGTACTTCATCATCCTCAGGATATAAGTACATGATATCCTGCTTTCCAAATACAAAAAATACTATATTTATGAATCATTAACAATTTCATCATCTCCATACAGTAATGAGTGTATACCTTTTATAGGATTTCTTTTGTCCCTAGTATATAAAAAAAATTCCTATTGTCCTTAGCTCTGCCACCCATGAAATTTTCCCTGGTGTCTTTAGCTTCCCCTTTCTATTTTTTACACTTCATAGCTTCTAATTTATATCGACAGCTACCAGTTTCTCTTTTTATCGATTTCCTATAGGGTGTTTTAAAATTCTAATTACTGCCTTCACTTTGCCACTGAACTAGAATGGGCTTCGTTTCTTGATTGGGGATTCATGACTTTTGGCCATCTAATAAACCATTCTTAAAGAGCTCTCAATTTTCAGTCACATTTTCCTGTCTATATTTTTCTTCCCAAACAATTTCCCTCAGCTTTAGGAAATTAGCCCTTTTTAAAGACGTGTGCACGCCAGACACAGGTTGGGACTGCCCTCTCTTTGCCCATGCTGAATATAATCAGGTCAGTATCACTGGTCTTAAGGTAACCAGTAACTTCCAGACCTATGATTAATTTATCTTTATCTGTCATGATGAGGTCAAAAATAGAATTGCCTTGGGTTGGGTGCAATACAGTTTATGTTAGGAAATTATCATCTATGAACTCTAATGGTGTTTTAATACTGCTTGCATAGCTGCTGACTGGATCCAGCACTCATCACTCCAATTGAAGTCCCCTGTAACATACCTTTCCTTTTCACACATTATGGTGAGGTGATGAGTTTACCATTTAAAGAGATGAGACAAAGGCTGGGAGAAATAGGGGCACAGAGAAGTGAAGTGTCCTGCACAAGGTCACACAGCAGGTCACTGGCTAAGCCAGGAACAGAACACGGGGCTCCGGACTCCCTATTCATTTGACCACATTGACCCACCCCCGACTCCTTTTTTAAAATACCCTGCTCATCCACCCTTCCGCCACTAGGTGCCATCCTGCTGCTGTGGCTGCTTCTCCCTTTCCTCTTTCCACTGCCACTTCCACACCATGCTGTATGCCTCAGTGCAGTAGCTCATCAGAGGAGGAAGCTGCCTGATCCAGAACTAATTGCCCCATGTAGTATCCAGAGATTCCCCTCTTCCTGAACATTTTGGTGATTTTTATAGGTATGGGGTGTGAGCACTACAGAGGGATTCTCCCAGGCCAAGAGGGGAAGACAGCCTGAGGAAAAGAAAAAAAAAACGTGGGGGCAAGGAGGAGAGATGGGGAAGAAGGAAATGGAAGGGAATTAATCTAAGGAGAAAACGAAAAGGAAGAGGAGATACGGAGATAGAAATACAATGAGAGGGATGGTGCAAAGAGTTATAGAGAAAATAGACTGAAGTTGACTGAGGAAAAGAATCAGAGAGAGAAGGGTCAAAAAAAAAAAAAAAAACAAATGAGCCAAGACAGACAATGTGTGTAATCAAAATGTAATTATAAACCCATGTTTATTGTCATATATACTTCCCCTGCCCTCCTCCATATAAGAAAGGAGAAATAACAGACTAAAAACCGGAGAGAAAGCACAATTTAAAAAAAGCTGGATGTTAAAATGTTAGTCAAAGTACACATGGTAAAGTAAATTTGTTTCTCTCCATCAGGAATTGTAGGAGGACAAGACCCCTTAGGATAAAGGGGTTTTGCCAGACCTCGGTGTCCATGGGAACCAGTGTTCCTGTATGTGAATGAGGGAGACTAACCTACTTACTAGGGTTAAGTTTGATGTTGGCTGTTTGAATATTTATATGAGCCCAATCCTGCAAACCCTTATGCATGTGAATAGCCCTACTTACGTGGCCACTGACCCAGTACTGAATTCTAATACAGCAGGTGCTTATTTTCATGTCTTAATATATCTCCTAAAATGCAGTCAACTGCACCTGGTATTTTATATTACTGTGCTAATAAGCAATGGTCATATAACCACCACCCTATACTGGAAACCTACTGACGGCTATACTTACCTACATGCTTCCAGCTTCCATCCAGGACACACCACACGATCCATTGTCTACAGCCAAGCTCTACGATACAACCGCATTTGCTCCAATCCCTCAGGCAGAGACAAACACCTACAAGATCTCTATCAAGCATTCTTAAAACTACAATACCCACCTGCTGAAGTGAAAAAACAGATTGACAGAGCCAGAAGAGTACCCAGAAGTCACCTACTACAGGACAGGCCCAACAAAGAAAACAACAGAACACCACTAGCCGTCACCTTCAGCCCCCAACTAAAACCCCTCCAACACATCATCAAGGATCTACAACCTATCCTGAAGGACGACCCATCACTCTCACAGATCTTGGGAGACAGACCAGTCCTCGCTTACAGACAGCCCCCCAACCTGAAGCAAATACTCTCCAGCAACCACACACCACACAACACACACACTAACCCAGGAACCTATCCTTGCAACAAAGCCCATTGCCAACTCTGTCCACATATTTATTCAAGTGACACCATCATAGAACCTAATCACATTAGCCACACTATCAGGGGTTCGTTCACCTGCACATCTACCAATGTGATATATGTCATCATGTGCCAGCAATGCCCCTCTGCCATGTACATTGGCCAAACCGGACAGTCTCTATGCAAAAGAATAAATGGACACAAATCTGACATCAGGAATCATAACATTCAAAAACCGGTAGGAGAACACTTCAACCTCTCTGGTCACTCAGTAACAGACTTAAAGGTGGCAATTTTGCAACAGAAAAGCTTCAAAAACAGACTCCAATTAGAAACTGCTGAGCTTGAATTAATATGCAAACTAGATACCATTAACCTGGATTTGAATAGAGACTGTGAGTGGCTGGGTCATTACACATATTGAATCTATTTCCCCATGTTAAGTATCCTCACACCTTCTTGTGAACTGTCTAAATGGGTCATCTTGATTATCACTACAAAAGTTTTTTTCTCCTGCTGATTATAGCTCATCTTAATTAATTAGCCTCTAACAGTTGGTATGGCTACTTCTACCTTTTCATGTTCTCTGTGTGTGTGTGTGTATGTATTATATATATATATATAATCTTCTTACTATATGTTCCATTCTATGCATCCGATGAAGTGGGATGTAGCCCACAAAAGCTTATGCTCTAATAAATTTGTTAGTCTCTAAGGTGCCACAAGTACTCCTGTTCTTTTTTTGGTATTTCAATATCTTCCACTGGAGGACTCTACACCCGCCCCTAACTCCCAGCTTTGTAGAGCCTCCCCACTTGTGTTCAGCAGCCCACCGGCCTAAGCAGAAAACTTCACTAAGTTGATTGGTGCCTAAGTGTAGTTCCTAAGGCGCATGCTGTAGTTGACTCCGAAAACTGAACGAGAAGCTAGTGTTCCTTCAAATATGCATTACCTTACACTTAGATATCTAGAATTTAGCCTGCTATGATGCCCCATAACCTATTTTTGTTCGGTCCTTCTGGCATGCTCACAAATCTCCCTGTTACTGTTATAATTATTTGTGCATCTACTTATGTGAATAAACAAAATGGGGACCCACGTAGCGTTTATGCATGAAAAAAACAATTCTTCAAGCACAAAGAGGTTTTGTACGGACATGATTTTACATTAAGCATATTCTAGCAAAGGCAGCCTGGTTACACTTTAACTATTAGTTATCAGCACCTTGCAAATATTTACCCAACCAAAATTATGGTGCTAAAGGTTTCTGCTGAAAAAGGAAAATGAGATCAACACGATTGATACATATGTGAAAGAGGTATTCTTTTAATAAGACCACTTATTCTGAAAATGAAACAATTTTGAGCACTTATTAGTCAACATTTTGAAAGCCCTTGGAGTGTAATATAACTCCTTTCCGTTCATCTGTCCCCTCGCTGAACCCAGCACACTACATTGTACACACCTCTAACTTCGTTGCTTATAAGCAGTACTTCGCCATAAACTAAATGGCAGTTTCCAGAATATGTGTCTTGTTGCAAATGATGTGGCAAAAAACATGCAGCAAAGATTAATTGCAGGGCTGAAAAGGAATATTGCTTTTCTGCTCTCATTGATTAGAGCAGGCTACTGCAGTGTACAGAAATCACATTCATGCAGCTGCACTAAAATGATTTGTTACCCTTTCACCTGCAATATCAATGTTCTAAATGCTCAAACTCCATCTGCAGAGATCAAACCTCAGGAAGGCTGAGAGATTTTGATCCTGTTTCATGGAAAGAGCCCTGGTGTGCAAAGTCCTTTGAACGAGTAGTAGAAATTAAAGATATTAAGGAAGAAGATACTCATTTGGATACAGTGTCTCCAGGGCTGTTCATGGAGTGGAGATGAACAGCTCCTTTTTTCCTGACTCTGGTGTTATCATCTGCAAACTGCTGATGTGACCATTGCCTTCAACTTGCATTCTGCAAGACGGAGGACTCCATCCTCTGCTGGTGTAATTGACGAACCTCCAGTGAAGTAATTGAAAACTGCACTGATTGACACTAGATGAGGACCAGATCCATAGCTTTTAATAGTGAACAGTGTGTCAAAAAGGATTTGTTCCTGGAGCAATGTTACCTGGCCTTGTAGTAATGTTAAGAACTTATTCATTTAAATATAAACAATTAATCACTAGAACATTCCTCTTCCTGATTTCTCCACCTTCCACCCCACAAACAACTGCACTGATGTTATTTATGCTCCCATTCTTATTTTGCCTTCTGTTAGTGAAACTGCTGTACTCACCTCTTCTTTTCCGCTGTCTGGTACTCTGCAATACACGTCTCCCGTGGATGGATCATAGGAGTCTATGTAGGAGGAACAAGGGACAAATTTACCATTTATGAAGTTCTCCAACACTAAGAGAGTCTTTGGGCCAGCCATTGTCAACAGCTGGCTTCATCTGCGATTTCTTTCAGCTGTCAGTTTATACTGCTGGTCTCATATCTAGTTACACTACAAGCCTGAGCTCCACCCCTTCTTTCTCGCTCTCCCTCTCCAGTGTGAGTGAGAGAAACGCGACAAATAACCCCTTGTGTGCCAGCAGAAACAAATGAGCAGGAAAAGGGTTGCTTTTCCTACCGTTCACCAAGAATATTCTGTGCTGTTTAAGAAGGGTGGCAGGATCAGCAAAAATCTTGATGGCAGGACAAAAAAGATGTAAAGCCCCAAACTAGAACAGAGTGGGACAAACAGTGGTGGGGGGGGGGGGAAATTGCTCCCCTCCAGTACATTTTCTAGCTTCTTTTTCAGTCTAAACGTCCCTTGCGTAACAATTCCACAGTATAAAACACCTTCCCATCAGGAAGTTTCTTCTGTCGTTTACTTAAGCAGTTTTGTTTTACTTGCCTGAGAAATAGAAGCAGACATAAATATTGTCTGCCGAGATTTTTCTCAAACTGTGCAGATTGTTTCAATAAGGAAATCCCCTGTCATCAAAGTGTATACATCATCATATTGCTGTATTCAAAACGTATTCCTCAACAACCCCAACTTCAAACTCAATGAACAGTGCTACAACAACAGGGTCAGATAAGTACCCAGACAGCATGCAGACTGGTGTCAAAAGCCAGTACAATGGCCTTTTCGTGTGTTTTGAAACCGGAAGGGCTGCAGGCAAAACCAGCCATTCAGCCGTTCTGCTGTACCCACTGGGCATTGAATCTCAAGCCTTACTGGATAGCATAATGGAGAGGTGCCACAGGAACTTCATTGCTGGGACCAGGCACGTTGCACAAGCGGTACAGTGCAATGAAACCACCACACCTCAGCCCCTGGTTGGAAAGATGGACTGCAGCTCCCCACAAGTTGCGTATACACAAACAGCACAATAGTCAGTCAGGCTTTGTGTGGCTACCATCTCACTTGTATAATGCAAATACATATGATTTATTTTCAGATTAGCTTGCTTGTTCATTTGTATTGTAATAGTAAAAGGTGTGTTCATGGGGATTGGGGGTGGGGGGGCAGGGGAGAAGATCAAGTGGAATTAGTTGGTAAAGTTCATGCAGTACTCAGGACTTCTGGGTTCTCCACTTAGCACTGATCCGGGGTAAAATGGGGACTGGGGCACAAGGAAAAAGAGCACATTAAATGTAATAAAGGTACTTTTAGGAGGAACAATTTTTTTCACCTTTGTAATGCACCGATCACACAAAATACCATGCGTTTTATGAAATTCCTAATAGGGGATACCCATGCAGCCATCCAACAAGGACTTTACATTTTGCAAAGAGAGTTTTGTAAACAATGTGAGCGGTATTGCTCATCCCTAGAATTTTTCTGTAACTACATCCCTAAGACAGAGTATTGTTAGATACTTCTATAAGGAGATTAATCTGGAGAGCCCTAAAGCTACCAGCTAAAGAGATCTGGGAAATCCTCCTGAATTCTATTTTTCGTTTAAGAACTGGGAAACAGACAACACCCAAGCAACACTTGCACATTGCCCTCAGAGAGCCAGGACTCACATTTTAGGTACTACGCTAGGGCTTTGCAAGTCCATCTTCAATAGCAGACAGGAAAAAGATGGGGGTAAAATCTTGGCCATATTAAGGTTAGGCTAGAAATTCACCCAGAGATTCCAGATATTTGACTCAAGTTCCACTGGAAACATTTTACCATCATCTTCTAACCCAGAGGTTTTCAAACTGGGGAAGGGGGCACAGAGGAACATTTGTGGGAGAGCAGCAACCCACTGCCCCACATGGTGGGGCTCAGAAAAGGAGCACCACCTCCACCTCCTGACTCACCTCAGCAAGCCACCCAAGCCAGTGAGTGTCAACGGCCACCGTGTCCACACCGATTTCTGCTCCCAGCAGCCTCTGCACCCAGCACTGGCTCCGCCCCCAGAGACCGTCATACTTGCCTTCCCCCACCCTGAAAACCCAAAGAGGGAGGGGCAGGTATTGTATCTATTTTTGTCTGGGTTGGGGGAATGCAACCAAAAATTGTAACTCAAAGGGAGCGGCGGGGAGGTCCTCAGCTCAAAAAGTTTGAAAACCACTGTTCTAACCCAAAACATACAGAACTCTAGGACATGCTGTGCCTGAGAAATAATAATAATGTGGTGGAACCTGTACTTTTAAAATTAAAAAAATCACTGATCTCGAAGTTGTAGCATGTCTTTCCTTCATCTTTTCCACCATTTATTTATTTCTGTCCCTTGTACTAACCAGGTGTAACACTTGGGTCAATTTGCATTTTTAAGATGAAAAGAGGCTCTGATGTATATGGTTCCTCATGCACAAGAGTTAGGAACTAGACTAAAATTTTCAGTTTGGGGATACTTTTCTTCCACTCCCAGCACTTCAGCTCTCCTGGGATTTCAGATCTATAAACAGTGTTACCTTGGTTTTAAGTAAGTCTACTGAGGTGGCTCAATGCAAGTGTTTGGGAGTATGAAAGCTCTGGAATCTTGTCAGCCTCAGGACTGCTGCCATAATGGTTTAAGTGCAACTTTAAAGACATGCATTGTTAAAGATCTACTGGAAGCTGTAACTAATGGTACTGGTATAATGGTATAATTCCCCAAACGAGTGTTCAGTTTTGAGGGTAACAGGCCCAGAAATTCACGTAACCTGAGATCAACATGGCCTCTGGTTAGAACCCAGCTTTGGTTTACCTGGGGCCAAAACCTGCCCACTTCACACTGAGGATGCAGGCAAAATAATTTAAGTGCTCATAGCACTACTGTGCCCTTCTCACAGTTCCCCCTGAAGGACAGACAACTTCTCCCACAACTGATGCAACAGACTGTGAAACAATCTTAGTGTTTCTCACCACAAAGAACCATGGGATAAGCTCCCAAGACACACACGGCTGAGTGCAAGAACAGTGATTCATACCTGGCCTAAGCTCACAGAGGTGTCAATTACCCATGTTAAACGTGCAGTGAAGACACATCTTTAGGCCTCAATTCTGCAAATACTTAGCACATGCTAAAGTTGACACACATAAGTACTCCCACTGAAGTCAATGGGATAATTCACATGTGTAAAGTTAAGCACTTGTGTAAGTATTTGCAGAACTGGGATCTATGCATTTGATTGTAGTCAAAGTAACTTCCACCAGTATGAGAAGAGTAAGGATAGATGAGCATAGGTAGATGCCTATGGGAATGTTTTTGGGCAATCACTTGAATAGAATTATAAGCCCAGTCTTCAGTGTTCTTCACATCTCAGGGTATGTCTTCATCACAGAGTTAATCCAGGTCATCGCATTCATGTCTGGGCACCCAGATCAGAATAGCATGGACGGGAACAGTCGCACTGCAAAGTGCTACCCAAGTTACTGTGTCCTGCACTTGCTAGGACTTCTGGGGTCATATCCAGCAAGCTGAGTCACGCTGAGTCCCAATGAATAGTGGGAGAACTTGCCTGTCCTTCAGGGCACACAGGGGGAATTGTGGGAAGGCACTGAAGGACTACCAGCACTCGAGTGGTTTAACATGCATCCTCACTGCAAAATAAGCAGGTTACCAGCCCAAGTGAAAACATCATTCAGGCTATAGCCTGTACCGCGGGAAAGGAATCTCGTGTTGAAAGCATCACTAAAATTGGATCAGTGGGTTTTTCCGATGATGGGAGGGGTGTTGGTGCAATGCGCAAATAAGAGCCTGGACTAACTCTGCAGCGAAGACATACTCTCACATGCTAAGTATGCAGTTTCTAGTTTTATTTTATAATGTTTACATAGAAATGTTTTGTCCTGCAAAATTATACTCAGTGTAATGGAATTTAGCACGGGTTTAAATTAAATAATACGGTTTGAAGGAGGCAAAACATTATGCTCAGACCAGGCTACTTTATTATATTTTTATACTTCAAAAATAAAATTAGTCATTGTTGGCACAGCTTCCACTACACATGAAATTAAACTTTCTTTTTTTAAATAAATTTTGGGATGCGGGAAATAATCTTGTGGATGACATTACATACCATTCTCTGAAACTGAAGTAAACAATTATTTTTTCCCTGAAAATGCATTCATCTCAAACCTTAAAATACATTAGACCAATTAAGTTACTTTACTGGATTAATGTGCAGCAATGAGCAAATCAAAGAAAAAAATGTAAACAGTCTATGGCTGGAAGTAGCAAGATGGTGAATCATCATGGAACAATCTTATCTTCTAATGCACCTTTCCAAACAAGTTTCCATAAAGCTCTATGAGCTGCAAATGTGGGGTGAATTTCACAGAGAAATATGGAACCTTTTGAAATGAGATTGTGCAACATTAGCATTTCCATGTCAGTTGGCATTTTGTTTCGCAGTAGGCAGAGACTGATAAAAAGTTCACTAAATGTCCAATGTGGATTTAAATTTTTTTTTTTTTTTAAATTTAATTGCACTTAGTTCCTTCAGCTGAAGTAACTGGATTCGGAAAGCGGTTTGGATGGCTGATTGCATTTTGGTTGGGTCATGGAAGACTTAGCACCACTGTCATTCTTTAATCTAAAAAGAAGAAGAAGAAAAGCTGTAGGTTTTGTTGTCATTTCATAAAAAAACAAAACAAATGAAAATACTACAGCAAAAAAACAGAGACCACCACCAAAGGGTCATAATGTATACATTCTAATAGATTATCTACTGATACATTTTCAGGGACAATAGTCTGAATTTTCTCTAAAATTCTTTGAAACAACACTGAGTCCTACAAAAAGTTATTTCCAAGCCACAAGCTTATTTAGGCCCCAACCTACTGGCACTTAGGCATGTGCTTAACTTTATTACTGTGAGGAGTCCCAATGGGACACCTCACAGTAGCGACGTTAAATGTGTGCAAGTGATTTATAAGATCATGGCCCTAGCTCAGAGTCCTGTGTAAACTGTGACAAGAAAGTATGTTAAGACACCTTTGTAACATAGCTCACAAAGCCTCACGAGCTCTGGGAAATTGTTTTAAGCATAGGGATAAGAGTTCTACTATTTAAACCATGGGCCTCTGTATAGAAGTGGGAGGATACCAGCACCTTTCCATCACACACTAAACACAGCTGGAACTAGAACTCAGCTCCTACGGATCCAAAAACACAGGCCTCAAAAAAGACGGCACTGTCTGTCAGTTTAGAGGAATCTTTGTATTTTCAAAGGTGCAATCCTGATAATAGAAGACAAAAAGTCTTTACACATGCGCATAGTGCCTGTCCCTGAGTCTTCTGAAGTTAACAGCAGAAAACTCCTACAGCCGTCTGTGCAAGCAGGATTCGGTTTACAAGCCCTTTAAATTCAGTGGGACTAGGACTGGGCCCAAAGCTAGTAACAACAAAAATTAACAATGTTGCTTAATTGCAACCTATTTTCTTTAAACATAGTTGAGGGAGAAGTTTTCAGGAAAGTTTATCTATGTGGAAACTTTGAAGGGATAGTAATAAGCCATTTTTTAGTTGGAGTGATATGAAGAAGAGACATTTTAAAATTTCAAACCGTGGTTCTTTTCATTTAATGACCTGTACTTCAAAGAACAGTTTGACAAATTTTCCTCAAAACTTTGCAGAAGTGTTCTCCTTTGTCTTCACAGTACATCTGGCAATTTTCAGGTCAAATTCATTTCCCAATCCATAGTAATGGGGCTGATAAAATAGGGCTTTGTCATGGAAACTGATTGCAAACCTTTATTATGGAGAAGCTGCCACCTCTCCATAATCAACATTCTAGAAAGTCTGTTACAAAAGCATCGTACCTCTGTGACAACTCCTGCAGCTATAGTGGATCCGCTGTAGCGTAACATAAACCTTCCAAGTTCTTTAAAATCTTTGTACAATTCCAGGGCAACAGGCCTTTGTGTTTGTAGTTCTATTAAAGCATTCTGTCCTTTAGTGAGGACCCTGCAAACAAAATATTAAAACACCCAATTTTTATATCTATCAATATATCTATAAAATAACAGTGAAACATCTGTCAGCAGATAAAAAATCTAATCCAATTGCAAGTTATAGATTAATACGTTATAAGGCCAGCAGGGACCACTATGATAATTGAGTCCGACCTCAGGTTTAACACAGACCATAAGACTTCCCTTAATTAATTCTTGTTTGAGAATCTTTTAGAAAAACATCCAATCTTCATTTAAAACTTTTGAGTGACTATCCCTCTTGGAAAGTTGTTCCAATGGTTAATTACCCTCACTGTTAAAGATTTGTGCCATATTTCTAGTTTGAATTTGTCTAGCTTCAACTTCCAGCCACTGGATCTTTTATACCTTTGTTTGTTGGACTAAAGAACCTTCTATTATCAAATTTCTGTTCCCCAAGTAGGTACTTACAGACTGTGACCAAGTTACCCCCAACCTGCACTTTGTTAAGTAAAACAGATGGAGCACCTTGCGTCTATCACTATAAGGCATGTTTTCCAATCCTTTAATCATTCATAGAATATCAGGGTTGGAAGGGACCTCAGGAGGTCACCTAGTCCAACCCCCTGCTCAAAGCAGGACCAATCCCCAATTTTTGCCCCAAAATCCGAATTGGCCCCCTCAAGGATTGAACTCACAACCCTGGATTTAGCAGGCCAATGCTCAAACCACTGAGCTATCCCTCCCCCCATTCTCATGGTTCTTCTCTGAAACCTGTACAATTAATTAACATCCTTCTTGAACTGTGGATAGCAGACCTGAACACAGTATTCCAACAGCAGTCACACCACTGCCAAATACAGCAGTAATACAACCTTCCTAGTCCTACTCAATATTCCTCTGTTTATACATCCAAGGATAGCAGTAGCCTTTTGGGCCACAGCATTGCAATGGAAGCTCATGTTCAGCTGATTATTCACCCTCACTCCCAAGACTTTTTCAGAGTCATGGCTTCCTAGGATAGAGAACCCCATCCTGTAAGTATGACCCACATCCTTTGTTCCTAAACATTATGAGTGTACACTCGGCTGTACTAAAATGCATATTGTCTGCTTGCACCCAGTTTACCAAGCTATCCAGATTGCATTTGATCGGTAAACCTGTCCTCTTCATTATGTACCACTCCCCCAAATTTTGTGTTCTCCACAAGCTTTATCAGTGATGATTTTGTCTTTTCTTCCAGGTCACTGATGAAAATGTTAAATAGTGTCGGGCTAAGAACCAATCCTTGTAGGACTCCATTAGAAACACAGCTGCTTGATGATGATTCCCCATTTACAATTACATTTTGAGACTTATCAGTTAACCGTGCTTTAATCCAGTTAATGTATATACCATGTTGATTTTGTATCAATCTAGTTTCTTAATCAAAATGTCATATGGAACCAAATGAAATACCTTACAGAAGTCTATATATATTACATCAACGTTATTATCTTTATCAACCAAACTTATGATCTTATTGAATAAAGATATCAAGTTAGTTTGACAGGATCTGTTTACCATAAACCATGCTGATTGCCATTAGTTATATTATTCTCCTTTAATTCTTTTTCAAGTCCTGTATCAACCATGCCATTATTTTGGCCAGGACGGAAGTAAGGCTGACAGACCTATAATTACCAAAGCCATTCCATTTCCCCTTTTTAAATAGTGGCACAATATTAAGCTTTCTTTCAGTTCTCTGGAACTTCCCCAATGTTCCAGTACTTATTGAAAAACAGCATTAATGGTCCAGAGAGCTCCTCAGCCAGCTCTTTTAAAACTCTTGTATGCAAGTTATCTGGACCTGCTGATTTTAGTAGCTGCTTACTTAGCATTTTCAATTTCATTTGAAATGGAAAGTATTTCATGGTCATCGTGTGATATGAATACATCATCTGGCTTTTTCTCTAAAACAGACATTTTTACTGAATACTTCTGCCTTTTCTGCATTATCATTGACTTATATTGCATTATTACTATTATTTCAATCTAGTAATGGACCAATACCGTTGTTAAGATTCCTTTTGTTCCTAATGCACTTTTAAAACGCCTCCTTATTGTCCTCAACTGTGCTGGTCATAGATTCTCCTTGTGTCCGTACGCTTCCCTTCTCAATTTTCTACAAATCCTATCTTGGGATTTATATTCATTACTATCAACTTCCTCTTTTTTCATTTGTTATATATTACAGAATTTTTTTTAAATAGCTGCTTTCATTTCCCTCTCAGCCAACCAATACAGCCTTCTTTCCCAAATGAGGCTTTTGGGGCATCTATTAAAATGTTCTTAAATAACTCCCAATTATCATTCATATTTCTTTTGTTTAAATAATTTCTCCCAACTGATTTAGCTCATAAATTGTTTTCAGCTTTGTGAAATTCTCCTTTTTAAAGCAGACAACTCTAGTTAGAGAATTTTTGTAAACTCCAGCTGAACTAAGAGCTCCCTGTGCATTTTCCTTTCAGATTACTTAAATATTGCTTCATCTATTTGTGTTCTGAAATAAAATGTAAATTTTTAAAAGCTCTCTCCCAACTTTCTCTATTATTACTAAATGCCAAACACTGTAGATAATTTTTTCCACAAGTTGGATGTGTAGTCTCTTTCTAAATTGCTGTTAATAATTAATGATGTTTCATTTACATAGCACTTTTCATCTAGGTCAGTGGTTCTCAAACTTCTGTACTGGTGACCCCTTTCACATAGCATGCCTCTGAGTGCGACCCCCCCTTATAAATTAAAAACACTTTTTAATATATTTAACACCATTATAAATGCTGGAGGCAAAGCGGGGCTTGGGATGGAGGCTGACAGCTCACGACCCCCCATGTAATAACATTGTGACCCCCTGAAGGGTCACAACCCCTAGTCTGAGAACCCCAATCTAGGTGCATGTCAAAGTGTGTTACAGACACTAGAAATTACAGGAATTAAATACTTCCATATGTAGAACAACATGGGACAACTGTTTAACAGTGCACAGTACTAACACACAACAGCTTAGGGCAAACAGGGAAAAATGTTGTGTCCAACTGAAACTACAGGTTGGATTTTTAAATTCAATCAAGCAGAATGTAATTACCCAAGAGGGATGTTGGTTAAACACCAAGGCTAATAACCCTACTCTTGTGAAAGATCAAGGGATCTTTAATGACCACAAGCAGCAGGATCTCAGTTTTAAGTCTCATGTGAACGACAATACCGGCAAGCTGGGGCATTGATTTAATACTGCTTTAGACAGGTGAGTGCTCTCTACTGAATCACCATCACCTCCATTTCCCCCCTAGTGGTCACCCATAGTGGTCACCCAACCAAGTAGTGAGTCTGCTATCTCTGCTTAGCTTGTGAGAGCAGAAGAAAAAAAAATCAGTGTGAGATGAGAGAGAAAGTGCAGAATACTGAGGGGCACTGATATCACCTCTTCTCTAGAGACAAAACACAAATCTTTTTTCTAGGATTCAGGATTTCCTCTGCATTTCTTTTCAGTGTGAGGTCCAGCCATGCATTCGCTGGGAGTGGGCCATTTTGGCGATGTCACAGCCATGCAACAATATGTCAACCAGTGTCTAAAACCATACTGTAGACTCTATCCTGTTTCAGGAAATAAAACTACAGCAGCATGATCTAGTGAACAGGGCACTGAGGTGGGAATCAGGGCATCCATGTTTTATTCCTGACTCTGCTAATGACCTGTTGTGTGACACTGGGCAAGTCAATTCACTTCTCTGTGCCTTAGCAGCTGCAAAACAAGGCTAAAGATACTCACCTTGCTTTATAAAGTGCTTTGAGCTCTACAGATGAAAAGCAGTATAGAATATGCAAGTATATTATTATTTTATCGTTAAACAGAATATGTTTGGGAATAATATGATGCAATTTGTTTTATATTAACCAATTTGAACCTGCCAAATTTCTTCACCTCGCAAATACTTACTTAGGTTTTTTCTTTGTGACTTCGCCAGTACTCTTGTGAAGGATACTCAATAATCGTCTAATAGTGGCAGGCTCACTTACAGTTTGATAGTGTAAAAGTACCTAAAATAACAATAGTTTACTTTTTTCAGTTAGTAACTTGCATTTTAAAATTCTACATTTACACCTACCTACATTGTAAGAGCCTGAAAGATCCTCAAGCTCTGAAGTTTGACTTCTGAAAAATTCTGTCTACTAATGCACATGCCAAAATAAAGAACTGGCCCAATGGTAGCACAACACGCTGGCATCCGTATAAAATCCATTGCTTTACTGATGGACATTCCTCAGTGAAGCATTTGTACCTCATGTTCACAAACACTCACCGGGTATGTCTCCACTGCAATTTGAGATGCAACTGCAGCACATGTAGACAGACCTTAGCTAGCACTAGCTCGAGTAACAAAAGCAATGAAACAGTGGAAGCGAGGGATAGCCTCCTGAGTATATACCCAGGGTCCCAGGCAGACTTATAGAGCCCATACTGCTATGGCTACACGGCTATTGTTACTCAAGCTAGCTAGATCCAAGCTAACTCAGGGGTGTCTGTGCTTGCTGCAATCACACCTCAAATTACAATGTAAACATAAACATGTTCTTTCACTCAGAGCTTATCTCCTGGGGAGCCACATCCTGGACTTTATGGGATCTTTGTGGACATGACTGCTAGATCACTCTTATGAGTTATACTTTTACACATTACAATAAATACTTCATTCACTCTACGTTTTTTGGTTACTATCCATTTTTGAACCCTACCACATCAGTGCAGTCCTGTGGCAGGTACTGAGATTTTTAGGTAATTTACAGCCAAGTGCATTTCTACAATCACGCATATACTGTCTTATTAATGACAGGCATGGCTGAAACCCCCACATTCTCTGAACAGGGCATATCGTCATATCAGAAACCAGCAGACACAGGCATCTACCTCCAAAGCTGTAACTCTGCAGCCTCTTTAAACTAGAATCTGGAATTTCAAGAGAATGCCACTGATTTCACAATTTTGTTTACTAAGTGTTTCCTCTCCGAGTTTAAAATTGGTTTTTAATCAAAAAGAATACTGAGCCACCTAGAAAGAAAATCAGAACATTCAAAGAGAAGAATATTTCAAGACTTACCGGGAATCCTTTAGTAATGGGGACATCAATATTAAAGATGAGGACTCGAGCTCTGAAACGAATGCAGGCTTTGATGGGTTCCTTGAGACCACAAAATATACAGCCAACACTACAAGAGGAAGAAAAAAGACAAATATTCTGATAGCATATTGGAAAAATGTTAAGCAGTATATTTTTAAGTAAACACTAAGTTAAAGAAGTGACACATTAATATGCTGTATGTGAAAAGAAAACATCACACTGTTAAAGCACCCAGTCAAGTGCATTACTACAGGATATAAAAGCTGTTTTATGGGTGAGCACAAAGAATTATGGCAAGATCCAAATGGACAAGTACCTCCACTGCTAAAATTCTTCTGAAATGACATTATTTGGTGAGAAGAGACACTTAGGAGAATAAATTAGCCTGTCACCCAGAGGTCATCTCTCTGCAAGATATTTTGGGATGGGCAAATTTGCAGTGCTGCTGCCTATTATTTACCTGTTCTGTACCTTGACGGCTTCAATCTCCAGCATTGTCAAACCTTGCAACTTTCATCAGCACTATATTCAGTTGCAAAAAATAAATCCACCTTCATAATAGAACTATACTGAATCTAAGAAGAGCAACTGGCAATGTTAAATCAAGAAATCATTTTTTTGTGGGCAAAGGGAGATGGGGATGAGTGTTGCCCTGTGTCACTCAGAACTAACCAGCTCTCCACTAACAAAAAAAACATACAGAAAGAAAACCAATGCCCTATCCCATGCATACATCACTTTGCTACTCACACACAACAACATCAGTTGTACCCTTTTAAACATGACCATAAAAAAAACTTTGGCCAAGGGATCTGGGCAACGCAGCCATGCCCTAGGAATTGGACAGAACAAAATACCAACAATTTCAATAGACCTGAAACTTAAGGACCTCTACTTCCCAAAAATTTACATCACCCAAGATAAACCACCTACAGAACATGGACAGCACAAATCCCACCCTAACTCCATTTGACAACAGCACAAGGACTTCTCACAGGAATACCACTGCAGTGAAGGAAATCAAAATAACTGTCTTCTTTCCTTTCATAAACAAAGTATAAATTTGCACAAATATAGAGGCTAGAAGCATTTGGTCAACCAGCCTGAAAGATCCATGTGAGTTTGGCACTCTGACCCGGAAGCAGAAAAGAAGCCATATGAATTATGTTACTAACAATGTTGCATGAATAGCAATTTACAAATAGCCAATACTCATTGCAACAGTTGTGGCAAACACAGTGTTAGATATGAGTAGGCTGAAATATGCTTATATAAACCATTTATTATTTATTTGAAAAATTGACATCTGTTTCCCAATAATTTAGAAACAGAATAAGGGCCTAAATTTATTGAATAAATTGTTCACTACAAATTTGGCCATATTTAGTTACTGGTACAAGGCTTGTACGTGCTGGCAGTTTAGACATGCTTTGTTGTCTGGATGATTTACAATTTGGTGAATTCTTAGTAAATCTTTTATACTATCTAAATTCTAAATATAATATTAGAGTATTCTCTGAAGTTCCATTTAGCAATTAAGATGTATGTTCTAAGATTCCAAGAATGGGAAGCATAAGCAAAAGGCTTTTACAGTCACTTCTGCCATTATTAGGGTGAATTAATCATGAACACGAACAGTGTTCTTCTGAGGTTGCCGTTGCACATGCAGCAGATGTTTCTAACGTTTGTACATGCAGGCCAGGTGATATGCATCACTTTGGTTTTAAATATCCTGGTAACCAAATCATTCTTCAAGTAAACCGCTGACTGTAAAGTGTAGTAGTTACAAGGTTTTTCATTAAAAACAAACGGTTGCTTAGACTGAAACTCAGATTTGGACTCACTTGATTTTGATGATATCCATGCCGGTCAAAGTGAGACTAACGTGATCTCCTGCTGCAGCCCAATCAACTGGTTCATCATGCAGTGTGATTCCTGGAAATGAGTAAGAACAGAACCTCACAGTGAAGTACCTAGGTTCTGAGCTACAAACATACAGCTCTGTTTGGGCCATTTGTGCTTCATCAACCATTACTCATCAATTTTCAATATGAATGGGCTGAGAGTAAAAGCTTTTGATTAAAAGCACAAAGGAAACAATTTTTTTTTTGGTCAGGACTTATCGCTCTCACTCCACCCTGTATATTAATATGGCTTTGTCTAAGTCATGGGAGTGGACCTGCCGCTAGTCACACAGTGCAGATGATGCGGTCTCGAAAATACTACTGTGCACTAATACCACAGTGCTTGCCCCACCCATCCTCTGATGCACATGAATATTTTACACCGCCTTTCATGTTCCTTAATGGTTCTAGTGTCAACTTTCATTTACCCTACATGGGTTAGCGCTCGCTGGCTCACTGTCATAGAAGGATGCAACAAATGATTTTGGGTTGCAGCATCATGTTATCTATTAGAAAGCTACTAAATAGGTATTATATTCTGTTTGTGAGGTATGCACTCATGGGTGTAGACCAGTGATCTCCAACCTTTTTACGCTCAAGATCACTTTTTTAATCTAAGGGCAACACAGGATCTACCCTTCCCCTTCCCTGATGCCCGCCCCTTCCCCAAAGCCCCACCCTGCTCGTTCCATCTCCCCTTTTCTCCATTGCTTGCTCTCCCCCACCCTCATTCACTTTCACCAGGCTGGGGTAGAGTGTTGGGGTTCGGGGGGGGGGGTGTGGGCTCTGGGCTGACCCTGGGATAAGGGTTTGGGGTGCAGGAGGGAGTGAGGGGTGCAAACTCTAGGAGGGAGTTTGGGTGCAGGAGGGGGCTCCTGGCTGGGGCAGAGTGTTGGGGTGCAGGAGGGGTTGCAGGGTGCAGGCTCTGGGAGGGAGTTTGGGTGCAGGAGGGGGCTCCATGGTGGGGCAGTGCTGAGGTGCAGGAGGGGGTACAGGGTGCTGGCTCTGGGAGGGGGCTCCAGGCTGCGGCTTGGGGTGCAGGAGGAGGTTCGGGGTGAAGAAGGGGGTATGGGGTATTGGCTTCAAGAGGGGGCTCAGGGCTGGGGTACAGGAGGGGATTTGGGATGCTGGCTCTGGGAGGGGGCTCAGGGTAGGGCTTGGGGTACAGGAGAGGGTTCAGGAGGGGGTATGGGGTGCTGGCTCTGGGAGGGGACTCAGGGATGAGGTTTAGGGTGTGGCCTCCTGCCGGGCAGCACTTACCTCCAGCGACTCCTATGCCTACCCCAGTCCCACACCACTCCCGGAAAAGGCCAATCCGCCCCCGGGGGGGGAGACTGACGGGGGGCATGTGGCTCCATGCACTGACCCTCTCTGCAAGCACTGCCCACGCAGCTCTCCAGGCCAATGGGAGCTGCGGGGATGGGTGGTGTTTGCAGGCAGGAGCAGCACGCGGAGGGAGACCCCTGCCCCCTGGGCTGCACTGGCCACTTCCGGGAGCAGTGTGGGAGGGAGGTGGGCACACTGCACCACTGGAGATCGCGATCAACCAGTTGGTGACCACTGGTGTAGACTTATAGGTGAGAATAAAAAATTCATCATGACTTTTAAATGAATGCTATTGATCAGAAGAAAGGTAAGTGTTATAAAATGAAAACTTTGGTAAATACTGCACACATTCACAGACCTAGGTCTGTTTCACTGCAGATCACAACAATTTAAACAAAACACATTCCATGTTAACATGTACCAAACTGTATTTCTTAGTTTTCAAATCTGTCTCTCCTGCTCCCTTCCAGAATAGGCATAGAGTCATTCAAATTCAAGCATGTCAAAGTCATGAGGAACTATTTTGTTAAGCCATGTTGATAATTACTTCACCTACAGGTGGCACTCCCATACATGGATAAATGAACTTCAGACTTTTCTTTCTGTTATAAATGATAAGCTAATAGCATACCATATACAAGTTACCATGCCTCAAGTTTGTATTTAAATATAAATATATTACATTATTTTCTCTTCCTTAAATGTAAGCATGTAATAAATAATGACTCCAAATCCTCAGCTACATTTGAGCCACTATGTGATGCTCCAGCACCAGATGGATCTTCCCAACATAGGATGGAGGATCCCCAGATGACGTAGACCAATCATAGTAGTTTCTGTGCTACCTCCTCCTCTCCTGCAACCTGTGTAGGAAAGTGGTCAGGGCATCCCCGCACTTAGCATACTCTGACTGCTGTAACTTGCCCTTGGACTCTAATGCACTAGAGAACCAGAGCAACAGAGTGCACTGGAGAAAAGACACATATAAACATATGTTTTAAACCATTGTTATTTTTCATCTAGTTTAAATATATCTAGCAGGGCATATCTATGCATTTTACTACTGCAAACTGTATGAAGATTTTGTTGATTTTGTTCCAACACATAATAATGTCATGTTTTTTACTTCTGTTCCATGTAATGGAGAAGCATTTGCACCTTAACATATTTAAATGTACCAGCCATTACTTTGCATATTAATATCAGCGCACAAATATTTTGAATTTTTTTTCACGAGGGCTAAATTGTTCAGTCATTAACCAGTGGTACAAAACAAATAATAAATTTAGCATCAACTCTTCCATATGACGAAATCAGAAAAATGGGTTTTAATTTCCCCCAATGCTGAATACTATATACTTAATTGTTAACACAAATAGATATTCAGCAATTTTCCTCAGTTATGTAACTTTTTACCATCATCAGAAAAATACACTGAAACAAAACTTATTTTCAACACAAATTCCATTCTCTCTTCCATTTGTTGACACAGGAATTAAGAAAACTGTGAAAAAATAAAATTAAATGCTGAAATTTATTTGGCATATTTTGAAAGGGAAATATGATTTAACACTCTTTTGTTCCTTGAAATTTTTAAGACTGCAGAAATATATTTGCAATTCTCCCCTGAGCACCTGGGATCCAGTTGGGCTGCTAAGTGCCTCCATCCCCAGCAAGGAATGTTTTACAGCACAACAGGATATAAAAATCTTCAGCAGTCAAGATTTACCTGCAAGGGCTGTTTAAAACCCACACAAAAATAGCAATGCTCATAAGTAAATCTGACTACTAATGATTTTTTGTGTTTCATACATTTTATAGCTATGAACTGCAGAATTCTCATATTTTCACTCAAAAAAACATGAGGCTGACAAATTTGGTATAACTAGCACTGTAAAAAAGATGAAAACCCATACGAACTTTCACATATCTTTCAAAGACAGATATTTATACCGTCACATCTAAAATTCGTTTATGCTTTCACATGTTATGTTTGACAGTTAGTATCAGTTTGACAACCTGTTACCATTTCAGTAACTGTTCCTAGACCAGTATTGACCTGAAAGTAAACAAGCTTTTGAATACTATACCTTTTGCAGTGCAAGTTTCATTGGGAGGCATAGCCAGAAGTCGGTCTCCAGTCTGTATATATCCTGCTTCTATTTTACCAGTCACACAAAATCCTGATCCTTGGTCTGTAATAAGCATGTTAATCATTTAAAATAATAAAACAATTAACTATATGGTAAAATGCATTTTTATATACAATTAACCCATTAGCAATGTAGACAGATTTTAATGTGATAAAAAGCATTTTCTCAGCTGAGTCAGTATTCATTACTTGTAAAGTCACCAGTTTTACATCATACTGAAAACAAACCATTAATTCCAAAACCCCTTGATCTGATATTTTTCTTAACTAAGAGCAGAAACCTATACTTTAAAATTCATGTGGTTGCATAAATATCCAGTTTTTAGCTTTTCAATACAAGAATTAGATCATTAGCCTATTTTAAGCACCCCAAACACTGTTTACAGACAAAAATATTTATTGAGACACCTTAATAAACCCTCATGCATTCATGCATGTTTATTGTCCAATGAACCAGAAATTATGGAAGCTCTATTGGCATTTTATACTCTCGGAAAATCAGCTAAAGATTGGTTTGCCACCCAAACTTACTGCAATAATGGTGGAAGAGTGTAGCATATTTTATGAATAAAGAAGTATTGGATTTACAAAGTATATTTCTCACTTTGAAGGTCTATATACTGGGTACATTTCTAGTCATAGGAATGTTCACATTGGTTATTTATTAAAAGGTGAGTCGTATGTTACTGTTCTTGCTCTTACGGACACACTTGAAGCAAAGTTGTTTCTCCCAAACTATGGAGACTGCATATATGCAGGTATGTTTGGTTTTACACAAAATGTCTTTTTAAACAAAGTTTTTAAAGTTTCAGTGTGCATCTGGAAACACTTCTTTTATGTATGTATGCATGCTATATTCATCAGAGATGGAATACATTTCCTCCTTTCCTACTCATTGCCATTACTGTAAGGTGCTCCAGTATATGTACCTAGAAAAGCATTACCAGATGTGCCAATGGGACATTTTTCCTCTCCATTAGAGCAAACTTATAGATGAATTATTACTGTGTTGGTCAAATGATAAAAAACATAACACCCCAAAAGTGTGGAAAGTGAGAGAACTGTGTATGCTAGAAAAAAACCAAAAACCTAAAATCAAAAACTATGAGCCCAAATTTCAAAGCTGGATGCATGTTCAAAGCTAGCTTTGAATGCAGAAATTCTTGGTGTGATCTGTATGTGCAACTATAATAATATTTACTATTTAAACAACAGACCCTATATCTGTAAACAGGGATATACTTCCCATAATCACCACCACCAATAAACTTGGAAAATGCAGATTTTTTTTATAGAGTAGGTTTACTGAAATTATTCATTTTAGTTCTTTAGTATATCTGTAAAACTAAGCTCAATGCAAAATTAGTTACTGCAAATAATAAAGCCTTTCATCATAAAGGTTCTCAATGAGCTTTACATACTATATACATATAGCAAAACTGTAATGACATTTACTCTCATATGCAATACACAGTACAGTCATGGTGGTAGTACTGGAAATTTTGGCCAAGGTACTGGGACAAACCCTTATCTAGTGTTACAGTATTTACCATGAGATCCTCAATGTTCTTGCAGAGCTGATAGGTCCTAAGTTTTTAAAGGTCTCTTTGAAAAAGACCCTCTCCCAATCTGCATGGAATGCATTTTTCTACCATTGCCTATATTTGAACCTAATTCCATTTTCACTGGCTTTTTTAACCTGATGTTCAGATTACTATACTATCACTCTGATTCCAAGTATGTACACACTATACAAACAATATGATAAAATCTTGAAGTTTCAACAGTAAAACAATACAATTTATGATAAGGCAATACGTTAATGGATACTATGTCAGGTTGGATATTAAATCTCAGATCACGGTGTCACTTAGTAATGGTCTCAAAGAATAAGAACTGGATTGGAAGCCAGGACCCCTGATTTCTATTCCCCATTCTGCAACCAACTCATTGTATGGCCATGAGCAAGCCACAATCTTTTACCTCAGTTTCTCTACCATACGAATAATAATACACACAATAATAAAAGTGCTTTGCACACAGAAAAGAAGAATAATCCCCTGAACAAAAGTCTCTTTTTACACTTATTTTATGGTCAGATTTTAACAGTATAAGAAATATGATTTTAAAATTATTTAAAATTATTTCAGAATACACACACACACATACATATTACATGTGTGTGCATTCATGTGAGAGATTTACTTACATCTTCAAAATGATTGGTCAAATAAAATTTATACACAGTAAAACCAACCTTTAAAAACATCAGACACGCATAATCTAAATGGTTTATCCACTGATCTCTGTGGTGGCTTGAAAGAATCTGAAAAAAAAATTGATAATACCTTGAGATTTCCTGTATTTAGTAATCAAAAAGACCATCTCACAATTTCTCACTTAAGTAATCAACTATATTGCATTCTATTCCCCCCCCCCAACTTCCCTCCCCACAAAAGAACATTTTTGATATAAACAAGATTACAATGTACCAAATAAATATTAAATCAAGCAGAATGGTACACTCACCAATTTGTTCTAACAAACATTTTCCCTTATACCATTCAGTGAGTTCACTTGATCGACAGCTTGTGACTAGATTTTCACCACCAAGACCACTTGTAGGGATATAAGCTACATCGGACTCCTTATTAACAAAACAAAACAAAAGTCTACAATAAATATACAGTGTTTCTCTAAAATGGTACCTTCATGAAAAAGCAGCAGCAAAGAGCACATTTTCAATATTATAACTGTTTTTAAGCTTATGGACCCTTTGCTTACTATTCCACATTTCCCTTGAATGAAAAAGAAAATACTGTGCCCAATAAGATAACACTTGGCTTCTATTAAGATGGACACTCAATTTATTCAAAATTTGAAGGCCTTTTTGGCTGATCCAGCTTCCTTCTATTTACTGTACATCGAAGCAATGAGACAAACACAGAAATATAGGTTACATGTCAAGGCTGCAACTTTATTAACTGTAATCAACAACTGAACTCAGCGAAGAACCCCTAACCCTATCCCTCAACTGGCAGGAATTTTCCAGTGCAGGTTGCTAGTTTGCCACAATGGCCTAGATTCACAGATTCCAAGACCAGAAAGGACAACTGTGATCATCCAGTGTGACCTTCTTTATAACACAGCCCATAGAACTTCCCCAAAATAATTCCTAAAGCATATCTTTTAGAAACACATCCAATCTTGATTTAAAAATGGTCAGTGATTTAGAATCTATTACAGCTCCTGGTAAATTGTTCCAATAGTTATTCACCCTCACTGTTAAAAATTTACACCTTATTTGCAGTATGAATTTGTCAAGCTTCAACTTCCAGCCACTGGATTATATTATACCTTTCTCTGCTGGAATGAAAAGCCCATTATTAAATATCTGTGCTCACGCAGGCACTTACAGACTGTAAGCAAATCACCCCTTACCCTTTTCTTTGTTAAGCTAAATAGACTGAGCTCCTTGAGCCTATCACTATAAGGCATGTTTTAATCCTTTAATCATTTTTTTTGACTCTTCTCTGAATCCTCTCCAATTTATCAACATCCTTTTTGAATTGTGGGCACCAGAAATGGACACAGTATTCGAGCAGCGGTCACACCGGTGCCAAATACAGAGGTACGATAACCTCTCTTCTCCTATTTGAGGCTCCCCTGTTTATGCATCCCAGGACCACATTAGCCATTTTGGCCACAACACCGCACCAGAAGCTAATGTTCATATAATTATTCATCATGACCCCCAAATATTTTTCAGTGTTCTGCAAGAGGAGGTGCGGAATGTCCGGGAGAGGGATCATTGGGCACGATGCGAGCTGTGACAAGTAAGTCTGTCTTGGCCAAATAGGAGCAATCAGAATGACGTAGGGTACCTCTTTCGGGAAGCCCGACAAACGAAGCCATGACGTTCATAGCATCACCGTAGGTGTGGAGATGGACCTAGCTGCCGTATCGAGTGCAGACTGCAGTAATGTCTTTGCCACTAATTGGTCCTCCTGGATAATGGCCTTAAATTGGTCGTGATATGCTTCTGGCATCTTTTCAATAAAGTCATTGAGTTTTAAGAGTAGCAGCCGTGTTAATCTGTATCCGCAAAAAGAAAAGGAGGACTTGTTAGTCTCTAAGGTACCACAAGTCCTCCTTTTCTTATTGAGTTTTAAGTAATTTATGTAATCATATTTCTCCGTGAGGGCCTAGTAGTTGGCGATATAAAATTGTAGAATGGCTGAGGAGTATGCTTTTCTACCAAAAATGTCAAGACTCTTCTAATCCCTATCCTAGGGAGTAGCCCTTGACTGGTGTTGTCATCCCCGGGAGTTTAAGGCGTCCGCCATGATGGGGTTGGGTGGCAGGTGGGAGAATAGGAATTCAGATTCCTTAGCAGGCACATAGTATTTTTTGTCTGCTCGCTTGCAGGTTGGCACCACTGATTCTGGGTTCTGCCACACAGTCTTTGCCGGGTCTAAAACGGCCTCATTAATCAGGAGGGTGATCTTTGAGGAGGATGTATAGTGGAGGATGTCAAGGAGTTGATGGTGGGTGTCCTTGAATTCCTCCAATGGTATCTAAAGAGTGTCTGCCACTCTCTTTGCCAGCTCCTGGAAGGATCAAAAGTCATCTGCCAGAGACGGTGGAGGAGGCATGACAGCTTCATCTGGAGAAGGAGGAGAACATAGTTCTCAGTACCGGCTTCCCGTTCCTCAATATCTTGAAGCAGTTCTGAAGCTGTCACTGGCAGCGCTAATGTGGACTTGCATACTGGGAGTGTCTTTTTAGAGGAGTGCTTACTCCTGTCCTTCAGTGCTGATGACTCGGTGCCCGTGCCCATCAGGTCCATGGGCCTGTCAGTAGTACCGGTTGCTGCTGGCCTCCATGAGCCAAGGGAATCTTCAGTACTAAGACCATGAGATGGTCTCGGTGCCAAAGACACCGAGCGAGATGGTGATCGCTTATGGCTATCTCAAGGCTCACTGTGGGGACCTCACTCTCTCTTCTTAGATGATTTATGAGAAGGGTCCGTAGCTTGTTTTCTCGACCCACAGCCCTTAGACATAGAAGGCTGTGGGGAAGACTCATGTCTACCAGGTGACTGGGGTGAGAGCTGCCTCCATGAAGATGGTCTTCTGGCAGACCTCTCTGTCTTTGTGAGATCTGGGCCAGAGTTGTTGACAAAGACCACACATTTGTTGTATGTGGCCTTCCCCGAGGCAGTGAATGCACTGAGAGTACTTCTCTGCAATTGGGATCGCCTCTTTACTAGTGAGACATTTCTTGAAGACCAGCATACCGGGCACACCCAGTTGTGGGGAAGGGTCCCCGACAGGGGAGAAAAAGCAGGCAAGAAATTGAAGTCTTTTCCCCTCCCTCCAATAAAATAAGAAAGGAGAAGAAGACTACAACTAGAACTAGGAGATTAACTATAGGTATGTAAAATAAAACGACAGTCTTAATGGACTGCTAATGGCTCCGCCTCTAGCCAGGGGCTGTTGAGAAGGAACTGAGGGGGTTAGCCTGCATGCGGTGGCTAGCACAGCACGAGGAGATACAGCACATGTGCAGGCCTAATGGACATTGCTACCGAAATTCTCTGATCAGCAGCGCAGGGATTCAAACACACTTACAGTGGAGCACCCATAGGGACACTACGCAAAGAAGAAACCTCACTGCTTAAGACATTGATTCATATACCCCTTGTGACAGATAATGCAATACCCTGGATAAACCTTACGGAATTAAGTTAAACTTTACTGCATTAAATGCAATACCTTTGTGGGCAACTGTATTAACAATGCAATTACAATCTCACAACAACATATAAGTATGTAATGTCTCTAGGAGAAGGGGGCATGCTGCTGAAATTCCTCTGGTTAGCAGCCTCTCAAAGCTTTATTCTGGGGAAGGGAACCATTATCTGGCTGATTACCTAGTCACAGTTTCTTCAAAGGTTCAAACTGGATTCTCAAGAGACCAGCAGACAAAGAATGGAGGTTGAGATAAATAATCTGGTGATGAACTGATTCAGGGGTTTTATTCCGATCCAGTAAATGGGCAAACTCCGGTCCAAAGAAGGCCCCAATCATTCAGAAAGGATGGCTACTTAGGCCCCATAAGACTGTGTTCTTGTTCAGAGCAAACAGTGTGGTGAACTTGAAACCACAGGAAAACTTCTGGGCAGGGATCTGAAGGACTTCTCTTCATGTTGGAAGGGGTGATCCCTGGCAAACTTATTACCATGCATGTGGGCTCTTTTATTGTTCCCCTGCAGTGTTTTTGCCTTAAGAATAAAATAGGCTTGATTAGAAAGAACTGTGTGGTGACTTATAACTGGGGCAAATAAACTGTGTACAGTCTCTGGGGAGAGAAGCGAAGCATGCCCTGCTTAGGCAGACTGGCTTTTGCTGGGAATACACAGGGAAGGCAGGAAACTTGCCAGCCTGGAAATACCCTGGTCAGATGGGAGCAAGATGTGGGTCTCTACCCAAGAAAGGCACCAGCTGCAGAGCCGGAAGCCTGAAAGTGGGTGCCCTTGCTGGACCATAGAGGGGAAATACAGGTGCAGTTGCCCTAAACTGTGACACTGTAACAGGGTCATCAAATCCCCACCAATATACATTAATTGGGACCTGACTGAAAGCCAGGCAGTTGGCAGAGGGTGCTAATTGACTGAGCAGAGATACAGCTGAGGGCTTAATTGGATGGAAGGAATCACAACAATTGTGACTATATAAGCAGACAGGAAGGAAATGCTAGGGAGGAGAGTAGGGAGCCTGAAGCAAGGCAGGACTGGCTGCAGCTAATCCTGTATCCTTCCCCAGAAGCAAGCAGAAGAAGCTGGCTACTCTCTGTGAAAAATATGTACACAATACTCCCGACTGTAGCCTACTGAAAGGATATAATAAAGTACAAGGGTGGTTAAGAACACCCGGAGCAGTTACTGAGGCTGGAAAAGACTCTCAGGAGACCCCATGACATCCCCCACCCATCATACAATGAGAGTGTCAGGACCAAAGCCTGCTTCCTTCTCAAATGAGAAGGGTCCCAAAATTGCACTTGCTAACTCACAATGTGTACTATCTACAGTAAGTCCCCTAAACAAGACCTCTTGGATACCAGAAGAAAGATGTATAAAATGTGGAAAGTGTTTTCTTCTGCCTTGATGAAAACACTCCTTCCAGACTCCAAAGAAGGCAACCAGCCACAACTCTGGCATCCCAGGAGATCTAAAGTAAGGGGAGGGTGGGACTGCTGGAAGGGCACCAAACACTCGCTGTCCACACCTGACACTGCCTAAATACCCACTAGTAGGGCATGTGGGGTACAATTCAGACTCTGCTATGTCCCATTAACCCACTAATGGGTTCAGCACAGGCGGCACAGCAAAAACCCAGACCTTGCTGATATGCCCAGGCAAAACTGATACAAACTCATCCCACCTTAGTCCCAGTGTACCAGCAAGGTATGAACAAAGTGTTAACAATCTGTGAAGGTATAAGAGATGGTATATCCCTCGGTTCAGAGGCTGGTAGCTGGCTGGCTGATTAAACCCTATCCACTGCACATAGGAAAAGACTGGCAACTTGCTGTCTCTCTCTCTCACACACACAACAAAAACAAGAGGCTGTGAAGTGTTGATCCTGGTTTTCACTAAGAAGGCTTGAAATAAAAATCCCACAGCAATGAATGACTGAAAAAACTCTCCTCCCTGGATTCTGTGAGGACCCTAGGCAGGATTTTCCCAGTGAAGGAGCTGGCTCTGCAGGCACAAGCCTGGATCTAGCTGGAAGAGGGTGCTGTATAGGAGGCCCCAATCCTTTACAAATCTCATAATCTTAAATTTACTTTACCTTAAAGCCAGCTTGTTTAAGAAACTGGCCAAGTTTACTGGTAATTTCCTGAAATCTCTCCTGTTGCCAACTGACCTAAAATAAAAACATATTTCGATAAAAATATTGGATTTTGGCATATTTCTCTATACAAATTATATTGACCTCTTATACTGTACCTTCCCTAAGATCTTCTATGAAAACTTCAGTTCAAAGATTAAGCCTAATGAATAAAATGTTCATAATGTTTCTGCCATATTTTTGAGAAAAACAGCATAGAGCACACTATGAAAGAAAATAAACTGAGGGCCTTATTCTATAAAGGGCAAACCTTCTGGCCTCAGAACACAGATCCCCTTAATTTAGGGCACACAGGAAGGGACGCAAGACTGTTCACTAAAGGAAACTATTAAGCAAGTACCTGGTCCATTTTATTGACTGCAACTGCCAGTTGTGTTACTCCAAGAGAGCGAACCAATAACCCATGTTCTCGAGTCTGTCCACCAGTCTCGAACCCTGCTTCAAACTCCCCCCTGCTAGCATCCACAACCAAAATAGCCACATCAGCCTAGGTAAGAAAAAAGATGGTTAGGAAAATAATTTCAACAAGAAGAATGAATTATGGATAAATATGGTCCTGAGTGGTCACACAAAAACACATCTTAACCCTCTATGGTCACCAAGAGAATATCAGCATGACTTCAGTTGAATGAGGATTGATTTCTAGATCACTAATGTGGACAGGGAAACAATGAGACATGTACATACACTCATGTAACCATGAGTATGGTTAAATATGGAGACAGCAACTTTATTAAAACTATTAACCAGCTGGAGCTACTATTAAAACTACCTGACAGAGCTGTTCCAGTGTGGATTTCAAATGGGCATCAAAGGCCCTGCGTTCTACTAACCAGAGAATGGGTATAAGGGAAATGCCTTCTCCGTACCCTCAGGCCTGCCCAGGAACCCTGGGTCCAAGCCAGAGTCCCAATTCATGCCCTTCCTTCACACAAGTGATAAGAGGGATAAGATGAGGTGAGCTGAGCCACACACCAAATGACCCAGAGACATATCATACCTCATCACTCTGTAATGTCATGACAATGCCCAAGCAGCCCCTTAGGTTACAGGGAACTCACATCAGACTCTCATTTAACCAACCAACCACACCTCAAAACTGCCAAAGCTGCAACAAATAAAATGTAAGCCTCCAAATATCTACAGTTGCCCTAAAAAAAAAATTACGCTCAGGGCTGAAAAATGCATAAACTATTTTATTAACACTGTGTACTGCAGGACAGATCATGGCCTTTGATAGGGCTGCTTTGCATTTTGCAGAACAGCAGTTGGGGATTCCCTCAGAATGGCAAAACTCCCAATTACTGTAGAGCCATCAGAGTCTGTTCTACACCACCTCTTTATAAACACTTCCTCATAGTGCTGGAGCATGGCAATAGCAGGTCTCCAGTAATCTCCTACAATAGAACATCACTCAAGCCTCTAATTACATTAAAGGCTAGAATGGCCCCTGGCAGCCGAAGGATGGAAGGAGTGTAAAGGAGGATTAAAACTTCCTCTGCCCCACCTAATCTTCACCTGCAGACCCAAGCTCTGGTGCATTTGAAGATCTGGACTTGTATATTCTCACCATGTTACTTACTTGTACAGTCACCAATATGAATCAATAATTTAAATAGAATTAAAGGAAACAGTACAGTTAAGTGCAGCATTTTCCAATATTTCTGAGATTAAAGATCCCCTTTTCTACTTAAAAAATTAAAAATAAATCATGGACATTCTGTAACATGCATAAGCATCCACACCATAAAAAAAACACAGCCCAGTAGATCTGCCATAGACTACTTGTATGATTTTGGGCATACAATTTCCCAGTGTGCTACAATTTCTCCATTTGAAAAATTATGATAATATCCACCTTTGTGATGCACTTTGAGACCTTACATAAGGCCCTCTATACTAGTATTGGGTAAGACTCATTATAACAAATATGACTAGGAATTACTTTTCAAACAAATATACAGTAATGAGAGTAGAGCCCAAATTTGCTTCTTGCCTGTTACTGAAACTTTGGCAATTATGTCTGCACAATAGTTTAGTCAGACTTTCCTGCAGGCCATAGTGACTAAGGCCAACTAACTGGCAAAAATGTGAAGCGGACATTGTAAAACAGGAATTAGTTCTAATACGAAAGAGAACATTACAACACATTTTAACTTCTAACATTCGAACCAGTAACAGGAATATGGACTGTATCGTGCACAGCAGAAGCAGCAGCTCAAAACAGTACTTTGTGAGAACCCAAACTGACTACCCTGACTTCTCTGCATGTAAATAATCAATTCTGTTAATAGTTTTTTAAATTTAAGTCTATGCTTTTAAAGAAAAAAATTATCACATAGATAGATACATTTAAATGTAGCTCTGTTAATCTCTCTCATTCAATTTATTTAATTAAAAAACATCTATACAAAGCTGTAGCTGCCATTACTCTCAATCTTACAACATAAACACACCCAGCAACACTGAAAAACCAAACTTTCACGAAGGAACAGATTTAATTCAGCCCAGACAGCCAGCAAGAAAAGCTTCCTTCCATTCCCCATCATTCTGAGAACATACCCTCAAATCCTCTCCAGAAAACCCTATTAAATTGACGGTAGCTTTTGAAGCATGCCTGGTAGGTCACTGAATTCAGGCTATTTCAAGACCACATTGCAAAGCAAGTTCCAGAGTCCCAGGACTCCCACAGAGACTACCCTGCTAGCAGTCCCCTTCATTTCATAACAGGGGAAATCCAGCTCAAGAACCTCTGCAAGACTGCAACTGTGTCAGTATGTCAAGTGGTGATCTCTCTGGCAGGCAGGTCCCAGCCATTCAGGGCTTTAACATGTAACTACCAACACCTGAAACTTCACCCGGAGACCAACAGACAGCAAATGCAAATCCCAGAGCATTAGCGTCATGTGCTTCCAGCAAGATGGCCTGCCCAGTAAGCTAGCCAATACAATCTGCACCAGCTTCAGTCTCCTGAATGTCTTCACCTGTACACCCACATAGTATGTTATCTCCTGTTTTCACTCAAAGCTTCTTACAACACTTTACCCTATAAAACTTTTTCAGCACTACCTGTTGAGCAGTACATACATCTCAAGTTTGAATATTTAAAGCTAAACTGTTCTTGGAGTTATCCTAGTGCAATAAAGTATTCAAAGTAGTTCGTTAATGAATGTGAAAACCTTTTACCTCAATATAGTTGACTAACCTAAAATACTGCCTTTAAAATGTCCACAAAAGAATGTCAGCTTTCAGTTTAGAAAAAGATTGAGACATAAAAATAAAGACTTATTTTTCCCCATATTTTTTCTACAGGTTAGGAAGCATAGAATAAATTTACATTTATGATATTTTGAACAGAACAGAATAAGATTTATTAACTGATAATATGCAGTATATAGAAACTCTGTTAAAGATTCCACTTTTTCTTTTTTTGTTTAAAAAGGTTAGATTCAAATAAAGTAGAATACGAAATTATAAAACATCACATTATATTTGATAGGTGCAGTTAAGAAATGTTCTCTACCTGTGCAGCTCCTGTGATCATATTTGGGATGAAATCTTTATGTCCTGGAGCATCCATCAGTGTAATAACTTTAGTCTTTGTCTCAAATTTGGTCATACCCACATCCATTGTTACTCCCCTTAAATAAAACAAACATGTAATACACCATTACAACTGCTTCCAAAGTTCACCACACAAAGTTATTAAATAGTAGACTTAACAAATCAGAACACTGTGGCTGCCTTTTGATTTAACCAGAACTAAATTTTGGCCAATTTAATAAGTCTATTTGTGACACTGACTTTCCCTTTCATTGGAGAAACTATCCATCTGCATTGGAATTTCATCTTAAAGAAGTTAAGAAAGCATGTGCTACTGAGAGAAGTTTTACTCTCCTTCCCCTTTATATGCTGCTTTGCTATGTATAAAGATATTCAAATCTAATTCTGCTATGCCAGGCAGGAGAGATGTATAGTCAGCCAAAAAATGTAGATAGGAAGAGAACAGGCAAACAGTTGAAGTCCTAGAAGCTGATAATATGATAGTTGTATACAATAACGGATTATGCCTCGAATCAAAGAACAAGTAGCAAAGTTCAGAATTAACTACTAAAGCGCAAAGCAGCTGTCATAATTTGTAAGTCAGTATTTTGAAGTTCTCCACCCCTGCAAAAATAGGCATCAACACCAGCAAGAGCACAACCAAGAAAAAATTACTGCGTATACAACTACAGGAATAAGATTATATTTTCGTAAATGTCCCCCCCCATTCACATATGCCTGTTATCATTCAGAAAGGGCAGAATAGTTCTGGACTCAATTCTAAATTTGACTAAATAGCACCCAGGGGAAATTGCCTTGGCCCATCTATTTTTTACTCATGACACCAAATGACAGCAAAGAACTATCTAAATATTTGAGGAGAGCTTCAGAATATTTTAGTTTTAAAATATAGGCTTGAGAGCAGAGAAGGATGAGGGAAAAATCATTCAAGAAGTTCTTAGCCTGTTTTGAGGGTGGAAATTCTCTAAGTTTCCCTTAAAACATGGAATAAATCTTTTATTTACAGAAATAAAGGCGAAAAGACATTGTTTCCATTATGTATGTCCTGATGTTTAAGAACACTTTCGTTTGAAGGCAACATTTAGAAATATTTTATTAACAGATGGCCAAATTCCGTTTAAACTTTGAGACCAAAAACATTTTTCACATTTTTGTCTGCAACACTGATTTTTGGTGGAATGGGGTTTTTTGGCCTTTTCACACACAAGCTTGTACTGAACATATGTACGGGAAGACTGGCATATGCAGAAGTTTAGTTATAGGTATGAACTGCACAAGTTCATTTCTCTTATTTTTTAAAAAGCTAGACGCTCTGCAGCCCACCCCACTCTCTATTCCTCTGCATCAGTTTACATTTTCAAGGTTATCTATGCAACCAGAGGAGCTTGAATAAAATGATACCATGGGTGATGAGCATGACATAAAAATACAATTACATTAGATAAACAAATTTCTTTCTGTGGTTTTAAATGAAACCAAAGATACTGGTGAATACCACAAAAACTGTGGTAAGATATTAATTCTACAGTTTAGTTCATGTTTTTCTGAACACAGAAGGTCATTGTCCAAAGATCCAATTTCTACAGTTTTAAAAAGCCATTTTATGAATTTTTTTTAAATTATCCACATCACTTCCTCCTCATGTATTTCCTCACTGTAATACAATTTAAAATGCATTACACAGAAAAAATATTTACACATTTTATTTCAATGTAATATGTTACTGGCAGGGACTTTTCAAAAATAGTTCTAATATTAATTTAACGAGTCAGATATATTAGACCAAAAATTTCACCTTCCTTAAACTCCTCACCTATGCTGGTGCATTGATAAAACAAATTCTATCAGCTCCTCATACTGAGGATTTTAACAAAAAACACCCAACTTCTCAATGCCATTCCATTTCCACAACCAAGATAAGACACTGACTTTTCTTTCAAAATGGTGTATATCTATGTACACAAAGAGGATAAAATATTTCCTACCAAACATTTTAAAACATTTAATATAGGTAGCACATAGCTAATTAGTAGAATGACATTTAGTAACACGTTACAATCAGAGAGAACATTAGTTCACACTAGAAGATAACTTGCCTACCTTTCTCTTTCTTCCCCAGTTTCATCCAAGACCCATGCATACGCAAATGAAGCTTTGCCAGCCTTTTTGGATTCCTGCTCGTATTTGTGCATAGTTCGTTTGTTCACGTTGCCCAGAAGGTAGAGTAAATGACCCATTAGAGTACTTTTACCTGCATCAACATGTCCTAAGAAGGGAAGTAACCATTAGACTACTATTACTAATTTACACATTTTAGACTTCATAATACAGCTGGAAAAGAAACACACTGGCAGATATGGGAATCTAATCCCCTGAAGTTTTGTTTCATGCTCATGCAATTCACAAGAGTCTGATAATCATACATAGTAGAGAGAGGGAGGGGTGGGGGTGGGGGTTTCTAGAGAGAAGAAATAGGTGAAGTTTGACAATGACCTCTGTTCTGCCAAACTCATGTTAAAAAGAATAATGCTAAAAAAATGAGTCAACTTTAAAGTATTTTTTATTTTGACAAGGTGAGGATGAGGGACAGGCAGAAGGCCTAGTTACTACTTTAGTCCATGCAGTGGCTCCCTCCACAGAGGAGGGTAAAGCAGACAGGTTTTTAGTGCAATCTGAGATGTTTCCTTTCCTAAACAGAGAAGTGTCTTGCTTCTGCATCACTCCCAGACTCAACAAGCACACATTTCTGGCCCAAAATGTATTCAATTTGGAATTAAAATAAAGAAAAAAGGGTATTACCTATGACCACTAAATTCAGCAGCTGTTTTCCTTCTTGCCTCTTCTCCAGCTCTGCTTTCACATCTATTTGTTGTCTTGTCTTGCTGGACTTTTTCACTGGAGTAGGTACTGTACTCTGCTCTTCTGGAATCTGAATTGTTTGGGATGGAAGAGCTGATTTAGAGACCAACTCAACTATTCCAGAAGTGACACTGGAATCTTCAGATGATGGTCTTTTTTGAGGTGTATTAGCACTATGACCATTCTCTTCAGCAATCACACTAGGGAAAGCAAAGAGAAAACAAAGATTTATAGGGAATGTCACTGAAGCCCTACAGCTTCAGAGAACAAAGGGAGTGTCTCCAGTACAGTCCAACCCTTCAAATTAAGAATCTCTGATAAGTAGTTAGAGACTATTAAAATGGAAGTGATAAACAACGGAACACAAATGACAGATACAGGCTCTGAATATTCTTCCTGAAAAGCAGCCTGAACAAAAGCAAAAGAAGAAAACATCCCATGTACTATTTGAAATTCAGATAAGACAAAAAAACCCTTCCTCATGGCCACTTCTTTTGATGGGGAGGGAAGAGACAGTTATGAGAAGCAACTAATGAGGGGTTGTCTTTGCTGCAGAGTTAACTTGGACTCTTACCTGGAGGTTGTTCCTAACCTGGCTCCTGTCCATACACAAGAACCTCTCACCCAACTGTGGTGGTGTTTTACAAACAGCTTAGCTGACTAGTCCTTGGATATAGGTTAAAGCCTGAGTGTTGCTAATACTTGGGCTGATAATGCACCCACTTTGTTGCATGCATGCAGGCTAAACCACTCGAGTGCTAGGAGTTCTCCAATGCCTTCCCAAAAGTCAGCATGGTTGCCATGTTTATGGAGAGTTGTGTTGGGGAAGGTAGGTTTAATTAAAAAAAAAAAAAAAAAAAAGGGAAGGATGGTCTTATGATTAAGGCGATGGCCTTGGATTCAGGACATCTGCAGGAAGAGCTGTCTTCCCAACTCTACCACAGATCTTCTGTGTGACCCTGGTTACAGCATTTCCTTTCTCTTTCTGACTCAGTTCCCCATCTGTAAAATAAGGCTAACAATCCCTAATGCACAGAGGTGTCATAAGGATAAATTCATTAATTAGAGTTGCTCAGATACTTATGGTGATGTCCACCACAGAAAAGCCAAACACAGTAAACAAATACTGAAGACCGAAAAATTTCCCATTCTGGCTTATACCCAGAGCTTCAGAAAAATCTACTCATTCAGTCTCTGTGCATGTAAGCTGCCTGGTGAACTAGAATGGGATCAATGGGAAGGCATAAGTTCACACAGCAAGATATGAAAGACCTCATTAAACAATACTACAGTATTATAGTGTAATGGCCCAAATACATCAAACTACCGAGACTGCACTGTTTTGAACAATTACTGCAAAATACTGCATGTCAGAGGTGACACTGGCCCTTTAAGAGGGAAAAAGCCAATGCACCTGTGACTTCTCAGCTGACCCTCAACTGGGCTTAAAAGAGGACACAGAGAGCTGACAGAGTCAGGAGGAGGACAGGTGAGAGCTGCCTGAGGAAGACAGGAGAGACGCAGCAGCAAGCTGGTACAATAAGCGACTGGGAAGAGCAAAAGGTTGATGGTGAGGACTGGCCAGAGCTGGGGAACCCCTTGTGAATCAGCCCCTATAAAGAAGGATAAGAACCAGCCTGGTTAAGAGAAGCTGAGCCCAGTACAAGAGGGTTGATACTGAAGGACAGATCCAAGGAGCAGGGGTAGGACTCACAGGCAGAGAGGTCTGGTCAGTGAAACACTGCAGGGAGTTCTGTTGTGGGATACATGACTTGGGGCTATGGGAGAAAATGTGGGCGAAAAGCAGGTCTTGGAAATCTCAGGTAGGTGGCCTAGAGAATCCAGCCTTGACACAGAGGCTAAAAGGAACTGTGACCAAGTGAATAATGACTCTCGGATAGGTGATCTGGGAACAGTGACCTTTGAATGGGATTGAAGAGCTTCTGCATAGTAAACACTTGTTTTACTTTAGGATTTTTAGAAGAATTGTTTTTGAGAAGATTTGTGGACTGCATCCCTTTAAATTAATAAAAGGTTACAAAACTGCCACTAAGATAAAATATTACTTTTCACAAGTGGATTTCAAGGGGAAACTGAGGCAGGTGTACATGTTCTGCACCAGCTTGCCATTGGAAAGTGCTCCAGGCAGTGCCACATAACCACACTTCACTTTAAAAAAATATTTATAGGGAATGGAAGGATGTTACTGCAATAATCATATCTGTGTCCCCCCCTGCCTCCAAACCCCATTACCCTTTTGCCGTTGGCTTTTCTGTAGGCAGATAATTTTATTCATCACTTTTGTCCCAAGAAGGCCTACCAATGGAAGCTAATGCAGTCTCAAGTTGCATCAGAGTGAGTTTTCATGGTTCACTTTCCATTTACCTGTAAGAGTATATTTCTCTGTTTCCTCCCCTTCAGCTTTCATAACCAAAACTACTTTTCCATATACATCAGAATTTTGTGATCAGCATGGTGTTCCGCTTCATCCTTTTATCACACGATGGCATCCAACAGTGTAGCTGACTCATTTTCTGCCAGTTTTCAACCCTATTAGGAATCTCTTTCTTACTTTAGGCCAATGGTTTTCAAGCTGTGATCCGTGGACCCCAGGAGGTCCATAGATTATGTCTAAGATTTCCGAAGGGGTCCATACATCCATTTGAAATTTTTTAAGAGTCCACAAATGAAAAAGGGTTGAAAACCACTACTTTGGGCTATTTTCCATGACACAAATTATAGGGAACAATTTAACCCAGATTTTCTAACTCTTATAATTGTAGTGTCAGAGACAGCTTATGATCTAGTCAGGTTTCTAACTAAAAAAAAATTAAGCCTGGTGAGGACCCACGTTGCACACCTGCAAAGGAAGTCTACCACATGTGATACAGGAAGTGGCACTGGTGATTTCATAGGTCACACTCTTTCCTCAAATTCAGAACTAAACGAAATGGTCCCGTACTGTATCAGGACAACGTGCTGCTGAAGATGCCATCTTCCTGATGAGATCTAAAGCCAAGGCCATGACTTCTGATGGTCATTAAAGACCCTGTCCCCATGGCACCCCATTTAGGTGTGTGTGAGCACTTTTGTCTTGGTTACATTCAAACAAAATAAATTCCCCTTGTAATTTAAACTGAAGAAGCTATTCTTCACTTCCTGTGCTAAAGATCTGAAAGAAATTGATCATTAAAACATTCATATTTAAAAGTAGTTAAGGGGGAAAAATGACGGCATCTGAACTAATCTACAGAAAAATATAACATCGCTCATCCATGCTTGCTTTTACTAGACAATATTTCAAATCAGCACCTATTCTGCATTGTATACCACAGTCCTTCATTTTTTTTTAAATTACTTAAACAAATAGTATGTCAAGTTTAAACTGAATGCCTGTTCTAGAAACAAACCAGTACTACGTTCATTTCATTCAAAATCACCTTCCCCAATTCCTGTCTGTTTAGACATCTATTTCATAAAACAAAATATATAATTAGTTTTTGCTCCAAATACACATGCACAGAGAACTGTAGTGAGAGAGCTTTTCCCACTACCTGAACAGTAGATTTTAAATATCAGAAGTTATAAAGTAGGCCAAATCAGTTTTGACGGAAGTCATGCATTATTTCGGACTTAAATATGTAAACATACTTTACTTGTATGAGGCTTTTCCCATCAAGATTAAGAGGCTCTTCCAGCCTTTTCTCTGAGACTTTTTTTTAGGTACTTATACTTCGTAATTTTCACACCCAGTGCTTTCAGACTAAAGTGTAATACTTGCACATATTCAAAAGAACAGATATACTTTATATTGGTCTCCTTATGACATTTAAAGATCTAGAGAGAAGTTCTTGCATAAGAAAAGAGGTCAAACTTGACTTTGTAGATGGCGACCCACTACCTCCCCTTTCACTGTCTACATGACTTCCCAGGCTAATTAAAAACAAAGGTTAAAAGAGAAGAAACTATATGAAACTACAATTAATGCAACCCCAAAAGCAGAATTCAGAAGTTTTTCTGCAGCTTTTCAAGCACTCTTCTAGAGATTTTTATACTAAGGCTACCCAAATACCAAGGCAAAGACAAAAAACCAAGAGCACTGAACAACAGATTCAGAAGTTAATCACAGGTTATAACTTTTTTATTGGCTTAACTATATTTATGAAAGTCTCAATTTCTTAGCAGTAATCTTTTATGGCTGTGTAATAATTAGAATTTTCTCAGAAAATTAGTCTTTGATAATTACTTAGAAAATGTAAAGCTTTATATGCTAGGGGATTTTCTTTCTTCAGAGTTCTGGGTGCAATTGCCAGTACAGCAGTCTTTAGGGATCTCAAAATGCACAGTCAAAGAGACCATCAATTTATAGAGGTCATAAATCTCATCATTGGAAGCCTATGTGCACAGCCTCAACTATCCATCCTCCTCCAGCAATACTATGAACCTTTTCAATGAGGCCCCTAATGGCTGGCTACCACTTCCCCCCACTTAGTCATTAGCTATTTGTCACATAAGTACCCTTACCTATAGTTCACTCTCCATGGGACTGAAGAAATTAAAAACAGAATGTCAAGTCCAGGGTGGGGAGTCACTCCTCCCTTCCAAATTAGTGGGGAAAAAAAGCTTACTGTTGGAAGTCCTCCCAGAAAAGAAGTCCTGCTGCCATGCGGCAAGGAGCCTTGCCTGAGTCCCCAGAGTGTCCTTCCCTGGTAATGCACTTTTGAAACAGTGGACACTTAAACAAAGCCTTTCCTCATCTCACTTCTGTGAGAGCTGCATGATGGGAACTGGGAAGGGGACTTGGGAAACATGAGGAGGGAAAGATTTTATAAAGGAGGGTTTGGAGACTCTTGAGGAGTGACACACTAGATGTGCTGGTTGCAAAGGCAGATGAAAGCACAATAGGGAAGAAAGGAAAGGAGGTGAGGAAAAAGGGGATGAGGGTAAAAGGAAGAGAAACTATAGAAGAAAAATGGAAGAGAAGAATTATGCTGAGTAGCTGATGTAAGGTAGAAAAGGAATAAAGAAAGGAGAAAAGGAAAAAAAGTAAGTAAAGTCACAATCTTAAGATTATTAAATGTATTCATTTGTATACTTATATTTTGGTTTGAGTATAAACCTAAGAGTAATAAGGGGAGGGGAGATTTGGGAATTCAAGGATCAGGATTGGAGAAGCAGAAGGGAGTGTGATGGTGCAACTGAAGATGGGAGGAAGGAGAAAATGGACTTTGCAAAGTGGAGGGTCAGGCAAATAGGTTGGGGGACCTGCTTATAAATGGGACAGGGAAAATTGAGGCGCTTGGCAAATAGAGTGAGGGTCTCAGTTAATCAAATCCAAGTTCTCAACTTGACCCAAAACTTTATTTCAGGTACTATGATGTCACTGCTAGAAGAGGAAGCACCACAATGACATTTTATCAAACACATGACAATATTGCCACAACACGAGACATTACTATCACTGATGCAACACCATGATGTGAATAGAAGCATCAAGATGATGAATCATAGTACCAAATACTCATGGAGCCTCAGTTGAAAAACCAGAAGCTGTATTTAAATTGATCATCAAACTTCCCTTAAATAGGCAAAAAGCAAAAAAACTAAGAAAAAGTGAAGCAGTTCAAAACACAGTAGGAGGAAACTCTTTCATTAATTTATGGAAGGAAAAGAAGCTTCAACAACCTCTATCCTAGAAGAATTCTCAAAGTGCTTACGCAGTTGACTGTTCTCAAATAATACATGCATACACCACTTTGTGATCTATGTACTTTTAGAGACTGTGTTAGAATGTCTGTCTGTCTCAATACTGCAAATTAAGTAAAATGCAACAGAAAATGTGCAGTTCCATCTGTTTGGTTTAATTGTGTGAATGCGTTATAAAATGTGCAATTTCTTCTGATACGGTTTAATTATGTGAATTTCAGTTAAATATTCTTTGTAATCTTCCAGTCACCAGGGATACTAAACCTCTTTTGTACAGCAAGCTCTCTTTGGGAAACTTACATTTATTAAGGAAGCTCTCCAAATTGGTTTGCCCATTCCAAATCATAGTTACACACATTTGGTCAGCATGGCTGAAATAATCCTCATTTGCTTACATTTGCTTTCGTTTCTTTCATGAATTCAGGCACAGACAGAAAATGGTAATATTTTCTTTAGTTAGTGGACCAGAGAAGCAGTTTGTCAGAAATGAACAAACCACATTTTTCCAGGATAATCCCTGTAAAATATCCACCAACACCAAGAAAGGCAACCAGAACTCTATAAGCAATTCACAACTGCCAGTAACCATCCATTTGTTTTAATAAGCTTCTTTAAAGAAGAAAAGATCACACTTTATATTAAGGTTCCATTTGCAGAGTTTATAAGGGATAAAGTATTTATAAAATGTTTTAATAAATGCTTAATTGATTGTTATGGAGTCCAACAGATTCCTTATAACCTTCTGTAACAGTGAAGTGCATTAATGGCTATAAGCACATACTAATCTCTGTAGTGCACTTATAAAAAAAAATCTATTTTTTAAACCTTTGTAAGCCATTTATAAATGGAACCTTAACAGCAAGAGTGACCAAAGAAAGCTAATAAAGAATCTTTCATAGGTATTAATAAACTTTGCAATTCCCCCTGATCCTAAACAACATACTATTATGCTTTCAGTATTCCAGATCATACTAGTGTAAAAGAAAACACTGTAGGACAGAGACTCAGTGTTGGCTTTTTTGTTTGTTTCAAGTTCAGAACTACATGTGTAACAGCTGCAAAGGAGTGATAAGCTTGTAAAGCAATACTCATATTTTGGCTAACAACTCTGGGTCTAGTTACAGGCACCACCACTAGGCTTCCTACGGACTAAACTGTCCATTGTACGGCCTTCTCCAACCTGACTATGCATGTAAAACACAAATCTGATCAACTAACCCTCCAAAAAGTGCTCCTTGTTTGCCAGGATGCTTCTCTGGCCGTCTAGCAGGACTCTCTTCAGATCTCACATCTTACATAATCAATAATGACCTTTCCATGATTCCACTAGAGTAAAGCTCCATTAGGAAGGCAGGCTCTATTCAAACAATGGTAGCTTTTTGCACAGAACAAAGTCTTCCCCCATCCTAATTAGTGCATCACTTCTATAATGTTCCCAACTATTTTTAAAGGAAGTACTGCATGAGAAATTAAACCTCTCTCAGAATACTGAGCATTCAAACTCAGCTGGATGACAAGCAGCTACTTCAGAGTTGAAGACTGCTAGCATACAAAACAGCACCGCCACTAAAAGGGAGGCATATACAGTTCCAGTTTAGCATCACTAGAGGAGAGAAAGGGATAGTGACAACCCTGCCAAAACTACTGATGATTTCAAGAAGGAAATGGACCACCAGCTGCCTATCCTGAATTTACTTTAGCCTCTGGATATGGGAGTAGTCTTCCAGAGTTTACCTCCCAGTTGCCCCAAGAAATGGACAACACAGGAACTCAAAGTGTGGCTGTTGTTCAACCAACGGTACATGCATGGTCAGCTCCAAACTGCTTTTTTTTAATATGAAGAATATTTTTAATTGTGATTTTTGTTGGGCACTTAAAAACAAAACTATTCCTACAATCCTTATAGGACTGTTGAAGGATGGAGAGCTTTATCACTTCCATCTACTTTTTCTCTTTCTTTTTTAGAAACTTTTACTCAGAGCAACGAGTTTTACCACTTCCCATGCAGAACCACAGACTATAAAAGGTGCCATAGGAAACACTAGAGAGGGAGGGTGATCTTCTGTCCGTACTGAAGTCAATGAGAGTTTTGCCACTGATTTCAATAGGGAAAAGATTTCATCCAGAGTCACTGGTTACTATGAATAGATGTGTGTCACTGGTCATATCTTAACTCTATTTCACAGATTCCCCAGCAGTAGTGGCAGGATTTTGAAAGACTCAAGGAGTTACATGTTAGATTCAACTTCCAACTCACATATTATAATTTGCTCCAGGTAAGTAGCTAAAAGTAGTTATTGCCACCTGATGAATATTCAGCGGCCTGCGTGAAATTATAGTCTCAGTGCAGTGCCCCATGAGTTGACACCATATTACAAAGCCACTATCACAATTGAAATTAATTGCCCTTAGATAGCATGGTTGATGGACAGTATAGAAAATCCTGTAACAGACAGAATTGCCAACTTTCTTGGCAGTCTTAGCAGAGGCAGAACACAGAATGCACATGAACACTCTCTCATTTCTAAAATGATCACTCCAGAGCAGAGTAGTACACACTGATGAGCCGTGCAGGGCAGTTTTTTCTGCTGGTGCTTGTGATGTCCTTTTTCTGATTCAGACACTTAACATGTTGCTATATTTTTCCTATCAAATGAATGAGTTTTACTATGGAAGAAAGCGGACATCCCACACAATGCTCTCATAGCTCAACTTCACTCTCGCTTTATTCCTGATATATTTCTAAAACTACATCTTCCACTAACTTTCTTTTTTAAATACATAAAAAAAGGAATAGGAGATTCTACTGTTGCAATGTATGATACTTAGCTATCAGTTGCTCACTATTAAAGATTCAGCTCTCTGAACTCAAATTATTTTCAGAACTGTTTTCTTTAATCTGTTTGGTCTTTAATCTGTGAAAAGAAAGACTACTACTCAACAACTCCTAATTTAATCTGACCCTCCTAATTTTGCTCAATCATCGTATTATTTTAGAGAGCACAAAAATGGCCAAATTCTGCCTTCTAATATCATGTGTATAGGCCTTCCACTTAAAGCAATGGAAGTTGCATGTGCAATGGAGGGCAATTAGCCTGAAGTGATTATTTTCTCCATAAATTATGTTCTCATTGTTTAAACTATTTCCTTTCAATGAATAACCAATTATAGTTTTTAGTGACTTGTCTCATAATTCCATTTAGAAAATTTATTTTTAAATAAACTAGCCTCCAGAAAGATAAGCGTTAGCATTCTATGAAGCGGATGTTTAAATAATCTGACTAGTTGATATCTCTGCACTATTCATAGTGAAAGGATTTGTTAAACTCACAACGTGAGATGCCTTCTTCTGAAAGTAATTATGAGTCAAACAAGAAGCCAAGATGGTTAGTTTTGCAGAATGTACACTAAAAACTCTGTAAAAATATATAAAAAAGAAGTAAACTTGCTACAGGTGCACCAGTCTGAAAGAAGAACTGTTAAAGTATCTTGAGGTATAAAGCTTGGTTTACCTTGGCACTTCAAATCCCATAGCTTGTTTCTTTCCAGACACAGTCATTTTGGTAACTTTCGGCACAATTTTAGAATCGATTCTGGTTGACTGGGAATCTCTTGGTTTTCCTAGCAGCAGAAAAATTAAAGTGTGAACTTAAAATTGGAACGAACATTGATAGCATAATAGAAGATTTTACAAATTAAACTCCTAATGTAATCCATTTTCTGACAGCCCAGAAAGTGTGAATTTCACACTTAAAGTAAAATACAAACATTTTCATTGTGTATCTACAATGTAATTACCCATGGGACGACATAAACAAATGTATTTCCAGTGAAAGGCTCTATTGTTTCTCCACTGATTTAGATGCAGACAGTGTCATTCAAAAGTTACATAATTTATTTTATAGAGTTTTTGCAGAAGATCGAGGGTATCTTCCCACAGACAATGAGAATGAAAAAAAGTTCTGTACTTCATTCACTGGCTAGCAGAGTGGAGTTGACTTGTTCTTGTTGAATGTATGTATCTTAAATGAGAGAGTTTCAGGTCACATATTTTTACTACTATTTAAAATTAAACAAACCAAACCACGCATATAATATGGTTTTACTTTGAATTATGTGAACTGGTATTCCAGTGGTCTTGCAAAACCTAACAAATTTGCAATCAAATTCCTTTGAAGGCTGTGTAAAAGGGTCATTGACCTCTGAAAGAGAAGAATCTCACAATCCCAGCAACCTTCTTCTTAAGTCATGGCTCTGAGATGCAGTCATATTGTCCAATAAACCAGTAATTCTAATTTTCAACCAAATGAACAATTCTTTCTTGATGAATAAGTATTTAAATTGTTCTGCCTGACTACAGTAAGATGGGTTAAGAGTTGTTTGATCCTACCACTCAATGGTTAATTTTTATTGTATTTTAAGCACAACAGCTATATCTTCAAAACCACACAATCAAATTGCTATACAGGTTATATATAATTGTGGTCAAAGCTCTTAAAGTTATGTTTCAGGTGAGGAAACAGAATACCACAGACAGTTCTTTAATAGAGAGCAAGCCAAAAGAGCATGTGCATTTTTTTATTTTTTTTTATGATCCCACAACTGGTCACAATATTAAATATTTAATTAATGAGTTTATCTTCATCTCTCTTTGCTCAATTTTCCCCACCTTTAAAATGGGGATAATGATGCTCACTTTTATTTGTAAAGCATTTGGAGATCTATGGGTGAAATGTGCTTACAAGAGCTAAGTATATTAATACAAGGATTTTTTTATATGTGTAGATATATATACACACTGAGAAAAACTGCAAATTTTTAGATTTAAAAAACTTTATTCAAATATGAAAAATAATAATTGGTTTTGATCAAGCACACACACATCCAGAGGAGTTGTAAATAAGGGATAAAATAAAATAAAACGCAAGAAAATAAAGGAGTGATAGACACAAAAAACTCAGTTACTTATGACATATGCATGAGATGATATTAAGTTTATGGATCATACACAAATATGATGCAACTAGTAATGCATAAATTACACAACTGTCTAAAATAAATGGTGGGGATTGAAAACTTCTCATGTTGCATGGCTCACAGACCACTGGTTGAAAACAAAGTATTTGTTTGGTTTTAAAGCACTTACACAGGTCAACTAAAGACTATCTAAACTGAGAGCTATTCAACCTGAAAAATTACATCATTTTGCTTTTTCTCTTCCCACTGACTCTCTCTAGCAGCCATATCTCAAAATGCTTATTTAATTTAATTTTATTACTTCTTGACCCCATTAATGCCTTAAAAACTAAAACTTAAATCCTAAAAAAAATCTGATTCTAGAATCTGTAATTATATTTCTTTTTGTAGCTCACAGAAAACTAGTATCCAGCCCCCCCAGAGAAAAATTTTAACATAAGAATGGCCATAGTGGATCAGATCAATGGTTCATCTAGACCAGTATCCTGTCTTGCGCCAGTGGCCAGTGCCAGATACTTCAGAGGAATGCACAGAACAGGGCAATTTATTGAGTGATCCATCACCTGTCAGCCAGTCCCAGCTTCTGGCAGTCAGAGGTTTAGGGACACCCAGAGCATGGGGTTGTGTCCCTGATCATCTTGGCCATTATCTTTGAAAACTCATGGCGATCGGGGGAAGTCCCAGACGACTGGAAAAAGGCTAATGTAGTGCCCATCTTTAAAAAAGGGAAGGAGGAGGATCCTGGGAACTACAGGCCAGTCAGCCTCACCTCAGTCCCTGGAAAAATCATGGAGCAGGTCCTCAAGGAATCAATTCTGAAGCACTCAGAGGAGAGAAAAGTGATCAGGAACAGTCAGCATGGATTCACCAAGGGCAAGTCATGCCTGACTAATCTAATTGCCTTCTATGACAAGATAACTGGTCCTGTGGATGAAGGGAAAACAGTGGACGTGTTGTTCCTTGACTTTAGCAAAGCTTTTGACATGGTCTCCCACAGTATTCTTGCCAGCAAGTTAAAGAAGTATGGATGAATGGACTATAAGGTGGATAGAAAGCTGGCTAGATTGTTGGGCTCAACAGGTAGTGATCAATGGCTCCATGTCTAGTTGGCAGCTGGTATCAAGTGGAGTGCCCCAAGGGTCAGTCCTGGGGCCGGTTTTGTTCAATATCTTCATAAATGATCTGGAGGATGGTGTGGATTGCACCCTCAGCAAGTCTGCAGATGACACTAAACTGGGAGGAGAGGTAGATACGCTGGAAGGTAGGGATAGGATACAGAGGGCCCTAGACAAATTGGAGGATTGGGCCAAAAGAAATCTGATGAGGTTCAACAAGGACAAGTGCAGAGTCCTGCACTTAGGACGGAAGAATGCCATGCACCGTTACAGACTAGGGACTGAATGGCTAGGCAGCAGTTCTGCAGAAAAGGACCTAGGGGTTACAGTGGACGAGAAGGTGGATATGAGTCAACAGTGTGCCCTTGTTGCCAAGAAGGTCAATGGCATTTTGGGATGTATAAGTAGGGGCATTGCCAGCAGATCGAGGGATGTGATCGTTCCCCTCTATTCGACACTGTAATCTGGAGTACTCATCTGGAGTACTGTGCCCAGGTTTGGGCCCCACGCTACAAGAAGGATGTGGAAAAATGGGAAAGAGTCTAGCGGAGGGCAACAAAAATGATTAGGGGACTGGAACACATGACTTATGAGGAGAGGCTGAGGGAACTGGGCATGTTTAGTCTAGGGAAGAGAAGAATGAGGGGGGATTTGATAGCTGCTTTCAACTACCTGAAAGGGGGTTCCAAAGAGGATGGCTCTAGACTGTTCTCAGTGGTAGCAGATGACAGAACAAGGAGTAATGGTCTCAAGTTGCAGTGGGGGAGATTTAGGTTGGATATTAGGAAAAACTTTTTCACTAGGAGGGTGGTGAAACACTGGAATGCGTTACCTAGGGAGGTGGTGGAATCTCCTTCCTTAGAAGTTTTTAAGGTCAGGCTTGACAAAGCCCCGGCTGGGATGATTTAATTGGGGATCAGCCCTGCTTTGAGTAGGGGGTTGGACTAGATGACCTCCTGAAGTCCCTTCCAACCCTGATATTCTATGATTCTATTCTATGATTCTAATGGCCATTGATCGACCTATGGTATGAACTTACCTAATTCTTTTTTTGAACCCAGTTATACTTTGGGCCTTCACAACATCCCCTAGCAACAAGTTCCACAGGTTGACTGTGCATTGTATGAAGGAAGTATTTCCTTATGTTTGCTTTAAAACTGTTGAGTTAACAACTTCATTGGGTGATTCCTGGTTCTTGTGTTCACTGAAGAAATAAATAACACTTCCTTATTCACTTTCTCCACAACATTCATGATTTTATAGATCTCTATCATATCCCCCTTGTTGTCTCTTTTCTAAGATGAACCGTTCCAGTCTTTTTAATCTCCCCTCTTGTGGAAGTGGTTACAAACCCCTAACCATTTCTGTTGCTCTTTCTGTACTTTTTCCAGTTCTAGCATACCTTTTTTCAGATGGGGTGACCAGAATTGCACACAGTACTGAAGTTGTGGAAGTACCATGGATTTATATACTGGCATTCTGTGTTCCCCTTATGATCTATCTACCCCTTTACTAATGGTTCCTAACATTCTATTAGCTTTTTTTGACTCCGTTACACATTGAGCTGATCTTTTCAGAGAATTGTCCACAATGACTCCAAGATCTTTTTCTTCGGTGCTAACAGCTCATTTAGATTACATTTTGTATGTATAGATGGAATTATGTAAATTACTGTACATTTATCAACACTGAATTTCATCTGTCATTTTGTTCCCCAGCCACCAGTTTTGTGAGATCCCCCTGTAATTCTCTGCAGTCCACTTTGGACTTAACTATACTGAGTCATTTTTATTGTCTGCAAACTTTGCCACCTCACTGTTTACCCGTTTCCAGATCATTTATAAAAAAATTTTTAACTACACCAGTCCCAGCACAAATCCTCAAGGGACTCCGTTATTTATCTCTCTCCACTGTGAAAAATGACCTTTTATTTCTACCCTTTGTTTTCTTTCTTTTAACCAGTTACTGATCCATGAGAGGATCTTCTCTCTTTTCCCATGACAGGCTTACTTTGCTTAAGAGCCTTTGGTGAGGAACCTTGTCAAAGGCTTTCTGAAAGTCCAAGTACAGTATATCCACTGGATCACCCTTGTCCACGTTTGTTGACTCCCTCAAAGAATTCTAATAGATTGGTGAGACATAATTTCCTTTGACTCTTCCCCATCATATCATGTTCATCTGTGTCTCTGTTTGCAATTATAGTAAAGAACAGAATTATCAGTTTCCCTGGTACTGACATTAGGCTTACTGGGCTGCAATTGCCAGTATCACCGATGGAGCCATTTTATAAAAATAGGTGTTACATTAGCTATCCTCCAGTCATCTGGTACAGAGGCTGATTAAACAATAGATTATATACCAGAGTTAGTAGTACTGCAATTTCAAATCTCAGGTCCTTCAGAACTCTTGGGTGAATACCATCTGGTCCTGGTGACTTCTTACTGTTTAATTTACCAATTTGTTCCAAAACCTCCTTTACTGATCTGTCACTTAGGCTATGTCTACACTACCATGGTAAGTCAACCTACGCAATGCAACTTCAGCTACGTGAATAATGTAGCTGGAGTCGACCTTAGGTCAAGTTACCACAGGGTCTACACCACAGGGGGTCAACAGGAGAAACTCTCCCGTCGACTTACCTTACTCTTCTCATCGGGGGTAGAATACAGGGGTCAAATACAGGGGTTGACTGAAGAACGATCTGCTGTTAATTTGGCGTGTCTTCACTAGACCCGTTAAATCAACCGCCGGTTGATCGATCTCAGAGCCTCAATCTCTGAGATGTGGTCTTAGAAAGCATAGCTCAGATCTGGGAATCTCCCTCACGTCCTCTGCAGTGAAGACCATTTTAAAGAATTCTTTTAGCATCTCCACAACAGCCTTGTCTTTCTTGAGTGCTCCTTTAGCATCTGAATCACCCAGAGGCCTCACTGATTGTTTTGCAGGCTTTCTGCTTCGGATGAACTTTTTAAAAAATTGCTATTACTTTGTGTGTCTTTTACTAGGTACTCTTCAAATTCTTTTTTGGCCAGCCTAATTATACTTTTATTCTTGACTTGCCAGAGTTTATGTTCCATTCTATTTTCCTCAGTAGGACCTGACTTCCAATTTTTTAAAGATGTCTTTTTGTCTCTAACCACCTCTTTAACTCTGCTGTTTAGAGACAGTAGCATTTTTTCATGCTCTTACTTTTTTTTTTTTGTTACATTTGGTGTGTGTGTAGACACACACATTTTGAGCCTCTATTATGGTATTTTAAAAAAAAATTCATGTAGCTTGCAGGCATTTCACTCTTGTGACTGTTCCTATTAATTTCCATTTAACTAACTACTCATTTTTGTGTTGTTCCCCTTTTTGAAGTAAAATGTTACTGTGGTTATCTTCTTTGGCATTTCCCCTGTACAAGGATGTTACATTTAATTACATTATAGTAACTATTACCAAGTGATTCAGCTATATTCACCTCTTGGACCAGAATCTGTGCGCCACTTAGGACTAAATCAAAAATTGCCTCTCCCCTTGGAGCAGCTAGTCCTGGAACCCACAAGAAGCAGTCTTTAACAGCGTCTAAACATTTTATCTCTCTATCCCGTCCTGAGGTGACATGTTCCCAGTTAATACAGGGATAACTGAAATTTCTTATTATTGGGTTTTCTATTATTGTAGCCTCTCTAATCTCCCTGAGCATTTCACAATCACCATTCTGGTCAGGTGGTCATTAATATATTACTACTGCTATACTCCTTATTCAAGCACGGAATTTCTATCCATAGAGATCCTATGGTACAGTTTGATTTATTTAAGATTTTACTATATTTGACTCTATGCTTTCTTTCACTTATAATGCCACTCCCCACCAGTGCGACCTACTCTGTCATTCCTATATATTTTATACTCTGGTATTACCGTATTCCATTGATTATCATTGTTTACCCAAGTTCTGTGATGCCTATTACATCAATATCCTCATTTACTACAAAGCTCTCAAGATCACCAATCTTACTTAGCGTTGTAGCATTTGTATACAAGCACTCATAAAATTTGTCACAATTTAGCTATCTACCATTATGTGATGTAAATTAATGGAACTCTCTTTTGTTTAACTGTTTCTTTTCCATTTCTACCTGTACTTTATAAACTTCCATCATCTCTCTTTACTAGGATATAGAGTATCTCCTTTAATAAATCCTCCCCTAAGGGATATGTCTGTCCAAACTGTGGGCACTTATGCACCTCTCAGCTTTTTAAATACTACTCTATTACCTTCTAAAATTTACATGACAACAATCTGGTTCCGTTTTGGTTTAGGTGGAGCCTATCTTTCCTGTATAAGCTCCTCATTTCCCAAAAGGATCCACAGTTCCTAATAAACCTAAATCCCTCCTCTCTACACCATTCTCAGATCCATGCATCAAGATCCTCCAGTTCTGCCTGTCTAACTGGCCCTACACGTGGAACTGCAAACATTTCAGAGAATTCTACCATGGAGGTCCTGGACTTTACTATCTTACCTAGCAGCCTATATTTAGCCTCCAGGACCTCTCTCCTACATTTCCCTATGTCATTGGTATCTACATGTACCATGACCACCTCCCCAGCACTGCATATAAGTCAATCTAGATGTCTTGAGAGGTCTACTACCTTCGTACCCCGAACGCAATTCACCATGCTGTTCTCCCAGTAATCACAAACCCAGCTATATTTCTAATAACTGAATATCCCATTACTAATACCTGTCTCTTCCCTACAACAGCGGTTCCTTCCGCTGGAGAAATATCCTCAGTGTGAGAGGATACCATGACATCCTCTGCAAGGAAGGTTCTAACTATGGGATCATTTCCCTCTGTGCCAGTTTAATGTTCTCTTTCTCAGAGACTTTCAGCCTCCTCAACAGCACAGATACTGTCAGGATGAGGGTGGGACCACTATACCGTGTCCTTGAAAGTCTTGTCTGCATACCTTGGTCTCCCTTAGCTCCCCCAGTTCGGCCACTCTGGTCTCAGGAGCCCATACTTGGTCTCTGAGGGCCATGAGCTGATTGCACCAGTTGGAACACTCTGAGTTAGTATACAGAAACAGCTCTGATTTCTAAATCTAGCTGTTTGACACAGTGAATGATAAAAACTGAAATGGGTGGGAGGACAGGAGAAAGAAACTGAAATGCCGGTGGAGAAATCAAGATAATGAACAGTAATATGTAATTTTTGGATCTATCTCGCAACCTAGTAGGGATAAGGACACAGGCTACATACCGTCTGAAATCTGAAAGTCCTGTGTTTGGAATGGTATACAGTAATTATTTCTAAACCTGAAGATTCATGAGATTTAATATTAAAAGTTTCACTGGTCTCTACGTCAAGTAGCATGTTTTTGACAACGATCCAAGGGCTAAATACCTCAAGTCCCCATGTAATTTTAATTCCCTGAATGTATTTGTCATCTGTTTCTGAGAAAGCAAACCAAATATCTTCAAACGCATTAAACAATTTAATTTCTCACTTGTCTGATAAAATTTTTCAAAACCTGAGCATTAAGATTACAATGTCTTTTTGACATGTCAAATTGTGTATTTCCACTTTGGTAGTAATGTTTAAGCACTCAAAATGGCATGCAGTAAAAACTACATTTTATATTGTAGAACAGACATCAAGTTATTCAATTAAGCTAATATGATTCCTTAGGAAGATTCTGTATATAACCAAGAAATCAGGATTGAAAGAGAGAGTTAAACCAAAGCCTAAAGCATTCATGTTGTACAATATTAGGCAGTAAGTTGGATCTAAATCTAGAAAATTGTAAGAGCTGGACAAAGAAGTGGGAACAAAATGTGAACGTCATGAAGAATTAGATGGGGAAAGTTGTCTGTTGGTTATCTCCCAAACTGTAAAAAATAATGCAATCATGTCAGCATTTACATTAAAAATAAACTTTTTAACATTGCAATACCACTTCAGTACAGGAAGCAGGTTCGGAGCAAACAACAAACACACAAATGGAACTGCAAGAAGATACCACTGTAGCACACAAATAGATATAACTTCAAACCAAGGTTACTTTATTATTTATACTGATCGGGGCACATCTGAAGCACTCTATGCACTTTAGTTGTTTATAAAAACACAATATAATAAATGGAGCAATACTGGACTGTGAGCACTTCAGGTAAGGACTGTGCCTTCTTCTCTTTTTGGAAAATACCTCACACACTGTGGACGTCAATGAAAATATATACATAAAATGTTAGCAAGAAAGTCTCCCAACTCAATACAAACAAAACTCTCTCTTCTCCTTTCTGTTCCTGTTCCCCATCAATCCACTCCCCCCAAAGGAAGGCAAGGAGAATTAATTGTCCTTGTATAGTGCCCTAGGAACAATAAGACCTTGTCTACACTAGGAAGTTTCGGCGCAGTAAAGCAGCTTTCTGCATTGTAACTCCCGAGGTGTACACACTGCCAAGGCACTTAGTGAGCAGAAACTGCACAGCTGCAGGGCTATAAAACCACCACCCCAAAGAGCGGTGTTACAGCTTTCTGTAGACACCCTGGTCGATTACAGCGCTGCAACTGGCATCCAGGAGATGTCCCACAATGCCTGTTTTTGCCTCTCTGGTTATCAGTTTGAACTCTACTGCCCTGCCCTCGGGTGACCGTGAGCCCCACCCCTTAAATTCCTTGGGAATTTTGAAAGTCCCCTTCCTGTTTGCTTGGTGATGCGTGCAGTGGTCTCGGTGCATCTTTCCAGGTGACCATGCCTATTCCACACACCAGACAATCCCACTTCGAGCAATGCCAAGCTGTAGGACCTCATCAGCATTTGGGGAGAGGAGGCTGTCCAGTCCCAGCTGTGCTCCAGCCATAGGAATTATGATACATACTGACAAAGTTCATGATGCATGACAGAAAGGGGCCATGACCAGGACACACTGCAGTGCAGGGTCAAAGTGAAGGAGCTGCTGGTTCTATAAAGAGCTGGATGCGATACTTGGTGGAGACGCCACCTCCATTGCGAAGGTCACTGTAGATACTTTGGTGGTTCATGTGCCAGTCGAGAGTGAATTGAGCCAGGAGGAGGAAATCTTGGACAAGGATGTGGAGGGAGAGGGGGACATAGAGGCAGAGGATGACTCGGAGGCTACAGATGCATGCAGCCAGGAGCTCTTCTCTATCCCGGAGGATGCTAGCCAGTCACAGCAGTCAGATTTCATGAAGCGCAAACAGGAGAGGAGGCCCCTGGTAAGTGGCTTTGATTTTGGGAATCGCTGAAGCGAATTTTGGGGGGCAGGAGGGTTGTAGAAAGAAGGCTTGTGTTTGTGTGATGCGTGTACCACCACATGCCAAGTCTTTGTGTGGCAGAACAGGGTGTTGATTGACTCTCTCACTTCACAGGAATCTGCCTCAGAGATCTACAGGAAACTCTCATGAAGATACTGGGAAATCCACAGCCACAGGTTCTTTGGCAGAGCTGCTTTGTTTCTTGCCCCATTAAGGGTAACTTTCCCGCAGCACTCTGCCATCACTGGGTTGGGGGGGACGGGACCATTGCTGCACACAGGCGAGCCGCATAAGGGCCAGGGCAGAAGCCGCAGTCTTGCAGAAGTCCCACCCTTGAATCCCTGCTCACCCTCACCAGCAAGATATCTTCCATAATGAACACAGCCTGTGGAAAATGTGGGGATAGTAATGATTATAAGGCCCCCCACCTACAGTGCTGGCTCTCCCCAAGAGCCACGTGCCCCATACGGTCCTGGAACACTGATTTCCCCTGCCCCTGCGGTTACTCACCATTCTGGGGGTCTTGTGGGTCATGTGTGCTTGCCTGGGGTCAGCCAGTTAGTGACAGGTATGTGAATAGTGGCTGAGTTTTAAATCACTGAATCAGTGGTCTGTGTGTTGCAAACAATACTGCTTCTCTAAAATGTTGCATTTTGGCTTCACAGATATGACCTTGGCAGCCCAGTCTCCCTCTTCATTATCGCCAGCTGAACGGCTGCGCAGAATTAGAAAGCGGCCACAAAGAACTAAGGAGGACTTTCTGCATGAGGTCATGATGCACTCCGTGGCCAAAAAACAAGAATTGAAGGAGTGGTAGGACAGCGAGAAGAGGGACCGAAAGGAAAACGCAGCAGGCCAGAACGAAGCTACAGAGCGGTTCTTAAACATTACGGAGCACCAAGCAGACACATTCCAGGCACCACTGGCACTGCAAAACAAGCAGCTCCACGCCCGCCCTCCCCTGCAGCCATTGTCGCAAAACTTTTTCCCATGAACCCCCCAGACACTGCCAACACACTCTTATCAACCTCCTGGCGCCAGTCTGTACCCACTGTATTCCACTCCTCCTCCATCACAGCCAGCACTGAGGATTCCCAGTACCACTGCACTCAATACCCATCCCTCTGCAATTCAGCACTGCTAAAGTGCAGTACCCACTGCACTGTACTCCAAAGGAGAAGGTTGGATATATATGATGAGACACCTGGCCATATACAAATCTTTAACCATTCCAGGACCCCACCACCTTCTGGGACCTTCCCTTCTCCCATCCCCTTCAGTGCAGATGTGTTTTTTTGTTTGTCTCTCTCCTCCGGTTGTTGTTTTTTAATAAAAGAATTGTGTTGGTTTGAAAGCAATCTTTATTCTATTAATTGAAAGCAGACAGAGCCCTGCAAAGCAACAGGCAACTTTCTTAAACCTTCATAGTGCATTGTCTGTGCCAATCAAAATCACCTCCCAGCATTACAAGCACTGCACTCCCGAGCATAGCAGCAAATATTAGTGGCTTTCAGCTTCAAATTGTTGCCTCAAGGCATCTCTGATCCTTATGGCCCCGTGCTGCGCCCCTCTAATAGCCCTGGTCTCTGGCTCTTCAAATTCAGACTCCAGGCGCTGAGCCTCAGTGGTCCAGCCCTGAGTGAAGTTTCACCCTTCCCTTCACAAATATTATGGAGCATACAGCACGCAGCTATAAGCATGGGAATATTGTCCAGCCTCTCATATAGGCAGTGCCAGCAGGCCTTTAAATGGCCAAACGCACAGTGCTGCTTGCTGCTGTCAAGGTGCCCCATGTATGGCTTCATAAGGCACAGCATTAAGGGGTAGGCGGGGTCTCCCAGGATCACAATGGGCATTTCGACATCCCCTACGGTGATCTTCTGGTCCGGGAAGGAAGTCCCTGCTTGCAGCTTCCTGTGTTCCAAAAGATGCGTGCGTCATGCACCTTTCCGGACCAGCTTGCATTAATGTCCCTGAAACGCCCATGATGATCCACAAGCACCTGGACAACCACAGAGAAATACCCCTTCCGATTAATGTACTCGGTGGCTTAGTGGTCTGGTGCCAGAATTGGAATGTGCGCGCCATCTATCGTCCCTCCGCAGTTAGGGATGCCCATTTGTGCAAAGCCATCCACAATGTCACGCACGTTGCCCAGAGTCATGGTCTTTCAGAGCAGGATGCGATTAATGGCCCTGCACACTTCCATCAACATGAGTCCAATGGTCGACTTTCCCACTCCAGACTGGTTAGCGACCAGTTTATAACCTATCATTTAAATCAGCTTCTGTACCAAATGACTGGAGGATAGCTAATGTGACACCAATTTTTAAAAAGGGCATCAGAAGTGATCCCAGCAATTACAGGCTGGTAAGCCTGACTTCAGTACCAGGCAAACCGGTTGAAACTACAGTAAAGAACAAAATGGTCAGACATATAGATGAACATAATTTGTTGGGAAAGAGTCAACATGTTTTTTGTAAAGGGAAATTATGCCTCATCAATCTACTAGAATTCTTTGAGGGGGTCAACAAGCATGTGGACAAGGGGGATCCAGAGGATATGGTGTACTTAGATTTTCAGAAAGCCTTTGACAAAGCTCCTCACCAAAGGCTCTTAAGCAAAGTAAGCTGTCATGAGATAAGAGTGAAGGTCCTCTCAAGGACTGGTAACTGGTTAAAGGACAGGAATAAACGGTCAATTTTCAGAATGGAGAGGGGTAAATAGTGGTGTCCCCCAGGGGTCTGTAGGGGGACCAGTTCTATTCAACATATTCAGAAATGATCTGGAAAAAGGGGTAAACAGTGAGGTGGTAAAATTTGCAGATGATACAAAACTACTTGAGATAGTTAAGTCCCAAGCAGACTGCGAAGAGCTACAAATGGATCTCTCAAAAATGGGTGACTGGGCATCAAAATGGCAGATGAAATTCAATGTTGCTAAATGCAAAGTAATCCACATTGGAAAACATAATCCCAACTATACATATAAAATGATGGGGTCTCAATTAGCTGTTACCACTCAAGAAAGAGATCTTGGAGTCATTGTGCTCTCTGAAGACATCCACTCACTGTGCAGCAGCAGTCAAAAAAGCTAACAGAAGGTTGGGAATCATGAAGGAAGTCATAGATAATAAGACAGAAAATATCATATTGCCTCTATATAAATCCATGGTATACCCATATCTTGCATATTACATGCAGATGTGGTCGCCCCATCTCAACAAAGATATATTGGAATTGGAAAAGGTTCAGAAAATGGCAATAGAAATTATTGGGGTATGGAAAGGCTGCCATATGAGGAGAGATAAATAAGATTGGGACTTTTCAGCTTGGAAAAGAGAGGACTAAGTGGGGATATAATTGAGGTCTATAAAATGATGACTGGTGTGGAGAAAGTAAATAAGGAACTGTTATTTCTCCTTCTCATAAGAACTAGGGTTCACCAAATTAAATTAATAGGCAGCAGGTTTAAAACAAAAAGGAAATTTTTTTTTTTTTTACAGAACACAGAGTCAACCTGCGGAACTCCTTGCCAGAGGATGTCAAGAAGGTCAAGACTATAACAGAGTTAAAAAAAGAACTAGATAAGTTCATGGAAGATGGGTCTATCAATGGCTATTAGCCAGGATGGGCAGGGATGGTGTCCCTAGCCTCTGTTTGCCAGAAGCTGGGAATGGGCGATAGGGGATGGATCACTTGATGATTGCTTGTTCTGTTCATTCCCTGTGGGGCACCTAGCACTGGCCACGGTCAGAAAACAGGATACTGGGCTCGATGGACCTTTGGTCTGACCCAGTATGGCCGTTCTTATGTTCTGGGAATTATACCAGTCAGTTTGAAAAAAGAACAGTTTGGAAAGATACTGGAATAAATTATTAAACCATAAATTTGTAAGTACAGGGAGAATATTAGGTTTATAAGGAATAGCCAGCATGGATTTGTCAAGAACAAACCATGCTAAACCAACCGAATTTCCTTCTTTGACGTGTTTAGTGGTCTTGGGGGGGGAGGGGAAGAGTAGATGTGACATATCTTGAATATAGTAAGGCTTTTGACACAGTCCCACATGACCTTCTAATAAGCAAAATAGGAAAAGTGCTCCAGATGAAATTACTATGAAGTGGATGCAAAACTGGTTGAAAGACTGTTAAAGATAAAGAGTAGTTACCAATGGTTCACTATCAAACTAGGAGAGCATATCTAATGAGGTCCAAGAAAGGTCAGTCCTGGATCCAGTCATCATGTTCCCTTTATGCTTCTGGCGTTTAGTGCAGCGACGAAGCTCCTCCACTCCTGTCTGTTTCTGGTAAGTCTTTAAATGGTTCCCCAGCTGTGCCCCAGGTTTACTATTCAATATTTCATTAATGACTTGAATAATGGGTACTGGAGAGGATGCTTATAAAATGTGCAGATAACACCAAACTAGGAGGGCTCGCAAGATTTTGGAGGACAGGACTAAAATTCAAAACAATCTTAATAAACTGAAGAACTGGTCTGAATTCAGCAAGATAAAATTCAATAAAGACAAGTGCAAAGTACTTCAGCTGGGAAGAAAAAAATCAAATGCATAGCTACAAAATGAGAAATAACTGGCTAGATGTGAGTACTACTGAAAAGGATCTGAAGGTTATAGGGAATCACAAATTGAACATGAGTCAACATCACACAGCTGCAAAAAAGGCTAATATCATCCTGAGGTGCAGTAACAGGAATGTCATATTTAAGACATGGGAGGTAATTGTCCCAATCTACTCAGCACTGGTGAGGCCTCAGCTGGAGTACTGTGTCCAGTTCTGAGCACCACATTATGGGAAAGAAGATGACAAATGGGAAATTGAGTCCAGAGGAGAGCGACAAATATGATAAAAGGTTTTGAAAACCTGACCTATGAAGAAAGGTTAAAAAACTGGGCATTTTTAGTCTTAAGAAAAGATAACTGAGGAAGGACCTGATAACAGTCTTCAAATATGTTAAGGGCTGTTACAAAGAGGATGGTGAGCAATTGTTCTCCATGATAGGAAAAGAAGTAATGGGCTTAAACTGCAGCAAGGGAGATTTAGGTTAGATATTAGGAAAACTTTCTAACTATAACAGTAGTTAAGCTCTGGAATAGGATTCAAGGGAGATTGTGGAATTCCCATTATTAGAGGTTTTTAAAAACAGATTGGACAAACACCTATCAGGGGTACTCCAGGTTTACTTGGTCTGCCTCAGCACAGGGAGCTGGACTTGACTTCTCAATGTCTTTTCCAGCCCTACATTTCTATGACTATAAGATTAAATGTTTAGGGTCTACTTTGGTAGGGTCAGATACAATGGCCCAGAATTCGATCGAGCCAAGGATCATTTTGGCAAAGGGGAAAGGTGGAATATGAAGGAGCTAGTTAGGACGCCTTGATTCTCAGGGCCAGCCTCAGCCATAATGTGAACCAAAGCAGTCCAACAGCAGGACACAGGCACAGAACCTTGCTGTACTATATTTGTACCAGCAGGGGAGTTCTCCTCCAACAAAAGAATTCTCTGCTGGATATTGAAAGCCAGATTACAGCATCTTTGCTCTGCCTGAGCAGTTCAAAGGCTCTGCCACACAGAGAATTTGGACTAATATTTACATCCTACTTGTTTCAATGGCAACTGGAAGCTGCAGTTATATCTCCTCAAACTGTTAACATCGCTGTACACAACAACAATATAGATCAAGGGTAAATTTTTCAAATGCACTTAAGTAATTTAGGAGCCTATGTTCCGTTTTCAAAAGTGTCTTAAACTCTTAAGTGCTTACAGCCAATGGGACGTCGACTTCTAAGTGTCTAAGTCAGTTTTGAAAACGAGACAAGTGCTTCTGTAAATTTTACATCAATCTATATTCCCTTTATTTTACATTTACATATGTGGGACTTCTATTTTCTACTTTTAGCAACTGTGTGTAAATGTAATGCCCTTACAGTGTGTCACACTGACTACCTTGGAGACGGAAGACCAGTTTAATCACACAACAGAGCAAGCAGCAATGCAACCTTCCTCAAACATTCAGCCTGTCTCTCTTAACCCTAACCTGGAAGGACCTCCTCTAAGAAGGAGTATGATTCAGTTTCAATGCCCTTTCAGTCCTCGGACTCTCTGCTGAGATTACCAAAAATCAGTGGCAGTTATGATAGTAGCTGTGGACATTTGTGCACTGAAAACTCAGCATCCGTTTCATAGATTCATATGATCATAGATTCACATATTCACAAATTCTAAGGTCAGAAGGGACCTCTAATCTCACCTCCTGTAGGCCATAGAACTTCCCCAAAATAATTCAGAGCACGTATTGTATTGAAAAAAATCTAATCTTGATTTGAAAATTGTCAGTGATTGTCAAATATATTCATCAGAATCCTCCTGCCAGGAAATGAAGTTAGATTCAAATAAACTACATATGGAAGATGTGAAACTGATTATTGCAAAGGATGAAGAGACCATGAGATATTTTCAGCATAGATTAATTTCTCAGTATATTTTCTGGCTTTGTTAATAGCAGGCATTTGCCATTTAAATACTTATTTAAACCTAAAACTAGAAGCCCTGCATATGTACCTTCCCATTATCTTATAAATTACATTACTGTATCTCCAGTCTAAATAAATTATGCACTTCCAATCTTTAGAAGAAACATATGCCAATACCTACCATTGATTACTCAGCACTAATGTTTAATTAAACATTCAACAATTCAGAGTATGCAGAGTTAATGCTGAAAACTGAGCTTTAATTCTGCCCATGCTTGTGACGTAAAATATGATCTCAGTATTACTATAAAATAATTTGTCAAATATAATAAACCAGAATTTCTTACACATTTATAGAGAACTCTACAGTACATGGTTTGGCGTCTCAATAAGTTCTACAGAACATGCCAAATCTGAAGATATGATTTAGTAGCTTTTAATTTATGAACATTTAAAGTTAGTAAGGTCAAAATATTAGTTCTTTTTTAAAAAAAATCAATTCAATCATTGAGAAGCCATGAATCATTTCAGCTTTGAATCAGTCTCACTTGTAGGTTCTGAATGTGTCAATTAATTTAAAAGGTGAGGAAGGATAGTCTTGTTCTTAAGCAATGGAATTGAGAACCAGATATTTTGGCTTCCATTCACAAGAACATAAGAATGGCCATTCTGGGCAAAGGCGCTGGCTTCCTCAAGGTCCCGGGGGTGCTCAACCCTCCACTCCACCTCAGGCACCACCCCCACCAGCTCCCTTCCCTCAAACTATCACCCCCGCCCAGCCCCAGGCCCCGCCCCACTCCACCCCTTCTCCTAAGCTCCCGTCTCGCCTCTTCCTGCCCCTGCTCCACCTCACTCTGCCTCCTCCTTCCCCATTCCGTCCCCTCCCACTAGTGGGCCCTGTCCCCAGCGCTTCCTGCATGTCACAGAACAGCTGACTGCACTGAGCAGAAGGCACTGGGAGGGAGGGGAAGGGGGAGTCATTGACTGGCGGGGCTGCAGGCAGATGGGAGGCACTGGGGGCGGAGCGGGGAGCTGGCTACTGATGGGTGCTAAACACCCACTAATTTTTTTCCATGGGTGCTCCAGCCCTGGAGCACCCACGGAGTCAGCATCCATGATACTGGGTGACACCAATGGTCCAAACAGCCCAATATCCTTTTGTCTGAGAGCAGTCAATGCCAGATGCTTCAAAGGGAATGAACAGAACAGAGCAATCATCCAGTCATTCATCCTCCATCATCTAGTCCCAGCATATGGCAGTCAGAGAACTATGATCACCCAGAGTATGGGGTTGCATCCCTGACCATCTTGGCTAATAAGTCATTGATGGATCTATCCTCCATGCACTTATCTAATTCTTTTTTTAAACTAGTTATAGTTTTGCCCTTCACAACATCCCCAGGCAACAATTTCCGCAGGTTGATTGTGCACTGCATGAAGAAGCACTTCTTTTTGTTTTTTTTAAACCTGATGCCAATTAATTTTATTGGGTGACCCTTGGTTCTTATGTTACGTGAGGGGGTAAATAACACTTTATTATTCACTTTCTCCATTCACCATTCGTTGCTCTGTCACAGACTTTCTATATGCCCATGAGCAAGTAGTCGTTTACACTTAAGTCTACCTGTATTGTGGCAACAGCCACCAATGATGTAAGTACTACCAGACTGTGCTCAGGTTCTATGTAACATAAATCTGCTCCAGGTCTGATTTTACAGCATCAAGAAAAAAAAGCTTTACCCTGGACTACAGTAGTGGCGCTGTACTGTTTGTAATAAGTCATTTTTTCTAGTATAGAGGCACCCTTTCTCTACTTAATATTACCCCATCTGTAAAGTGACTATGATGATAACCAAGGCCCATGTCCACAAAATCCATCCCTTGTGACAGAATGATGCTCCAGAATCCATGCTATCGTTTAAAAAAAAGTTTCTATGCCATTACTATTGTAAAAACATTCCAAACATGAGCATTGTGCAAGATAAAGGATGCAGAGATGTCAGCCTGAGTCTACGCTGTTTCACTTGTGTGACGTGTGAACTGCACCCCTTCATCTCAATGGGAAGTTTACAGGGACATCTATTCATGCAAATTTCAGTATCAATAGAGTTAACTATTTCACTGTTAATCATTATAACACCCAGCTCATGTGCATCTCCAGCAGCTTTCTCTGGGCCATAAATCTCCACTGTTTCTTACCCAACTGTAAGGACCTCCAGCTTCTTGACAACTTCCATAATATAATTATGCATTTCCCAATCAAAACTCTGCAGCACACGGAAAATTTAAAAAGAGATAATATAAAATTAAATGTTGTAACAAATTAAGAAATGGGGAATATTATATTGATTTGCTTTCATTTTTTGTTTTCGTATTTAATTAAATAAAACACTCAATTTAATATATTTGAAGCTGCCACAAAATCTCCAGTCTGCTGTACTAGAGAACTGCCGAACTCAGGAATCTTACTACACAATGCAGATCAAGATTGCCATGGGACCTTCAATGGCAATTATCTAATTTACATGGATGCATTGAGGCCCACCTAAGAGTTTGTACAATGATCTATAACCATGGTCACCAACCGGTCGATCACAATCGATTGGTCAATCCTGGAGACTCCCAGTTGATTGCAATCTCTGGCTGCAGCAGCGTCCCCAGGGCGGGGGATGGGTTCTCTGCGCGCTGCTCCTGCCTGCAAGCACTGCCCCCACAGCTCCCATTGGCCGGGAACGAGGAGCTGTGGTCAATGGGAGCTGTGGGGGAGGTGCCTGCAGAGAGGGGCAGCATGTGTAGCCACATGCCCAACCCCAGGGGCCGCAGAGTCACGTTGGCCCCTTCCGAGAGTGGTGTGGCCACATGGTGCACTACTGGCTGGCGGGGGAGTGGGAGGTGGCCCAGCTCATGATGGGGAGAAGGTTCTGATGTGCCTGAGTGGGGCCGGGGCAAGCAGGGAGCCTGCAGCCCAACCCCTAGCCCTGAGCCCCTTCCTGAAGCCAGCACCCCATACGCTATCCTGTACCCTCAACCCCCTCGACTCCCAACCCCCTGCCCCAGCCTGCCCCCCGTCCCAGAGCCAGCACCCATACCCCCTCCTGCACCCCAACCCCATGTTCCAGCCCCTGCTCCCTCCTGCACCCCAACTCCCCTCCCAGGGCCAGCACCCTGTACCTCCTCCTGCACCCCAACACTCTGCCCCAGCCCGGAGACCGCTCCTGCACCCAAACTCCCTCCCAGAGCTTGCACTCCAACCCCCTGCCCCAAGCTCATCCCGGAGCCCCCTCCTACATGCTGAACCCCTCGCGCCAGCCCAGAGCCCACTCCCCCTCCCGAACCCCAACCCCCTGGCCCAGCCCAGTGGAAGTGAGTGAGGGTAGGGGAAGAGTGAGCGGGTGGGGTGGGTCTTTGGGGAAGGGAAAGGGTAGCTCTTGGGTTGCACTTACATTCAAAAAGTGAACTTGTGCATAAAAAGGTTGTAGACCACTGCTCTACAAGTACAAGGTATTAAGGGGCAGTCAGCAATCTTGGGACTAGATCTTGGGAATAGAGCTCAAAAGTTCAGGATTCTCGACCATGAGCTCTTTATGCCTTGTGACTCAGAATTAGGAGACCACTACTACCTCATCCTCAGATTTTACAATGTCCCCTCCAGACTTCCTAAAGTATCTGAAAGGTTTGCTGAACTTAAATCTTTAAAAGTTTACGTTCTGCTGAAATATGTTTTACAATGTCCTCATCACTAGAAGGCACTTTTGACCAAGCAAGAAAACTTAAAAGCAAAGTCCACTGCACATGAGAAACAAGTACCAGTTGGAACAAATAGGATGTGGTTTTCAGACAAATATACAAAGTAGTAAAGGACTCTAGGAAAGGAAAACTTAAAACATATGAAACAGAACAGACTTTTCTATATTTGCCAAGAGGCATCAGCAGCTCTTTAAGGAGTGATAACACAAAGAGCAAAGATACACCAACTAGCTCAAACTTCACACTATAACTATATTAATGTAAAATTCTGCTTTGCAAAGAACTCTGTTTTTCTACAATTTTAACTTATACAAACTCAAAACTAAGCCATTTTTAGTAAAAGTCACAACATTGCAACCAAATACAACATTTATAAATAAGATACTTGCAATGTACAGTTGATACTACTGAACATCTGTAACTGAAAACTTTAAAATTTTAAATGGGGGCGGGGGGGGGGAGAGGCAAAGTAAGTCAGTCCCACAATATTGAGATTCAGCTATTCACAAGACATTATTGAAAACAATTCCTCAAATAAGAACACTGAGTTTTGTTTTTCTTTTTAAAAGAAAGGTTATTTCCTAAATACAAACCACAGATAGGGGTTTTCCAGGTAACTTAGGCTTATTACCAACTATTATCTTCTCTGTAAGGTTTCAATCAGTAAACATATGAAAATATTTTTTAAAATTTTTCAATGAAACTACCAGCGGGCATTTTCAGTGAAAAATGCTAAAAATGTAACTCTATGCGTGTGCCTGAATATAGGGATATTTAATTTCAAGAGTGGTAAGGTTCTGATTCAGAAGGTGATACAGGAGGGTACTGAAAACAAATTCCTGTATATTATTAGGATTAGTTTGAATTATCAGAACACACAGTAATGCAAACAGCATCCAATTTGATTTCTCCACATTACTTCCAGCAACAACTTATGTCTTGAACAGTTCATTACTGTGCAGTATTATAGCCAGAGTCAATAGCATCCCTTATTATCAAAGTTGTCCAACACTTCCAAGTACATGACCCTGTTTTCTGTTTCTTATAACTTCGCCGAATTTCAACTGTTTAGGCAAAAAACTGCCATGTCAGGTGTCTGCCTCAGACTGAATTTTTTTTTAAATTTTTCAGCCAAAACGATTCAGTTATAAGGCTAGTGAAAAATACATTTTGCCCATGTTAAAATCCTGGAAACCTTTTTCTTTGAAAAGTTTAGTATTGACATGCTTTGGGGACTTGAAATTTGGCAGAGAGGTTGGCTGTGTGTCAGGGTCTAGCTTTTTGCTAAAATTTGGCCCAAGTTCTAAGCTTTTGAAAAACTACAGTTGGCACATGCTCAGTACAGACAGACTTTAGCAGCAAAATTCCCCAGATTCCATCTGCATGGGGCATGCCCCAACCTGAAACTTTAACTGCTGCTCTGAGGAGCTGTGCGTCGCACCATACTGGGTCCAGGCCAATGATCCCTCTAATTTTTTACATCCATGTGAGGAATGAATTTTGTCATGTGCACCAATATGGAGATGATGTATGGTGGGGGTGGGGCTGAGGGGTTCGGAATGTGGGAGGGGCCTCAGAGCTGGGGCAGAGGATTTGGGTGCAGGGAGGGTGAGGACTCTGAGGGTGCTGGCTGTGGGGTGGGCCTAGGGATGAGGAGTTTGGGGTGCAGGAAGGGGCTCAAGGCTAAGGCAGAGGGTTGAGGTGTGGGCTCTAGCTGGGGCCGAGGGACTCAGGGTGCAGGCTGCCCCGGGGAGAGAGGACTCCCCCCAGCCCTCTCTCGCCACAGCAGCCTGGAGCCAGGGGGAGAGGTGCCTCCTCGACCAGGGCAGCTCCAGGGCTGGGGCTAGGGGAGATCGCCTCTCCCAAGCTGCAGCAGCTCTGGGGTCAGGGCCGAGAGCCTCTCCCCAACCGTGGCAGCTCTGGGGCTGAGGGAGAAATGCCTCTCCCCACCTTCGCGCCCACACAGCTTACAGGGAACTTAGGTTCAGCCACCTGAACTGAGAGTGAGAAGACTGTCTTTCCTGTGCTCTCAATGACCCCCCTTGTGGGGCTCACACAGTGTGGAGGAGGAAACCGCCTAATTCAAACGCAGAGGGGACAAGAGGCATACCTGCAGGGGGGAGTAAATTAGGACAAGGAGCCTGGGGTGAGGTGAGGGAACTGGAGGTTGGCAGGAGGGAGAGGAAAACAAATAGTTGTGTGTGGGGGGGCGGGGGGGGGGGGGGGACAGGCACTGAGAACCAGTGGGGTACAGGAAGGAGGAGTGGAGGACAGGAAGACAGATCCGATGAGAAGTTAGGATGCAGGGGGAGAACTGAGCCTGGTTGGGCAAAGAGACTGGGACAAGGAACTGGAGGGAGTGAAGAGGGCAGGGGAGTCATTAAGATTGGATGCAGTAGCACTGTGGACTAGGAGTAGTAGGGCTGGGGAGGCGACTGAAGGCCAGGGTGAGGGGAAGACAGGGATTGGGGGAGAACTGGCCAGGCCAGGAGACAGAAAACAAGGAGCTGGGGGAAGACTGGAACTGGGATGGGAAGTATGGAGAGGTGAGCCTAGTAGGGCAAGACGACAAGGATGAGAAATCTGAGTAGTAGAGACTGCAACTGGCCAAGTGAAGAGAAAGGACTGGCATGAGGACCCAAGGGTAGGAAAGAGACAGGACTGGGACAGAGTCAGCTTAGAGGTAGAATAGTCTGTGTCATTAGACATGCCCCTCCACCGCCTGGAGTGGAATCCAGGATTCCAGAGTCTCACCATTCCTCTGCTGAGAGCAAACATCTGTAAAACCCACTGGCAAATTGTGTGTTTCATCCCTCTCTAGTACTGGTCCCCACACAGGATGACAGCTTACCACTGCTATCAGTTGCTCTGTTAGCTCAAGCAGCAGAGGCCTGTACGATGAACATAAAAATTCCAATCCTGTCAATGACCAACATGGGTGTCAAGATAATGCCACATAATGAATTTTCTATTTTTTCAGTTTGATTTTTTAAAAACCTAGGAAATTGCATTTAAAAACTATATTAAAAATCATTATTAAAGGCTGTAACGTCAAATATTCAAAAGTTAGAAAATGCCAGAACTTAGGTTGCCTATGCAACCTTAATTCGGCTCCTTTGTGCATATGCATTATGATACAGTCTTCAATATACATGATCACATACCATTTTTGTCCACAGGACTCTTGCCTCATTCCGTACACAGAATTTAGGGTGCTCTTTTAAGCAGCTATTCATAGTTTTTCCTCATCCTTGTTCAAAGTGTCGCTTCATGCCTAATTATCTGTGCATTGTTCATGCTCTGTTCTGAAGACAGAATTATTCACTTCCTTAGAGGTTTTTTCTATGGTGCTCATCACAATAGTATCCAAATACTTCACAAATATGAATAGATTTAATGAACAGATTTATTTTCACAACAAGCCTGTGAAGTGAAGGAGTATGATTATTCCCATGTTACAGATGGAGAACTATGGCACAAAGATTAATGTAAAAAGTATCCAGAAATTTTCAGTGCCCAATTTAAGATACCTAGCACCTGATTTTTCAGAGTACTTAGCATTATACAGCACTTTATATGTTCAAAGCACAGCTCCCATTGACATCAGTTGCAGTTATGAGTGCTCAGTGCTTCTGTAAATCAGACTCCAGGGTCTCAAGTCAGGCACCCAGAATATGAAGAACATAAAATTAGTGATCATCTGGGAAAAGTCTGGTCTAAGACTGCTTAGCACCACATGGGAACTTTGCGCCTGAAACAGGGATAGAGCAATCTTCTCTGAGATCCTTCCTGTCCCACAAACAAAGACAGTAGTCAGAAGATTTTGGAAGTGGATTGCTGGCTAGGTAAGTGGTGTAGGGTTTTGGTTTGGAAAACATTGGTCCACCTTCTATAGGGAGAAGGGGCTATAGAGTTTGGACGGCTTCCAGACTCAGTAGATGGGGGACCATTTCCTTGGGGACAGGCTGGCAAGAGAAGTCAGGAGAAGATGTGAGCATTCAGCACAAAATCAAGGATGAGAGAACAAAATTTATCAAGGAACCAAAGGACACAAAAAGAAGAAATTCTTGCATTGCTTATACATTAATGCTAGGAGACTGGGTAACAATCAAGAGGAACTGGAATTGCTCATTTATGAGAGTAAATTTGATCTAGCTGGTATTACTGAAACATGGTAGGAGGACTGCCATGACTGAAATGTTACAATCACTGGTTATGACCCATTTTGAAAAGATTAAGTGGGCAAAAGGGGAGGTTGAGTGGCATTAGATGTCAATAATAAAATTAAATAAATAGACAGTTAACAGGAACAAAAAGAATCCTAACAATGATACTGGTTCATTACTAGATGGAAGCGGTAGAATTATCAACAAAAATAGAGAAATGGCAGGAGTGTTCAATAAATATTTCTGTTCTGTATTTGGGAGAAAAACAGATGAGATAGTCATATCAAATTCTAACACTCTTTCCGTTCCACTAATATCTCAGGAGGATGTTGAACAGCAGCTACTAAAGTTAGACATTCTTAAATCAGCAGGCCCAGATTACTTGCATCCAAGAGTGTTAAAACAGCTGGCTATGGAGCTTGCTAGACCATTAATGCTGCTTTTCAATAAGCCTTGGAGCACTGGGAAAGTTCCAGAACATTAAAAGAAAGCTAACATGCCAATATTTAAAAAGGGTAAACAGGATGACCTGGGTAATTTATAGGCCTTGGCAGCCTGACACTGATCTTGCACAAGAAAACAGAGAGGCTGATATGGGACTTGATAAATAAAGAATTAAAGGAGCATAATGTATTTAATGCCAATCAACAGGTGCTTATGGAAAATAGATCCTGTCAAACTAACTTGATATCTTTTTTTAATGAGATTACCAGTTTGGTTGACAAAGGTAATAGTGTTGATGTAATATAGACTTCTGTAAGACTCATAGATTTTAAGGTCAGAAGGGACATTTGACTTGGTACCTCATGACACTTTGATTAAAAAAAACTAGAAAAAAAAATTAACCTAGCACGCATTATATGTATTACTGGCTAACTGACAGGTCTCAAAATGTATATACAAACAGGGAATCATCACCAAATGGCTGTGTTTCTAGTGGGATCCTACAGAGATTGATTACTGTACCTACGTTATTTAACATTTTTATTAATGACCCGGAAGAAAACATAAAATCATCACTAACAGTTTGCAATGGACACAAATATGGGGGAGTGGTAAACAATGAAGAGGACAGTTCACTGATTCATCTTGATCTAGATCACTTGGAATTCTGGATGCAAGTAAACAACGTGTGTCTCAATATGGCAAAATGTAAATGTGTACATCTAAGAACAAAGAAGGTAGGCCACACTTACCGAATGGGGGACTCTATCCTAGGAAGCCAGGAACGCTGAAAAAGATTTGGTAGTTGTTGTGGATAATCACCTGAACATGAGCTCATAGTGTGATGTGGTGTCCAAAAAGGCAAAAGCTATCCTTGAATGTATAAACAGGGAAACCTCAAATAGGAGTAAAGTGGATATTTTACTTCTTTATTTGGCACTGGTGCAACAGCTGCTGGAATACTGTGTCCAATTCTGGTGTCCACAATCCAAGAAGGATGTTGCTACATTGGAGTGTGTTCAGAGAAGCCTTGAGAATAATTAAAGGATTAAAAAATAAGCCTTACAGTGACAGGCTCAAGGAGCTCAATCTATTCGTTTAGCAAGAGAAGATTAAGGGGTGACTTGATTACAGTTTGTAAATACATATATGGGGGAAAATATTTAATAACAGGCTCTTCAATTTAGTAGAGAAAGACAGAACATGATTCAATGACTAGAATTAGACCAAATTCAGACTGGAAATAAGGCAAACATTTTTAACAGTGAGAGTAATTAACCATTTGAATAATGTATCAAGGGTCATACTGGATTATTTTCTTTTCTAAAAGGCATGTTCTAGGAATTATTTTGGAAATTCTATGGCATGTTATACAGGAGGTTAGGGCAGATAATCAAAATTGTCCCTTCTAGCCTTGGAATCCAATCTTCCCAGGCAGCATTCAACTGCCTTAACCGTACCACCACCCTTTCTTTCCCTGCAATCTCCTGCCTCACTCACTACACTCCTTCCAACTTCTGCAATAAATAAATCAGGATCCTACAGACAACAATTTCCTTTCACTGCCCAATTCTGGTTCATCCCCAAAGCAGGTCCATCCTGGGCACTGAATGAGGCAGGCATGCTGTGGCAAAAAGTAGTATGTGCTCATGTAAGTACAGAGGGTATATGGCACAATAGGGAAAAATTCTGTGGCTTAATTTTGGCATTTCCTAACTTTTGAATGCTTGACTTTGCAACATTAATAGTGCTCTTTTAGCACAGTTTTTGTGTGTGTAATATGCAAATACCTTAGAAGCTCATTAAACTGGACTGTATTTCAGTCACATATATGGAGCATCTGTATACCATACATGCAAATAGGGCTAAGTGGACTGCTATTTCTCATTCACATCTAATATAGTATAAGAAAAGCGCTGCTGTTAAGAGTATAATGCTTGTTTCAAGATTTCCAGTTTCATCAAAGCAGCACTCAAGCATACAACAACAACAAAGATCTGCTTTGGATGGGGCACACACATTTCAGTTTCCATAGAGATTGCATGCGTATCAGCTGCCTTATCTGATGTTTCTGCCTTGCAGAATCCTAAAGATCCAGTAGTGAGTGATGTGTCAACCAAAAGAATTATTTTCTCACTTGTCAATTTTCTAACAAGAAAGTTCCACTGGAATTTTTGGTGCCAAATTCCTGTAGTCCATGGACTAAAATCCAGTAATTAACATGATCACAAGACAATACAGCTTATTCTGTACCTATGGAAAGTCATGATTTGTGGGATACATGCTTCTTTGCTAATCTGCATAGTAAGGCTCAACAAGATCCTTTCTCAATCTATAACTCCCTGCATTTTATCTGAACTCATAATTTGTTATAAACAATCATTTGTACATTAAAAATTTGCACTCCATACATTTCTATAACAGAACACCACAATATCTGATTCTCACAGACATACAACCACGAATCGTTGGTGGTGTTTTCTTATTCAACGTATTTTACTTAAATGACTGTATTATGGCTTTCACTGAGATTTAGAAAAAACTCAGCCCAATATTTCTGAAGTTTAACTCTGACCATAAATGGGCACACATAGAGCAGAGTCAGCATTATATGTGGGATAGCCCTAAAAAGGTATATCCATTAGCCAGTAACCTAAATTGAAAAGAACTGATTACAGTCGATGCAAATTAACAGAATTTCTGTTGAGACTTTGGCCCAATATGAGTGTGTAAAACTGAAAGTACAATATGTACAAACCAGGTACATTAAATGTAATTTCATTTCCAAAAATAATGCAGTTAGTAATGTCAGGTTTGATCTAAAACTTACATTACAGCACCAGAGGATGGTGCTATTAGTCTGTGTTGACAAAGTATTTTAGAAACAAAGATGTTAGTGTTTTATGCATATATAGGTATACCACATATATATTTTTATTATTTGGATTACAGTAGCACCCAAATATGCAAGGTGCTGTGCAAATGTAAGAACTGTCCTGACCCAAAGCTTATACTTATGCACCAGAATTGCCTTTAGCTGATCCCAAGAAACACAAGTTAAATTACTCAAATATATTTGAAGTGTGAAAGGTAGTGAAGCAGGATAATATTGGAATAAAGGTTATTTCCTAAACAAAAAAGAAAGATTACCTCAAATCTGCTGTTCAATTTATCTAACATTATTCAATAAACACCTTCCAGAAATGTAACACGGAAGTGGCATATCAATCAAAGTTGTAAGATATTAAGTACAGTAACTAGAGTCCCAAAGAGCTAAAGAAGATAATCAATCAGCACATAACTGATTTTTAAATTCCCAATCTGGAGACACCCTAACATATAACTAGTTTTAATATCTTATCTAATTTCCTTTAGGCCCTGTGAAGTCGCAGAACTTCTACTCTGTTAGTACCCTAGTGTGCACTCTACTGGTGAAATTACAACCACCCCCAACCATGAATGGTCAAAGACCTGACCTATCTGGGGGAAGTGAGTGATGTTCTCTTAGTGTTACTTTTATCTTTGCTTTCCACTTTCTCTTATTTCTTTTTACTAATTTGCAAAACCAGGTCATTGTGTATGAAAACTGTACTTGATCCTCCACCACACACCTCCCATAATTCAAAGGATGCCCATAGAGACTGCAATGTCACTAGCAGAGTGCATGTTGAGGAATCTCACAGACTGGAAGACTTGTGACTTCAGAGAACTAAAAAAATAATCCAATTATATATTGAAAACCCTTCAATTTAAAAAAAAATAGAGTATTTTCAGGCCATACTGTCAGATATTGTCACAAAAAAGGTAACGGCTAAAAATCGAAGTAAAGAAGTACAAACATTAAGGTTCAAACAGCAATATTCATTTGCTGTGTTGAACATTCTTTTGGTAAGTTTAAAAAGTAATATTTTAAGAGACATATTTAATCAGAAAAACCATGGACAACACTGGTGCAATGCAGCCAGCTTAACCATGAGTGTTAATTTTTGCATTTCCTATTTGTGATTTTAATTGTGCAACTTTAACAGGGAATTTACAGTGTTTTCCCGATTAAGTTGCTTAAGGTATTCTTCTAAAAAATGATGCAAATCTAAAACTACCTGGCTTACAGACTTTATAAATGGCTAACAACGTTCTGGACTCTGGAAAGCCTTGGTGAAAAGCGTTGCAATAGTGAAGACAAGAGGAAATGAAAACTTGGCTGAGGATTTCATTTAAGAGAAAACTGAAGCTCCTAATGTAAACTGGCTATGGTTTGCAAACAGGAGAAATGGTAGGAAGAAGAGAAACACAAGTTCAGGAAATGTACCTATGGATCTCAGAGAAGAGGTCATTCTCAAAGACGACAAAAGAGCAATAACAGAAACAGAACTATGTCATAAGAATGTAAGAGTGGGCAGATTGGGTCAGACCAACAGTCCAACATCTAGCACAGAATCCTGTCTTCCCCCAGTGGCCAGTACCAGACACTGCAGAGGGAGTGAACAGAACAGAGCAATTTATCAAGTGATCCATTCCCTGTCTTCCAGTCCCAGCTTCTAGCAGCCAAAGGTTTAGGGACACCTAGACCACAGGGTTACATCCTTGAACATCTTGGCTAACAGCCATTGATGGACCTATACTCCATAAACTTCTTTGTTGTACCCTGTTATGCTTTTGGCCTTCACAACATGCCCTGGCAATGAGTTCCACAGATTGACTGTGTGTTGTATGAAGAAGTACTTACTTTGTTTTAAACCTGTTGCCTATTAATTTCATTGGGTGACTCCTGGTTCTTGTGTTACGTGAAAGGGTAAATAACACTTCCTTATTCACTTTCTCCACAACATTCATGATTTTATAGACCTCTACTATATCCCTCCCCCAGTCATCTCTTTTAAGATGAACAGCCCCAGTCATTTTCATCTATCCATGCATGAAAGTTGTTCCATCTCCCTAATAATTTTTGATGCCCTTCCTTGTACTTTTTCCAGTTCTAATATACCTTTTTACAGATGGGGTGACCAGAACTGCATGCTGTATTCAAGGTGTGGGTGTACCATTGTTTTATGTAGTGACATTATGATTTTTCTGTCTTATTATCTATCCCTTTCCTAATGGTTCCTAACATTCTGTTAGCTTTTTTGACTGTCGCTACACATTGAACATATGTTTTCAGAGAACTATCTATGACTCCAGGATCTTTCTTGAGTTGTAACAGCTAATCTAGACCCCATCATTTTGTACGTATAGTTGGGATTATGTTTTCCAATGTGCCTTACTTGGCATTTATCAACACTGAATTTCTTCTGCCATTTTCTTGCCCAGTCACCCAGTTTTGTGAGATCCCACTGTAACTCTTTGCAGTCTGCTTTCAACTTAACTATACTGAGTCATTTTTATAGTCTGCAAACTTTGCCACCACACTGTTTACCCCTTTTTCCAGATCACTTATGAAGATGTTGAACTGCACCGGTCCCAGTACAGATCCTTGGGAGGCCCTGCTATTTACCTCTCTACACTGTGAAAGCTGATAATTTAATCCTATCCTTTGTTTTCCTTTCAACCAGTTACTGATCCATGAGAGGACCTTCCATCTTATCCCATTACTGCTGACACTGGCATAAGAGCCTTTGGTGAGGGAAACTTATCAAAGGCCTTCTGGAAATCCAAATACACTATATTCACTGGATCACCATTGTCCACGTTTGTTGACCTCTCAAATAATTCTAACATTCTTGATCCATGTTTTCCTTTTACAAAAGCCATGTTGACTCTTCCCCACCATATTGTGTTTGCACGAAAAGTGCTATTCTAATTTCCTCTAATCACCTTTTGCATGTCTTTGACAGATTTCAGAGTAGATTTTCAAGAGAGAACCAGAAATGCCTACATCTGTAAGAGACAATACCAAATGATGAAGCAGCCCATAGTGTCAAAAGCTGCACTGAGGTAAGCATAAAAGCAGTACCCATAATCAACAAAAAGAAGTCACTGTAGATATGCTGGAGGACCCTTTTGATGCTATAGCCAGAGAAAACCCGAAGAGAAATCTATCAAAGATATGATTGTGCAAAAGGTGATTGGAGGACATTAGAACAGCACTTTGCTGCAAAATGCAGTTAAAAATGAGGCAGTAGTTAATGCCTATGAGTATCTTGGCCACACGAGGTCTAAGAGAATTCTATCATATTTCTGGGACTTGAGGAAGTTGGAGGTAATCAAGATAATGGGAGTAACCATTTTGAGGACACAGGATCAAATGTAAGAAAGAAAGGAAATGTAAGAAAGAAAGAAAGCTTTTGACACGGTCTCCCACAGTATTCTTGTCAGCAAGTTAAGGAAGTATGGGCTGGAAGAATGCACTATAAGGTGGGTAGAAAGCTGGCGAGATTGTCGGGCTCAACGGGTAGTTATCAATGGCTCCATGTCTAGTTGGCAGCCGGTATCAAGTGGAGTGCCCCAAGGGTCGGTCCTGGGGCCGGTTTTGTTCAATATCTTCATAAATGATCTGGAGGATGGTGTGGATTGCACTCTCAGCAAATTTGCGGATGATACTAAACTGGGAGGAGTGGTAGATACGCTGGAGGGCAGGGATAGGATACAGATGGACCTAGACAAATTGGAGGATTGGGCCAAAAGAAATCTGATGAGGTTCAATAAGGATAAGTGCAGGATCCTGCACTTAGGACGGAAGAACCCAATGCACAGCTACAGGCTAGGGACCGAATGGCTAGGCAGCAGTTCTGCGGAAAAGGACCTAGGGGTGACAGTGGACGAGAAGCTGGATATGAGTCAGCAGTGTGCCCTTGTTGCCAAGAAGGCCAATGGCATTTTGGGATGTATAAGTAGGGGCATAGCGAGCAGATCGAGGGACGTGATCGTTCCCCTCTATTCGACATTGGTGAGGCCTCATCTGGAGTACTGTGTCCAGTTTTGGGCCCCACACTTCAAGAAGGATATGGATAAATTGGAGAGAGTCCAGCGAAGGGCAACAAAAATGATTAGGGGTCTGGAACACATGACTTATGAGGAGAGGCTGAGGGAGCTGGGATTGTTTAGCCTGCAGAAGAGAAGAATGAGGGGGGATTTGATAGCTGCTTTCAACTACCTGAAAGGGGGTTCCAAAGAGGATGGCTCTAGACTGTTCTCAATGGTAGCAGATGACAGAACGAGGAGTAATGGTCTCAAGTTGCAGTGGGGGAGGTTTAGATTGGATATTAGGAAAAACTTTTTCACTAAGAGGGTGGTGAAACACTGGAATGCGTTACCTAGGGAGGTGGTAGAATCTCCTTCCTTAGAGGTTTTTAAGGTCAGGCTTGACAAAGCCCTGGCTGGGATGGTTTAACTGGGAATTGGTCCTGCTTCGAGCAGGGGGTTGGACTAGATGACCTTCTGGGGTCCCTTCCAACCCTTATATTCTATGATTCTATGATTCTAAGGAAGGTAAAAGGCAATTTACCTTTCTTTAGGGTCATCTACATTACAAAAACTACTGTGTTGTAACTGGGTCCTCTAACAGTTATAATTCATTAACTGGAGTACAGTAAGCTCCAAAGGAGACAAGGGAGTAGCAAAGGAAAGCATTTATTATTTTATAGTACCTGTAATGTGCTAGCCAAGTCACAAGGAAAGCATTGTGGCATTAGGGCTGGATGACACTCAAATTAGGGCAATGAAGCAAAAAGAAACCCCTCACACTTTGTCTCTAAAGCTGGGAGGATGATCAGAGAGGATGGAAACAAACTGTTAAATATGATGGACATTTCTCTTCTTTTAGATAATCATCATCTGAGCTACACAACAGGCCCTTATTACTTAATGTTTATATAAAAGGATGAAAATGTGCTACCTATTGCATCTAGCATTTAAAAAAAGTAACTATTTTGCATACATAAATTAGTAGCATATAGCACTGCTTCAAAATTTTCAAAACTACAAAAAGTTTTGTAATATTTTTCAAAAAATTACATCCTGATGTCTGATCAGGTCTAGTAGTATGTAAAACTGTCTATACATTGACATTTTATATACATTAATAAATCATAATACCTCTCTATCACCACCCACTCCCTTTATAGGTTAAGCAATATAGAGATGGATTCAATACAAGAACAGTTAGACTAGAAATATGTTTAGTGTTTGTAACAGGGCAGTCACCCCACTCCGGTTTGGAAGAGGTTAAAAATAGCCCTGGAAAAGTGAGCCAATCACGAGCGGGCTTGCAGCAGCCAATCACAGCCCAGCTGGGTCAGTATAAGAAGGGCTCCTGGGAAGGAGGAGGTCAGTCTTGCTTCAGAAGAACGTAGCTGCCTGGTAGAGACAAGGGTACCTTGGACAGGGGATGATGGACACGTTGGGCCTGCGGGCAATGCGGACACCTACAGTGTGAGTCCCCAGGCCCAACGTGGAGGATCCAGTTGAGCCCCAGCGAGAAGGGGGGACCCAAGACAGACTATGAGAGGCCCAAGGCTGCAGAGGAGCAGGGAGTCTACTTTGGCTGCCGCGAGCGGGGCCATATTAAGAGGCACTGCCCCCTCAGGGGAGGGCGGCCGAAGAAGAAGGTGCCTGGCGACCCAGAACAGGCAAAGATGAGCGTGGTCAACACTGCAGTGAAGGCGGTAGACCTGCCCGAGAGCCACCAGCATGAGGTGGCAGAAAAAGGGACTGAGACAGAGTGGACCCAGTGAGAGGTCAGGACCCAGGCTGTGAGCAAGCAAGCTACAACGGGAACCCCAACCCTGACGTTAGAGGGTCCAGGGGACATTAGCCTATGTATGCAGCTGATGGCCACGGAACAGGCCCTCTGGACGGTGGAGGTGGAGCTGCAGAAAGCCCACAAGGAGAAGGAAGACCTGGCCCTGAAGTTGAAGGAAAGTGAAGAGAAGTGAGCTCAACTGGCAGGACATCTCTGGGTCACACAGGCAAGAGGACCCCCTTATCGCCAGGCGTGGGATTTTGAGGGGGAGGTGTAGTGTGGTGGTCACCCCGCTCCAGTTTGGAACCGGTTAAAAACAGCCCTGGGAAAAGGCTGCCGCAGGAAGCCAATCATGAGCGAGCTTGAGGCAGCCAATCAGGGCCCAGCTGGGCCAGTATAAGAAGGGCTCCTGGGGAGAAGGAGGTCAGTCTTGCTCCAGAAGGATGTAGCTGCCTGGTAGAGACAGGGGTACCTTGGACAGAGCAGTAGAGGGAAAGGGCAAGCTGAGCTCTGGCCTGGCAACCTCCCAGGCTGAGGCCTTGAGGCAAAGGCCTGAGGAGGTACTAGTGCTGCAGGGAGGCAGCCAGGGAAAGAAAATGCAGCAAGTCCAACCCCCTTGCCAGTGATGAGTGGCCATTTCAGATTGCAGTTTGCCCCTGAGAGAAGGGACTAAATGATGACTGGCAGTAGCCACTGAGGCAAGGTAGGTACAAGGGATTGGGATTCCCCTGGGAGGGGAGACCCAGAGTGTGGTGACCCTGCCGTAGGGCAGCACTCCAAGGTAAGGGGCACCATGGTCTGGGAGGGACATGGGGCCTGAACTGGTGGAGATAAAGGGACGGCAGAGGGGCAGGTAAGGGCAGGGGAGAAACCGGTCAGAGGAGGGAGCTCTGGAACTGGATGACCTAATTCCCGGACTGACCAGCAGGAGGTGCTGCGGCGGTGAGTGCCCCACCTTATTACAGTGTAGTGTTAAAACAGATTAAAAGTGTTTTGTCAAAGATTATGCTGGGAGTATGAATGGGAGCTGGGATTAGCCTGTTACAAGCCTGCTACATTCAAAATGTTTAAGGAACTATTGGAAACCTTTACCCTTTGGAAAATGTTTAAGAAAATATTAACAGACCTAAGTGATTTACAAATGTCAAAATTAAGTTTGTTGAAAGTTAAATCCTTAACATTTAACATCTTAAAATATTATATTTAATATGTAATACAGTGCTTGTGAAATGTAATCATTTAGTAATACATACTCATTTTGAATAAATTAAGTAGTAAAGTAGGGGAAGATTTATAAAAAATATTCTTAGCCTTTAAAGAACAAAAAAATGATGGTAAGAGGAATCATGGGAAATGAATTGTTTTCCTTTGCACATGTAAATTAGGTACAGTTAAACATTTCACACGATCTGTTAAAAATGAAGTTTGCTGAGAATACATATCCCTTTTATAGTATTAGTTTTACTAAAGTTTAAAAAATATGCAGCAGATATACAACAGTTACCTATCCACACACAATCATGTAAACTTTTTTTAAAAACAAAACTAAGTGAATGGTATTGTTATATTTAAAACAGAAAGGCAGAATAAAATAAAAGGCATTTTATTCATGTACTGAAGACTGTTACCATTAATTGTTTCATGTGGTTTTCAGATATTGGAAGGGCTGTTTTGTGCCACTATAACCTAGGATTTGGTGAAGTCTCCATTATCAAATCCTGTTTTTTCAGTAATTATTTGTTTAATTTAAAAAACAGCGACTACTCCATCCAGAGCAGCATTTATATAAAACAAATGTCATAAAAATATTGAATTGTGAATATAAAATGAAGATAATTAGCTTAACACATCTGGTTGCTATTATACGTAACCCAATTAAAAGAAATAAAATTTGCCAAGTGAAGTTCATTATATAGTCCAGTCAGTTCTGGTATTTTGTAGAGATATGTAACTCCAATAAATGGCCAGCACATGTTTACAGTATTTGCTTAAGGATTTTCTTCCTCATGCTAATGCATTTGTTTAAAGTATTTCAACATTTGTATGATACAAATAATCTCTAAGTGTTAAAACGCTCATACATTATGATTTTTATGCTGCTATACCCTACAGCAACTTTTGTTTTCCAAATTATTTTAAAATGCACAATAGTCCCAGGCAGGGAACATGACAACTTTAAACTTGAGGTGAAGATGACATAGATATTAGGAGGTTCACAATCCAAAATAAAAAGTTATAAATTGCTTTGGAGCTGTAAACGGGGGGAAGAAAAGCAGCTCTGGCCACAGCTGCCATGCAATCATCTAAAGGCAGTTAGGTATCTCGTACGATCCCCATATTGTAAGCTCGAATGAAACTGTGGATGCACCCTGTAATAAAAGGTCTTTGCCAGACCTTCCAGTTGCTCTCTCCCAACCAGCCATCTTCACTTCATTATCTCAATTAAGTTTCACAACACCCCCATTACCTATGTGCTATTCCTATTTTAAATTAGGAACATGAGGCTCGGAAGTCAGAACATTTGCCCAATGTTAAACAAGATCTAGCATTTTTCCTCAATGCTACTTCCCACCCCCATGATGGAGCCTGAAGGAGGCGGCAGAGGGAGACTGAAATTCTATCTGCTTAATGGACACTTCTCTGATGAATATCACCCCCATGTACAGTTGCACCAACTTAGAACAGGAGAAGGGGCAGAACCTAGAAAAATTAACTGTTATCCTGACCCCGCTACAAAAGAAAAAATCTGATGCTCCAAACATGCTCTGGTATGATTGGATATTTAATGTATTGTAGTTGGTTTCCAAAGACATTGTGGACCTTATTCACAGCACACAAGGACTGGGGATTCTCACTTTACAAACAGGCTGACAGAAAACAGTTTGAAATAAGTCTCTCTTGAGACTAATTTTAGTGCTAAATTGTTTTCCTCCTTGATTTAGAGAAAATGCCTCTTTGTTTTTAGCATCTCATCTGCCAGGTTAACAGGCTTGAAGATTCACTTTAACTCTTACGTTTCTTACCGCTCATTTCAGTCTCCTGGTATTTTTCTGAAGTAAAAAATTAAATCAACCAGAGTTTGCCACTCTCCTCTCTTGCATCCTCACCATCCTGGACTGTATACATATACAGTACATTTGAATAAGAGCAAAGTGCAGAGGAAGGGGAGGGCATTAAAAATACTGAGAAAAAGCTTTAGTATTCTTTGTTATTTAAATGTGTTAGTGGCAACACATTTACAGAAAAAAAAACCTTTGAAATCTAGGTGTGAAACTGCTAAAGCTGCTTTGAATCTAACTTGAAAAACATAAAACCAAGCTGTATCAATGCAGCAGGCTGATTAAGCATAGTCTGAGTTTATCTGCAACAACTTTTGTGGTATTTAAAAACAATATATTAGCAGTAAAAAGTACACTGATAAAAATTCACATCTCATTACTAGAACTATGGTGACAAACCTTAAATTATGCAAAAAGCTAGGAAGGCAGTTTTCTTAGACTAAGGCCTTGTCTACACTATGGGGAGAGATCAATCTAAGTTATGCAACTTCAGCTACGTGAATAACATAGCTGAAGTTGACATACTTAGAACTACTTACCACGGGGTTCACACTATGCAATGTCAACTGGAGACACTCTCCCATCGACTCCCCTTGTGCTTTTCGTTCAGGAACTGACTAGAGAGCGATCAGTGGGCAATTTAGCAGGTCTTCATTAGACCCACTAAATCAACCGCTGATGCATCAATCGCCACACGTCAAACCCCGGTAAGTGTAGACAAGCCCTAAAATTATTTATCCAAACATTCAGATAGCACAGATTACATAGCTGGGACCAATGCATTGCATGAAAAACGCATGGTCCCATCAAAAAGCACAGTGTGAAACAGAAGCCACCAGCCAGACTGGTGTGTGCATGTATCAGAACTCTGTGGGGTAGCCATATATGTAAGTATATGGTGAATCCAGTACTAAATTGACTGTTCAGGTAACAGAATGGCTATCACTAGTAATCTGGTATCAAACCATAATCTTTGATTCTGGTTGCATCTATCCAAGAGAGAGCTGGGGGGGCAGGAAGGGGAGACCAGGTTTGGAATCAGACTGGAGGAAGACAGGCTATGTTTAAAATTCCAGCACCGAATGCCATTTGCTATTTTAAGTATCAAAGATTCAAACAAAATTTCAGATTCACTTTTGTATGAAAACAAAACCTGTAAAATTTCTGTACAGAGTCTCCATCACAGAATCATCCTATTCATTATTGTAACGCTCTTTGAACAGAAATTTCAGAAATTAGTGTCTTTTGGGGTGGGTTCTTTACATGCATGGTCTCAAATTACATGCTTTTTTTAAAGCAAAGTAATCCTTACAGCATTTTTGAGATGTTTCAGAGTAGCAGCCATGTTAGTCTGTATTCGCAAAAAGAAAAGGAGTACTTGTGGCACCTTAGAGACTAACCAATTTATTTGAGCATAAGCTTTCGTGAGCTACAGCTCACTTCATCGGATGCATAAAAGTGGAAAATGCAGTGAGGATGTTTTTATACACACAGATCATGAAAAAATGGGTGTTTACCACTTCAAAAGGTTTTCTCTTCCCCCCCACCCCACTCTCCTGCTGGTAATAGCTTATCTAAAGTGATCACTCTCCTTACAATGTGTATGATAATCAAGGTGGGCCGTTTCCAGCACAAATCCAGGGTTTAACAAGAATGTCTGAGGAACGGGGAGGGTGTTTGTTGGATCTGTATTCGCAAAAATAAAAGGAATACTTGTGGCACCTTGGAGACTAACCAATTTATTTGAGCATAAGCTACCCCCTGTTCCTCAGACGTTCTTGTTAAACCCTGGATTTGTGCAGGAAATGGCCCACCTTGATTATCATACACATTGTAAGGTCAATCTAAGATACGCAACTTCAGCTACGTGAATAGCATAGCTGAAGTCGACGTACTTATTTCTACTTACCAGGGTGTCTTCACTGTGGTAAGTCGACAGCTCATACTCTCCCGTTGACTCTGCTTGCGCTCCTCATTCTGGTGGAGTACCGGAGTTGACGGGAGAGCGATTTATCACCCCCGCTGGATCGATTGCTGCCCACCAATCCGGCGGGTAGTGTAGACAAGCCCATAAAGGCAAGTAAGCATCCATATTCTGACTCTAAGAAAATGAAGATATGATCTACCAAAAGGAGAGAACTTTCACGGGGAAAGAATAGTACTGTGGGCATATACTGTAACCGTAAACTAAACTTATGTATTTCCAAAGTAATAGTACATAGTTTTTTAAAACTCTGAATAACTTTGATGCCAGCCACAATACTCTGTCCATTTGTCCTCTTCACCCCATCCCCCATTCTCCAGCTTCAAAGGGGGGAGGGGGGAAGAGACAGAAACTGGAGAAAAACAGTGATTACACACCTCTGCAAATCTTTTAAGACTTCCCAAGTATGACACCAGTAGATCTATATAGGAACTTACATTACCACCATCTCAGTAGTAGCAAAGTGTTTGGTAGTTAGTAAGAAAAGACATGGAAATATATTAGAAAAAAGTATGGATAACACCCTCTATCTGTAATAAAAATAAAAAGTTACCTCTAGACCAGAATCAAAACTGAGCTGTGAGACCCTACCCAGATCAATGGTCTTTACAAAATCAAATTACACTGTATAATAATGAGAAGTACAATGAACAAACTAGTACAGTGAGGTAAATTAGCAGACAGCTAGGGTGAACACTTACAGCTCTATTCCCAGGTGCTGAAATTAAAAAAAGGCTTCCTTAAACTACTGGTAAGGTTATAAATATATTACTTTAGGGAAGGTAACCCTAAGAAAACATAGGATTTAAAAATATCAAATATTAGAAGCCAGGAAATTCAAATCATACTTCACCATGAAAAATATTTACTTAAAGTAATATTATTGCAAGATGTCTATAACAGGAAAATAATTATCGCTGTTTTTCAGCTTACTTTGTGCATTGAATAGTCCTTTGTGTATAGTGTCATCATTTCCCCTGTATTGCCAAATTAGTCATTTTCCTCTTTTTATGTGGGTCAACAGGGAAGAGAAAAACATAAAAATATAGGAAAATGTGATTGTAAAACCACAGAAAGTAGCAGCAGGGACTCAGAAATGGCTGTAGTACCTGAAATTATTTTAAAACTTTTTTTGGCATTTATTAGATTTAAAGTTAACAACTCAAATTTAATATTTTAAACACAGCAAAGTATGAAAGTGGAGCTGGGGCAACCCAAATGACCATAACTATTCCCTATTTCTCCCACATTGTGCATCCTGGTAAACAGTAGATATGTATCTATGCTAAGTATCAAAGCTACTTGCACGTTACACTCCTCCCTATTCTTTGGCATTTCAACCAGGAAAATCTTATCACCATGTACCTTGACAGTCCACTTAAAAGATTTTCTGTCTATCACCATAAAGATATGCAGGGTATGCAGAACAGAAATATAGGACTTAAAATGGGACTAATGTACAGATCATTTGTAAAGGTTTAGAATGGGGGAAATGCATGGGACTTATATGAAGGAACTATACCAGAAGTATAGATGAGGATTGGATGATTTCTTTATATAAAGTGTGATATCCACAGAATGAAATGGAGTATGTTCTCCGGTGTAGATGTGGGAACACACATAATGGGTGGGTAGCGCCTATTATTTCATGTATGATATAATGTACTAGAATATGTACTTAATGCTTTCTATGAGGAGGATGAACAATATGCAGCCGGAAAGCTGTCTTATGATGTAAGCGTAGGTGGAGAAGAGAATACACAGAAACGTCAAAGCCATGCCTTTCTACTTGTATTGTAAGATGCCTAGCACACTTGGGTACTAAGATACTCGAAACATTATTGTTATTTAAGTCTGCATTTGCATACTTCCCTCCCGCCCCCCTTTTTTTAAACTTACACTTAACTTTGCTTTTCCTGAGTTTGTACATTTATTTTTTAAGCTACAATGTTCTTTTAGGCTCTTTCCCTTATGTTATTTATACATACTTACAATTGTAAATCCAGTTTAAAGGTTTTTTCCCACCCCTCTGATTTCTTAAAGATTTTTGTCCTTTTGATACTTATATGTCTATTACTAGATTCAAAAGCTGGAATGTTTTTGTTTAGAATTGTGAAATATTAATGTGACATAAACCTCTGTAGGTAGTAACAACATCTTCAAAGTGGAGCTCCTCTAATCTTTGGCTGCTTAGCTACACACTTCAGGAGACATCTGTAATCTAACAGCTATGCACAATAGCAGCAAAGTCATGAGAGACATTACCAAAGTTAGCCTCAGGCCACATGACTTTCTGAAGATCCATAAGGTCTCTCAGACCTTTGGACTTCAAAAAAGAGATTTTTCTCTTTCCAACTGCCAAATTGAATATATATAAAAAAGTAGCTCCATTCTCAAAAAATAATGAACTGAACTTCAGCAAGGATGGATAAAAGACTAAATCTGAAGTTTCTAGGCCGAGTTGTTAATTTCTTTTGAGTGATGACATCACAAAAAAGGGACCTGAGTAGGATTGTTGTTCCCCCCCATCCCCTACTTGAATTTTGTTTAAGTCCAATAACTTATAAATAAACTATCCATTTCACCTCAAAGTTTTGGGGAAAAGTTCTTCACTCAAATCTCACACATGAAATATGAACTGCAGAGATACACAATGGGGAAACAAAAGGCAAAATCAGCCTTACAATGGAAAGCTTCCTACATTCTCAACTAAAGAAGGAATGTTCTCTTCCATAATCTTATGGAAATGGCAAAGCATTCATTTATATATTTGGTCACTAAAGTGTTTACATATTGATTTAGTTCTGCAGTGGTCTATACGGTGCTTTGAAATCCTGTGATATATAGGTGATAAACAAGTTACCTGTTAATTTCCTCCGAAATTTTCAAAGTCATTCTAGACAATAAGACATCTATCATCAACCAGTAGAAGACTGATCTTACTGCTCAAAATTTTGACAATATTACTCTGAAGCAGATTAACTGATCTCCTGAGAACTGCACCTATCTGAACAGCAGAGACAAAAATCACATATAATGAAAAACTAACACCTTTAAGAAATACCGGTCTATAAAAGGAAGAGGCGCTAAAGGAATGTAGTGCTCACAGAAGGTGCTGGATTGACAACATTAAACACTGTTCTCCATTTATCCACAAAAAACAAAACGCAAGCACGGACGCAATGAAAGCTTATCCTTCCTACTCCACACATTTTCAGATACCAAACTGGGGTGCAGAATGTTACTGTCTTAAAGAAAAATTCTGCTCTCCTGGCGGATCTTTATGCAAATAAGATGGGCTCCATAACTGCACACACTTCATGCTGACAGCAGGAGAAAAAACTACATATATAAGGAGAAAAGTATATTGGAGTCAAGTTCTGCCATAGGCATATGAGAAAAGCATTTGGCTCCTACCAAAAAAATTGGGAGTGAAGTTTGTCATACTGTGGAGAATTTTTTTTTAAAAACCTGTTTAGTTTATTTAAATTTTTCCAATCAGGCTTCTACAATGCTCCAGAACGCAAGCTGTTGTTTAGAGAATCCCACAGTTTAGAGATCAGATTGATTGTTCGCTTCAGTGTATGGAACAAAAATGAAAATATTATTCTCCTAAGGCAAACAGAAAATTAACGGATATACATACTAATCATCTGCTCAAGACATGATCCAGGGGGATACAAATAGGCCACACCTGGATATCAGGAACCAGAATACTAACTCTGCTGGAGATTTTTTTTTAAAAGGAGGTTAGTCATACACCTGTCAGGGATGGTCTGTTTACTTGGTCCTGCCTCAGGGCAGGGGACTGGACTTGAAGATCTCTCAAGATCTCTTCCAGCCCTACATTTCTATGATTCTTTTGCTGGCTCCTGTGGAACCCTATAGAGTTCCAACTGGATATCATCAATTTAAATTTTCTAAATACACAGTATTCATGTGTACTATAGCTAGCTATATGACCTACTTTGTATAGATTGCTATTCTTTGAAAAATAAACTATATTACTGTAGTGTTAAAATGCTGCAAGGCAAAACTTCTCTCTCTCAGAAAAAAGGCTGGAGTGTCATTTTTTCCAGTGTAGGTGTACAGTATATAAAGAGAATCTCAAAAAGGTATCTCAGAACGTTTTAAAAGCTTTTCACTGCTGATGACACATTTTTCTGTGAAATAAGCCACTTCCTTTCTAAAGCCCACACAGTATTTTAGTGCAGAGATTCAGTAAGTCCTAATGTCTGTGCAGACATATTTTCAGTACACAAAACAGTCTTGAAGTAGCTCATTATATCCCATGATTTAAAAGCTAGTTGAATAATCAGTTATATTGGATTTCAAGTGCTTTATATCAGAGCTAAAACATTAAGCTCTGTTGGTCAGGAAACATTTTTATACACTTATTTATACAGCACCTAGCACATCACTAACTGAAGCATCTGGGTGCTACCATAACAAATGTTTAATAAATAAAAATGTGACCAGTAAAAGACCATGACAACATTTCCAGTTTCCTACTGGGAAGTTTAGATGTAAATATGAAAATGATTTGCAGACTGGAGTGGGTCAGAATACAACAACCAAGCATGATAGTTCCTATATCCTGAACAAAAGCTGTAGGCATCTTAAGCAAACAAATATATTAATCACTATTATTATAAGCATCAGAACACTTATTTTTCACTGTAATTCCTGGGAATCCTCCCTAGGGATGCAATGTGAAAGTCTAGCATTTGGATGTATGTTTTTCTAGTTTGACTTAGATTTTTATGAACTCACAAAACAGCCAAAAGTTAATCATAGACTTTAAAGCCAGAAGGGACCACCTTGATCATCTAGTCTGATCTCCTACACATTGCTGGCCATAGAACCTTACTCACTCACTCCTGTAATAGAGCCACAATCTCTAGCTGAGTTACTGATATCCTCAAATCTTGATTTGAAAGACTGCAAGTTACAGAGAATCCACCATTTAGTCTAGATTAAACCAGCAAGTCGCCTGTGCCCCACGCTGCAGAGGAAGGCAAAAAAAAAAACAACAACAAAAAAACCCTACGTCTCTGCCAATCTGACCTGGGGGGAAATTCCATCCTGACCCCAAATATATTGATCAGTTAGAACCTGCACATGTAGAGAGACCCACCAGCCAAACACCTGAGAAAGAATTTAATGCTGTAACACAGAGCCCTTCCCATCTAGTGTCCCATCTCCAGCTGTTGGAGATACTTGCTAATAGCGGGTGCAGCAGTGCCATATACCATTGTAGGCAACTTCATCATATCATCTCCTCCATAAATGTAACAAGCTCAGTCTTGAAACAAGTTAGGTTTTTTGTTGTTTTTTTTGCCCAGGCTACGCCCCTTTCAAGGCTGTTGCAGAAATTCAGCCCTCTGGTTAGAAATCAATGTCTAATTTCAAGCCTAAAAACTGATGTCTAGTTTATATCCATTTATTCTTGGGCCAACATTGGCCCCTAACTTAAATAACTCCCCTCGCTCCCTGGGGTCTATCCCTCTGATATATAAGTAGAGAACAATCCTATCTCCTCTGAGCCTTCATTTGGTGAGGCTAAACAACACAAGCTCCTTAAGCCTTTTATCATGATAGGTTCTCCATTCATCTGATCATGCTAGAAGCTCTTCTCTGCACCTGTTCAAATTTGAAGTCACCTGTCTTAAACATGGAGGATCAGAACTGCACCTACTATTCCAGATAAGGACTCACCAGTGCCTTGTACAATGGTACTAACACTTCCCTGTCTCTGCTGGAAATACCTCGCCTGATGCATCCTAGGATTGCATTGCCTCTCTCATGGCCACATCACACTGGCAGTTCATAATCACCTGTGATCAAACAATACACCCAGGTCTTTCTCCTCCTATGTCACTTCCAACTTATAGCAAAAAAAATCTTGTTGTTAGTCCCTAATTGCATGAGCTTGCACTTTGCACTACCAAATTTCACCCCATTTCTATTACCCCAGTTTCCAAGGTCATCCAAATCATCTTGTATGATATTCCACTCCTTCTCTGCATTGGTATTACCTCCTAACTTTGTGTCATCCACAAATTTTATTCGGACACTCCCACTTTTTGTGCCAAGGTAATTAATGAAATCCTTGAAGTTCACTAAACCTCCCTCCAGCCTGACAGTTCCCCTTTCAGTATGACCCACTTTAGTCCCCCCTTTAACCATTTTTTTTACCCACCTTTCAAGTCGCATATTAATCCCCAAATTGTACAAATATGATTGTTTACATTCCACTATAGTGCACTCTGGAATAGACAGCTGTTGCAACTGTAATGCGCATCTAGAAGCATGAAAGCCAGACCATCAAGTGTCTGTCATTGGGGAAACCCCTATCACCATGGAGCAAAAAAGTAGGAACCACTATAGTAAGCTAAAGGGGTTAGTGCAAGGCACTTCTGTGGCATTTATCTGAGTGGCTGTTTCTTGTTCCAGTGTGTTGTCATACCTAAGCTATGCTCATATGCCAAAAATTGTTTATGGAATAGAACTGGGACAGGTTTTGATATAAAGAAAGAGGAAGGGAAGGGGTTGAGACAGAGGAAGGTGATTAACTTAGAATAAAATGTAGAGCTAAAAAAATATACCACACATCTGCTTACTTTGCTTTTATGTTGCATCCTTTTCTCCTTCCCGCCCCGGCCCCCATCACACCCCCTTTATCTGTATGTTGGAGAAAAAATTTGTCTTCAGACATGTCTGTAAAATTCCCAGAATACTTGACATTCATGAACAAAAATAATAAATTAGCAATTTATACTAAGTAAATACTGTCTCCCCTGTAGTCTGTATCTCTGCCGGTGAGGCACTGAGGACTAGTGGATAGGGCACTGGACTGGTTTGCGAAGACCTTGGTTCTATTCCCAACTCTGCCAACGACACGCTGTCAGACCTTGGGGCAAGCCTCTTTAATTCTCTGTGCCTATTTCCCCCAACCCTTTGCCTTATCTATTTTGATTTTAAGTATTTTTAGTGTAGGATTGTCTGTTACCATGCATTTTGTAGTACCTGGCAGAATGAGGCTTCATTCTTGTTTGTGGACACTAGTATATAGTGCTTTGTGTATCATAAGTTAATAATTAATATGCATTAAACAGAATATCTTCAACCAGAATTTGAAAAATTATTTTGTAAAAATAGACGCAGCAGAATTCCATTTTTATTGCTTCAATAACTTGCAGGTCAAATGTTCTGTTAGTACCACCATTTTAGGGATAGATGAAGTGAGTCATGGAGCAATTAATGGGATTTAGGCACCAAACTCCCATAAGCACCTTTGAAAAATTCCAGCTAAGTAACTTGCCCAAACATTGTACAGGCAATAGCAGGGGATGTCCTTTATTGGGGCAGCAAACCAGTTGGAACAGAACAGCACAGAATGACTTGGCAAAGGAAGCTTGTAGCATGACCCTGAAGCTGGTGATAAAACTGCATGACAGACCTGTTGCTCCACTAGCCAATCACTGATGCTTCCTCGGTAGAGGAAGCAGAAAAGGATCCTGAAGGAGAGGACAAGAAGATTTACAGGATTTTTTTTTTTTTAACCCCAAAAATTTTAGCAGAGATCTGACTTTTTCTGGTTCATGCATCACTGAAAATAAAAATCTTAATCAAAGTGGTTAACAATTCTCTTAATGAGGCCCAAGATGGAATAAAATCTAGCTCACTCACCAGTATGCATGTCTGTGTGTTCTATAGGTTTCAGAGGAACAGCCGTGTTAGTCTGTATTCGCAAAAAGAAAAGGAGGACTTGTGGCACCTTAGAGAATAAATTGGTTAGTCTCTAAGGTGCCACAAGTACTCCTTTTCTTTTTGTGTGTTCTATAGTGCTAACAGGAGTAAAAAAAGTAATGAAAACATCTTTAATAGTAAAAAGCAAGTAGAAATGAAAATGAATATGCCTAAGAAGCACATCCTTTTGACTAAGAGGGTGCCATTTTTTTACATAAGCATTTTTCAGATGAGAATTATGCTGGAAGTGTTTTTTTTTTTTTAAAGATTTCTCAGAGAAGTTGCAATCCAAGTTGCAAATATTGGATCACACCCTGGATCAGTCTATTTCCAATGTTTCAGAAGGCAAAAGATTCACCTGAATAACTGCGAATGGGGGATGCAGGAAGGGCGGCCAGCACATCCTTCGGCCCACTCCACTTCCCACAGCCCCCGTTGGCCTGGAGCGGAGAACCGCAGCCAGTGGAAGCCGCGATCGGCCGAACCTGCGGACGCAGCAGGTAAACGAACCAGCCCGGCACGCCAGGGCCTTTCCCTGAACAAGCGGTGGACCTCAGTTGTGAACCACTGCCTTAGACAGTATAGCTACACATTTTAATGGACATAAAATTAACCATTTTTAACATTCTAACAGTATTTGCATCCACTTCCTTGAGCAATAAATTTCACAGGCTGACTATATTCTATTAATTCTAAATTTGTCCTTTTTCCACCATCTAATGTCTCTACATTCTCAAGAAAGGAAAAAATATCAAATTCTGCTTTGCCCTTCATTAGTCTGGGATTTCTGTCTGGTCCCCTTATTATTCTCCTTCTCTACATAATTTTAGTCTCTGCAATCTCTGGTGTACATCTAACCATATTCTTTGCTCTTTCCTTGAAAAACTTCACTTTTGTTTCCTAAGGTAAAGAACACAGCACTCTATTCAATGGTGTACCATTGTCCAATATAGCAACATGAAATGCAGTAATTTCTATTCTTTAATACACTCAAAGTTTCTTATTTGACCCTAACTGCTAATATACATCAGACAAACATTAAATTAGACATACATAGTAATTTGTATAGCACAGCAACATTCTCTGGGAAGCACTCAAAGTGAGTGACCTCCCTGGAGAAAGCAACTTAAAGGAGGAGAGGAGTGGAGTTCCAGCTGCAGAGAAAATGCAAAGACTTATTTCTAAATGTACATTACAGATGCATGGAGACTTATTCCCTTTTTTGCCCCCCTCAGAAAATCCTGCAAGTTTAAAGCCATCAGTGTATGAGAAGTATATACTATTTGTGCCCGTATGCATTACCTTAAATTTAGTTAAGTTTATTTCATCTTCCATCATGATGTCCAATCTTCTACTCCATTTAAATCTCCCTACAGTCTCTCTCTTACAAACTAAGGCAAAAACTCATTAGCTCAATTTCCAAAACAATTCTGGCTCAAGACAAAGCTAGCGTCATTAAAAGTAGTACCGTAGCCTACTTGACTTTATTGTGAAGTTATGTTTTCTGAACACATTCCATGTAATAACCAATGAATACATACTGTAGCACAGCCTCAAGCTTTAAAATGGTTTTCGGCCCAAAAGCATATAATCTGTATCAGTGGTTCCTCAAAGTGATCCCTGGGGGTCTGCTGTGGGTTATGCAGGGGTCCGTCTCTTGAGCCAGGGCTGGAATGTGCCAGAACAGTATTCCACTGCTTTTGCTGCATGGAGACAAAATGGCGTCCTTCAACAGCATGGCAGAGAGGTCATGATGGCAGGGGCATTCCCACGCTGGCAGGGTCATTCTAATAGTACCAGAAATGAAAGGGGCTAGAACATGTAGTCAGATGCCAAAGAGATCCTTGGCAGAAAAAAATTTGGCAGCTACTGATCTATATTATATAAATCAAACAAACCTACATTAAAAGAAAATTAAGGTTACAAAATTAACCACTGAAAAGTTAGGAAATGCCAGAATTAAGGTTGCCCATGCAACCCTAAGTAGGCCCCCTTGTGTACATGCATTGTGAAAGTAATTATGACCACATACTATTTTTATGCTTCCTCCCAATGCCATTACAAAGCATGGCTTTCTAAAGAAATAATTGCAGGAATCACTGTGCAACACAGAATGAAACTGATAGTTCAGAACTTGGAAGAAGCATCTCACTGTTCACAAGTCTTCAGTACAGCTACCTACTTTCTATAGCCACTGGTTACTCTATTTGTTTTGCAGAAAGGCTTATTTGCAGACAAGTAGTCTAGTGAAAAATATAGTTGAAATGCATGTAATTGGGTTGGATAGGGCAGAGCACAAAATTCCAAAGATTACCTCTCTCAGTTAGACCTTTGGGCACTGCAAAGAATACAGAAATTCTCATGAAGCAGTGTGATTCAGAAAGACCTGTGTGTGAAAACCTGTTCCTTCTGGGTCTAAGATTCTGAGAATTTTATGAAAAGCTTTTAAAGTAATTTTATCATTTTGTTTACATACTTAAGAGTATCAGATAAATAAATTGGAGAAAGGAATTATTCTGTATGTCTATTCTCCAAATAAACCCCATCAACAAACAACCAGGCCCTTTAAGCTTATTGCACATGCTTTTTGAAGGCAATCAAAAGTCTAAGGCAGCAAGCTTAAGACTTTTTCTCCTCAACTTTCTACAAGACAAAAGGAAAGAGCAAAGGCAATCAATCTTGATTCCTTCAAAAATGATCTAAATGTAAAATATGAACATGACAAAATTAGTCCACATTCCTGCAATCAACTCTGCATGAATGCAAGGGACCTATCCATGTGGAGCCCCACTGCAGAATCACGGTCTCAAAATGTAAGCTTGCTGGGTCAAGGACAGTGTCTTACTGTATCAACATGTTCAGGCCCCATTCTTACCACTCTTCTGTAACACATTTTAAAAGGTAAACTGAACATACCATTTCAAGGTACTACCTTTTTCCTTCAGACATTGATGACAACGCTTATAAGCATTGATGTAATTTCTACATCTACACAAGTATACTGCAACGGTTTAGGTTAATTACGTTTTTGTTAAACAGCATATCTGTTTGCCTTTAAGTCTCATGTTGTAACATGTCTCTTGACCTCAGTACCTTGTGGCAATTAATTCCACAGGTTATTCACGTATCACGCAAAGTAGTATTTCCTTTACTCCACTTCAAATTGGTTGTCTTTCAATTCTTCATTGAATGGCCCTTGTCCTTGCATTATGTAAAACAGTAAGTGCCTGCCTGACCTGCTCTGTATTATTATTTTGTGTGCCTCTTCCACATGCCCTCGTACTCATTTCTTCTCCAAATTAAAGAGCCTCAATCTTTTCAGTGTCATACATGGAAGATTCTCCAAGCCTTAAATCAATTTTGGCACCTATCGCTGAACCCCTACTATATCTAGTATCTTTTTTGAGACCGTAACCAGAACAGAACACAATGTGCCAACTGAGCTTGCACATTGCTGATTATAACATTATAATTTCACTATTCAGTCAATCCAATTGGTATGAAATAGAACATTGATCTATGAATTTACTGTAGTTTTATCTTCCTCACGGACGCTTTTATTATACCAAACTACTTTGCTTTTCAGTGTTTTCTTTGCATATCTGATAATTATGCAAGATGCATGTTCTACAAGAGCTATCCTCCAAACAGAGTTTCTATTCCTGCTTGATCCTGCAGTTAGTATTTTTGCATTTATGACAGTATTTTTGCTCTATGAATGACTGTGAGGTGTCAAATTTAGCACTTCACTGAAGGATTAAATAGAACATGGACTGTGATAGAGCAGTCTCTTATTTAATCACAAACAGCTTTGGTAATCAGCAAGCTAACAGGGAAAATATGAAAAACAAGTTGGATAAATTTGTTTAAATCTAATATTTATTTTTTCTGCTTTCTGAAAGTCCTTAGTGTACAGTTTTTATTTGCCAAGTTTAGTTATTGGTTCATGCAAAGTACTATAGGTAGGGCCCTACCAAATTCTCAGCCATGAAAAACACGTCACAGACTGTGAAATCTGGTCTCACCCTCGTGAAATCCGGCCTCTTGTGTGCTTCCCCCTCCCCCCCCATACTATACAGATTTCACAGGGGAAGACAAGCATTTCTCAAATTGCGGGTCCTGATCCAAAAGGGAGTTGCGGGCAGGGGGTCATGGTATTGCCACCCTTACTTCTCCGCTGCCTTCAGAACTGGATGGCCGGAAAGTAGCAGCTGTTGGCCAGGCACCCAGTTCTGAAGGTAGTGTTCTGCCAGCAGCAGCACAGAAGTAAGGGTGACAATACCATACCATGCCATGCCATTCTTATTTCTGCACTGCTGCTGGCAGTGGCTCTGCCTTCACAGCTGGGCTCCCAGCCAGCAGCCACCGCTCTCCAGTTGCGCTGCTCTGAAGGCAGCACCACTGCCAGCAACAGCAGAAGTAAGGGTAGCAGTACCGCAACCCCCCTCTACAAAAACCTTGCGATTACCTCCCCCACACACACACAACTCCTTTTTTGGGTCAGGACCCCTACAATTACAACACTGTGAAATTTCAGATTTAAATAGCTGAAATCATGACATTTACTATTTTTAAAATCCTATGGCCATGAAACTGACCAAAACAGACTCTTAATTTGGTAGGGCCCTAACTATGGGACAGCATTCAAAAGTCACTTGTCAATTACAAATTAAATCTTCCTATGTGACGAGAGACGTTTAACCATTTTATTTCTGTAAAAGTTAAGCTTTCATTTAAAAGAAGTTAACCTCCTGTAAATTAATCCATGCAGCCTTTTCTTGTTATGCCTGGAAACCACTCTAGTGTCTGTGCTGTTGCTTGTTGAAGAGCTATGAGCAGCAACATAGTGAAAATGAAGACCCTGATCATTTTCACTGCTGTTTACTGAGTCTGGTGGACAACAGCAAAACTGACAATCAAATCAATGACACTCTATTCCTACTTAGGAAAATTAGCACAGCAAAAGCCCTGCACCACAACTATTCAGGAGAGAAGAGAACCCAAAAGCAATGATACCCTTTACTCTCTGAAAACGGCCTGGAGGACAGAAGGGCAGAGTGGCAGAGATTCCACACCTAAACAGAAATCATGAGGCTCTAGATGAGAGGAGAGGGGGAAAAGAATGCACGTGCAGCCTTATCTATCATTTCCTGATTTTTTTGGATGTTTCACCATGCAACCTTAATTTCTCTTAACATAATTATTTGGATGAAATTCCTAAGTTTTATCAAACAGAAAAATAAATTCCATGTCATGCAACTAATCATTTGTCTAGATATCACTGGAATCCTCTGTATCAGATTCCTAATAGTCCAGGTCTGCAGGAGGGCATGCCACAGGAGACCTGGACTACTTAGGAGCTGTGCAGCTTTTACCTGCAAGATGCATAGAGACTGAGGCAAGGACTATAACTGGTCTGCACATATATGCAGTATAGCCTTCCTGAACTACATAGACAAGCTGTTAAAAGAAGTTTATTTTTAATTGATGGAGAAAGTTTAATTTTCCATTCGCCTTGTACTCAGTGTTTTTTTGTTGTTGTTGCTCAATTTTTCCAAAACAAGTACACCCAGAGGCAGACACAATAACCTGGAAAATTTAAGTCTGAAAGATAAGTGTCAGACAGTTATAAATGCCTGAACACCTGTACAACCTTAAATGCAGCAGCACTGATAGCCCCCACTGTAATGTACAGTCTGAAGCTGGTCTAACTAAAGCTGAAAGTTGACCTACGATATGCTACTTCAGTTACATAAATTACTTAACTGAAGTTCACATACCTACGGTTGACTTACAACATGTCTGCACTGTGCTGTGTTGACAGGAGAGCACTCTCCCACTGACTTACCTTACGCTTCTTGGAGACCTGAAGTACAGACGTCGACGGGAGAGCACTTTCCCATCAACTTAGCGGGTCTTCACAAGACCCACTAAATGGACACTGCTGCATCCATCGCAGCAGTGCCAATTTAGCTGTAAATATAAACAATCCCTGAGAATGAATGTCAGGCACAGAACTTTTTCTTTAGAGCTAGATGGTTATTTCATTAATATCTGTTCCCTTTTACTTTTTGCTTAGAACTTAGAGAAGCTTAAAAATTCTATCCATAATCTAACAGCTTGAAGGTTCTCAATTACATTTCTAAAAAAGGCCAACTATGACCCCTATACTGCACCTGGATTCCATATGTGTGGATATATTTGTCTGCATAGAGCCTGAGTCATTTCCGGAAACTTGTATGGGAACAGGAGTACATCTGTGCAAATCTAGTCATACACTGGGGCCTACCTCCCCAAAAGAAATGGCTAGTGCACTGCTAACAGCGACAACATTTGTACAAGACAAATTACTAGCAAGAAATCATGTGTTATTTAATCAGTCTTTACAGAGTGTTTTATTTTTTGTACATAAATGAAAAACAGTATTCACAAAGAAATTTCGTTAAAAAAATACTAAATGACCCACTTAATTTTAAAAAATTACATATAAAAACACTTTAATGTACAAAAGATTTGTACTTTACAACAGTCTGAACACTGTAAGCAGTATATTCCATGTAGCTTAATGCTTTCTTTCATGTCTACATTGTGTGTGCATAGACACAAATACTTTACGATTTCAAAATCTGAATATCAATATATAAGCAATTAGTACAAGTGACCCATATACACAAATGCAAAGTTAAAGACTGGCTGCAAACTATTAAGGAAATATTTATAACAAACCACCTCCCTGACTATTTTATATAAAACATAAACAAAGAGGGATTTCACTAACAGATTTTAATGTTCATTAGGTAGAAATACTTTTGGAACCAACCAACCAACCAAATGCTATATGAAAATTCCAGGTGCCATAATATCATGCAGTAATTGAAGAAAATTAAGAATATTCTGTGGTGAACCACATAAACATAGTTCTTATTGAGTAACTGTTTTATACACCCGTTTCAATTTTAAAAATACAGTAACATGCTACCATTTAGTTATAAATCAAAACTGGGTAAAATTTTCAAAAGTGCTTAAGTGGCATAGGAGCCTAAATCTCATTGTATTCAATGGGAGTTGGGCTCCTAAGTGATGTAGGATGTCACTTTGGTGCTTTTGAAAATTTTAGCCTCCGTGCAAATTTATTCAAGGGTCGTTTCAGGCTGCAGGATTACAGTCTAGTCAGACAATCCCCACCACACGCTGCATGATTTTTATCCTCCTGAACAGCATTATGCATTGCATCCTCAGGATCACCAATAGTACTAATGCAACAGATGTGCGAAATATTAAGGGTTAGTCACCTAGTACTTACATGTAAAGTTAGACACTGAGGCCCCAATCTGCAATGACATCTGCGTGGGTGGACAGCAACATGTGGTTGGAGTCCGACTGAAGTCAATGGAGCTCTGTGTAGGCCCATGGGTTCATCTGCACAGATATCATTGCAGGACTGGGTTCTAAGTGCTGAATTCTTTCATCAGAGACTTGCACATAAGTTGTGATTGAATCAACAGGAGTTCTGTGCAGGTATGATTTCTGCAGAATTTGGCTCAAACTGCTAGCAGCATCTAATGTTAAAGAAGGGTTTGGGAGAAGAGTAGCAAAAAGGAAATGAGAGAACAGAGACAATACAATAAGACTAGACAGAACAGGACGAAGACAAGACAGAAGCAAAGAAACAATTTATTCCACTAAATATAACAGCACTTTTTCCACCAGAGATTAGTAACATCTCCATTAGAAAAGCTAATTCAAGCCATCAGGAAGTGGCAGGAACAAGAAAAGACCAAATCACCTAAAGTAAACTAAAAAAGACTGGGCCATTAAAAAAAAATTATTAAAATGTTAAACAATTTTTTCATCACTGTCAGAACACTATCCCATTTAAAATAAATTTGGAGATCTGTTTGTTGCACAAATTCTTCAGATAAGACCTAAAATCTTAATGGGAAAAATAGATTCTGGGTATCAAGTAAAGGGCTGTTCATATTTAGAGAGACTTCAGAAAACAGCTAACTTGAATGAAGATTTTTTAAAACATTTTTGAGCTATTTAGTCAGTATTTTGAGCCAGTGAACAGCCTCACCATGATCTACCTTGCTTGCTTATTGTTCAGCAAGTAAAATTGGAGCGCCTACTATGAAAATCTTAAATGATAAAAGAACTAGCATACTTGAGGGATTGCCCTGTGATAGCAACAAAAGTCATTAAGGGCTTTCTCTGTTTAAGGTGTGAGACAGCGGAAAGTTCTTCTCATAATTTGAGAGAATGTGACATCCTTCTGGACAAGGCTCAAGAAACTGTTTGCATGTTAGTTTATGATGGGAAAAATATATACAATTTGTGAGCAAAATAGGATGACGTTTGGTTTTACTTCTGTTCTTTGAGTTACCTAAATAAGCTATGTTTACAGTAATTATCTTTTAACCTATTTAAGGCTCCTAAAGACTTCTGGATATGAGTGACTAAACAAAAACAAAAACAAAAAGCAAGCTAAACAGTTAGAATATAAACACTGAAGTGCTACCATCTTTATTAAAAGGCACTAGAACCATGAACTCTATTCTAGAGAGGTTAGACGATCAGAAAAAAAATCTGATACTCCTATGTTTAAAGAATTCCCTAAATAGTGACAATTTACAAATATCTACCAGCTAAACAAAGTAACGTACAGCAAATGAAACCAGCATTCCAGTGCTTTCAAATACATTTTTATGACTAAACTGACATAGCTTCTTAAAGCTAGGAACAATTCTAAATATTAAGTTTTATTTTTTATAAATCACCTTATTAAAGCTCCACCATTAAGATTTAACCCATTATTTCATAAGTTTCCTGTTTCTATTTGAATAAAGTTATGGTAAACTATGAACAAGCTTATTTTTCTAGTAGTAATAGTACCTTTATAGGATATATTGCAGATTGACTGTTGAACATACTAACTGGTAGTCCCTGAATCCAAGTGAAAAGCTACTAATATCTGACAAACACAAATACCTGTGTAAAGGTGCAACTACCTACAGACAGCATCAGAGTCCAATGACTATTAGATAAGAAATGAAGTTCAAGACCTGACTTTGGCCTCACATATTAAGGCTCAAAATAACGAGCACTGGCTCCAACAATAAAAGAGAATGTAAAATTACACATTTCCATTACTAAAAGTAACTTTTTCCTAAAAGGAGAAATAGCACCTATAGCTTGTCCTGAAACATGTCCATTTCACTAGGCAATGACTAATGCCGAAGGGGAAAAAAAAGGGGAGTTCTTCCTACACACTTCAAACAGACTTAAAATAAGTGATGGATTCCAAGTAGAAAAATTTTGATGAAATATATACAACACCACAATTGTTTTCAAATGTCCTTAAATGTCCAGTTTTAGCACTTAAGGTTACAATTTTTGTATCTGTTCAAAACACTCAAGTTATAGTACTTTGCTGTCATAAGAAAGTCTGGTCCCACCGAAAAGCTAGCAAATGGTTTTTCAAGCATAGTGGTCAATGACAGATTTTTCTGGAGTTATTTCTTTTAAATGACTGGTGCTTCTGAGAAAATAACACAATTTTCTAAGATTAGTGACATCACTATGACCAAAAAAAGTATATAAAGAATAATGAAATTGAGAATGAAATAAGCAACAGTTGGAAATTAAACCATGCCACAAGACAGTAATTATGGAACGTATCAGAAACCTTAATCTTTAAATTTAAGTACATCTAATCAAATTAATCCAGAGCAATATCTATTTTAAGTTTCGTTCTGCAATATAACCAAACAGTAAAATTGAATGGCAAATCTAGGATTTTTTTTTCAAATTAAGTCTATTTTTTCTTACTTAGAAATGTACTTTTGTATAGTAGTACTCTATATATATGCAATTCCTACGTATTAAAGATTAAGACTTTGAAAATTAACATGTTGTATCTTTGTTGATTAAAAGTATGCAAAAAATAAAAATACAGACTCAGTGCAGTAGTTTAAAAATTCACAAATTTTATCACCAACTATTTGTTGAGAATTATCAAATGTATAATTAAAAAATATAGAATGTGAATTCTGAGTTATAAAGTCACCCTATACAAAATTTATAAAATCATTTAAAAAGGCTCTGAAGGATAAATACTATTTATTTCCCCTACTTTATACTATTCTCTTGTAAAGGCTCTTTTTTGTCCAGCTTTTACAATGTCATCAGGAGATGCTGATTTAAAGTCAAATGGTGTTATTGATATTAAAGGACCAATTTCCTTATTTTTTATTTCTTGTACTTGCCTACTGTATAGGAAAGTCTTATGGATATCAATCGTGCGCCGTTTACATCCTTTTGGAGGATAACGGAGACACAAAGTTAAAGCAAAAGCTGAAGGTCTGGCACAGAGAGCCTTCATCCACGAGAGAGAGAGATCCTGGCTCTTAGAAATATGCCTTTTTTTGCTTTTTTTATTTCCTTTTGCTAAAATAATATTTTTTCCTTGCTTTGAACTTAAAACTTTAGTTTCTGGGATTATGGTATTTGACTGGCATACTACTGATTCTGCAGATACGTCTGGATTTTTTATAAGGACACTTAAGTCAATGTTTGTATTTACTCCTGCAGAAGGCCACGTTTCAGTGATACTGAACCTCGAACAGTCTTTTGCTTCTTGAGGCTTATCTACTTCAATGGTTTCTGCAATTAAATCTGAAAGTGACAAATTCTCAAGTTCTCTTACTGGAGAAGCCTTAGACAATGCCAGAGAAGACAGAGATCCTGTTAATTCTGACATCCCAGTTGCAGTTTGATGTTGACTAGCTAGTTGTGACAATGGTGAGGATCCCAATTTCAAATCTGTAAAACTCGTAGATGATTGATTATAAAGATCAGACAAAGAACAGTGCCTTGAATTACTTTTCTGGTGCTCTTGAAGTAGGTCAGCCAGTGATGGACCTCCAGATTTTGAAAATGGCAAATTACCCATTTCTGAAGATGAGATGTCTTGCCTGGTACTTTGTAGAAATGAAGGAAAATTTTCAAAAAGCTCAGTCTTTCTATTCTGAGTAGAGTTTATATCATTATCAAGTGCCAGTTTCCGTACAGCACTCATTAAGCCAGGACTACTATCCATACTTCCTTTACTATTATGATCTGAAGAATTCTGGACCCCAAGTAGTCCCCTGTCTTGGAGACTTAAATAATCATAAGTTATATTCTGCATCATCAAAGATTTCAAGTCTTGTGATTCCTTGCACTCCAACTGCTTCCAGGAAGGATTTTCAGATGGACTAGCTTCCAATAATTCAGCACCTACACTAAAGCAAATTTTGCCTTCATTGCTGGAAATCAAACTCACTGTGCTGGTATTGTCTGGTAATCGTACTGCTACACGTTTATTGACAGATTCATAACATGATTCTTCACACATATTATTACTGAGGGAAGAATGTAGAACTCCTGAAGATTTATGAGAAGATTCAGATATTTTCTTTTCAATTGAGGATATATTAGAATGTTTAGCTTTGAAGAGTGTTTTGTCACTTAAAGTTGAAAAGTAACAAGGTGATTTAGTTTTGACTGTCAGGCTACTGAGCTCAGACATGCTGGTGTTTGCTGAAGTGTTTTCTATTAAGTAAGACAAGTTCTCCAAATAAGTAAAAGTTTCTGAATAAAGTAAATCTCCTTACCTTACAAGAGCCAATAATTTTCAGATAGATGCACGGTCACAACGAAAATTCCATTTTTTTTTTTAAGGAGACAGCAACAGCGAAGTTAAGAAGAAACATGAAAGGCATTTTAATTACTAAATGTTATTTGAAAAATTGCATTGCATCATAGTCTCTATAATCAAATACAACAGAGTTCTGAAGGGCATTTATTCAATCATTTAGCAGAACAACAATTATCCAATTATCCACTAAAAGAAACACTAAGTTAGTAAATTAATATCAACCCTTAAGAGGTCTGACTCTACACAACCAAGCTATTGTACTAGCTCTACAAAAACAGTCTTGCTATATCGCAAGCAAACATTTAAAATGTCTTAAAATTTGCTGTCTCAAAAAAATTTTAAAATAAATAAAAAGTTAGCAGTCGGATAACTTAAGTAGTAACATAACTAAGGTATTTATTAGAAAATAGAATTTCATTGGGAATTGTGATTGCTTACATTCTGAATTTAGCAGAGAGGACCAAGCCTAAAACTAAAACTTGATTTTAAGTTTAGTAAAAACTATTGCTTCCTTTAAAGAGATGTTCTGTATATTTCCTAAAACTGTGAAATGTATTTAGAAATAGAAGATTGAGAACTTTGTTTTGTTTTCCAATGAGTCATTTTGATACAATAGTGCAAGTATCTTCCAGTTCTAAACTCACGAGTATCCTATGCACAGCCAGTGAACTTTAATCTAAACCAGTGGTTCCCAAACTGGTGTTCGTGAAATGTTAGAGGGGGTTCTCAGGAAAAAATTCCCTAATGGTGGACAGAGCTGTCCCTACGGACTCCAGGCAGCACAGGGTCAGCAGCCAGAGCCCCTGGACTTCCAAGAGCTAAGCAGATCAAGTAAGCATATCTATCACACTGAGGAGACTGAAACTTCAAGACTTCTTGTAAGAAATGGAAAGGGAGGTGGATATTTTTTGCTGTTTTTAAAATTATATAGGCAGCTAGTATTGTTTTTTAAATTATTATGAAGAACAAGTTTAAGCTTTGTTGTAACAAGCGTTGTTTGCCTGGACTCTTCAAGACCTGAATGCTTGTGTAGGACGAACTCTTTGAGTTGGCTTCTTAAATACCTTCATGCTGTTCCACATCTGATACTCCTTGATGAAACATAGGAGCTTTGTCTAATAACAGGCTTATTCAAAGTGATACAAGCTATGAAAGTGAGATCTTGGAAGAGTGTTGCTGTTTTCATAATGTAATAAAAATACTGTAATTATAAATAATAATAAAGTGTGTGTAATAAGCATGTCATAAGAATACATTTTATATTTCCAAGATCACTGCTTTAATAATTTATACCCAGGTAAAGGAGAAGATCCCTGGAAATATTCATTTTTAGGAGGGCGTTCGTCAGACACGCCATTTTAGTGAAAGGGGTTCACAGGTTGTTAAATTTTGGGAACCACTGATCTAAACCAAAACATAATTAAATAAAAGCATACCTTTTGTTGTCTTTCCTGTAGTCACAGCTTCTTCATTCTTGGTCTTCACATTTTGCTTACTGTCTTGTGCAAGCACAAGATCCAAAGCCTTCTGTACATCAAATTTACTATTCAACACTGCTTCCACCATCACCTGCTCTGGTACAGCTTCCCCCAGCACTTCTCTCATCTGGTCAAGGCACGAATAAAGACGAGCTACAAAAGACATCAGTAGTTATAAAATTATAAAACGTGTGTTTTCAAAAAATAGCACGATAAATTACTAAAACCATACTTGCAATAAATATATTTGGGGTGGGGCAGGAATAGTAATTATAAAATCATTGCAACCTGATTTCTTACTCTGGCAGGCTCTCTCACCCCCAGCACTGAAGAGGTTTTTCCAATTATTTCACCAAAACATTACTATAAGAAATACATCTAATGATTTTTAAATTGTCTTTAAAGGGCCGAACACTTAATTATGAGGTGTTACCAGCATGAACAGTATTCATGCCAAAGAAGAAATGCAATCATTCATCTTAAAACTATTCCAAGTAATTTGATAAATCATGTGATATCCATTTAACAGGACATTTTAAGTGTTTACAGATAGTGTATTTAACTTTTACGGTGAACAGCATCTTTTCAGGCCTTGGAACTTAGCAGCTGAATAAAAATAAATGGTCTCATCTTTAGATTAACACTTTAGCATTAAAGCTACCTGAAATCTTACCTTTCCTAGAACTAAGAGAGATTTCTGGGTCTTAAAATCCATATTCTTTGAAGACAGACTTCTCCATTAATATTGCATACATTACAGAAAGTAAAGGGAAATTAAAGGGAGACTGCAGAATAAAGTGATGGACAATCCTAAAAACAATAAACCAAAATCATAGCACTAGAAAGGACCTTGAGAGGTCATCTAGTCCACTCCGCTGCACTCATGGCAGGACTAAGTATTATCTACACCATCCCTGACAGGTGTTTGTCTCACGTGCTCTTAAAAATCTCCAGTGATGGAATGAAAGAATATACAAAAGAAATGTCGGTTTAAAACGGAGTATAAGCCCTGGTCTACACTAGGACTTTAGGTCGAATTTAGCAGCGTTAAATCGATGTAAACCTGCACCCGTCCACACGATGAAGCCTTTATTTTCGACTTAAAGGGCTCTTAAAATCGATTTCCGTACTCCACACCTGACAAGTGGATTAGCGCTTAAATCGGCCTTGCCAGCTCGAATTTGGGGTACTGTGGACACAATTCGACAGTATTGGCCTCCGGGAGCTACCCCAGAGTGCTCCATTGTGACCGCTCTGGACAGCACTCTCAACTCAGATGCACTGGCCAGGTAGACAGGAAAAGAACTGCAAACTTTTGAATCTCATTTCCTGTTTGGCCACCGTGGCAAGCTGCAGGTGACCATCATGGAGTCCCAGAATCGCAAAAGAGCTCCAGCATGGACTGAACGGGAGGTACGGGATCTGACTGCTATATGGGGAGAGGAATCCGTGCTATCAGAACTCCGTTCCAGTTTTCAAAATGCCAAAACCTTTGTCAAAATCTCCCGGGGCATGAAGGACAGAGGCCATAACAGGGATCTGAAGCAGTGCCGCATGAAACTTAAGAAGCTCAGGCAAGCCTACCAGAAAACCAGAGAGGCGAACGGCCGCTCCGGGTCAGAGCCCCAAACATGCCACTTCTATGATGAGCTGCATGCCATTTTAGGGGGTTCAGCCACCACTATCCCAGCCGTGTTGTTTGACTCCTTTAATGGAGATGGAGGCAACACGGAAGCAGGTTTTGGGGACGAAGAAGATGATGATGATGAGGTTGTAGATAGCTCACAGCGAGCAAGCGGAGAAACCGGTTTTCCAGACAGCCAGGAACTGTTTCTCACCCTGGACCTGGAGACAGTACCCCCCGAACCCACCCAAGGCTGCCTCCTGGACCCGGCAGGCGGAGAAGGGACCTCCGGTGAGTGTACCTTTTAAAATACTATACATGGTTTAAAAGCAAGCATTTGAAAGTATTAATTTGCCCTGGCATTCACGGCTCTCCTGGATGTACTCCCAAAGCCTTTGCAAAAGGTTTCTGGGGAGGGGAGCCTTATTGCGTCCTTCATGGTAGGACACTTTACCACTCCAGGCCAGTAACACGTACTCGGGAATCATTGTACAAGAAAACATTGCAGTGTATGTTTGCTGGCGTTCAAACAACATCCGTTCTTTATCTCTCTGTGTTATCCTCAGGAGAGTGAGATATCATTTAATTGGGGATTGGTCCTGCTTTTGAGCAGGGGGTTGGACTAGATGACCTCCTGAGGTCCCTTCCAACCCTGATATTCTATGATTCTATGGTCTCCTGGTTGAAATAGGGGGCTTTTCTTCAGGGGACATGCAGAGGAGCCCATTCCTGATGAGCTATTTGCCTGCGGCTGAACAGAAATGTTCCCCGCTGTTAGCCACGGGGAGGAGGGAGGGTTGAGGGGGTAGCCACGCGGTAGGGGGAGGCAAAATGCGACCTTGTAACGAAAGCACATGTGCTATGTATGTAATGTTAACAGCAAGGTTTACCCTGAAAGAGTGTAGCCACTGTTTTATAAAATGTGTCTTTTTAAATACCTCTGTCCCTTTTTTTTTCTGCACCAGCTGCATGTGTTTCAATGATCACAGGATCTTCTCCTTCCCAGAGGCTAGTGAAGATTAGAAAGAAAAAAAAATGCACTCGTGATGAAATGTTCTCTGAGCTCATGCTGTCCTCCCACACTGACAGAGCACAGACGAATGCGTGGAGGCAAATAATGTCAGAGTGCAGGAAAGCACAAAATGACCGGGAGGAGAGGTGGCGGGCTGAAAAGAGTAAGTGGTGGGCTGAAGACAGGGCTGAAGTTCAAAGGTGGCGGCAGCATGATGAGGAGGCAGGATTCAATTCTGAGGCTGCTGGAGGACCAAACCAGTATGCTCCAGTGTATGGTTGAGCTGCAGCAAAGGCAGCTGGAGCACAGACTGCCACTACAGCCCCTGTGTAACCAACCGTCCTCCTCCCCAAGTTCCATAGCCTCCACACCCAGATGCCCAAGAACGCGGTGGGGGGGACACCGGCCAACCAGCCACTCCGCCACAGAGGATTGCCCAAAAAAAAGAAGACTGGCATTCAATAAATTTTAAAGTTGAAGAGCTCCTGACTACTTTCCAGGCTGCCTGTGTACGGCTTCATGAGCCATGGCATTAAGGGGTAGACTGGGTCCCCAAGGATACATATAGGCATTTCAACATCCCCAACAGTTATTTTCTGGTCTGGGAAGAAAGTCCCTTCCTGCAGCTTTTGAAACAGACCAGCGTTCCTGAAGATACGAGCGTCCTGTACGTTTCCTGCCCATCCCACGCTGATGTTGGTGAAACGTCCCTTGTGATCCACCAGAGCTTGCAGCACTATTTAAAAGTACCCCTTGCGGTTTATGTACTCGCCGGCTTGGTGCTCCGGTGCCAAGATAGGGATATGGGTTCTGTCTATGGCCCCACAACAGTTAGGGAATCCCATTGCAGTAAAGCCATCCACTATGACCTGCACATTTCCCAGGGTCACTTCCCTTGATATCAGCAGATCTTTGATTGCGTGGGCTACTTGCATCACAGCAGTCCCAACAGTAGATTTGCCCACTCCAAATTGATTCCCAACTGACCGGTAGCTGTCTGGCGTTGCAAGCTTCCACAGGGCTATCGCCACTCGCTTCTCAACTGTGAGGGCTGCTCTCATCTTGGTATTCATGCGCTTCAGGGCAGGGGAAAGCAAATCACAAAGTTCCATGAAAGTGCCCTTACGCATGCGAAAGTTGCGCAGCCACTGGGAATCGTCCCAGACCTGCAGCACTATGCGGTCCCACCACTCTCTGCTTGTTTCCCGAGCCCAGAATCGGCGTTCCACAGCATGAGCCTGCCCCATTAGCACCATGATGCATGCATTGGCAGGCCCATGCTTTCAGAGAAATCTGTGTCCATGTCCTGATCACTCATGTGACCGCGCTGACGTCGCCTCCTCGCCCGATATCGCTCTGCCAGGTTCTGGTGCTGCATATACTGCTGGATAATGCGTGTGGTGTTTAATGTGCTCCTAATTGCCAAAGTGAGCTGAGCGGCCTCCATGCTTGCCTTGGTATGGCGTCCGCACAGAAAAAAGGCGCGGAACGATTGTCTGCCGTTGCTTTGACGGAGGGAGGGGCGACTGACGACATGGCTTACAGGGTTGGCTTCAGGGAGCTAAAATCAACAAAGGGGGTGGCTTTACATCAAGGAGTATTTCAGGCAGGACTTCACGGAGGGTTCCAGTAAGAAACCTTTGACCATGGGATGGTGTTCCATGAAGGAGGAGTGCTGGGCAGAGATGGGCTCCACCTAACGAAGAGAGGGAAGAGCATCTTCAGAGGCAGGCTGGCTAACTTAGTGAGGAGGGCTTTAAACTAGGTTCACCGGGGGAAGGAGACCAAAGGCCTGAGGTAAGTGGGAAAGCGGGATACTGGGAAGAAGCACAGGCAGGAACATCTGTGAGGGGAGGGCTCCTGCCTCATACTGAGAATGAGGGGCGATCAGCAGGTTATCTCAAGTGCTTATATACGAATGCACAAAGCCTTGGAAACAAGCAGAGAGAACTGGAGGTCCTGGTGATGTCAAGGAAATATGATGTGATTGGAATAACAGAGACTTGGTGGGATAACTCACATGACTGGAGTACTGTCATGGATGGTTATAAATTGTTCAGGAAAGACAGGCAGGGCAGAAAAGGTGGGGGAGTTGCACTGTATGTAAGGGAGCAGTATGACTGCTCAGAGCTCCGGTACGAAACTGCAGAAAAACCTGAGTGTCTCTGGATTAAGTTTAGAAGTGTGAGCAACAAGAGTGATGTAGCGGTGGGAGTCTGCTATAGACCACCGGACCAGGGGGATGAGGTGGATGAGGCTTTCTTCCGGCAGCTCGCAGAAGCTACTAGATCGCACGCCCTGGTTCTCATGGGTGACTTTAATTTTCCTGATATCCGCTGGGAGAGTAATACAGCGGTGCATAGACAATCCAGGAAGTTTTTGGAAAGCGTAGGGGACAATTTCCTGGTGCAAGTGCTAGACGAGCCAACTGGGGGAGGGGGGCAGCTTTTCCTGACCTGCTGCTCACAAACCGGGAAGAATTAGTGGGGGAAGCAAAAGTGGATGGGAATCTGGGAGGCAGTAACCATGAGTTGGTTGAGTTCAGGATCCTGACACACGGAAGAAAGGTAAGCAGCAGGATACGGACCCTGGACTTCAGGAAAGCAGACTTCGACTCCCTCAGGGAACGGATGGAGTTCCCTGAGGGGACTAACATGAAGGATGGGTATGATCCCCTGGGGGACTAACATGAAGGGGAAAGGAGTCCAGGAGAGCTGGCTGTATTTCAAGGAATCCCTGTTGAGGTTACAGGGACAAACCATCCCGATGAGTCGAAAGAATAGTAAATATGGCAGGCGACCAGCTTGGCTTAACCGTGAAATCCTAGCGGATCTTAAACATAAAAAAGAAGCTTACAAGAAGTGGAAGGTTGGACATATGACCAGGGAAGAATATAAAAATATTGCTTGGGCATGTAGGAATGAAATCAGGAGGGCCAAATTCCACCTGAAGCTGCAGCTAGCAAGAGATGTCAAGAGTAACAAGAAGGGTTTCTTCAGGTATGTTGGCAACAAGAAGAAAGCCAAGGAAAGCGTGGGCCCCTTACTGAATGAGAGAGGCAACCTAGTGACAGAGGATGTGGAAAAAGCTAATGTACTCAATGCTTTCTTTGCCTCTGTCTTCACAAACAAGGTCAGCTCCCAGACTGCTGCGCTGGGCATCACAACATGGGGAGTAGATGGCCAGCCCTCTGTGGAGAAAGAGGTGGTTAGGGACTATTTAGAAAAGCTGGACGTGCACAAGTCCATGGGGCCGGACGAGTTGCATCCGAGAGTGCTAAAGGAATTGGCGGCTGTGATTGCAGAGCCATTGGCCATTATCTTTGAAAACTTGTGGCGAACGGGGGAAGTCCCAGATGACTGGAAAAAGGTTAATGTAGTGCCAATCTTTAAAAAAGGGAAGGAGGAGGATCCTGGCAACTACAGGCCAGTCAGCCTCACTTCAGTCCCCGGAAAAATCATGGAGCAGGTCCTCAAAGAATCAATCCTGAAGCACTTACATGAGAGGAAAGTGATCAGGAACAGTCAGCATGGATTCACCAAGGGAAGGTCATGCCTGACTAATCTAATCGCCTTCTATGATGAGATTACTGGCTCTGTGGATGAAGGGAAAGCAGTGGATGTATTGTTTCCTGACTTTAGCAAAGCTTTTGACACGGTCTCCCACAGTATTCTTGTCAGCAAGTTAAAGAAGCACGGGCTGGATGAATGCACTATAAGGTGGGTAGAAAGTTGGCTAGATTGTCGGGCTCAACTGGTAGTGATCAATGGCTCCATGTCTAGTTGGCAGCCAGTGTCAAGTGGAGTGCCCCAGGGGTTGGTCCTGGGGCCGGTTTTGTTCAATATCTTCATAAATGATCTGGAGGATGGTGTGGATTGCACTCTCGGCAAATTTGCGGATGATACTAAACTGAGAGGAGTGGTAGATACGCTGGAGGGCAGGGATAGGATACAAAGGGACCTAGACAAATTGGAGGATTGGGCCAAAAGAAATCTGATGAGGTTCAACAAGGATAAGTGCAGGGTCCTGCACTTAGGACGGAAGAATCCCATGCACTGCTACAGACTAGGGACCGAATGGCTAGGAAGCAGTTCTGCGGAAAAGGACCTAGGGGTGACAGTGGACGAGAAGCTGGATATGAGTCAGCAGTGTGCCCTTGTTGCCAAGAAGGCCAATGGCATTTTGGGATGTATAAGTAGGGGCATAGCGAGCAGATCAAGGGACGTGATCATTCCCCTCTATTCGACATTGGTGAGGCCTCATCTGGAGTACTGTGTCCAGTTTTGGGCCCCACACTACAAGAAGGATGTGGAAAAATTGGAGCGAGTCCAGCAAAGGGCAACAAAAATGATTAGGGGTCTGGAACACATGACTTATGAGGAGAGGCTGAGGGAACTGGGATTGTTTAGTCTGCAGAAGAGAAGAATGAGGGGGGATCTGATAACTGCTTTCAACTACCTGAGAGGTGGTTCCAGAGAGGATGGTTCTAGACTATTCTCAGTGGTAGAAGAGGACAGGACAAGGAGTAATGGTCTCAAGCTGCAGTGGGGGAGGTTTAGGTTGGATATTAGGAAAAACTTTTTTCACTAGGAGGGTGGTGAAACACTGGAATGTGTTACCTAGGGAGGTGGTGGAATCTCCTTCCTTAGAAGTTTTTAAGGTCAGGCTTGACAAAGCCCTGGCTAAGATGATTTAAATGGGGATTGGTTCTGCTTTGAGCAGTGGGTTGGACTAGATGACCTCCTGAGGTCCCTTCCAACCCTGATATTCTATGATTCTAAGAAATGGTGCACCTAAGTTATTGTTCTTATTGGAACAAGGAGGTTAGTCTGGCCTCTGATTGATACATGGCTAGATTTACCTCGCTGCTCCTTTTCTGTGAGTGACTGCAGTGCGACCTAGAGGAATGAGTCCCCTAGACCGGTGTGGGGGGGGAAGCAAATGAGTACAAAACAAATCTGGTCTATTTCTTGTTTTGATCCACTCCATCTATCTTTTACATCTTTGGCTGGCAGCAGATGGTGCAGAAGGACTGCATGTCATCCACATCTCATGGCTGCTTGGCAGAAGATGGTGCAATACGACTGCTATCCATCCTCATCTCTTGCCTGCTCAGCAGAAGATGGTACAGTACGACTGCTAGCAATCCGTATCGTCTGCCTGCTCACCATAAGACGGTTCAATAGGACTGACTACAGGACTAAAGAGAATGACCTGGTCGAGTCACTCCAAATTTAGTCCCTGCGCCCATGTCTGCCCAGGCGCTCCTGGCCGATGTGGCCAGGAGCACCTCGGACATGACGAGGACGGCTACCAGTCGTATTGCACCGTCAGCTGCCAGAAGGCAATGGGTTGCTGCTACTGTGTAGCAATGCAGTACCGCATCTGCCAGCACCGAGGAGACATACGGTGACGGTTACCTGAGCAGGCTCCATGCTTGCCGTGGTATGGCGTCTGCACAGGTAACTCAGGAAAAAAGGCGCGAAACAATTGTCTGCCCTTGCTTTCACGGAGGGAGGGAGGGAACGGGGGCCTGACCATATGTACCCAGAACCACCCGCGACAATGTTTTAGCCCCATCAGGCATTGGGATCTCAACCCAGAATTCCAATGGGCAGTGGAGACTGCGGGAACTGTGGGATAGCTACCCACAGTGAAACACTCAGGAAGTCGACGCTTGCCTCGGTACTGTGGAAGCACTTCGCCGAGTTAATGCACTTAATGCACTTAGAGCATTTTCTGTGGGGACACACACACTCAAATATACAAAACCGATTTCTAAAAAACCGACTTCTATAAATTCAACCTAATTCCGTAGTGTAGACATACCCTAATTTACTTATTTTAAAAAGAGAGAGACAAAGTGGGTATTGTAATCTCTTTTATTGGACCACCTTGTGTTTTAAAAAGGACAGTCAGAAATATGCTCACTCTGGCTGTTTAGCACGAATCCCTACTACAGATCTTATATGTTTTAAATCAATGCTACTTATATATCCATTACAATAGTATTTCCTACCTCCAATGTCAATCTGACCTTACCTTTATTTTCTAACATTACAAATATTTTACACATTGGTAAATGCCTCCCTTCCCCCTTTCCCCCCCCCTTGGAATTACATACACAGAAAACTAACAATATCATCCCTAACAAAGATAAAAAATTCACAGTCACATACCCCTAACCCTTTGTTCAATCTGAGACAAATACAGATGAATCTGTCTGTTATTCAACCCACCCCCACCACCAAAAAAATTGTGGAACTGACATGGCATTTGCTGCTATCACTTTGTAACATGCAAGCAGAGTTAATTCTCCTTCCCTTCCCCTACCAGCTTTCCCCACCCCACCTGTGTCTGTCTTGTCTACTTAGACTGTCAGATATTTGGGGCAGGGATCACCTCCTTCTCCATGTTTGTACAGTCCCAGCACAATGGGGACCCTACTTGGTTGGCCTTTAGGCACTACCATAATAAACATGATTGATAATCATTCAAATTTCTGATCACAGTGAGAGCTCTACAATGGAGAAGAAAACTTTCTTCATCTCCATTACAGTCACAAGATACATCCTTCAAGATTTCTTTACCACACATCAATCAGAAAGATTCAGTGTGAAACTTCTGATGCTGTCTCTCTATCCCCTAACTTAATGATTTATCTGTTGCAGGCCATTTAAAAACCAAGACAAAGTTATTAATGTTCAGAATTTAGAATAAAATATCAGTAGTCAAGGACAAAAAGAAAATTACATCCTGCTACTATCAATAAAGTGATCCATTATATTTACAGCATTCACAATCAGCAACCCCGAAGTCTTCTATCCCCAGCAGACCAAAGGTGAGCCCTGACATCAAACAGGAGAAGGTAACGATTCTGACCATCCTCTTCACCAAAACTCTACACTACCAAGATTTAAAGCAATGCCAGCTTTACGTGCTGAGCCAAAACCCACATGACATGTCTCATGACTATAATGGCAACCATAAGGTCTCTGAGGCTCTTTTTAAGAGAAATTAAATGCACAAAACTAAGATAATACAATATTAGCATCCCACAATAAATATTTTAATGTATCAAGAATCACAGAAAGGCTATATGCTAATAGCTGTGGTTCTTCAGTCACCCTGTGCATTTATACTTGTGGGGGATGGTGCCCTTGCCACCTCAAGAACCCCTCTTGAAAATCCTATCTGTGGGGGCTGAATGATAACCCTTTTTTAGGGAACATTCAGACTCTATAAAGGAGTGCAGCTCCCAGTTGCCTCAGTTCCTTCTCATGAACCACAGAGTCCTATGTGGATAGAGAACTGTTGGGTAAAAGAGAAGGTGGGAGGTAAGTGTGAATGTGCAGAAGCAACTTTCAAAGAATCACTGTTACTGGGAGGATTTTTCTTCAGTGGACCCCTGCACATTCTGACTAGTGGGGGATTAGTGAGTAGTACAGCCCCAGTGGAATGTAGCCTGAAGAGTTCTTAGGAAAAGACTGCAGAACAGCTCTACTAAACCCATCATTAGAGTGTGATGCTAAATTTAAGCAATAGAGTTTACTGAGTTTATAAACAGAACTCCAAATAGCTGTCCTGTAGTGTTCAGCAACTGAGATAAGTCTAAGGCATGTCACAGACTCAGCAGTGGTCTTACTGAGTGAGCCTTAAACCCTGATGGGATGTGGACTGCAGCTATGTGATAACAAAACTGTGTAGGATCTAATCCTCTGATAATCTCTGGGTGAATATGGCACTTCTCCCCATGCAGGCTAAAACCATCTGTTGAACTGCATAAAGTTTAGTTATTTCCAAATGGAAAGAGAACTCTTTTCACAGTAAATATATGGAAACAAGCTTCACCTCCATAGGCCATGGGCTTAAGGGAAAGAGATAGGAGCAGATGGATTGGTTGATGTGCATGTGTAAAACCACTTTGGGAATTAACGTAGAATGTGACTGGAGGACCAGTGTGTCCTTATTCAGCGGTTCTCAACCTGTGGCCCAATTAGCACACAGCTGCAAACCAGCTCAAGTGCTAAAGGGCAGCCGACAGACCGGGGTCAGCCAGGTTCCCATCAGACCGCTGAGGAGGGGTCCAGGTTGCCCCACTGTCCAGCGGGGACAAGGTCGGGACTGCCAGCCCACCCCTCATGGTGGGGGTCCAGGGCAGCCGCCCGGCCCCGCAAACTCCAGGGTCTGTGTCTGGGGCAGCTGGCCCGCCCCACGTGGCAGGAGTCTGGGGTTCAGGGCAGTCACCCAGTCCTGCAAGCTCTGGTCAGCTCTGGCTGGCCAGGGACAGGTGGTCCGGCAAAGGTCCGGGTGGGAAGGCAGCCAGCCCCAGGCAGCCGGCCCCGCGCAGCAGAATTCTGGGGTCCAGGCTCAAGGGCAATGCTGCTGCTGACCAGCCACCTGGCCCCTGAAGCTCAGGTAACACATTGTGAATTAAGTTGACAACCACTGCCTTATGTAATGTGGTATGAGATAAGTCATTAGGATTTGTAATTCTTCACTAGCTCTCCTGATAGAAGTAATAGTCATGAGAAATGCCATTTTATAAAGATAAATGTGTAAGGGTACAATCCCCCCTAGGGCACTGTTTTCCAAACTTTGGAATGCTGGCTTACCTCTTTCGGAAAATGAAACCAACTGTGCCACCTCTGCTACACTGCCATGTGCTGTTAAAGAACTACGTATCTTAAATTTATACATCTTCCGTGAGCTTTACCCTCCAGGCACCATCCATCCTAGGTTAGCGTTTTCCCAGAAAGATTCACATGATAAATAAGGCAGATCCTCTGTTCTTGGGCTTCATAACCTATAAAAGGCCTGTGATGGGGTGTACACTCCACACTCACCATTAAGGGGTTAATGGAGGCCAGATGGGCCAATTAACCTATTAACTGAAGGCTGAGAGAAAAGCCTTAATTAGAAGAAGCTCATCTGTGCAGGAACTGGCGGAGCCTGTATGAGCCAAGAGGCTGGCAACAGAAGAGGCTGCTGGGAAAGGCTGCAGTCACTCTGTGGGAAAAGGGAAGAGTGTTTGGAGGCTACAGAGACGTGTAGGCTGCAGTTGTTCCCTGGGAGGAGGGAGTGCTGAAGGTGGCAGACCCAAAGATGGAAGGGAGAGCCGAAGGTTACAAAAGGGCTCAGGGAAATGCAGCAAGGTACAGAGTGAAACAGGCCTTGACTGCTGACTAGAGGGTCGCTGAACCGGAACCCAAAGTAGAGGGCGAGCCAGGGTTCCCCAACCAGCCACAGGAGAAGTGGCACCAGCAGGGCAGCATGTAGGAAGACTGCCTGAGCCTGTACGTGGGAAGGCAGAACCCAACCCCCCCGGGAAGGCAGAAGCCAAAATAGTGACCAAGCCAGGGAACTGAGTCACAAAAAGGCTGCAGCAGCTCCTGGAGTGAGAGACAAGCTGCAGACAAAGAGACAGAGGCAGAGGCACAGTGTGCAAAATCAGGAAGGGGTGCTGACCTGTTGAACTATTCCCGAGAATGACAAGAACGAAGCACCATACCTGCAGTGAACTGAGCACCCCATCACAAATAAGTAAGTCATATCCATAGGACCACTTCAGCAATTGGACAGGTCCCTGCATAAAATCCTTTCAAAGTCACAAGGACAGAGACAAAGCTGCCCCCAAAGTCAGAGACATCATCGTCTTGGTGACAAGGCAAACATGAATGACGCTCAAATCCCATACTGGATGGCACAGAGACCGTTGCCAGTCCCAAAACGCAGATTAATGTTAAAGGATTTTGAAACTGTTCCAGACCAGAAGATAATGTATCTAGAGAAGCTATAATAATAATGGGGATGCTAATATTTAAAACCTAAGTTCAACAGCAAGGCTCGAGGATGTGGACAGAGTCAAAGAGATGTGGATAACAGAAAAGTCTCCTGGTGGTTCTGGGATCACTGCACAGTAGACTTCAGTGCTGGTGTGGTTGCTCTGGAACATTATCCTTAGAATGGGGCCAGCGTTTTTTTCTGTTTTGAGAGACATTCTCAGTACTAGATAAAGGATCTCTCCTCTCCTTTCTCTTGGCAGAAAAAGTTAAGAGACATATGGTACAGAGAGATATTAAAAGCATGGTAGCTCACATGGGCTGGGTCATCAGGGCCAGACTTCTGGGTTCAGAGAGGCATCATTTTTTCCAAAGCTCTGATAACAAAGTTGTCCGGAGGCCCTTTGAAGTATCAGGTTTTGTTTGCTTGCTGCCAGAACCAGGTTGAAGAGTCTTAGCAAGGTTCATCAGTGCAAACAACTCAGTGGTTTATTGATCGTCACATTAAATGGAAGAGTAATGGACTTAGAGAAACCTGTGCTCAACCTCACTTAAAGTCTAGTGCTGAAGCAGGATGAAGGCAGATGTCTTGGGCCATTATGTGGTCATGGGCTTCATCACTAAAAATAAACATTATGGGCCCTGGATGGAACCCTGGCCTTCTGGAGTCTCAGCCTGTGCATTCAAGTTTTCTCTCATGTCATATAGCCCTGGTCTACACTAGGACTTTAGATCGAATTTAGCAGCGTTAAATCAATGTAAACCTGCACCCGTCCACACGATGAAGCCCTTTATTTCGACTTAAAGGGCTCTTAAAATCAATTTCCTTACTCCACCCCTGACAAGTGGATTAGCGCTTAAATCGGCCTTGCTGGCTCGAATTTGGGGTACTGTGGTCACAATTCGACGGTATTGGCCTCCGGGAGCTATCCCAGAGTGCTCCATTGTGACCGCTCTGGACAGCACTCTCAACTCAGATGCACTGGCCAGATAGACAGGAAAAGAACTGCGAACTTTTGAATCTCATTTCCTGTTTGGCCACCGTGGCAAGCTGCAGGTGACCATGCAGAGCTCATCAGCAGAGGTGACCATCATGGAGTCCCAGAATCGCAAAAGAGCTCCAGCATGGACTGAACGGGAGGTACGGGATCTGATCGCTGTAATGGGGAGAGGAATCCGTGCTATCAGAACTCCGTTCCAGTTTTCGAAATGCCAAAACCTTTGTCAAAATCTCCCAGGGCATGAAGGACAAAGGCCAAAACAGGGACCCGAAGCAGTACTGCATGAAACTTAAGGAGCTGAGGCAAACCTACCAGAAACCCAGAGAGGCGAACGGCCGCTCCCGGTCAGAGCCCCAAACATGCCGCTTCTATGATGAGCTGCATGCCATTTTAGGGGGTTCAGCCACCACTACCCCAGCCGTGTTGTTTGACTCCTTCAATGGAGATGGAGGCAACACGGAAGCAGGTTTTGGGGACGAAGAAGATGATAATGATGAGGTTGTAGATAGCTCACAGCAAGCAAGCGGAGAAACCGGTTTTCCAGACAGCCAGGAACTGTTTCTCACCCTGGACCTGGAGACAGTACCCCCCGAACCCACCCAAGGCTGCTTCCTGGACCCGGCAGGCAGAGAAGGGACCTCCGGTGAGTGTACCTTTTAAAATACTATACATGGTTTAAAAGCAAGCATGTGAAAGGATTACTTTGCCCTGGCATTCGCGGCTCTCCTGGATGTACTCCCAAAGCCTTTGCAAAAGGTTTCTGGGGAGGACAGCCTTATTGCGTCCTTCACGGTAGGACACTTTACCACTCCAGGCCAGTAACACGTACTCGGGAATCATTGTACAACAAAGCATTTCAGTGTATGTTTGGTGGCGTTCAAACATCATCCGTTCTTTATCCCTCTGTGTTACCCTCAGGAGAGTGAGATATGATTCATGGTCACCTGGTTGAAATAAGGTGCTTTTCTTCAGGGGACACTCAGAGGAGCCCGTTCCTGTTGGGCTGTTTACCTGTGGCTGAACAGAAATGTTCCCTGCTGTTAGCCACGGGGAGGGGGGAGGGTTGAGGGGGTAGCCACGCAGTAGGGGGAGGCAAAATGCAACCTTGTAACGAAAGCACATGTGCTATGTATGTAATGTTAACAGCAAGGTTTACCCTGAAAGAGTGTAGCCACTGTTTTATAAAATGTGTCTTTTTAAATACTGCTGTCCCTTTTTTTTTCCTCCACCAGCTGCATGTGTTTCAATGATCACAGGATCTTCTCCTTCCCAGAGGCTAGTGAAGATTAGAAAGAAAAAAAAAAACGTACTCGTGATGAAATGTTCTCTGAGCTCATGCTGTCCTCCCACACTGACAAAGCACAGACGAATGCGTGGAGGCAAATAATGTCAGAGTGCAGGAAAGCACAAAATGACCGGGAGGAGAGGTGGCGGGCTGAAAAGAGTAAGTGGTGGGCTGAAGACAGGGCTGAAGCTCAAATGTGGCGGCAGCGTGATGAGAGGAGGCAGGATTCAATGCTGAGGCTGCTGGAGGATCAAACCAGTATGCTCCAGTGTATGGTTGAGCTGCAGCAAAGGCAGCTGGAGCACAGACTGCCACTACAGCCCCTGTGTAACCAACCGCCCTCCTTCCCAAGTTTCATAGCCTCCACACCCAGACGCCCAAGAACGCGGTGGGGGGGGGCTACCGGCCAGCCAGCCACTCCACCACAGAGGATTGCCCAAAAAGAAGAAGGCTGGCATTCAATAAATTTTAAAGTTGTAAACTTTTGAAGTGCTGTGTGGCATTTTCCTTCCCTCTTCCACCACCCCTCCTGGGCTACCTTGGTAGTCATCCCCCTATTTGTGTGATGAATGAATAAAGAATGCATGAATGTGAAGCAACAATGACTTTATTGCCTCTGCAAGCGGGGATTGAAGGGAGGAGGGGCGGGTGGTTAGCTTGCAGGGAAGTAGAGTGAACCAAGGGGCGGCGGGTTTCATGAAGGAGAAACAAACAGAACTTTCACACCGTAGCCTGGCCAGTCATGAAACTGGTTTTCAAAGCTTCTCTGATGCGTACCGCACCCTCCTGTGCTCTTCTAACCACTCTGGTGTCTGGCTGCGCGTAACCAGCAGCCAGGCGATTCGTCTCAACCTCCCACCCTGCCATAAACGTCTCCCCCTTACTCTCACAGATATTATGGAGCCACAGCAAGCAGTAATAACAGTGGCAATATTGGTTTCGCTGAGGTCTAAGCGAGTCAGTAAGCTGTGCCAGCGCGCCTTTAAACGTCCAAATGCACATTCTACCACCATTCTGCACTTGCTCAGCCTCTAGTTGAACAGCTCCTGACTACTGTCCAGGCTGCCTGTGTACGGCTTCATGAGCCATGGCATTAAGGGGTAGGCTGGGTGCCCAAGGATACATATAGGCATTTCAACATCCCCAACAGTTATTTTCTGGTATGGGAAGTAAGTCCCTTCCTGCAGCTTTTGAAACAGACCAGCATTCCTGAAGATACGAGCGTCATGTACCTTTCCCGGCCATCCCACGCTGATGTTGGTGAAACGTCCCTTGTGATCCACCAGAGCTTGCAGCACTATTTAAAAGTACCCCTTGCGGTTTATGTACTCGCCGGCTTGGTGCTCCGGTGCCAAGATAGGGATATGGGTTCCGTCTATGGCCCCACAACAGTTAGGGAATCCCATTGCAGCAAAGCCATCCACTATGACCTGCACATTTCCCAGGGTCACTTCCCTTGATATCAGCAGATCTTTGATTGCGTGGGCTACTTGCATCACAGCAGTCCCAACAGTAGATTTGCCCACTCCAAATTGACTCCCAACTGACCGGTAGCTGTCTGGCGTTGCAAGCTTCCACAGGGCTATCGCCACTCGCTTCTCAACTGTGAGGGCTGCTCTCATCTTGGTATTCATGCGCTTCAGGGCAGGGGAAAGCAAATCACAAAGTTCCATGAAAGTGCCCTTACGCATGCGAAAGTTGCGCAGCCACTGGGAATCGTCCCAGACCTGCAACACTATGCGGTCCCACCACTCTCTGCTTGTTTCCCGAGCCCAGAATCGGCGTTCCACAGCATGAGCCTGCCCCATTAGCACCATGATGCATGCATTGGCAGGGCCCATGCTTTCAGAGAAATCTGTGTCCATGTCCTGATCACTCATGTGACCGCGCTGACGTCGCCTCCTCGCCCGATATCGCTCTGCCAGGTTCTGGTGCTGCATATACTGCTGGATAATGCGTGTGGTGTTTAATGTGCTCCTAATTGCCAAAGTGAGCTGAGCGGCCTCCATGCTTGCCTTGGTATGGCGTCCGCACAGAAAAAAGGCGCGGAACGATTGTCTGCCGTTGCTCTGACGGAGGGAGGGGCGACTGACAACATGGCTTACAGGGTTGGCTTCAGGGAGCTAAAATCAACAAAGGGGGTGGCTTTACATCAAGGAGTATTTCAGGCAGGACTTCACGGAGGGTTCCAATAAGAAATCGTGCACCTAAGTTATTGTTCTTATTGGAACAAGGAGGTTAGTCAGGCCTCTGATTGATACATGGCTAGATTTACCTTGCTGCACCTTCTCTGTGAGTGACTGCAGCGTGACCTAGAGGAATGAGTCCCCTAGACGGGGGAGGGGCGGAAGCAAATGAGTACAAAACAAATCTGGTCTATTTCTTGTTTTGATCCACTCCATCTATCTTTTACATCTTTGGCTGGCAACAAACGGTGCAGAAGGACTGCATGCCATCCACATCTCATGGCTGCCCGGCAGAAGATGATGCAATAGGACTGCTAGCATTCCCTATCACCTGCCTGCTCACCATAAGACGGTTCAGTAGGACTGAATGCAGGACTAAAGAGAATGACCTGGTCGAGTCACTCCAAATTTAGTCCCTGCGCCCATGTCTGCCCAGGCGCTCCTGGCCGACATGGCCAGGAGCACCTCGGACATGACGAGGACGGCTACTAGTCTTACTGTACCTTCTGCTGCCACAAGGCAATGGGTTGCTGCTACTGTGTAGCAATGCAGTACCATGTCTGCCAGCACCCGGGAGACATAGGGTGATGGTTACCTGAGCAGGCTCCATGCTTGCCGTGGTATGGCGTCTGCACAGGTAACTCAGGAAAAAATGCGCGAAACGATTGTCTGCCCTTGCTTTCACGGAGGGAGGGAGGGAACGGGGGCCTGACCATATGTACCCAGAACCACCCGCGACAATATTTTAGCCCCATCAGGCATTGGGATCTCAACCCAGAATTCCAATGGGCAGCGGAGACTGCGGGAACTGTGGGATAGCCACCCACAGTGCAACACTCCGGAAGTCGACGCTAGCCTCGGTACTGTGGAAGCACTCCGCCGAGTTAATGCACTTAATGCACTTAGAGCATTTTCTGTGGGGACACACACACTCGAATATATAAAACCGACTTCTAAAAAACTGACTTCTATAAATTCGACCTGATTTCATAGTGTAGACCTACCCATAGAGTCAGAGTTGTCTGTCCAAACAAGCTTGAGTTTAGAGAGCCTTGCAAACCAACGTTACTACAGAGCGGGCCCTCTCAGGCAGATGAGACACCATGCATGCACATCAGATTTTCCCCCAAAATTGAGGGATATCACAAACCCTTTGGGAGACCAGGTGTAGGACCACTGAGGTTTCAAAGAGACAACTGAGGGGGGAGTATGATAGAGGTCTATAAAATCATGTGTGGAGAAAGTGAATAAGGAAGTGCTATTTACCCCTTCACATAACACAGGGATGAGGGGATACACAATGAAATCAATAGGCAGCAAAGTAACATAAAGAAGGACTTCTTCAGACAATGCACAGGCAACCTGTGGAATTCACTGCCAGGGGATACTGTAAAGGACAAAAGTATAACTGGGTTCAAAAAAGAAAGAATCAGAAAAGTTCATGGATCCATCAATGGCTATTAGCCAAGATGATCAGCAACTCAACCCCTACACTCAAAGTCCTTAAAATTATGACTGCTGGAAGCAGGGACTGGACAACAGGGGATGGATCACACAATAAATACCCTGTTCTGTTCACTCTCTCTGAAGTTTCTGGCACCAGCCACTGTTGGAAGACATGATCCTGGAACAGATGGACCACTGGTCTAATCAAGTATAGCCATGCTTATATTTTTATGTAAAGTCGTGCAAGTTACACAAAAAAAGCCGAAAACTCTCTCAAAACTACCAAAAATCCACTACTAACTATAAACACACCCACACCCATGTATATAAAGCTGAGAAGACGTGCTAAGTAAGGGTCTGAAGGTGCGGGCATGGACACAGCAAGGGTTTCTGTATACTCTCCACCACAACAGTAAAGAAACTGATGCTGTCAAAGATTACAAGACCAAAGGGATCATTGTGATCATCTAGCCTGAACTCCAGTATAACACAGTTCACAAAACCTCCCCAAAATAATTCCTCGAGCATATATTTAAAAATTGTCAGTGATGGAGAATCCACCACAACAGTTGGTAAACTGTTCCAGTGGTTAATTAGGGTCACTGATGAGCCTTATTTCCAGTCTGAATTTATTTAGCTTCAACTTCCAGCCTTACATCATTATACCGATCCTACTAGACTGAAGAGCCCATTATTAAATATTTGCTCCCCATGTAAATACTTACAGACTAATCAAGTCATCCCTTAACCTTCTCTCTTTGTTAAGCTAAATAATTGAGTTATTTGAGTCTATCACTATAAGGCAGGTTCTCCAATCCTTTAATCATTCTCATGGCTCTTCTTTGAGCCTTCTCCAATTTACCACCTCCTTCCTGAATTGTGGACATCAAAACAGGACACAGTGTTCCAGATGCAGCCACTCTAGTGCCAAATATAGGGGAGATAAAACCTGTTTACCCCTACTCGAGGTTCCCCTTTATGCATCCAAGAATCACATAAGTTCTTTTGGCACAGCACCCCCACATGGGAGCTCATGTTCAGCTGACTATGCACTATGACTTCCAAATCTTTTTCATAATCACTACTTCCCAGGATAGAGTCCCCCATTCTGTAATATGACCTACATTCTTGTTCCTATTTGTATACATTTAGCCATATTAAAACATTTTGTTTTCCTGCACCCAGTTATCCAAGCGATCCAGATCACTCTTAACCATTGACATGTCCTCTTCATCACTTACCACTCCCCCAATTTGTGTGTCATCTGCAAATCTTATCAGTGATGCTGACAGGTTTTCTACCAGGTCATGGATATAAATGTTAATTAGCTCAGGACCAAGAACTGATGCTGGAGACACACATGCTTGATGACAATTACATTTTGAGACCTAACAGTTTGCCAGTTTTTAAACCATTTAAAGTACAAGACTTTAATTTTGTAAGAGACACAAGGTGGGTGAGGTAATATCTTTTATTGGACCAACTTCTGTTCATTAAAGAGGCAAGCTTTTGAGCTCCACAGAGCTCTTCTTCGGGTCTAATTCAGACAATTGGCCCAACAAGAGATATCACCTCATCCACGCTGTAGATTTCATATCCTGGGACCAATATGGCTACAACAACATGGCAAACAACAAACATTAATTTTATATCGTTCTGATTTTTTTAAATCAAAATGTTGTGTGATACCAAGTCAATCACCTTACAGAAGTCTAAATATATTACACTAACACTGTTACCTTTATCAACCAAACTTATCTCATCCAAAAAAGGTATCAAGTTAGTTTGACAGGATCTATTTTCCATAAACCCATGCTGACTGCATTAATTACATTACCCTCGTTTAATTCTTTATTAATCAAGTCCCATATCAGTCACTCCATTATCTTGCCTAGGACTGGTGTCAGGCTGCCAGGCCTATAAATTACCCAGGTCATCCCATTTACCGTTTTTAAATATTGGGACAACATTAGAGGACTTCCAGTCTTCTGGAACTTCCCTACTGTTCCAAAACTTACTGAAAAGCAACCTTAACGGTCCAGTGAACTTCTCAGCCAGCTCTTTTGGAACTCTTGGGTACAAGTTATCTGGCCTTTCCGATTTAAACATGTCTAAATTTAGCTTTTGTTTAACATCCTCCTGAGATACTAGTGGAATGGAAAGAATGTTATCGCCATATGTGAGACTATATCTCCCCCTCCCCGCATACAGAACAGAAATATTTATTGAACACTTCTGCCTTTACTGCATTATTATTGATAATTCTACCATTACCATCTAATAATGGATCAATACCATCGTGAGGAGTCTTTTTGTTCCTAACTTTTTTTTTAAAAAAAACTCTTAATGTCCTTAACTCTGCTGACCAAAAATTTCTCCATGTGTCCCTTAGCTTCCCTTATCATTATTCTACAATTTCTAACTAACTTCCTCTTTATATATATATATATATATAAAATAATCTTTAAAAAATGTATAGCTCCCTTCACTTCCCCTCTAAACAAGGTCAGTTTTTAAACCAGTACAACCTTCTTCCTCTATTGTGGCTTTTGGGGCATCTAGTAAAGTGTTCTTAAATGATTCCCAGTTCTCATTCACATTTTTCTGATTAAATTCTTCCAGCTAGCTGACTTGCCTCAAAATTGTTTTCAGCTTTGTGAAATTTGCCCTATTAAAGCACCAAATACATATATTACTGGTCTGGCCTTTATTCAGCTTGCACATTATAAATGTGATCAAGTGACAATCAACCGTGCTCACTCATACAGTCTCTTATACAAGTGCCAAATGGCATCACTCATGCTACGTCAGAGTCAGTTTTCCACAGGGTTTGTGCAACCAGCGCATTGTTCCCCTTAAATGGAAATGTACAGAGGCTTTCATAAATGATGATACAGTATTCAGAGTAAAGTTAACTTGGAAAGGTTCTACATGCTGACTATTTTATGGTATACATTTAACAAACTACATATTTAACAAGAAAACTAACAATGATACATGTAGTATAATCAATGTGGCTAATTTAACAATGGTGGGGGTCTTTCACAGATCACCAAATCAAACCAGAGAACAGGATGAATTACTCCTTTAACTCCTCCTCTGAAACGTGTGGAAAGAAAAACTCTTATAGGAAATTCAATTTGGGAAATATATGCTGGAAGTCTCATGCAGATAGTAATAAAATATCATTAAAATTTCTCAAACTTATTTAAGATGGTTTTCTAACACAAAAAGTATTGCACCCATATAAGAACTATTTTGGACCTCATTATGGTGAATAAAGCTGAATTAATCACTGGACTCAGAGTTTGTGGTTGACTAGTGATCACTTATCATGACCTGATTATATTACGGGCAAAAAGAGGATGGTTCCAACCAGTAAGATATATACTTGGTACTTCAAAAGTGCTAAGTTCCCAATGCTGAGAACAATTATGAACAAAATTGGTTGGGAGGAAAATTCAGAAAGAAAAATGTCAATGAAAATTGTGAGTTCTTTAAGAAGAGTTTATTAGATGACCAAAAAGTTACAATTCTACTATCAAAAGAGAGGACAACTGTGGCTAAAACCTATCCTGGTTTAGTGCCCAAGTGCAGGCAGTAATTGGAAATGAAAAAGCAATTTATAACACATGAAAAATAGATAGCAATCGATAAAAATTAGAAGTTAAAAGTGCTGAAAATTGATAAGGGAAGCTGAAGGCAACAGGGAAAAATATATGGTTGGCAGAACTACGGACAATAAAAAGGTGAAGGTTTTATTTTTTGTTTTGTTTTATTTTAAGTATGTAAGCAATGTAAGTAATCCTAATAATGGAATAAGTCCATTACTTGATGGAGATGGCAAAATTCTTAATCAGGATGCAGACAAAGCAGGGCATTCAATTAATCTTTCTGGTCTGCATTTGAAAAGAAAACAGGATAATGAATTCATAACACATGAGGATGATGAAGTACCTTCCAGTCCCTTAGTAACCAAGGAGGACACGAAACCTCATTTACCAAGGATAAACATATTTAAATCAGGAGGCCCAGATAACTTGCACCCAAAAGTCCAAAAGAGTTGGCTCGGAAGACCACTGGCCTGCCGATGTTAATTTTTAATGTATCTTGTAATACCGAATAAATTCCAAAAGACTTGAAGAGTACTAATGTAGTGCCATTATTCAAAAAAAAGGGCAAGTGAGATAACCTGGACAATGGCCCTATTAGACTGACATAAATCCCAGCCAAAGTAATGAAAAGCTGATACAAGATTCAATTAATAACGAATTAAAGGATAGAAATATAGCTAATGCCAGTAAACATGGCATAAAAGAAAAAAGGTCAAAAAATCTGATTTCATTCTTTGATGAAATTACAAGTTTGGTTGATAAAGGTAACTCTGAAGACAGATGTAATATACTTACACTTTTGTATGACGTTTAACTTCATACCACACAACCTTCCAATTAAAAAATTAGCACTATATAATATCAGTAAAGCACACACAAAATGGATTAAAAACTGGCTGACAGATCTCACAAAGTTTACAACAGGGAATTATCATTGAATGGGAATATTTCTAAAGGGGGTCCAGAGGAATCGGTACGAGACTTTAGTCCATATTTTCATCAGTGACCTGGAAGTAAATATAAAAACACTACTGACAAAACTTGCCTGTGACCACAAAGATTGGCAGAGTAGTAAATAATGACCAGGACAAGGCAGTCACAGAGAGAGATCTGTATCTCTTGGTAAACTGGAGCCATTCAAACAAAATGCATTTTAATACAGCAAAATGAAAGTTATACGGTCAGGAAACAAGGAATTCAGGCCATATCTAAAGAATGGGTGAGGTGTCTGTATTCTAGAAAGCTATAACTCTCAAAAGGATTTAAGAGTCATAGTGGCCAAGCAATTCAACAGGAGTTTCCAGTGCAAAGCTGTGGCTAGAAGGACCAATGCAATCCTTGGATAAACAGGGAAGTTGTAAGAAAGAGTGGGGAGGCAATTTTACCTCTGTATGACATTTGTGAAACCAATACTGGAATATTGTACCCAGTTCTGGTGTCCACAAAAAAGAAGTAGCGGTGACTTGATTATAATATATAAAGTACCTTCACAAGGACAAAATACTGGGTACACTAAAGGACTCTTTAATCTAGCGGAGAAAGACATAAGATTCAAAAGCTAGAAATTGAAGCCTTCTAGAGATTATTTTTGAATGTATTATTAGATATGACCATTCCTTAGAATTTATGGGTGTTCTACTATTTGGCCCCAAAATGGTGGGCAGTTTGAGAAAGTCAGTTAGTAATAAAAGTCGGTTAGCAATAAAAGATAATTCAATATAAGAGGATTTCAACAAAGGGCTTTAAATCACAGAAGAATGAAAACATGACTGAATTGATTAACTGTTCTTAACAATTACCTTGATCAACTCCAGTTAGCTGATGATTGGATGTAATATTCTTGGCAGGTTCTTGCACATCTTCATAGCCATACTCTTCTTCTAATCGCTCAGCAAATGCTGAGGGTTTGTCACGTCTTGAGTAAATAAACTGAGCAGCTACAACAACCAGGAGCAGAACATTAAGAATAGTTTCCCTTCAAACAAGTATCCCATTGTTTGAATACAAAAGCTAGCTAAAGAAAATACATACTGATGGTAGCCTGCATTAATTAATCTGGAAAAAAGAATCTCATTTTGTAATTATTAGCCTCGAGGACTGCACTGGGCAAAGGAAAGTCCATACTTAAATACTGCGGATGGCCCCCTTCCACCAAAAGAGGAGAGACCCTATGGAGAAGACAATATCCATGTACCTTTTAATATAACGCACAATTCTACCCAGTTCAGTATTCTGTAACAAAAATATCAAGTTTATGAAGACTTTCAAAGGCAAAAAAAAATTTTAGACCAAGAGTTCTCAAGTATTTTTACTTAGGACTCAACTTATAACTTTATGACCCCAAATCTCAAAAACCTTTGCACTATTTCAGCTTTTAAAAAAGCACATTAGCCATAATTAGTTTGTTTTAAAGTCCAGTGTGGTGTAGGGTTAAAGTAGCTTTTACTAGTTTCTATCTATTCATAACAAAGTTTATTCAATTAATTCAGCCCATTTTTCTGTTCTTGACCTTTAATTTTTACAAAAACAGGCCATGATTCAAAGTACTTTAGCATATGTTTAAAATTTAAACACATGCATAAATCCCACCCCTAATAAGCGAAGCACCTAAATCATATGCTTAAATGCTTTGCTGAATCCTGGCCCTAGTCATTATTCATAATTTTCAAAGTTTATGTAAAGAAATTTCAGACTAGGAGTCGTCTGTGAACATTCACTACAACTATTTGCTATATTTTATTTATGGTGTGTGAGCAGATTTCTTGAAACATTTGGTTTTGTTTCTACTTTGTCCCTGGATGGCTAAAGCTTTTCAAATGAGAAAAGCAAGCCTTGTCCACACACAAATATTCTAGCTTCCATGCAAAAACAAGAGTTCAGTGACTCCTCAAACTTTGCTGTAATAATAAATAATAATAATTTCTACAAATGATCACGAGTAGCAAAAACACACACCATACAGACATGGTCAAAGAACACAGCTATTCATTATTTGACCAAGTGGTCCCATACACCATAATGTAATATTCGCAAAATGCCAACTTTTATTGTGAACAAATACAAATTTGATAATCTCATCTTTTAAGAAGTTATAGTCTTAGCAAATGTTTCTTAAATGCACATCACCCAATAGTTTATATTCAATCATCTTAGTTGCTGCTATCTTGCAAAGCTATCTTTCTAGATGTAACCAGCATTAGGCACTTTTTAAATAAAACCTTACTGTTGAAAGATTTTGTAGGGAATCAGGTGCACACAAGCCTCAGCACAGCTATGCAACCCACTTGTTTAAAAAGAGAATACATCTAGAGTGTCTTTTCATTTGTTTGTTTGTTTGTTTACAAGGTGAGAGAACCTCCTCACTCCTTACAAAAAGGACAAAAAAAAACCCATCAGCAAAGTTTAAAAATGAACACGAAGCAATTTAATTTTAAATAGGGGAACATGACCAAAAATATTGTAAATACATACCTATGTCTGCAACTGCTTACTATAGAATAAAGAGTAACCAGACTGACAAATGACTATATTTTTAAAGGTATTTAGTTGCCTAAACAAGAAGATGTGTGTCTAGTGGGATTTTCAGAAGTGCCTAGGACCCTAATTCCAACTGATTTCAATAGCAGTAATGCACTTAACTACTTTTAAAAATCTGGTCCAAATAGCTTTGTTCTGGAAATAAATGTATGTTTTTGCAACTGCTGCTCCAATCACATTCCAAATATAGCACTACTCAGCCAGCCTTGCCTTCGTTGACTTCTCAGTTCTTTTACCCATCAGAAAGTCCCAATATTCTGTATAATTTTTTATCATCTATATTTGTTCAAATTTCTCCAAATGAGACTTGCATAGACAAACATTGAACTAACCTGTTGAAGGGGAAATACAACAATCATCCTCTACTGATTGGCCATAAAGATCATCATCTTCAAAATCTAAGAGGCAGAAACAGTAAGAATTAATCTGTATATAATTTATTTTTAAATATTTAACAAGTACGGAGTGTTTAAAAGCAATTTCTTAAATATTTTTAAAAACCCTCTCCCCAATTACACAATAATTATTCCACTTCAGTATTTCTAAGGTTCATCAATAAAAAGTGTCTTTTAATCAGCTATAAGTAAGAACAGTAATACATGTATTGTTAATATTCAATAGGCTATGTATAGGACAGTGAAAAAAATTCAAGAACCTTCTAATTCTTTTCTGCACCCCTCTAACATGGAACCTAAGCAAATCATGGGACTGTCTGTATAATCAGCCTATTTCCTACTAGAATATTTAACTTCAAGGATAAATTTATAAAACCACATACCTAAAGTACTTTCACGTGCACTGAGCATTCAGACACGCAGGATGGTTTAGTATAAGATACTACAATAGAACACACTTACACAAAAGAAAATGTAACTACAACTGTACTTCTATTACTGTAATATATTATATAACATAGTACATAATAGAGAAGGGCTACTAGGATGATCTGAGGAATGGAAAACTTGTCTTATGAAAGGAAACTCAAGGAGCTTGGCTTGTTTAGCCTAACCAAAAGAAAGTTGAGGGGAGATATGATTGCTCTCTATAAATATATCAGAGGGATACATACCAGAGAGGGAGAGGAATTATTTAAGCTCGGTACCAGTGTGGACACAAGAACAAATGGATATAAACTGGCCATCAGGAAGTTTAGACTTGAAATTAAACGAAGGTTTCTAACCATCAGAGGAGCGAAGTTCTGGAATAGCCTTCCAAGAGAAGCAGTAGGGGCAAAAGACCTATCTGGCTTCAAGATTAAACTCGATAAGTTTATGGAGGAGATGGTATGATGGGTAACATGATTTTGCCAATTAATTGATCTTTATTCAAGGTAAACAGGCCCAATGGCCTGCGATGGGATGTTAGATGGGGTGGGATCTGAGTTCCTACAGAGAATTCTTTCCTGGGTATCTGGCTGGTGTTTAGCTCAGGGTTTAGCTGATCGCCATACTTGGAGTCGGGAAGAAATTTTCCTCCAGGGCAGATTGGAAGAAGCCCTTGGGGGGGGTTTCGCCTTCCTCTGTAGCTTGGGGCATGGGTCACTTGCTGGAGGATTCTCTGCACCTTGAAGTCTTTAAACCATGATCTGAGGACTTCAATAGCTCAGACATAGGTGAGAGGTTTATTGCAGGAGAGGGTGGGTGAGATTCTGTGGCCTGCATTGTGCAGGAAGTCAGACTCGATGATCATAATGGTCCCTTCTGACCTTAATGTCTATGAGTCTATAACAGAAAATTATACTAAATGCAATTATTTCAGCCAAAAAGCAAGGATCCTGTACCATTATTGAAATATAATATACATTTTCCCAACCAGGAATTTCTCTGCACTCAACAAATTGATTGGTCTAACCTGCAGGGTTTGAAAGATTTCCCCGATATTTTCTAGCAAGGTGAAGAACACCAGTGTTGCCATCCCCCAGCTATTCACAACCTTGCATATTAAAACATTAAAACAAAAAAAAAAAGTAACTATGGCACTATCAACTTCCTATTTTGGGAAACTTTAGCAATTGTAGTTTACTCTCTTTCCTGTATTAATGTTATACTTTGTTTCTCTTTCCTACCTTCACTACACTTTTTCTTTTCTCTTGTAGATTGTTCTCTTTCTAATATGTTAAGTGTGATGTTCCCTCATATCCTTTTTACTCTCTCCATCCATTTACATATTTTCTCTCTTTTTTCTCTTTACACTGTGGTCTGTTCTACAACTTCTCCCCTATATTTCTGTGTCTCTCTCCTTCTCCCACTCTCATTTAAAAAAAAATCACTATCAGTTCTGCATTTTTTTAAATTTATCGTCTCCTTATATTAGTTATTCCAAGAATAAGAACTTTGCTGACTTTTAGAGAAGGAATGGAAAACATTTAGCACCGAGTAAGTGTCCTTCTAGCAATGTGATTGCTCATGTTTTTTGTAGATTTTCCTTCTATTTCCTTTTAAATATGAATTACAATGTCATTAAGTAATAACCATATCCTCAGTTGAATAAACTCTTTGGCCTCCTTGGGAAGAAGCATGATCTATTTTGAAGGAAGGAGCATAAGATTGAGAGCCACAATATCCTGGCTCTTTCAATGACTGTTCCATCTCTTGCCTCACTTCTCCATCTATAAAATAGGAAAATACTATAAGAGTACTGAGAAGATTAACAGAGCAGCTGTATGGACATGTAAAGCTATGTAAAGATAATATTAATTATTTCTAATAAATATGTCTATGTTTATTCAGATCAGGATATGGCTCTCAAAGCTCATTAAAAGGAAGCAAATGATACCAATAATACGGAAAAGAAACTTATTTTCAAGGCTTAGTATTTACAGATACATAGTGAACATAAAGAATAAAATATATACTAAAATATTGTTTAAAAAACACTAGTACACACTCAACAGTTTAAAATATATATAATTTGTTTTAAAAAGTCATGAAGAATGAAGTAGCTTGCATGCTAACAAAACTATGCACACTCCTTAATAACAGCTTCTACACCAAAGCAAATGTTGTACCCTTCCCTACAAAAGGCACTCACATCGATCTGGGGAATTAAAGGCTTATTGCTCTGACTACTTGATGTGACATGGACAAATCAGGTTCTGTAAAGAATAATCATACCTCTATTAGAATTCTTTGGATATGTCAATAAGCCAGTGAATAATGGAGAACAGGCTGTCATAATTATTTGGACTTTCATTAACCATTTGACAAAGTTCCTCACAAGCAGTTGCTAAGGAAACTAAATAGCAGCCATAGGGTGAAAAGTAAAGTACTGCCACGGATTGGAAACTGGTTAATGGGGGCGGGGGGAGATCATTTTTCAACATGGTCAGAAACTAACAGTGAAGTGTCCCATGGTTCCACACTAGGACTGGTGTTTATTAATATATTTCCTATTAATCTGGAAAGGGGGCTGAGCAGTGATGTGGGAAATTTTGCAGATGAAACAAAATTACTGAATTAGCCACGAGGAGAGCAAATCATGATGAAATTCAAACAAAATGAACAAATACACACTGATAAGTGCAATTCCAGTGTTGACAAATGCAAGGTAACACACATTGCAAATAATAATTTGAATCACTCACACTCCTTACTGGGTCCTAAATTAACTGTAACTTGATAGGGAAAAAAAGACTAGATACAGGCATAAATATACTGGCATATGAAGAGAAGGGAGTTACCTTACAAGTGGAGAACGAGTGTTGACTAGGCCAATTCAGTCACAGTGGATGTGGTCCATCCCAACAATTGATGAGGAGGTGTCCATACCAAGAGAAGGAAAATGAAAATTACAGATACAGGCAATTTTCCCTCTCTTGGTATTGATACCGCCTCATCAGTTATTGGGAGTGGATCACATCCACCATAACTGAACTGGCCTAGTCATCACTGGTTCTCCATTTGTAAGATAACTCCCTTCTCTTCATGTGCTAGTATATTTATGCCTGTACCTGTAATTTTCACTCCATGCATCTGAAGAAGTGGGTTTTTTACCCACGAGAGCTTATGCCCAAATAAATTTGTTAGTCTTCAAGGTGCCACCGGACTCCAACTAGACAGATGTACCACTGGTTTGATCTCTTATGGTAATTCTTGAGTTCCCATCCCCAAACCAGCAACAGGTATATTTAAATTTACATAAATACATGATTTAAACCACAATTGCATTACAACAAAAAATAACATCGCTCTTCTCTTTGGACATTACGAGATTTATTCATAAATAAGTGGGGCAATTACTACTATATTCATTTTTACCCATTTGAAAACAGCTCCCTCTCCTTTTGTATTTATGATTTCTAATTTTTGAAAAAGGTAAAGGAAGAACATCAGAATTATTAAAAAGAAAGCCTGCCCACAAGAACTCATACTGCATCAAGTGAGCACAAGAGTAGTTTGATTTTGCACTGGGAAGAAGATGGATTTTCTTCTTTTGTTTTCTCCTAAAATTTTTCCACATTCAATGCAGCTTCAGCAGAGGCAGCAATGATGGGCAAGCTAGTGTAGAGAAAGGGCCAACACCTTCCTGTGATTTAGCCATGGAGTCATTCAGATATGTACTAGGACTCAACCATGACTACTCCCGGTGGAACTGAACCAGCAGCAAATTTTAAGACAGAAATACAGTAAATATACATATTCGATGTATAAATGGTCTTTCCTGTCCCTAATTTCCATGATGAATAATCATCAGTACTGGAATGCAAAAGATTTAATATGGCCAGTCCGGCAATAGAAGTGATTTTTTTAAATTTACCTACACAAAAATACAAAATTACATCATCTACGCAAAAAGTAAACTCACAGCAAAACCCTAACTATGCTACAGGTAGCATGTCCCCATAATATGAGTCTCTGGGTGTGTATATATGTACGTATGTGAACGCATGTATACATACAAACACACACCCAAAACTAACAAATTTGGATACAACAGAATTTGTAGACCAAGTTTCTGATGTACATAATAAGATGTTCATTATACACATATAGCAATTAAAGACTGCAATCCAGCAAACACTTATGCAAGTAACTTTAGATGTGTGAGTAGTGTAGTCTTAATGAAAAGGATTACTCATGTGTAAAGATATCCATGTGTTTCCAGGATTGGGACCCAAGTGTTTAACAGGAAAACTGAAAACCACTTAAAAGTAGGGACATTTGTAGAGTTTAGCCCAAGGGTTCTCAAACTGGGGGTCAGGACCCCTCAGGGAGTTGCAAGGTTATTGTACGGGGGGATTGCAAGCTGTCAGCCTCCACCCCAAACCCTGCTTTGCCTCCAGCATTTATAATGGTGTTAAATATACTGTGTTTTTAATTTATAAGGGGGGGGGAGGGTTGCACTCAGAGGTTTGCTATGTGAAAGGGGTCACCAGTACAAAAGTTTCAGAACCACTGGTTTAGCCCCATCACAGACTAGGTGAAACTGAGTTAATCTCCAAGGGGTGAAACAATCAAGCAGAGAAATCTCCAAGCAAGTCTTAAGGTTTGTCTACATTAGGTTAATTTGCATTCCTAATGTAGATGCGTTGGATTGATGTAGTGTCACTTTCATTGGTGTAGCTTACTCCAATAAGCTATAAACGCCACTAGTGCAAACCTCATTTTACACCAGTGAAACAACTACACTGAGGAGGCTGAAACACTATAGCTGCTCTACTGAAAAATAAGGAAAAGATTTTAGTGACTGCATGATCTGAAACTCTTATTTTCATAATATAGTTTGAGAGTGAACAGATACAAATTAGACCTGAATTGCAGCAGGGAGCTACAGAACCTGATTAAAGAGAAGTGCAAATCATTATTTAAAATCACTGGTATAGTTACACAAGTATATGAGCACCTAATATAAACTGCAGTGTAGGTAAATGGGATAGTATACCAAAGAAAGCTGCACTAACAAAGGTGTTCGTAAGAATATAGTTATATGAAGGCAAATTTAAAATACACAGAGCCTTAAATACTCCCATCTTAAGACAAGTTGTCTGGAAACGAAATGCTTTATTACATGCCCTGCAAATTCCCTTTCAGGGACCTGCATGTCCTCCCCAAGAGATTAGGGACATCAACCAAACTTAAAACACAGAGGAAGGCAACTAACACCACCTTGATGTTTCAAGTGGTTGTGATGGCATAAATTGTTCCGGGAGACACACTGAACACTCAGTGCACAGCCAGGTTAGGTGAAAATAAGCTTGTCGTAAGTTTTAAGGTAACACTATCCACTTGAAACGTAGCCTGTTCCAAACAGAGCCGAAAGTTGTGAGGTACTACACCCGCCCTGTCCTCCCCTGCCAAGTTCTGTGCTTTTAAAATGCGTTTTTACTTTTTAAATATTTCTCTCTCCCGTGCCATGCTGCGAAAGTCCCACACAGCGATGGAAACGGGTGAACTGGTTTCCACAAGGGAGAGAATTCGACCGAGCACACCCACACTGCTGTCAAATGCGCTCCCTAAACAATCCCTGGAAGTTAGAGGAAAAATAGCCCCCTCCCACTCCCCCGGGGCCTAGCACCTCCCCATACACTCCACTCCTGTTCCCGGGGCCTAGCCCCGTCCATGGTCTGGCGTACACACAACACCCCCCTTCCCTCCCTGCGAGGCCGCCTGGGAGACGTGTTAATGCCGCTGGTGCTTCCTGCCGGGGGGTGGGGGGGGGTACTGGTAGGGACCGGGGATGTGAAAGGCGGAGGCTTCTCACTACCTTCGTCGTAGTTATAGCCTCGGACGTTCCTGTGCCGGGCCATGGCGGCGGCAGCGACGTCGCTCACACTCGGTGGCGTTGGCGGCCGCAGCCCTAGGCCGCCATCTTGGTCTCCGCCTGGCCTCTACGAATCGCTGTGCGCACGCGCGGAACAGCCCCCCTCCCGGACGTTTTGTATGCGCATGCGCACTCCCTCGCCAACTGCCCAGCCGGAGGAGCTGCTCTGAGTGCGAGTTTTCCCTTGCCCAGAGCCGCGTCAGCTCCCCCTCCCACTTCCCCCCGGCTCGTTCAGCCTGACCCCGCCCTGCGGCCAACGCAGCCCGCCTGGCAGCACCGCCCAGTCTGTGCCCCGCCGTCCCCGACACGTGCACACCCTGCCAAACCCGAATTACGTCACCCCCCACGCGCACCCCCCCACGCCATCTGCGCTGCGAATAACCGCCCCAGAGCGCCTCTCACCCGCGCCCCCTCAGAACCCGTCGCGGTCCCTGCGCACCTCCCCCCGCGCCAGTCACTCCATCCACGGCCCTGACTGCGCTGTACCCCACCTAGCCCGTCCCTGGCCTACCCCCCCCACACAGACCAGGCCATCCCCGATCCCATGTACCAGCCACACTGCCCCTTCCACACACACTGCACCCTGCCCTTCTTCCCGGTGTACACCGCCCCCCACCTCCCCCCGAACTCCCCAAGCTGAGCCACTGCCCAGTCAAAATTGCCCTGACACCCAGATCAACAGGCCCCGAGCCGCAAATATAATTTGTATAATTACAATTGGTTTGTATAATTTTTGGTGGTGCCCAGAACAGGTCCAAGTCCTGCCCCCCTCCCTCTGACCGCACTTGCCTAAGGGTCTGGGAGGGAATTTGGGTGTGGGACTGGGACTGCTCAGCTTGGAAAAGAGACAACTAAGGGGGGATATGATAGGATCTGTAAAATCATGAATGGTTTGGAGAACATACGACTTCAGTCTGGACCTTCACTGATGCATCTCAAAATGCTCTAAACCAGTGTTTCTCAACAACTGGTGCGTGGACCAGTGCCAGTCCCCGAGATCTCCCTGACACAGTTCAGGAAGGCAGTATGCCAGTCCCTGGTATCAAAACGGTTGAGAAACACTGCTCTCGATGACTAGGTTTTTTCAAATGTTAAAATCTGTGATAAATATTAAACACATTAAAGTAACAGCGTCTTTTCTATTTCATATAACTCTTTTGTTAAACTTGTTCATATTTTTAACACAAATCTCATCAGTCTCTTATCAATTTATCATTTTATCACACTTCCTTGAATTTTGGTACCAGTTTTACTGGCTTATTTATCACTTTTTTTATTACCCCTAATTTTTGGGACAAAAACCACATATCCTTTATTTGATAACCAAATCTAACACTGTTTTCAAGACTTAGGAAGTTTTATTTAAAGTGAATAACTTAAATAATGGCACTAGAAAATATAAACATAACTACTCTGCAATGCAGAAGAATCTATGTAGTATAATCCATACATGCCAATAATACGAAGCTTCCCTGAAGCAATAATTTTAATGGTAAAGCAGATGTAACCTTTAAAAGGAACCTGTAACTTACAATATGTCTTAGTTTAATGTGTAATTATCACTTAGCAGATAGTTTGAAAAGAAGACCTAACAACAGTGCATTCCAAGGACAATAGCATGGAGAAGTATTATTTTTGTATTGCAATAGAGCTCAGGATGGCCCCATCTTTGTTCTCTTTGGAAAGCACCCAGCACAATGGGGTCCTAGTCCATGATGAGGACACCACTGTAATGCAAATAATAATAATAATAAATGTGCCATAGGCCTTCCCTAGGTACTGTTCACTCTGAGCCCGATATAAATATTTGGAGATGATGACCAGCTAACGAATTGTTCAAGAACCATGTGACAGTGTCATATTTTTAAAGCTATATTTAAAGCTCAGTTAGTGGCATTCTTTTAAAGTGAATGTAATGCTCATGATAGGATTTACCCCCATTTAAATGCTACAGTGGTTCAGCCGCAGTGCTGCGGCTGCACCACTGTAGTGCTTCAGTGTAGACACTACCTACACCTACAGGAGGGGTTCTCCCCGAGATGCGGTAGCTAAGTCAATGGAAGAATTCTTTCATCAACCTAGCACCGTCTACACTGGGGGTTAGATCAGCTTAACTACATTGTTCAGGAGTGTAGATTTGTCACATCAGTGAGCGACGTAGCTGGATTGACCTAATTTTTTAGTGTAGACCAGGCCAAAGGTACAAGACTAATAGCAAAGGACATAAATTAAAACTTCTGTCTAGCCACAGATCATGTGCAATAGGATAACAGTAATTCAAGCACTGACACAGTATCCTACCAATCTGCCTCCAACATCTTTAACCTGGAGCTAGCTCCTCTTGAGGTGAACAGGTTCATTCTCTATGATCATTCAGACCCTAGACCCTTCACTGAGACTGCCTTGAAGTGATATTTCTTATGTAAGGACCTGTGTACTGGGAACTGAATTGAGATCACCAATGTATTTTTCAGAGACCGTCAAACAGCCAGCAGATAGTAATGATTTTTGGTGGTTATCAATTTGCTGATCTGAACTGTTGACCTAGAGGTATCCATAATCCATCAGTAATCATCTGTCAGATAGCTTCCTGTGATAGTACATTTAAAAAAGTAAATTATCATTTAATTAAAGATTTCATACTAATTTATGCTGCTTATGGGATAAAACTCCTAGATAGTGTTTATTTTCTTTAAAAAAGTGTAGTTTTCGTTTTTACTGTTTTTGACAAGTAAAATGTCTTCTGAGGATCTCACAACAAATTTTCAAAAGAACCTCTTTTCTACTCATCTTGTATAATTCTCAGTCCCCAAAAGGTTCACAACAAGATTACTCAGTAGTAATTACTCAGTTCTCGACTGTGTTTAAATGTCTAACAAGGCCTTCAGTTTTCTGAACAGAGAAATATTGTACAGGCTACCTTCTCCTACCTGCTCGTAGTGGAAGAACAGTCCCCACTCATTCCCAGGTTACTCAACCCTGTAACTGTCTAAAAAGCTTTAAGTATCAAGCACTCAGTACAAAGATTGTGCTTAAACACTCCTTTTAAAACCACAACTAAACAGGGCATGGTTTGGAGAAAACTAATTCCAGGTGGCTTACTGCACTGTCATGTGTCACTTTTGGGTTAAGTTTTAAAATATAATGTCAGTGTCACTAAATATGTATCTAACTGATAAATGATCTGAACTTCTCAAAAGATCTGAACCCATTTAATACATGTATATCTTTATTTAAAAAGGACAGTATCTAGCTCAGAAACGGGCTAGGAGACAAAAGAGTGGGAATAAATCATTTTGCAACACAGTATTAGATTTACAGTGGGCATCACAAGTTTGCAAATTGTGATCAGTGTTGTTGTATTCATGATCTGGAAAATGGGGTGAGCTACAGAGTAACAAAAGTTTCATATAAGACAAAATTATTTAGGTTAGTCCAGACGAGAGAATATTATGAGGAACTTCAGAGGGACCTAATTAAACTATATGAATGGGCAACAAGATGGTAAATGAAATTCAGTGTTGACAAATGCGAAGTAGTGCATATTTGGATGGAATAACTGTTACTATTTATGCACCTTACAAGGTCCTAAATTAACTGTAGCAACCCAGGAAAAAGACCTGGACATCACTGTAAGCCTGTTGCAGGGCCGTTACCCCCATCACACTTTAGGGAGGGGCATTATAGCCCCTCAGCTGAGTCCAAATGACTACACTTAACTTCAGGGAAGTATGGCCAGAGTCAATAAGGCACCCCTCCGTGGCGGGGCTTCGTGGCCAGAGTCAATATGGCTGCCCTCCTCAACAGGGCTGTTTGGCCTAGTGGCCAACAGGGGAAGTGGGCCGCCACCAGGACTGGGTGGCATCTGGGCTAGGGGAACCCCGGTCCTCCCTACTCCACCAGATCCCAACCCAGGGCCTTGATAGCAGCAAATGGATTTGCCACTAGGTCAGCGGGGGTCTGTCTGAAACACACTGCCTTCGTTCCAGTTCCACAACCGGATCAATGTCTAGTTCCCCTGGGTTACTTCCTATGCTGCTTTCCAGTGTTGCTGTCCACATGTCTCCTGGGCCTCTGGGGTCATCAGCTGGAGAACCTCTCAATGACTCCATCTCCTCTTGGGCTTCTGCAGGTAGTCGGGTATCTGCCTGGGTTTCAGCACACTTGGCCTCTGTGATCTAGGGCTCCAGCAGTTCCTAGAAGTGAGCCTGCAGTGTGCATCCTCCCTCCTCAGCAGCTAGCTCCAACTGAGCTGGGCTGCTCCCTTTTATACTGAGGGTCCAGTTGGAACATGCCCAGCAGTGGTGGGGGTGTATGGCTTCCTCTGCCCACAATATGGGGTTAACACCTTCTTGTCCAGTGCAAGGCTGGTACACCCCATCATAGGGCCATTCAGTGAAGCCCTCTGCTCAATATGCTTCAGCAGCTGAAAAGCAAACAATATTCTAGGATGCATGACAAATCAAACAGAAAATTATATGGAAATACTGTAATGCTATTATGTAAAACAATGGTATTCCCTCTCATAGAACAGTGTGTTCAGTTCTCGTAACCCCTAAAAGAATATCACAGAAATAAAGGAGGTTCAGAAATGGATGATAAGAATTATTAGGGGCATGGAAAATCTCTTATATGAAGAGACATTGAAAAAATTGGGATTTACCTTATAGAGGAAATGAAGAAGAGAGGACATGATAAATGTATAGAATAACGAGGGCATACAGAAGATAGATCAGAAATTTCCATTACTTTTTACAAAATCCACCTCATCTGGATGCAGCCATTGATTATATTAGCCACATAAAGACATCTCACTACCAAAATTCTTGACGCAACACTTAGCATTAAAAATTTGCTGACATACATATCCCCATAGCAGGGGGATATACAATTATAGTTGCTTGTTGGGAGAGTAGCTTGTTAAACTAGGGTGTATTTAGCTGGTAATTTTTTTGATTTTGTTTTCTGTGTTCTGAACTTTACAATTTCTGTGAATTTGCTGTTGGTAAATTGAGCAGAACCAGCATGTTACCAAGGAAATCCATACAATGCTGTCTTGTGGGGAGTTTACTCTTGTTCTTTGTTGTTTTTCTTGTTGTGTTGTTATTCTAAATACAAGTTGTCAGAGTAAAAAATATGTTTGTTCTGTGTATGAAAAACATAAGAAAAACCATCAGCAGTTCCTAGAATATACACAACCTGTTATATGAGTAAAAGTTGCTGGCCTGGAACAACCATCATTGTGATTGTGTGTTGCTGCATGCAAGTTTTTCCCCACTTACATTTCTTTGCATAAGTGAGCTCAGGATCAAGCCTATGGAATTGTGGAGCATTTGTGGCTGAAAAATGTAATGATGTACATAATGTATTTGATTGTATTGTTTTTAAGTGTGACATGGAGCATCACAATTGCCATGAGGCATATGGCCACATTCAAACTGATAACATTATACTTTGGTCTGCGACTAAAGTCTTTGAGGTTGCTACAGGAGAATCTTGAGTTCAATGTGGTGTCTTTTTCTCTGTTCCCCCTAGCTCCCTCTTTTACTGTAGCCCTGGAAAAATTCTGCAGCAGACATTGCCATTTCATCATGGAATCACAGGCACTTTTAAGGTTTATTTACTTCCCTTCTTCATGTTCAGCTAGCTTAATTTTATATTAAGACCAGATACTAGACCCAAATTTGCAGTTTTGGAACACAAAGCAGTGGAACCAGTAGAGAATGGAAACTTGGCCCTGCACCAATAATCTTGCACAATACTATCCTTTCAGCTTAGTTTTTGTCACTGGATCTGATAACCAGGAACTACTCACCAAGATGTCAATATACTATCTAATTTGCTTCACATGTCTAAAATGTAAAATTCTATCACCCATTACTAGAACAAATGTCCTATCTTCCAGAGACTAATCTTCTATGGCAGATGCACTTTCTCAAATGTATAAATCTACTTGAAAACCAATCTGATAACATTTCATGCCTGCACAATGATGATTCATTTATATCAATGTACTTGTCACTCAGACCTTTAAAAAATAATAATAATACCATGTGGCTGGGTGGGTGCTGAAAATATGCAAGGTCTTGATAATGGGAAAACATTAGCCACAAAGTGTAAAGGAGATACATGAATAAAAAAAGTTCTAGTCAAAATTTCCTAATGCATTCTGGAGTCTTTATAACACAGAGATGTAAGCATTCTTTGGGTGCCACAAAAACTGCCTTGTCTAGCTGTACTTCCGCTACATTATAGATATCTATTCATCTTTCCTATTTTCATATTCCCATAATGTATAACAGCAAATAATGAATTAGACATTACAAATGCATATTTTTTATTTTGGTGCTAGTAGTTAATAGGTTCATCTGCTGCAATTGCACATTGTACTTCCAAATTATTGCCACCTTCCTAAAAGTCTACTAGTGTTAGTTATTAAGGTATATCTGACTCTAGATTAATTGTATAAACACTGTGCAAAGCAACATTAATTTAAACATTATAATTTGCTGTATTTGATTTCTTTGTAGATTGCAGCTGTGCTGAATTAGATTCTTACATGAATGGCATCATTTTTCTCATGTGTGTATACAGAGGAATAATTCATTGAGAAAGGCACAAATAATAAGTTGTGGTGCAAGCTGAAATTTTTTCAGAATTCAAGTTATTCTCCCCAAAATATGTACACAATAGAAGAGAAACAGGATACACATCCATCCCTTCCCTTACCATACACAAAATAACAATTTCCCACCAAAATTCAAGTTGCATGTGTATTCTGTGCTGATCATTACTGCAGATATTTTCCTTCATGGCTAACAGCATTTAAATGCAACTCTAGAGACCTGTTTCAGAGTAGCAGCTGTGTTAGTCTCTATCCGCAAAAAGAAAAGGAGGACTTGTGGCACCTTAGAGACTAACAAATTTATTTGAGCATAAGCTTTCGTGAGCTACAGCTCACTTCATTGGATAAATTTGTTAGTTTCTAGAGACCTGCTAACAACAATTACAATATGCTTAAACACAATTGAGGCTAGTACCGTTCTGTTCCCAGAGTGAATAGGGCCTTAGTTTCTAAGAGCAATAAAGTTCCTCTTTGCTTGGTATTTTCTGACTTTTCAGGAATTAAGTTTACTCTCTTTTTACAATCTTGCCAGATCAAGATTTTAAACCAACACACTTTTTTGATTGGGAGATACTGATACTGAAGTCTGAGATGTTGTATATAGTCAATCAAACTAAAGCTGGTAGTAAGAGAGTCAGGGGACAATACAGTACTCTCTAGTATAGTGTTTAATAATTGAGTCGACTGTAGCAGGAATGGATTTATGCATTAATAATAATTTAGTTGACAATTAGAGATAAGAACTATTGGGCAAATTCATCCTTGAAGTAATTTCAGTGCAAGGTCTCATCAGGGTTGAATATAGCCCCATACTTTTAAATTTTAGTAGCTACTACCCAGTTAGGTCCTGCTCCAGCAAAATACATAAAGCAGATGTCTAAGTAGATACTTAAGTACTTTGCTGGATTTGGAACCTTAATATTGAGACTACAATTTATGGTAATGACATGATACCCCTCTGGTATATTGGTTGCCTCATTCTCAGTATTCAAAGAAAAGTTAGAGTCACTGGAAATTTAACAAGGAACAGGATCAACATATATCACATATACCAACTACATTTTGCATTTGGTCTTTGTTCTGTGAACCAGGATTAAATATATGCACACTCCATGCCAACATCACAACCCTAATCCCAGCCTAATGCAGAGCGGAGGTCCAGAGAGGGGAGGAGGGAGCTTGAGAATGAGCTGCTCCCCGCACTCAACCCACAGCAGTGGCTCCTGTCCTGTAGGGCTGGGCCTGGCAAGAAAGGAGCCACCACTGTGGGGATGAATATCGGATGGGTTTGCCTTCCAACCACTGCCCACTTCAGTGCCTCACCTCCGTCCCAGGCCAGGAGAATGTATGAATGTATGTTTACCTAGGCCAGGACCCAGTGATGGGTTAATCCAGCTATGAATGTGGCGACCCATCTAGAACCTTCCTACCACCAACTGGTGGATCAGGACCCAGCACCTGGGAAATACTGAGGTACAGGAACCAAATTTGCCTGGCCAAGATGGTGCAATTAAGATTACTTTGGCTCTGTCCTGCTTGACTTTGTCTAGGACTCTGAGTAGCAATGGGTCAGAGGATAAGCATAGAGGAGAGTCCTCAACTAGGAGATGAGGAAGGCGTCTGCCAGAAATTGATGGCCTAGATCCCCTCTTGAGCAGAATTTTTGGCACTTTCTGTTGGTGATGATGGCAAAGAGGTCTATTTCTGGAAAACCCCAAGTAAAGAATATATGTTTCAGAATCAGATTATTCATTTCCCAGTCATGATTGTGGCAGAAGTGTCTGTTCAGCCATTGACTATGGTATTCTGAAGACCCAGTAAATCCCAGGCCAAAATGAAAATCCAGTGGTCTATGCACCAGTTCTATTGCTTCTGCACCAACTGAGGGGGATCGTGCTCCTCCTTGATGATTTCTTTAGTTCATGCAGGTTATGTTGTCTGTCATGATCTTGATGGATTCACCCTTACTCATTGGAAGGAAGTCCTTGCAGGCATATCTGACAATTCTGAATTCCAAGAGGCTGATATGGAGAAAGGACTCTTCGGTGGTCCATTTGCTTTCAATAGTATGTGTTCATAGATGAGCTCTCCATCCCACAGGAGATGCATCTGATACTATGGTGGAATTGGGGCGAGGTGGAGTGACAGAGAATCCAGCAACAGAGCTTGTCTGGGTCTTGCTACCAATTGAATGAGTCTAGAACTCAGGGATCAACAATAATTTGTTCAGACTGTGTTTGTTAGGGTTGTAAACAGTTCTCACCCATACCTGGGAGCAGTGTAGATACAGCCTGGGCTGCAGTGTGACAAAGGTGCAAGCTGCCATTTGACCTAGGAGTTGCAGACAAGTTTTGGCTGATGTCTGTGGGCTCAACTGAACCTGCACAATTAAATTCATAAATGTCAAAAACTTTTCCATTGGTAGGTAAGCTCTGGTTGTTGTGGCATTTAGGTAGGATCTTATAAACTTTATTCACTGAACTGGTGTCAAAGTGAACCTTCCTCTGTTAAGTTGAAGTCCCAGCTTGTCAAATAAGGCCATAGCTACCCTTACTGCAGAAAGTACTGTGACAAAGCTCTGACCTTGTCTCAGTGAGTCCTGTGCTTCCTGGAGGATTACGCTAGCCTCAGAGGCTCACCGTGACCCTCCACATAGCCCTTCTCTCTCTAGAGGCAAGGGTCACAGCCAGGGCCCGTGCAAGGAGGTTTCGAGCCCTAGGCGAAACTTCCACCTTGCGCCGCCCCCGCCCTGCTCTGCGGCAGCTCCCAGCTGCCAGCACCTCCTCCCCTCGGCCCGGGGAGCCCCCCCTGCGGCAGCTCCCCGCCGCCGCCCCCTCCCCTCGGCCCGGGGGAGCCCCCCCTGCGGCAGCTCCCAGCTGCCGCCACCTCCCCTCGGCCCGGGGAGCCACCCCTGCGGCAGCACCCCGCCGCCCCCTCCCCTCGGCCCGGGGAGCCCCCCCTGCGGCAGCTCCCCTTCCTCCCCTCGGCCTAGGGAGCCCCCCCCTGCAGCAGCTCCCCTCCCTCCCCTTGGCCTGGGGAGCCCCCCCTGCGGCAACTCCCCACCGCCCCCTCTCTCCCCTCGGCCTGGGGAGCCACGTGCAGCAGCTCCCTGCCCCAGCTCACCTCTGCTCTGCCTCCTCTCCGAGCATGCCACGACTTCTCCTGCCTCCCAGGCTTGCAGCACCAATCAGCTGTTTGGCGCGCCAGCCTGGGAGGGAGAGAAGCAGAGCGGGGCGGTGCTCAGGGGAGGAGGCAGAGCAGAGGTGAGCTGGAGCGGGGAGCGGTTTCCTTGTGCGCCACCCCCCCCGCCATTACTTGCTGCAGGTGGCCTTCCCCACGCCCCCCTGCCCCAGCTCACCTTCGCTCCACCACCGCCCCAAACCACTTGGTGCCCTAGGCCACCACCTAGTTCACCTAGTGGTTGCACTGGCTCTGGTCACAACCTACTGAGCCATTTTCATCATAAGCCAGCAAGGGAGGTGCGGAGAAGCTATCCTCCCTTGCACAGTCTCTGTTGTCTCCCAGTCTCAGTGATTAGTCAGGAAGGGGAGTGGGGAGCCTGGGCCCGCCCTCTACTCCAGGCTCCAGCCCAGGGACCCTGTTAGTAGCAGCTCTTGGTAGCTGACTTTTTGAAAACAGGACGAGTACAATTCCCTGGGCCACTTCCCCACAGCAGCCCCCACTTCCTCAATATCTACATCACCCTTACCTCAGGGCCTCCTTCCTTGTGCCTGATAGGGTTTGTACTGCTCCATTTCTCCAGCAGCGTAGCTTCCTCCTGCAGCTCCTGACACACGTCCCCACCTGATTAACTGGGAGACTTTTAACTAGTTTCAGCCAGCCCCTGATTGGCTTCAGGTGTCCCAATCAACCTAGCTGTCTTCCCTGCTTTCTGGAAGGATCTTAATTAACCTGGAGCAACGGTCATTTGTTTACCCTGGTAACAGGGATTTGTTTAGCCTGGGGCTAATATATCTGTCTCCCACTACTTTCCTATAGCCCGTCATAGTACTTAGTTGTGCAAGATGCCCTTGAAGAGCTAATCATTAAGATAAAGGAAGACAGTTGGATGTACCTATGGATGTAGCTGAGCAGCCAGCACCAGAAAAAACTTCATAAAGACCCTGGTGGCAGTAGAGAGTCAGAAGGGGAACACTCGATACTGACAGTGCTCCTGGATAACCATGAAGTGTAGGAGCCTTTTGTGAGATGGAGGCATTGTGATATGAAAGTACATGGCTCAGGTTGAGAGCCATCTAGAAGGAATTATAGCTGTGAGTGTCACCATCCTGAACTTCAGTGTTTTGATGAAAGTGTTCAACAATCTGAACTATAAGATTGGTCTCTATCCACCCTTCTTTTTGAGAACCAGAAAGTACTTGGAATAAAACCCCCTTCCTCAGTGTTGGGCATGAAGTTGTTCTATGGCTCCTATGTGAAGAAGGGATAGGACTTCTTGTCTCAACAGATGTTCATGAGATGGGTCCCTGAAAAAGTGATAGGGAAGAGGGATAGGGTGGGGGAATAGAGGTGAAATGGATGGAGTAGCCCAATGTTCTGACCTCCAAAACCCATCTGTCGGAATTAATCTGCTCCCATGAGGTTTGGAAAGGAAAAGACAATCTTCAAAGGGTGGGAGTCAAAATAACACAGCTTTAGATTCTGAAGGTGGGACTGTTCTTGATGCTCTACCAAAAATATCAGAATTGACACTTGGATGATGACGAAGGCTGAGTAAAGGTCCTAAAAGTGGCAGATGTTTTTCTCTTCTGGAACCTAGATCTCTTCTTAGGTAGTTCCAAAGACCTGTAGTAGACAGGCAATTGGGCTGGGTGGGATATCTGCACTGTCTGTGAGCTGCTGAATCCTATTTTGTTTGCAGGTATGTAGATCCTTGAGAGAATGCAAGGATCCATTGTTGGACTCTCTAAAGAACTTGGGCCCATCAAAAAAAAGGTCCTCAGTGGTGTTCTGGTCCTCCTTTGGGATTCCTGAGGATTGCAGCCAGGAGTCATGATGCATGACAATGGCTGTAAAAATAGAGTAAGCTGCCATGTTAGCCACATTTAGGGAAGCCTGTAATTTCTCACTATTAACAGGCCCTCCGTGATGATTCTCTGAAATTGGTCCTATTTTCTAGATGGAGATATTCAATAACAGAGTTAAGTTTGCTGTAGGTGGTATGATTATACTTAGCCATCAGGGCTTGGTAGTTGACGATTCTGAATTGCAACATCATGGAAGAGTAGCTCTTGCAACTGAAGAGGTCCAGGTATTTTTGGTCCTTATCATATGGGGTGGCTTTAGAATGACTTTACCTGCCACATCAACAACCAAAGAATTAGGTGCTGATTTCATGAACAAAAATCTGTAACCCTAAGCTGGAACATAATGTTTTTGTCTGATCTTTTACATGTTGGACATGTGGTGGCTGGGGTCTGCCAAATTGTTTTGGCAGGTTCAAGTAGAACCTTATTCATGGGTAAGGCTACCTGACCCAAGGTTGCAGAATGTGGAATGTCTAAAAGTTTATGTTGGGTCTTGTGAATCTCCTTTAATGGATTCAGAAGAAGTCAGCGATCCTCTTCATAACCTCCTGGAGCTATTTAAAATCATTCACATAAGAGGTGGAGAAGCATTACTGCCATCTGGTGAGGAGGAGATGTTAGTTTGTGGTGTCTCTTCCTCATCAACATTTGCCTCCTGCTCCTCAAAAGATTTCCTGAGGTGGAGATTTATGCGGAGGGACAGAAGGAGCAGGTGACTGCTGTCTCTGGCGCTCCCTATGGGTGGAGCTGCCAATAGGTTACTCATGGGTTCCAATATCGCAATTGAGGAGGGTCATAAGAAAAGGAGGGGGCATCCAGGATTGATCATGCCAGGAGGAATGAAGATTCACATGAATCTGTCTGTGTCTCATAGCTTCTTTCTCAGAAAAAATGTCAGGAGAAGCAGTTCTGGGCTGGTAATCAAGTGAGTCTCATACTGAAATCTAAGAGTCAGAAGAACTTATCCTCTTCAAAGTCCAAGAGAGGAGCAGACAGGGATTGTGATGAGAGAGGTTGCCTGTCTCTTTTAGTGAGTACTGGGGAGCCAGGAGGTACTGGAGAAAGGTGCAGTACCAGTGACACCTGAGGTTCTGGTACTAAGTCTTTCAGTACCCATTAGTAGAGGGGACTCCGGCTCATCCAAGGTGAATAAGTCTCTGGGGAATCTAAACTCTTGTGGTGCTGGGTGGATCTGTACCAAAACCTGGCAAGGCTCTGCTGGTGATACAGAGGATGACCTTGGCTTCAACAGTACCAGTCTACTGTTTTACGACACCCATTTGAGAATGGCAGGTAATGTGGGAGCAGGGCTAGCAATCAGTACTGACCTCTTTGAGGCAGAGTTCTTAGGACCCCTAGCACAGCATTCATAGCCAGTTTAGGTACCAAGGTATATCAGATACCGTGGGACTTAGAAGAGCCTGAAAATTTAACTGACGAGCCCTCAGTACCAGAGGCACCTGGAGCCTCATCAATACCCTTTCTGGGAAACAAGATCTCCAAAACAGCAGGTCTCTGGGGTGACCTAGGTTTCTTGGCACCAGCTTCTCTAAGCAGCTGATACAGTAAGAGACACCATCACTAACTGGGATAGAATCCCAGCAAGTGAGACAATCTTTAAATCCTGCATGACCTGAGGATAAAACCCCCCAAAAGGGGAGAGAGATCTCCTGCGGGGAGCTGGGGGGGGGAGAGAAGATCTTGCAAAGAAATCCCCTCATACAAAACTAAAGCTACTAATTAAAGACAAGGCCTAAAACAACAAATGTAAGAGTTAAGCTATTCCCTAAGAGGAATGAATCTAGCTTAGAAATGAGGACTGCAACACACTCTATCTCAGGCCTAGGCAGCTGAGAAGGAACTGAGGGCAATATGTCCACCACTGCCTTATATATCCTTGGTACGGAGCGTGAGGATAGCTAGGGTGCATGTGCAGACCGAAAAGGCACTGCTGATCAAAGGTGCATGGGGCGTATGCACACCTGAAGTAGAGCACCCACAGAAACGTTACTCGAAGGAGAATGATCACCTACCAAAGAAAAAAGGAAACGATTGTTGTCCAAATGACTTGATCTTTTAAACATTGTATTTTAATAATTTTAAAGGTAACTGTTTTCAAAAACGAGGGAAGAAGGATAGAGGGAAGTGGCATCCCAAATATAAATATAGTTACACATAAATCTATCTGTGATCTAATACCTAGAGAATATTCATATGTTAAGGCCCTAATTCCAATCCGACAGCAATTTTACACCTGTGTAACACACTTGATTTAAATTAATTACTTCTGATTTAAACCAACATGACTTAGATCAGAATCAGGCCCTAAATAATGATATAATGGTATTTATTGTCAAAGCTTCCAAGTAGTCTTGGAGTTGGGGCTCAAGCAATAACTTATTTTCCTTTAAAGAAAGAAATGCATACATGTAGACCCACTGGGTCTGCTGCTCTTGTACCTTTCACCATGTGAAGATGTAATCTGTGCTGTATCTACGTCATCCTTGGTGTTCCAGGAAACCAGAATGGTCCCCAGCACATATGAGAGCAGCCTTAAGGGTGCTCTAATTTATGCCTGGTTGCCAATAGCTCCAAAGCTCTATGCCTGCCAGCAGCTGGGGATTGCCAATATGTAGAGACACCCTTTCCCTGATGCATCAGCTGGCCAAACAAAAGGAGCATACAAAGGGATTATTCCACCATCTGACTGAGCTGGCGTTACAGTTGTTCTGTGCCACTAGAGTGGCTCAAAGCAGCCGTAGTGGGATCTGGCCTACTTTGCATAGGTGTTTTATCCTCATTGGTATTTACTTACAACTTGTCAATTTTTGAATAAGAATATCAGAAAGCAAAAACAAACCACAGCTTACAATTCACTGACCCATATCTTCAGGAAACCTCTCTTTATCAGTCTCCAGTAGCTGGTCAAATGATTATATTTATTTATTTATTGAATAATTATTCAATTTAAAATCAAAGTCACTCTGGATCAAAACCACCACCAAGCTGATGCCGGCATGTCTTTTATGATCCAGTTATTCATTAGTTAGTATAGTTTAACACTTTATGTTTTGACAAGAGGTGATATGAACTGCCTATCAGGTGTGGCCATGTGGTATTAATTTCCTAAATTCTTTACTTAAGCACCTGCTAATGCAGTGCTAGGCTGGGATAGTCTGCACTGGTTGTTAACCATTTCCAGTGAAAGATTTTTATCCGTATCAAATATACCGTAGTAACAAATGTAAATATTTCACACTGTGGGCCTGATTCTCCCTGCACTCATCCCTGTTTTAAATTAGTATAATTCCACTGCTGTTCTTATATTAACTGGAATTCCCCTTAAAGGGGACAAAGGCCATTCACTATGTGTTCCAGTGAAGAGGATTCTACTGTATTTTGCCTCCACAAATTGGTTGAATATTTATAATGGTGGTCAATTCTTTGCAATACCTTATGGGTGATCAAGGTTCAATGTCCACATTCCAGTCTCACAGGCATGGTGGCCTTACCTTTATTTTGAAGTTGACATGGGGAAAAGATTAAACAAATTATAGTGAGGGGTAGTTTACACAAGAAGTGTGAGAAGAATATACACTAAGAAGGAGAATAATAATTGAGGGAGGTCTAAAGGGATGTGCAAGACTGGGAGAAGGCACAAAGGTCTGATGGGCTGGGGCTGCGTAAGTCTTAAACCACCCATGCCAATGAATAGGCTGTTAGTCACTTAACTACCCTACGCCTTTGCTTTGAGAATTAAACTTCTCTTGTAAAATGTTATATACCAGTAACTAACAGTACAGTATAGATACACAGGGTTAAACCCTTGATCTCTTTACATCAGCAATGTTGAGGGGAAAGTTGCACTGTTTTAACTAGTGAATGGATGAAAGTGTTGCTCCAGTGTAACACATTTTATACGTATGAGAAAACTTAAACTGACAATCTGTTCAAGGTATAAGCAAATGTGATTATTTATAGTCTAAGCCAACTGCATACTTAATACACTTAATTCTGTGAACAGAAAATACTCTGCTAGCTTAAGAAAGTGTTTGTTTGTAAGCACTGCCACATGGCACAGAGTATTTACTGAGGCCTGATCTACATCTAAATATAGGTCCACCTAGCTAGTTCACTCAGGGCTGTAAAAAATTTCACACCCTGAGCACCATATTTAGTTGATCTAACCTCTGGTGTAGACGCGGGAAGGTCACCGGAAGGATTCGTCTAGCTACTGCCTCTTGGAGAGGTGGATTACCTGGAGCGCTGCAGCTGTACTGCTGAAGTGACTGTAGGGTAGACATACCCTGAGAGGGATAAGGCAACTTCTCCTCCAAGGAATAGAGTTTTACAGGATTTGTGATCTTGTTGTTTTAGGATCTGATCCAAAGCCCACTGAAGTCACTGTAAAAGTTCACACTGAATTTGATGGGCTTTGGATCAGGCTCTTAAGTGATTGCTATTTACTATGCTGGGCCAGTGCAACGTTTACTGTGGGAGACAGGAAAGAAGCACCTGAAGAATGACTTTCACACTGGTAAAGATTCTTCCTAAAAGAATAGGAACCAGGCAGGTAACAATAGATCCTATCTGGCCTAACATAATTGCAGCCCCATTTTGCAGATAAAATAAATCAGCTATTTTTAAAATGGTCATTTCTGTAACATGAATACAGTGCATATATAATCTATGTTTGCTTACTATTCCTTTTCCCATCATGACGTGAAAAGGGGGACCAACCCGAGCAAAAACCAAAATACAGATAGATTTGTATAAGTGCAGAGCCATGACTCAGCAAAACAGTGGCGCACAGTGGAAGTGTACTTTAAAATTGGAGGATACATTATGCCATTGGTTGAGTGTGTGAAAATCTTAGTGAAGCCAATGGAAGCCTTGTATGCATATCAGGCAGAGTTTGCTCCCTGGAATGCACTGTATGATGTAGAGCAGCATGATTCATCCTCCATGGATGTAAGCAATCATATATGCTTTCCTGTATTTTGAATGCCTATCAATATTGTACATAAATTACCACAGTTTGTTCCTGTCGCTGGTGATTTCCTGTTGCTTGCATGTGACCCTGGCCTCACCCCTGCAAACTGAGTGAACCCTGGTGCTCCATTACCTGTTTACAGAGGCTCTGCAGCATCTGGGAAACAAAGCATGGAGCAGAAAGTCAGGAAGTGAAGCCAGAGTACAACTTTTCAAGCAGTGGGGTGGGTGAAGATGGAAGAATTCAAATTTTGCTCTGACACCATAGCACAAATGTCAGACGGGACCACAGATTAAGAATCAGGCGATCAAGATGCTGGGCTCAGTGTGTGTGAGAGAAGAGAGTGACCTGGGAAAACAGATCAATATACACCTACTTAAGAGCATAGCCCTAACTCTGCAGCTGCTGTTTATCACTCATGCTTCTCTTTCCTTTTTATCATAAAAAAAATTACAACTAAACTACAGATGTCAAAATAAATGGACAAATTACATATTAATATGCATTACACCTTCCTTTTAAAAATTGTGTTTAGTTCATTTAATTGATAATTGACACCACAGAGTATTTTTCAAAGAATCTCCCACTCCTTAGTGGAAATTTCTCCTACTCAATATTAAATGGTTGATTTCGCAATTTTACTGTGACCATTCTTGGTGGTTTTACACACCACTAACAATAAGGGCTCTGTGCTAATCAAATAAATGGCCTATAAAAGGTCACAGAATAGGCTTCAGTACCCAACACACATTATCTCGTTAAACCTCTCTGGACTGCAGAATTTTATTTTTTGCTGTTCCTTGAGGGCCTCTCACTGAGAAACAAAAACAGAGAGGGGATTTCAATGTTATTATTTCCAACTCCACTCTCGCAACCTGTCTGATTCTGCACAACCATAAAAAATGTCTGTGAAACCAAGAAAGCATTTATAACAAGACAAGTTAAACAGATTGAGAGCCTGATTAGTGATGGCACATGCTCTTAGTCACAAAGACAAAAAGGACAGGCACCCATTTTGATATGTTTAACTCTTGACACTTGGTCCAGCTCCTACTGAAGTCAGAGACTCTTTCCGCTAACAACACCGAGAGCTAGATCCTTTGCACATATTTCATGTTCATATATGATCAATATGTAGACGCATGTTATCTTTTATCTACCACAGTCATTAAGATCTACCTTTAAGCTTTTGATAGCCACCACTTTTACGCAGATGGCACCGAACTGTGCATGTTTTTCTAGACATTTAAGATTCCTTTCCAGGGTCACCACCTCTTTCTTTTCTGTGTTCTCAGGTATACATGTGGCTTCATCTCAACCTCCTCCAGGTAGGTGTTTCAGAGACAGAACTGATCAAAAGTGGCATCTAAAATCACAAATCCATCACCCCTGTTTCCCTTCTTGAGCGAGACCTTTCAGTGACCTCCTCTGTCTGAGTTTGCAGTCATTCTTGATCCTGAGGACTCCATCTCCAATCTGACTATTACTATCTCTGCAGTGTCACCCTACTACCTCACTGCCTTAACTCCCCTTATGCTAGAAACCTTATGCATTCCTTCATCTCCGTTGCCTTAACTAGTATATATTTAAGATATGCCCACCCATTACCATAGTAACCAAGCACCTCACAATCTCTGGCATGTTTACCACACAATGCCCCTGTGAGGTAGTAAGTATTTTTATCCCCATTTTACAGATGGGTCAGAGAGGCACTAAGAAACTAAGGGGCACATTTTTAAAGGTATTTGGGCATCTAAAGATGAAGACAGGCACCTTCAATTTTATTGGTCTCTGAAATTCGTCACTGTTTCTCATGTTTTTGTCAATGTGTATCTTTCAAACACCATTGTGTATCTACACAAAAATTGGCTGGAGGTGGAGCTCGGATTGCTGCATGTTGGAGCCCCCCACTGATGCTATTCTAGCAGATGACTGAAGGTTGGGGGCAAGAGGGCTCTGCTAGGATGTGGTTGGTCCTCTGTTCAAGTTCTCTGTTCAAGCCCTCGGGGATTGGGGGAGGCTATATTCCCCCTCCTTCTGACCTCAGTTCATCTGAAGACAATGAACAATGATCCAAGAAGGATCATTCCCCTTCTCTATTTTTCCTTTGATACTACTTACACTTATTTTCAAGGTTTTGCACTGGACTTTCGACATTAGCACAAAGTCAAACATGATTCACATTGCTTGAGAGAATACTTCAAACATGGAGGCAGGTGGTGTCACAACAGTGCTGGATGTCACCCTCAACAAGATGTACTTTTCTCAAAACCACAGTCTGCTTTTGTGGTTGGTGTCTCAGCAGAAGCCCTTTAGCTCTGCAGCAGGTGTTATCACATGACCTCACAAAGTGTGGGAAATGATACAACCAACAGGTGCTAAAAGACCCTAAAAGACCCCACATACCAGAAATTCAGAAATGACTAAAGTCAGGCCAAGATACAAAAGTACCAAAAAATACTGAAAAACATTTTTAAGGTAGAAAGAACCAAAGCAATGAAGGAATATACCATTCCTGAATAGACTGGAGAAAGGTTTTATTAAAGTGTTGATAGAGTTAAAAGGCCCACAATGACACCACACTAGAAAATTGTATTTATATCCACTATACTCATTAGATTTCAAAGTTAACAACCCTTTCCTGACCAGTCAGAGCTATTATTTCAGGATGTCGGCAGAATCCCGTAGACAGTGTTGTATCTATTACTCTTGGTTCACATATGGTAGGTCTTTACACAACCATAAGGGTAAGTAACTTACCCCTCTTTTCTTTTGATTTGAAAGATATTTCATAACTCTGTGAAATCACCATATATACTGTGTCATGAAAAACCCTCAATGCAGAGTGAATACAAACTGGTATAAAAGTATTTTCAAAATGGGCTGCATCTGCATATACAAATGAACGTGCGTGTGTGCAATATGGACAACTGCCTATTTGCCCATTGATGTGGCCATTTTAATATGCAAATACCTATTTAAATATGTAAATGAAGGATATTCTGAATGCAGAATTTGCGGATATAATTTAGGGAGGCAGTTTTGAAAGTGTGAGACATAATATCTCTGAAATATACTGGCAGAAAAGCTCAAAAGTTAAACTATAAGAATGTCCCAGAAACATAAAATATTTTTACTAAAGGGACACATTTGAATTTGGTGCAAGGTCAAAATTTGCACTCAACTTATTTTAAGATATGAGTTTCAAAACAGGCACTGATAACGAAAGGGTATCTTCTGAAACAAAGGCTGAAACAGACTTTCAGTTAAAGGCATTGGTTTTTCATTGCTATCAAGACTGGGGCACAAGTTGACATGTGCCATCTCAACTCCCTGCCAACTCTCTTTTTATGAGTCAGCAAGGGATCAAAAGTCTGTCAAAAAACAAAAAGGAGATAATACAATTCTAAACCACATTGTTTCATACATGCAATAGAAATATACTTATATAGTAGGTGAGAGGAAGCATTTGCAGCCAATTCCTCTGATCCAGCCAAATTCCACTCAGTACAGGACCTGGGGGATGGGGAAAATGGGCAAAGCTGGTTTAAAGTCACTTTTGCAGTTGTGGTCCAGTTTGACCACTGGTGTAGATTAGTGAATACTCTGCGCTGCTCTAACCTATGCTGGCTGTAATGATCCCTCAGGAGCTGTTCCACAAAATGCTCCTATCACACGCATAACACACCCCATACTCCAGGGAAGCCAGGAGGGAGTGGGTGGGGAGGCAGCTACTACAAAAGTTATTTTATGGATGTGATCCTGAACTCCTTCCTATACCCCAAAAGTCTATTGACTTTAGAGCAAATGTTGTGTGCAGAATCAGGCCCAACATATTAAAAATGTGCTGTATCTGGGAACAAAACTTATTTTTTCCTCAGAGCTGCAAACATTCTATTCAGTACACAATTAATATGAGGCATTTAGACAGATTATGGGGATTAAAAAGTCAGTTTTTGCTATTCACAATATTTCAAAAATATTTTTAGTATTTAAGGAAATAAACATCCAGAGAAATTCCATGGTGCATATTCAGCTCTGATTGTTATAATATGGAATAACAACAATAAATTATATTTATAAAGCATCCTACCACACTAATTGTGAAAATAATGAAAAACAATCAGAAGCATAAAATACACAGTATAAAAATAAGTAAAAAAAAAATTCAAAGAAAGGGGCATCATTACAATGGATAGTCAAAACAGAAAACTTTACCAAATATTTCTAATTGCTTTTTGAAAGTGGGAGGAGTGATCTTAGGTTGATGTCCAGAAGCAGTGAACTCCACATGGTGGAATGCACCTCAGCAAGTCTGAGTCACTTCCCTACATAAACTGCTACTGTTGAATCTCTAAAAGGTGTCACAGCATAGATCACCACCAAAATGAGAGTCGAGGAGATCTTCACCAAAGACACATTCCTCTGTATTATGGGTTTTAATACTGCACCAGCACTTAGCTAAAAATCAGTTAGTCTTCATTATAGGCAGTTAGGTCAATGAACAAGGTTACGGCCACATTCTGTACAAGAAACCTGATCCAAAGCCCAGTGAAGCCAGTAAGAGTCTTTCCATCAGCTTCAATGGTCTTTGGGGGAGGCCTAAGTTGATTGGGGCAGAGAGGCTCTGTTGAAAGCTCTGCTAAGGGAAGAAGTCTATACAACACATATAACAGCAATCAGCAGGAAAGTGGTTCTGCATATGTACACATTTGCCTGCTCACCACACTTTAACACTAAAGTCAATTCAACTGTCTTTGTTTTGACTTGACTAGTTTAAAATTTGCAAGGACTGAGCTGCACTGGATAGAGGAACGAAGTGTTGCGTGATCAGTTAGATCAGACAATCTGAATCTGAAGTATTCATAGTATGAACTGCTGTGGAAGTCTCAGTACCGTTAAGAAACGATATATCCTGAATAACTGAAAACTAAGAAAACCACCAATAGGTATTCTTTGAGAAAAATACCTGCTTGATACATGAAAATCTGACCACAGTATGACTCATTGTAAATAGTCCCTTATGATTCACTGCTAATTATTTTGTAAAAAAAACGTGATAATAATCTTTGCTGGTTAAAGTAAACTTCACTTATTTCCAAACACAATTTAAAAAAATATTCTTGGGGCTGTTTTCCAGATTGACAGCCTCTAATTCTGAAGTCTTTTTTTTTATCCCCGCAACAGTTATAATCATGGACAGCAGTAGGGTAAGTTTCTTCATACTTCCCTGGCAGTACCCTTCAAACATTGACCCTTCTCTAACACTGTTCAGTCTCTATGGCAGATTCAGTTCTTCCTTCACTGTTGAGACTCAGACCATGATTTAGTACTAAATCTGGTGGCAGTGGTCATCTGTCTTCTAGGAACTGGACTGGGTCCACAAAACTCTCATTAATATGCCACTGAACATGTCAATATAACAATTTCAGTTTAAATTCACACGTTAGAATGATTATACTGAAAAAACCTTCCTGTGTAGGCAAGGCCTTAGGGGTGAAAGACTGAGTAGTGCTTTAATCCCCTGAGCCACCCAGCCTCAGCTCTGACCCTAGCTCTTCCAAATGATGGGTCTTATAAACTAGCCACAAAAAGTTTTATGTGGACAAGCAACTGCAGCAGCTCCAAACCTTCTTTGATTTGGAAATAGAACTGGAAATTGTACGAGGTGAAGCTCACTCACTAGATTTCCAGTACAACTTGGTGTCATCTACAGTAAGCCAAGGGTCCTGTCCACAGTCCAGAAACCACATTTATAGTGCACGTACAGAGCTAAAACCGTTCAGTTTTGCAGTAGAGACACGATTGACCTGTGTTTAATTCGTGTTTCTGAACCATGCTACAGCTGTGAAGTTTATCAGGGTTGCAGCACAGCTCAGAAACACATTTTTAAAATGGTTTAGTCCTGTCTTCTCCGCAAGACCACTGGTGCTTCAACAGTGTAGATAAGATCAAAGATACCCCAAGAAGACCCTCTCTTACAGTATTTCTAGACCTGATTTTTTTCATGGGTAAAACCAGGAACTTTACATGGTGCAAAAATGTACCTTCCTTTTTCAACGTTCAAAAGAGTTTGGGGTTCATTTTGAGTTCTAAGTAAAGCTTCAGATTGGTTTTCTATATATCTTAACCCATGTGTCTATCCATGACATAAATATTTACATGTTTTGGTGAAGTACTATTTTAGTAGGAGAAATAATGTAATCACTCAGCACTAAACTACTTAAAATAGCCTGCAATGACAGAGTTTCTAGCAGATTAAATTTAAATACAGGAACTCTTCTTAATGAGATGGAGGATAGGGATTGAAAGGGAAATGTAAAAAATATTATCCTCACAAAGTGCAAGTTTATTCTCAAAATTAATTACAAGAGTATGTGACATCAGAACACAGTCTCATAACCCAAGCTAAGGTCTGGACTACACGTAGTTTCTGTACCTATTTAACTATTTCAGGCAGGAGTGTGATTTTATAATTAAATCAGTACAATCCCCAGCACGAATGCAGTAAGCAGGTATAAAGATGCTTGCATATTCCTGTACATTTAGGGGTCTACACTACAGTAGAATAACCACCTTTATAGTTTATAACTATATTGGTACTAGGGAGTACTATCACTTTAACTATATTGGTTTCTAAACTGATATAGTATAAGCAGTGCAAAAATTGTGCAAGAAAGCCCTAAGGTTTCAGGCACTATGGCAAATACCCCTGACAAGTCTCTGTTACTTAGCTCAGTGGTTCTCAACCAAGGGTACTTGTACCCCTGAGGGTACTCAGAGGTCTTCCACGGGGTACATCACACATCTAGATTTTTGCCTAGTTTTACAACAGGCTACAGAAAAAGCACTAGCAAAGGCAATACAAACTAAAATGTCATAAGCAATGACTTGTTTATTCTTCTCTATATACTATACACTGAAATGTAAGTACAATATTTATATTTCAGTTGATTTATTTTATAATTATATGACAAAAATGAGAAAGTCAGCAATTTTTCAGTAATAGTGTGCTGGGACACTTTTGTATTTTTATGTCTGATTTGGTAAGTTTTTAAGTGAGGTGAAGCTTGCAGGTACACAAGACAAATCAGACTCTTGAAATCAGTAGTCTGGAAAGGTTGAGAACCACTGACTTAGTCAATGATCCAAAGCCTATTTAAATCAATGGGAGTTTTTCTGTTTTCCCTACTGGACTTTGGATCAAGCCCTTAGGCCCAGATTTTTAAAGGTACTGAGGTGCCTAACTCCTATAGGCACCTAACAATCTTTACAGATCTGGGTTTTAGCCCCTAAACAGAAGGAGAGGGAGCTATGTCCAAACACACAACAAAACAGCCACAAATTTCTTTAGGATCAAAAAGTTTATTTGTTGTTTGCTGTTTTCAGTGGAATTGACTTGACAAAATGTATAATGAAAATCAGTTCCCTAAAATTATAAGCCAAGAACTCCAGTAGTTTAATCTCCTTGTTTATGCATACAGTGGTGTGGCCACTGATCGCCTCTTATGCACCCCCTTTCTGGACAGAGGTCACTCTACCACCCTGCCTCTCTCATCCATCCCATCTCTTCAGGGGCCTTTTAAGAATTCAGTTCACAAAGTAATTCAAACAATCCCCAGAAGGGGTCCCATTGATTTAGTCCTCAGGTGCATATGAGCCCTCCAGGCCCCAATCCGCATTCAGTGTCTCTCTCCCAGTAGTCCAACGCAAAGTCTTTCCAAACAAAATACAAATTTAAACAGTCTTTGCCCCAGTTTCAGATGGGCACAGCCCCCTCCTCCCTGAGGATAGATCGGTCTGTCTGTCAGTTTCTCCTCTGCTTCTTGGACAGAATCTCTCCCAGCACAGGCCTCCCTGCCTAGAGAGTTTTCTCTTGTTTACTGTCAAGCTTCTGCCCATCTCCCTGTCCCCCGCTTCTCAATTACACCCTCAATACCCCCTGCCTACTGCCCCTTTACCCTGGGATCACCTGACTCCCCTCAGGTGCAGATCGCCATGTAATTAGTGCTGGCTTAGCTCCAGGCTCTCCCACCCAAGGGCAAGCCATGCTGTTACAATGCAATTCTTGACCAAAACTGTGAATCTGTTCAGATTATTATGGAAGGCTTTAGTACATTGTCACCTGTCCACTACGAATACTATTCTCATTCTTTTGTGTTGAAGTTCAGTTCTTTAGGCTCCTATCATTACTGTTGATTAAAAAAAAAAAAGATGGGCTTAAATAAGTTTCATGGTGAAAGTTGTCCCACTGCAGAAGGGCTGCATCATGTTATGCAACACTTACACCTTTTATACAATATGTAAGTGGTGCTTAAAACTTTGCATGAATGTTCTATACTGGAGTAAATTTCATGTGAACAAGGCCCGATTCTCCACTGCCTGCACTTTGTATGGTCACTTATACCTGTTGAAAAGAAATATAGAATATTTACTGTTCTGAAAAACACCTGGAGTGTAAAACACTATCAGATCAGACAGTAATGTAGTTCATCTAATTTTCACACATGTAAAAGGTACCCAGGGCAAAGCAGCGAAGAATCAAGCCTGTGCACTGAATCAACATGCTAACCAGAAAGAAAAGTCCAAGAAAACTGTTGCTAATCATGGAGCAAGTTCATTCTGTCATGCATAATGTACTGGACATTAATGTCCTCTATATTAATCAACATGATTGTGTCAATTCTTTATGAACCTTCCATTTAGATTTCAATGTATTTGAACCCAGCAGTTTATTCAGTTTCAATGACTATATTGCAATCAACACTTCCTTGATAGCTATAGGGGCATCTGTTCACTAACACACAGGGTGGTCAATATCCCTTTAGGAGAAAATCAGCTAGTTCCTCTGTTCTACACACTTGGGAAGAACAGAGTTGCTTATAAAATGTAACAAATGTTTCCTGGATTTTGGCCAATATATTTCTGATCCTCTCTTGATCTTCATTTTCACTAATCCTTTTCTCTTTGTGTTCTTTCCTTTTGTTGATAAGCCAAAGTTCTGTCAGTCTTGTTTCCTCTCTCGAAAAACGTATTTTTGTTAAGTTTAATTAAGCATTCTGCTTTGTTTGCCAAGAGCAAATTAAGTTCCCCCCACGCTGAAATCAAATTTCGCAAAGTGTCCGGGCAATTAGCTCTAATATGTGGTTGCTGTAACTCTTAAATTTTCCCTTTCAAAGGTTTTCATATTCCTTAGTCTTTGTTTCTGAACAGAGGAAGTGAAACTATTTATCTTCCCTCTGATTGTGGCCTTTGGGTTCTCCCAGGCAACAGTATCCCCTAGGTCCACCAGGCCATTAACCACCCATTGATATTCAGCCAAAACCTTCCAGATAATCTATAACCCAAAGGTATTTGAAGTAACAAATTGTTCATTCTCCAACTAAAATGCTCTGCTGATGGATCAACCTGCTGGAACTGGAACAAAACCTGAGTAGGGTCTTCTGAAGAGCTCTTCCAAACAGCACATTTAAAGCATTCATCTGCACCGAGGGAAATCGCCTTTACAAACTGTACATTGGCACAACCGCCCAAAACAATTCAACAGCCTCAGTCTTTCACACAGAGAGTTTATCTTCCGTGTGTTTATTGTCAGGGGTTTGACTTTAACAGGTTTTAACAGAAAGAAAACACAACGTGATGCAAAATAAATGGAATAGCAAAAAGGACCTGCTTGAGCAAGCATATAACAAAACCCAGTCTTTTGTAATCTGGTGTTGTGGCCTAGCTCTAGGTTGAGCCTGCTAATTGATCCTCTTTAACCTTCCTAATGAGCTGTTTTCATAAACTTGAAGAAGTTTACTCCCGGTTAGCCAGATACGACACTTTAAAGGGCCTGGCTACATTGGAAACTTCAAAACACTGCCGCGGGAGCACTTTGAAGTGCGAATGTGGTCAAGCACGAGCGCTGGGAGAGAGCTCTCCCAGCACTCCTGGTAATCCATCTCCACCAGGGAATTAGCTCAGAGTTTTGGGAGCATGGCTCCCAGTGCTCGGAGCCTGTCCACATTAGCGCGTTAAAGCGCTCAGACTTGCTGAGCTCAGGGGGGTGATTTTTCACACCCCTGAGCCAGCAAGTTAGAGCGCTATAAAATATAAGTGTAGACAAGCCTTCTGTCAGGAGAATACAATTGGTGCCAAGTGATAGTTGTTTCAGCTCCAATAAAAAGCCACATTTGATTAAAAAAATAAAATAAAAATAAAAACCCTGGATTGCCTCCAAAATGTCAACTAGATAAGCATCAGCTAATTTGTTCATAAGGAATTTGACAGTTTAAACATTATGCTGTCAGTCACTGTCCCTCTCCTTTCCTCCAATCTCCATCCTCCTCCTCCATTTATTTTGGCAAAGTGATATATTGCATTGTAGAAAATGGCACTCTGTCAGTAACCATCATGATACCCCGAACACATCACTCTAGGTCAGACAGAACTGCTTGGACTGTAGAACAAAAGGTATCAGTGCACTTCCAGAAATGATAGTCATTGACCAGTCACGTTGCAAGATTCCCTAATGAAGAAATAATTGGTTTTAACATATGAAACCTGTAATTACATGTAATATCCTTTTGTTAAAAAACAGATTTTACTTCAGGCCTCAGACATGTTTTCTTGCTCCAGATACACCCCCTGCTGCTCTCAAGCCTCCTTCCCCCCAACCTATTGCTAGTTCCTTTTAGCCCCAGGCTCTATATGGGTTTTACTGTTCATCTCATCCCCCTTCCTCTTTTCACCCTCCCTGCCCCCACCCCCGTCACATTCACCCCACACCTGCAAAACTGAAAAATCTGAGACTTTCTTTTGGCTGACTCTGCTGCTTAAATAATACAGAGGGAAGGCACAATCAGCAGTTAGATGCCCAAATCCCTTTGACTTTCAGTGGGAGCTGGGCACCTCACTGCCTTCTGTGATTTTTAAAATCTCCCCCATAAATAGTAGAGCAATAATATAGTCTCTATTTCACATGAAAGCAAACACAATGGGGCTCAAGAATTCAAGAACCACCTTCTCTATGGCCTGTCTGCATTGTAACAGACTCAGTGCTTTTCCTCTGTTGTATTCAGCATCATAGCTGTAGTATCTGTGGCTGTGACCCCCATTGTCATAATACTGCTAAAAGTCTGGGATTTTTGGAGGCAGGCCTTTATGTCGGTGAAATCCCCCCAAAGGCTGAAGTTGGACAGTTATGTTCTGCTCCTTTCTCCTGTTTCTCTCTCACTCCTACTTCTCTATCCTTCCCCTGCTCCTCTCTCTCTCTCTCTCTCTCTCTCTCTCCATCTTCTCTTTTTCTACCTAACTAAGCTGCTCCTTTCCATTTTGACGTCTCTTCTATCTCAGGTTTCAGAGCAGCAGCTGTATTAGTCTGTATTCACAAAAAGAAAAGGAGTACTTGTGGCACCTTAGAGACTAACAAATTTATTTGAGCGTAAGCTTTCGTGAGCTACAGCTCACTTCATCGGACGCATGTAGTGGAAAATACAGTGGGGAGATTTTATATACACAGAGGACATGAAACAATGGGTGTTACCATATGCACTGTAACAAGAGTGATCAGGTAAGGTGAGCTATTACCAGCAGGAGAGCCGGGGGGGGCGGGAGGGAGGAAACCTTTGTAGCGATAATCAAGGTGGGCCATTGACAAGAACGTGTGAGGAACAGTTTGGCGGGGGTGGGGGAAATAAACATGGGGAAATAGTTTTACTTTGTGTAATGACACATTCACTCCCAGTCTTTATTCAAGCCTAAGTTAATTGTATCCAGTTTGCTGAATTGGAATTAATTTGCAAACTGGATACAATTAACTTAGGCTTGAATAAAGACTGGGAGTGGATGTGTCATTACACAAAGTGAAACTATTTCCCCATGTTTATTCCCCCCCCCCCCCACTGTTCCTCACACGTTCTTGTCAATGGCCCACCTTGATTATCGCTACAAAGGTTTCCTCCCTCCCGCCCCCCTCCCGCTCTCCTGCTGGTAATAGCTCACCTTACCTGATCACTCTTGTTACAGTGCGTATGGTAACACCCATTGTTTCATGTCCTCTGTGTATATAAAATCTCCCCACTGTATTTTCCACTACATGCATCTGATGAAGTGAGCTGTAGCTCACGAAAGCTTACGCTCAAATAAATTTGTTAGTCTCTAAGGTGCCACAAGTACTCCTTTTCTTCTTCTATCTCACACACTTTGCTCCTAAACTCCCAGATCTTTCTTGTTACTTGTCTCCTGCTCCTCACCCCCAGTGAAATTGATGTTTCCCCCCACTAATAGCTGGAATTAGTGAAGGATTCATGATTCAGCTCTATTGCAATGAAGTGGGAAGTGGAGATGGTAAAAACAGTATATGAAACATACTCTAAACTAAAGCACTACATTCCAGCACCTCTCAAAAGAAAACACATGGCCTTTTTTTTTTAAGATTTAGGATTTTAAACAGAAACGGAGAACCTGGTTGAGCATACAAGGGAGTAAGCACTACCCAGAGAAGCTATTTTTGAAAGGTATATTATATTTGTCTTATATTTTATGATGGTTCCAACTTTTATGAGAACATGTCTGACTTCCCAATTCCAAACCTAAAACCCTAATTATTACTAACAACTGTCAGGATAGAATTCTACATTTTTGTTATAGGAATATAACAAATCTTGTTAAATGCTGTTTTGCCTACTGTATACAATTTTTTGCTTCGCAATGTTCAGTCATTTTACTTTTTCTATAATTGATTGATTTCTGAAAGGTTAGGATTAAAGGTCATAGAAAGTTTGTCTAACATTGATGGGGTGAATTCACAATGCCATATTTGCAGATAGCAGCTTAAAAACTTTGTTTTCCTCTCTGAGTCAAATGAAAAGGTTATTTGCTTGACAGAACAATGATCCTAATCTCTTTCCCATTCATTTCAACTTTCATAGCCTTTGAAACTTTATTTCAGCAAGTGTGCAACAGAAGCTAACCTGTATTTAAACTCATACTTCGTAGCCTCTAGTGTAGAACTTTTGCAGTTATAACAGCCACTCCTCAATAGCATATGACCATTTAGATATTATTTTTATCCATTAGTTTAAACTTTGATCATTTAAATACAAGGAGACAGATCCTCAGCTGGTATAAATTGACTAATTTGTACAAGCGGAGGATTTGGCCCAATTATTTTAATTTGTTTTGCCAGAATAAATATGTGGTGTTATTATAATTACTCGCTGAGTTTTGTAACAATTTGTAACAATAAGGGCAGAAAAATTAGAATTCTGGTTTATATAGGATCTTTTATCTGAAAAATCTACTAACGTTAACTTCTTTGTGCCTTACTCATTACGTGTATATTTCACAGTAAATTATATTGACCGTGTTGAGGCCTATATGTTTGGCCTACAATCATAGGTCCATTATAGTAAGTGGAAAGACTCTCACTGACATCAGTGGGATCTGGATCAGGCCCATAGTTTCTGTCAGCTTCCCAGGCAAACAATCTTTAGTTTTGAATCATCTTTATTGCACTATCACAGATCTCGCTGAAAAAAATCCCTACTCATTCATGGAGCTCGTCTGAGTACCAAAGTGATGGAGGGACTTGAATAGATTTATCTAACTGGAATGCTAAGCAAAATATCAGCGGGGTTCTTCATCGAAGTCTATACTTGTTCTAAGGAGCCTATTAGGAGCTGCTTACTCAGGCAAAATTCCTATTTGAAATTTGGCTGGGTATGGAGCCTAGCATTAGGCCTTAGATGTGAAAAAGTTGGTTCCATGTCTGAGCACAAATCACCTGAGTCTTTACAAAGGATAGTCTTGTCATATTTGATTCAGTGCCAACGCAACTGAGCAAAACAGGGGGACAGTAAAATAATTTCCAGGCTTGTTGACTGAGTTTAGTAAAGGCCCTGCCCTCTGTGGATACCACTGAAGTAAATGTCATTTATGTTTCATAGCAACCACAAACCTGTAGGTGCAAGATTAAAACAGAAAAAGGGGTAAAAAAAGAAAGCAAATACTTACAGTTAAACTTTTGTACCTAGGGCTCACATACAGTAGTGATTCATTTTTACCAAGAGGGAAAGTAGGGGTATCCCTTTCATGAGTCAAATTCTTTTTCTTGTGGATTTCATTGTTTTGTATGTTTTGGTTCTTGATTTTACTTTAATATCCGTGTAATATTGATAAGAATAGTAGCAAAAGATGCAACCACCAAATTACGCTTTCCCCTCACCAAGAAAGAAAGAAGCCAATCATCTAACACAGTATGTCCAAAACATACATTTTTATACAGAGATTTGTAAGAAAAATAGGCCTGCTATGTTTCATAATAGCAACACATGGCCTACAGTTGCATACCTGAGCTTAATGAACCAAACTCCAGTTCAAAACCCCTCAACTTCAGTGGGAGATTCAGGAGCTCCGCAAATCAAGCCAATTGTTTAAGTGCCTAACATTGGCACTCAAGTTTGAAATTTTGGGTCATAGTTCCTTTCATCTAAAGGAATTTATAAGCATTCATTTAATTTAAGATTAACTGAGTTAGCTGAGATTTTTACAGATAGATGTACTGAGATACAAAAAAGCAAATTCAGCCCTGATGTAATTCAATTGTCTCTTGAGTTATGCCAGAGATGAATTTGGTAGATATGGTCAAATGTGTCCACTGATTTTGTATGTCCCTGTTTATGGTTGTCTGGCTTGAGACACTTAACAGTAGGTGTCTAAATCTGGACTTCTAAAAAAAAACCACAGGGGATTTTTTTAAAAAAAGTTCTCTCCACGTGATTCATTCAAGGATTTTGAGTGAGTCAGTAGCAGATTCAGAAATGGAAACCAAGGACCTAATCCAAAGTCCATTGAAGTCCATTCTAGGACGCACATTGACTTGAATGGGCTTTGGATCAGATTCTAAGAGTTCTGACTTCTAGTCCCTGGCTCTGACAATCACACTGTGGTAATATACATAGCATGGCTCTGTGGCAGAATGAGATGCTCATTTCACATTTATGCCTCTTATTGCTTTTCCAGCTCACAGTTATTTGAGAACTAAGCTGGTGTCTGAGACCTTTGAAAAAAGCTGAAGGATTTGGGCACTGCTATTAATTGCATGCAGCTCTTTTCTATACTTTTTTGCAGGAAACTAAAGATATATTACTCCCTCTCTCCCATGTTGACATCTTTTTGGTCAGTCTGGGTAAGCTTTAAAGATCAGTGAAGACATACACAAAATACACACTTCTGTCAAATTATGGTCTGACACAATGTAGGGTGAATTACAACAGAACCCATGACATTCAACTGTACCAAATACTTTTGTGCTATTATTATTGTTATGACTTCATAATGATAAAAATAAGTTTTCTATTAAAAGTTATATTAAAAGCCCCCTGATTCCTCTTAGGGTTGATCCCAACAGCCATCTAACATGATTTAAAATTACAACAGCCTTGTCATCACTGAAATTTTATCACAGGTTAATATGGGTTAGTTTAACATAGTTTTAAAATACACTTTTTTTCCTAATGAAGAAGAGACTGCAGTTTCACAAAAGACGGCACTAGGAAAGTCAGTGGTAGAAAGAAAGGTTTTAAAAGATTTTTTAAAAAGGTGACAAATTTTAATTTCATTTCGTTTTTATCAAGATGGCTACCACAAGTCGGCTCAAAAATGCTAACTATTTCAAATATGCTTTAGATTTTAATCATGGTGACCAGTGTTTCTTAATTTAGAATTTTCAATCTGCTGGGCTAAGTAAAATTGTTTTTTTAATGACAAGAAATGCCTCTTCCTTTCTTTCCACCAGAATGGGAGAATAAGTTGAAAATTGAACCCAGGTCTCCCACATGCCTAAATAGAGCACATCACCAGGCAGCCCTTAGGTGTTTTCAAAAAGCAACTACAATAACTTTTCATTATCAAAGAAGCAGCTACAGTAACTTTTCATTATCAAACAATAATAAAGTTGCCTGAATACTGAATGAAAGCAGCTGGAAATCTAATGGCAGAAATCCCAGGATGTGTAACGACTTGGTTAAAATCAACTAGAACCTGAAGATGGAAGTAACAAGTCTATTACCTGTGGTTACTTATATGGCCTGTATTTCTTTAGCACCTCATAATGTGTTTATTCCACAACACCCTTACGAAGTAGGGAACAGCTATTATCCCTATTTTACAGATAGAGAACTTAGGCACTGACAAACTAAGTGACTTGTTCATGGTCACATAGGAAGCCTGGGATGGAACAAGGAACCCAATCCACATCTCCAGAATCCCAAACCAACACTCTACCCAGCAACCTATACTTCCTCTCTCAATCCTCTTCTCTTCTAGCGAAATAACATGTATTCTTTGATCAAGGAGCTAGGCTCTCATGGGGCTTGGCTAAGCACTTAAACAGTGAGCATCTAGTAAATAATATATTTTACTGAGAGAGAGAAAGGCATTGTCTAAGCACAGGAGTTGGAGCCTGAAACTCCTGAATCCTAGTCTGGCTCATTTAAAAAATAAATTGTGTGGACTACAGGGCTTATAATGGAGAAGTGTAAAATAAGAAATGGCAGTGGAGAAGCAAGGGGAAAGGGCATGATGATGATGATGAAGTAAAAGGAGGAAGTAGGAACAATATATATTTATTAAAAAAAACACAAATAAAGTCTATTAGCCCGGTCCCATTTCAGTTAATGGCATAACAAGACCACTCATTTGACAAAAGTTTCCAGGTAGAGGTAGTTGAAATTTGGAATTTTCATCCTGCGGGAAAATTCCAAGATTTCAAAATCTGATTTCATCCCAAATCAGAATATTGAAATCTAAGAATGTTTCCTAAAACATAGGTGATGAGAAGGTTGGATGGTTGCTCTGTCCCATTTATGCCTTTATGAAGGGGCTTGTTGATGTGAAGGAGGCAGGTGAGACCAACGGACACTGCTGGCTAAAGCGTTCTGATCTCTGGCACGTGGGACAGATGGCCAGTAGAAGAGGAACACATATAGACAAGCACTTGAACTCTGGTTTTTTCAACTTTATTGTTTTTACTTATGTTATGTAACAAAAGTTAAAATGATAGCGAATATATATATATATATAATGCAATATGTAATACAAAAGTTGCAAAGATAACATCAAAACAAAATGCTCTGACCTTATTGAAATGAAACATTTTGGTAATTTCTCACAAAAATGTCAAAAAGATCAATACATTCCCACAAAACATTTCAGGTTAGTTAAATCAGCATTTTCTCACAGAAAATCTCCATCAGAAAATTTTTGACCCTCTAATTGCAGGAAGTGGCACTTTGCATTCAAAATGTAGTGTGCGATTTTCAAAAGTGCTCCACGCTCCCCTAATTCTAAATCTTATTCCCACTGATGTGAGATCTTTTCCATTGATTTTAATGGAAGTATGACACAGCCTATTACCTTTAATAGGCTTTGGATCAGGCCCTTACAGAAGAGTCTTTTGTTATATCACTCATCACAGTCAGAGAATAAAGAGATGGAAATTAATCAAAAAAATAATTAAAAACGTGTTCACTGCTCTAGGCATGTTCCAGTTTGTTGTTCAGCTCACTTCATTTCAGCATTTCATTTCTAGTGATTTGACTGGTTATGACTTAAAAAGCAATAATGAAAAAGATTGAAAGATATTTGTTTTGTTGTAGATGGCACTTCAGAACTCATGGAATATTTATAGCTAGCTAGCTATACAATAAGATTTTCAACAAAGCATGCTTTTTAATTCAGTGATATAGGAGTATGTCATACATTTTCATTGCACAATCAGAGGCAGCATTGCATATATCTATTTGCTATCAAATAATACAATGAAATAGATATTTTCCCTAGTGGTAGGTTTATATGATGAGGACTAAAGTGCATTGACTCACACAGCTTCCATTCTCTCCATCATATCAATAAGCCACGCATTAGTTAGAAAACCTAAAGAAAATATCTCACCAGACTTAAATAAGCCTGACTAAAGCCTGACATGGTCTCCCTTTTGTTCAATCTAACTAGGTTCTTATACCAGGCTCGTGGTATCTGAGCACCTAAAGAAGTGGTGCAAACAATTATTTCAATCCACTGGCCTCTGGGTTATGTTGCATCACACAGCTGCTGACCAATACAAACTCAGAGCAGAACTACTATGATGCAGTAAGCTGGGCAGGCTGATATCCATAGTCGACACTGTATCTAGCCCCTGGGTAAAACTTTAGCCTCTGGAATTTTTGAACATCTTTCTAGAACTACACTAAAATTTACTAAAAAAAACACTGAGTGCATAATTAAAAGTCTGCCACAACTCCAATGACTTCTGTCAGAGTTGGACTGAGATCTTAACTATGGTTCCTCCCGCATAAACAGTCTAGATGGATGGAAGATGAAGAATGTTCTTATTTCCCCGCATCCAAACTGCACCCATACCACATACTGAGGAGTGAAAGGAAGGGAGGAACAGCTAGCACTGTTTGCATCACTGAGCAGTCCAGGGGGCAAGCTTTCTGGCTGAGGTGGGGTAGGAGTGAATTAGAGAACTGCAAATGAGAGAAGAGCAGAATATCCGAACTGAGATGCATCATGTGCAAATGAGAGGAGAATAATGTTAAGGTATGCCTTAGAGCTGGCCAGAAAATGGAATTTCTGAATCAGGACAAAAAGTCAAAATTTGCCAAAGATGAAAATTCCAAAACATTTTGTTTCAGAAATAGTGTAATGACTGTATTAAATTATTTATGTTGAAATATTTCATTCTGAGAGGGTGAGGGAAATTTTCCTAGAAGGGCAAAGATCTAGTTAATATCCTACAACAATATCCTAGTCTCCCCTTTGCATCTTTGTGGAGCCAAGTGATATCAGTGGAGCTCTGTGCAAGTCCAGGATTTCTCCACATGAAGCCTGACTGGGGCCTGACTGGGGCCTTCATTTCTATCTCATTGGTCAGTCTCCAGAATCTTGAGAAAGGGGCATAAACTAGGTCAGATTTTTAGATTCATACTGCTACATTGTGTGAACAAAAGTAGGGGGATTTCCCATCTCTGAATTAGGGCGAGGGAGAGCATGCACCTGTAAAGGCTGAACATCAGTGATAATTTGGCACAGAGTTAGCTTCCTGTTCCTAATCTTGCTGGAACATTTTTCACTTTTTTAAAAAAACCTCTCCTTTTTGTTACAGCTGAAAAACAATAAAAATTTTAACACGGTGAAACCGTATTTTCCCACTGGCTCAGGTCTTAACATGACAGGACTGTTTTTGTATTCAGACAAACTGGAATTGCTTCCACCCTCTCTACTCCTTTGCCTCCCAGTCTTGTTCTGTGATTTATTGTCTCTCTCTGTCATTTTGTTGATATTCTTTAACAACAACCACACCCACTGTTAGGGTGACGAGACAGCAAGTGTGAAAAATCGGGACAGGGGTGCGGGATAATAGGAGCCTATGTAAGAAAAAGACCCCAAAATCGGGTTTGTCCCTATAAAATCGGGACATCTGGTCACCCTATCCACTGAGCTTGTACTATGGGAACAGTTTTTGCTTTTCTTTTACTTGGCTCACTTATTTGCATGTCATGTCGCTGATAGAAGGCTAGAGTGCACAAGGGAGATAAACCCCATTTCTCTTACATGAAATAACGGTTGGACAAGTGTTGCCCAAAATATATCCCGAAAGGGCCCAATCCAGTGTCCGTTACAGTCAATGGGAGTCCTTTCATTGACTTCCATGAATGTTGGATCAAGGACCAAATGATATTTTTTAATTAAATCCTTGGATATTTTGGTTTAATTTAACTTGTAAAGAGAAAATCAAATTCAAGTTTGCGATCTTTTTTGCTTCTTCATTATATATAAAGAAAGACACCACGTTTCTTTTTCAAAACCATTTACTTCAAGGGGAGCAGTGTTCACCCAATGTTTTAATTTCTCTTTTAATTTCTGCTTTTTTATATCAGAAACTCTCTTCTATAGCTGAAGGATTTGTTAAAGATTTCAGATGTGTTTTGTGGCCTCTCAGTCCTTAAGAGAAGGGTCCGGCTGTTGAACATTTAACAAAGTCAGCTTTTCTCCAACAGTTTATTTGAGCATTTGAGTGTTAAAGAACAATTTTAAATAGATTGAATAAAAATCATTTCCCCTCCAATTTTATCAGGTTTCACCTGCATGACATCTCTAATATCACCATCCTATACATCCTCCAGTCTTTCAGGAATAACAGACCTGGATTTCTAATGTAAGAAAAACAAACAAAGACTTCAGACTCAAAAACATTTACGGCTTTTACACATGCTAAAGAAAAAAAGGACAAAAATATCTCTCTCCCACTCCCTGGCAATTGCCTTTTAACTGCTGCATACAATCTACAGATATCAGAAAAGTCATGTTAGCTGGCCCCGTGCCCTGGGATCTCCTGGATCAGTTTGAAAATATATGCTCTAGCTTTGTATTTTTGATGAATACTTCAGCCCTTATCTTTCCGTAACATAGTGTGCTCAATCAGAAGATAGAATTCCATTAACTTTATCACATATAGAAAACCTGTGGCAATGAGTTATAAAGCCAATTAGATATTAGCTAAGTACAAATATTGACAGATGAATTTTCAAAAGATGCTAGGGACACTTTTTTTTTAATCTTTAGCATTAGTATTATTAACCAGGCACAGAAGTGAAATCTTCTCTGCATTAGGCTTAGCTTACTGAACAAGGAGAGTTCCTTTCTAGTTATAAATAAAACAGAGAGTATATTTGCAAATTTCTATTTTATCTAGGTATTCATCTGGACTCCATCACCACAGAATCAGAGACTCTTCAAACATCAATGAATTAATTCTCACAACATCCCTTTTAGGCAGGAAAATATTATTATCCCCATGTTTACAGATGGGGAGCTGAGAAAAGAAAAGTTAAGTGTCTTGCCCAAGGTCACACTGGAAGTCTGTGGCAGAGCCAGGAATTTAACCCTCTTTTCCTGACTCCCAGCACAATGTCTTAACCACAAGATTTCACTTCCACCCAAGAAGAAGTTCCAACTGTTTGATTTGCAGCTTGCTGTTGTTCTTAAAGGCATCTTGTTTAAGAAAAGCTTTGACTTTATGTCTTATGATATGGGCCCACACCTTTCCCTCACTGAAATCTGTCACAAACTCACACTGATGTCTATGGAAGCAACATCAATTTACACCAATTTAGATTTATACCCACTTCCCAATATGTAATATGAACACCCTCACCCATCACCTCCAAATTTGTCCCATTAGATCTAATGGAGTTTCAGATGGGGGTAATTCTCATGACTAGGGAACAGAAGATAGGAGTAAAGAAAGAAAAGTAACTAACAAAACTATAAGTGCATTTAAAAATTACAGATTAACTGAAAGTTAGATTTTAAACCCATTTCATTAAACTAGTACAATTCCTGTGTGGACAGTCTTAATCTGATTTAAATCTGGCTCAAATCAGTTCATTTTAATTTAACGGATAAGCTAAATCAATATTATCTAGTTTTGATCTAATGAAGAATGTCCACACTGGAATTTAGAACAGTTTAACTAAATAATTTAAAATCAGATTTAAAGTTAAATTGCTGCAACTCTGACATGGACAAGGCCTAACTCTGACCCTAGTGCTCCAGAATATTTCAAAATAAAACAAACACACAGAATGACCAGAGTGGAAGGAACACTTTCAAATTGCTATCAATTCCTAAGAAACGGATAGTTAAATATAGGTGAGCTCACTCAATCTGCAATGGGATGAGAGGCTGAGCACATTTTCAAAGTTTTGGTAATTATAGAGAAAGGGAAACTGAATGACTCTGATATACTCCTCAAAAAATTCAGTTACTACTTCTTGCCTGGCATGGGGTGTATACCACCCATGCTGGTTTGGCAACCAAAGTTCAACACAGAAATTGCCTGCTTGCCCAGCCAGAGCTGATTAGCAGCCTCACAGCAGCTGTAAGGGAGGAGAGCGGGACAGCTGCCAGAGAGGCAGAGGAAATGTGGAAAGAAGCTCCTGCCAACAAATGGTGAGAATCTGCCCGAGAAGCCAACACTCCAGAGAGAGAGAAACAGAACAAGAGGCTGGAAAGCCCTCAGAGGTAGGAAGCAGCTGAGGGAACAACAAGGGACTTCAGAAGGGTTAATTTTGACTGCTCTGAACAAGAGCCCTGAGCTGGAGCCCAGTGGAGCAGGTGGACCTGGGTTCCCCTATCCCTTCCTTGGGACAGGGGGAAGGTCAAGGACTACAAGTGTCAGACAAAGGCCAGAGGAGAGGCTCTCAGGCCACTGGACTTTGAGTTCCTTATTTTTGGACTTCTCTGTGAGCCACAAAAGGTGATTGACTGCACAGTGACGTATCAGGAGAGCTAGGCCACATAAGATAATAGACTATCTTGAAGCCATAAGGATGTGCGAGACTGAAAGGACACCTGTAGCACTGCACCTGGATATAGGGAGGTACTCTAGATGCAAGGGTGTCCACCTATATGTGGTACTGAAGTGGGATTTGGCATATAACCACAGCAAAGGCCCACCAATCCCCACAGAATTTTAGGATGGAGGAATCTCTCTGATTGTTTGCCAAGCAATATGCTGCACTCCTAGAACAGACAGCCGTGCAAGAGCAACAACGACAAAGGCAAGCTCTGACACTACACTTCGCAGGCCCAGCACGAGTGAGCTGCAAGCGGTGGCCCAGCAACAGCAACAAGAAGCCCAAACCCTGGCTCAATAGTGAAACCAGCAGATGCTAGAGATGGTAGTTGCGCAGCAACAGCATCTGGACAACTTAGTTTGACTGTTGGCTGGAAGAGCTTCACCTTTGATGGCTGAAGCTAAGACAGGCTTGGGAGGTTGGTCAGGAGGCCCTATGCTATCTAAGGTAAGGCCCAGCAATAACCCAGAGGCCTTTTTGGAGACCTTACAATGTGTTGCAAGTTATGCTCACTGGAACCCTGAAATGCGGGCCATCTGCTTGGCAGGTGTCTTGATGAGAGCAGCACAGGCGGCCTATGGGGCGCTACATCATCAAGCCACCTTCAATTAGCCAATGGTAAAAGCAGCCATATTCAAAATAAGCGAAGAGACTTACTGTCACAGTTTCAGCAAACAGAAGTTTAGCCTGTTCACACAACCCAAGCTGCTAGCACTGAATCTTAAAGATCGCTGGTGGAAGTGGATGAAACCAGAAGTCAGGACGGGCAGGCAGGTGGCTGAGTTGATAATTATGGAGAAATTCCTCTGAGTTCTCCCTGCTGCTATATGAGAGTGGGTACAGAGACACCAACTGGAGACTCTCGACGAAGCAGTGAGGCTCACTGAAAATTACTTAAAGACTGACACCTCGCAAGATACCAGGGAGAGAGCCCACCTCTCCAAGGCCCATAACAGGGGTCCATATGAGGGTTGGCCACTTCAAGGTCATACAGTTCCAAGGGACTCTCTTCAGTTCCAAGGGACTTCTCTTCATTCTCTTCTGGAATGCAATTATGGAGCAGAGTTAAGCTCTTCCAGCCTCAACCAAACATCCGCCAGTCCAAAGTTAACAACAGTGGAACAGGTTAATGGGTAGGAATTGCAAAAGCTTTGGTACTTTCAGGTCTGGGAGGAACAAGTCAATACAACACCCAGTGTGGTATAGTATGTTCTACAACTGAGAGACCGCTTGAAGGATTTACATGATTTTTCACAGAAGAACCTACCCAGATTATTCAAGAACAGACTACAACAAAGGGGCCTGACTAAGAGAGTTTGGGCTCAATGAATGGGTCTTAGTGCTGTTACCTACTTCAGAATCTAAGCTATTGACAGGTAGCAAGACCCATATGAGATTACTTAAAGGGTCGGCCCTGTAGATTCTGAGGTTCGTCAGCCAGATCAGAAGAAGGAAAAACAAATCTATCATGTCAATCTGTTAAAACCCTGGAGAGCCAGAGTATAGTATATCTCTGTACTTCCATGAACCAAAACTAAGACCACAAATACCAATGCCTGTTACAGGCTCAGAGATCCAACTGAGGGAACACTTGACCCCCAAGCAACAAAGGCAGGCCAAACTCCTGGTAAGCAAGTTCAAAGCCATCTTCTCAGAGAGGTCAGGACAAATGGATCTGATACTCCACCACATCAAGACTGAGGGCATATCTACACTTACTGGTAGATCAGCACTGCTGCGATCGATACAGCGAGTGTCAATTTAGCGGGTCTGGTGAAGACACGCTAAATCAATGGGAGAGCACTCTTCTGTCGATTTGTGTACTCCACCAGCCCGAGAAGCGTAAGGGAAGTCAACGGGAGATACTCTCCCATCGACACAGGGCAGTGTAACCATTGTGGTAAGTGGATCTAACTACGTTGACATCAAGTACATTATTCACGTAACTGAAGTTGCATAAGTTAGATCAATTTACTATGGTAGTATAGACCAGCCCTGAGCTAGGGAAGGTGGTGCAGGAACCATACAACTGCCAGCTAAGAAGATGCAGGCCCTAGTCAAAGAAGACATGGAAAAGATGCAGAAGCTGGGGTGCCATCATGGAATCTCAAAAGCACTTGACGCACTCCAACACTTCTGGTCCCCAAACCCAACCTCTCAGGCTCTGCATAGACTTCAATAAAGTAAATGAGATCTCTAAGTTCAATGTCTACGCTATCCCTCATGTAGATGACCTCTTCAAGTGCCTGGAGGAATCCCAATATATAACAACATTGGATCTGAAGAAGAAATATTGGCAAATCCTTCTGATGAGAGTGTCTTGGGAGAAGATTGCCTTCTCTATGTTCTGGGGACTCTGAGTTTATAGCCATGGCCTTTGGCCTACACAGCACAGCAGCCACCTTCCAAAGCTTGATGGATGAGGTCCTACGACTACATACAGATTATGTGGCCACCTGTTTGGACAATGTAGTAATCTTCAGTCATGACTGGGAGTCACATTTAGAGAAAGTGACAGCTGCTGTATGCTCTTTATGGGCTGCTGGGCTAACAGCAAACCTGGCCAAATGTGCTTTCAGCAAGAAGAAGACACAATACCTAGAGTACCTCCTGGGAGATGGGGTAATCAAAACCTTAACTGATGAAGGTACAGGCCTTGAGAGACTGTCCTACCCCCATGATAAAAAAAACAGGTGTGGTCCATTTTAGGCCTACCTGGTGATTATAGAAAATTCGTAGTGATATTTGCCATATTAGCAGCACCCCAGAAAGTATGATGGAGTGCTGAATGCCAGGCAGCATTCCAAAAAATTAAAGAGATTCTATGCAGCCAACTGGTCTTACAGACCCCAGATTTTGAAAGGCCCTTTATATTCCAGACTGATGCCTCAGACATCACCATAGGGGAAGTACTGTCCAAAAAATATGACAAAGAGGAGCATCTGGTGTTATACTTCAATCACAAGTTGCTTGTCCATGGAAGAGCCTGTGCAATAATTGAAAAGGTGTGTCTCATGGTAAAGGAGGCCATTGAAACACTGCTGTTTTCTACTATGCAACCACTTTCAATTAGTCGACCACACTCCACTGAAGAGGCTGAACTGTATGAAGGACATGAGTGCAAGAGTTATGAGGTGGTATCTTAGCCTGCAGCCTTACTCCTTTTTGGTGGGGTATCGCTCCAGTCATTAGAAGGAGAATGCAGATTTCTTCTCCCAGGAAAAGGAGAGCAACGCTTCCACAGAGAATGTTCCTGCTTAATTCCAAAGAGAGGAGGTGTCAGGGACCAGCCCAGGTAGGACCAGCTGCTGGCCTGTTCCCTGACTAACTTCACTGCTAGGCAACCAAAGAGCCCAGCTGCACGGTCTTAGAACTGACAGAGTGGCCAGAGCCCTTGACTGGGTGCTAGTTTAACAGCTCTGCATATAAGCCTGAGCCTGGCCCCCACAGTGGATCAGAGGCTGCTCAAAGCATACCATGCCTATATCTGTACTTGCCCTTGGTCCAATCCCTGCTCCCCTCTGCTTCAGACTTCTGACTTTGATCCCCAGCTCTGCCTCTGGCTTACGACTCCAGTTTACCCTCTGACTCTGGCATTTGGCCACTGCCCCTCTGGTACTGACCCTTGGATCATTTCCTGGATTCCGCCCACCGGTAGGCTGAACTCTTGCTTTTTCACCATGAGGCCTGACCACCTATAGCCCAGTTGGCTACAGTAAATCTGTCATGGGGCCTATACACCCCATGCTGCTTTGGCAACCAAAGGGTCAGAGCTGACTGGCAGCCCCACAGTAGCTGTGAGGGCAGGGCCGGATTAAGACCTTTAGAGGCCCTAAACACTGAAAAGATTATGGTGCCCCCCCCCCATATGTAATTCAAAATAAAAACAATACTATACCATAAAATAAAATTTTGTTTTTCGAAATGAGACAAAACGTACATGTATGCTGAAATTAAAATAGCTTCTTTTTAGATTTTCTGATTGCAAAATTCTGGATAAGTTCATTGAAGCTGACTCGATGAAGCATGTCCGCTTCCATACGTAATAGGGAAAGCGAATCAAGTCTGTCCTGACACATTGTTGTTCTCTGGGGGTTTTTTATTCTTTTCAGCTGAGAAAAAGAGCGTTCTGCAGAGCAGTTAGTAATCATCAATGTGAGAAAAATACGTAGTGTGATCTCTACATTTGGAAATACATCTTGTATTCCGTCTTTCAATATTGTGTCATGAAGATGAATGTGACTGAATTGAATTTTTCCTGTTTCATTAAACTTTGGTTGCATATAACAGTGGAACTGCCGTACTTCTCCACAGAGATTCATGTTCAAGTCAACAGGGTAGGAGTCAACTAGCTTTTGGGAACCTTGTGAATATTGTTCGTCAGATAAGTCCATATTGTTTAGAAAAGAAAATCTACTTGATACTTCCTTGTACACTTCACAACTCCTCTTCATATGAGCTTCAAGTGTATCAATTATAGCATAGTAAGTAGATACGTGAAATTTGTCTCTAGGATTCAATGCTGTTTCTGTTGCACTGCTATCATTTGCTTGTTTTTTCCTTATTCGCTTGTGGGACTGGGCTTCTTTGTAGTTATACCAAAAGATATCTTGCCTGATACTGTCTTCAAATCTTTCAAAATCATTCCTCAAAGTATGTAAGTGGTCTGCTAATGATTGACAGAGGTCTACACATGTTTTCAAATCCAATTCTTTTTCTTGGAGAGCTTGACTTGTGTGGTAAAAGTGTTGTAAAATTTCATTCCACATGGTCAACATGAATACAAACTCTAGTTCTTACATCTTGTTTGCAATGTTTTCTGCCTTTTGTATAGTTTCTCCCTTTTGTGATTGGTCTTCAGCTGTACTTTCTAATGCACCCACAATCTTTGAGTAGGACTCCAGAATTGCACTTTTTGCCCCTGCATGTGCCTCCCAGTGAGTATTAGAAAGAGATTTCAACACATGATCATTGCTCAAATACGTTTAAAGAACTCCGCATTGGTGTGTGGAGGAAGAGAAAAATGTATAAAGTAACTGGACTGTTGAGAAAAAACTTACTGCCACCGGACAACAATCAACAGCACTGTGGCCAGCAAGACTGAGAGAGTGTGCAGCACATGCAGCGGCGTATTATCACCTAGGCCGAGAAGGCCTAGGCCTAGTGCGGAAAACTTGCAGGGGGGGCAAATTTATAATAGCCATAGCTGACTTTAACCGATGCTGGTGGGTGCTTGCGCCCCCCCGTCTCAACTCTGCCCCCCAAATACCCAGCCCTGCCTCCTTCCCCCTCTGTCCCAGTCTTGCTGCAAGAAAGCGCTGGGAGGGAGGAGAAGCGGAGCAGCGGCACGCTCAGGGGAGGACATGGAGTGGAGGTGAGCTGGGGGAGCGGGGAGGGCCACAGCAAGTAATCCGGGGGGGGGGGCGGCAGAGGAACCGCACCCTGCCCCAGCTCACCTCCGCTCCACTGCTGCCTCCTCCCCCGAGCACACAGCTGCTCTGCTTCTACCCCCTCCCTCCTAGGCTTGCCACAGGAAACAGCTGCTGGGCGGTTCAAACGAATTTGTACAAAAACTAAAACAAGTTCATATGGGGCCGGGGGCAGCAATTATTTCAGGGCCTAGGGGCGGCAAAATCATGAATCTGCCACTGAGCACATGGTATGAATATGGCATATTTGTTCTGTTCTAAAAGCTTCTTCTCCATTCCTTGATAACGCCCTGACATGTTGGCAGCGTTGTCATAAGATTGACCTCTGCACTTTGAGAAATCTAGTTTACAAACTTGGCACAGATAATGCAATACTTGATTTGCCATTTCTTCACCAGTGTGGCTTTTCAAATTGAAGAATGTTATAAATTGTTCAACTGGTTTTCCATCTGTGGGAGACACATATCTTAGTACAATACTCAATTGATCAATATGTGAAAGATCAGGTGTAGAATTGACAGATAAACTGAAGTACCCAGCAGTACTTATTTCATCCAAAATAGCTGAACGAACTTTGTCACTCATTAGACCAATGAGTTCATCACATATTGTCTTGGATAAGTATGATGAGTTACCTTTGCCAGCATTCCCATATTTTGAGATATGGCCTGCTAAAAATGGGTCAAACTGAGCCACAAGCTCCAACAATCCCAAGAAATTTCCATTCTGCAATGATCCAAATGTGTCATTTGATCCCCGGAAAGGCAGACCACATTCAGCTAATGTTTGAATAACAGCTACAACACGCTGCAAGACATGTTGCCAGTATTCACGCTCCCCTTTAATTTGTTCTTCCAATTTTTGTGTCAATCCAAAGCCCTCTTTTCGATTTAAATATGTCAACATTGAATCTCTGTGAGTAGTGCTATTTTCGGTTCAATTTAAACAGTATTCCACCAGTCACTAAATCCATCTGCAGCAAATCGTGATGTTGAAGGTTTATATGCAAAAAGTTTGCAAACAAAACAGTACACAGACCCTGTTGATGGTGAATACAGTAGCCATTCTCGAGTGTATTGCTCACCATTCACTTTCATGCCAAAAATATTTTTTGTGGACAATATCTTGTTTGTTTGCCATTGGTAAAAGTCCAACGTGATTTCTCAAATGGCCCAGTGTGGTGTTGACAGTCATTTGGTCCATGATCTATCCAGTAAGTTACATCATCGGTACTGAAATCAACCCAAATACCAGGTCTTTTCTTCTATTATTTACAGCATGAGCAGGTTCAGTCTCTGACATATCCACACCTTCTAGAACAATGTCTGTTTTACCACCAGGAGTAGGAATTATGATAATAATTCATAATAAATAGTGTGTAATAAACATGTCATAAAAACAAATTTCATATTTCCAAGATCACTGCTTTTATAATTTATACTCAGGTCAAGGAGAAAATCCCTGGAAATATTCATTTTTAGGAGGGGGTTCGCAAGACTTGACATTTTAATGAAAGGGGTTCACAGGTTATTAAAGTTTGGGAATGACTGTGCTAGAAGTACTGGAAGGGGCACTAGAATGAAAAGACCCCTGCAGCACCACACTTGGACGTAGGGAAGCACTCAAAAGGTGAGGGGTACTCCTACACTGCCCACACATAGCATATACAACAGGGTTTTTACCAGCACAAAAAAAAAGACAAGGGAAATCCACTGAAGCATCTGTCATAACGCTGTAACTTTGGGGCTAGTAAAAGTGAACACATTTGAGACAGACTGGTAATTGGTATTTCTGAAAAGGACTGAAGGGAGGATCTCCAGTCATAAACAAATTGAACCCTAGAGAATGCCACCGAGATGACACATCACTAAGAAGTCCGGTCAAGAGGCTGCCCAAGTAGTTGAGGCAGACATTATTAAAATATTCCCAAGCAACAAAAGGGCACAGACAAAGCAAGCATACACAGTTAAATACACAGAGAACTCACAAAAGCAGCACACATGTGAAGCTGAGTATACAGCCAGAAATATAAAATGCAAAAATGCCTTAAGAAAAGGGCTATTTTGCAGTCTTGTGCTGAACAAAAGGTATTAAGAAGTAACAAGCAGAGACATTCTTCTTAGCTCAATTATTTGTGCCGATAACACTGATGAACCCTGAAAAGTGGATTTGCTAATTCATGGTAAACCGGTGAGATTTAAAATAGACACAGGAGCTAATGCATCTATTGTCAGTCAATATACAGTGGTCTTCATTACCAATCCAAGCTAAAATCACATGTTATCCAGAATAGCCCAGTGGACAAACTGGACTTGAAAGGGCAGTTTATAAATGAGGCAACAGACAATGACTATTTGTCAAGGTTAGAGTATAAGAAGGTCATAGGTTAACAACCTGTGGAGTTGTAATGTTATAAGAATAGAACTGATACAGAACATTGAAGGGAGCATTTAGGAAATGTGTCTCTCTTGAATTGTGAGTCAGTGAGTATAAAACTGAAGGGGCAATTCCTTATAGCATTAACAAAGACCACTGAGTCCCATTTTTTCTCAAGATCAAGGAGGAACGTTAGAAAGGTTAAAATGCAACAATAACAGAACCTACACAATGGACCAGATTGGCAATGTAAGAATACATGTTGACCAGAAACAAATTAACAAAACAGGGGAATGGGAGTGATACTCTCATTTAACAGTAGAAGATATAATCCCAAAGATAGAAGGCGTGCATGTTTCCCCATTAATTGATACTTCAAGCAAACTTTGGTAGAACCTACTGCATCCAGACAGTGCCAAATTCACATTTGTTAATTACTTTGGCAAGTACTTAATTTTTTCATTTATTTTCTTTTTTCTTGGTTGTTTAGCTTTTTGATATTAGCAGTGATCCTAAAATATTTCAGCAGTAAGGGCCTAATTCAGAAAATCATCCTTATTCAGGGCAGTGCATCAGCATGTGCTTAATTTAAATGAAATCAATCAACTTAAGCACCTATTCTGAATAGGATTGACTTAAGCAAGTGTATAAGTGCTTTCCTGAATCAGGGCCTAAATTACCAAAATAATACAGGGGCAACACATGCATGATATGTTGTTCTATGCTGATATAGAGGGAAATAAGAGAAACACTTGTCTGTCCCATGACTGTTCTTGTGTGAAATGAAACATATGAAGACAATTATACTATCTGATAATCCTTTGAGTTTCACTGTTTCCCTAAAGTAAGGCTGTCTCAACAGTTAATTAACAGAGTAATGTTTACCTATGCCAGAATGGAGAAAAAATGTTTATTCTTTTGTTTCTCCAAAACAACATATTGTATAATGTTCTAGTTGTCTCAAATTGTTCCTTCCAAGTCATAAAAAGAAGAGTATTCTTTGTACTAATGCCTTCCCTATAGATTGTAATATTACTTTTTCCTATTTTACATGTGATATGTGATAACATGAAACCAATCACAACAAATTCAAAATATATTCACATGCTAGAAGAAGGAGAAGCAATTATAGGGGTCACAGAAATCTATAGGCCAATGTTCTTTGGAAAAAAGTCAAAGCTGGAAAACTAGATAGGCAGACCAAAACCTCCTGCTGTAACTCATACTGGGATAAAGGGTCAATATATTAAAAATAAGCCTCAAAATATGTGTCTTCTAAACAAAGAAACCACTTACTCGATCTTAAAAGCATGCTTCCTTATTGAATTTCATCCTATTTACTTCAGACCATTTCTCCAGTTTGACTCTATATTAGCCTGTAACAAGTAAAGAATCTTGAGAACCTGTGGGTTCTGCTAGGTCAATAAGCCAACACAAAAGGGAAGAGCCTTTCGTAAAACACCTGGGTCTGACAAGCCATGGGAGAGGAGTGGGTGTCAATCTCTGAGCTAAATGGAGAGAAATATCTAGCTGCAATAGAGTATTACTCAGGATACTTAGAGACTGCATGCTTGCTAGATAGAATGAGACTAAGTGTTATTGGAAAGGTTAAGAGTATGTCTGCTTACTGGGGAATTCCAGAGGAACCATTACAAAAAATGGGCCACTATTTATAGGGCAAGATTTCAAAGCTTCCATGGCAAGATATAATTTCCAGCACATTACCACCAGCCCTCAATATCTCCAAGCAAACGAAGGGGCTAAAAGAGATGTGCAGACAGCTATAAAAATCATATGGCAAGATGATCACTGCTTGACACTGTTAACTTACAGATCAATTCCCCTCCTCAAGTAAGTCAGAGATGCTTAGTAAACAAACACAGTTATTGTTCCCACATTATAGAAGAGTTTGCGCTCTAAATGACCAATTTTCAAACAAATTCAATGCATAGATAAGAAAGATGAGGGAAATAAAAGCAATGTTTTGACTAGTGCAATTGCCTGAGAACCTTCCCAGAGTTTAGATGGGGAGCAAAGATGAGCAGTAGTTGCAGTAGTCAAAGAAAAAAGCATCTCACCAAGATCACATGTAATAGAAACACAAAGCAAGAGTGTGGTCTCTTAAGAAAATGATATTATCTCCAGGAATGCCTCACATTAATCTTAAACTGAAACAGTGATTTAGCCAGTTGTCAGGGCCCAGCATATTCTGAGATTCCATGGTCACAGAATTTGCCAGGGACTCCAACTGTCATGGAAGAACTGTACTACAAAATCCAAGTTTCAATTAAAAAAAAAGTTTCTATACCTTATGGTTCAGGAAAAGAAAAAACAACAACTAATCAAAAAACCCTCTTGAAAACATGAACCAAATGTATACTGAGGCAGCATGTATCCTTCCTGAGTCTGCAGCTTGTCTGAAGTAATAGCTCTGAGACTCACCCCATTCATCTTACTTGGTTAAGTCTGAAACCTAAAGATGATCATTTAAATGGCGACACTGTGAACTATTGCACAGCTGATCATTTCAGCATGAACAGCCAGCTAATGTACTTATCTGACAATCCCAGACTGCCTCCCAAACCTCTTTAGGTGCCAAAAGCTCCAAATGCCTCATATTCAACTGCCAAAACATCCAGCTCCATTCCTGACAACTTCTAGAATACAATGGCTCCAGAGTAGCAAGGTGACCTTGTAGTTAAGACATTAAACTGGGACCAAGGAGCTCTGAGGTCAGTTCCTGGTTCTTCATCTTTTGTGACCTTGGGCTTCCTGTATGAATTTAGGTAACTTGAAAGGGACTCTGTGGCCCATATACCCGTAGGTAAAATGGGAATGATAATACTACTACTTTTCACCCAACTTTTGTCTGTCTTGTTTATTTACATTGTAAGCTCTTTGAGGCAGGCACTGGCTCTTATTACATGTTTGCACAGTGCCTAGTACAGTGGGGCCCTGATCTTGGTTGTGGCCTCTAGGTGCTACTGTAAAAAGTAATTCTTATAAGAGGTCAGTACAAAAGTCAACAATTTAAAATGTGGAATCAATGTAAAATAAATTGAATTTAATATCAGAATAGATAACATGAGGGCTATTATACTGATTACATTGTTCAATTTCATATTTAATTGATTAAAAGCCTACCATTTCAAATTTAAATAAAGCTGTCACAGAATTTCCAGTCTGCCACACCAAAGTGCCTCTGAGGACCTGCCATGGAATTTAAGTCCTCTTGCAACAAAGTACATGAGGCCTTGTTTCCACTAGACCCACCTATCATGTATAAATCTGGGAAGGAGGGAAAGAACACAAAAAGAAAATAACATTGATGGCAACAATTCCAGACAGTAGACATTGGGGGACCTTCCCACTCAGAAACATCAACGTACAAGGTTTTATTTAAAGAAAAAATATTGTCACAGCAGGAGTTCAGTCCAAAAAACAATTTTAAAAAGCACAACTGTCTTCTTTATGAAAAGCATGTTGCTTCTATTTGCCATCCATTTTCATCACTGACCTAGAAGTGTGAGGTTCCATATTTCCATTCTCTGAGTCATTTCCATGGTCCTATGCTGTGTGCTTTTAATTGTAATTTTGATTTTCTGTGTAATCATAATATCCACTGCAGGACTGTCTCTGTTATTGTTCAATTTAAAAGGGATAATATATCCAAAGAGGTGACATTTGTTTTGCAATTTTGTTCATGCACATTTAAGTTCATTCTATCGCTACAGATATTACCATCCTAGTTGTATTCTACTTGAATATCTCTAAAACCAGAATGAACATTTTAAGTTCAACCACCATAGTATTCCATAGAACTCTGTAAAAAGAAGCAATACACTAGAACATTATATACTCTTGAAATTGACCAATGAATGAACTGCACATAGTAATGTAAGCTCACTATTGGCTTATTAATTAACCCTATGATAAATATTTTATTGGAGACTGGGCTAAATTCTGCTTACTTTACTCATGCAAGTATTCCAACTGAAGTACATGAAGACCACTACCTTAGACTTAGTTATGTGAACATAGATATGCAATTAGATTACTATGCAAATCTTTTCTTTGTGAACAGATACTGTATATTTTCCATTTATTCCTCTTTGATAAAGTCAGTTTTTCCACTGATAATGTAGTAGAGTAGCTAGTCAACGTAGGAAGAAAAGGAGGAAGTATCTGACTTCAACCTATAAAAAGTGATTTTGAGTGAGCGGTTATGGTCCAAAAAGTGTAATTTTGTTGTATTTCATTCTTTTCCAGCAATGATTGCCAAATCAAATTGAAAACACCTGCCTGTACTACAAGCTCACCCTGCTACCGAGTTTTAAAATGTAGCTGGGCTCTGCCAGCTTCTGCATCACCACCAGAAATAACGATTCAGGAATCAGAACCTTTCTGGTCACTCAGCTGATCATGCAATAGGCAGAATTAAAAGCTGTTCCAGCTCCCTTTTCACAGCTATATTGGCTGTGCAGTTCTGACGGCATTAGAACTTGTTTTTGTCAATATACTATCCAGATATGACTCAGAAGACATATGGAGAGTAGATATCTACAGTACCAAGATGCCATTTTTAAAGAGTCACTTTTCTGTTCATAACCACACTTAAGAAAAAAACAACACAAAAAAACTGCTAAACTGCTGCAAACTGTCATTAACGCATCTTCTCTTGGCTGTTAGCAACCACCTCCTGTCCTGTAACCTAGTTTTGGGGTTTTTTTTACTGATAAGTTTACTTTATTACTATGAAAAACTTTTGTTCTGAAAAAACTTTTAAATTACTAAGACTTACTATTGAGCACTGTTTATTTTATAAAAAGTAAATCTGAAATCAAAACCTGTAAAACAATAAAATTAGGAGCAAAATACAGGGGTTTGGCACGTAACCCAAACACATCATTTATCATGTAAAAAACTAGGTAAGGTTTTAGCGTTTTAGAGTTATGGAGGGGTTATGTTGTATTAAAATATATTTTAAAAATAATAAGTGTCCAATAAATAGTGTAATATATGCTTTCTATCTTTGGATGCATTTACTGTTGGGGAACTGTGTATGTAACATTACAATATAATGCACAGCAAATGGCAAACTATCTGGTGGTTTAGAATCCATACTAGAAAGCAACAGTAGATGGCCTACTTCTCACAGAAAGTGAGATCTAGGGAAAGCCACATTGTGCCATAGGGAGGGGAAGCACACACATAGCCTTCATTATTAATTGGCATCCATGAGAAAGAACAAGCAGAAACAAGACTAGGAAAAGAAAGAGGCAACTTCTTTCCAGAAACATAAGGAAAGCACAAAAACAGAAGTAATAAAACATTAAAGGGATACAAAAACCAATGTGATCCAGAATGTGAAATCACTAATGATGAAGATAATGACAGCAGCAGAAACATGGACACCACAGTGCTAATAAGCGATGGTCACTTAAACACCACCCTATACCGGAAACCTACTGACCGCTATTCCTACCTACATGCCTCCAGCTTTCACCCAGACGACACCACACAATCCAGCGTCTACAGCCAAGCTCTATGATGCAACCACATTTGCTCCAACCCCTCAGACAGAGACAAACACCTACAAGATCTCTATCAAGCATTCTTACAACTACAATACCCACCTGCTGAAGTAAAGAAACAAATTGACAGAGCCAGAAGAGTACCCAGAAGTCACCTACTACAGGACAGGCCCAACAAAGAAATTAACAAAATGCCACTAGCCATCTCCTTCAGCCCCCAATTAAAACCTCTCCAATGCATCATCAGGGATCTACAACCTATCCTGAAGGACAACCCATCACTCTCACAAATCTTGGGAGACAGGCCAGTCCTTGCTTACAGACAGCCCCCCCAACCTGAAGCAAATACTCACCTGCAACCACACACCACACAACAGAACCGCTAACCCAGGAATCCCTCCTTGCAACAAAGCCCGTTGCCAACTGTGTCCACATATCTATTCGAGGGACACCATCATAGGGCCTAATCACATCAGCCACACTATCAGAGGCTCATTCACCTGCACATCTACCAATGTGATATATGCCATCATGTGCCAGCAGTGCCCCTCTGCCATGTACATTGGTCAAACTGGACAGTCTCTATGTAAAAGAATAAATGGAAACAAATCAGATGTCAAGAATTATAACATTCAAAAACCAGTCAGAGAACACTTCAATCTCTCTGGTCACTCGATTACAGACCTAAAAGTTGCAATATTACAACAAAAAGACTTCAAAAACAGACTCCAATGAGAGACTGCTGAATTGGAATTAATTTGCAAACTGGATACAATTAACTTAGGCTTGAATAGAGACTGGGAGTGGATGGGTCATTACACAAAGTAAAACTATTTCCCCATGTTTATTTCCCCCCACATACACACCCCACTGTTCCTCAGACGTTCCTGTGAACTGCTGGAAATGGCCCACCTTGATTATCACTACAAAAGGTCCCCCCTCCCCACTCTCCTGCTGGTAATAGCTCATCTTAAGTGATCACTCTCCTTACAGTGTGTATGATAACACCCATTTTTTCATGTTCTGTGTATATATAAATCTCCTCACTGTATTTTCCACTGAATGCATCCGATGAAGTGAGCTGTAGCTCACGAAAGCTTATGCTCAAATAAATTGGTTAGTCTCTAAGGTGCCACAAGTACTCCTTTTCTTTTTGTGAACACCAAAGTTGAAGGTCTTTTCTTCAAGTGTAAAAAGGGATGCATGGAAAGGTTCTGAGGTGCCTAAATAAGAAACATCTGGAAGTCTTCCTAAGTATCATTTTCTATATAACCAACTGTAAAGGGGCTGTTGGCCCTTACAGAAACTTGGTGTTTGGTTTCTTTGTTTGGTCCTCTTGCAATTCCAGGAGAAAGGGGAAGGGCTGAAAAGGAGTCCGGATCCTGAAAAGGAAAGGTCCCCAGGGCCCATGGGGAGAGGCCAGTGCTCCAAGTCAGCTGGATTGACAGGACAGGCAGGCCAATGTGGGAGCTGAAAGCCTAGGGCCCATCCTCCATGTGAGCTGGGACTGCCAGGGCACAGCCAGGAAGAGTGCAAGAGCCTGGGCAGCCAGAGCAGCAGCTCAAAGCAGCCACAGCAGCAGCTGGAGACAGAGAGGCACTGGAGTGATAGTGGTGGGGTGAATCTCCTTCTCTCACAGCCGGGTTGTATATGCTGGTCTAAGGAGAAAGGAAGAGATGGGCCTCTTTCCCAAAGTCTGTCAAGAGGACATTAAGTGCCAGACCCAGAAGTGGATGTGTCATGGCAGGAAGGCCAGAACTGAAGGTGGAGAACAAGATCTGTCACACAGAGCCCAAACCCATCCTGGCAAATGCTACCACTTCAGCAGCACATCCAGCTCCAGGAAGAAGACACCAGACTTGTAAATTTGTTGTAACTGTAAAGTTTTTTGCACTTTAGAGATTGCTGCATTAAACCTTACCCAAGCCATGTCCTCACAGTGCTTATGCTGTAAGTGCTCTTTAATCCCCAAATAAATAGTTTTTAGTGTAAATAAATTGTATATATGTTTAAATCAATTGCTGTGATTACAGGTTAAAAGGGTAACAAGTGAGTTGGGAGTATCCTGGAATAGGGACACTCTCATCCCTGCCCAGAGTTGCCCATGGAAAAAAAGAGGTAAACATCCAGAAATGCCTGAACTCCAGGAGAAAATGAGCAAGGTGGAGTACCAGGACCCATGACAAGTTCCAGTTGGGGATCTGATCTGGAAGGAGCAGTTAGTGATTGGGCTCAGAGATGATTACGGACACTCCATTGTGAAATGAAGAGGAAAGCTGAGAAGGAGCCAGATGAGAAATTCCACAGTTTCATGTAAACTGCCATTATGTGGTCTGAGGAAGAGGAGATCCTTGTGAAGGATGATGCTGGGCCCATCCCCCAAACAAGGAGAGGCTGGGTAGTGAATCAGCTGCCATGGAAAGAGCTTCTTCACAGACACAACGTAAGAAAATTTACATGAGGCTATCCAGGAACTGGTTGTACAGCAGGGAGAGATACTGAAGGTGGTGATAAAGGAGAAAACATCAAGAAGTATACTGAAGTACCAGAAGTCATCTGGATTCAAACAATCTCCTCTGAAGAACAGTTAGGGATGGTACATTTGCTACATGTGTGAGAAGCTTGGGCATACAAGTAGAGAATGTCCCTCAAGAAGGAAATCAAAGTCTTAGGTGCCCAAGGATAGTGAGACATTGAACACAAGCAGCCCTTCTACATTAGAAGGCCAAGCAAGGATGTAAGGATATCTAGGCCAGTCCTTGGTGGAAAATCAACCTGCAGACAGGGTTGAAAGGAACTCGGACAGCACTAGTGTATCTAGCAACACTCTGAGCGAGCTTTGGAGACTGCTTAAATGCTGAAGTATCTATAGCAGGGGTGAAGACCAGCTGTTTGTTAGATATGGGCTCAGAAGTCACCACCATTACTGAGTCACATTTTCAAAAATATTTCAAGGATAAGGAGCTGACTATGCACAACACAGGGTTTGTGCAGCTAATGGATTGGCAATCCCTATAGTGGGATGCCTAGAAGCAGATGTAGAATACATGGGTCAGATGTTGCCAAGAAAATGAAAATTCATACTGAAAGACACAGTCCCTGAAGGAAGTCCTATAGAAGATGGAGTCCCAGCAATTCTATGGATGAACATCAATAGTGAGCTGAAGGAGCTACTGTTGCCAAGAGAAGAAACCAGGAGGATGAACCGGCATGGGCAGTCTAAGCAGAATGCTGTGCTGAATAGAGTACTGGCTCGAGTGGAGAGACAGAGCCAATCCCTGAGTCCCACTGGGCAAACTGGATATGGTAAAGAAGAAAAGAAAGTGGTCATTCCTCCCTGGAGTGAGAAGATCAGTGATGCACACTGCTGAGTACCAGGAAATACTAACGGACATCAAGTGATTGTAGAGCCTACGTCTGGGGCAAGCCTACCTAATGGGTTCCTGTTAGCCAATATACTGGCTAATGCCATCTGTCATGGGGCGGATTGGCCGCCCACAGACCCAGACGGGGAGAAGCCCCTCACTGAACCCTGGTGGGCAGAGGCAGACCACGCTCAACCCTCCCACCGGAAGTCAGTAACCAGGACCAGAAGTACAAAAGGCGTGCCGGAGAACTCAGTTGGGAGGCAGCCACTGGTGGAGCCAGACATCTCCTGTGGGCTCCCGAGCTGGGAGGCCACTGCAGACCCCAAGGGAGCCGAGGACTGGCCAGGACCGCCAGGGCCATTTACGGACCCGAGCATGGAGGAGCTGCAAGCACTGACAGAGGTCTTCTTCCCCGACAACCAGGATGACCCTCTACAGAGCCAGGTACATCCTGAGAAGGAGTTGGGAAGTGGCCCAGGGGTGGCCGACCCCGTCTGGCTGCAACGCTGACGGCAAGCGAGTCAGCGTGTTGCGGTCAGGATCCCTGCTGACCCAGTGGCAGACCGCTCTGCCGCTGCTAGGGCCCTGGGCCAGAACACAGTGGAGTGGGTGGGCCTGCGTCCCTGTCCCCCCCGCCACCCCAATCCGTGGGTGGCAGTCTCCCCCTCGCTTAGGGAAGAAACCTGGCTTGTCGGCCCTCTGCCAGAGCTAGGAGACCCGACTGTTTGTAGCTCAGCCTGAGTGCAGGCCTGAGCCCTCTGACTCTCTACTACCGCACCTTGATCAAGGGCCTGGGCTAACTGACCGGTTGCTGCCCAGCCTGCGTACAGGCCTAAGCCCGAGACTCTTTGCTGTCCCACCCCACCCACGGGCGGGGGTTCCGTAACTGTTTGTTGTTCGGCCCTGATCACAGGCCTGAGCTCCCATCTTCCGTTGCCCTGCTGATTCCTCACATCAGGTGACCCCCCCGGAGAAGTAGTGGGGCGGATTGGCCACCCACAGACCTGGAGGGGGGGAGCCACTCCACCCACAATGGACTACACCATCAAAGGAAGAGTACCAGTGAGACTCCTAAACTCAGGTGTGAAGGCTGTGGAGTTATATCCTCAAACCAGAGTTACAGAGATACACCGGCCTGAGAAAGTGGTCCCTCAGGTGGAGGTTACCTTTGAATAGAATGGAGATGAGCTGTGTGTGACAAGGTGGGAGAACAAATTGCCTCTTCTCAAGAGAGACATGGTGGGAAAACTTCCAGTTCAAGCAGAACTCCAAGGGCTGACTCCTGCTCAGGTGGCAAACTTAAAGGCACTGCTAGAGAAGCATCCAGAAGTCTTTTCTAAGGATGAGTGAGACTTTGATTATACCACCACAGTGATGCATTGTATATCCACAAGAGATGCCACCTCAATGAAGAAGAGTCATCGGAGAATTTTGCCACAAGTGTTTCAAGAGGTTAAAAACCTTGTCCAGGATCTGATCTCGCAAGGTGTTCTTAAGGAAAACCACAGTCCCTGACGAATGCCTGCAGTAATGTGATCTAAAAGGGTGGTGGAGTGTGGTTCTGCTGCAATTTCAGTAAACTGAATGAAGTGACGTTCCTGGACACCTACCCACTGCCCCAGGTGGAAGAACCATTAGATGCATTGGGAAATGATCTAAAATGATCTAAAATGATACTAAACTGGGAGGAGTGGTAGATACGCTGGAGGGGAGAGATAGGATACAGAAGGACCTAGACAAATTGGAGGATTGGGCCAAAAGAAATCTGATGAGGTTCAATAAGGATAAGTGCAGGGTCCTGCACTTAGGACGGAAGAACCCAATGCACAGCTACAGACTGGGGACCGAATGGCTAGGCAGCAGTTCTGCGGAAAAGGACCTAGGGGTGACAGTGGACGAGAAGTTGGATATGAGTCAGCAGTGTGCCCTTGTTGCCAAGAAGGCCAATGGCATTTTGGGATGTATAAGTAGGGGCATAGCGAGCAGATCAAGGGACGTGATCGTTCCCCTCTATTCGACATTGGTGAGGCCTCATCTGGAGTACTGTGTCCAGTTTTGGGCCCCACACTTCAAGAAGGATGTGGATAAATTGGAGAGAGTCCAGCGAAGGGCAACAAAAATGATTAGGGGTCTGGAACACATGAGTTATGAGGAGAGGCTGAGGGAGCTGGGATTGTTTAGCCTGCAGAAGAGAAGAATGAGGGGGGATTTGATAGCTGCTTTCAACTACCTGAAAGGGGGTTCCAAAGAGGATGGCTCTAGACTGTTCTCAATGGTAGCAGATGACAGAACGAGGAGTAATGGTCTCAAGCTGCAGTGGGGGAGGTTTAGATTGGATATTAGGAAAAACTTTTTCACTAAGAGGGTGGTGAAACACTGGAATGCGTTACCTAGGGAGGTGGTAGAATCTCCTTCCTTAGAGGTTTTTAAGGTCAGGCTTGACAAAGCCCTGGCTGGGATGATTTAACTGGGAATTGGTCCTGCTTCGAGCAGGGGGTTGGACTAGATGACCTTCTGGGGTCCCTTCCAACCCTTATATTCTATGATTCTATGATTCTATGATTCTATGAAATGCGAGAGTGTTCTCAATCCTCAATTTGACTTTGGGCCATTTCCAAGTAGCAGTGGAGAAACAAGACAGGGAAAAGACTGCAGTGATGATTCCTTTAGGACTGTCTGAATGGACACATATGCCATTTCAGTTGTCCAATGCATCCACTGTGTTCCAGAGGCTAATGGAGAGAGTACTGGGAGTCTACATTCTGGACATCTTGTTGATATATCTAGATGATATTATTGTGTTCTCCAGAGACTTTGAAAATCATATGGAAAAGCTGGATTTGGTCTTCACATGTTTGAAGGAGCATGGCTTGAAACTGAAACCTAGCAAGTGTTGCTTCCTACAAACTGAAGTCAAATTCCTGGGCCATGTGATCTCAAGACAGGGCATTCAGGTAGACAAAGAGAAGATCAAGGCATTGAAAAACTGACCTGTCCCTAAGAATGCCAAACAAGTGAGACAGGCGTTGGGTTTCATGAGTAATTACAGACGATTTGTCTCAAAATCCTCACACAATGCTGCACTTTTACATTGACTAGTGGGCCAATAAGACCAAAAGAAGGGGAAAGGCCAGTCTCTACAGTTTGCGTGGGATGACACATCAAGAAGCCATCAATGAGCTCAGACGACAGTTAATTACACCACCTTTACTCGCAAAATCTGATTTCAGTTTGCCTTTCATAGTGACCACAGATGGGAGCCTTCACAGCCTGGGCATGGTACTCAGTCAAAAGCAAAGGGGGCTGAAAGCGTGGTTGTGTATGCAAGTCATGGGTTTAGGTGTTCAGAGAAAAATTACAAGAACTACAGTGCCTTTCAGCTGGAGCTGCTTGCCCTTAAGTGCGCAATCACAGAAAAGTTTAAGGACTATTTAATGTATTTGAAGTTCAGGGTTGTTTCAGACCACAATCCTCTCTGATACCTGGCAACCATCAACAAAGGTGCTGTTAAGCATACATGGGTGGCCCAGCTCACACAATTTGCTTTTGAAGTGTATTACAAACTGGGAAGACAAAACACCACGCTGACACACTGTCTCAACTGCTCCTAATGGAGGAACAGGAGGAGAGAAATTTCCTAGTAATCCCTGAAGATGTCACACAGGCCTGCCTGTGGCTGGAGCAGCCTGTACCTGAGTGTGATAGAGATGTAAGGAATGCTCCCCAGAATGCAGTGGTGGCCAGGGGGGATCCTGTGTCTTCCAGGAATGGCACAATGATTTCAAGGTAATCCTGGGAAGAGATTTGGGGTCCTGCAGCAGCAGGGTGACATTGAAACAATCCTAGCAGCAGTCATGAAGCTAACAAGGCCTATTTGGACATTTGGAACCAAGCACCCACAATCTGAGAAATTAATCCAGCAGTGGGAATAATTTAAATTACACCATGGAGTGGCATTCTAGCTGCTATAAGACCCAAGAGATGGAGAAGAGATGTGGCAACTGGTTGTGCCAGTATCACTATTCAAGAAAGTCTATGCGGCTACACATGACCACAGAGAGCACTTTGGAGATATGATGAGATGATGATGAGAAGTTACTACTGGCTCATGGTGGTTAGGGATGTCCAGTTCTGGGTTAAGCAATGAATGCAATGCTCCCTAGCTGAAGACATATTTTCTCATACTAGTGCTCCTTTAACTTGCACCAGTGTTACAGATCCAAAGGAAGTCTTAGCAATGGGCTGCACCCAGCTAAAAAGGTCTTCAGATGCATATGAAAATATATTCATCCTCACTGACATGTCTACCCCTTTACCATTGCTGTTCCAAACAGAAATCAGAGCGGACGATTGCCCAGATCCTCATAAAGCACTGGCTCATATGTTACACTTGTCCACCACCACTGCATTTGGACCAGGGAAGGAATTTTGAGACAGAGGTTATCACCGAATTGTGTAAGCATTATGACATAGCTAAGAGCTGGACAATGCCCTACCACCCACAAGGAGATGTTCAGTGTAAGAGATTTAACGGGACCATGCATGACATGTTAAGGATACTTCCACCCAAAAAGAAGTGAACCTGGAAGAAGAAGCTCCCTGAGTTAAGTATTGGCTTACAGCTGTCATGTTCACTCTTCCACCGGTTACGCTCCTTTTTATCATATGTTCGGCAGAGATCCTAGGTTGCCACTGGACATCCTGACCAAAGAAGGTTCCAAGAAGGAAGATATGACCACCATTGATGACTGGATCAAAGGTCACCATGAAAGACTGAAGGGGCTCTGTGAAGTTGCTCTGAGCAGAGCCCAAGATGTAGCCCAAAGCAGAAAGAGGACAGTGTATGTCAGTGTATGTTTTTTGTTTCGTTTGTTTTTGTTGGCCCTCTCACAATCTCAGGACAGAGAGGAGTCAGGATCAGACAGATAGGTCCCCAGGGCCAATGGGGAGAGGCAAGCACTCCAAGTCATCCAGATTGACAGGACAGGCAGGCCAATGAGGGTCCAAGAAAGTCCAAGGCCCTCCTCCACCCATGTGAGCTGCAGCTGCCCGGGTATAGTGAGGCAAAGCAAGGGAGAATGCAGCAGGCCAGCGCAGAGCCAGGAAGAGTGCAACAGCCCAAACAGCCAGAGTAACCACAACAATAGCCCAGAGCAGGGGTGCTGGAACAGGAAGAGCCAGGGTGCCGTGGCCCTCCCACTTTTTGAAAGTGCACGGGCCTGCCCCATCCACTTTTTCCCACTGGCCCTGCCCACACCCCTCCTATTCACCCTGAGGCCCCGCCGTGCCCGGCCAGTCAGCAAGCCCAGGCAGCTGTGGGGCACCGCACCGTGGACCCTCCACTTGCCCGGGTTGGGGAGGTGAAGAGCAGCCCCTGACCTGTGTCTCCATCCCGCAGGCTCGCTGCCCAGGGGCTGCTCTCCGCCCCCCACCCCAGGCAGGTGGAGGGTTGTGGCGCTGCACGCAGCTCTTACCCCAGCCTGACTCTGGCTGGGGGGCCACAGCCCGGCCATGGTAAGAGCTTCACGGGCAGCTGTGGGGAGCCGTGGACTCTCCTGTCCTGGGCGGGGGGCCAGTGGGGTGGGGACAAGAGCCGGGGACTGCTCTCAGCTTTCCCACCGCCAGCCAGGTGGAGGGTCCACAGCTCCCAACCCCTTCTGCCTTCGGCAGGGCCTCCAGTGGAAGAGGAGGGGCAAGATGGGGCCTTGGGCAGAAGGGGCAGGTGTGGAGCCTCAGACAGAAGCAGTTGGGGGCGGGGCCTCGGATGGAAGGGGCAAGGTGGGGTGGGGCCTCAGGTGGAAGAGGAGGGGTGGGACCTCGGGTGGAAGGGGTGGGGTGGGGCCACAGAGGGGCTGGGCCCATGGGGAGAAGCCATTGCTCCAAGTCAGCTGGATTGACAGGTCAGGCAGGCCAATGTGGGAGCTGAAAGCCCAGAGCCCATCCTCCATGTGAGCTGGGACTGCCGGGGCACAGCCAGGAAAGTGCAAGAGCCTGGGCAGCCAGAGCAGTGGCTCAGAGCAGCGGCTCAGAGCAGCCAGAGCAGCAGCTGGAGACAGAGAGGGACTGGAGTGATACTGGTGGGGTGAATCTCCTTCTCTCACAGCCGGGTTGTATATGCTGGTCTGAGGAGAGAGGAAGAGATGGGCCTCTTTCCCAAAGTCTGTCAAGAGGACATTAAGTGCCAGACCCAGAGAGGGATGTGGCCTGACAGGAAGGCCAGACGGCCAAAGGTGGAAGAACGGGTTCTGTCACATAGAGGCCAAACCCATCCTGGCCAAGTGCCACCCCTGCAGCAACACAACAGCACATCCAGCTCCAGGGAGAAGACACTGAACTCATACATTTTATTGTAATTGTAAAGGTTTTTTTGCACTTTAGAGACTGCTGCATTGAACATTACCCAAGCCATGTCCTCACAGTGCTTATGCTGTGAAGTGGTCTTTAATCCCCAAAGAACTAGGTTTTGGTGTAACTAAATTCCTAACAAGTGATTGAGGAATATCTTCGAGTAGGAGTACCCACGGAGAAACTGAGGTAAAACACCCAGGAACTCCTGGGCTCAGTCTTCCCTGTGTGATGCGAGTCCTGTTCACATGGGGCTGGGAGAGAAAGTCAAGGTGGACAGGTTCCGGGGTGAAGTGAATCGGAGCGAGGACTCAAACATCTTCATCACTCAGTTCAGCTGGGGTACTGTGAACATAGAGAAATTCCCCTACTATGATGGGACAAATCCCCTGCTTACCTAAAAATATCTCACTTAACACAGATGAAAGGGAAAACACAGAAAATTTCCATTCTGCAATCTATTCTTAAAATTTGTTTTCATTTTGACAATCTATGTGTGCAACTACACGACAAACTGGCCAAAAAGCTACAAAAGCCATCCTTTGCTACAAGAAAGTCTTCATATAATGGGCCTGATTCTCCTTTCACTTATGCCATTGCCTTCACTACTCCTGATTTACATAGGTTGCTAAGTCTTTTGAATGACTGACTTGATTTCCTCTATCAGACTGTGCTCTCAGCCTGAAAATTTCTGTCTTTTGTTTATCAACATTTACAAAAGAACTGTAGAAATATTTATGTAGATTCCCAAAGCACTTGCAACAAAAGAAAGCCCACATAGATGAATGCAGATGCAATGTAACATGCAATCTGAAAAGTTATTACCAATACATGTAATTTATTTTTACATAAATGGTTTTAGAAACTGAAAGAAAATGTGTTTGGTACTAATACTTGGAATTAAAATGGTGCCTGTTCTTAAGTTGTCTAAATAATTGTAGTCACCTGTTTAATCTCTTTGTTTTACTCTATAATCCTGACTAGGAATAGCATATTCTTTCAAAATTAAAGGCCTGATATATGTGTAGTTCCATTGACTTCAGTGGAAGTATTCATGGGCATAAGGAATTCAGGAACAAGACATAATATTGTAGATACTCACAGCTCTGTTGAACATATCATTTGATAAACCCTTGAATATCCATACACCAAGAGAACTGCAGGGTATAAAATGGAAGTGATGAATTTTCTCTTGGCCTAATAGGATGACTTTTCTTGCCATTCTTTTGGCACCATCTGCTGACATAATAAAAGGAGCAACACATAGGGCCTGGTATCATAGAACTATAACAAGTAAGAAGAAGTTTTGCCCTTTATTCTACAATAAGCTCCCCAATAGTGGGATAAAAGTGTAGGGAAGTAGAACAGTAAGGAATGGGTTCATGCCCCTTTGAAAAATTCTACTCATGCACTTGTATTGAGATTTTCTTTTTTTTAAAACAAACAAGTAAAATATCACTCCACTATTTTATAATAATAATAGTAGTAATAATAATCATGGAAAATATAGGTGCCTCTTGTACCTGGACTAAGTGTCCATGACAGTTTTACAAGGCTGGGTTAACTACAGGTCATTTGTAAAAAGAAACTTCTTGGAAAGGACGAGGATCAGTGATTAGGGACCATAGGACTAATGGAGCCATTTGTCACTGTTTTACAGCTAGTAAAATTTCACGCATTTTAAAGACAATAGGCGTGATTCTCCACCCCATTGAGTAAATGACTACATAAACTGCAAGGCAGTGGGAATATTAGACCCCATAGGCCTCTCACTTGCACTGGTGTAAATCATGAGTGGCTCCATTTAAGTCAATGCAGATTCATATTTAAAAGCCAGAAGGGACCATTGTGATCATGTGGTCTGACCTGTATAACACAGGCCTTAGAATCTAATACTGAGTTCTTCCCTAGCGATTTTCATCAATAGATCTCAAACAGTTTTACAAAGGAAAGTGGCATTCATTATCACCTATTATGAATGATGAGACCAGGATACAGAGGGGGAAAGGGATGTGCTCAAAGTCACACAGCAGGTCAGTGGCAGAGTGGAAACAGAACCCAGGCCTCCTGAGTCCTATTCCAGACCAGATGCCTCCCTAATTACACCAGGGGAAAATTAGTATGAGTGGAGAATCAGGCCCTAGCAGCCAAATTCTGTTTTCATTTACACCAACATAAATTAGAGTACCACCAAGGATATCAACAGCATTACTTTGGGTTTATTCTAGTGTAAATGAGAGAAAAATCTGGACTTTGGTCTATTCTGAAGTTAGTCTGAAAGTGCACCTCAGTCAGGGAACACATTTAAAAGCAACACACAACAAAAGCCTCTCTCTTTGACAGCAGCCACACCTTATAATAACCACACACTCCAGAATAAACCATGAATATAGATAGAGCAAATCATTTTCTGTGTACAGTATCATTTTAAGAAGCATATTGCTATTTCTTGACATATTAATGTATTTAAATGAAGCATTTCGTAAAAAAAAGTTTGCTTGTGTTTAGGTCTATTTGTCATGTTTACTATTATTAATCTAATGTGTCCAATACTTTTATCACATTGTGTTTCAAATCAATTAATAAGAAAATTAATAAATACAACTATTACCTTGGAAATACACAGTGTCAGAAGCTGAGATGAAAGAAATGAAAGAAAGGAAGCTTAGAGTCTGCAGCGTGACAAGATTATGTGGGAGAGGTAGTTTGTACTGTGCAGACCTAAAGCATACAATACTAATATCCTGCTATATTGTTATCTTTGTATTACTCTTAAGGCTGTGATATAAATAACCTGTTATAGGTTAGATGGATGCACAAGATGTTCCTTATTTTCTGTACTGTGCCTTGGAAAGAAAAGTATATAATTTTATGTATTTATTTATTTATGAGAGCATTGTGTTTCATCGTATGCACTGTGTTTGTCCTCTGTACTATCAAGCTCACACTGCTAAATATAAATTCATAGATCTGGGCAATCCAATACACTTTCACCCTTTGCAGAGTGTAAGACTCAAATACAGCCCTGGTTTAAGCACATGCAACTTTGCAGATGGCCAAGGAATTGGTCCCATTTCCCCCAGGGTTGAATTTGACCCTACTGCACTCTGCAGAAACAAAACATAGTGCTGTTGTTTCAGAACTAACGAAATAGCCTTTGTAGAACACATGTTCAACTTCTATAGTATTCTGGTTTTGCAGTTGGGAGGCCCCGGGCATAGCTCTCCCTTCCAAGCCATTATACAAACAAAGAGGGGTTGCCACAAAAAAGAACCACTGCTAAAATGTGGAGGATTTTTCATCATTCACGAAGGATCATCATTTCATCCAGTTTATACCTCTTTCCTCCCATCCTGATATTATACAGCTGCACTCTATAGTGCTGTCCTATTGGCAGCATGAAGCACTCAGGTTACTGTTGATTTTCCCTTACCCTTATACAGAGATCATTACTTACTTTAGACCTTATAGCAGGGTCTTCCAAAACTGGGCCACTGTGAGAACCTGAAATATAGTTTGCACTTGAACGCAACTGAATCTCTACTCTGCAGTCCCCTTTTACACAAAACTTCTATTGACTTCCATGTGGATAACTCAGACCTTGATGTTTGCTACTGGCTGAGTTACCTACATGCACTCCAGAGTGTGGGGGTTGATGGGAGGCTGTGAGATCATGGCCCTCTTCATGTGTTCCTGAGTTCCTCTGCATAGAGGGGCTCGGCTTAGCACAGAGAGGCTCTTCTTCATTAACTCTTGAGTGGATTTCCCCTAGCCTTACTACTGTTCCTCTATCTACCCACTGATGGAACTCCAGCCCATTGCAAGGTCCTCCACAGGACACTGGAGAAGGTGATAACAGTGGAATGGAATTAAGTATTTGACTATCCTTTTAGAGTGGTTCCCCTTGTACAGACCCTCAGTACATTATCTGGTTTGGCCCTTCCAGATTAATTAAAATGTAAATTTTCAGGAAGGTGGCCTGCCTTTAGGGTACTACTTATACCTACCTTTTTGTTCCTGCAGTTCCCTTGCGGTTACAAATCTGAGTAGTGACACTTTTAACTATCTTGATTGCAGGTACAAGTCAAGAAGTTAGAAGTCTGACTGCTCCGATGTACACTCTCGATTCATTTTGCAGGAGTAAAAATGTAGATGCAGATTTTCAGTCACAAATTGTACCCACAATTAAGGGAGCCTGGAATATGACACAAAATATATATAACCCTAAGGGACTTGACACGCAAGAAGTCTGTGGCATAACCCATGTTACAACTGAGGCCTCCTGACTCCCCCTCTTGTGTCTTAACCACTCTTCTTTCTTTATTCACATATACAAAATTATATTTGAGAGAGTCTATGTTAAAGCAACGCCATCAATTTAAATTCTGCCTCAAATCTAAATGTTAAAACAAACCTTTTTTTAAAAAATATCACATTTTTCCAAATTTCTTTAAGTCCTTTAAAACCAGCTGATTTTAAGCAATAAACATTCTTCTGCAGCATATGAAACCCAAACATTACAGCAACAAGAATCCAAAAATGAAACAAACAATAAAAGTAAAACCTACTTCACTGATTTTCATTGTCCAATCTGAGGGAAATGCAAACAGCAAACAAACAGCACAAATAATAAATTATTTTTAAAATATTACTTTTGATAATCTAAGGTGTTACTGGTAACATGGGTAAAGAAAGGTGTTGGTTTATAACATATAATTTTAAATTGGCAGTGTCCCTTTAAGGTTCTGCAACAAACCCTGAAAAAACAGGAACAAATAACGGTTAAGAATTAAAGCTGGTATTTGCAAAATGGCCTAAGAAAATCAAGCACCAACTCATAGCCTTTTTGAAAAACCCAGTCTAAGGGTGCAATCCTATAATCCTTCCTCAAGATAAATTCCCATTAAAATCAATGGAAATTTTGCCTGACTAAGGATTACAGGACTGAATGCCAGACTTTCAAGAACTAGATATAGCGCACAACAGGAAAATATCAAGGATGAACCCATAGTGCCCACATTATGGATTTCATTCTGAACTGTGCATTTTTTTTACATACTTTAATACAGTGTGTGTCGGCGGTGGTGTGGGGAGTAAAGATTTAGCATTTTTGCGTATTATCCTGTATTTACTATGTACATAATTACTTTTATTGAGTTACTTATTACAGTTTCCAAAAGTAAATAAAAGATCACTGGAACATGTAGTTATGCCTTTTATAGTTATTCTGTCGTCTGGTGCAATTGCTGTAAATAGGTGCAGCCACATCATAAATTAATGAAGTCTGGGCAGGAAGAGGTTAACAATAAAAAAAAATGTGTCACTGCACATCCAGAGTACATGGTTTTAAAATTTAATATCTCAGATATAAACGGGTCTTCAGCAAAGATATACAAAAATCCCCCTGACACCCAAAATTGTTTTAAGTTGTGCAAATGTGAAAAGAAAAGAAGTTCTGGCTACTTTCCTTTAGTTAATCATTATTATGTTGTAAACTTTAAGGATGCAAGACATTCCCCCGTGATGTGCACAAATCCTGTTGACATCAGTGGGAGCTGCACACATATATCTTAGGAGATGACTGACCATTAACTTAATTTTGTTACAAAATAAAAGCTTTCCCCCTGAAAGTTATGTTTTGCTTGCAGTTTCATGTAGAATCATCATCATCATCACTCCCATAACCGCACTGGTCGCTGGGGCACCATCACTGATGAACAATCAACCAATTGTCTCCACCCCTGACGACTGTGTGTCAGTGATTGAGTCTCTGTGAAGTCCATTCCTGTCCACTCTTTTATGTTCTCAATCCATCTCTTCTTCTGTCTACTTCCTCTTCTCTTCCCCTGTACTGCCCCTTGGAGGATGATCTTGGATAGGCCAGATGATCTTGTTACATGGCCTTACCACTTCAGCTTGTGCTTCTTCACGGTCATCAGGAGGTCTTCATATGACACAGCGCGTTGGGTGATGATGTTGCGGACCTCTTCATTAGTGATGTAGTCGAAGTAGGAGATGCCCAGGATTTTATGAAAGTATCTCATCTCTATCACCTTTATTTTCCATTCAAGTTCTGCCGTAAGGGTCCATGTCTCGCACACATACAGAAAAACGGAGATGATCAGTGCGTGCAGCAGTTTCAGTTTGGATTCCAGGGAGATGTTCTTGTTCCTCCAAATTGGCTTTAGCTACGCTACTGTTGCTGTTGTTTGCACAGTTCTTGCCAGAATTTCTGCCTTTGATCCTTCATCAGTGATGATTGCCCCCAAATACTTGAACTGTTTCACTGTCTCCAGCTCTTGTCCACTGACAATGATATGTGAGCAGATCAGGTCATGTTTGTTTGTCATTAGCTTGGTTTTCTCTGTACTGATTTCCAGGCCATGTTTTGCGAAGGTTTCATCCAATTGTTTCACAAGGTCGCAAGTTCATCTTCGCTACCTACCAGGTCGTCAATGTCAGCAGCAAACCGAAGATTTGAGATTGTTCGCCCCCCAATACTGACTGTGCATATGTGATCTTCTAGGGCATCAGTCATTATGCACTCCAAATAGATGTTGAACACAGACAGACAAATTGATTTTTTTTTTTTAAATTCTGGGAGGAAAAATGTGTTTGTTCAGGTTCATAATAGAAACGGCGTATTCATAAATGTAAATACCTCCAAGGAAGCTTGAACATATAACCACCCACTTACTTAATTCAGCAGACAATAACAGAAATTCAATGAATTAATTTGTGGAAACTTAGATATGAATAGACTGGGGATGTGTTGAGTTTGTCTCAGCTAACATTCACTCTTTATGTATCTGAAAGTAGTCAAAAAAGGGAAAACATCTTCCTTAAGGGAAGGAAGGACCATGAAACAGCACATTTAGGAGGTATTTCATATATATAATAGACAGTATGCACATATCATTTCACTAAATGACCAATTTTTACTCACATTGAGTACTCTTTAGTCATGGTGAGTAATACTTACACAAGTAGGTCCATCAAATTCAAGGTCCCATTCTTATGTTTATCTTGATTAAAGGCCTACCTTACAGCCCATTTGTGAAAACCATACTCACACTGAGCAGTACTTACTCATATGTGTCCTACTCATATAAAGAGCTTTGTGCAAGGGATGCAGGATTAGACCCTAAGAAACCAGGCGAGGTAAAATAAGTACCACCCCCATCAACAGCAATGCAGCATACATTTTCCAAATAAAAGTTCTATTCTTGTGGATTGTCAAAAGTTTTGATTCTTGAGCTGACAAACTCTGACTATACATGAGAATAAGTAAGGGTTACTTTGCTACAAATAACAGATGTTCTCACTGTAACATACAATGAGCATGGCTGGGTATAATACTGAAGATTTGATGTTTCCCTTCCTGAATACCAACTTAATTGCCATCAACTTCCTATGGAATACTTTTAATAAACCACCAGCACTGCTGCTCAGTAACCAATTTTTACCAATCCCTTAAGAACTTCATTAAGATACTACAGTATAATAAGCTTTGTCCTCTGCAGTGCTACCTCCCTGACTCCAAAAGGATTTCTTTACCAGAAGAAACTCTGAGGCCATGAGTATTTCTTGCCCTCCCTGAATTCCCAATACAACTTCTCTTGAAGTCAATGGGAGGTGGCTTCAAGGGACGCTAGAATGGGTCCTTGGTTTTTTAGTATGTCAGCATTAATTATTCTTATTATTTCCTTTCTATCTGAGAATTTCAGTGTACTTTACAAAAAATTATAAGTTAAACCTAACAACCTTGGGAATTAGGAAATTAGACCTATTATGCAAATGGCCAAACAGAAGCACAGAATAGCAAAGGGTTTTGCCCAAGGTCATATAGTGAGTCTGTAGCAAAGCTGCAGTGAGAACACCTTACTGCTAATTTATTGAAGTTCGTATTTCCGATAACATGTCGTGACTTCTGACTCCTAACAATCTAGGGAGTGCCCCTGACACAAATATTAAATTCACAGACAGATATTAAGATTTAACAAATTATATTATGAAATATATACAGAATTAAATAGACATGTATGTACACATAAAATGTTGCAGTCACTAGTGTGTTAACTGCTCCAATTAAAAAGTCTACATAACTGCAAGGGCTACAGTATGTGACTGTTTATTACAAATGAAAGTGTTATATGCGTTACACTTTGTATTTTATTCACCACTACCCTTGAATGAAGTCTTCCACTTCTAAAAAGCCCTAAAGGACTTGGAGTGAAGTGAGCTCAGGCCACTGGCTCAGCAAGTTTGGAAGGTTTTGGAGAGTTCACAGTTAGATTCAGAGAGGAACAACGCCACCGAGAACTCATAAATTGTCATTCTTTTGGGTGCGCTTTCAGTCTGAGTATCCTTCTGGTGATTTGCCTGGGTAATTTTAAAGTGCACATCTTAGAATGTGGATCTTTTGTGGTCTTGTTCTTTAAAAATAGCCTGACACTTTAGAGTCCATAAAACTGAAAGTGCTCAGGGTGCTTATGGCTCCATTGTCCCCCAGACGGAATGAAGGCAAGAAACGTTCATTCATAAACTAAGCCTTTGGTCGAAGAGTCCATACACTGGGGGACACCACAGGTGTCTGAATTGTAACTCGCAGAGTAGCCTGGGAACTTTGCATGTTTCACCATTTTCAAATTGTGACTCATTTATGTATTAAAAAAAAAGTTTTCTGGAGCTCATCGGACACCCACTACCTCTGCTAAAACGGGGAAGGCAAGCTGCAGTAACAGGCACAGTCCAGGTCCCGGTAGCAGCAAGAGGAACGACAGTAAAAATCCCCAGCGGGACTGCATGACAGACTCCAGCAAAAATCAGCCTCCTACACCAGCAGCAACACAAACCCAAACAAACAATGATTCGTCCCTTACAAACTACTGGGCTTCACTCCCTTCGTTTTGGTTTTTCAGTGTAAACCCTGCTGAACCAGAGCAAACTAAAACTAAACAAGCAAGCAACAGGTGCACTTTGAGCTGGGGACATTTCCCCCTTCCACTGAATGAACTACTCTCACACACACATACAACTCAGAGTAACCTAGAGTCAGAGTCACACACCACATATTGACTCACACGTATCACCCCCTCTCAGACACACACACACACTGCTCTACCCAGCCAATCCTACTCCACCGCCACGCAGGCAGATTCAGACCCACGGGAGATCCAGACCCACTACACCCCGCACTTAAGCACAGGCTTGCAGGAGCAGGACCCTCGCACCCCTCCCACAGCTGCACCCCCTGTCCCTCGCACACGCGTGCCAGGGACGCACCCTAGAAGGGGCTCCTCTCAGGCTGTGGCCATCCGGCTGAGGGGCATGTCACACCACTGGGTCTGTGAGCCTGGCTCTGAAATGCACCCAGCGCAAGTCCTCCCTCCTCTGGTGTGTGTGTGTGCGGGGGGCGGCGGTTTAATCACTACAGTTTTTTCGCATCAACCCCCCGGAGAGCTGGCACGGGGGGTGGGGGTGGGGGGGCTGAGAGCGGTGCTTCTTAGCTCTGCTGCCCAGGGACAACTTGTGTATGTGTGTGTGTGTGGGGGGGGAGTCACGGGGACTTGATGCTGCTGAGCGGGGATTGTGCAGCAAAAGGCGCCTCTCCTGCTGCCGCCCTTGCCCCGCTCCTGGCCGCCGCCGTCGCGCGGGCTCCCAGCCACGCAGGGGGAGAGGCGGCACGGCTGGAAGCGGCTCCTCGGCCAGCCGCGGCCCCGGCAATAAACCCCAGCGGCCGAGGCTGGAACCTCCCGGCTCTGAGGCGCTTGCGCATTGCAGGGGCGCCAGATTTGGCGGGAGGGGGAGTGTCCAAAAAGCCCTTTGTTTGATGGCATCTCTGTTTACAGAGTTTACTCTTTAATCTCAACCTGTTTCCTCCTCCTCCTGCTGCTGCTCCTGAAAACTTCACTGTGCGGCGGTGGGGCACTTTTAAGCAGCACAGAAAGCAAAGCACTTCAGCCAGCACACGTCCCCCCTTCCTCCCCCTGTGGCTAGTCCCAGGATGGCCAGGAGACCCAGGCACAGGTAAACTCTTTGCAGCATGAAAGCATTTGTGTGTGTGTGTATGTTTAGTAGTCTATGGATAGAGAGGTTTATTTGGGTTATTATTTTTATTTTTTTAGTTTTTGCAGGAGTGGTTTGCCAGATCCTCCCCACGCCTGTCAGACTGTGCACAGGGAAGGGGAGAGGGAAACTTAAACAGACCCTGCAAGACCAAATGAATAGCATATTAGGAACCCCCTCAGTCCCTTCTCAACCACCCCCCTCTCTCCCTCCCTCCCTCCCTCCCAAAAAAAGACTCAGGATATTGGGAAGATTGCAATTTGCAGTGCATTTTGCAAGTTGCTCAGGCAGAAATTTCCCAGGACCGTGCATGGCACGCGTGGCTACAAATTAGAAGGGGGGGGGAGTGTGTGTGTGTGTGTGGGGAGGGGGAGACAGGATTCCCACTTGGACTTGTTGCCTTCAGCGATCTGTGCCGAGCTGCTCTGCGGTCTGTTTGAGCTGGAGGAGCTAAGCAGATGGCAGATGTAAGCCCAAAAATGTCGGACTTGTTTAGTGGCTGCAGGTAGTTCATTCCCATTTCATTCATTCTTTGTGGAGGTGGGATGTCAGGTGGGTGGCAGACAGGCGGCGTGAAAAGGAGGCGCTGGGGAGGGAGCAAACCTTCTTTCTTTCTTTCTTTCTTTCTTTCTTTCTTTCTTTTTCTTTTTGTTTTTGTTTTTGCAGTTGCAGAGCCTTTCTTTTAATGACTCCGACTCTGCCCCGCTCATCTCTCGGTTTATAATTATGCCCTGCAAGGCTTTTTATTTGTAATGCACACGCCGCTCCGCACATGTCGGAGCCCGAGCAAGCTTTTCAGCAGCGCGATGAGAGCAACTCTTTAGACTTTGGCAGGAGGGGGTGGGGTGGGGAGAGAAGAAGGAGAGAGGGGCGTTTGGCAGCAGCTGTCATGTGGCTGCTCCCGTTGCTGTTTTCCTCCTCCTGGGGAATGGGCTATTGCATGGGACTGAGGGGGGGGGGGCACAGACCGCGAGCTGTGTTGTGGTGGTGGCGGGGGGGGGGGTACTGGGGTGACTGATCCCTGCTGCTCCCTTCCCTCTGGCGGGCGGCGTGCTGCGAACTGGAAGGGAGAGGTCTGAGCGCCTCGTGGTGGCTGCTGTTACAGACACACACACACACTGTAGGAGGATTGTTTTCTAATGATCTCTGGACTGGCGGTCGGACACGTGGAGATTCTCTTTCTCCTTTCTGTCCACCCCCCCCCCCCCCCCGGCTTGCGACAGAAAAGCAAATCCCCCTCCCCCGCAGCTTTTCCCTCTTGTTGCCGATCGCTGACTTAAAAAAGGTTTGCATTGCCCAGCGTGTGAAATCTAGAAGGAGGCTCGGGGTGGGGGTTCGGTGCAAACTAGATTGTTACTTGAGTATGAGAGAGCGAGTGTGTTACTAGGACGGACGGACTATGAATTACTCATCCTGTCTCTCCGGGGGGGGGCAGGGGGGGCGGGGGCCAAGTCACAGTAGATGTGTCCCCGCCTCGCTTGCGCCTCCCTCTTGGGGCTAGACGGGAGGTGGTAGTGATGGGGGGTGAGAGCCTAGTGGGTAGTCTGTATTTTATTTTGACTTTGCAGAGTGGCGGAATGAGCGTGTCAGGAGTGGTGGAGGAAGCCAGGCCTGCAAAACGAAAGGGTCAGTTGCTCTTTACAGGAACTGAATGAGCGGGAGAGACGGGAGGAAAGTGGAGCTGCTTAGCAGCTTTCAGACTGGTCCTTCCCAGCCCGAGTGGTGGTGATTCGCCGTGCTCGCGGAGCAGCAGATACTTTCCCTCTGGTTGCGAAGGGGATGTACTGGTGCGAGAAGGGAAACTCGAGATTACATAGCTTAAGCAGCTCCGTGAAGTGCACTGCAAGGAGATGTCGGCAAAGTGGATTAGTCAAAACAACGAAAGTGGATTCCCCTCGGTTGTTTGTGCCCAGTTTCTTCAATCACAGTAGAGCAGCAAGTCATTTCCTCTCCACCCCCACCCCCTTTTTTATCATTGCACAATTTGGTTTCCTTGACAAAAATGTAGCATTCATATTTGTAGAGTATTTAAACAGCACTGAAAGCTAGCATGTGTGGCATCATTAACCCTTTCACTTAGTCCACTCTACTGGTAATTAGCAAGTGCATTTGTTGTTGGGGCCAGATTTTGAGCATTCAGATATTTAAAAAAAAAAATGTTCCAGACATATGCTAGAAACCTGATTCGCTAAATGTGGTGCGGATCATCCTATAACCCCCCCCCCCCCAGGCCGAATTCTTTTGTCACAGGAGACACAGAGTGGGAGTTACTCATTCTGTATGCCACAATAAGGTCCTTGGTAGGTACGGAAAGAATTTAGATTATAAGTATTACATTAAAATAATGGTAACCTTTTCATCACTAATCTACTCCAGTTTCACTTGTGTCATGTTCCGTTGATGTACCTGGAACATTTGGCAGCACTGGAGATGTCACCCTGCTGGCTGTACCTGGTACTTCCAATATCAGTGACACCAATTTTCAAAGTGATACATGGGTATTTAGCTACAAAACTTCTGTTAACGTTAATAGCAGTCACACAATTGTCTCCATGTGTTACTTAGAAAAGAAAATCTAACTTTAAAAAAAATAAAAGCAAAGAAATAGAGCTAAGGCTGTCATTCTGTTCATATGAATAGGACCCTGGAACCTTTATTCATGTAAGTAGTCCTACTGTAGTCAGTGAGACTACTACTGTGAATAACTACTCTTTTGAGTTGAAGGATTGTATTGAGTTGAAGTCACTAGTTATGCCTAAATATTCCACAAGTCTTTGTGAGTGAACTATCTGGTCCAGTGGTTCTCAAACTTTTGTACTGGTGACCCCTTTCACACAGCAAGCCTCTGAATGTGACCCCCCACCCCATAAATTGAAAACATTTTTTAAAATATTTAACACTATTATAAATACTGGAAGTGAAGTGGGGATTGGGATGGAGGCTGACAGCTCAGGCGATCCCCCCATGTAATAACCTCGCAATCCCCTTAGAGGTCATGACCCCCAGTTTGAGAATCCCTGATCTAGTCACATGTGCCACCCTACCTAGGCACAGTGGTAGTAAATTAAGAATGGAATTAGCAGACCTGTTTTGCCAGTTTGTTAGCCATTTGCGACTTGGTCTCAAATAGGCCACATGCATCACTGCAGATGCTGAAAAACCTCTTAAATAGCGATTTTCCTTGATACACAACATGTGCCAGAAGACAGGGCTGAAGACTTAATGTTATTTTAACTGAATATACTTTCTTTTAAGCTTTTTGATTGCTTGAATTTTGGTGGTACTTGCATCTTGGCTAGCAACCTGTACATTGAACTTCAGCTTAATGACCCCCCCCCCCCAAGTCTCTGAAAAACAAGATTAACAGGAGGAATAGTGTCTGGTCCATCCTTAATTGAAGTGTTGTTAGTGTGGATTTATTAATATGGCTGTTTATCAAAAACAGGTTTTTAAAATTGTATCTAAAGATTCTTCCATATATCATGATCATTAGTCAAATACTACATTGTCTTTTCTGTAGTACGAAAGATGTCATCTCTTTGTTGAAGTTTCAAAAGTGATGTTTATATCTTAAAGTTGGAAATAATACTTTACCCAACAGAAAGACAACTCCTGTTGCAAAACACTTCAATTTTAGCTAGCGGGATAGGGTTAGTGCTGGTTGTGAAAACAGTAATAGATTCCTTTTTACCCATAGATAGCCTCTGGGGAAATCCCTTCGTCATTAATTAGGTGAGGACTAGAGTATTTCAAAAACAGTATGAGGTATTTAGAAATGGCATAGAGGTAGTAAAGTTATAAAGTTTAGCAAAATGCTCAGTATAAGGAGACTTGATCATTTATGTGGTTACTATAGAGATCTTGTATTGTACTAGTCCTCAGCTTTGTCTATACTCGACCATGAACTGTGACATAATTGATAAGAGTTTGTTTACAAAATAATGTGATCGCTTGATGGCCTTCATTTTAATTAGTTTTGAAAAACTTGTGCCCTTCAATATTTTTGGTCTTCTAATCCCAAAATGATGACTAATATATTATTGCATAATTTTACTATTTTTATATTTGTACATAAAATACCATGTGGGAATTGTGTAACCAGCTACTTCATCAAATATGTGAAAACATTAAGCACTCTTCAAAATATGTAGCCTGAGTTAAAGATTTTGCATATGCACTTGTGTAAAGGACATAGCCTCTTGTTCTCTTTATTGTCCTAAACATTGTATTTTAATTTGAAACTTTCATTGGTTGAAAGGCTGCCAAGTGTGTAAGTTGCCACTGATCTAACAGTATGAGCAGGTCTAAACATGTACAGTAATAAGAAGGTTGCCAGCCTTTTGCTTGTATCTGTGGATACCAAAAACAGCAGAACCAGTTCAGAATAGTAGAATAGAATGCAGAACAAAATCTTGTTGTGCAAGTTTTCAAACTTTTATCTGTATAACCTTTGTAAAGATTGTTGTTTTTCATATATTTTGTAATTCAGGAACTTAAGTCTTCATGTTCCACTCTAAGTCACCTCCTGTTTCTTTTTGTAGTATATATAGTAGTGATGATGACGATGAAGATGTTGAGATGTATGATCATGACTACGATGGTCTGCTTCCTAAGGCTGGAAAACGTCATTTAGGAAAAACCAGGTGGACCCGTGAAGAGGTAAATAAAGGATCACTTACTACATTTGGGTTAAAAAGAGAGAGTAAATGGGTCAAATTCTTCTCTCAGATGCAGATTTCATTAAATATCAACTTCAGTGTGAATCTCATGCAAATGTATGAGGGCAGAATTTGGCTATATACATAATTAGATGTAAATTTGTGGGTCGTTGTTTTTAAAAAAAAAAAGTCTAAATACTGATCCTTGACTCCAGAAAGACTGTTATACCCGATAGGTGTTCAAACTACTGCATTAAGCTGGCAGGGTTCGACAATTTTAAAGTTACCTGTAGCAATGTTTGATTGTTATTGCTGGCTCTTTGTTTGAAAATGGTTGCTATGTGAGAAATGACGTCTATTCACTATCTTAACAGCAGCAAACAACTGTCGTACAAACTTCTGCCCTCTTATTACAAATAAATGGATCATCTGAAGTTTGTGCTTTAATAATGGAGTTGTGATTCCATGGGTCAGTAACTAAAATCTGGAAGAAACATCTATTCTGTACCTCAAACTGACATTAAAGATACGTTCCCCTTTTGAAAGACTGAATATAAGAGAATATGCTTTGGTAACTTTTAGTGCTCTTGTGTCTATTTTCTGCGCAAATTGTAGTAATAAAAAGTTCATTTACAGGGGTGGATAATCCATGGTCATTTACAATGGTTTAATTTTTGTGTGAAATGTGTTAATTCAGTTATTTGAGTGATATTTGGGCTTTTTCAACACCAGTGATTCATTCTGATACATAAACATTAGCAGGCTGCTTCATGTAAGGTTTTTTTAAAAGCTTGAATTGCTATTACAATACCTTTGTCCTTCTTGATGTTTTTAATTGGCTGTTTTTGGTATTTAGGGCCTACATTACTGGACTTTCCTTTTAGGATATTGGGCCAAAATCTCTGCTGATGAAAATATTCAAAACTCCTTTGAAGAAATGGAGTTTCACCCATTTAGGAGTTTTGCCCATTTACACCAGCAGTAAATATGGCGGATTACTTACGTTATGCATTCAGTATAGAATCTTATGCAGTATTGTGATTAACATTTAAAGCTTTTTGAAAACAGCCTAAAGGAATATGGCACCTAAATCCTATTGAATTTCAGTGGACATTGGACACCTAACTCCTTTAGACTTATTTGAAAATACCAGCCCCAAAATAATCATTTAAATTGCCTTGGCTGATAAAATGCAGATCAGCATAATTTGCATAGTCCAGAAGCCCAGAAAATATATTTAAGTTCCTACCCATAACCAAAGAAAAACTATCTGCTGAATGAGGAGGTGTATTTGGCAAGAAAAAAAGTATTATCAGGCCAGAGACTTCCCTTTTATGTCAGTCCTGGATCCCTGAAAGAAGTGGATCCATAAAAATTCAGCAACGTGGAGTATTTTCTTTTTTTACCTTAGCTTGACTGATATATTTTAGTTGCAGCGCTAAGTGATTGGAGCATTGATGATGTTGTCTTTATGAAAAACTAGGATGAAAAACTAAAGAAACTTGTGGAACAGAATGGTACAGAAGACTGGAAAGTTATTGCCAATTTTCTTCCTGTAAGTGGACACTGTTTCTGTTTTCGTTTGCAGAGATGACAACTCTTTATCACCCATTTTCAAGTAAGGGGTGGGGGAGAGATTATTTCTTAACTACATTTTCATGTGATATAAAGCCCCCCACAAATGGGAACTTAAGAAATGCAGCTATAATACAGTAGGATGCCTTGTTGAATATCAATTTTTATGCTCAATTTTATTTATCTCACTACTCATCTCAGATGGGGGAGGGGAAATGTAAAAAGACTTTTTTGGGGATTTGTTATAGAACAGATGGTTGATCTGTCAGTAAAACAAAAATGTCTTAGTACAGAAAAAAAAACCTAGCTTTGATCACTAGTAAATGCTGCTTATAAAATATGAGATCTCTTTTGTGATCTCTTATTGTTGTTCAAATTCTACAGATAACATATAATAACACTTGTTCTTTAAAAATATCTTTAATAGATATTAAAGGATAAATTTGTTTAGTTACCATGATACAGTGACAATTATGGAAAAGATGCTTTTCTAATTCAATGTGCAGAGTACTTCCCAGCCGTTGATTTGCTGAGGACCCTCATTTCAATCTTGTCTCAGTTATTCCCATATAGCTTCATTGTATTAATTGGCAATGAGATACATAGAGGGTCTGTTTGGGGAGCAAGTGCACCGAGAAAGAAATATTGCAATTCTTTCATCTTATATGACAAGTGATTAATTTGTATATTTTATATGCAATTAGAATCGGACAGATGTGCAGTGCCAGCATCGATGGCAGAAAGTACTAAATCCTGAACTTATCAAAGGTCCATGGACTAAAGAAGAGGATCAGCGGGTAATCAACTTTTCTTTCAGCCTCATATTTTAAATAGTACTTAATGATAGGCCCAATACTGCAGCCTTAACTAGGATAAAACTCATCTAGACTTCAGTGATTTCAGTGGGAGTACTGCCTGAGGAAGGACTTGAAGACTGGCCCCAATAATATCAATACTTAGCATTTATTTAGTGCTTCCTGGTACAGTTTCAAAGTGCTCTACACAAATCAAGTAATCAATACTTTAATGCTGCAAATCTAAACGCTAGAAATGCCTTTTATATTACCAAAGCCTTTTCCTTTTGGGTAAATATATAAATAGAAAATATGAAGCAGTGCCTACCCATCTGCTCTACTACAGCGGTTTTGAGAAACTTCATTGATGATATTGGAGTGTTACAGAATGATTGCACTAATTCATTATGTCACACTAAAACATGGGCGGTTCTTCTGTGTTTCTTTGAAGGTGATAGAACTTGTGCAAAAATACGGCCCAAAGCGCTGGTCTGTTATTGCCAAGCACTTGAAGGGGAGGATTGGAAAACAATGCAGGGAGAGGTGGCACAACCATCTGAATCCAGAAGTAAAGAAAACCTCCTGGACTGAAGAAGAAGATAGAATTATTTACCAGGCACACAAGAGGCTGGGAAACAGATGGGCAGAAATTGCAAAGTTGCTGCCTGGACGGTAATGACATATAGTAGCCGTTAAATAGCGAAGAGAAGGTTTTGAGTCTGAGCAGTCTGTTTCAGGTGACTTCTTAGTACACTGAAAGAATTGCATGTTCTAAACCAAAATGCTTTGAGCCAAATCCTAGTGCCATTGATATCAATGTGTGTTTTTGCCATTGATCTAACTGGGACCAAGTATATGGAGAAATATTTTTTAAAGTATTTGCCACTGGATGAAGAAATAGTAAGCATAGTAAATCATCAGGGCTTTCCTAAGTGTGGCTCTAGTCTTGTTTGTGTTGGAGTATTTGTCAAAACTTCTGTTGACTTAATGGTGCAAGATCAGACTCTATATATGAAACTAAGTTTACATTCAGCTAAGAGGATACAGTCAGCTTGAAATCCAGTCAGTATTTTTAACAATGAATTAAAAGTTGTTTCATAAGCTACATGTACCCCTGTGCCCCAGACAGTTTTGATGGTTTTACATTAATATTTTCCCCATATTTTAAAGTGTTTTACTCTTCTCTGTTGCTATGTGAATGATCCAAATACAAACTAAGGGAAACTAACTAACTCAAATGCCAATCCTGAAAACCCTCATGTAGAATGAGTAACTTTATTCATATGAGGTGTTCTATTGGCTTCAATGGGACTACTCATCTGTAAGTGTGCATCTGTAAGTCTTACTGACTTTGCAGCGGTAACAGTGAAAGTGCCCAAACACAAAATGCTGTCAAATATACAAAATAAACAAGCAACATTCTTTTCCCTCTAGACTCCAGTAGTTGGTAAAACATCTCCAAGACACAAGTGTGATGGCCTTTTTTGGCTGGAGAGAAGAACCACAAATAGGCTTGTCGTTTGGAGAGCCTTACAATCTTCTTGCAGCCTTCCTTGTACCACAGACACCCACAGTTAATAACACTGCGTGATGGTGAAGTAAAGACTCTCAGATAGAGGTGTTATATTTGAGTTACCCCAAGACCTGATTTTAATAATGCAGTTCTCATAGCTTTTGTCTAATCACACAATTGAATACTTGAAAGTTTGTTTTCTGAAATTTAAAAAAAACTTTCCCTAATAACTGTTCGGTTGCCCAGTTGTGAAATTTGCTTGGAGGTTAACCGTTTCACTGCTGGTTCCTGCACTTTCTCTTTGTAGTAATAGAATGCAGCAAAATTCTATTGGAATGTTAATGCTTCAAAAAAATGATGGTGCATGAAGCAACCTAGAAGGTGGGGTTTGCTCCACATGCCAGTTGCTTCACCTAGCGGAGATGTGGTAGACCTCAAGTGATTAATTTCTCACAGTGAGATATAATTGAAGAGAAACATCAGAACTGGATCCATAAATCCTAGTCATAGTAGAGATCCATGCGTCTTATCCCATACATTCTTATGGTGCATATTGCCACTGGTAGTTGATTTCAAAGTGCAATGACCTGAGAGAGCTGATTTGTATTTGGAATTGTTAAAAATCTGTGCTTAAGAATTATGGGTTAGTAGGAGGAGGGTAGAACACCTTTCTGTGTTACACACACCATTGAATTGTGACAAATTTATTGAGGACTCTTAGAAATGCTCTATACTGACAACAGTTTCCAGTCAATTAACTTTAATTTGAATTAGAGAGACAAGGTGGGTGAGGTAATATCTTTTATTGGATCAACTTCTTTGGTGAGAGAGACAAGCTTCTGAGTCACACAGAGCTCTTCTTCAGGTCCAGAACTCCGTGTGGCTCGAAAGCTGGTCTCTCTCTCCAAAGAAGTTAATCCACTAAAAGATATTACTTCACCCTCCTTGTCTCTCTAATAGCTTGGGATTGACATGGCTACAACTATACTGAATTTGAATTGAAAGTTTTATTTGAAAAAATCTTTATATGCATGTATTCCTCCGTAGAACTGATAATGCTATCAAGAACCACTGGAATTCTACAATGCGTCGAAAGGTTGAACAGGAAGGTTATCTTCAGGAGTCTTCCAAAGCCAACCAGTCATCATTAGCTGCAAGTTTTCAGAAAAACAATCACTTAATGGGCTTTGTTCACACTCCACCTTCTGCACAACTTCCAGCAGCCACCCAACCCCCAGTTAACAATGACTACTCCTATTACCACATCTCGGAGCCACAAAATGTAAGCTGCTGAAAACTTTTTGTTGCATATGTAGATCTGTGATTAAGCTATCTGCATTGAAATTGATGAAGAATGATGTTTTTGTTATTGCTTTCACGGATGGACTAGAGGAATGAGGGCAAATAAGGAATGCTGATCTTAGACACTCAGGCCCTGATTCCACAAGTCAGTTCAGCATGTGCTTAACCTTCAGAACATGCTTATGTCCCATTGAAGTCAATGGGACTTCACACGCATAAAGTTAAGGAAGTTCTTTGCAGAACTGGAGTATCATATACTACAATAATGGGCATACATAACCCTAAAATAGGTAAACCTGCTTTCATACCTTTGTGCTACAGCATTCTAACATCTTAATTTTTAAAACAAACTAACCAACTATAATGCATATGAATTAGCATTTCTTATGGTGGTAAGTATTGCACTTGTTGAAATTCAGCTATATTTGGGCCTGATTCTGTAGTCCCTTTTTATGTGACTCTCCCATTGACTTCAGTATTTGTTCTGTTTGAGTATTGATTGCAGGGTCATTGTTACTGTTTTTAATCCAAATCCTTTTATGCTAATAACTAATATGAAAATTATTGCTACCTTTAAACACAATTGTGTTATGGATTTTAGATTGCAGTTGGGTTTTACATTTTATTACAATCTATCTGTTTCCCATTTGCACTTCAGTTTAGAAACATTTAACAAACATAAAACTTTCTTTGAATTATTCATCCACTCTCAGAACTGGTGGGTGCTTCTTGTTTGAACGTCTTTCCTCCTCTGATGCTTAGTGTCGTATTTACTTGTTAAAAGCTGCTCAGTTTTCTTGCAAGTTAGAAGAGAGGAATTTTATGGATTTTAAATGTTCAGTGTAAGATGCAGGAGTAGTGCTTGAGTTTAACCCCAACACACACTGCAGCTCGCATAATGGAATTAATAACTTTGAGTGTCTTTTGTGTTTTGGCCTAGGTCCCTGGTCAAATCCCATATCCAGTAGCACTGCATGTAAATATTGTCAATGTCCCTCAGCCAGCCGCTGCAGCTATTCAGGTAGATAGTTTAAAGATCATTTCACGAGTCAATTTGTTAAACATTTGATATGGAAGTTAAAATGCAAACTTCTTACCTTGAAAAAACATTTTTAACATACTGAGTGATGGAGAAGAAAATGGGGAAGGGGAGGGAGTTCTGACATAGCTAACGATCAGTTCTTTCGAGGTAAATTTGAAACACATTAGCTGATATTTAGTGTGATGGCTTTCACTTTTTCTATTTCAATGTCTGTATTGAAATTCAACAGGGATTTTTACAGTGGAAAACGCAATTGACATTTGTTTTACCTCTGAGGCTAATTTGGCCGTGATACCACAGGACGGCAAGCCATAAGCATTTTAGTTGCAACATCCGATCAGACCTTTATCTTTTCTTTTCCCTTAACTCTTAATTGCAGAGACACTATAATGATGAAGATCCTGAGAAAGAAAAACGAATAAAGGAATTAGAGTTGCTACTAATGTCGACTGAGAATGAACTGAAAGGGCAGCAGGCATTACCAGTAAGACTGTCACTGTGTGCTTGGATGGAGGGATAGCAGCTTTACCCCAGTGCTTGTCTTTTACCTTTTTACTCCCCCTCTGCCTGTGACACTAATCAAGGCCCTATATTTCCGATTTAAAAGAATGAAACATAGCACATATTTAGTATGAATTTGCTTTATAAATTTATGTATGTTATGGTACTAAACAATTTGCAGGTATTTTTACTTTTGCAAAGTCAGCGGGAGCAAGTTTGGGCTCTACATTTTACCACAAGGGTGATAACACTAAAGTTAACAGAGTAAATCCCACCAGATCTGATATTACTGGGGATGTGTGTTTCTGAAAGTGTGCAATGGTTCATGTAATGAAAATGTAGTGCCTGTTCATTAATTTTTCCTCTCTGTTGCATTCCTTACTTCAGCTGTGTATTACATACTTTGTAAACTTCAGACTTGGTGCATGTTTGATAATTTGTTTTACTTTTCTGTGAATAATGTTAGAACCTTTAGCTGCATGTGTGCAACCCATGCTGGCTATTACTGAATTCTCACATTTTGTCATGCATAGGTGGTAAAATAGATAAGTAGCTTATTCTATGTAATAATATAGTTAAAACAAATAAACCAAAATCATCCTAGAACATAAGTGATAGCCAGCAGATACTTTTATGAGTAATTTTTTCTGGTTAATAATAAAATGATTGTGTGCATGATGTGTTAGTTTGGCCACTTTTAACTTTAGTTAATGTTTTGCAATTTCTTCTGTTGCATGATCACACTGGAAAGAAACTTCTGTTAATTTGCTCTTCTGCTTTCCTAACCACGTTGATTTGACAGCCTCTTCATTGCATTGGTGTAAGCTGTAGTGTTAGACAGGGATAGAAGAAGATGAGATGTGCAAACAAAAGCAACTCTAACTCTTAAATCCTTTAGCCTCTTACAGAGCTGAGGGTTAAGCAGGGAATTCTTGTGAATTCTTGCTTCATGCAAGAATTGTAGACTCTATGGGACTTTTGGAGTAACATAGTAGTATGAATTTATTGGATATACAATATATATGCCCATGATACCTAATACTGGATCTAAATAATGAGGTACTTTCAGGATAAATAAAATGTACCATTGTAAGGTCTTGCATTGATGAAAGGAAACATCTTGACAATTGTTTCATAGGCGTAAGCTTTTAGATGATGCAACTGCTTTTATCTTTCCTCCAGCAGCATCTGACACCTTGTGCAATTTCATTGCTAAGTTCCTTCTGCCTTTTTTCCCTCCTTTTTTTTTTTTTTTTTTTCTTCTTCCCTTAGACACAGAACCACACGTCAAGCTACCCAGGCTGGCACAGCACCACAATTGCTGACAATACCAGAACTAATGGCGACAGTGCACCTGTTTCCTGTTTGGGGGAGCATCACCACTGTACTCCATCTCCGCCGGTGGATCACGGTTGCTTACCTGAAGAAAGCGCATCCCCTGCAAGATGCATGATCGTTCATCAGAGCAACATCCTGGATAATGTTAAGAATCTCTTAGAATTTGCAGAAACACTTCAGTTAATAGATTCCGTAAGTAGAACTCTCAGTTCCAGGCAAATTTGCATGCAATCTAGGTATAAGTGGAGTGGAGCTGGGAGCTCCTTATATTTATTTCTATTTTCAGAACAACATAAATGCAAGATTTGAAATTTATTTTTAAAATAACACATGGTTGTTTGTATCAAGTCCCAAAGAGTGATTTAATCTTATATAATATATGGATTTCTTTTCTTTTTTTTTCCTCCTTGTGTGTGTGGGAGGAGTAATTTTCGGCAAACTACAAAATTCAGTAGTTTAAATCAGTGCTACTCACAAAGTGGTGGTCCGCGGACTGGTGCCAGTCCACGAGCTGTCGGCTGAAGGTCCATGGTGCCTGGGACCCGAGGCAGCGCATTCTGCTCGCGCCGGCTCCGCTCTGCGCGTGCTGCCCTGGCTTATGCTGGCTCAACCCCGGCCACTGCTGCAGCAGCTGCCGGAGATTCTGCCATGGCCGCTGCCATTGGCCGGGTCGCCCCCCCACCTTTACGCCACGGAGAGGGAGAGGCACAGCATGTGTAATGTATGTGTGTGTTTGTTTCCTGCACGTTGTGGCATCCATTCACACTGCCCGCTGCCCAGCCCCGAGCAGACAAAGCCCACGGACACACTAATAAGGAGAAGACTCATTAATCTCTGGCAATTTCTTGGGCTTGGCTGCCACCCCCTCTCCTTTTCTCACCCCTCCACCCCACTCCAAAAAAAAAAAGTAGCCCCTTGATGCTGGAAGACAGTTTAGCGCAGGTTTGGGGAGAGGAGGATTAATTATTATTGTTGGTGTTGTTGCTCTGTGAAATTTGACAGCATCTGCACTGATCAGCAGAGCTGGTGGAGGAAAAAGACACTGCAGTAGGTTGTCGGGTGGGAGCGGATAAGCCCCCTAAAAAATGTCTGCCAACTTTTATTACATTCATTATATTGTTTCTGATATAAATTAATATTACTACGAACGTTCAAGTAATATTTTCTTGGATCGTAATACAAATAATAGTCATTTTATACTATCGGCACAGACGCACAGCCTTTCAGTCAGTCTTCAGTGCATTTAAATGGGAACAGCTTTGCAAGTACGCCACACTCCCACTCCAATTAATACAGTGAAGAATGTTAGTTTTTCTGATCTGATGTGCTACGTGCCTATGCGAATACAATAATAATATGGCACAAATATGGTACCGGTCCCTGGTATACTGAAAAAAAATTGCCAGTCCGCCACATCAGATAGTTTGAGAAGCACTGGTTTAAATGGACTCTTCATAATACCCTCTCTCAAAATGAAATCAAATTAGAGATAACAAAACCAGCGTAATAGTGTAAGTGATATTCAATTTGTGTCAGGAGGCTGTAGTCTTATGTGTGAGTGTGCACACTTCTATATGCTTTTCTGGAATTCTTCCTTGCTGTGGGACAGAACATCAATAGCTGCCTCTTTTCAAAGCTTAAAGAGCTTGCATGGCATATTTAAAGAATTGGAAACCTTAATTTAATACTGAGTGGCTTACTGCATTTAACATAGGCTTTTGTTCACTGTGATTTTTGGGTATGTCAGTTGAAATAGAGCTATTACATTGATATGATTTTGTAGGTGTCATCTTAGTTTATAACAACTAGGGTGCACATTTCAAACTTTGCTACACTCATTCAGCATGTAGTTGCAAGCATCCTGGTTAGAGAGAGGATGAGCTTTATTTGGAGACTGATTAACGTATTCTTCCATAATACGAAGATATTATCTCTACATTGATGTAACTAATATTGGTAGGACATCACTTGACTCATTGCTACTTTCAGGAATTTGGTTTCCAGTACCAATGGAATAATATTCAGTTTAATATACTCAGTGGATATATTAAAAAGATGAGTAAGTGTTCATAATATTACTCAAAAAACTAGAGTCAAAGTGAATTAATTGGGAAGGGCTTTTTGTTGTTGTTGTTTGTTGTTACTGGCATATCGTAATGCTGTATTTTCATGAGGTGGCACTATATACTGTCTTATAGTTCCGTGCCTCCCACGTTGTTTCAGGATCCTTCATCATGGGGTGATCTCAGCAGTTTTGAATTCTTTGAAGAAGCAGACACTTCGCCTAGCAAAACTCCCTCAGGCAAAGTCTTACAGCTTCAGCAAAGAGAGGCCAATGCGTGTAGACCTGAAGGACGCCCTAGCACAAACTTGAGCAAAATAATGTTGAGTCAGGGTTCTCTTGACTCACCAAAGTCCTTATCTGCCTCAAAATGCAGCACAGCTCCGTTGGTCATTCTTCGCAAAAAGAGAGGGCATTCCAGCCACTTAGCCAGTGGCTACGCTAGCTCCTTCAGATTTGCTGAGGCCAGCAGTTCAACTCCTAAGCGCTCCCCTGTCAAAAGCCTACCCTTCTCTCCCTCGCAGGTAGATCAAGTCTTCTGCACAGATGTTACTAATTCTCAAAAGTCACCAGAGTGTTAACAGTTTAGAAACTAATCCTTTGGAACAAATGACTAATTGCTGTTGCACTTGTTGATTTCACTCCATGTTTGAATCTTCTTACTGCTGTTAATCTTCACCACTGAGTTTAGATTATCAGCAAGCTAACTGTTGATTCTCTTTTTTTTATTGTCTCTTTAATTCTTGGTGGTTTTGAAGGGGAAGATAGTTGTTTGCTTTTTCTTGCTTTTAATTCCTCCAACTACCAGAGTTTAACATTTCTGTTCGTTGTAACACTTTCCCATCTCTGTCCATTTACGCGGTGTGATTCACTGACCCAGAAAAACCCAAACTGTTTATTTAAATAACATGCAGATTGTGAGACAAACTGACAACAGCCAGAAAATTCAAATGATTCTTGCGGTGGGGTGGGACAGGGATAAAATTTGTATATGAAGGTCATCTTGATCTCCATTTTGAATTTCCTGTCATTTGTTGCTTTGTGTCACAGCTGTAGCATTATGTCAGCATGATTTTTTTTCTTTGTGGATTTCTTGGTTTTCTTTTATGATGGTCCTTAAAGAGAGAAAAATAATTTATTGGAGGTTATCAAATGCATTTTATTTATCTAAAGGTCTGCTACATTTGCAAATCGGTATATTTAAACATATATTATTGACTGAGCTAAGTGCATATTTTGAGATGTAACAAATTAAAAAGATGCACATACAAAAATATAGTACAAGTAGGTCTATTGGGTAATATGTATTTTGGCAAAACTTTGACTAACAGAGTAATGATGCCACTAAATTCATAGAATCATAAGCATTAGAGATGGAAATGAGGTTAAGGCCACACCCTCCCAATGCAGAATTTTTACCTAAATAATCCAACTGTCTCCTGTTCAATCAGTCCAATACTTGCATTTCAGAACATTCAGTGCATTTGTAACTTGCTATAATTTTCACTTTGTGCTGTGCAAATGGAATACTCTGTTTTCAGAGAGATAACAGGAGTTCAGTGTCCTATAATAAACACTTTATTTACTAATTTAAAAACATGCCTAATATTTTACATAAAGCTTAATGGGATTTAACCACCATACTCTATGAGCCAACTGCTGAAATCCTTACTCATTTTTACTGAAGTCTTACTTAGGCAAATGATGGTGGCAGTCATTTGCAGTTTATTTGATTAAAAACTGAATTGAGTTCTTAAGATTTAGCTTTGTGAGTAGTGGTAACTGCTTCTTATTGGAACAGAAAGTAATTTTTGTTCATAGTTCCAGCACTTGAAATGCTAATTTTTTTTTCATGATTCTCTCAAGCAGCTGCTCATGAGTTAACACCCTTGCCCTGTAATCAGACACGAATAGCCATACATACAATTATATGTGGATCAATAGAAATAATCTTGTTAATTGTCTAGAAAGATGATTTTTTTCCCCCAGTTTTGCTCAAAGGCAACATCATCATCTAGGTGTTCATATTGCTTTTTCTTTTCATAACTGCAGTTCTTAAACACCTCAGCCAACCATGAAAATCTGGACCTGGACAATCCTACTTTAACTTCCACTCCACTCTGTGGTCATAAAGTGTCTGTTACAACACCACTTCACAGAGACCAAACTTTTAAGACTCAGAAGGAGAACAATATGTAAGTCCTTTTTATTTTAACATTGTATTTTCAGACTCTCCGGGGTTTATTTTTTTCAGTTTAGGACTGAGCCAACACAAAATGCTGGATTGTTTGTTACAGTCCTGTTTGTTGATGCATTTTATTTGGATTTTCTTTAGTTTAGAAAAATACTTCTATTTTTCATTATAGAGTTTCTGAATGGGTAACAATCATGTATATACAGTCATCAATTTATTAGATTATTGTTTTACATTAAATGATTAAAACACGTGCTTCCTCCATAAAAGTAAAATAGCATAGTGTGAACTCATGGCATTATCACAGGATAGTATTTAATATTAATTTAATTTAATAATCCATCGGTCTTTAACAGTAGGTCACTTTTTCGTTGAATTATAGGGTCAGAACAAAGATGCTCGAACACATTCTCTGTAACAAAATTTTTCTCTTGCTCATTTTAAAGTTTCAGAACTCCAGCCATCAAGAGGTCAATATTGGAGAGTTCTCCAAGAACACCTACTCCATTCAAAAATGCACTTGCAGCTCAAGAAATCAAATATGGCCCCTTGAAGATGCTGGTAAGAAAGAAATGGTGATAAAAGTCACTTGGATATTAGTGTGAAGGGATTGCCTGAGACATAAACTATACATTTTTTTTTCCCTTTCAGCCTCAAACTCCAACTCATCTTGTAGAAGACCTGCACGATGTTATCAAACAAGAATCTGATGAATCTGGAATTGTGTCTGGGCTACACGAAAGTGGAATCCCTTTGGTGAAAAAAATCAAACAGGAGGTAAGGCATAAAACTTTTACGTGGGGCAACCTAAATCAGTTTCACAGCAAACGGTTCTATCAAACTTATTTTCAAACAATCAGATGTCTTTTTTTCCAGGTGAATACCAAGTTCTTAGTGCCTGAGCTAAATAATAAAACATATGAGCTAAATAATTACTCCTAATAATATTAGTAAGACTGTGTTTTAGTCCTGGGTATTTTTTGTAAAAGTCATGGACAGGTCACAGGAAGTAAACAAAAATTCACGGCCTGTGATCTGTTCATGACTTTTACTATATACCCCAAACTAAAACTTAGGCTGGGGGCCATGGATGCTCAGAGGGGTGGGGTGGCGGTTTGGGGGTGCTGTGAGTGCTGGGTGGGTGGCCCGGGACCCCCGCTGGTTCGGGGGGCAGGGGAGGGTTGGTGGGGCTCGCAGGCTCCCTACCCAGCTTCGTGTCTTTGCAGCTCCTAGGGGGAGGGGCGGCCAAGGGGTTTTGCACACTGCTCCTTTCACAAGCCCCGGCTCCGCAGGCGCAGCTCCCATTGCCCGGGAACTGCAGCCAATTGGAGCTGCGGGGGCGGTGCCTCCCTGGCCCTTCCACCTAGGAGCTGCGGAGACATGCCGGTGGGAGCCAGAGACCCCTCCCAGGTAAGGAAACCCCCCCCCACTGGGGGCACACTAACCTCCTTCCTCAGCCCCCTCCCACACCTAGACTGCTGCTGCTGGACCAGGGACTGCCAGCTCAGGCAACCCCTGAGCCAGCACCGGCCACTGCAGAAGTCACTGAGGTCACAGAAAGTCACGAAATCCATGACTTCTGTGACCTCCATGACCAACACACAGCCTTAGCTATTAGTACCCAAGTCTTCTCCCATTGACTTCATTGGAAGTCTCTGTTGATTCCAGTGGTTCAGGTTATTATATAATGTGCATTATTTGCATCTTATAAAGGTAGATTTGTCCAGAAATTTGGACTAATTTTTCTAATATTGGTGAAATATATAAAATAACCGAATGGGGACCAAACTACAGAGTGACCTAGAAGTCCGGTGGTTTGAAAATATCTCATTAAATTAATTTATCATTTATGCAAAGCCCCAAAATACATGCTCTGTCACTACTTTTAAAAAAGGATTACAACTTGTATAAATGAAAGTGGAACTAGTGAATATCTGAATGCACATATTCAAAGATCTGTTATTTTTTAATTGAGTATTTAAGAATTTTTGGATGTAAAGAACAAAATTGCTACAAAGGGCTAAATTGTGGCTTTGGACACCTGGACCCTGCGGACCAGTCCAGTTGCTGAGGAACTTAAAGCATAAATATTCTCATGGACGTTGCCTTTTAACACATGGTTCCTTTTCTGCTTCCAGGTGGAGTCTCCAACAGCTAAAGCTGGAAACTTCTTTTGCTCGAATCACTGGGAAGGGGAAAACCTGAACACTCAGCTCTTCACACATGCATCTACTATGGAAGATGTGCCTGTACGTACAAGTGTCCAAACTCCAGAACTCTTTCTTCATTTTTAATCCAACATTCTTAATGGCAAGAGACAGAACAATTTATTTTTAAACTTCCTAACAGGAAAAGTATTGGTGCATTATGTATGTAGTGCCATTTGTGTGTTTGTGTATTTTACACATATGTGAAAGACAAAGGGCAATTCTGGTCTTAATTAGACCTTTGTGACTCCCACTGAAGACAGTGGGAGTTGCAGGCATTCAGATATAGGTGTGGCATTCCCGATTGTCTTTGTAAAAGGCATCCACTTAGAAGAGAGCTGTACCTCTATATAAAAACGCCTAGATCACAGAGTTAGAACTGGTAGAAGAGAAGAATTTCCACTTGGGTCCCATTCTGGCAAAGCATGTGCTTAGCTTTAAACCTCTGAGTAGTTCTATTCAGTTCATTAGGATTGCTCACATGCTTAAGTGCTTTACTGGATCAGGGCCTTACTCTACACTTTATAATGCTGCTCTATAATCAGGCTTCAGGGATGAGAGGGCCCAAGCTCTCTATGCAACAAGGCACGCTATTATCCAGTGTGCAATTAGGGTGGATCTGTTTTTAAAACGTTTAAATATTGTTTGTGGTCTTTCTAAATTTAGTGTTATGAAAATTCCTCTAAATATTCCCCCTTTTTTTTTTTGTTTAGAATCTTCTTACTAGTTCCGTTTTAAAGATGCCAGTGTCAGAAGAGGATGAAAGCATTCACAAAACATTTGCAGTACCTAGAAACAGGCCATTGGCTAGTCCGTTGCAGGTAATTGATCTTCAGATATAAATATCTCTTTATATGTATACTAGACATCTCTTACAGAATGATTTAACAAGTTTTCAGGTGCAGAGAGGTGATATCTTAAGATTAATTGACCAAGGTTTAGCAAACTCTCGGCCTCACTTTATCTGGTTGTGCATTCAGTGGTACTCCATACAATATAATGTAGCAGAGTGGCACAGTCAAGCTAGTCCTTAGCTGAAAATAAGAGGATACCAGAGACGCACGTTTAACTCTAAAAACAACGGTGAGTCCTTGTGGCACCTTAGAGACTAACACATTTATTGGTTTAACTCTACCACTTGAAAACCTCTTAACTCAACAAGTCTTTTGTTCAGCTTTTGGTATTGGTCTCTCTTGACTGTATTAAATGTTTGTATGTTTTACTGTAATTTGAATAAGGCTAGATTCATTAAGTGTTTACATATATATGTTTTGCCAAATTTTAATATATAAATATTTAGCCTTTAACATTCAAAAGAAACAACATAGGGTCTGATCCATTTAGGTCATGGGAAGTCCTCCCACTGATCTCTATGTTCTTTGAATCAGGCCCTAGAAAACAACAATAAAAAGTTAGGAAATTGAATAAAACAAAAATAAAGCACTTTACAGATACTGACTAATTAAGCTTCCTTCAGAGCGTTCATTTTAAGGTAGATGGCTAAACAACATTATTCCCCTTTTACAGGTGGGGAAAACCGAGGCAGAGACATTTAAGTGATTTGCCCAGTGCCAGAGAGTGCGTCATTGTTAGAGTGGGGATTAGAACCCCATAGTTCCTAGTTTTCAGGCATGTGTTCTACAGTATACCACTAATACTCCTCCCCTCCCTCTCTAGCTAGTAATAGCATGATTCAGCATTTATGAATAACCTTTACTTTAATAAATACAGATTAAGAATAGTTTTACAGATAAACAATCTACTTTTGAATTTGCATTAATAGAAATGTTGATTATTTATTACAGTTCAACAAAGCAGCAAAATCTGCCTTTGATTAATTCGCTAAACCATGGTGTATAAAGCAGTACATTAAAAGATCATGTCTGTCCATGTTTCTACATTTCAAAGGTTAACAATATGTTAATATCAATAGTAGAACTGTGTGAGAACCAGAATTTCTATTTAGCAGGAAATTCCACAGTTTTAAAATTTGTTCTCTTTCCAAATTGGAATGAAAACAAGGAATTTAGAAATTTCCAGCAGAACCAAATTTTTGAAAAAAATTTTGCTTTGGGCCAATTGAAACAGTTTGTTTTGAAGCTGAGTTTTAAATATATATACATTTAATAATATAAAATAATTTCCTAAGTGAAAATTGGTTTAAAAAAAAGTGTTCCGTTCCAACAATTAAATGGAACATTTTTACTATATCAGAATGCTTCTTTTCCATATTCTTTTCTAAACCCAATTTCTTCAAAATCGACACATGCCAGTGTAAAGTTTCAATATGAACCAGAGGTTCCCAAATTTTTTTTGCTGCGCCCCCCTTCTCCATGGGAATCACATATAGGCCTCTTCCCCAACTCCCGCCCATCCGGGGAAGAAAGTGATTCACTGAGGGCAGAGGGCAGCTTATATCCAGAGTGGTTGCAGGACCCCAACTGTCTTCATCTCCAGAGGTGCCTATGGCAGCACAGACTGGAGCAGACCAGGGTCCTCACCCTCCCTCCCTCCCTGCCCAGAGCCTCTTGTTCCTGCAGGCTCCAGAGGATTTAAAATATGAGGGGCTGTGGCCTGCCAGGTATCCAGGACAGGACAAGGCAGCAATAGGAAGAGCACACAGGGAGTCCCCAGTGGCCAGGGAACTGAGAAAGGGGAGAGCAGCCGACTGCTGCTGGGGCACAGCAGGACTGCGCTTTCTCTTCCTGTCCCCAACCACTGGGAACTTCCTGCCTGCTCTCCCTGCTGCACAGACAGCCACCACGCCTCTGATAACCTCATCACGCCTTTGGAATTGCACCCCTCTCCCCAGTTTGACAATCAGCAGTTTAGACAAAAGAGCATTTTCTGGTGAAAAAGCATTCTGTCCAAAAAAAAAAAAAAAAATTCAGCACGCTCTAGTCAATGTGTATAAGATCAGGTTGCGTTACTGAAAGGTGTCTAGCTAAATCCTGAACTCTTCCATGGAAAAGTAAACCCCCACTGAATTTTAAGATTCTAGGGGAAGGGGTCGGCAACCTTTTAGAAGTGGGGTGCCGAGTCTTCATTTATTCACTTTAATTTAAGGTTTTGCATGCCAGTAATACATTTTAACGTTTTTTAGAAGGTCTCTCTCTGTAAGTCTATGTATTATATAACTAAACTATTGTCGTATGTAAACAAGGTTTTCAAAATGCTTAAGAAGCTTCATTTAAAATTAAATTAAAATGCTGATCTTATACCACTGGCCCACTCAGCCCGCTGCTGCAGAGGACTGGGGGTGTATGAGAGGGTGCAGGGGTCGGGGCAGAGGGCTGGGGGTGTGGGCTGGGGTCGTGGGGGTGCTCCCAGCCCCCTGCCCTAAGTGGCTCATGGCAGGGGGGCTGGAGGGGATATGCCATTTCCACCCCCTTCCCCAAGGTCCCTGGAGCAGAGAGTGCACAGGGGCTCATAGCAAGGGCAGTCAGCTGATCGGCTACAGGGAGGGAGAGGAGGAGGGGCAGGAACCCAGCACGCTGGGGGAAGAGGTGGGGGGAGGGGGGAAGCTTGCCTGCCCTGCAAGAAAAGAGCGGGGGGCAGAGAAGAGCGGGCCGGGCAGGATTTTTAATGGCACGCTGCTGTCTGCCAGGGTCGGCAGACAGCAGTGTGCCATTAAAAATTGGCGATGGCACGCGAGCCATAGGTTGCCGACCACTGTTCTAGGGTGATATTTTCCAAAATGACTAAATGAAGTAGGAAACCTGCACAACACATTCAAAAGACCAGCCTGGGAGCTTAAATTCATAATTTTGCTAGACACTAAAAGTCATGGACTGAATAGAGACACTGGATTTATGGCTTATTACAAAATTCTGTAACCCACTAACCCCTCTTTTTATCCTATGACTACAGGGGTGTTAATGGACCACTCTACCTTGAATGGTCCCTTAGAATATGTGCTAACTACTTATGCTGAAAGGTTTCAGAGTAGCAGCCATGTTAGTCTGTATTCGCAAAAAGAAAAGGAGTACATGTGGCACCTTAGAGACTAACCAATTTATTTGAGCATGAGCTTTCGTGAGCTACAGCTACGTCCGATGAAGTGAGCTGTAGCTCATGAAAGCTTATGCTCAAATAAATTGGTTAGTCTCTAAGGTGCCACAAGTACTCCTTTTCTTTTTACTTATGCTGAACTACCTGTTTGCTCTTGCACTTAGCTGTGAGGCTCTTAGGGCTTGGCTACACTTACATTTTATAGCACTCTAACTTGCTGGCTGGGGGGGGAGGGGTGTGTGTGAAAAATAACCTCCCTGAGCGCAGCAAGTCAGAGCGCTTTAAAGCTAGAGAGAGCTCTCTCCCAGTGCTCACGCGCGACCACACTCGCACTTCAAAGTGCTGCCATGGGAGCACTCCCGCGACAGCGCTTTGAAGTTTCTAGAGTAGCCATGCCCTTAGTACCTTTCCCAGACCTGAAGAAGAGTTCTGTGTAGCTTGAAAGCTTGTGTCTGTCACCAGCAGAAGTTGGTCCAGTAAAAGATATTACCTCCCCCACCTTGTGTCCCTAAATGACATAGGAGCAGAAATCCCATTGAAAATCAGCACTTGTGCTCCTTAGGAGTTTTTGAAAATCCCTCCCGAGTAACTTACAAAACATTACTGTCTGGTGAATGGGATATTTTGATCTTTGGAAATATTAAATCAAGTTACATTTCCTATTTTGTCAAAGTAAATTTTTTCATTAACTGTTATCAACCAAGGGCCTTATTCTATTTTTGCTCCTTCCTCATATCAGTATCTGTGGAGAGTTTTGGTATGTATACAGATTAATGTATCAGCCTAATTTCTGTACAAAATCTTGACACATTTCCATCAGACAAAAATGCTATTGCCTTCAGTGGGCATTAAGGAGGCTCAGTGAGTTTTTAGCGCCTCTCAGGATTTGGCCAAAAAGGCATTTTACCTAAGTAGGGACGGAATAAAAACTGACTTAATAACTTAGCCTAAGAATTAGTAACTGGGAAACTGAAAGAAGAACTAGTAGTAAAAAATACAAAAAACAAGTAGCTGACAGAAGACACCTTGGAACAATAGTTCAAAGGTTAAATTCTTTTCTTCTCCATACTTGACAAAGAGACATTCAATGTTCAACCCAAATATAAAATAAAAATTAAGAATGAAGCTACAGGCTGAAATGCTTACCTATTATGACTTATCTGTTTTCCCCCCAGAGGTGAAATACAGCCATTTTATAGTAATACAGCATCAGGGTTTGACTTTGTGTCTCTCATAACAAATCCAAATTAGTGACATGCAGATAAAGAACAAAAGAACCAAATTCATCCCTGGTGTAACTGTTGACATCAGTGGATTTACATCAGCGATGAATTTGGGCCAGTATTTCTCTCTCCAACTTGTAGGGACAATTTTACTATCATCAACTTCATTTCATCCACTATAGGAGGATCCTGTGTATGTAGTAAAAGCAGAATGTTTTCTAACAGGTATAAAACAGCTGAAACTCTTCAGTGCATAACCAGATTCAGTAAGCTTTCCCTTACATTGTTCCCCTCCCTGCTCCATTTTCTAAATGTTTCCTCCCTAGGTAGGTTTACTAGTAATCATAGAATCGTAGGACGGAAGGGAAGGTCTTCTACTCCCGTCCCCTGCACTCAAGGCAGGACTAAGGTGATGCCTAGACTACCACTGATGTTGGCAAAACTTATATTGCTCAGGGATGTGAATATTCCACCCCCCGAGTGACATAAATTATGCCTGCAAAAGCATTAGTGTGCACAGCACTGTGTCGGCGGGAAAGCTTCTCATGCCGCTCATTGTGGGTGGATTAATTATGTTGATGGGAGAGCTCTCTCCAGTCGACATAGAGCGACTACGCGAGTGATCTTACAGCACTGCAGCTGCATCGGTATAGCTGTGCAACTGTAAGCTCTCTCGTGTAGACATAGCCTAAGTATTATCTAGGTCATCCCTTACAGGTGTTTGTCTAATCTACTCTTTAAAATCTCCAACGATGGAGATTCCACAGATTCCCTAGGCAATTCATTCTAGTGCTTAACTACCCAGACAGTTAGGAAGTTTTTCCTAATGTCCAACCTAAACCTCCGTTGCTGCAATTTAAGCCCATTGCTTCTTGTCCTATCTTGAAGAGGTTAAGGAGAACAATTTTTCTCCCTCTTTGTGACAGCCTTTTATGTACTTGAAAACTGTTATGTCCCCCCTCAGTCTTCTCTTCTCCAGACTAAACAAACCCAGCTTTTTCAATCTTTCCTCATAGGTCATGTTTTCTAAACCTTTAATCATTTTTGTTGCTCTCCTCTGGACTTTCTCCAATTTGTCCACATCTTTCCTGAAATGTGGCATGCAGAACTGGACACAATACTCCAGATGAGGCCTAATAAGCACAGAGTAAAGCAGAAGAATTACTTCTCGTGTCTTGCTTACAATATTCCTGCTAATACATCCCAGAATGATGTTTGCTTTTTTTTGCAACAGTTTTACACTGTTGACTTATATTTAGCTTGTGATCCACTATGACCCCCAGATCCCTTTCCGCAGTACTCCTTCCTAGGCAGTCATTTTCCATTTTGTATGTGTGCAATTGATTGTTCCTTCCTCAGTGGAGTACTTGGCATTTATCCTTACTGAATTTCATTCTATTTGGAGAAATAGTCTGAAATGATATGTCCAGATCATTTTGAATTTTAATCCTATCCTCCAAGCATTTGCAACCCCTCCCAGCTTGGTATCATCTGCAGACTTTGTAAGTGTACTCTCTATGCCACTATCTAAAACAGGGGTGGGCAAACTTTTTGGCCTGAGGGCCACATCGGGGTTGCAAAACAGTATGGAGGGCCGGGTAGGGAAGGCTGTGCCTCCTCAAACAGCCTGGCCCCCGCCCCCTATACGCCCCCTCCCACTTCCTGCCCCCTGACTGCCCCCCTCAGAACACCCAACCCATCCAACCCCCCCGCTCCTTGTCCCCTGACCGCCTCCTCCCAGGACCCCCCACCCCAACTGCCCCCCCCCGGGACCCCACCACTATCCAATCCCCCCTGCTCCCTGTCCCCTGACCCCTATCCACACCCCCACTCCCTGACAGGCCCCCAGGGACCCCCGAACCATCCAACCCCCCTATTCCTTGTCCCCTGACCGCCCCCTCCCAGGACCTCTGTCCCTAACTGGCCCCCACTCCCTATCCATCCCCCCCCCCCCCCGCTCCCTGTCTCCTGACTGCTACCTCTACCCCATCCAACCGCCCCCTGGGACCTCCTGCCCCTTATCCAACCCCTCCCTCCCCCTTACCATGCCAGCTGCAGGACAGGCTTATTGGAAAGCCTGGGAGGTGGGTGTGCTCAAGCAGCGCTGCTCGCACGGTGGCATGGCTGCGGGGGAGGGGCCGGACTAGCCTCCCTGGCCGGGAGCTCAGGGGCCAGGCAGGACGGTCCCGCGGGCTGGATGTGGCCCGCGGGCCATAGTTTGCCCACCTTTGATCTAAGTCATTGATGCAGATATTGTAGAGAGCCAGACTCAGAACTGATCCCTGCAGGACCTCACTTGATATGTCCTTCCAGCTTGATTGTGAACCACTGATAACTAGTTTCCGGGAACAGTTTTATGCACCCACTTTAAAGTAGCTGTACCTGAAACTTTACTGCCCAGCCTGAAGCTAGACCCCAGCTCAAACAAACACCTTTGTTTATCGGAACACCCAGTTATCTGAAAGCTTTGGATGTCCCCCAAGCGGTTCAGAGTGTACTGTGTTTGGGCTTTATGTGATTGCTTAATTTCACCCAGAGTCCTTTCACGGTCATGATTCAAACTAAACTCCATTTCACTGCAGATGGAATTTTGCCTGAGTAAGGACTTCAAGAGATAAGACTTTGGGATAAGTCCTTACCCAGGCAAACTGATTCACTTCAGTGGTATTTTGTCCGAGGAAAGCCTGGCTCTGTAAGGGCTTTAGGATTTGGCTGTTCAAGTGTAATATGCATGCTTTTAAAGAACATTTATATATTCACTAACATATCCACTAGTCCATCGGATAACAAGAATGATCATAAAATATACAATACTAGGGAAAGAAAAACAGGCTAAATCAGACTGCGCACCCATTCCTGCAGTCTTCACTCTGGCAAAACACATCACCTCACAGCAGCCATTTTAAAATAGAAAACTTCTAAAAAAATTGATTTGTTTAGAAATAACACAAGGAAACTACATGTTGTACAAGCCCTACATGTTTAAACAGCACATTCTTAAACCTTTAGCTCCCATCACTTTCCTCTTTTTAACCACAGACTGACACCCTTCAGTTTGAATTTCCTGACTTTCAATGGTTTATGTCACAATCTTAATTTTCTTTTAAAGAATGAGTTTAATGCAAGTTAAAAACACAGTTACTTCTATTCTGGAGCCTTGTTAGTCTTCTCCAAGGGCCCTGGTTATGATATGACAGGATCTTCAATTTTCTCCTTTTTTATTTTGTGGATTTCTTACAGCACATTGAAGTTAGGCTAGAAAGCGAAACACATACACATGAGACCGCATATGTAGCTTGCAGCAGAGGTCTTTGTGAAGAACCTGCTGGTGACTGGCTTTCTGGGGATATTGGGGTCATAAGGCCATATGTTTCCCTCTGTTCCCAGAGTGAAGCAGCCCTAATCCCGCTAGAAGAGTTGAACTTTTGTGGAGGGAAATGTGGCCATGATGTATAGTATGTTTTCTGCTAGTTGGGTAGCCCCCTCTCTCTGTTCTATGGCTGATACACAGGCGCCCTTGCTTCCTTCAGTTGTGCAAAGCAGAAGAGGTCAGAAGTCAGGGGACAATCAGTCTGTGCAACAGTGTTCTCTCTGAGCAGCAGAACTTAGGTGCAAATGCATCAGAGGTGACTGCTGCCTTAACAGCTGTGGTTCCTTCATGCAGTTTTCAGAGACCACAGAAGCGGTACAGGCACATGGCAGCAGAGAGGCCATTGCAGTATTATCATGAGCTTTGAATTGAAATAATGTAATCTAAAGGGGGAAGAAAAATCTAAAGGGAAAATCCTGAAGTCTTTACTTGGGAACAAAATCTGACAGGTGTTCAGTGTTTGTCCCATTATCCTTACCCAGGAAAACTCTCGTTGGTTCCAAATGTGAATGTTGCCTGAAATAGGATTCCTATCACTACCAAATACTTGTTCCTAACATTGATATAATCAGTATAATAATAAAAGCCAAAGGGCCGTGACATTTTATTTTGTTTAGCAAGAGTGGGCTACATATCTGTACAACTGGAAGAACACCAAGTTGGGAAGGGGATTGCTCAGTGCCCCAGTAAGAGCCAATGTCTACACCGCAGTTAAACATCCGTGGCTGGCTCATGTCAGCTGACTTGGACATGCCGGGCTTTGGCAGTGGGGCTGTAAAATGGCAGTGTAGATGTTCAGGCTCAGGCTGCAGCCCGTAGGGTCCCAGAGCCCAGGCTTCACCCAGAGCCCAAATGTCTACAACACAATTTTATAGCCCTGCAAGCCCAATTCAGCTGACGTGGGTCAGCCACGGGTGTTTACTTGCAGTGTAGACATATCCTTAGTGCTATTATATTGCTGCTACTTAAGCAAATTAGAACTGATTAGTTGCTAAGCAAATGAAGTACGATTGGTTTACAGTAACTTGACATCCGCATTAATCTTCACATGGAACTGATAAATAGCTAGTGAAAAAACATGCCTCAGTTCCAAATACTGATGAAATAGGGAAGCTTAAGGTTATATTTGATGGGTATTATGTTCTGTTAGGGAAATACTTTATTAGGGCATCTATTCTGCTGTTACTGTTAAGTAAGGAGCTCTGCATTTCTACTGTAACCCTGCTTCTAACGGCATGCTGTCACTGAGCCATAAAATATCAGTATAGGTTGCAATTAGTCTCAGTACCCCACATACTCTAAGTAGAGAAGGAGGGTAAAACACTCTCAGTAGTCTCACCCCTTAGAATGTCTGTGACAGTTTCTTTAATGTCAGAACAACTGGGCCAAATGCTGCTCAGATGCACCTGGGCAAATGTAGAGGAACATCAATAACTTCAGTGAAGCGATTGCAGATTTTCACTGGCCTAACTGAGATCAGAATCTGGTCCAGGGAGTTTTAAATATATCTTCCAATACGTGCCTTTGCCCAAGAGTTTTATTATATTTCCATCAGTGTAGTAGTTCTGTATTACGTGACTACAGAAGTGCTTGTTGCGAGTACCATTCTTAGCAGGTATAGTGTGGTAATGCTGAAAGAACATGTTAAAAATATACAGACAGCATAATATAAGGAATTCATACTCTGGGCGCAGAAAGGCTAGTCCTGTCAGAAAAGCACCTTTGCACAGCCTTGTCTTGCTTTACTGTTCTGTTTTCTTTAAAGGATCCAAGTTTTTATTTAAAGTGCTTTAATTGGATATCCCAGTTAAAGCTTTAACAGTTTGTTTACAGTTCACTTCTGCCTGGGGCAGCTGAAGGCACGTTACAGGATAAGTGAGATAATTCATCTGCCAAGAGAAGGATGTCCTGGTAGGATTACTGATGCAAAAAAATGAACCAAGGAGAATGACATGGCTAGAATTGTACCACAGGTCTCTTAATTGTATGGGAACTCATGGTAGCATACATATTCTGTTTTTTTTCCATTATTCTAATTTAAAGAGGGAAGAAACTGTCAGTGAAAGAACAAAAATACTGCTACAGAAATATTGGTAACTGTAGACTGAAGAATTCTTACCCATATGCAGACTTAAAGGCCTGATCCAGAGCCCATTTGGCTTCAGTGGGCTTTGGATCATGCCCTAAAGCTTCTAATTATGGGCCCAATCCTTTAGTCTTTGTGCAGCAAAACTCCTATTGACGGCAACAGTTTTGCCTATGTAAGGCACTGTTAAGTGAGCTCTGAAACAGGGAAGGTAATGACGGCTCTCTAAACGGTGTATTTTAGTGTCTGGTTCTGACCTGTTTCCTTTATGTCTCTAGCTTTCTGCTCAACCCCTGTCCCTTTCTTTTAATCTTTTGATGTAAGTATTAGGCTCTGCTTTCTGCACTCATGTTGAAATTCTCTTGAAACTGAGCCCTGCTGACACTTTTGCTGATCTGATTCATTGTGCTTCTCAGCCTCCAAGTTGCTTTTCCCTCTTTACAAAGTGGATTCTTGGACTTTTTATTCACATCCGGAAATGTGCTCTGCCTGGGTTGTGAGACCTAACAATCTGTGCCAAGAGTGGAAGTAGAGTTGCCTGAGTTCAGATGACTTTAACACATGCCTCCAAAAGTGAGCTGCAAGGCTGGCAGAGCAAAGGCATTGTGCTTTGTTAGGGGCTTGTTCTAACTTTCTTAAAACATTATCTGAATACCAAACGACAAGAGTGAAAACTTCAATAGAAATCACACAGGTACTTTGGTCCAAATTCCGTGGTCCTTATTCAAACAAAACTCATACTGACTTAAATTGGACTAAAGAATTTGGCTGTTCATGGGTACTTTGTGTGTGTGGGGGGGAGGGAGAATTAATAAAGTCTAAATTTCTAGTACAGATAGAAAACATATTAGAAGCCAAATTCTGCCATCATGTGAGTTCTGCTCTATAGACATAAGTCACTTAAAACTGATGCATGTTGTGGATCCACTGAATTCTCCTCTACCCCTCATAATATTTGTGTGCCTGATCTAACTCTGCTTCCTCATTGTGGCATGGGAGACAACAGACACCAAAAGTAGGGTTTGGTACTGTTTCATTGGATTCTTCCATCTTGACACTCACTTAAATGAAGGCCAATGTGGTAAAAATGTTATTTAATGCTTTTTAAGTGGAATAACAGACATGTAGCAGCCTGCTGAGATATGGAGATGGCAGGATACATGGGTTTTTAAACACATACATCTCTTAATGCAAAGAGCCCAATGTAAAAATACCTGACACTCAAGAATAGTTTATGAAATTGGGACACTCTCTGCATGATTTTAGTTCCATGTTTAAAAAATTGTCAGCTTGTGACAGATGGAATCTTGCTGCCATATGTTTTCAGCTATTTAAAGGAAGACTGAACCCACTTTTGTAGACCAGCACATTGAAACTTCAGAAGCTCAGAAGGAAAATGGAGACATACTTTTGTCATTTAAAACATCAGACTTCTGGAATGACCAAACAGGGGAAAGTTTTCTTTCAACTATTTACTAGAGACCAAATTTGACCCTGCAGTAAAATCAGTGGCGTTACACCAGAGATTAATTTGACTCTTTTGAGAGAGAATCCAGAAATGTGGGGGGTAAACATTTCACAAGCACCTAAGTCACTTAGGTGTCTAACTCCCATTGAAAGTCAATGTAACTAGGTTTCTCAATGACTTAGGTGCTTGTGAAAATTGAACCCTGGAAGCTGTTTACCTAAAACATACGAGGAAGTTGCAGCATTTTGAGGCATGTCACGTGCGTCTCTGTGAAGTGAAAAGTATGTCACACCTGCTTTTCAGCTGTGGTATGTAATCTAGACGGAGTTACACCACACGGTGTATGACAAGATGAGGTTGGGTTGAACTAGGTGTACGATATGTCTCTTCACAGATACATGCAGAGCCTAATGATTTCATGTCTGACCTAGTACTCCTTCTGGGTGAGGGGACTTTACTGGAAGTCAGTGGGAGTTTTGCATGCAAAAAGACTGTAGGATCAGACCCAACATTTGGAATCTAAAAATAAATCGGTGAAGGCAAAAAATAAATTTAAAAAAGAAAAATCCAGATATAATATGATGCGCACCAGCCTTCACCTGGATTCCACTGTTTATGTGTTGTATCCCTTTCCCTCCACTGGTCATTTATTCTCTCTCTTTCGGATTGTAAACCCTTTTGGGCAAGGAGTACGTCTGCCTATGTGTTTGTACAGCACTCTGCACAGCAAAGTTTTTATTGGGGATATTTGTTAAATGTTATCTAGGATAACACATGTATATAATCGTTCAAATTATATACTGGGTTCCATGGCTTTTCACATCAAACCTAAATGTGTCTCAAATAACATTGTTCCCAGTTAGGATGATAGTCTATATAAATTCAGGTTAGAGACTAACTAAGGAGCCTATTATGTGTTCAGTAGGCCAAAACAAGTACCTTAAACAGCACATGCTTTAAGCTAGAGTCCTAGAATTAGGGCAAATAATGACCATGTAATTGAACAGTGTGGATCTTGAAATGTACAAGATGCTGCATGTTGCAGGCAAAGGAGGATTCGTGTTTGTTTCTGCTGATTTGGCCACACTTTTAGATCTTCAGGCAATCAGGAGATCCACCAACTTGGTTGTTAACAACAATTCCCCTCTTAGCAAACAATTTTGAAGCAAGTAATTATGTTTAGATGTTTGGAACACAGAAATTTGTATGGCTAGCACTGCCTAATAATGCAGTTGTGTGTTTAGATGGTAAATTGTCCTGGCAAAAGTGTTAGTTTGAACAACAAAAATAGATCAGAGGAAAAATGTGTGTGTTAGTAAATTCCAGGAGCTGAAATTCCTACACTACTTATGGCTCCAGGCAATGAAGAATATTTCACCTGTATAGTGAGTAAACAAACACACTGTGCGCAGCCCTCATAGTGGATATGTTTATCTCAGTGTAACACTGTACTGAACAGTCTCCAGTCCCTGTAAATAATCCAAGAACTGAAATGTCTTCAATTATAATTAGCCTGTTATTTCTGCTGAAAGCCAGTTCTCCCCCTCCTCCTTTCTGCTAAAGTGGATCTGCGACTGGGTATGTGCTAATCACTACGCACAGGCAAAAGTGGCTAAGAAGGTTGAACTATTTGTTAGCTGCCGTCATGATCATCAAATCTGGTTGAGGGGTGCAGAGGCAGGTAGAATCTATCTTTATAGTCTAAAAATGCAGCAGGAATTTACATGTGCCTGTAGTTCTTAATCTGTCAGAGCAATGTTAGGTTAACCTGCAAAGAACATCTCTAGTTAGGCCTTTACTAGAAAGGCAAGAGAAGGGAACTCTCTGAAGATACTCTTGTACAGAGGAAGGACAGCCTTCCAAGTCTCAGGAGATTTGAGTTCCATTCCCTGCTCTGCCTGTTTGATCGTAAATCATTTAATCTCTTTCTCTGCCTCAGTTACCCATCTGTAAAATGGAATAATATTTCCTTGGTATATCTTGTCTAATTAGATGTTAAATTCTTCAGGGCGGGGGACTGTCTCCGAGTATGTTTGTATAGTGTCTCGCACCTTGAGGTCTGATCTGAGCCGGGCCTGGAGGTGCTACCGTGATACAAAAAAATAAATAATATTCTACCAGACCCTAACTTCTCTCCTTGTTTTTAAAATTTAGCACCTGAGCAATGCCTGGGAATCAGCATCCTGTGGGAAGATAGAGGATCAGATGATCCTCACCGAGCAGGCACGCAAATACATGAATGCATTCTCAGCACGGACTCTGGTCATGTAAAGGGTCTACAGACAAGCATTACGGTTTTCAAAACACTTCACGTTGACCTGGAATTCACCGTTCCTCTACATGGAAACTTTTCACGAATGGGAGAAGAACATATTTTTGTTGTGGTACAACAGTTGGGAGCAGCACAAAGTGCATTTAGTCACGGAGCATATTCTTGTTGGATTTCACCCAACTTAAACGGATTTTTTTAAAATAAATGACACTTGCCTAAATTATTAGGCATTGAATTTTAATCAACGAATTATTATCTTAATGCAGACTTTTAAAAATCAAGTGATTGTTTTTGTACTTTTTCAGATCAAGCAGACATAATACACCAGTATTGTTATTTCAGTGACAAACCGTGTGGGGTTTTTATAAAGAGCAGGTACTCAGACAGTTCTATTCTGAATCACTGAACAAAATGCATTGGTACAAAATACTGCAATAAAAAAGCATTACTACAAACGCTAGTCTATACAAAGGGGGAAACTGATCAAGATTGTGAATGCTCAAAAATCCATACCGTTTGAAGTACTATTTGATTTTGTTATGGTTTTAGACCACTTATACATTGTGTGTTTCTGTTTTGGGGGGATTTTTATTAGCTTGCTTTAAAAATTATTACTGTATGAAACATAGATTTATGAGAGCAAATTATATTTTTATTCAGTAATTTAATTTTGTAAATGCCAAATGGATACTGTGTTTTGCTGCTACGGACTTTAGCATGTAGACATGCTGCCAGTGTAAAAGGGGCAGTAGAGCTTTATATGGAAAGAAAACAAACTTTGGTGTTAGCTAATTGACTCTGCACTAGCATTTCAGACCTTTTTATTTTATTTTTTTATATATTTACTTTCCCCCTCCCCCTTTTTTTATAAGCAATACTTTTGAACACTGTTCCTGGGAGATTTCTTTTTTATTTTTTGTCTGGTTGTGTTTTGTTTCTCATTGGTTTGTAAGAGCATGCATTGCACCTTCATATGTTTGGGAGAACGCTGTCTTGTTCATGTTGTCTGTTTCGTTCCATGTTTAGCCTAATTGTTCCCTAACTTGGGTTTCACATACTGAATCAGGTTCTTAGAAATGTATGGTTCTTTATACTGCCGTACCAAACCTCTACCGATCTGGCAAGAACACTGGTTTTTTTTTTTGTTTGTTTGTTTTTAATAAGACTCTGACTTTGCTGCCTTAATAGCATTTGGTGCAGCTTCATCTGCACTTAATTTTTGGTATGACAATGTACTGCCTTGTAGATAAATAAAGTGTGTCCTTTTTTTTACTTAAATTCGCTTAGTCTCTGAAACTTGCTCCTATTAAACATTATTGTCAGAAATAATATTGCCACCATCAGGTCAACGGGCTTGAGGCCAATGGGACAATTAGGTGAGTAAGCAGTAGCAGTTGGGTTCTGCCTCAGTCCAGTATATAGTAGTAGTGTATTCTTAGTAGCAGTCTAAGAGTAGGACTTTGTTCAGACCTCAAGGGCCTCATCCTGGTACACAGTCAACACCCTCAACTCTTATTGACCTTTATGGGAGTCAAGGGTGCTCAGCTTCCAGCATATTCAGGCCTGAAAGCTACAGCCACACCAAAAAACAGAGTAATCTTGGCAACTGAGGGGCTAGCAGCAGCTTCTGTGCAAAACTGGTGCTCTGCTGGGTTATTGTCCAGTTTATTTGCATCCTCCCATTTGAGACTGGCATACCAGATGCAATAAAAGCAATATCCTGGGTGCATATACTGCAGCAGGGCGTTCATGCGTACTTTTTTGCACGGCTCAACAAGCCAGAGATCAAAATCTAACCCAAAACTCCTAGTGAGTTTCATGGATAAGTGATCAGGCCTGTAGGGCCAGATCCAGGACAGTGCGGAGGAGAATCACACTCCCTAGGTTTAGCTGGAAAATGAGGGCACTCTGCCCCTTGCTCTATCAGCTTTTCAAGAGATGCTATCATATAAGTCAGTATTTAAAACTATCATTCATCTTACTTAACTGTTGCAGAACACCCTGTGCTAAAATTCAAGTTGATGCAGGTGTTCCAGAGATACACTGCTGTAAATGAGAGCAGAATTTGGCTCCATCTGAGAGACAATTTAACATAATTTGAGACTCAACCTACTAAGTCTCTAAGAACCAGGGCTAAGATCCATACCCTGACTCTAGCCCCTTTACTCAAGGTAAAAGGGCTGCAACAGTGTAAAGGAGCTCTTAGAGCCCCATATCCCCCTGCGGGAAGGTTCTCCCGGTACAGGCATGGTAGTAGATTGCCATAAGGTTGCCCTTCAAGGATGTCCTTTGCAAGCTTTGGCACATGGGTGTGCTGGGGCGGGAGGTGTATGGCAGGGTGGGCCTCTGACACCAGCGCTGCAGAGGTTGCAGGGAATGCTGCAGCCCATAGGCCAGCCCGGAGAGACTTGGTCTCATGTAGACAGGTTCCCCAGGGCTGCCTAAGTTACTTTGGAGGCCCCTGGAGTCCCCAAAGCAGCCCAGTATAATACAAGGTCAAAAGATGGCTTGGAGCGACCTTAGCTGCCTTCCTTCTGTGCTGTGACTAAGATGTGCAACACAGTTTCTCGCCTAGGTCATCTGGTGCACCTCCAGAGGTGCAGTTCAGGGAAAGGAGAGGACCAATGTGACTTTGCAGCCCCTTTGAAGAGCCTGCATTCTTGGGTGCTTTTGGCCCCTGGTGTAAGTAGGAGCAGCCACAGGCCAGCGGAGGGCTGCTTATGTCAGCCTTACGCTGCCCACACACTGGGGGAATTGCTCAGCCTCCTGCGGCTTATTTACTGTCTTTGTAGTCTGCTACAGTGGGGGATAGCACCGACTCTCCGCCCTGGGGGCATGAAATTGTTTATACAAAGTGAGAGGGGGGGCTGCAGGATTTCATGGACAATGAAAAGTGTTCTATTTGTGCATGTTACAGCTTAAGTAAGGCTTTGAAGCTAAAACAACCCCAAACTTATGCTAGGTCTCTCATTTCACTGAGAAGCCTGCCCCTGGCTGTGAAGGTCTGCAGTCCTAACTGCAAAGCACTGCTGGTTTTTGAGAGCACGTTACTGTAACCATCTAGCCAGGGTTTAGCTAAATAGAGAATCTGGAGGTTTGCTCTGGAAATACCCAGCATTGGAACTTTCATCTTTTTGCAGAGGACTAATCGCCCTAACATGGCATGCAAACATCGTTTTAATAGGTGCCTTATTTATGGTGACAGTTATAGCTAGTACGTCGGAAAACTCTTCCTTTTTCCTTTCACTCCTTTTATTGAAAATGCAAAACACTCAGCAGATTAAGCCTGATTTGCATAGAATTCTGCATGCATGTGGATCTTGGAATGAACAAGGGAACAGGCTTTGTTTGAATGCTGTGGCCCACATATTTGATTATTTATTTTTTTCTACCAACTTTCACTGTGCTTGCTCTTCAAAATAAAGGTTAAATCCTGCTTGCCGTGTTCACCTGAACAGTTCCCTTTGGTCAAATTCTGCTCAAAGGAGTAAAATACACCCCCTTGCAGAGGCTCAGCATAAGTCCTATGCATTAGTTAAGCAGCATTCAAACCCTCTCTTGAGGTTGTAAGTGGTCTTCGCAAGAGGTAATTGGCTTTGTGCCAATTCAGCTTCTGCACTTGGGTGAATTTACCCCCGACTGTTGGAAATATGAAGTCACTCCAGCAAAGTCAATAGTGTACGTGAAAGTAGAATTTAGCCCACTGAGATTCAGTCAAGTTATTCTGCATTGAACTAGGAGCAGAATTTGGCTCAAACATTTATGAACCGTTTTACAGCCCTGCAATTATAGGTTCATAACATCACCAGTGTGAAGGCTTTTGAATTTTGCAAAGAATTATATATATGTATATTATTTAAGCAGGGGGCACTAATTTCAAAGGTGTTATTTTGTCTCGGGTGCGGCGGGGGGGGGAGGTATTTTAAAAAGAGGCAGAGGAGCAGTGAAACAGTAAACAGAAAATACCAGACCATGAAGCAGTTTTCCAGCAAGCTTTGCATTTTTTTACCTGTCCTCAGTGCATTGTTCCAGAATAGTGCATTTTCTGTGCAAGAGGTTCCAGGTTCAAATCCTGGAAAAGACTCAACTATGTGAGAGCTACCATCTTGGACTGCGGATCTCCAGAGCGAAAAGTATAAGTCTGTACATCTTGAGCTAAAGAGCCACTCTCTCCTAGCTAGTGGCTGTAACGGATTCACATCTGCAGTGGATCAGACACCGCAGGAGACCCATAACACAAACTGACCACTGGGTTACATCTCGCTACAAAAAGCTGGAGGAAAAATATTTCCCAGGTGTTCATTATTTTTACCGCCTTGCATGGTGTCAGGTTTCAGAGTAGTAGAAATGTTAGTCTGTATCAGCAACAACAACGAGGAGTCCTTTTGGCACCTTAGAGACGTAACACATTTATTTGGGCATAAGCTTTTGTAGGCTAAAACCACTTCATTCAGTCACCAGTCATTTAGCCCATGAAAGCTTATGCCCAAATAAATGTGTTAAGTCTCTAAGGTGCCACAAGGACTCCTTGTTGTTTTTGCTATTACTTTTACCCTCACTCTCTTGGTCCTACTGTATTCTCCCTAGCCATCCTTTTGGCATTGCTCCTTCACGCTGGCTGGCCAGGCAAGTGGTTGGCTCTAGAACAGTGGTGTTCAACCATTTTTTAATTTGTGGACACCTAAAAAATTTTGAATGGAGGTACGGACCTCTTTGAAAATCTTAGACACAGTCTGCGGACCCCCAGGGGTCCATGGGCCACAGGTTGAAAACCACAGCTCTGGAGCAAACCGCAACCCCACATGGTCAATCATTTAAACCAGGTGGTTTATCCACCCTTTCTACCTTCCCCTTCTGCCAGATTAAATTCTATATCTAAATCATTCCCCTATGCAGGGGGCAGAGGAGGAAGGATTTAGTTTATAGAATAAACCAGGCTGTTTCTACTAGGAAGAAGAAAACGAGTTGAGGAGAGTAAGTATTATGGTTTTTAAACACTGTTCTGCATCCTGCTTGGCTGCTTTTTCATTATTATGGGAGGAGTCAATCAATAGAGCAGACAAGCATTGCCAAGAATCAGTGTGTCTGAGGTATGCTTTTAGCTGAGCAGCCAAGGAGAGGCAGCCTGGCCAAATCTTTCAATCCTCGGGACTCATGTCTTTAATTCAAATTAAATTGATCATTCCTAACCGACTGGAGTAGTTGTTGTTGTTGACCTCTTTTTTTTGGACTCGACACAGGCGTCTAGGCAGTTTTCACTGCAGTCCCTGGTGCCAGTGTGAACTCACAACCTTCTTTTCCTGCCAGAAAGAAACAGCTAGAGCTTTTCCTTTGGATGACTACTGTGTTTTAAATGAGTGAGGATATATCATCCAGAGCCAAATTCTGCCCTCAGAAATGCAGGCACATTAATAGGGCTGGTTATACAATTCAAAGTTAGCAATTTATTCAGCACGTTTGATGCTTTTTATTCGTGAACTATCTGCAATCAAATTAAATTTGTTATGTATTTAATATGGTTCTACAAATCATTTTTACAAACATACTTGGGTCTAAGAACTTTAAGTGAATTGTTCATAGAAAGTATTTGGGCAACTAATCAGAATTCCTTATACTGAAGTTTGTGATTGGTCACCTAAGTCACATGGTGCTGCTATTTCTGTTCCTTGATTGAATAGCTTAATATTTATGAACTACTTTGACTTTTGTCAGAAACAAATTTCATTTCATGGGGAAACAAATTTTGTTTTTTGATTAATCACAAATATGTAACATTTACAAACATTTATCTGAATTTTTTTTTTATTTTTTTTGGTCAAATGAATATTCACAAACAGTGCCTAATAACGTTTTTAATTCAGAAAAGTGTTCATAAACAAATTTTTACACTATTTGACCAACTCTACACATCTCCCAATTATTTCCAGTGTAGCACATAACGAGAGCACTGCTGATGCCAAATACATCAGGAAGTTTGAATGGCTGAACACAGATGGGCATGAATGCACGTATACTCCTCTGTTTGTCATTTTCTAGCGATAATGTTTCACTTACTCTCAAATCAACAGACGTGGGCACACTCTAAACTTGAGGGGATGGTAAGCCATGGGTTTGCAATACAGTACCTATATTCCCAATAACCACAGGTTTTGATCCTAGAAGCACTACTCCAACTTTTGTAGGTAGATAAAATATGGACTGTGCAATTCATCATGGAGTTGTGGGGAAGTGGTGGCAGGTCTGTTGGAGGGAACCTTAACAATGGAGTGTCCTATTTGCATTGCATGGACATTAGAGTTTCCACAGCCCTTTTCATATATAGGGCTTTGCCATTATGTCTTTGGCCAGCAACATCCCCTGCATTGCTGCGTATGGATGGCTGTGAGTAGACTGTTTATGACGTGCTTAGGTCTGATCAATAAAGAGAGGGAAAGGAAATGCCTCTTTTGCAGTTTTAACCATAGCCCCTGAATACTGTAACATAGCCACACATGAGCACAGATAGAATATGATCAATAAAAGCTGTTGGTATTGAACTGTTTCACAAGACTGGTGTCACTAGCATAGGAGCAATGAAGAAAGTGTATGAAGCTTTGGCTGCTTTCCCTAACACAATCTGCATCCTGTGATCGCCTAAACCCAGTGACAACGGTTCTGCATCCCTCAATGGAGCCTCAACCCCTCTGTGGTGTGGTTTGTTTCAAAGAGAAAAGTAAAGAGCCAAACAAAATACAACAGGGATTACCTCAGCCAGAGAAAAGGCAAGCGAGGGCTTACTTCAGCTCCTTCCAAAGCAAAGGTCTTAGCTACATCTCATTTCAGTCATGGAATAAAGAGCAATATTTTCTTTCTTCTTTTGCCTTTCAGCGCCAGTCATGTTTCTAGCACTCCTCTCTTGCTGCTACACTTAACCACCACAGCACATCTGTGTGATAGGGCCTGAGCCAAAGCCCATTGAGACCAATGAAAAACCACATTGACTTCAGTGGCTTTCGGATCAGACCCACACAGTACTGGGCTAGAAAATATTAATTGCCCACAGCTGACTCAGCCCTGCACTCAGGGAAGGCACCTGTGGTTCTCACTACGGTATTTCTGAAGTGCTTGCTATCTTGGTGTCTAAGGGCTTGTCTTCACTGCAAAGTTAACTTGAGTTGTAGCTCAGGTGTTGCTGCAACTCACATCCCACCCATACACAAAAACCCTTAACTGGAATTGGCTGGCCCAGCGGAGATGTCCGCTGAAGCTTGAATTAGCACAACTCATCAGCTGCTTAGCAGCTACTCCTGCAACGTGGGCATAGGCTAGCACCATTTGAGTGCTGCTAGTCCTCTAATGCCTTCCCGCAATCCCCACCATGTGCTCAGAAAGGGCCAGACTAGTTCTCCCGCAGTTTCCTGGTAAACAATTCAGAGTGGCTCAGCTTATGCAGGGCTAGGCACCATGGGATCTAAACGGCTTAGTGCCACATCTGAGTGAGTGCAGTGCCTATGGGCGGCAGGTATAATAGGCCAGAGGAAGCTAAGCCTCCCCTGGCACAGCCACTGCTGACTGGCTGCCAGGTGCCTGGGCAGTGTGGTGGTCCCGCCTGCACTCCTCCTCTCCTCCTCCCCACTCCACCCCTTCCCTGAGGCCCCCACTGCCTGCCCGTGCCTGGTGAATCTCTCCTGTCCTCCACTCCGCCTCCTCTCTCTGGAAGTCCCAGCCACTCGCCACGTCCCTCCTCTCCTTCATCCCCCTCCCTGAGAGGTCTCCCTGCCCGCTACTTGCCCCATTCCTCCTCACTCCGCCCTCGGATGAGCAGATGTCCCGATTTTATAGGGACAGTCCTGATTTTGGGGTCTTTTTCTTATGTAGGCTCCTATTACCCCCCACCCCGTCCCGATTTTTCACACTTGCTGTCTGGTCACCCTGCCCCCCCTACCCCCCGATGGGGATGACAATGGAGGAGAAGAGGAATGAGGGGAGTGGTGGGCGAGGGAGCCTCGTGGGCGAGGAGAGGAGCAATGTGGTGAGTGGTGGTGGCCAATGGAGGGTGGAGTGGGGAGGGGGCAGAGGCCTAGGGCAGAGCAGGGGCAGGGACGGAGTGTGCGGGGGCATGGGAGGAAGAGCCAGGACAGGGAGCTATCCTCCCCCAGGGGAAGCTTCACCTGCCGCCCACGGCAGCTCCAGTATCAACCCAGGAGCTGGAGTTTTGTTTCACAGCATGGCCACTTTCACTAGAGCTAGGCAAACTTGAGAAGAGTAACTTGAGTGTAGATAACTTCAGTTAACTCTGCAATGAAGACATAGCCCTAGCTTCCTCTAACCAAAATAGGATTAACCCTTCCCTTGCCAACCTCTGATTGGAATCTATATACTTTGTCACAAAACCCATAAAAATACAACTGCAGCTCATATAGTGAAAGAAAACCATCACAGAAACTACGGTGTATATATCCTATGCACCTCAACTGTAAAAACAACGTGTCCCAGCTCAGCTTTGGATTGTCTGCATTCAACCAAAGTGGCATAGTCTGAACGTTTAGGTCCCAAGAACAGTGTGAGGCGAAAGGGATAAATCTGACACACCTGCCCTTTACTTCAGCCTTAGGCATCATAAAACTGCACCCCCCTCCCCACCTATTTGATCATTAAAATAACATGCTGGATTATTTTCCTAGTGTTAAGCTGTCACTTCTATGGTTTGGGCATCTTTCTGACTTCCAAAAAACCCCTGCTACCATCCACTTTGGCATTGGATGAATGGAGCAACCACCTTTTTGATATGACAGCTTGAATGGATGGACTGTTAAATTTAAAGTGATACCTTGGTTTGCCTCCCTAACCGTCAGACTGACACAAGCTCCTTTTGCTTCCTCTTTAACTGACTTTGTTCAAAGGATTTCCAAACCAAGACATGAACTCTTGTTAAAAAATTTGTCTTGAAATAAAGAAATCCCACCTGAAAGGCCAATTTGTCCATGCTGTTTAAATTTCCAAGTACTTGTGTGTCATGCCAGAGAGACTCATGATGCTAGAACTGCAGTCTGGTTACATTGGCAGTACCTGCCTAGGACGGGGTCGAAAGTTCACAAGGAAATTGAAATATATGGAAGAAAGGAGAAATTCATTTCACTACATTTAGAATAATTTAAACTTAGGTTTTCTATTCATTATGTACATCGGTGGGGAGAGGGCTGACCTACCTACTGCTCTAGTGGCATTCAGAGAATACATCGACGAGGATGATATAAGATATTATAGAGAAGAGAAGAATATAATGGGAGGATGTGGAGCTCCAGGTACCACTCACCATCTCCCTGAGCTAGGACTGTTCCAGTGATAGTGTATATGCTGCTCTTTGAGAAGTTGCACTCCGTATTTCTCTTAGGGGCACTCCCTTCTAGCCAACCCAGGAGAAGTATTGATGTGCCTCAGAGTATTGATGTGCCTTCTTCGCTCGAAAGACATAGGCTTACAAAAGGGAATAAATGGAGGGAACTGACAGCCTCCCACTGCAAAAATTGAAAATAATCCAAAAAGAGATTTGCTGTGTGAACAGCAAAGACCATTTTTTGCTATGAAAAATGAAACTGCGTGCTATCAGTTTTCATTGAAGACAAATCAACAAAGGGTCTGAAATCAGTCATGTTTGATATGTTTGAATAAAACCATTAACATTTATTTGACCCTGTTCAGATGTTACGATGATAGTGATCTGTCCAGCAACACAGGGCTTTAATGTTTCTCACATATTAGCTTCAACATGTGTAAATTGCAGCCTGGACTTAACTGTAGAAGTGTCTCTAACAGTAATTCCTGCTTGCCTTACTCAAGTAGTCCCAGTGAAGTCAATGGGAGTAATCATGTGAATAAGGCAAGCACCATTTGGCCTGAAAATCCCTACCACTCTAATTTGTGGGTCAAAGTTTCTTTGCCTGAGGAAAGGCACAATGCAATGCCAACAGTGAATGGCCTTTACGTGGTCCATTTCCAAGAGATATAATGATACCACCAAACCAATGGGACTGTATCCACATAATGAAATGTGACAATGCATTCATTTGTGAAGGATAAAAGAGAGCCATGGTAGTTAGGACAGCATTTGCATAATCACATTAACTTCAAGGACCTACTTTAAGATTGACCTAACAATGCTTCCTACTGTTGAGAGCCACAGCTGTCCATGCTGATCTGGCAATATGCTGGGGCAACCTGTGTTGCAGCTATCATCTCCCTGAGGATTCAGAAACCCAAAGGGAAAAATTGTGGGCTCAGAGATACCCTGTGAATATTTGGCTTCCCCTGGAGGTTTTAGTGTCCATGAAGCCCTGGGTTTTGAAGCTCCATTTATGTAGTATGTTCCTCTGTGAATTATGTGACCTCAAATACAATATTCTCTATTTTCCACAACCTTTCAGAGCACAAAGTGTGAAAGTACACACATGAGGCTGGAAATTACTTATTAAGAATGTTGGAATAGATAGATGTCAGATATGTTTGCGTAGCTGGGGGCATGTTGATTCTGGGCTTAAAAGAGATACAGAGATGATATAACGATTCAGAACAAATATTCTATATCTTATGGATCCTGGTGACATACATGTTGGCTTTAAAACATAGTTAGGGAAGGTTGGTTTGTATTCATTTTAAATGTTCCCTTGTACAATGGTTCCTGTACATAGATGTAGATGGCATTCTGTCCAAAAAATGTATTTGGCAAGGACTATTTCATAGGAGAACTATTCACTTAAAGTATTGGTGAATTTCATGTTAACTGCTGATAAACAGAAGTACAATAATCTAAATTCTGATGAAACAACAGCATCGCAACAGCTAGTCCCAAAGGCTGCTTTTTGACAAAGACAACCTTGTCCAATCCAAAATGTGACATTTGTTTTAAATATATCCAGAATTCTGAGATAAGCAAGGTGTTTCAGGATTAGTTTCTGGGAACCTGAAGCTTTAGAGGGAGTCTTCTTTCACTAACACTAGCCATGTCACAATTAGTAAGAAGGTTAGTACTATTGCAGGTAATGAAATTACTTAATGCTCCTTCTGTATTTGAAAACAAATAAAAGGGATCAATCAAAAAACAAAACAGTTTTAGCAAAAACGGTTCAGCCATTTCTGAGAATGAGGGTAGGGACTATTTTTTTATTTTAATTTTTGCTCACCTTAAAAAATAATAATCTTGCAACCATTTAACTGAGAAGTTCTGGTGCCTCCATGCTTGGGATCAGGGACTTAACATTTGGCAGAGTGATTGCTCTGCTGTCCGGGATGTGCCTTTTGTGAACCAAGTTTGGCCAAATTATAACACCTGAAAATCTGAGTTCACACATGCTCAGTAAAGATTTTTTGAGTTTGGTAGCTAAATTATCTGGAGATTCTGTCTGTACAGAGCATGCTCCATCCCAGGTTGCAGGGGCTGAGAAGGATATCCCGGAAAATGTTCCTCCCACTACAGAGGGCCGTTGTGGTGCCAGGCATCAGAACTAAGAGAAAGAGGATTGGCTCTCCCGTGCTCAGAATGCTTCCTCTGATAGCCCCAAGGCAGTGTAGAGGAGAGGGAGGAAGCAACCTGACTCAACTACTGAGGGATGAAGAGCAAAGTGGGAACAAGGATAGGCTGAGAGTGGTAAGAACTGGTGGAAGTGATCCTGTAATTAAAGACTGTATCATAACGCATACACACCAGGGAGACCACAGCCAGGGCCGGCTCCAGGCACCAGCTTTCCAAGCAGGTGCTTGGGGCAGCATTTAGAATGGGGCGGCAGTCCGTGTCCTGTGGCGGCAATTCGGCGGCAGCTCCGCCGCTCTTCCTACCATGGTGGCTTTCGGCGGTGACTGCGACTGCTTGGGGCGGCAAAATTGGTAGAGCCACCCCTGACCACAGCTGTGGTATCTCCTGAGTGCCTGGCTTTGCAACCTCAATGTTCTTTTAACATAGTTTTTTGGATGTAACTTTCTTTATATGTAATCAAAAAAAGGGGAATATTTTACACCAGAGTTCATTCAAGTTGAGAAGAGTAACTGAAAAGACGCAAATGGTAATCAAAGGTTATGCACTGTTTATATGTGAGCTAATTATTGGTAAAGTGTATAAGCACATTTACTTAACCGGGATGTTATTTATTTTGTGCAAATGTTTTACATCATTGGTGATAAGAAAAGGAGTACTTGTGGCACCTTAGAGACTAACCAATTTATTTGAGCATAAGCTTTCGTGAGCTACAGCTCACTTCATCGGATGCATACTGTGGAAAATACAGAAGATGTTTTTATACACACAGACCATGAAAAAATGGGTGTTTATCACTACAAAAGGTTTTCTCTCCCCCCACCGCACTCTCCTGTTGGTAATAACTTATCTAAAGTGATCACTCTCCTTACAGTGTGTATGATAATCAAAGTGGGCCATTTCCAGCACAAATCCAGGTTTTCTCCCCACCCCTTTTCCACACACGCAAACCCACTCTCCTGTTGGTAATAGCTTATCTAAAGTGATCACTCTCCTTACAATGTGTATGATAATCAAGGTGGGCCATTTCCAGCACAAATCCAGGGTTTAACAAGAACGTCTGAGGAACGGGGGCGGGGTGTAGGAAAAAACAAGGGGATATAGGTTACCTTGCATAATGACTTAGCCACTCCCACTGTAGGGTGGAAGTGGAACTGGGAACAGACACGAAGGCAAGACAACTGACTATCAATTTTCATGTATATTTTAGTAGTGGACGGGTGGAGGAAGATACAGGTTATGGATGAGATTCATTTGGCAGTTCTTAATAAAACTGCCCATTTGGGAACTGTTAATCCTATGAGGAGATGCAGCTTCAGATGGCTTAGATTTGAAACGAATCCTTGAGTTTGGTCCTTGGCTTCCTGGCAGTACCAAGGAGTGCTGCAAAGCAAACTCTGTAGGAAGGGGAGGTCTCAGTCACCCTGCAGTGACCCCTTGTAGTCCATTGAAGGAATAATTCTAACCTTCAACACACTCCTACAGCACTATCGGGATACATTGGGGCTATGTCTGCAAAACTTATGAATTTTGATTGATATTATGAAGTATACTGTGGAAAAACTGCTATATCATGAGTGCCTACATGTACGTGGATCCACTGTTGCCAAAAGGGCCTGTAGCAGGACACACCAAACAGGGACAATAAGAAATACTTATTAACAGTGGTACTTATTGCTCACAAAGGTTATGCTAAAAAGCAGCTGGCTCCTTAGAAATCCAGTTTTAGCACAACCCCTCTGAAGGGAGTGGGGAAGGCAGGAGCAACAGAAAGTTACCCAAAAGATAGAACAAAGGTTGCCAGGTAACCAGGAGGAGTTTGAATAAGGGAGCCACACAGGAATAGGGAGTCGGATAGGAAGAGGAAGTGCACAGCAGGAGAGAGCAAGGTCACAGCATCTGGGTAACGGGCTCCAGGAGGGAGAGACCACCCATCATGTAACAACCTCATGATGCAGAGGACACCCCCACTTGCCTTTCTGAACCCCAATAGTGCCACAGGACTCCCAAGGAAAGGGTGAGGTAGACAGGGAAATGTGAGTCCTGTTAATCAGTTTTGTATGATCTGTACTCTCTTGTGCTTTTGTGTGATTAAGAATAAAAGAGCATAAATGGGTTAGCTCTGTGCAAAGTGTGTGTTAGCTGCTTTACAACTACTGCATGCCCCTGAGAGTCTTAAACTAAACAAGAAACTTCACACCTTAGGGCAGAGTTCTGGGAAAGAGGTGGGGTTCAGCACTGGTCCTAGAGTCAGTGCCCAGGAAATATGCCAGAGAGGCTAAGGATAGAAATACAGCGGCAGCCTGCTGAGGCTTTAAGCTTAACACACCTCAGGGGATCCAGCTCATACAGGCTTGGATTCCCCCCACAGCAGTCCTAGTGGGTGGCCAGGATAGGTGCTCGCTAGGATTTGTGAGAATTATCATTTAATTTACCTTAATTCAGGTGCTACAATGGCGAGAGCCATAGAAATGCATGTGGATTCATTTATCAATATACGGCTAGATTATGTAACACTCATGTTGATTATCATTAACTCATGCAGCTAGCTCCAAGGATTTCAAGGAGAGTACTCCCCTGAGTAAACACTGCTCAGTGTGAGTGTGAATTGCAGAATCTGGCCCCATGTCAATTGATTAGATATTCTGCTCCTTAGAAAAATCTCACACATTTTACAGCTCTGGGAGGGGAACCAGGGAGATTGCAGGGAGCATATGAGAAGGAGAGGGACTTGTACACAAGAGCAATTTTAATGTATTCCCATGTAGAAATCAAAGTGTGAAAAGCCTACAAAGAGAGAAGGATTTATATTCAAATAAACTAGAGATTCCATTAACTTGCTCCATGGGCATAGTAGCTAATCAAACCCTTCCTAATATATAGCCATAAACCCAGGACCCGCCACGCTCTATACCACTGCAGAGTACATTTCCACATTCACTACACAAAGACTGTGATCAGGGGCCATTCCCAACTAGCTCTCAGACACAGTCCATACACAATGGAGAGTCCTAACTCACCCCTTTCTGGAGAGTTGCTAACATAGAAATTAACAACAGTACAACACATGATTCAGCTCAAACCTTCTTCTCGGGCTTGGCTGCTCCTAGAGTTCCTACCTCAGGACTGCTCAGCCCTCCCCTCTCTTTAGAGCACCTCTCCCACCTTTTCACTTACGTCAGGCAGAGATAACGAGCCACCTGTTTTAGTCAGTGAGCGCAGAACCCAGTACATTCCATGTCAGCAGCAGCAACATCTGCTAACCGGGTGGGCTGGTTCAAGTGACAATCCCAGCCTGCCCCACAGACAAGTTAATACCAGTTATCAAAATCTGTGCATGCAATGGGAGAAGATTTTGAAATTATTTCACTCATGCATGCATAGTCCAATGAAATGGCTGGTCTTATTTATTATCTTTAGAACAGTATAAGCATATTAGAGCAAATTAATCCTGGCTGTAACACCATTGAAGCCAGGATAAATCTGGCTCACAGAATAACCTGTCCAGAGCCTGCATGCAACAGCACCACCCAAGTCAAATATTTCTTTTAATATAATAGGTCATGTGCCTTAATGGCACTAGTAGTCTGCCAGGCATATGATAAAGCTGAAGGTCATTAATGGAAAGCTGGGCAGCTTGTTCATGCTTCAGGCAGTCCAGAGACATGTGTCAGGTAAGTGCTCATCTGCCACAGGTGGTGGAACAGTGACTCATTTACTGTATGCGGTGCACAGGAAAAGTAAGAGTTGTCCCATGACCACATATGAAACTAGTGTTGACGTTTGCCCATTGACAGACCCCTCCTACACGCGGGTCTGTGGCAGCATCCACAATACTGCATCAGAATGTCCAAATACCAGAAAATGCACAAGAGCATACAATTTACTAAACCAAATAAGACACTTGGTCCCTCTATCCTGGTATCTTGCCTTTCACAGCAGGCAACACCTGTTATTTCAGAGTAAGGTAAGCACCACCCATGATGCAACTAATTCCTTGTGGGTCCTTTCAGGGGAGATTTCATTATCCTTACATGCAATAGGTGATGTTACCTAGATAACATTGTGATTATCATGGCATACCATGATGAATAGATTGACCTTCTAACATTTGTCTGATATGTAGCCACTTCTAAAAGAAACCAACCCCCCCCCCAACATACTTATTTTCAGCTGCTGTAACCCGTTGATCTCCATTTAGCAACTTCTGTATTTTTTCCTCTTTTTCTGTCACTTTGGAGGCGTGGGGTCATAGAGCAGTGATGTAAAACAACAACCTAAGAAAACAACCTAAATTAAGCAGCTGTTTGTGTGACTTAAAAAAAGAGCAAAATGTCCCTTGCTCCTACTAGCATTTACAAAGCCCACTCAATTGGTGCATGGCTCTTTTACATTTAACTTTTCCATCAGATCTGATAGTTCTCTCCCCTCTTATTAATGGTTTTTTATGTAGATTCTTTATATTTCTTGTGACTTACTCACACTGAGTTCTTACATTGCTATCAGAGGATTATTATTTATTTCTATCACAGTCACACCTAAGCACTCCAGTCAGAACTGTAACCTGGTGCAAGCCACATAGTGTCTCTGTGCATCAGTTCCCCATCTGTAAAATGGGGATAAACCTCACAGTGGCGTTGATTGTGAAGTGCTTTGAGATCTACTGATGAAAAGCACTCTATAAGAGCTCAATATTATCATTATTACTAGGCAATACTCATAGCACAAAGGCAGTTGTTGCCCCAGAGAGCTCCCAGAGGATCAAGCGATTAGATAAATCTCAGTTAAAAGATTTACTTCACAATATTACTCTCACAATCTGAGAATAGGTCTAACCCCTTTGAAAAGTCTGGACGGTAGCTTGTTTTTCCACCACAGACAATGAAAGTGCCTCCAGGAGCTGGTGGGGCTGTTTATTATATGCCAGCACGTATGACTTGACTCTGTAGGGTCCCTCAGAGTTGCTTTGTCAGACATACATCATGCCATATACGTAGCGTTCCAGGGCACTTCATTTCCGTGTACTGGATTATTTGAACAAATACAACTCCTCCTTAGTGGAGGAAGTACGGTCCTGATACTGCCTGGCATTGATTTGAAGTGAATGCTTGTCCCTTCTGTGTATAGTTGCTCAGTTTGGGATTCCTTCCACGCATCCATTATGTCTTTCAAAAAGAAGAGGAATATCTCCCGCTATTTCTTTGAATAAAGTGTCCCTCACAGTAGCTAGGCATGTAGCCTGCAGCTTGTTCTGTGCTGCTTTGCCATGTTATGTAGCAATACAGTAACTTTGATCCCCTGGGAGGTGAAGCGGAAGTTGGTCTTCACCATTAAATTTTTTTATAGATAGCAAAGTCCATCCTTCCACCTGCATCCAAAGCACTGAGGCAGCTGGCAGAACAAAGCACTAGAGAAAAATAGCTGACCAGAATCTAGCTGAAATTGCCAGCATACAGGTGCAGTCTTGTTTTTCATCTCAGTTTAGTAGTCTCTAGTGACTGTCAATGTTTTACTGAGACTTATTAACCCTTTTTTCCCCAAGATGGACCCAAAAAAAACCCTAGCTAAAAATTGCATAAATAAATAGCTAAACTAATGATATGACAGTCCAAAAACTGTCCCCCAGATTAATCATAGTACTTTTGCAGTTTCTTTTCATTTCCATAGTACTTTTCTTCTTAGGCTTTTAGAGCACTTTCCAACCATTAGCCAATTAATTACAAAACTTTCCTTAAATAGTTAAGCTATACCAAGGTCACTTCACCTTCCCCCCCCCCACTGAAATGCAGCCAACTCTGGGGTGGAAGGCAGCAGTCATTTAACAGAGGTCAGTAAAACTATGCAGTAGTTTCAGACAAGCACTTTGGGACAGGAAATGAAGAATATAAGCAATTGGAAATGAAGGTGGGATTTATGGAGCAGATTGGAATTCCCCAGACTGAAGGTTGATTGAGACATTAACATTAAAATAAAAAGTTCCATGGGGTCATTAAGGAGCACAAGTGGTCAAGGAGACCTACAATGTATTATTCCTTCCAAAAAACAAAGCCCTGTTACCTCATCCAGTCCCTGGCCCTGCCAATGCAGGATTGTTCCCTAAGGTGCCATGGCTAGTGTTACTTTCCTGTCTCATTTTCAGCGGCTCAAACAATGGGGTGTCTATTACTCCCCTTGGGGCACTATTCCACAGTATCAAGGCCAGGATGTTCCCCCTGATAGTCTGCCTACCTTTTCCCTCTCTTAATTTCATCCAATTCTGGCTAATTATACCCCCAGCTATCATACAAAATCATAATTCTACATACTTGGTGTTTACACTCTTATACATTGCCATGCCCATCCCAGCCTAACGAGTTGTCACAATGCCAAGATATACATATTTAGCTCCTTTAAACTTCCCCCAGGGTCCTCCAACCCGTTGATCATTTTTGTGCTCTGTTCTAAACGCTCTCAAATTTTCCAGGTGTCTCTCTGGTAACATGGGTCTCAGAAATGAATTCAGCATTCCAGGTGAAGCTGCACCTGACCCATGCAGAGTGGGACTCTCACATCCCCGCGCAATGATGTGAGGCCGCTGCATAGGCAGCCCAAAATTGCACTGGCCCTTTTTGCTGCCATATCACGTGGTAAAATCTTGTCACATTTGCGCTTTGCTGTCACCCACACAGTTCCTCCCGCCCACTGAGTACATGTGGGCCAGATAATTTTTCCCTACATCCCTTTTTCCACACTGTCTCTCATTATTCTGATCTCTCACCAGTGGTCACATACTGAAAGCTTCTTCCTCGCTCTCTGGAGTCAGGAACCGGCATGATTTAAGGGGCTAAACAGCCAGACTCACTCTTACCTTCCTTCTTCAGTGTGACCAAGCCAGGAGGAGGGGCAGGAGGAAGGGGAGGAGGGGTGGGAGATAGCGTCTGTGTTTCCCAGCAGGCTGTACTCTGCATTGCTCCCTTGGGCACCCTAGCTTCATTTTCTATGTCTCTCGCTCTCCAGCCCGCTGGGTGGGAAGGGGAGGTGGGAAGGATGGGCTTGTGCTGCTCCCCAATCTTGCCTTCATTGATGAGAGCCAAACTTAGCCCCAGCCAAGCCTCATTAGCCACAATGAAGAGGGGATAACGCATGGGGAAATGTGGAGATCACCAGAGCTCTGAGAGGGCAAGACTGGGTACCTGAGTTGCAGTGGAGGGGGAATGTGGAATAATGTTATTATTGACTGAAGCTTGTACTAGCGTCAGGCAGGCAGAGTGTCAGCTAATTCACTTGGAATAATGAAATTAAAAATAACTTACCTCAGGCAGTTTGACCTTGCTAGCCTGCCGTTGTATGCCTGCCCCCAGCAATGCCCCCTTTTCCTTTCCCCTTTCTCCTGAGCGTCGCCATCGTCACGTAAAACAACGCCTGAGGTTTTGTGAGGTGGTAGCTGGCCATGCTGCTACAACTACTTGGGGACTCCGGAAAGCCGAACAAGGCTATGATGCCATTGTCTGCCACTAGCCTGGATATGCTACGTTCAAGCTGCAGCCCTGTGCCAGCTATGGCTTCAGTGGCCTTCATTTGGAATGCCCATGCACAAAGCCTCTCCATCGCGCAGCCAGGGAAGTGAAAACCATTTCATCTGCCGGCCAGCCTGTTTTTAACAGTGAGGCTTGGATGTTTTCTTGGTCATACTAATACATTCCCCACCTTATAAATTGGGGTGAGTTTTAATTCATCAGACATTTAGAAATCTTCCGCTGAAAGGTGCTATAAAATTGCAAAGTACTACTATTATTTTTGAGACTAACCAATTTATTTGAGCATGAGCTTTCGTGAGCTACAGCTCACTTCATCGGATGCATACCGTGGAAACTGCAGCAGACTTTATATATACACAGAGAATATGAAATAATACCTCCTCCCACCCCACTGTCCTGCTGGTAATAGCTTATAAGCATCCGATGAAGTGAGCTGTAGCTCACGAAAGCTCATGCTCAAATAAATTGGTTAGTCTCTAAGGTGCCACAAGTACTCCTTTTCTTTTTGCGAATACAGACTAACACGGCTGTTACTCTGAAAACTATTATTTTTGTATCCGTTATTAACAAATTGTAAATAATACTCTAATACTGCCGGCTCTTCGCTGGCTAAATTGGACTCTCACGGGTTAGAGTGGAATTCCATGGCGAAGGGAACGCTAGCCTTGTAAAACCATTTCCTCCCACTCTTAAATCAAATCATTTTGCATATATTTGTATGCCCGCACAGCCATGACATAATTGGCTGTTTCATTAACGGGGATAACAGCACATAGTGATTGTAGGTGAAGTAAAACTCCTTTATTGTGCATGGACGGCAGTCTTAGCACCATGACGACAATCTAATGATACAAAACTTGGCCGCCCTTCAGTGGCATCAGAACAATAGGTGCTGTCAGCATGACATAGCTAGGTACAAACAACGGAGAAACCAGAATGGGAAGTTACACTCTCCCTCTCTATTTATGGACACTGTGTAAGTACAATATCTTACTATTTACCAAGCAAAAGTTGTACAAAGAGAATGCTAATGACTAAGGGCCTGAGCCAATTCCCACTGAAGCCTAGTTATGGTAAAACTCCTACTGACATGGATCAGACTACATTAAAGATGTTGCATGGTAGATAAGCCTAGCAATCCCCATTGACTTCAGTGGGACTTGTAGTGTAATGAAATATTTAAATATTTATGCTTTCAAGCCCTTTACGCTTTGAAATCAATGGGCACTTGGTCTGGGTAAGGACTTGGAAAGTTTTTAGCATGAAAAATAATTGCAAAAGCTACTCCAGCACTTGAACTTGGATCCTGGAAGAACTTTACCTCTGGCCCAGCCCAAAGCTTATCCAAGTCAATGGAAAAAATTCCTACTGAATTAATTGGGCCTTGGATGGGGCCTGTAGGAAGCAATGTCTAGCTCTTGTGGTTTTCTATCAGGCACCAAGTTGTTTTAATGAAGTTTTGAATGGGGGAAAGTGGTTCAGTGGCTTTATTTGCAGTTCGCAGAGTCATATCGCTCTGCACTTAGTGCCGTGCGAGCACATTTTGCTTAGAGGCAAAATAAATAATAATAAATAAAATAATAATAATAATAATAATCTTGGACTCTAATCTAGTCTTTGGAATGGATTTGGCCATGGTCTGTGTTTTGTGGAAGTTGGAAAGTGTGGGAAATACCAACAATCAAAACATTGTGATCATTATTCCCCCCCACCCCTCCCCAAAAATGGTTGCATTCACTAACTACATTTTCTAAACAGAAATATCTTTGGGTCTGAAAGGTAGGATTGTTTTTTTTTTTCAAAATAGACAAAAATGTGATCTCATAATGTGTTCATTGACACTTTAAAAAAAAGCTGGTTTCAAGTTACAAATGAACAAAAAGGAAGTTGTTAAAAAACGAAAGTAAGTCTTGCACTCCAATAGCAAAACATCTCAGACTGGATCAGTGTGTTTTTTATTTAATAAATTTGTTTAACGAATGAGTCAGTTGGAGTTGCACACGTCAGTACCGCTCAGGATTTGGGCCTACGATTACAATTGTATGTGACATATTTTAAAGAAACGACCTGCTAGGCGGAGCCTTTGTTAGCCATGTTCCAGCCTGAAGGAACTCCCATTCCTCTATTACAAAGCCCTGAAAATAGAGACTGATGCTGGAACGGCTGGATCATCCTTAGATCTTCTGATACCGCTTTCAGACCTGACATAACGAGCAGACCAGCTCTTTGCTCTTCATCACTTTTTTGTAAAATAAACACTTCATCCAGTGTCATATGCAGTGTCATTGTAGCCATGTTGGTCCCAGGATATTAGAGAGACAAGGCGGGTGAGGTAAAATCTTTTATTGGTTCCACCTTGTATCTAGCAATGACACTCTTGAGTTAGTTTCCCAGACCTGAAGAAGAGCTCTGAGTAAGTTCGAAAACTTGTCTCTCTCACCAACAGAAGTTGGTCCAATAAAAGTTATTACCTCACCACTTCATCCAGTGTGATATATAGACAGTCCCGTTTGTGGGGAACAACTGTCTTCTTCCCTGCCAGCATCTCCAGCATTCTCCTCTCCTTCTCTTGATCACTAATTTAGGAGTTCAAGAAAACCGGAGGGAAATGGCAACCCCTTTGCCTTTAAATGGAACATGCTTCAGGGCTGTCAGCTTTTCTGTCCCAGCTGCATCCCAGACTTCAGGAGCTTCAGCGGGGCCTGCTCTGGAGTCTGTTGTGATTGCCAGGGGAGACTGTGTTGTAATAGTGGGATAGTCTCCAAGTACAGCTGAAAAATCCAAACTTGCAAAGTAATGGCTCTTGCAGTGCTGCTCTAGGATTTTTCATCCCATGTCCAGTTCTGCCAGCCTCAAGGGTACAAAAATTCAGTCAACCCTCCAAAATCATGAGACTGGTTTAAAAATCATGAGGTTTTTTTAAATTAACTAGTTCTGGGTTCTTTTTATTTGTCTTCTGGTTTTTGAGCCTTTTGGCTTCACTCTGGTCATGTTTTCTAGTCTCTCTGTAAGCATGAGGGCGAGAAACTATTTTTTTATATCAAAGTTGATATGTTCATGCAATCACTTGAATCAAGGAGCTGGGGCTTTATAAAAAAGCACCAAATATTGCAAGACTCATGATAAGCCTAAGAATGTTGGCATCACTGCTCGTCTGCAAGGGGCTTCACATGGCAATGCTCTGCAATCCCTGCAGATGTTTGTCGGGAAGGAGAGAGGACTCCACCAACAATTAAAATAGTAATAATGGGCACCATGTATTGTCAAAGTGCTGTATGCCCATCAACTAAACAGCCTTTCAGCCATACCCATGAGAGAAGTATTAGTGTCCCCACTTTAAGATTAGGGAAACTGAGGCAGAGACATTTGACTTACCCAAGGCCATGCAGAGAAGCAATGGAAGAGCAGGGATAGAACTCAGGAATTGCTGGCCTCTGAGTCCCTGAAAAAGTCTGAGGTGAAATCCTAGGTCCATTAAAGTCAATGGGAACTTTGCCATTGACTTCAAGGGGGTCAGAATTTCACTCCTGGCAATTAAGATGTGTTGAAATAATAGATTTATGACAAAGTCATGAAAAAACTCTCTTATCAGCATGCCCTAAAATTAGTGATTAAGCATCAAGATAGACTTGGTGGGAAATTATAGATCCTATTTTACAGTGTGAAAAAGGGTACTACATGGGAGACTGGAACATATAAGAGGAAAGGAAATAGGTAATCTGTAAACTGCCCCACAAGAGGCAGATTTAAGTATTCAGCGGAGATCAATATTTTTCAAACACAAACATTTTTTTCCATTGAAAAATGTCCTTTTTTTAAAAGAAACTTTCTGTAAAAAACTATTAACAGTATCAAAATTTTGGTGAAAGTTTTTATCCATATTTTATCGTCATTTTTAAAAGCACACTGGAAATTTTTCTCTTACCAAAAACTGCGTCAATAAGAAAACCTGGCTTTCGGTATAGAAAACAATGGGCATAATGATTTTAACAACAGTTAACAACAGCATGAAAAGCTTCATGAAAAACAGCTCAGATTCAAACCCTGCAAAATGGAAACATCCTTTCAACATGTTTTGTGACACTGCTGGTTTTCAACGAGCTCTAGGATTCTGCAGAATAGCTTTAGGCTTTTATTCAGCTGAATACTTTGCCTCCTGGTACACTATCATACTGCAGAAAGCCCTCTTCTGCATTCCTTTACCTGCTTCGAAAGATACAGTGACAAATAAAACAAAACACCCCCTCACATAAACAAAGCAGCAATATAGATATTTGCATAAATGCATCCCAGACTGAATAAATGACCTGTGTTACAGAAGGCATGAGCGTGTGAAGAAGCTTGTCAGCTCATGGATGCCTGGATGTCTGTCAAAGGGTGTTTGCTGCATGGATGCCTGGCATGTTGCCACCCATCGGCTTACACAATTGGAGTTTGGAATTTTAAAGAAGCTGCAAAAAAACTGAAAGCAGATGAGTGTGAAGGGGAGCAAAACGACAAAGTGCAGGTACCTCAGAGCACACTTGATTTAAGGTGATGCCCTTCACAAAGATATATATGTATGTATATACACATACACACTCTGCTGCTCTGCATTTTGTGTAGTCGCTTACACCTGTGCAAAGTGGGTGTCAAAGGCTATGTCTGAATTGGTGGAGTTTCTACACTCACTTTGCCCAAGGTGAAGGGTAGTGGAGAATCAGGACCAAATTCTCTCTCCCCACCTCTTTGTACCCTTATTCATGTGGAGCCCAATCCTGCCACACTTACTCATGCAAGTAGTTCCACTGAAGTCAAGAGGACTATTTGTTTGAGTAAGGGTTACTCATGTGAACAAGTGTTGCAGGAACAAGAATGAGAAATGTATCGAACAGTATCCCTTTGTATTTGTTGTGCTGTTGTCACACTAACAGGCACCAGGGGGGTCTGTGTCTGGACTTGACTGATCTCAAGTCTGGTGGAGCAAGAAAATCCTCTGGAGAACAATGCCAACTGTTTAAAGAGGAACAGGTATCCTGGATGGTGCCAGGACAAATTGCCAACATGCAGTACCATAAATCCAAAAAGAAAGTAAACAAGATACACAAAAATATACCCCCTTAGCAGGGTAAATCCGCATGGCTTTACTGACATCAATGGAACAACTTTGATTTACAACAGCTCCGGATCTGGCTGTGATGGTATTTGAAACATATACCAATCTCAATGTACTGAAGTAATCAGATCCTCCCCTCGCCCAACGCACTCCTTACTGTCGTAAGTAGACTGGGCTAAAAACCAGGCTTTATAGCCCTTGGCTGGGAGCTCATCAGGGGACTTTAGCCTTAAAACTTTCTTCCAGGAACCTCCCTGTTCTCCTCTGCCCTGAGGCAATCTCAGTTAGCAGTGGTGGGTCTGATCCAAACCATTTGAGAACAGAAATTGGTGTTTTATTGCTCTCAATTTTACTGGCACTAAAATCCCAGTGCTAAGTATCATTGGGGCAATACCACCCAAAAAGCCTCAATCAAGATAGGTTGCATCCAGATAAAAGTACCAACAAATACTTTGGGGGTAATGGTTAGAGCAGAGGACTGGAAGTCAAAACTCCTGTTCTACTCATGGCTGCCACTGCCTTGATTTGTGAATGTTGGCCCATCGCCTAGGTCCAGCTGTTAACCTTGGGTAAAATCAGACCACTTGTTTGTATATAGGGTGACCAGACAGCAAGTGTGAAAAATCGGGATGGGGGTGGGGGGTAATAGGAGCCTATATAAGAAAAAGACCCCAAAATTGGGACTGTCCCTATAAAATCAGGACATCTGGTCACCAGATTTGTATAAATCGAGGGGGCCTAATTTTAGGCAGGCAAGTTTGTCAATTTTGGCCCAGGTGACTTATTTAGAGTGACATGGTGGCAGACCCAGGTCTCCTGACCCCCAGTCCCCACTGCTCTAATCATGACCCTATGCTGCTTCAATCAATAACTGCAGCCAAAAATATTTGTTTGTACTTTCCTCACCCTGCACATGTGAATAGAAAATGTGTATTTAAATTCACCGTCAATTAAAGCCTGCGGTCATCAGCTATGTCCTCACTGGGTGGTTAGTCAAAAGGGAATACTGTCAGGGGCTGACTGGCTCCTTCTGCTGCACCTTCCACCCCCTGAGTTAGTCCATTAGATATGCAGAGTCCTGCACTTAGGATGGAAGAATCCCATGCACTGCTACAGGCTGGGGACTGACTGGAAAGAAGTTCTGCAGAAAAGGACCTGGGGATTACAGTGGATGAGAAGCTGGATATAAGTCAACAGTGTGCCCTTGTTGCCAAGAAGGCTAACAGCATATTGGGCTGCATTAATAGGAGCACTGCCAGCAGATCGAGGGAAGTGATTATTCCCCTCTATTCAGCACTGGTGACATCACATCTGTAGTATTGCGTTCAGTTTTGGGGCCCCCACTACAGAAAGGATGTGGACAAATTGGAGAGAGTCCAGAGGAGGGCAATGAAAATGATTAGGGGGCTGGGTCACATGACTTATGATGAGTGGCTGAGGGAACTGGGGTTATTTAGTCTGCAGAAGAGTGTAGGAGGATTTGACAGCAGCCTTCAACTACCTGAAGGGGGGTTCCAAACAGGATGGAGCTTGGCTGTTCTCAGTGGTGGCAGATGACAGGACAAGGAGCAATGGTTTCAAGTTGCAGTGGTGGAGGTCTAGATTGGATTTAGGAAACACTATTTCACGAGGAGGGTGGTGAAGCACTGGAATAGGTTACCTAGGGAGGTGGTGGAATCTCCATCCTTAGAGGTTTTTAAGGCCCGGCTTGACAAAGCCCTGGCTGGGATGATTTAGTTGGGGTTGGTCCTGCTTTGAGCAGGGGGTTGGACTAGATGACCTCCTGAGGTCCCTTCCAACTCTAATCTTCTATGATTCTATTATATGGGGGAGGGGGAATGTTGATTTACCTCATTTCATGGACTTTTTGAATGTCACTTTCTCATTATGACATAACACCAAACCATAATGAGGATTAGCCACCCACTTCTATAAGCCTATTATAGGCTTATGCATGTTGTTATAGCTTAGCTTTAGACAGCATTTATTTTAATGAGTAGGAGGCTGATGTCATATACAACTACAGCAGCCGTGAGTGTGTTGTGACAAGTTATCCCCAACAAGTGAAGATTAATGCCTTACACAGAATTAAGCGATTACAGACATTTATACAACGATGCTATTAAAATATGAATGCCAGATATATTCGTGAAATTAACAGCTGATGGTATTCTGGTGAAATAAAAGCATCAATAATATTGTAGAACTATGCATTTAGGGCCCACTACAAATAACCAATGCTAGGCGAATATTAATATAAACACATGGTGGTAATCTTCATATAATAGGTTACATTTATTATGCATCTCTGGCTGCCTCACCTGCACCCTGCCTATGAATGCATCTGTGCTGGGACTTACTCGACCACTTGAATCTATGAACAGATTCAAACTGCTGCCATTAAAACAATAAACCAACCAAGCAAAACAGCTGGCCAAGCAATTAAGCAAAACAGCTAAACATGTTATCACATGTTGTGAGGGGAAAAAGACTTCCCCTCAGATCACACACTTCTGAGGTGCAGGGTGGGCTGAATTTAGTTCTACACCAGTGACAGATTCAGGGTCTAATAGCTTGTGACCGATCGGCTCCAGCAATGGGATTTATAGCATCGGATTGAGGAGAGCCCCACGAGAAGACAAAGTTCAGTATTTCTTGGTTTAAATTGTGAACTGAGGTGAAGTCAGGAGGTGCAGTTGGATGAACAGAGAGCCTCTTCAGACCTTGTTTCTAAACTGGACCAGCCATACCCCCAAAAACCTTTTGTAGTTTTGAGTATTAATTTTTTTCATCTCTTGAAACAAAATAAATGGTGTCCTCTTCCAATATTATTGAACAAAACTGAATGTGTCCAGCATCCAGATGGACAAAAACATCCCCCCCACAGGCTGAACCTGGCCTCACAAAACATGTGGGGTACAGTTGCTTTTGTTGAACACGGTGTGGGGACTAGCTGACCTCTTGAAGTCCCTTCCAGCCCTACGTTTCTATGATTCTGCCTGGTCTATCACTTTGACTCCTTGTGGAGCAGGATCCAAGTCTGTATATTCTGGAGAATACTGTCTATATATACTTACCCAGGGCCATTCTGAGGGTTTGAAGATGTGGGTCTGGGAAGGATTGATACCTCTGGAGAAATAATGTATCAATTTAATATTCCCCTGCTGTATTTTTTCAGCTATACCTGCACGTTATGTGACTACAGAGTTTTCAAACAGCTATATCATAACAGTCTGTTGCAAGTGTATTGGGTGTTTCAGTTTGCCAGACCTGTCATAATAAATTAATTACAGGATGTTGCAGAAATGGCTAAGTTCCAGCAGCATCTTGCACAGTTTAATATAGCCCCATTTCCCCATTTCAATGTATTTGTGGTTAGATAAATCCTCAGAAAATTTACAGCTGCTGCAGACTAGTTTGTTACCCTCCCTGCCTGTGCAGGAGATAGGAGGGTAACAAGAATTTGATGTCTTCTCAGTGCATAGATTTTACTGATATTTCTTTACCGGTGTGGAAACTTTTTTCCGCTAAAAGTGGCATCTGCAGTTTCTACTGAATATTCACCTCTGAGCATTAGACAGGAATTGTAAAACTGGTTGGCCACAGCCGACCCTAGTGCAAAGAGCACAGTGACAAAACATAGGTGGCGGGAGTTTGTCAGATGAAATACAAAGTTGCCATCCACATCTGTCAGAGCGAAATGGAAATGCAGCCTTTTGAACCTGAAGGATCGCCAAGTAACATGTAAACCATAGCCCCTCATTCTGAAGCTTTCCAGCCACGGCGAACCCTGCTCACACATTGATTCCCCCCGATTTCAATGGGCTTCTCCTTGGACACAGGGGTCTGCTCACACAGAGTAGCTTGCATGGTCGGGGGGACATGTCAGGGACAGGGCTGTGGCACCACACCATCAGCAGTTACTGGCGGCACCCATCGAAGTTATGACAGGTGCCTCTCCAGGGCCTGGAGCAGCCTAGGAGTGGGAGGGCACAAAGCCACCACAGCCCCTTCCCCCCTGGCCTGAGAGTTCCATGCTGAGCCTCTTAGAGGCCCGGCCCAGAATCTCCCTCTTGGTTTCTAAGGTTTAGTCTGAAGGACCCCAGTAAATAACATGGAACTCAGCGTACACACCAGAGAAGGATGAAGAGCTTGGTAGGATGATTAAAAGGTCTTAGCTCCGAAAGATTAAAACACATGACGGAAGCCACCAAAGCTCTGTTATAATGAGCCTTTCCACTCTCTCCTGTTCCTTCTTCTAAAGCTCCAATTCCTAGTTGCTACATTCTCCTAAATCTGCCCCAGACAGCAGTTTTCTTCTCAAGCTGCTCATTTACTTCTTTCAAACCTCCTCTCCCTTTTATTCCTTATGCTCAGTAGTTCTGTTCCAAATGCACACATTGCCACTTTTAAGCAATACAAACCTTTGAATTGATGCAGTATGTTTTTACAGGCACAGTTGCACATCCATAAATTATTTCCTCCAAAACATTCTGGGTCGTTTTAGGACAGAATGCTAAGCAAAAAAGGTGAAAGACCTGAAAATTAACCTCTCATCTCCTTTAACATTCAGCAAATGCTTCTCATTTTTCCCTCACTTCCAGACTACTACAAGTACTTTTTTTAAGACTGTACGATATGCATGGAAAGCGTGCCCAGTTTTATACTTTGTTACGGAGGTAACTTTTTCTGGCACTCTAGGTTACCCCTTCAATTGGAGAGAGTATGTATTTTATAAAATGAATAGTTAGGATAAGCACTAACTCGGCCTTTAAGTCAATGGTGGAAAACTAATTAAGCTGTTACATCAGCCCTGTGGAAAACTGAAACAGTTTAGTTGGGGATTCAATTTAAAAATTATAGCGGCTTTGTTTTAAGAAGTTGGAGGCAGTACACTTTTAAAAATATAATCCTACAGTACAACTAGGACTGTACTAACACCCATTGTACTTGGAGAGGAAACTTTGAACAGGCATACACGCTAACGCAAAGGTAAGTATGAAACTGAAGTTCATACTAATTTCACAGATGCTAGAAAAGAATCATTTAAAAAAAAAAAACTTCTGTGTTTACCAAACAAGTGTTTTTGCTTTAGCTTGTTCCCGCCTTAGATGAAGTATTTCCTATTCACCTTAGTAATTAGAGCAGAAAGATGTGGTGAATGAAGTGCCTCATTATCAAGTTTGCCTCCATGGTCTCTGCAGAATGGCTACCATGCCGGCTATTTTTCATAGCTGTCTGCTTTTGCTTGTGTCGGACCATTGTTAACCCTAAATGATACTGACATTCAATTCTTCATCAGACAATCAGGTCCAGCCGGCAGATTTAGTTCACTAGTCAGAGACTTTCAATTGTCATATTCTTCTGTGTTCTCATTAGCCCTTGTTTGACTGTGATCCATTGCCTATTGCCTTTTGAGTTAAGTGATGCTACAAATATACAACTTGTGTTTTATGATGTCCATTCCTTAAAACATTAAAAGAAAAAAGAAATGCAAGCTGATGGTTATGGGGGAATGCAAGGAAAAAATGAGTCGTCTCTTCCTTTCCATTTTAATTGTTCACATTTGTGTATTGTTCAACATGTCTTTGCTGAACCACACATACATGTTACAGATGGAGAAATGTATGTATCCACACAAAAACATATACAATAAAACCCCAAAACAACAAACCACTATACTCTCACTGGCCAGGTAGTTATAAACTTCTGTAATGTTTCATCTCCTTGTATAGATTTCTACCTGCTTTGTTCCACCAGTGATCGCCATTGTCATTATTCCACTGACACTATTTGTGCCACTAGATCAAAGTTAAGTCTGTGTTTCCTGTAGAAACCCCTCATTATAACGCTGCCACTCTGGGCTGTAACTTAGTGAACAAGGTTTCAGCTCACTCACATTTGGGATGTTTAATGTGCAGCGCTAAAAAAAAATAAGGAGAGGGGAAAATGTTCAGATCATGTGTGCAGTATGCATTCTCAACCCTTCCCCCCCCCCTTAAATTAAAATTTCATCCCTCTAAATGTCTAGAAAGTTGCCACCAAGCGTGTGAAGTTCACCATTTTTAACAACTTTTTATGCGTGTGCTGCATTATCATGAAAAAGGCACCATGCTACACAAGGACACAAAGTTTCATTTCCAAGATTAGTTTACTAAACCATCCCCTTGCTACTACAAATTGACTTGACAAATAGAAAACTTATTCTTTTATGCTTGTTTGTATATTTAAAATAATCTGAATGCCGGTGGGGAAAAAAGCGTTGCCATTTCTCAGACTTCAACACCACTGAAAAGAAAAATGAGATTTTTTAAAATGAATGCATTGGCTACATTTCTAAACACAGGTAAAAACTACAAGTCCTTGATATTATCTCCTGATATGTACTAGTTTAAAAGGTTAATAATAATCTTAATCTGACTCTCCTAATTTGGATATTGAAAATGGCTCAGAAGTGTTGTTTTGTTAAATCCAGATCTTTGTTCTTTCTCATTTCCTCTGAAGTAAATGCAGTTCACTCTAACACTGCACTGAAGGAATACAAAGCAGTAAAAGAACCTAACCTTCATGAGGCAGGGAGAAAAGGATAATGCAAATAAAGCCAGTGATTCTGTAATAATGAGAATAGTAACAAAACAGTTTTTAAAAGTATATTTCCAACTCCATAAATTTTCATGTTGGGTCTTTTATTGGATTTTTCCGCTTAACTGTGATTTGGAACCATGCCTTGGAAGACACGTCTTCTGCCTCTCCTCTCTCAATTTGGAAAGTGTGGCAAAGCAGCTCTGTTTAGCTTCAGAGCAGTGAACATAATTGGAGCCCGAGTTCCAAGCATGAAAGGAGGCACTGTGCCTTTGATTAGAACTACCATTTCTCTCTGGTGTGTATCTGAAGTGTTATTTTTATCTTCAGCATCCACAATGCCAAATCAACATTTTACTAGGCTTTCCAAAGGAGCACCCAGCTCTTGGCTACTGCTCTGCTCACCCTTACATCAGTGGTGTAGCCTGATGTCATGCTTTGCCCTTATCTTTAAATGTGACCAATGACATTTTTAAAGTCAGAAGATGCTGACATTTTCCTTTCATAAAGCATTAAATCCCACACACCTCACTGAAGTGGCAGCTGGGCTGTATTTCAACAGCAGCTTGACAAGAAGCCAGGCTAAAATATTAAGCAGTTTCACTACACAGGAATAATATGCTTTTATAATATATGGCTAGGGAAACACACACATAGGAGTTCATTATCACCCCAGTGCACACATGTAACTCCTGTTTAGGATAATATGGGATTTGCATACACACACACACACACACACACACTGGGCAAACAGAGCATTTAACAATGCCCCTGAACAAAGGATTTTTTCCTGAGGAGTTTTACCCAACCGAAACATGTTTACATATTTTATGCCTTCAAAACATGTGCAGGGATGACACTATAATATATGGCAACTAGTCCTTTGCATCTGGGTGCATTTCACACATCAGTGCTCAACATGGTTATTCTCACTTCTTTTTTTAATGGAATCAAGTGCCCTGTCTACTAAATAAGGGTTTTCTAATTTTATATTATTTATTGCTTCGGAGGGGGAGGGGGAAGATTTTCCTAGCAGAGTAAAAATAAACTGGACACCATCAGTCAGAAAAAATACCAGCATTAACTGATGGAAAGTATTTCATTTAATGTCAAATGTAAAATGATAGTATTGTAAGAAGTTATTGAAATAATTAATAATGGTTCACAACATAGTGCCATTATTTTCAAAAATAGATAAACTAAACATATAAAGGAAATAAATACTACACACAGCATAAAATAAACTACCCATTTTGATATGAAACCTTTCTTCAAAATAAAGTAAAATATATTTGGCAATGCTGCTCTCAGTGCAGCAAAAACTGAGTTTTACAAAGTTTTAGTGCACATTTATAGATGTATAAAAAGCCTTCATTTTAAAAATCAATATACCAAAAAGATGAAGTTTCCAATCCTTACTCATGTTGGTGAGCCTTATTTACAAGTTGTTCCACTGAAGTCAATTTACTTGCATGAGTAGGTGTTCACCAATAAAAACAAGGGTTGCAAAATCTAGTCCAAAGTGAATACTCAACAAAAGGAAGACATAAAAAGCATGTTTTCATGTAGACCCGTGTAAGATTCTTTCAGAGTGGTCACATGCTACATACAGAATACTGTCTGTCTTTTTACTTGCAAAAAAATCAAAATTGCTAACACAAAACCTTCTATTGTGGTCAAGCTTATTTAATTTTAGGTCACAGAGTACTAACAACTTTGGACTTCAGTCTACCACCTTTGCTCATGCTCAAAAATGGCCTGGATCCAACGCCCATTGAAGTCAATGGGAATTTTTCCCAGTAAAATTCTAGTCAGCATGAGAAAGGTAGCAGAATCGGGATTTAGATTATTTCAGAATGCATCTGTAAATGCTGCTTTTGGGAAATATGAGAGCCAAACTTCAGGCTTGAACTGTCCAGGAGCCCAATCCTGTGAACTGCTGGATACTCAAATTTCGTTAACATCAGTAAGAGCTGGAGGTGCCAGGTTCCTTGCAGAATTAGGCTCTATATGACATGGCATGTCTTGAGAGGAGTATGGGGGAATTTTGTGTTTGTGTCTATGTTTAATGTTTTGGTTTTCAATGTTTTTTTATCCTGAAAGTGAGATCATCATTTCAGCATAAATCCCATTCAAATCCATTTTTTTGCATACAATATTCTGAATGCGACACCTATATCTGGAGTTAAATGATGACTACACTTCAACTGTCAGGCTCAAAGGCAACATTTGTCTTTCCACTTGCACTTGAGCTTTTCACTGCTCTTTTCTTCTTCTTCAGTTCTAACCCATGTGTTCTAGGATTATTTTCAGTGCTGTTAGTGGTAATTGATGATGCAAGGGTGTCAAGAGCCATTACATTTGGCTGACTCTCTATTGTTTCATTCTTCAGTATCCTTTTCTTCTTCTTCGTAATTCTATTGGGGGAGGGGGAGAGAAGGAGGATAAGAAACATACAGAATTAGCTAAAGTTTAGAGCTATTTCCAACCACAGCTGACATGCTAAAACAATTGTCTGCCTTTCCCCCTTGAGTATAGTGGTGAAACAGCTGTAAGTACTACTTTGCTACTGCAGAACCAAAACAGACAAAAGCACTAGAACCAAGTATGGTAGTCTCTATTCCAAATCCATTGCAACATATGTTCTAACTGTCCTGTTTGATGACAGCTGCCCATGATTTTTAAAACTAACTAGAGCCTTGAGTAATCAATAAGTTTAATTATTTTAAAAGTGTCAAATTACCAATCCTCTGGCCCCCTCCAAAGAGCCATTACAGAATATTGGTCATCCTCCAACTTTGATTTCCACAATATTCCAGTCAAAGAGAGATTCCCGGTTTATTTATTCATTCACCCACTCTAGGAAAATCATGCAGAGTGGAATAACTCATCTGGTCATTTTAAGTATCTGAACTAGGACGTATTTACAGAAATACAAGCTGCTTTCATGTCCACTAATGTACTGGGCACTTCACATAAGCACCAAACACACCATGAATCAAGCCAGTTTTCTTATGTACCCTCCCCAACTGCTGCCACCCAATTACGGGTTGCGATGGCCATCTGCAGACCCGCAAATGGAGCAGGAATTTGAGTGCATTGTAGTGCTGCAACCCTCATCAAGGCAACGTCATGGACCCTCTGTTCTGGGCAGAAGTTGAGGTAACCTTACTTAAATAATGACTTAGTTTAGACTGTAAGTTCTTTGGGTCAGGGACCACCTCTTTGATCTGTGTTTGCATAGTGCTCAGCATTATGGGGTATGACCAGGTCTCCAAGTGCTACCACAGTACAAATGAATAAATAATAAGCGTGGATGACTGAAGTCCAAAGCACATAAAGAGCTTCATGTAGCTGCCCTGGAGGTTGCAAGGCAGAACAATAGTTGATGTTGGTGATACTGCTTTAGTGCAATAAGCTTTCATATGCAAGCCCTTCAAATGGTAATCTTGCTAAAGAAATGAAGGTTATTCTCCTGTAAACGCAGTTCTTTTGAGATGGACTGTGCACATCCACACCCCGGGATGTGCTAGCAGTGCAGCTCCGAGCACAGGTGCTGACTTTTGTTTTTGCCAGTGGGTACTTTCCACCTTCCGGTTCACTGTGCGCCATGTATATGCTCCTGCCACCAACTGGTGTCTTGTGGGTGCTCAGCACTCCCTTTTTTTTTTTCAATGGGTACTTGAGCCCCAGAGCACCCAAAGAGTCGATGCCTATGGCTCTGAGCACGAAATATTTGACAGCAGTGCCTCGTGGAGCGCCCTCACCGTCACTGATCCTGAACATTCTGAGCAGGAGGCTATAAAAAAGGGGCAAGGCATTCTGGCCACCACAACTCTTTGTACCACCTCCTCGTCAGGTCCAAGATTACATTAGGACTTTGGAGAAAATAGGAAGGTAGGCAGGGACTGTGAATGTGCAGGGTCCATCTTTAAGATCTCTAGTTCCAGGTGAGTGACCTTCATTTTTAACTCTTCTTCAAGTGGCCTGTGTACATCCCCACTCATGGAATAATTTGATATGCAGTTCTGACGTGTGCGGAAGGTGGGACGTGGAGTCCTAATTAAATAATGACTGAAGTACCATTGTACCAAAGTGAGCATCTGAATGGGAGGCTGGGTCTACTGCATAATGTTTTGTAAATATGTGGATAGAATTCCATGTAACATATCTTCACACTCCTGCAATTGAGAGCTGAAATCGAAGCCACTGTGACTAACAGTTCATGAAACTGAATGGCATCTTCTGATAGGGAAGATGCCGGAGCAACTTCTACGTTATCAGGAGAGGTCTCATCAGCAGGCTCTAGATGTGTGTCCTGGAATTCCATGGGTCCCATTGGTTCTTTCTCTGAAAGGGTTTCTGGGACTACTGATGGAAGGGGATCCTATAGCCCAGTGACGCAGATTGATATGGGAGCAGAAGATTCAATGTATGACGCTTCCCCTGACCTATATGAGGGGACTGATCCCTGTAAGGACAAATGTGTTCACTATCCCCATAACACCTAGGTGAGAACCAGTAAGGTCATCTGGCACAAGGAGGGAATTGCCAGTCCTGCCAATATTTTGCTTCAGGTTCCTTATCATAGTACTTACTAGGGTAAGAGCATGGTCTGTATCTATGTGAACTGTGTAGAGCATCAGTGTAGCATTTGCCCTGATATGCTTTCTTGGGAACCGCAGTGGTAATTTAACCTGTCTGTCACAATCTAATTCTACAATGTTACTACAATGTTAGACTGAGGATCTGATATCTGTTGATGGCACCAAGGAGTCAGAACCAAGATCCAGAACGGATATTGTTGTTGCATTAGTGGCATGACACTTCTATAGGCATTTTCACTGTGCCATAGCCTTAACCTTTCGCCCCAGGTGTTTTCACAACTGACCAAAGGATCCAAGAGGGATCTGGAATGGTGCTCAGCCCTGCTAACAGGTGCCATATCTCACACCATAATCTTATCTGGAACAGAGGTGCTGGATGTGAAGGGGTGCTCCCACTAGGACTGGCTCTGCTAACACATATGGGGTTCCATTTGTGTCTTGAACTGGGATCTGATGGCTTAGGATCCTTTGGTACTGAAGGTTTTGCTGTCACTCAAGGAGCAGAGGACATTACTCAGCAGCATCTTGAGCTTTTTATTGCCTGAGGGGGTAGGGGCTGACACGGGCCTCTCTGCACTCACAGAGGTGGGTAGGGTTTGGCTGCTAGGGCCTCCTGAAGTACTAAGGCTTGGTGCTGGCTCTGACGCTCTTTGTGAGCTCTTGGGATGAAGGTGCTGCAGACTGCGCACCATGCAGGAGAGCATTCCTTCCCCTAAGCAAGCCAGACGCCTGGTATGGGCATCCAAAGTGGGAATACAGCACGACAAGTGGCACAACTCTTAAACCCTGGTCTCTTCATCTTCAGATCTGCCATGGATACCTGAACTGAGGCGTTGGTTCTAATAAACACTAAAAAAAGAAATACTCTTAATAAAGAAAACGAATAAGCTAAAATTTCTAATATTAATCCTAACTAAAAAAAAAAAAATCTAAGGAAGGCACCAAGTCCTCAAAGAGGATGGATCAATCTGGAGAGGTTCTTGGTCTTTCTGCTTCTGTGTTTGGAAGGAACTGAGGTGGCTGGAGTGCCATGACTCCTTTTAATAGCGTCCCTCTCAGAATATTCAGGAACAGTGAAGGCAGGAGAGGAGGGGGCATAAGAGCACTCTGGAGGAAACTTATGAAATGTTCCACCACCAGGAGCTGTACTCCAGAGCATCCCATGAGTGGGAAAGTGCAGGAGCTAGTCGAAGAACAATTAGAAATGCATGAATGACATCATCCTTCCATACTGTCTCAACAAGGTAGGCACTGCTGTCTTAAGAAATCATGAATCTTGGCATCCAGTCCAGATCATGTATTTTCAAGGACTCTGACCCACAGATCAATCTCCTGAATCCTGCCTGTGTTTTTATCTCTCATGGCTGAACTCTTGTCTAAGACATGAATTTGTGTGTGGAATAACGTCACAATCTCTTTCTTTGCAGCTATATTTACATGCACAACTGGCTGCTTTCCTGTTTCTTTCAAGATGGCACAGGAACTTGAGAAGAATGTTGTTTTAGGCTCAAAAGCAGCTCTCCCCATGATGTCAGAAAAGGCAAAAAGAAAAGGAGTACTTGTGGCACCTTAGAGACTAACAAATTTATGAGAGCACAAGCTTTCGTGAGCTACAGCTCACTTCATCAGATGCATGCAGTGGAAAATACAGTGGGGAGATTTTATATACACAGAAAACATGAAACAATGGGTGTTACCATACGCACTGTAACAAGAGTGATCAGGAAAGGTGAGCTATTACCAGCAAGAGAGTGGGTGGCGGGGGACCTTTGAAATCATGGTGGAATTCCTCAAGGGCTTTTTTTCCATGGGTCCAGATGATGAAGATGTCATCAATGTAGCGCAAGTAGAGTAGGGGCATTAGGGGACGAGAGCTGAGGAAGTGTTGTTCTAAGTCAGCCATAAAAATGTTGGCATACTGTGGGGCCATGCGGGTACCCATAGCAGTGCCGCTGATTTTGTAGTCCTACCAAGACTACAAAAAGAAGGATTCTGGGTGGACTCCTCCTGAAGGTCGAAACAGAGTGGATTTCTACATAGAGTGCTTCCGCCGACATGCACAGGCTGAAATTGTGGAAAAGCAGCATCACTTGCCCCATAACCTCAGCCGTGCAGAACACAATGCCATCCACAGCCTCAGAAAAAACTCTGACATCATAATCAAAAAGGCTGACAAAGAAGGTGCTGTCGTCATCATGAATAGGTCGGAATATGAACAAGAGGCTGCTCAGCGGCTCTCAAACACCACTTTCTACAAGCCATTACCCTCTGATCCCACTAAGGGTTACCAAAAGAAACTACACCATCTGCTCAAGAAACTCCCTGAAAAAGCACAAGAACAAATCCTCACAGACACACCCCTAGAGCCCCGACCAGGGGTATTCTATCTGCTACCCAAGATCCATAAACCTGGAAATCCTGGAAGCCCCATCATCTCAGGCATTGGCACCCTGACAGCAGAATTAGTCACATAAACACCACCCTATACCGGAAACCTACTGACCGCTAAACTTACCTACATGCCTCCAGCTTTCATCCAGACTACACCACATGATCCATTGTCTACAGCCAAGCTCTACGATACAACCGCATGTGCTCCAACCCCTCAGACAGAGACAAACACCTACAAGATCTCTATCAAGCGTTCTTACAACTACAATACCCACCTGCTGAAGTGAAGAAACAGATTGACAGAGCCAGAAGAGTACCCAGAAGTTACCTACTACAGGACAGGCCCAACAAAGAAAATAACAGAATGCCACTAGCCATCACCTTCAGCCCCCAACTAAAACCTCTCCAACGCATCATCAAGAATCTACAACCTATCCTGAAGGATGACCCATCACTCTCACAGATCTTGGGAGACAGGCCAGTCCTTGCTTACAGACAGCCCCCCAACCTGAAGCAAATACTCACCAGCAGCCACACACCACACAATAAAAACACTAACCCAGGAACCTATCCTTGCAACAAAGCCCGTTGCCAACTGTGTCCACATATCTATTCAGAGGACACCATCATAGGGCCTAATCACATCAGCCACACTATCAGAGGCTTGTTCACCTGCGCATCTACCAATGTGATATATGCCATCATGTGCCAGCAGTGCCCCTCTGCCATGTACATTGGCCAAACTGGACAGTCTCTACGTAAAAGAATGAATGGATCCAAATCAGACATCAAGAATTATAACATTCAAAAACCAGTCGGAGAACACTTCAATCTCTTTGGTCACTCGATTACAGGTGGGTAGAAAGCTGGCTAGATTGTCGGGCTCAACGGGTAGTGATCAATGGCTCCATGTCTAGTTGGCAGCCGGTATCAAGTGGTGTGCCCCAAGGGTCGGTCCTGGGGCCGGTTTTGTTCAATATCTTCATAAATGATCTGGAGGATGGTGTGGATTGCACTCTCAGCAAATTTGCGGATGATACTAAACTGGGAGGAGTGGTAGATACGCTGGAGGGGAGGGATAGGATACAGAAGGACCTAGACAAATTGGAGGATTGGGCCAAAAGAAATCTGATGAGGTTCAATAAGGATAAGTGCAGGGTCCTGCACTTAGGACGGAAGAACCCAATGCACAGCTACAGACTAGGGACCGAATGTCTAGGCAGCAGTTCTGCGGAAAAGGACCTAGGGGTGACAGTGGACGAGAAGCTGGATATGAGTCAGCAGTGTGCCCTTGTTGCCAAGAAGGCCAATGGCATTTTGGGATGTATAAGTAGGGGCATAGCGAGCAGATCGAGGGACGTGATCGTTCCCCTCTATTCGACATTGGTGAGGCCTCATCTGGAGTACTGTGTCCAGTTTTGGGCCCCACACTTCAAGAAGGATGTGGATAAATTGGAGAGAGTCCAGCGAAGGGCAACAAAAATGATTAGGGGTCTGGAACATATGAGTTATGAGGAGAGGCTGAGGGAGCTGGGATTGTTTAGCCTGCAGAAGAGAAGAATGAGGGGGGATTTGATAGCTGCTTTCAACTACCTGAAAGGGGGTTCCAAAGAGGATGGCTCTAGACTGTTCTCAATGGTATCAGATGACAGAACGAGGAGTAATGGTCTCAAGTTACAGTGGGGGAGGTTTAGATTGGATATTAGGAAAAACTTTTTCACTAAGAGGGTAGTGAAACACTGGAATGCGTTACCTAGGGAGGTGGTAGAATCTCCTTCCTTAGAGGTTTTTAAGGTCAGGCTTGACAAAGCCCTGGCTGGGATGATTTAACTGGGAATTGGTCCTGCTTTGAGCAGGGGGTTGGACTAGATGACCTTCTGGGGTCCCTTCCAACCCTTATATTCTATGATTCTATGATTCTACAGACCTAAAAGTGGCAATTCTTCAATAAAAAAACTTCAAAAACAGACTCCAATGAGAGACTGCTGAATTGGAATTAATTTGCAAACTGGATACAAATAATTTAGGTTTGTATAAAGACTGGGAATAGATGTGTCATTACACAAAGTAAAACTATTTCCCCATGTTTATTTCCCCTCCTACTGTTCTTGTAAAGTGCTGGAAATGGCCCACCTTGATTATCACTACAAAAGGTCCCCCCCCCCGCCCCGCTCTCCTGCTGGTAATAGCTCACCTTTCCTGATCACTCTCATTACAGTGTGTATCGTAACACCCATTGTTTCATGTTCTCTGTGTATATAAAATCTCCCCACTGTATTTTCCATTGCATGCATCCGATGAAGTGAGCTGTAGCTCATGAAAGCTCATGCTCAAATAAATTTGTTAGTCTAAGGTGCCACAAGTCCTCCTTTTCTTTTTACGGATACAGACTAACACGGCTGCTACTCTGAAACCTGTTAGAAAAGGCAAAACATCAGGAAGAAAACTAAAGGTTTAAAAAAACCCTAATGTGTCCCAGAGAAACTAGCACTGTACAAAACTTGCCTGCTCATTTTTTAATGTAATCCCCTTCCCTTCTAAATTAGCTCCTTCCTGTCAAGGTGTAGCAGCAGATTTTGAGCCGGAGTGTCTCTCCCACTCCTATTATCACGTTCAAATGGCCTCAGCATCCTTAAAGCCTGAGAACTAACCCTCTCTGCAGCACTGCTGCCTGCCCAAACAGGACAGTAATGACACAGAATCACAGAACTGGAAGTGACCTTGTGCAGTCATCTAGTCCAGTCCCTTGCACTCAAGGCAGGACTAAGTATTATCTAGACCGTCCCTGACAGGTGTTTGTCCAACCTGCTCTTAAAAATCCCCAATGATGGAGATTCCACAATCTCCCCTAGGCAAATTATGCCAGTGCTTAACCAACCTGACAGCTAGGAAGTTTTTCCTAATGTCCAAACTAAACAGCTCTTGCTGCAATTTAAGCCCATTGCTTCTTGTCCTAGCCTCAGAGGTTAAGATTAACAATTTTTCTCCCTCCTCCTTATAACAACCTTTTATGTACTTGAAAACTGTTATATCCCCTCTCAGTCTTCTCTTCTCCAGACTAAACAAACCCAGTTTTTTCAGTCTTCTCTCATAGGTCATGTTTTCTAGACCTTTAATCATTTTTGTTGCTCTTCTCTGGACTTTCTCCAATTTGTCCACATTCCTGAAATGTGGCACCCAGAACTGGACACAATGCTCCAGTTGAGGCCTAATAAGCGTTGAGTAGAGCATAATTACTACTTCTCGTGTCTTGCTTACAATACTCCTGCTAATACATCCTGAAATGATGAGGTTTCCTTTTTTTGCAACAGCGTTCCACTGCTGACTCATATTTAGCTTGTGATCCACTATACCCCCAGATCCCTTTCCGCAGTACTCCCTCCTACGCAGTCATTTCCCATTTAGTATGTGTGCAACTGATTGTTCCTTCCTAAGTGGAGTACTTTGCATTTGTCCTTATTGAATTTCATCCTATTTACTTCAGACCATTTCTCCGGTTTGTCCAGATCATTTTGTATTTTAATCCTATCCTCCAAAACACTTGCAACCCCTCCCAGCTTAGTATCATCCGCAAACTTCATAAGTGTACTCTCTATGCCATTATCTAAATCATTGATGAAGATATTGAACAGAACCGGACCCAGAACTGATCCCTGCAGGACCCCACTCATTATGACCTTCCAGCATGACTGTGAACCACTAATATCTACTCTCTGGGAATGATTTTCCAACCAGTTATGCACCCACCTTATAGTAGCTCCATCTAGGTTGTATTTCCCTAGTTTGTTTATGAGAAGATCATGTGAGACAGTATCAAAAGCTTTACTGAAGTCAAGATATACCACACCTACCACTTCCCCCCCACAAGGCTTGTTACTCTGTCAAAGAAAGCTGTCAGGTTGGTTTAACACGATTTGTTCTTGACAAATCCATGCTGACTGTTATTTATCCCCTTATTATCTTCTAGGTGTTTGCAAATTGATTTCTTAATTATTTGCTCCATTATCTTTCTGGGTACAGAAGTTAAGCTGACTGGTCTGTAATTCCCCCAGTTATCCTCATTTCCCTTTTTATAGATGGACAGTATATTTGCCCTTTTCCAGTCTTCTGGAATGTCTTCCGTCCTCCATGACTTTTCAAAGATAATTGCTAATGGCTCAGATATCTCCTCAGTCAGCTCCTTGAGTATTCTAGGATGCATTTAATCAGGCCCTGGTGATTTGAAGACATCTAACTTTAAGTAATTTTTGACTTGTTCTTTCCCTATTTTAGATTCTGATCCTACCTCATTTTCACTGGCATTCACTATGTTAGACGTCCAATCGCCACCAACATTCTTGGTGAAAACCGAAACAAAGAAGTCATTACGCACCCCTGCCATTTCCACATTTTCTGTTATTGTCTTTCCCCCCTCACTGAGTAGCATGCCCTTCAGTCCCTCTCATGTTTGGAGTGGCATCTCTGTGACATGCCTACTCCCTGCTGCGCAGGAAGAGAGACTGCTAGAATTTAAAGTCTGATGACTCAGGCATCCAACACCTTTCTGAACTGCAGCTGAAAGGTTTCTTCGGCCTGGTCTACACTGGGGGGGGGAATCAATCTAAGTTACGTAGCTGAAGTCGACGTAGTTAGACCTACTCACCATGGTGTCTTCACTGCGGTGAGACGACTGCTGCTGCTCCCCCGTCGACTCTGCTTGCGCCTCTCACGGCGGTGGAGTGCAGGAGTCGACGGGAGAGCGCTCGGGGATCGAGTTATCGCATCTAGACTAGATGCGATAAATCGACCCCCGCTGAATCAATCGCTGCCCGCCGATCCGGCGGGTAGTATACACATACCCTTAGGCTTTTTATTTCCCTCATATGATCCAGCATCTGAACCAGATTGCTAATGTGACCCTACTCTCATGATGTGTTTACTTCTCTTTTAAATGAACATTTTATACCTAGTAATGCCCCCCAAACCCTGAATTAGATCATATTCTTTGTGAATTCCATATTTCATAAATCCCTGGTCCTACACTACTCTGCAGATGCTAAAAAAAAAAAAATCACCTTTGCTGAATTTTTAACTATGCAGTCCTGTCATACCATGGTCCGAGTCCTGTCTTTAAAAAACTGTATCAAGTTTGTTTGTACTCCTCCTAAACCATGTATTTTCTTCTTGAACACAATCCTTTTAATACAATTATGCTCAAAATGCAACCTCATATTGTGTCACGGTGCAGTTGTACAGCCCCTTTTCTTATGGCACATGAGTGTTAAGCAAACTTTCCCTTAACCATTTATTTCTGAATATAGACACAAAGATGGAGCCCTACCAATGACGGTTTTGAGACATGGTTAAAATTAGAGATAAAAAACCATCTCTAACACTCAAGCATAGGTTATTATATGATCAGCTCTCCCTTTCAGTAGGTGGTTTGCATTTATGTATCGGCTAAAAAAGTTAATGACAAGGAACATAAGTATTTTCTAGGTATTCTTCAAAAATAAACGAATGCAGATACTTAAAATAACAGTTAGGATAACATGAAGATGACATGGAAAAGCAAGTATTTATGCATCCACAAGGAAAATCTTGTGCAAAATGTTTAGATCTTATTTATTTCAAAGTTTCACACATTGTGTAGCTACATATATATGTGTACACACACTTAAAATACAAATGTAATAATGAAAGATGCTGGTTTGTTTGTCTTCCTTACATGTGACAAACTCATTCAATTTACATTAATTAATTCTTAGAAGGTGCAGAAAGTAGTTGGCAGCTCATAACAATATGGGTTAATCAAAAGAGCTGAGGGATGTTTCAAGGCAATCCCGCACCTCTGGATTACAGCTCAACTCCCTTACACTATACTCCTTACAGTATCTCTGTAACATACCTATGCAAAAAAGTACAACAAACCATTATTTCCTTTTCACTTTATTTTTCTTAAACACTTCTCTAGACCAATTATCCTAATTTTAACTTCTTGTTTTGCTGTCTCGCTTAAAAGAACAAAGTAACCTCCCCCCTCCCCCCAGACAATATCTCAGTTTCCTAAGAGGAGTTGTAGAAATAACACTGCAAATTGCTTTGAATGATTTGTTGCTTACTGTGTCACAGGTGAGTCTATATCTGTGTCATGCTCTGAGATAAATTTCAGGTCCCCTGACTCGGTGATGACTGCTGACATCTGCAAAAGAAAACAAGCAGGAAGGTAGAAAGAAGAAAGACAATGGGGCTAACACATGTACATTGAAAAGCCACCAGCTTCCTGAATAAGGAGAGAATATACCCAGTCTGAAAAAAGAATGTCTATCAGCCATGAAGTGTTCACTCCTATGTGGTTAAAAACAAGGAAACAGCCCCCTGCTTAACAACTCCTTGCAAACAAAGACAGTTTTCAGGTGTGTGGCAAAAACAACGGGTTATGAATCTTTGCTTGAATGAATCTTAAAATGCACATAGTCTGTAAGGGATTAAATTTATTTCAGCTACTGAATTAGTAACTGAAGAATGCTGAGGAGTCATCCCATCTCAGCCTTAACTAGTGAAAAAGCGGCCTGCTTCACTTCATAGCAGATTTTGTTCAAAGTGGTTCAAATCTCTTCAGGTTCGTTTGGAGGTTAGGGTTCGTACAGACTCAAAACGCAACGTGAATTCATGCAAAATTCTCTAGTTTCCTATGAAACCAGTGAGTGTCAGCCCAGTTTGCACTTCACATCCAAAAACCTCTTCTACTCCTAATAGGACTGGGACACTCCTTTACCACAAGAACTCCTCTTAGAAATAGGGAGGAATGGCTCAGTGTGGCTTGTAACTTCCTCCTCCCAAGGTCTGAAGTCTTCCAAGGCAGAGGACGCTACTGCCTGCTCCTCCTCCTGGAGTCTTCACGGGCCTCTAGTGGCCGTTCCTTACTGTTGAATTTTCATGAAGGAGAGAAGAGGGCACAACTGGAAAGCCTGCTGCTTCACTCTCTCTCCCCAAATCTTACTCAGAACAGCTGTCCTGGAATGCAACACATACCTCTCACCATGCAGCACTTACTCCCACAACTGAAGTACTGAGTCTTAGGCTAAGCCTACACCGCAGCTGCGGGGTGTAATTCCCAGCTCAGGCAGATGTACACATGTTAGTTCTGATCAAGCTCATCTGCAAAAAATAGCAGCATGGCCATCGTAGCATGGCCAGCATCTTAGGCTAGCCACCTGAGTATGTACCGAGGATTTCAGATGGTACTTGAGCAGCTAGTTCAAGCCACTGCAGCCACACTGCTATTTTTAGCATGCTAGTTCAAACAGAGCTAGCACATGTACATTTACTGAGCTTCAAATGACCACTTTCAGCTGCACTATAGATGTACGCTTAGGGTAATTCCGCATGACCATCAGAGGCGTGACTACAGCTTGAATAGGAATACCCTCACTAGCTTGAATCTAGTAGTGATGATGTACTGGCATGGACCCTGGCACAGGCTAGCAACGTGAGTACCTACCCAGGGTTCCAGGCGGGGCTGTACACAGTGAAGCTAGTGTGGGTATGTCTACCTCAGCTGCAATTGCACCTCTGTTTGCAGTATAGACACATTTAGGCCTAAGAAGCTCCACAGTGCCTTACAAGTTTAGCTAAAAAAACCACGCAAAGAAGTTTGGGGCATCTCTTGTTCCATGCGTAACAACATAATGGTGGCAACAGGAAGCTTTCTTGTCTCTCTGCTGCAGATTGACAGGGCTCTGCACCCTAGAAAAATCTTTCTGGGATGAGACGGGTGGGCAGAAAGACAACAGGCCTAACAGGCGAATCTCTGAAAATTGGATAGTGCTCTCCATGGAGATTTTCAGACACCGGAGCCTGAAGGAGGGCAAGGGGTTAAGTTGAAAAAGAAGTTTTTCCAGGTAGCTTATGAGAAGCGTGGACTTAAAGTGAACTCATCCAATAAAACTTGGACCAAGCTTATGATTTAACAAAATCAAGTTATGTTTTGAGTTCAAAATGAAACTAAGCAAAACCCATTCCATTGTGTTTTATTATGGACATTTCAAACAACTCTAGTGCTTAAAATCACCCCACCACACCCAGTGATTTACATTAGAGATCATGATGGACCTACCCAGCTACTCTTATCTGCTCGTAAATCTCACATTTCACTCTCAACCCTCATCTCTCCAGGAAATAGCCGTGCCATTTTCTCTGACATTACTCTCTTTGAAATCCTCTCTCTAGAACTACCAATAGTATTGGGAGAGAAAATGCCCTTAAGATCCTCCTGAGTGGCTGACACAGTGATGTAACTACTGGAAATAGCACTCTCAAAGTCAGCAAGCACCTTCTGGGAGGATGTCAAGAAAGAAAAGGACAACTTTTGATAGCCTGCCAACTGGTAATTAGCATTTGTATGGGCTAATAGGTGAGGTATACCATTGCCATGCCATCTCTAATTCAAACAAATAAGAGAAAACCAATATTGCCTTCAAGGCAATATGATCTTATTATAAAGTACAACTTAGGCTTGCTTCACTATTATAGAATGAAATAATAATAATAATAATAATAATAATAACAACAACAACAACACTTTACTCTTCGATACTTTCATAGCATTTAAGGCAAGAAGAGAACATTATATCACCCAGTCTGACCTATTGTATATCACAGGCCCTTAAATATCACCCTGTAGTAAGCCCAATTACTAGTATTTGGCTAAAAGCATATCCTCTAGAAAAGGCATTCAGTTTTGATTTTAAGACATTAAGAAATGGAGAATCCACCCCTTCCCTTGGTAATTTGTTCCAGTGGTTAATCACCCTCAGTACTAAAAATCTGTGCCTTATTTCTAATTTGAATTTGTCTGGCTTCTGCTCACCATTGGCTCTTGTTATGCCTTTCTCCACTAGATTGAAGAGTCCTTTTGTAGTTAATATTTTCTCCCCCTATAGGTACTTATTCAGTGTAACCAAGTAACTTCTCAATCTTCTTTCTGATAAGATAAGCAGATTGAGCTCCTTTAAGTCTCTCACTTTGAGGCATTTTCTCCAGCCCCTGAATCATCTTTGTGTCTCTTTTCTGCACCCTCACCAATTTTTCAACATCCTTTTAAAATGTGGATATGAGAGCTGGATACAATAGTCTAGTCTCACTAGTGCTATACACAGGGTTAAAATCACCTCCCTACTCCTACTCTCCTGCTTATACATTCAAGGATCACACTAGCCCTTTTTGCCACAGCATTGCACTGGAAACTCATGTCGAGTTGTTTGTCTTTTATGACTCCTAGATCCTGTTCAGAGTCACTGTTTTCCAAGACACAGTTCCCCATTCTATAGATCTGGTCTGCATTCCTTGTTCCTAGATGTATAACTGCATTTGGCTGCATTAAAATACATTTTATTTGAATGGGTCCAGTTTACCAAGTGATCCAGATGACTGTGCTGTTCTCACCATTATTTACCACTCTGCCAGTCTTTGTGTCATCCACAAATGTTATCAGCAGGGATAATAAAGCTTTCCATCAATGATCTTAAAGTCCTTCACAAACGTTAATGAATGAAGCCTCACAACTTCCCAGTCAAGTATTATCACCCATATTCTGAAGCTGCGGAAACTGAGGCACGGATGTTAAATGACTGGTCTTACAGTAAGTCTGTGGCAGATCTCCTGGGTCCCAGTCCTGGACTTTAATCAAACTACTAGATCATGCTTCCCTATAACATTAATTAAAGCAAAGTAAACAAAGAGACGTGTAAGCTCCTAATTCTATGGCTGATTCTGCTCCCTTCATGTCAATGAGACTTTTATTACTGACTTAAATGGGAGCAGTATCAAGCCCCTAATGGCCAGAGAATTAATGTATACACATTGCTAACAAGGGCCATGTTCAGACATGAGCCATCACCACACATGACTTGTGAAGCGGTCCTAACAGTTTCCTTGGCCAGTGCAGACAGGATCACAGTGTTAGAAAATACCATACCCAGTCAGTGTATGAATGTGTAAGAGTACTGGTTATGACAGAAAAAAGCCTCTCTGTGTTGAATTTACACATAAATCTACATTAACATAATATAAAATTTGGGACTGCACACAAAAGAAGGAAACATACTGTCACTGTCTGATAACGATATACAATGGAGTGCATTAAAGGGAGTGCAACTATGAGTGATTACTACATTTTTCAATGTTCACACCCTCCTGATGTTTATTTTTTCCTTTTTACACTCCCTTTTCTTGTAGTCAGAACTGGGCCAAGTCACTCTCTTGGAGTTTCTCACATGAAAGAAGTTAAGGCTTTTCATCTTCCATATTTTCAGAAAAGGAAAACACAGACAATCTTTAATAATGGAATCTCTCTCCTAACTCTGTTAATATTGCAATCAAACATGTTGCTTTACAAGACAGGAGAACCTGACTAAACTGCACTGCAGCAAAATGCGAACCTAGTCCAAAAACGGATTGTTGAGTTTTTCAGAATGAAACACAGCCAAATGAGGTTCTGCCAGAGTCATGATTGGTGCGAGTAATATCTAGTTCTCCATGAGACATGGGGCAACACACCCATCACCTCCTGGTCACTCCCTGAAATACATTATAAATATATATTAATTCTAATTAGCCCTCAATGCTGATGTCTCTTCCCCAAACTCAAAACTCTCTAGTATAAAGCTTCACCAATCTACAGTGGGCCTTTCCCCCGGGTATTGATTAGTGATGCTCTATCATACTTCTGTCTGATACAGTATTCTTCATATTTTTAAAAATCACATTTTTGTTAAACTTAAAAGCTGAGTAATCTGCACGCGAATGGTCTTCCTGTCGTTCCTGGGGAATTAAAAGGGTTCTGTGCTGGTGAGGACCAGCTAATGATACAAAGAAAAAAAATAAATCCCATGTTAGTAAAGATTATAATGATGGGATATGCAAATACACTCAGATACTCCCACTTGTCAGTGGAGTGATCCTGGATTTGTTTACAGAATCTCAGAAATTCTAAATGGAATGTAACACTAGAACAGTTCCTATTTTAGAAAGGAAGTTATTGGCCATGCAGAGGAAGACATAATGAAAACTTGTCTAAGGAATAAGCTATTTTTTATTCTTCTTATAGAAACAAGGGGGAAAGCATCAATAATTAATTAAAGCCTACTCCTTATCACAGACAATTCCAATAAGATACTTCTAAGTTTTTTTCTAGAAATAATAGTGAACACTATTAAGGTTGTAAAGTCAAGTACTCAAAGGTTAGGAAATGCTAGAATGAAGGTTTTAATTCTGCCCCCTTGTGCCTATGTATTCGGGTAGTTTTTCATTACATGCTCACATACGATATTTTCCAACAGGACCCCTGCCTCATTCAGTGCACAGGCTGGGCAGTGCTCACTTAATAAGCAGCTATTCAACATTTTGTTTTATCCTCATTGTTCAATATGTGGCCTTAGGCCTTATTTACTGCATATTATTCAAAGCCTGCTATAAAGTCAGAATGATTAATTTCCTCATTGGCTTTTCTATGGTTGTCATCACTATACGATCCAAGTGCCTCATAAACATTAATTTATTCATCTTCACCAAACCCCTTGAGATGAGATGGTGGTGTCCCCATTTTACAGATGGGCGCTGGGACACAGGGAGATTAAAGTATCAAAAGTATTCAATAATTTTGGGTGCCCAATTTGAGATGTCTATGACCTAATTTTTCAGAGATGTTACTGTTATATAGCACTTTATATATTCAAGCAGAGCTCCCATTGATTTCAGTTGCAATTGTGAGTGCTCAGCATGTCTGCAAATCAGACCCTGGAGCCTCAAGTCAGGCGCCCAGAAAATAAGGAACATGCATTGAGTGAACACCCATTGGAAAGTTTGGTTTAAGTGACTTGCTTAGCATCACAAAGGGACTCTGGCAGAGGCAGGGATAGAACCCAGTTCTCCCAGGGCAGCATTCAACTGCCTTAAGTCCCCTAAGGTAGGTTTTCCATTCCTCTGATCACCCTACTAGCCCTTCTCTGCACATGTTCCAGTTTGATAGAAATAGGATGAATTTAGTCTAAGCTGACAGGAGAGAGCTCCCTTGTTGGCTTAATACTCCACCTTCACAGGAGGCGGTAGCTATGTCAGCTGGAGAAGCTCTCCCAACGACCTATCACTATCTACATGGGGGGTTACGGTCGGCATAATTATGTCACTCAGGGGTGTGGATTTTTCACACCCCTGAGCAATGTAATTATACCAAAGGTCTCACGAGTGTCTTGTACAACAGTAATAACACTTTCCTATCTTAACTGGCAATACCTCACCTGATGCATCCTACGATTGCATTAGCTTTTTTCATGGCTGCATCACATTGGTGGCTCAGTCATCCTGTGATCAACCAAAACACCCAGGTCTTTCTCCTCCTCTGTCGCTTCCAACCGAGTCATCCCCAGCTTATAGGAAAAATTCTTGTCAATCCCTACCTGCATGACCTTTCACTTTGCACTATAAAAGTTCATCCTATTTCTATTACTCCAGTTTTTTGGACATTCAAATCTGCTTGTGATATTCCACTTCTCCTCCACATTGGCAATACCTCCCAACTTTGCATCATCTGCAAATTTTATTAGTACACTCCAACTTTTTGTGCCAAGATTAATTAATGAAAATGTTAAATAAGATTGGTCTTAAGACTGATCATTGAGGAGCTCTTCTAATAACCTCCCTCCAGTCTGACAGTTCACCTTTCAGTATGACTCACTGTAGTCTCTCTTTAACCAGTTCCTTACCCACCTCTTGATTCATATATTAATCCTCATCTTCTCCAATTTAACGAATAATTTCCTATGTGGAACTATATCAAATGCCTTACTGAAATTAAGGTAGATTAGATCTACTGCATTGCTTTTGTCTAAAAAAAATAAAATAAAAATCAATCCATCTTCTCAAAGAAAGAGATCAGGCTGGTCTGTCATGATCTACCTTTTGTAAAACCATTTGACATTTTATCCCACATACTGGTATGTTCTTAACTATTTTCTCTTTCAAAATTTGTTCCAATACCTTGCATACAACTGAGGTCAAACTAACCTCATGTAATTAAAGATCTTATTACTGTCACCACAAAATGCTTTCAAAAGTGACAGGTTTCAGAGTAGCAGCCGTGTTAGTCTGTATCCGCAAAAAGAAAAGGAGTACTTGTGGCACCTTAGAGACCAACAAATTTATTTGAGCATAAGCTTTCGTGAGCTACAGCTAATCTGTAATCAGTCTCCCTGTTGCTCATGAGAAATTAATGAGCTTCTGTGTTGGTGTCCCATCCCCTCCAACCTGTCCTTGTCCCAAGTCTCTCTTCTCCATACCTGGCACCTTGTCCCACTCTCCACTACTCAGGCCTCTCATGCCACCCCAGTGCAAGTCTCCTTGCCCAGCAGACCCATTTCCCCCCTCTTGGCTCCTCACCCAATCTGTGTTTCCTCTCCCACTACTGGCTTCCAGACCCAGTCTTCCTCCCTGGGCTCCTCATCTAATCTCAGATTTTCCCCTGGCCTGACTCCATGTCTCAGTCTCTTTGCCCAGTCTGTGACAGTTCTGCCCCTATACTACAGCTCCTTGTCAGATTCTCCTTCCCCTGCCACCACCTCCTTCCCACAACTGGTTCCTAGTCCCAGTCTTCACCTCTCCCCAGAACCTACTCTAATCTCCTCATCTGGCATCAGTGTTCCTCCTATCCCCCCCAAAAGCCAAATAGCTCCTGGTCCTACCCCCATTTCCTTCACTAGCTCCCAGTCTCCCCTAACACAGCTTCCAGTCCCAGCTGCTCCCCCCTTGGCTCACAGTCTCTTTGCCCAGCCAGTCCCAGTTGATCCTCCAGCTCCCAGTCCACTGCCCCAAATCTAAATCACTGTTTCTCTCCCCCAATCATCTGGGAACATGGAATGCAGGCCAGACCCCTACTGATCAAATTTTCTGATGACACAAAGCTAGGAGAAACAACGAGGAGTCCTTGTGGCACCTTAGAGACTAACAAATTTATTTGGAGATTTGTTAGTTTCTAAGGTTCCACAAGGACTCCTTGTTGTTTTTGCTGATACAGACTAACACGGCTACCACTCTGAAAGCTAGGAGAATTGTCAACAGTTTTGAGGAGAGAGCTAAAGTTCAGAGGGATCTTGATAAGTTAGAGAACTGGGCTATAGACAACAAAACGAAATTCAACACACACAAATGTAGGGTGCTACACTTAGGGGAGAAAAATCAAATGCACAAATACAGAATGCGGGATAACTGGCTTGGCAGCAGCATTGCTGAGAACAATCTGGGAGTTGTGGTGGATCACAACCTCAACATGAGTTAGCAATGCGATGCTGTTGCAAAAAAAGCAAATGCAATTTTATGGTACATTAACAGAGCTCTAGCATTCAAGTAATGGGAGGTGATAATACCACTCTACTCAGTGCTGGTTAGACCTCAAATGAATTATTGTGTCCAGTTTTGGTCAGCAGTGTATAGAAAGGATGTGGAGAAACTGGAAAGGAGGTGAACAACAAAGATGATCAAAAGGATGGAATACAAGCCATATGAGCAAAGGCTGAAGGAAAAGACCTTTTCATAACTGTTGTTCTTTGAGATGCGTTGTTCACGTCCATTACAATTAGGTGTGCGCGCGCGCCGCGTGCACAAACATTGGAAACTTTTCCCCTTAGCAGCTCCCCTCTGGATGGCAGGGGAGCCCCCTAGAGTGGTTCCCTCATGGCAGTGTATATATTACCCTGCTGGCTCGACATCCCCCCTTGGTTCCTTCTTGCCGTTGACTCCAACAGAGGGGAAGGGGGGTGGGTATTGTAATGGATGTGAACAACACATCTCGAAGAACAACAGTTACGAAAAGATAGGTAACCGTCTTTTCTTTGAGTGTTTGTTCACGTCCATTCCAATTAGGTGACTTCCAAGCTTACCATAGGAGGAGGGTAGGAGTCATGGAATGAATGGAGAACAGCTCTGCCAATGGCCGCATCATCCATGGCCTGTTGGTTAATAGCATAGTGGGCTGTAAATGTGTGTACTGAAGACCAGGTGGCAGCTTTGCGGATCTCATGGATAGGGACCTGAGCCAGAAAGGCTGGTCGAAGATGCCTGTGGTCTGGTTGAATGGGCCATGATTGCTGGGGCTGGAATCTTGGCCAACTCATAGAATGTGCGAATGCAGTCTGTGATCCAGGACGAAACAGGAAGACCCTTCATTCTGTTGGCTATGGTGACAAACAATTGGGTAGACTTGAGGAAAGGTTTTGTTTGCTTTATGTAGAATGCCAGGGCTCTCCAGACATCCAGGATGTGCAGGCTGAGGTGTCTCGGGCTCGTGTGCGGTTTTGGAAAGAACACCGGTAAGCAAATGTCCTGACCCATGTGGAATTGGGAGACCACCTTGGGGAGAAATTTAGGGTGAGGTCTATGCTGCACCTTGTCCTTATCAAACACTCTGTAAGGTGGTTCAGAGGTGGAGGGCCCTTAGCTTGGGCACCCTCCTCGCTGATGTAATGGCCACCAGGAACGCCACCTTCCAAGAAAGGTAGAGGAGGGAGCAAGAGGCCAGGGGCTCAAATGGTGGGCTCATGAGTTTGGAGAGGACCAAGTTCAAGTTCCAGGTTGGGAAACGGGGGCGAGAATACAGGAACACCCTTTCAGGACCTTTGAGGAATCGTCCCACTATAGGATTAGAAAACACCGAGCGCCCAGAGTCCCCTGGATAGAAAGCTGAAATGGCTGCCAGGTGTACTCTGTTGGAGGAAGGGGCTAGACCTTGATGTTTAAGGTGTAGGAGGTATTCTAGAATAATTGGGATGGTAGCCTGGAGTGGTTGAAGGCGCTTGGGTTCACACCAACGGGAAAACCTTTTCCATTTCGCCAGGTAGGTCGCCCTAGTGGAAGGTTTCCTAGTGCCGAGGAGAATGTGCCTCACAGACTAAAAGCACTACCCTTCCGTGGAATTTAGCCACACAGTTTCCACGCCATGAGGTGCAGGGATTGCAGGTTCGGGCGAAGGAAGCACCCGTGGTCCTGTGTGATCAGGTCTCGGTGGATGGGCAGTGCAATCGGGGCCTCCACAGACAACTCTATAAGGGTTGTAAACCAATGCTGACGGGGCCAAGACGGGGTGATCATGATTACGTCGCCCTGTCTCTGTGAATTTTGAGGAGGACCCGGTGGACAAGCGGGATAGGAGGGAAGGCATATTTCAGACTCCCGCCCCATGGTATTAAGAATGCATCGGCGACTGAACCCAGACTGTGATTTTGGAAAGAGCAGAACTGAGGGCACTGACTGTTGCTCTTGGTGGCGAACAGGTCTGGGGATAACCCCACTTCTGGAAGACTGACTGTATGATGTCCGACCTGATTGATCACTTGTGCATGTGGTAAGACCTGCTGAGGCAATGTGCAAGCTCGTTCTGCACTCCTGGGAGGTAGGATGCTTCGAGCTGAATGAAAGGCGAAAGTCTCTCTCTTTATTGGTGCGTGGCTTAAAGGCCTTGCAGATCTTGCAGCGCTCAGCTTGGTGAGACTCTCCCAGACACCGGAGGCAGGAGTCAGGGGGGTCGCTGTTGGGCACAGACTTGCAGCACATGCCGCAAGCTTTAAAACCCTGAGCTTGCAGCATGCCCCGCAGCCCAAGGCTGGTGCTGGAAATAGCTTCCAGACACCTGAAACAAAGGATTTCTAAACTACTGATAATTAACTGATAACTATGTACGAGGGAGAGAATGTTCCAACACCGCCATGGATGGTAAGAAGGAACTGAGGGGGGGTTGGGCCGGCAGAGTAATATATACACCGCCATGAGGGTGCCACTCTAGGGGGCTCCCCTGCCATCCCGACAGGAGCTGCTAAGGGAAAAAGTTTCCGACGTCCGTGCACACTGCACGCACACACCTAATTGGAATGGACGTGAACAATCACTCAAAGAAGAACTGGGTATGTTTCATTTGGAAAAGAGGAAATTGATAGCGGTTTTCAAACACTTGAAAGACTGCCATAAAAAGATGGAAAAAAGTTGTTCTCTCTTGCCACAGAGGGCAGGACAAGGGGCAATGGGCTCAAACTACAGCACAGCAGATCTAGATTAGGAAAAACTTCCTAACTGTAAGAACAGTAGGACAATGGAACAGACTGCCTTGGGAGGTTGTGGAAACTCCTTCACTGGAGGTTTACAAAAGGAGGCTGGATAGCCATCTGTCTTGGATGGTTCAGACACAACAAATCCTGTATCTTGGCAGGGGGTTGGATTAGAAACCCTTGTGGTCCCTTCTAACCCTATGATTCTGTCCCAGTCTTATCAGACTTCTTGTCCCAAACTATTTCCTCCCTCCACACAGTTTGGCTTTTGTCCCCTTTTCATTTGAATCAGACAGTTTTCTTTTTCTCATGGCCTACGTGCCAACAGAGGGTCACCGAGAGCACAGGATGCTTTTCAGTTACAGTGCTCAACTCCACCATAGGTCAGAGCAGCTGGGAGCAGCCATTACAGGGAAAGTCCTTCTAAGCCTCCACAGCCCTGGGCTGGAGTATATTCTCTGTTGCTCTGTGGGGATAGTGCATGCATAGGCTGGCCAGCACAAGGAGCTGTGAGCGTCTCAAGCATACTCAGTGAAGATGGAATCATCTGAGGTTTTAGCTGTTAAGCTCTAGCAAGTCTCTACTAAGCAATTTTTAACATGGGCAAAATAATATATTTTTCCTTAGCCTCATTCTCCTTGTTGGTAGAAATGACTGAACTGTGCTGGCTGAAGTAAAATGAATAAATAAATAAATAAAAAATTTCAGCCTGAAGAGGACATCCTCAGAAAATTTCAACCCAAACAGCTAAAGTTTGGCAAAGTCATAAACAACTGAAAACAAGGTCTTATAATGGGAACATAATAATGGCTATACTGGGTTAGACCAATTGTCCATCTACCTCATTATCCTGGCTTCTGACAGTTGCCAATGCTAGATGCTTCAGAGGGAATAAAGAGAACAGGGCAATTATGAGTAATCCATCCCTTGTTTTCTAGTCCCAGTGTCTGGCAGTCAGAGGTTCAGGGACACCCAGTGCATGGGATTGTGTTCCTGACCATCTTGGCTAATAGCCATTGATGTACCTATGCTCCATTAACTTATCTAACTTTTTTTGAAATCAGTTATACTTTTGGCCTTCACAACATCCCCTGGCAACGAGTTCCACAGGTTGACTGTGCGTTGTGTGATGAAGTACTTGCTTATGTTTGTTTTAAACCTGCTGCCTGTTAAATTCATTGGGAAGTTTTAGGCAACCTTAATAATAGGTGGTGCTACCAGCCCCGACTATAAGAAAGACTCCCTTCATTCATCATAGGCCATTAAAAGCAATTTTCCTTCATAACTTGAAGTCAATTGAGACTCATTGTGTCCAACATTCTAACATACTTAGTATTAGTTATTCAAGGTAATCCAGATTCCAACAATCAAACGGCTAATTTGCAATTGCTAGGGCCGAGATTTTCTTGATGTCAGATTGCTAACACAGGTGTCTGAAGTTTTTTTATCCACAGAACACATACCATATGATACAGACAGCAAGTTCCCTCATTGTGCCATCCCTCAACCAGTGTCTCCACGCCCTTTTAATCCTTTGCCTTTTGACAGAGATTGCCAATAGAACTGCCAATTAGTACCAACTGTAAAGGGGTATTTTTTCCTTTTATTTACTTTTTAATCTAATGATGTGGCCATTTGTTCACTAGCAGGTATATGAAGATCATCCCCAGTCTGGTATGATGGAATAATAATAAAAAAATACTTTGCACTTCTATAACACCTTCCATTCCAGGATCAAAAATGCCTTCCAATCTAATTGGCCTTGTAACATCTCTGTGGTAGGTATTTTTGTCCCAATAATGCAGATGGGGCAACAGAAGTAAGATACTTTCCCAAGGTCACACAGAAAGCCAGTAACACAGACTTAAATAAGAGGACCTAGGTCTCCTGGATCACAAACCTATACTCAATTATAAGACAATCCCTTCCTCCCCTAAACTACAGTTTAAGTTTTATGAGTTGCAGATTGTGACCTAGAGCATCTCCCAGAGATCTAAGTGTGTGCGGGGGTCCTCTGAGTGCAGATCCCTCCATGCCTGCTTGGAAGAGGAAGAAGTTTTTCTCTCCATGGCAATATACTCTTCCTGCCTAGAAGCATGTAGATGGCTCCTGTGGAAAATGCTGTCATGAGTTTTGGAGACAAGGTTGGGAGGAGTCCATGTCACCATTTCCTGCTAATTCTGCCTTATTTCTCCAAACACTTCCCCATTGAATGGACAATTGGCTGGAAACTCTGTAAGGTGAATCCTGTGGAGTTTTCTTGCCCCTCTGGTCTCTTTATTGGGATTTAGTATGGCCCAAAATTACTTTTATAGACAGCTGATGTTTTAAAATTAGACTTACCCTGGCATATATATTTCTGAAACTATCAGTTCAGTTTTGGATGTCTAGTAAAGCACAGGGCTTCAAACACAGTGGAGATGTGGAACTCTGTGTTAATCTAAAGTGGAAAAGTGCAAATTAAATGTTAGTAATAGTGGCTGCTTTTGAATAGAGACATTTCAGCATGACAAGAGAATTGAATAGCATCATAACAGATCAAAACCAAAAAGGTGGAGTATGTTAGGGTCTTATCTTGTCCATCAGAGAAATACCATTTACAGATAACAAAAAATGTCTGTCCTCTCTGGATGGATCTTAGTATAATTTCCTTCAGAAAACAGTATGATTATTTTCCCAAGAACAAGAGATGTAACTATTCTGTCAAGAACTGGATTTGCTGAGGTGTGTCTATCGTACACAATGTCTAGTGGTAATCTGTGTGCAAGATCACTCAGAAGCTTTGCAGATCTATTCTAGGGAAGCACTGTCTCTTTCAGTCCAGGAGGCGGCATTGCTTCTAGAAGAACAGAATTTTAAGAGTACTGGACAAGGCTGGACCTTGCATTATTGAAACACATTCTGATCTGATTGGATAACACATTTTTGTGGGGCTTCAGCCTCTTCTTTTGCTCTTCAAAATGCATGAACAACTTCCATGAACTTCCAAATCTTTTGTTCTGTTTAAAGATGAATGTTAGAAAGGCCATGAAGTTAAGTCATGGAGGTACTTCCTTGTTCAGCTGAGAAAAGGCACAAGGGAGGGAGGATTATATTCTATTTTTGATGAAATTCAGTGAAAAACTCTAGCCATAATATGTCAAAATAGTCTTGAATAATGTTTCCAATCACTCTCAGTTAGGAGGCCTGATACACTAAGCCCTATCTGCAAATGCACCCAGGAGGATGGACCCTACACCATGAAGAGCCCCAGAGACTTCAGGGGTCAGCCCACATGGACTCAATTGCAAGACTGGGGCCTTAGAGAGTTGATGGCAATACCTGCTTCTGGTGGTGGGGAAGGGAAGAGTATTATTCATGTTTATTTAGATTTATAAACATAAAAAGTGCTTATCCTAGGCTCTGGTCAACCTCACATAATTAACTTTCAGAATAACAGTAACATAGATTTAGAGAATGATTAGTACTGCCCCTCTCCTCCCCCAAGAACAGAGCAAGTTCAAAAGTGTTTATAACGAAAGGGGCTCCTAACTAAATTTTAAACTTTGTTTGATAAAAAGAGCCCTGGAACTGTAGGCCATGAAGATTCTGATAGAATTTTATATTGGCAGTTAGATGTATGTTGTAAGTAAAGATGAATATGAGCTAATTTTGTGGCTCAGGAGTTAAGTAATTCAAAAGGCAGGAGAACAAAGTTTTGCATCAAGTTGTTATATTATATATACAAAGTGAATAGTAGAAAGTGATGATACCCTCCCAAAAAACACTAGTGGATCGTAGACTGCAAAAAAATGGTCCCTATTCGCAGGACCCAAAGTGGTCTCTAAGAAGTAACATACTTTGCCACTGATGTGATTGTATTAGTTCATTATAAAAGTCTAGAGCTCAGACTGATGATTGTAATCAGGGCCGGCTCTAGGTTTTTTGCTGCCCCAAGCAAAAAAAAAAAAAAAAGATGGCTGGAATTGTGCCGCCCCAAGCATTTGCTCGTGCCTAGAGCTGGTCCTGATTGTAACCAAACCATCTCAACAGTATCTTTTTTTTTGAAGGGTTTAGCCATATGTGCAATCCTGTGTGACCCAAACCACAGTAGTCTTCATCTGCTTTTTTTCGAAGGTTCAGCCATCAGTCAGTTAGGACTTAAAAATATCAGAGAACAATCACACGTATGACAACTCTCATATTCACGATACTTGTAATCAGAATTAACTTATATATTTGAGGCACCTTAGAGCATAAGCTTATGCTCAAAAAAATTTGTTAGTCTCTAAGGTGCCACAAGTCCTCCTTTTCTTTTTGTGAATACAGACTAACACGGCTGCTACTCTGAAACCTTATATATTTGAGCATTTCTCAAAAAGCGCATAACAAAGCACATAAATGGTAGAGTTGGTCAAAACTCTGTCTAAACATTTTTTATCTTAGGTGGTTTTTTGGCCCCCCCAATAGTTTTGATCATATTTTTCTAGTTTTCAGTGAAAAAAAAAATCAAAGCGTAACAAACATTTCAGTGAATAGTCAAATGTCAAAAAATGTCACATAATGTTGGTAATTTTTTGTTTGTTAGTTTTTTGTTTTTATTTGTTTTGGGGTGAAATTCATAGGATATTTAAAAATACTTTTTTCCCAAAATTTCCCATGAAAAATAATTAGCACTATTTGATTTTCTCTAATAAAGGCTATATTTATTGACTTCTTTAGAAAGTTTAGGGGAAAAATTAAAGTAGCCGCCAGAATAACTGCTGTGTACTTGCTATTATATCGGGATTTCCATACTAGTTCAGGACATCAAGCTGTGGACAATCTAGTCCAATATCATAGAATCATAGAATATCAGGGTTGGAAGGGACCCCAGAAGGTCATCTAGTCCAACCCCCTGCTTGAAGCAGGACCAATTCCCAGTTAAATCATCCTAGCCAGGGCTTTGTCAAGCCTGACCTTAAAAACCTCTAAGGAAGGAGATTCTACCACCTCCCTAGGTAACGCATTCCAGTGTTTCACCACCCTCTTAGTGAAAAAGTTTTTCCTAATATCCAATCTAAACCTCCCCCACTGCAACTTGAGACCATTACTCCTCGTTCTGTCATCTGATACCATTGAGAACAGTCTAGAGCCATCCTCTTTGGAACCCCCTTTCAGGTAGTTGAAAGCAGCTATCAAATCCCCCCTCATTCTTCTCTTCTGCAGGCTAAACAATCCCAGCTCCCTCAGCCTCTCCTCATAACTCATGTGTTCTAGACCCCTAATCATTTTTGTTGCCCTTCGCTGGACTCTCTCCAATTTATCCACATCCTTCTTGTAGTGTGGGGCCCAAAACTGGACATAGTACTCCAGATGAGGCCTCACCAATGTCGAATAGAGGGGAACGATCACGTCCCTCGATCTGCTCGCTATGCCCCTACTTATACATCCCAAAATGCCATTGGCCTTCTTGGCAACAAGGGCACACTGCTGACTCATATCCAGCTTCTCGTCCACTGTCACCCCTAGGTTCTTTTCCGCAGAACTGCTGCCTAGCCATTCGGTCCCTAGCCTGTAGCGGTGCATTGGATTGTTCCATCCTAAGTGCAGGACCCTGCACTTATCCTTACTGAACCTCATCAGATTTCTTTTGGCCCAATCCTCCAATTTGTCTAGGTCCTTCTGTATCCTATCCCTCCCCTCCAGCGTATCTACCACTCCTCCCAGTTTAGTATCATCCGCAAATTTGCTGAGAGTGCAATCCACACCATCCTCCAGATCATTTATGAAGATATTGAACAAAACCGGCCCCAGGACCGACCCCTGGGGCACTCCACTTGACACCGGCTGCCAACTAGACATGGAGCCATTGATCACTACCCGTTGAGCCCGACAATCTAGCCAGCTTTCTACCCACCTTATAGTGCATTCATCCAGCCCATATTTCCTTAACTTGCTGACAAGAATACTGTGGGAGACCGTGTCAAAAGCTTTGCTAAAGTCAAGAAACAATACATCCACTGCTTTCCCTTCATCCACAGAACCAGTAATCTCATCATAAAAGGCGATTAGATTAGTCAGGCATGACCTTCCCTTGGTGAATCCATGCTGGCTGTTCCTGATCACTTTCCTCTCATGCAAGTGCTTCAGGATTGATTCTTTGAGGACCTGCTCCATGATTTTTCCAGGACCTGAGGTGAGGCTGACTGGCCTGTAGCTCCCAGGATCCTCCTTCTTCCCTTTTTTAAAGATTGGCACTACATTAGCCTTTTTCCAGTCATCCGGGACTTCCCCGGTTCGCCACGAGTTTTCAAAGATAATGGCCAATGGCTCTGCAATCACAGCCGCCAATTCCTTCAGCACTCTCGGATGCAACTCGTCCGGCCCCATGGACTTGTGCACGTCCAGCTTTTCTAAATAGTCCCTAACCACCTCTATCTCCACAGAGGGCTGGCCATCTCTTCCCCATTTTGTGATGCCCAGCGCAGCAGTCTGGGAGCTGACCTTGTTCATGAAGACAGAGGCAAAAAAAGCATTGAGTACATTAGCTTTTTCCACATCCGCTGTCACTAGGTTGCCTCCCTCATTCAGTAAGGGGCCCACACTTTCCTTGGCTTTCTTCTTGTTGACAACATACCTGAAGAAACCCTTCTTGTTACTCTTAACATCTCTTGCTAGCTGCAGCTCCAGGTGCGATTTGGCCCTCCTGATATCATTCCTACATGCCCAAGCAATATCTTTATACTCTTCCCTGGTCATATGTCCAACCTTCCACGTCTTGTAAGCTTCTTTTTTATGTTTAAGATCCGCTAGGATTTCACCATTAAGCCAAGCTGGTCGCCTGCCATATTTACTATTCTTTCGACTCATTGGGATGGTTTGTCCCTGTAACCTCAACAGGGATTCTCTCTCTGACAGCGGTCACTACCAAAGGCTTCAGAGGAGAGTGCAAAAAACTCCAGGAACAACAGTTAAAGCATAACCTGCCCATAAGGAAATTTCTTTCTAAGATTCCCTAGTTAGTGGTTGGCCGATGTCCTGAGGTATTATGGTTTAGGCCATATTTACAGGATGGGGGACTCTATCCTGGGAAGGAGTGACTCTGAAAAAGATTTGGGGGACTTGGTAGATACTCATCTGAATATGCTCACCTGCAGTGACGCTGTGGTCAAAAGGCCTAATTAAATCCTTGGATACATAAATGGGGGGATCTTGAGTAGAAGTAGAGCAGTGTTATTACCTTTTTTACCTCTTTTGAGCTTACACTGAGCTCAGACCTAAACAAGAGCTCTATGTAAACTCGAAAGTTTGTCTCTTTCACCAACAGGATTAGCCCAATAAAAGATATTACCTCACCCGCCTTGTGTCTCAAATATTCCTGGGACCAACACGGCAACAACAACAATGCAAACAACTTTCTGAATAGTTTACACACTCTCCTAACTCATAATTTTCTCCATTTAACCAATTTTTAAATCTCTGAACGCCTTTTCTTTCTGCTGTATCATTTTTGAGACAGGATGACCAGAATGGAATGCAATGTTCCAGGGAGGGCATCAGATATATAATGGTTGTATAATATTCTCAATACTGTATTTTTATCCCATTCTTTATATGTATACACTAACATTTTTTTTTTGATAGTCACTGAACATTGAATGGTCCACAATGAAGCCCTGTTCATTATTAGTACATGCTTGGTAAATTTAATTTTGGAGTAGAATCTAAAGATTAAACACACACACACACACATTTTCCCCTAAAATATTACTGAAACTACTACTACAGAAGAAATTATTAGAAAGATATAAAAATGATTTCCTTTAAACAATATGGTCTTAAAAAGAAGTAAATGACCCTTCAGACTGTGGGTAGTGCTCCTTTACCAGGTTGGCTATTTGTTACAAATTAGTTGTGATTGATGTTCACTGTTATACCAAAAGGTTGTTGTTATTCAATCATCTAATTAGATTTACTCTGGATAAAAAAAATATCTCAAGACAAACACAAAAATAATCTTTATTAACTCTAACTATGACAGATCTTTTCCCTTTCTAATTTCTGTGTGTCTTTGATAAATAGAATTTCTAAAGGTAACACTGATGATCTGATTAAGCTACCTACATCTGGAATAAGAAGATAGTGGGAATGGGCTAAGGCTTTCAAATGTCTATCGGTGTAATTAAGCAACAAAATGATAATGCAGATATTGGGAAAATTCACACTAGTCTAGACTATTATAGACTATATAAACAGAAATTACTCACCATTCAGTGATATAACAACTTTTACTATATTTGTGCCAGTATGCTTTAAAAGAGAGTATACATTTGTATTTAATTTGTTTACAATTTGGAATACTGTTTTGGCTATGCATTTCTCACAAAGTCTTATAGTGGAACAGCTATGAAGTAAAGCAGCAGCAGAAATATTTCAAATTATTATTTCTGGTCAATATAGTGATTAATTTTACAAAATATAATTAGAAGTATTCAGTAAGTGGATTTATGATAATTGTTGGCTTCAGCAGAGCTGAGTGAATAATCTGTAATAAATAATTTGTTAGATTTCACTTCTCTCTTCCCCTACGTGAAATGTTATTTCTACACGAGGAGGTTCCAAATAGCTCTTTGTGAATATCTGAACCTCAAAATTTGCAATATGTTGGTAACATAAGTTGCATGATATTTTCTTTGTTTAGATGATTTAGTTAACTAAGCAATACAGTATACATTTTGAATCTTACAATCAAACAAAATTTGAACTTCATTTTGGAAAAATATTTGAAATTTCTAAGTTAAAATTATTTTTTCATAAGTATTTGTTAGTGAAGTTTGATAACCTGAACATTTGTGGAAGCAAACAGAAGAGGGTTACAAACATGTTCAATTCAAAAATCATTTTAAAATTCTTACTAATATTAATTAAACTTGTTTCCTCTATTCATTATAAAAAGAAAAGGAGTACTTGTGGCACCTTAGAGACTAACAAATTTATTTGAGCAAAAGCTTTTGTGATGAAGTGAGCTGTAGCTCACGAAAGCTTTTGCTCAAATAAATTGGTTAGTCTCTAAGGTGCCACAAGTACTCCTTTTCTTTTTGCGGATACAGACTAACATGGCTGCTACTCTGAAAACTATTCATTATGTATGTTTACTTTTGCTAAAAAATTATCCTATAGTTTAAGACTGTAATTTTCACCCTTTCTTCAGAGGATGAGAATATCACTTATTAAAAGGTTCTAATCTACGTTGTATGGAGATGCGAAAGTCACACTGTCTGCTTTACACATATCCTTCCCATATACTCTCATATCTTTTCTCTGTGCTAAACCAGTGCTGTATTTATTTCCCCTCTTATACAATACATTTTCTCTACCTTGAGCTGGGACAGGTATTTGTGCCTTTGTTCTAGTTCCTTCACCCTGAATTCACTTTGTCAAGCCTTAACATCGTGCAAAAGCATGGAAACAAGAATGCCACAACGAATCAAACATATAATAGAGAGTGCGATATATAGGCAATGATACACAATATGATGAGAACTTGCCAGTTGAACATACACCTTGGGAATGCTTATCTAATAGGTACAGGCAGGATCCTGAACATACCTCTATGGTAGGATATCTATATATTCGCTGGTGAACAATACAGAGTTATTTTACTTATAAAGTGGTTTAATGATTAAAAATTACTTTTATAAATGTAAATTTCAGAAATGTGTTAAATATTTTAAATAGAAAATAGGTTTCTTTGGAACAAAGAAAATGCGATGAACCTGCAGAAAGAGGAAGGGACCAGAAGAAACAGTATTCTGCTTCTGTTTATGGATTTCCCTGCATCTCTGTCCTTAACTCTCCCAAATTAGACATGTAATGTAATAGGCTGAGTTAGTGTAGATTCCTCTCCCCATATCACCTGTAGGGAGCAGGGACTGAGAGGAGGGACTTAACTCCTTTTGAATAAAAATGTCTGTTGCTCAAGTAAGGTTTGGATGTGGCATATTGCTCTGTTTGGTGAAGAGGCTTTATGGTACCAAACGTGTATGCTAATTAGGAAATTATTACATGGATTGAAAACTTCTTCCACCAGTTATATCATAGGTTTTATCTAAGCCATTTGATAAATAAGAAATTTTAAGAACAAGGAGTACAATTTTGAAGATATATATACACATGCATTGTGGATGTTGTGTTGCCCAAGACTAAAAGCTGAATGCCAATATCTAAAAAGTAACAAAGGGGGATAGTTCTCTATAAATTCATCTTCATACTCATGCTTCAATATCTATTTTCCTATGGTTATGTTCCTGCCCCCTTTGAAGTAAATGGGAGCTTTGTCATTCATTTCAATAATGCTTTGTTATGGACTTCAAAGAGAGCAGGAGCAGGCCCAGCATTTAATTGACAAATCATGGAGGTAACTGGATCTAGGCAACAAATTTGCATAGAACATCATCTGAAAACACAGTTGTTTGCCTAGGGAAAGATTCTGAATGTTCTGTATTTTATCAAACAAGGCAGGAAAATTAAAATCCATATTCTACAGTTTATGGTCCCCTCCTCTCAAATAATTACCTCATGTGGAACTGGATATCTTACTTCTGCTTCTGTTTGTTCACTGTGTAGAAGAGGAGTAGAATCTGGTACTAATCCAGAAGACTGTTCCTTTTCATATTCAGCTAAAAATATAACACATGATTCAATTCACCATTATGTTTGTCATGAAAATTATGTAATAAAGAATGCAGTTAATAAAAATGTGAATGGCAGTGATATTATTATTATAATATAGTTAATACTGAGACATTAGCTTCACCAGTCAGAAAATATTTTTCACCAATTTTTTTCATTAGAACTCTTCCTTTTTTTAATTAAAATTTTCCAATAAACTCTAGTCCTTAGCATGATTATTTACTTTAGCATAGTTATGACCACTACAATCATAAATGCTCAGCAAATATTAAAAAAGGATTAAACGTTTAAATGAGTAAAAAGTAGCATGTGTGGTCATAACAACTATATTTCAAAGGCTATCAAAAAAGTACCATGCTCATTGCTAGTAATGTTTAATACAACCGAATAGTATAAAAGAGGGTCACCAGATGAGGTAAGGACAGATCTCCTGAAGTTATTTTGCACAGCTCTCTAAGTTTTTTCTGAGATTTATTTTTCACCTTTCCCAAGCAGTAAAGGCCGCTGCTGAAGATTAGATCCCAGATATCAACCTTTGGGCTATTCTGGTTAGGGAATTTCTATGTTCCAAACACCAGTATCATCACTTATTTAGAAAAGAAAATTAGATAACTGTAATTCTTATTCGCTGAAGAGATAATCCCAGTGGATTTCTACTCTTGAATCCATGCTTCCAGCACATAGACAGATATCCCATAATTGGAAAGTTCTGAACCGATAGGGAACCTCTAGCAGCACGGTGTGCAACACTATGCCAGAGAGGCTCCCTAGGCTGCTCCCTATGTTCTACAATTAGCTTTTAGTTTAGTTTTGTTTTGAGATTCAGGCTGCATCAGTGTTCTTTAGAAGTTGTTTTTAATGGCTAGGACAAAGTGGCAAATTCAGAGTTTGTACCTGGGACTGCTGTTTTAACTGGCATTCCTCTTTTAAATCCTTAGAATGGAACTGAATTATTGGGGAATGAAACATCTCCACCAGAGTGGGGAAAAGTTGTATAACTTCAACAGGTAAGTTAATATTTAGGCGCCTGAGATGGCTGAGTCCAGGAACTATTACCAAGTGGAAGTCTCAGATGCTTGTGAACTATCTAGATGCTGTGGGAACCCCAAAGAGCTGCCAAGATACTATGTGAACCAGGTGGTTGTGTGCGGGGTGGGGGGGGAGGAGGCGGTGAGTGAGGAAGGAGGTGGTTGGTAACTGCAAAGATACTGTGTGAACTGGAACGTGAGACTGCAGTGTTGATACTTTTGAAAAGTACAAAGTACTACATGTTAACATGCTATTTTATACATAATTTCTGCATCACAGTAAGTTCTTGATATGTCATGTGTATTGTATAAACATATGTATTCAGAGTAATAAAGCAGAATAGCATGGTAAAATCTTGGACCATCAGTTAAACCCATACTGGTATACCAGGAAGAGAACAGTAAACTTACTTTCACCAGCCACATAATTAGCTGGAAAATAGCCTTGCTGTCCATTTGCTAGGCTGCCAAACCACCAGTTATCATTATCTTTGTATAACACTTGGATAATGTCACTGCGATGGATGGTTAGCTCATCTGATCGATGCGCTGTGTAGTCATAAAGAGCCACTACCTAAAAGAGAGATAAGACCACCACATCTTTATCACAACTGTGCCACAGAGAAAAAAGCGCAACATTCACTTCCTCTTGCAGAAAAGCAGCTGAAACCAAAGCTGCACTTTGGTAAAAGCTGAGGCTGTCTCAATTTTTGCTAATGGGATCAGGGGTGGTGGGAACGCAGCAGGAGAAGCAAGATAAAGGACTGTGGGATTGTAGAAATGGTTAAGAACATTCAATACACTAAGATTAGCTTCAAAACAGCAGCTGCTAGTTTTATAAGCAATTGACTTGTTAAACAAAAACAAAAAAAAACAAAACACAACCCTTAGTACATTCACTTTCTCAGAATTGTTACACCACTTTCAGATCCAATTCTGTGTGTGTGTGTGTGTGTGTGTGTGTGCACACCAAACATATATGTTTGAATAAATACTTCAACAATGCGACTGTTTTACTAGATGGAAAACTCCAATGGAACAATTTCATTATAAAGCCTTATTTTGATCCTTTCATTTATTTGTAACATTTTGTTTTGAAACAAATATCTGTTATAAACAATTTGTACATTGGGTCCACATATTATCTACATAATAAAGCCATTTGCCTTTGAAACATGCTACATCAATACTGCCACTAGAAAAAATTTTAATAGGCTTCTCCCACCTTTCATAATACATAGAATACACAACCACCAATCACACCCTTTCCAACTGCCCTGAAAATAAAAATACCATGGATCATTTCTTATTTAGCTTCCACAACTACATGATCAGGGAGTGATTTCTGTCCCATTTTGGCCAACAGAGAGTAGAAAAGAGTAAAAACAATAGAGGAGGTATGAACAGATATGAATCTCCACCCTCCCCAAACATAATTATATTATATTTTACATAAACTATTTTTGCCACCAAAGCATATCCGTATATCACGAACAGCGACCAGGGATATTAAATAAATTGAAAAGGGGATGCTTCTATAATCTTAAGTTTAGTGTGGAACTGTGTGATTTGGCCAGCCTCAAAGCATTAAGATCAGCTCAGCTACTATTAGACAGGAATCTATCCAAACTTTCACTTAGCTGCCACTAACATATCTAAAGGACCAAAGAAACTGAGTAACTGAATACATCCCTCTCAATTATACCTCTCCTCTCCAAATCAGGAAACACAATAATATGATCAAAACCAACACTGCCAGTGTAAAATTTAGATGGATGCAGCTTACACGATCACATCCAGCAAGCGGTGCTCTGAGAATACCAACTAATTGAGAAATGAAAGGACTCCTTGGAGATAATACTGTGAAAACCAATAGGTCACTTAAGGTAAAAGGAACATAAACTTGAGGTAAATATTCAACAAAATGCACAAAATGAAAGGCAGACCAGAAAGTGCTGTGTATTTTTGCAATCTCTTATAGTAAAACGTTCAGTGGATGTTCAATATCTGAAAAAAATTACAAAAATCTAATGACATGACAAACTTGCAACAATCTTAAAAGAAAAGCAAGGCAAATCAAAATTTAGGTACTATTGTATTTTGTATTGTGATTGGTTTAGGGAAATTAGGGAATCACTGATTAAAAATAAAAGTGGAAGTTACTGGATATCTGGACTACAGCTGGGCAAATAACTAATTTTTTGGTTCACTGGCAGAAAAAAAAAATTATGATTTGGGTTGAACCAGACCCCAAAATTCCAAAAACTTTCAGGAAATCAAAAAAAATCTGTTCTGGATAAAACAAACAAACAAAAACATATCCCTCACCCAAAATGTTTAGTTTCCAGGCATTTTTAAAGGGCTAGATTTACAAAACGGTCAGAGGAGGAAGAGTGATGGTGGTGTAGATTAATATTTCCAAAATTATAAATACAGTGTAGCAGGTATTGAAACAATAAACAATTGCATAATACATACTCTCTCTTGCACTGGTGTAGAATTATTTGCTCCTCTCACACATGATGTAACCAGAAGGTCATCACACTAAAAGAAGAAATTATTTTAACATTAGCATGCAATATTTTGGTAAGGATAGTTTTCAAAATGAGCATTTGTCATATACTGTAAACACAACAGTGTAATGTAATAAATATTAATTTTTGTTTTCCCAAGGGAAAATACAAGTGAGGTTGGAGAATATTCCTAGCAGTATTGATTAAAAGGTATTTAGGAGAAGATTTAATTAAAACTCCTTTGCTATATGCACCCCACTAAAGACAACTCCTTGTGGTAAGAAAAAAGGCTGTTAATGAGGACTCATTCTGAGCTTGCCTGCCTTACAAATTACACAATGGAGATGATGCAGTGAATTTCACCTCTGATTTATTATGCTCAAACTGATTTTTTTTTTTTAATATAATGGCTCACTTTTGGCTGATTTGAAACAATCAACCTTTTCACTGCTGGTTCTTAACAGCACTTTGCTGCCATTATTCATTATCCTTTCACTGAAATAAATGGAATAACATTAACATTTTAGCAATGCTACAAGTGTGCTCAAACTTGGATGTACCAGTACCTGGAAAGTTTGATGTAATTCAAATAGCAAAACTACAAACCTTTGGCAGGTTTCTCCAAATTTAGAAGCATTTGCTGACGGTAGATTTAGAATTGAATAATTATGATAAAACTATTTTTCTCCAGTATACCGAAAGCAGCTCCCTCAGAGTAACTGAACTGATACAAGGCATTTGTCAGTGCTACTGAAATAGCGAAGGTGTCAATTGCCTAATTTATTAAAGGAGAAACCAGATACTCCTGGATTTTTTTGCATGCTGAAAAGTACATACTACAACTCAGAACAACTAGTGTGCACTATGCGCCAGCATATAACCAGTGTGAAAGGGACTAAGATATTTTAATGGGAGAATCAACTATGGGCATTTGGAAGTGACATTTTCACCCACAGCAGATTGTGCTAAATTATAAACCAGTTGAAAACTTATGAGAAATCTCATTCAACCTCTATTTCTTTCATCTCACACTCACTTCAAATGTTTTTGGCATCTATAACTTTTTCCTCTTTCCTTCTCTCTTAAAAAAAGATATTTTAACTTTTTTTTTCAAGCAAATGAATGCACATCTTAAATTTGATGCTGCTTTTATTCCCCCAGTACTATTTCCATTAGGCCCTCACCATGTCTTTTTCAAAGGACCATCATTATAGCACTCTGCAGCAAGGAGAGCAGAATTTGTGGTCTCCTCTGAAATCTCAAGTGACCTGCATTCCTGCCCCTGCAGAAGTATACTGCACTTTCACATGACTACTAATCTTAACTCATCTAGGAGAGGTATATTTGGTAACCATGAAACTTAAGCATCTCTAAACTCATCTCCAGCTCATTTATGAGATACAATATATAATATTCAATATGGCTTTTATCATATTAACCATACATTAGTAAAGTATCAAAGCAAATAGCTGCAGTCCATTCTTACATTTTACTAGCATATCTATTCCTACTACCAAAGTGCTACTGAATTTTTGTAAAGTATACACACAGTGATTAATCTTTAAGACTCATCTGACAAATATACAGGATCTGAACACCCCACATCTGTATTACAGTACAGTTTAAAGGGCTTGTAAATGGCATACTGGTAGTTAACAAAGCCATGCAGGTTTCAGCCTATTCCTCACCTTTCATTCTCTGAGCGGAGAGAACTCTGCAGGCAGTGTGCTTAGCCTGAAGGGTGGGAGTTGTTGCTCAACAGTGATTCATCAGGATTATTAATAATATTATTTAGGTAACTAGTTAAGGAACTTATATAGCTCCCCTTACAATACTGAATGTTTCTCTCTCCTTTTTGTAAGGTATTTGTATTCTAAAGAAGGTCTCATCAAGTTCTCCTTACAGTGAGGTGAGCGGTTAGGAAATAATATTCTCAAAGCCATGAGCCACCCCCCAGAATATTTTGAATGCTCTCAGATGTTGTGCTAAACTTTTATTACAACATGAACCCAAGGAGTTTCCACTTGAAGGAGTACATAGTATATTTTTAATTGGCGTACGTGTCAGTGTGTGTACAGAGCCCATCCAAGAGCTGGCAGAGTGAGCGTTCAAGCAGAGTTATGACCACAGCGGCATGCTCCAAACACAGGGACTTGTAGCAGGATAGGGTCTGATGTGGTGAATAAGTAATTTCCCCAGTGCACTTACGCTCCCATCTAAATTTCCGAATAATACCATGGAGATATAACTGGCTCCTACAATACTTTTAAAACATGACTCCTTTTCACAGTGTCAATAAAACCTATTTTTTTCAGAAATGTCCTGAAGCCTTGGACATATCTAGCTCTAGCATGACTCTTAAGACATCTCCTCTTTGCTGGAAAGTGAAAACAATTCAACCATGTTGTATTCAGATTCCATTCCATTGCTATTTTTGGAGTGTAGGATGGATGTGTTCAGAGTTGGAGCTAGCACGCTATGAGCCAGTCCACCTGAGAGAGACAGGATGAAAAAGCTAACTCGGAATGCCCTCTTTTGCCACATTAACCTTAGCTGAACAAAGCCTTTGTGACTGTTTAAGCCCTTCCATGGAAGAACCCCCATAGATGGAGTTCTGTTGGCGACATGGCTACCTAGGTGGTGTCAAGATTTTTAGGATGAAGAGGAACAAAGGACCCCACTTAGCCCACTTTAGCAGCTTGTTGCTTGGGAAGTCCTTGCCTCTCCCCTGAGAGGTCCTGCCCTGCCTTCCTTAGACCATATAACTGGAGAAGGTGAGCGTAGCCGAGGCCCATGTACCTGAGGATTAGGGGAAGGTTTCTTTATCTAGACCCTGAAGATGGAACAGGTGCCCAAGCTGGGTATTTTCTCCACTACTACTGCTGCAGTTCCTTCAGATGGTTATGATACTTCCTAGATTTCTACCTCCCACTCAGTATGTGCATTTAAGATTACTCTTTCTCAGGTGTAATAAGCTAGTATTTTTCAAAACAGATCATTTTTGTTATCTTCTACCCACGTTTCTGATCTGCAAATTGCATTACTTATGCTATTCACTCCCTCTCCTACATTAACAGATGTAAAATAAGGCTGGTTCTAACACCAGTCCTTCAGTATCCCACCGACAGTATTGCTAACCCTCAGACATTTAAAACCCATGAGTCACACGTCCCCCCCCCCATATTTTGATATTGGCTTAAAAATCATGAGATTTAAAAAAAAAAAAAAACACCACAATACATTTTGCGTTCTTTTTATTTTACTTGAGATTGCGGAGCCTCTAGGATGCATGCAAGTCACATTTTCCAATTTTTCTCCATAACCATGAGGACTAGAAACTTACCGTACTTTAAAAAAAATGAAAATTTGTGATTTTAACATAATCACATGGATCCTGAAGCCTAAGAAAATATTACAAGACATACAATTAAATAACAAGAATTGCCAACACTGCCAGACACTTCCTCCCACAACTCTTTTCTATCAAAACATCCCTTATATATTTTTTAATATGTTTTGTACACAACAGTATGGCAATCTAAACCAATTTGTATTCTATTTTCATGCCAGATTTTGTGAGACAGTATTACATTACTAAATTCCAAATATAGTAAATTTTCTGCATTCCACAGGTACCTATACACTCCTTATGTATAACACACAGGGAAGTTCTCTTGAGTAAGGCGCCAGTACCCTCACACTGGGTGTATGTTTGTATCTGAGGTGATCCCGAGCCATAGGAGGAGCCAGAAGAAAAGTAAGAAAACCTTAAACCTGTAATCTCTCAAAATACAGGGAGCAGATGCAAAAGAGAAGTAACCTAAGTAGCAGTCTTGCAAGATAGGCAATGCACAACCAATTACTTAAGCTGAATAACCAAATTACACATCCAACGCTCCACAGAAATTCACATCCAAAGAGAAAAATACAGTGAAAGAAATGACTCTTTACCTGTATCTTTCATATAGTCTGGAATCTGGTACCTGGTTCTCCATTTTTATACAATGCTTGCTTTACAATGCATATTTCTGATAACTACGATGACGCTAACTCCCATTTCACATCTATGTAAGCAAGAGGAAAATCAGACCCTGGATGTCTTGCTGGGTGACTGTACTATTTCCATTTTTGCTGAATGGAAGAGCAACCAGTCTCCTTTCAAGATGACCCAAGAGGCCAAGGGAAATCAGCATCAATAACTCCCACTTGTGTTTCCCCAGCTTAGAAGTCATTAAATTTTTTTTCTGGAGTTTCTGCCAGGAAAAAAAGATGGTTACCTACCTTTCCTAACTGTGTTCTTTGAGATGTGTTGCTCGAGTCCATTCCAACAGGTGTGTGCGCGTGTGCTGCGTGCACAATCATCGGAAGTTTTTACCCTAGCAGTATCCGTTGGGTTGGCTGTGAAGCCCCCTGGAGTGGTGCCCTTGTGGCGGTGTATATAGGTCCCTGCCGACCTGCCACTTGCTCAGTTCCTTCTTGCCAGAATACTCCGACAGAGGGGAGGCATGCAGGATTTGGAATGGACATGAACAACACATCTTGAAGAACAACAGTTACGAAAGGTAGATAACAGTCTTTTCTTCTTCGAGTGATTGCTCATGTCCATTCCAATAGGTGACTCTCAAGCAAATTCAATGGAGGAGGGGCTGGAGTTCACCGCGTTGCTGATTGCAGTACTGCCCTGCCGAATGCTGCATCGTCCCTCGCCTGTTGGATGATGGCGTAGTGCGACATGAAGGTCTGGATGGAAGACCACGTTGATGCCTTACATGTATCCTGAATGGAGACTTGTGCGAGGAACACAGCGGAAGAGGCCTGCGCTCTTGTGGAGTGCACCATCAACACTGGGGCTAGGATCTTAGCCAGGTCATAGCATGTTCTGATGCAGGACATGATCCATGATGACATGCACTGGGATGAGATGGGAAGCCCTTTCATTCTCTCAGTGATTGCAATAAAAAGCGGTGGTGACTTAGGAAACAGCTTTGTGTGTTCAGTGTAGAAGGCTAGGGCACGCCTGTCGTTCAGGGAAGGGAGTGCTCACTCTTTGTTGCTGGCATGAGGTTTAGGAAAGAATACTGGTAGAAATATGTACTGGTTAATGTGAAATTGGGATACTACCTTAGGTAGGAATGCTGGCTGAGGGCATAGCTGCACTGTGTCCTTGTAAAAGACCATGTGGGGGGCTTGGAAGTCAGCGGTCTGAGCTTGGAGACCGTTCTGGCCAAGGTTATGGCCACCAGAAAGGCCACCGTTCAGGAAAGGTAGGCTAAGGGTCAGGTTGCCAGGGACTTGAAAGGAGGACCCATGAGTCCTGAAAGGACCAGGTTAAGATCCCACTGAGGAACGGGCTGTCTCACCTGGGGGTTAAGCCTATCCAAGCCCTTAAGAAACTGGCCCACTATGGGATTGCTAAAGACTGACTTGCCCAACACACCCAGTGGAAGGCTGAGATGGCCGCTAGGTGTACCTTCATAGACGATATCGCCCACCCCCATTGCTTCAGGTAAAAGAGGTAGTCTAGCACAAGGGGAATAGAGGCTTGCTGTGGGGAGGTACCTTTCTGTGGGGACCAAATGGAGAAACACTTCCACTTTGCCAGGTACATTGTGCGAGTGGAGGGCTTCCTGCTCCCCAACAGAACTTCCCCAACAGAGTCCGAGCACTGCAGTTCAAGGTGGTTCAGCCATGAGTTTGAGGGACTCCAGGTTGGGATGTTGTAGTTGGCCATGATCCTGCGTGATGAGATCCTGGAGCATAGGAAGGGCCACTGCCCTGTCCACTAATAGGTTCAGCAGCGTGGTGAACCAGTGCTGTCGGGGCCACACTGGTGCTATGAGGATGACTGAAGCCCTGTCCTGCCAGATATTGAGGAGGACCTTGTGTATGAGGGGGAAGGGTGGGAATGCATATAGCAGGTGACTCATCCATGGTAGGTGAAAGGCATCCTCTATGTGGCTGTGGTTCTGAGAGGAGCAGAAAAGCTGACACTTTCTGTTGCTCCGCATCGCAAACAGGTCCACGTGGGGATAGCTCCACCTCTGGAAGATTGAAAGGGCGATGTACACTCTGAGTGACCACTCGTGAGTGTTGAACAAGTGGCTGAGGTGGTCCGTTAGTTTGTTCTGTGCTCCCAGCAGATATGAAGCCTGTAGCTGGATGCAATGTGCGACGCAGAAGTCCCAGAGTCGGAGAGCTTCCTGGCACAGGGGAGGCGAGCAAGCACCACCCTATTTGTTTATATAGAACATCGCTGTGGTGTTATCCGTCAGTACTGAGACACATTTGCCCTGAAGATGGGCCTGGAATGTCTGGCAAACCAGGCAAACTGCTCTCAGCTCCCTAACGTTGAAATGCAGTGATAGTTCTGGTTGTGACCACATGCCTTGAGTTCTGATACTGCCCAGGTGCATTCCCCAGCCAGTCTGCGATGTGTCTGTGACCAGCGACAGTGAGGGCTGAGCTTTGGCGACGGGTACTCCTGCACAGACCACCTGAAGTTGAAGCTACCAGCTGAGGGACTCGAGAATCTTGGGCAGAAGGGTAACCAGTCTGTCCAGAGAGTCCCGGTTGGGTGTGTATACCCTCGCCAACCAAGCCTGGAGGGGGGCAAAGGTGCAACCTGGCGCGCTGCACTACGTACGTGCAGGCCACCATATGCCCTACAAGCTTCATGCAGTTTCTGGCCGTGGTAGCTGGGAACCAGTGGAGGCTGTCGATGATGTCCCTGATGCTTTGGAACTGGGACTTGGGTAGGGAGGCTCTTGCCTGAGTGGAGTCCAGGAGAGCCCCGATGAACTCTATCTTCTGAGCTGGGACCAGAGTAGACTTGGGCACACTCAGAATGAGCCCCAGCCTGCTGAAAGTGGTTTGTACCATGGCCACATGCTCCAGCACTTGCACTTGGGAATTGCCCTTGATGAGCCCATCATCCAGGTACGGGAAGACCTGTACCCGGCATTTGCGCAGGAAGGCTGCCACGACTGCCATGCACTTCGTGAACATGTGCGGGGCTGTTGAAAGTCCAAATGGTAGTACAGTGAACTGATAGTACAGGCCGCTGACTATGAATCTCAGGAATCTCCTGTGTGGCGAAATAATCGATATATGAAAGTACGCGTCGTTCAAGTTGAGGGTGGCATACCAGTCCCCCGAACCCAGGGAAGGAATGATGGTGGCCAGAGAGATCATACGAAACTTCAGCTTTCTTATGTATGTGTTGAGGTTTCACAGATCCAGGATAGGGCTGAGCCCACCCTTGGCCTTGGGGACGAGGAAATATCGGGAGTAGAATCCACTGCCCCTGAACTCCTGAGGAACCTCCTCTATTGTGCCCAGCGTGAGGAGCGACTGCACCTCCTGTAGCAGGAGTTGCTTGTGAGAGGGGTCCCTGAAGAGGACTGAGGAAGGTGGGTAGGGCCAGAATTGGATAGAATATCCCACCCCTACTGTGCTCAGGACCCAGCGATCTGAAGTAATCTGGGCCCAGGCATGGCAGAAGTGGGACAGACAATTCACAAAGGGAGGGCAAGGATCCAGGATTTGGGCTGGTGCTCTGTCCCCGGGCGCACCTTCAAAAGTTGGGTGTAGAGCTGGGGGGCTGCTTGGAGGAGCCTGGACTGCAGGGAACACCTCCTGTTGTTTCTGTCCCTCCTTCAATTATAGTCCTGCCTGGGGGGACCTGGATAGAATTGTGAGGGGGGCTTGGATTTGAAGGATTTTCTCTGGGGTGCCGGTGTGAATTCCCAGAGACTTGAGGGTTGCTCTTGAGTCCTTGAGACTGTGCAGTCTCGAGTCTGTTTTGTCAGCGAACAGCCCCTCACAGTCAAATGAGAAGTCCTGTATGCTATTCTGGACCTCTGCCAGGAGTCCCAAGACCTGTAGCAATGAGCTACGCCTCATTGTGATGCCTGTAGCCACGGTTCGCACCGCCGAGTCAGCTGAGTCCAGAGCAGCCTGGAGGGAGGTTCTAGCCACTACCCTGCCCTCTTCTGGGACTGCAGTGAATTCCTGTCAGGATTCCGGTGGAAGCAGTTCCTGAAATTTAGAGAGGGCATTCCACGAGTTGTACGCATAGCAGCTAAGTACCACCTGCTGGTTGGAAATTCGAAGCTGGAGCCCCCCCGGTCAAGTACACTTTTTGACCAAAGAGGTACAGCTTCTTAGCATCTTTATTCTTAGGGGTGGGCCCCGGCTGCCCCTGCCGCTCTTTGTGGTTTACTGCGTCCACTACCAAGGTCCCGGGTGGGTGGTGGGTGAAGAGGTGCTTGCACCCTTTCTGAGGGACAAAGTAACACCTCTCTACTCCTCTGGCCGTTGTTGGTATAGAGAGTGGGATTTGCCAGAGCACCTTCGTGGTGTTCTGAATGATTTTTATAAGTGGCAGTGCCACCTTGAAGGGACCCTCCAGGGCGAGTATGTCCACCATGCGATCTGAGTCTTCCACCACGTCCTCTGTCGTCAAGTTGAGGTTCTGGACCACCCTCCTAAGGAGGTCCTGGTGGGCTTTCATGTCCATCGCCAGAAGGGACATGGTAGTGCTCGCCACTGCCTCGTCCGGCGAGGAAGAAGACAAGGCTTGAAGTGGGATGAGGTCTTTCTGCCCCTCCGGTTTCCTGGTGACTTGCTCAGGGATATCCATCATTGCTGCTACTGGTGGTACAGGAGCCACCTTCACTGGTGTCGTCTCTGACCTTGCGCTCGATACGGGAGGCCTGGGGTCTGAACTCCATGATGGGTCCTCAGGAGCCCTGGACTGATATGGGGCAATGGACATCGCAGAAGGTGGGGCATGGGCAATGGAGACTACCGATGCTGCCCTGGAACCATGCCCGTGGCCCTAGTGGTAGGCCCAAGGTGTCCAAAAGGGCCATTGTAATGGTCCCTGCCACTGGGGAGGCCAGGACACCATCGGTAACGAGTGTTCCTCCACCTTACGGTACCAAGACCGGTGCCAGGATCTTGACCAGTATCGGCTATGTTGGGACACACATGACTCCACCTCTGATTCCGATAATAGTCTGAGCCCGACCAGGAAGGGGCAGATCCCGACGGTGTCAGGGAGCGGTACTGCATCAAGGTGGGCTTGCCCCGGTGCTGGATAGGAGGTGCCGCCATCAGTGCCGCAGACTGTACTGGAAGTGGTGCAGCAGCCGCTTCTTGCGTCGCCTGCACCTGAGCTGGTGCACGGGAACAGGAGGCCAGGGACTGTGCCGTCATGGCAATTAAGTCCCGCAAGGCCTCAAAAGGTGTCTGGTATGAAGGGGAGGTCCAGGTCCTCCTCCAACACTTGCCGGACTGGAGAATCCACCGACACTGGACTCAATGGACCCCTCTTCGAAGTTGGAGTCGACAGTGCTGGGACTGATGGACCAGCCTTCTGGTGTCCCAAAGAGGGATGCACCATGCTGGAGTTCCCTCCACTCTTCTTGGTGCGGGAGTGGCCCCATTCCGCCTTCTTCTTATGCGGCACTGGGGATAGTGATCGGTGCTGCAGCGATGAGCGCAGGGAAGGGTGCCAATGCTCCTTATTCGGGTCCTTCCTTGGTGCCGAGATGTCCTGCACCTAGGTCGGTGAGCTGTGCACCGAGGCCGCTGGTGCTGGCTCTTGAGCTAGTTGGGGCTGGAGAGCGGACTCCATCAAGAAGAGCTTGAGGTGATAGTCTCTCTCCCTCTTAGTTCTGGGCTTGAAGCCTCTGCAGATGGTGCACTTGTCTTGCAAATGACCCTCCTCCCAGGCACTTCAGACAAGTAGAGTAAGGATCCCCTCCGGGCATAGGCTTATCGCACCTAAAGTTTGCTTATGCATTCAGGTGCCATTTTCCTTTGATTTGCAAACAGGCTCTTCACTGCAACAGAGTACATATGTCGACTGTCTTCCTTTATCAATTAACTGTTACCTAACTCTTTTACACCTTCTGCCATTCTTTAGTTGGATAAGGAGCTTTCCTCTAATTAACCTCAGTCAGCCATTACATATATAATACCCTTGCCCCTGAACAAATGCATCTTGTCAGGATCCTGACAAGGGCAGTGGGGACCAAAGATAAGAGCAGGGCCAAATCTGAGGATGAGAGTAGTGGAGGAGTTTATGGTCAAGTTCCAGACCAGGGTTAATACCAAAGATCAGAGTCCAAGATAGGTTTCAGGGTCTGGGTCAGGAGGCAAGGTCGAAGCCAGGACTTTGAGAGCAGGAAGCAAAAATAGTTGTGGAAGTTACAGGAGATCCACACTGTTGTCTGGACGCTTTCTAGAATGCCCCTTAGATTTATATAGGGCAGGAAGCCAATCAGGAGCCATGAGGCTGCCGCCTGTTAGAGCCTGAGGGCAGGGACTTCTTGTGGTTTTTGCTTACAGCTAGTCATAGATAGTGTGTGAACCAGTTACAACTGCTGCTGTGTGGACGTGTTCCCCGCCTAGCAGCTCTGCAGGCCTGATTCAAGACCTGGTGGGCACTCTCTGCCGGCCCATATTTGTCTGGATGGACTGCCATAAGGTCGGGGCATGGATTTGGGATGCTGACTCCCAGGATTATCCTCTAGGGCGTAGTCCTCCAGCCTACAAGGTACCAGAGGGAGCTACATTTGATTTTCAATTCCAGTATTTCACAGACTTCATACTCGTTGTGCTCTTGAATCAGTTCCAAAGGAGGCAGTGGCTGGGCGCAGTGAGTGAAAGGGTTGTCAACGTAGATTTTTAGCAAGGATACGTGGAACACTGCGTAGTTATGAAGCCTCATGAACACTGGGTTGATTACCTGGCTGATGGAATGTGACCCAAGGTATTGGTAATCCAGTTATGACATAGCCAGCCAGTGCAGATGTGTTGGGCTGATATCCAGACTTTTTGCCTGATGGTGAATGCCAGGCCTTCCCTGCACTGGTGGTCAGCATACCACTTGTAATCTTCCTTGGCCTTGTCCATATGTGTCTTGAGTTCTTCTCGAACATCATGGATCAGACACACGCAGTCAGGGGCTACAGGATTGGTGGAGGTGACAGATGCAGCTGGGTGGAGATGGGGGTGGAGGCCTGAGGTTGCATAGAACGGATTCTGCATGGTGGATATATGATCAGCGTTGTTGTAAGCAAACTCTGTTTGGGGTAGGAAGCTCGACCAGTTCTCCTGATGGAAATTAATAAAGCACCACAAGTATTGTTCTAATACTTGATTGCTCATTCAGACTGACCATCAGTTTGTGGGGGATAAACAATGGATGTGTAAACACAGATCCTAAGCAATTGTAGGATTTTGTTCCAAAACCACAGCACGAACTGCAGACCCTTATCAATCGTGACTCGCTCTGGGATTCCATGGAGACAGATCAGTGTGCTTGTTAGACACAGGGAGCTTGACTATGAAGTCCAGGGTAATGGCTGCCCAAAGCCTGGATGGGGTCTCAGAAGGCATTAGGGCGTTGAGGAGTTTTGAGCGTGATATCGGAGCGCAGGTATATCTCACAGAAATCAATATACAAGTGGATTGTTGTGTGCATTCAGGGCCACCAGAAGGAGTGGATGGCCAAACAGAGAGTCTTGAAGCAACCCAAATGGCCTGCTAATAGCAAGTCATGACAGAACCATAGTACCTCTAACTGAGGGGGTTCTAGCGGAATGTACAAGTAGCCCTCGACAGAGAGCAAGCCATCCTGGACCTGGTGTTGCCCTTGGCTTGCTGCCTCAAATTCCTTGGGATGGGGATACTTCTCTGCAGCTGAGCGGCTCATGGACATGAAGTCCTGAGGAACTGCGGCATCCAGGAAGTTCGGGGGCTTAAGAATGGGGGGGCTCAGCACAGGGGGGCTCTTGGCTGGTGAGATATTCCCCTTTTTGGGACGAGGCATTGGCAGTCTTGTTCTGAGCTCCTGAGTGGTACATGATGGTGAAACTGAAGCGTGCAAAGAACAGGGCCCAGCGAAACTGCATCTGGTTAAGAGTCTTGGCTCAGCAGAGGTACTCTACATTTTTATGATCAAAGTAAACCTGTCCTGGGTACCAAGCACCCTCCAGATAGCAGCAACACTCTTCAAAAACTGCTTTGATGGCTAGAAGCTCCTTAACTAGATAATTCTGTTCAGCTGCAGTGAACTTCCATGAATAATACACGCAAAGCAAGAGTTGCTATTGGGGACCACCTCTTTGAGAGAGTATTGCCCTAATTGCCACATTGGAGGCATCAGTCCTGACAACAAAGGGTCATGTTGGGTTGGGATGAGCTAGGATTGGGGTGGGGATAAAGGTCATCTTGAGTAGGATGAATGCTCATTGGGCCTCCGGAGGCCAGCTGAAGGTGGTATTTTTAAGGAGAAGTGCTATTAATGGGGTGATGTAGCCTGAAAATCCAGAGATGAACAGCCTATAAAAGTTGGTGAACCCCAGGAAGTATTGTAACTCCTTGATACTTCGGGTGGGCATGAGGGGACGTTAATTTTGTGTGGAATATAGGTGACTTTGGGATTAAAACGACTGATGTTCCTCAAAATGAAAAATGTCTGAGAAATATCATCCAAGTTAGGTTATTACCTTGAAAATGGAAAGCATCTTTAAATTAACACTTAATATTGAATCTTAATGTATACATTCCGTGTATACGCAAAGGAAAAAACACAAGGGAAAGTGTTAATAGTTACATTAAAATGCTATAAGCATTTTATAAGAGAAAGTAGTAACATCTTAAAATACTGTAGTGGGCTTTGGTCTTAATTAATACATCTAATATCCTGAAACTACTGTAAATGTTACTTCCGTGGGTTTCAAATTAATATGATCCTTATTTGATTATAGTTCTTCAGCATTTAATGAGCATGGGAATCTATAATCTGCCTCAAGGAAAAACTGTGCCAGGCTGCACTTTATTGAATCCTACAATGTACAAACAGAAAACAGAAATGCAAACACAGCTGCCTCAGCAAAGCCTACAGGGATAAAGAAACTAAAAAAAAAGAAGATGAATTCAGAAGTATGTGAAATAAACCAACTCCTGAGATTAATCAAATACACAGCAAAACTATTTTGATCTATTTTGTCCTTATCTGGCAACATTTACTTTCTTTCTTTAAAGAATATCATTTCTATGCTATTATGACTTTATTTATAACATCACTAGAAAAAGGGTTAAAGAAAATATATTCAATCCCACCAAGTTTAACAGAAAGCTGCTAATTTATTTATAAATCCCTTCCCAAAAATGAGTCAATACTATAGATACTTTTAAGGGTTGCTGTAGCAGGAAAGCACTGATATACATATTGAATAATTCATAATTTTTCCTAATAATTGGCTGATATCTAGAATTAAATATGTATAAAATATGCAGACAATAATAGTCACCTAGCCACAGAGAAAAAGATGAATGCAAAACTATATTTTCAGCGTTGTTTTTCAAGAGAAGTCTTATTTATTATATCAGACAGATACAAAGACACATTAAAGGATTTTGTGAAGGAAAGGTCTAAATGAGATGGAAATAAAAGGTGGAACAGGTTCTGGGAATTAAGGGCACAATCTAATTTATGTCCCTTTCCGATGAACCCTCTGGAGGCCAGCAGCTGGCAAGCAATTACCATAGCACATTAGGTCAGGACATTTCGATTGCAGGCACCAGGGGGTTAACGTCCCAAGTGCAAGAGGCCCATTTTTTTTAGGGGCCACACACAAAGTGTTGAGAACATTACTTCTTCTACAACTAGTCCCTCCCTGGTATTTTAAAAAACATATACTTTAATGATTGTATAGTCGTAGTTAACTAAGTTTATAGAGTTTGGGGGTTCTTTTGTGTTCGGAAAAAAGGATCAGGACGGAGTATACATCATCACCAACCTATATGCACAATAAAAGAAATACACAGAAGATATTAGTGATTTCACTTTGGTTACCATGAGCCAACTGGTACAAACAGTGCTTGAAATAAGATATAGGTGAGTTAATGGTAAAAAACAGTTGCAATTGATCCAATAGCCAATTTTAAGTTACAACCACATTTTCCCCTCCTGACTTAGTACTGCCTATATTCCTGATAAATACCAAGAATACAGGAACGTAATTCTGACTTATTCATTTCTAAACAATTGAGAGAGAGAGAGAGAGCGAGAGAGCGCGAGAGAAGACGACTGTATTTTACCTTTTTTAAAAAAAAACCTCTGACCTCTATATCAACAACATGAGGTAAAAGCCTACACAGCCACGAAAGTTTCCTTAAAGATACCTCCTTTTATTCACAAAAGAAGAAGAAAGCTTTTCTACAAAGCAATTTGTGAAGAATGCCATTTTATAGTTTAACTTTATCAATTTTTTTAAATGCATAAATAGAATTCCTTACCGTCTGTAGTCTGACGGATGGTGTTCGGCTAAGAGGACTTCCTACTGGGCTGAAACTCCCTGTGAAAAGACAAAGCTGTGAATTTTTGCTTGTTACCCCGTTCTAATAAACCACTTTATTTTAATAACATTATGTTAGCAGGACATGTTTCAGAAAACTCTAATGAAAAGCAGCACCATCTTTCAGTTGCAACTACACATCCTTCAGTCAGGAACAGTTGGAGGGTTTATTTAACTAATAGACCTGACACAAGGTTAGTTAATCCAATATTTCCATTCAAATGATTTGGAGCAATAGCACAAGCAATGTCCACATGCCACCTCGTGCTTAGAACAGACACTATTATCTAAACTACACTGCCTTTCTTTTCATTGTATTTCTCAGTAACGCATACAAAGTTTTCAGTCAGAAATGATCACAAAACCTCTCAAAGGAATTACTTATTCTTTCAGATAAAATAAGGATGTCTATTCAGTATCTCCCTTTGATCATCTGACTTCCCACCACAACACATCTTGATATTTATTTTATTCACTCTTTATAAACTGCATTTGAAAAAGTGCTACTTGTAAATTTGTTCCTTTTGAAATTATTTCATCGGCTAAGCTCAAGAAAATACTTTCATCATCTATGGATTTATCTTTTTATTATTAGTTTCTTCTACTATATCTCTTCTAAGAAAACATCTTTAAAAGATAGAGATATCTGAAAATTGCTAAACATGACAATACTAAATGCTACAGCTTTGCTGAAAATATTTCATCTCTCTTTTTCCCAAGCAGGTAGAGCAGAGGCAAGCCAAATATCACAGAGTTAAGCTCACCATCTTTTTGCCATGAGAGACAAGGGTTCAAATCCTAGTTTAGGTTTCAAGTGAAAATGAGTTATGAGGTCTCACTCTAGTTTCCAACCACAAAACCCAACTCAATTTAGCACAACAGGGAATATCTGCTCATAAGGAGCCCAGAGTTTGAATAATGGGGATTTTTCAGGTTAAGATTCAGATGCATTGGCACAGATCCTTGGGAAACCTTGTACAACCTCCACCTGCACTATACCCGTGTGAAGCCAGTGGTATTATTCATATTCATAAGTGATTTGACTGTAAATGTTTAACCACTGGAAGATATTTATATATGTAATTAAATGGTGGTGTGGCAAATTACTGGCACTACTTTGATGGGTCTTGCGCTCTCTCTTCTTGGGGAGGGTTCAGGGATCTGTTTCTCGCCCCTGAACTGGGGTATTAACTGCCCTGCTAGTGTCCTAGAGGAGGGGAGTGGAGAGGGAGGGACCCAGGCCCGCCCTCTACTCTGGGTCCCAGCCCAGGGGCCCTAAGGATAGCGGTAAGCCACTTGAACTAGTGGTTCCTTCCCCTGGGCTACTTCCCTCTCCTGCCCTTCAGCTTGTGGGACTTCCTGCCCTCCCTTTGCACAAACCAGGTGTCCCTTTACCTAGGGTCTTGATCTTCTTAGCCCACCACAGCACTTCTCCAAACTCTCCTCTGCTTCCCTCCAAACTGGTCTCTGCTCCACCACCAATCCACTCTGCTTCAACTCCTCCAAACTGCTCTCTACTCCAACACCAGTCCACTCTGCTTCAACTTCTTCCCTTGTCTGATTGAAGCAGGGGGGTTTTTAATCAGGTGACTGGCCTCAGGTGCTTTAATTAATCTACAGCAAACTTTCTTCCCTCTACAGGGAATAAGGCTCCCTTCTAACACTCTCCTGCTGCCCTCTGGCCATGCTGTATCACATATCCCTCCCCCCACCCCCGCTCAACACCATGGGGTTGGGCTACTTGGGACGAGAGGCAGTGCTGTCGTGATAGGCCATCAGCATTGCTGTGTTGGTTTCCGGCCCTATGCTGTACCCGGAAATGGAAGGGCTGCAGGGATAGGAACCACCTAGTCACTCTTGCATTCTTCTCCTTGTTTCTGTGCACCCACTGGAGTGGGGCGTGGTCTGTCACGAGGGTAAACCGCCGCCCCTAGTCTTGGGGACTAGGATGATAGAGCTGGACCACTGGCTGTGGGATTCTTCAATAACCCAGAATTCCAGCATCTTCTTCACTTCTGTCCTAATTTCTTCCCTTTTAGCTTCCGGTATTCGGAATGGTCTTATCACCCTTACTCCTGGACTGGTGACAATATGATGTTGGACCAGTGTTGTACAGCCCGGCTGTGTACAGAACACGACCTCTGTTCATTGTTCTGGAGTTAACTCAGAAGATATCTTCACCAGCGCCTGTGGGTTGTCTGTCTGGGGTGGAGCTTCCCGAATGACCAGGCATGTCTCTCAGTCATGCCAGGGCTTCAGTAAGTTGATGTGGTAGATTTGCTCTGACCTTCAGTGGTCTGGTTGTCTGACCTTATAGTCCACCTCCCCAGTGGCTTCCACTATCTCACATGGTCCATGCCAGCTGGCTAGGAGTTTGCTTTCTGCTGTCGGTACTAGCACCGTTACCCATTCTCCCGGCTGAAATTTCTGTACTTTTGCCTGACAGTTGTAATATGCCCACTGGGCCTCTTGTGCTTTTTCCAAATGTTCTCGTACTATAGGGGTTACTCGAGTTATTCACTCTCTCATCTGTGTCACGTGCTCAATGACATTCTTTCCTGGGTTGGGTTATTCTTCTCAAACTTCCTTGGCAATATCTAATATTCTGCGTGGGTGGCGTCCGTATAGTAGTTCAAAGGGAGAGAAACCAGTGGATGCATGGGGGAATTCCCGTATAGCAAACATTAGGTACGGTAGAAGGGTATCCCAGTCTTTTCCATCCTGTGCTCCCACCTTCCGGATCATACTTTTAAGGGTTTGGTTAAACAGCTCAACCAGTCCTTCTGTTTGTGGATGGTAGACTGAGGTCCGTATGGCCTGGTTGCAGAGTAGAGTACATAAGTCTTTCATTAATTTTGATATGAACCAAGTTCCTTGGTCTGTCAGGATCTCCTTAGCGATGCCTACTCTGGCACAAACCTGGAGTACTTCTTTTGCTATTGCCTTGGATGTGGGGTTTCTTAAAGGAATGACTTCTGGATACCGCGTGGCGTAGTCAAGGATGACTAGTACGTTTCGGTGGCCGCGTGCCAATTTTTCCAGTGGGCCCACTATGTCCATTGCTATCCTCTCGAAAGGGACTTCAATAATAGGCCCGCAAGTGAGGTCCGGAGCTATGCAACTGGCATTCAGGGCAGGAGGCACAATAGTGCTGGAACTCTGCACGTATTCCTGGCCAATAAAACCTTCTTAGGACTCTATCCAGTGTCTTGTCTACTCCTAGATGTCCCCCAAATAGATGACTGTAAGCTAACTCTAGTCCTGCCCTTGTGTGTTTCCGTGGGACTAAGAGTTGCTCTACTTCTTCCCCTCGTATTTGCGCTATCCTGAACAACAGATCAGGTTTGAGCACATAATATGGCCTTAGGCCTTTGGTCTTTCCTTCCATGGGTACGCCATTTACTTCCACTATCTCCTCCCTCACTTTCGCATATAGCAGGTCATTGGCTTGGTCCTGCCTGAAATCCTTACGTGCGGTACCAATCTGACCTAATTCCAGGGGGCCTGTTTCTACTCCGCCCCCTGGGTTGCCCCTACTTGGGCTAGGAATCGCCTCCAAGTCCTCACTGGCCTGAATTATCTCCTGGCCTCCTGAACGGGTTCGCCTACCAACAAGGGAGGTTTTCCGGTTCTCGGCTAGAATCCTGGTCCATAATCTTTTATCTGCCTTCCTTTCCTGCCTAGACTTTCGGGGTTTTCCGGGGGATGAAAATAACTCTGGGGCAAATTCAGCAAACATTGGGGTGAGGCTACCTGTAGGTACCTCTGTCTCAGCCCAGGGGTTGCTACCCTCCCCTGGCTCTATTGGGGGGAGTAAGCTCTCAAACCCGGGAAAGTCCCTACCAATTAAGACAGGGTACGGGAGCCTGGGGACCACCCCTGCTGTCACCCTGCTAGTATTCCTCTGGATCTCAATCCATACCAGGATTGTGGGGTAGAAATTTACGGTGCCATGAACGCACATTACCCTGTGTTTTTGGCCCGGGTTAGTTGTTCTTGCCCCACCAACTTCCCCAAGACCAGGGTGACAGCACTCCCGGAATCTACTAATGCTATGGTTTCGATTCCATTCATTTTTACTGATCTTGTACACCCATGCGAGGTCATTGCAACCCCTACCAGGCCGATTAGGCCACATTGCTCCCCGTGATCCCCCAGATTACATTGCATAGACTCTTCCCTGTTGGGGCATTGAGCTACTATATGCCCATTTCCCCATACTCGTAACACCGCCCCCTTATTCCAGTTGCCACCTCCAGCCCTCTCCTCCCAATCCCCCAGGTCCCTTCTTGGCCTCGGGCCATTCCTCAGTGTCTTTCCTCCCAGTTATGGTTCTCCTGGAGTTCTCGACAGTCCGGCGCCTTGGGTTTGGGACTGGCTTCCTGGTTTGCCATGTCTCACCCCCTGGGGTCTGGAACAGTTCGCGGGCTGCCAGCTGTCTTTCCATGAGGGAGGCCAACTCATCATAAGTGGAGGGGTCATTCTGGCCAACTCAAGCCCAGAGGCCTGGTGGTAGCCCCCTCATATACCAGTCCAGTACCAGGAGCTCCATCATCTTCTCAGAGCTGAGGGCCTCAGGGCACAGTCATTTCCAGGTCAGGTGGATCAGGTCAAACAATTGCGATCAAGGTTTCTTGTCCTCCATATACTGCCACTCATGGAACCTTTGGGCTCGCAACGCCTTCGTTACTCCAGATCTGGCCAGGATCTCTGCCTTCAGCTGGGGGTAATCTGCTGCAGTCTCCGCAGCCATATCATAGTAGATCTTCTGGACCTCTCTACACAGGAACGGGGCGAGGATACCAGACCACTGAACTTGGGGCCAGGCCTCCTGCAGGGCTGCTCTTTCAAAAGCCAGGAGGTATGCCTCCACATCATCCTCCCGTGTCATTTTCTGTAGGCAGTGGCTGGTCTGTATGGTCCGGGTCCCGGCGCAGTTGCGGTTCAGCTCCGTAAGGGCCTTCATCTGGTTCACCAGCTCTTGCAGCAGGGCTCAGTCCTGGGCAGCCTGACTCATCAACAGATGATTAATCCCCTGCTGCATCCGAGTCACCTCCTGTTGGGCAGTTGCTTGGACCCGGGAAGCCTCCTGCTGGGCTGTGGTGGCTTGTATTAGGGCCTTGACCACGTCGTCCACCTTAGGGACGGGAGGGTTTTGGCTAACCCTAGTTTAAGTCCCCAGTGTGTAGATCCCACTGCTGACACCATGTGTGGCAAATTGCCGGCACTACTTTGATGGGTCTCGTGCTCTCTCTTCTTGGGGAGGGTTCAGGGCACTGTTTTTCACCCCTGAACTGGAGTATTAACTGCTCCATTATGTCCTAGAGGAAGGGAGCGGAGAGGGAGGGATCCGGGCCTGCCCTCTACTCTGGGTCCCAGCCCAGGGGCCCTAAGGATAGCGGTAAGCCGCTTGAACTAGCGGTTCCTTCCCCTGGGCTACTTCCCTCTCCTGCCCTTCAGCTTGTGGGACTTCCTGCCCTCCCTCTGCACAAACCAGGTGTCCCTTTACCTAGGGTCTTGATCTTCTTAGCCCACCACAGCACTTCTCCAAACTCTCCTCTGCTTCCCTCCAAACTGGTCTCTGCTCCACCACCAATCCACTCTGCTTCAACTCCTCCAAACTGCTCTCTACTCCAACACCAGTCCACTCTGCTTCAACTTCTTCCCCTGTCTGATTGAAGCAGGGGGGGTTTCATCAAGTGACTGGCTTCAGGTGCTTTAATTAATCTATAGCAAACTTTCTTCCCTCTACAGAGAATAAGGCTCCCTTCTAACACTCTCCTGCTGCCCTCTGGCCATGCTGTATCACAGGTGCAATTCAAGCTCAAAGAGTTACAATTTATTAGGCCCTGATCTTGCAAATGTAACCCACGTGCCTAATAGGAAGATAACTGTTTAAGAGATCTATCTGGGGAGGTGGGGAGGAATGAGTTGTGTCTGGGTCATTGTTAGGCAGATGCACAATTAGCACTCAGAATTTTCTGATATTGGGTGTGGTAGTTTTGGGTATGCTCAATGGGTTCCCAGTAGCTTGACTGAGACTCCATTAGTAAGGCTACGTTTTAGTCAGGGGTATTTTTAGTAAAAGTAACGGACAGGTCATGGGCAGTAAACAGGTCATGGGCCGTGAATTTCTGTCCATGACTTTTACTAAAAATACCCGTGACTAAAACTTGGGGGGAGGTGCCATGGGTGCTGGGGGAAGGTGGCTGGCAGGGTATGGCCTGGGACCCCCACTGGTGCTGGTGGGTGGGGTGGGTGGTGGTTGGCGGAGCTGGCAGGCTCCCTATCTGGCTCCGCACCCACCCACCCCCACCAGCAGCAGCAGAGTTTGGGTATGGGAGGGGGCAGGGGCATGGGATGGGTTGAGGTGGGCTCTGTGCAGTGCTTACCTGGGAGGCTCTCCAGAAGTGGCAACATCCCCCTCGCTTAGCTACTCCCAACCCACACAGTGAACCGCGGCCAATGGAAGCTGTGGGGGTGGTGCCTGCAGGCAGAGGCAGCACACAGGACTGCCTGGCCATTCCTGGACCTAGCAGCTGAGTCCGGGGGATGCTGCTACTTCTGGGGAGCCCCCCAGGTAAGCGCTGCCCACAGCTCGCATCACCCTGTCCCGTGCCTGAATCCCCTGTCCCCTCCCACACCCAAAGTCTTCTGGGGGGTGGGCACACGATGGCCCAAGACTGCCCCAGCAGTGGCTGGTACGACGGGTGCCGGGGCTGCCCAAGCTGCCCAGGAGCCAGGTGCACAGGCCACTGCAGAAGTCATGGAGGTCACAGAATCCGTGACTTCCATGAAACCTTGCAGACTTATCCATGAGGGCAAATAGCCAGGGCAGCTGCTTTGCAAAAGGCCTTGTGCCCTCTGTGGGTTGCGAGAAGCTGAGTCACAGCAGTAGACAGCAGGCTGTTTCTCCCTAACTCTGAAGCATTTTGCAGCAGGTTAGTGATATTGTTAACCCTCCTGGCCGTGCTAATTATAGAAAGGGGAAACGGGAAGGAAAAACTAATTTTTTAATTTTAATTGTATACTTGGAATGTTTGATTTTAGCCAAACTGTTTTAGTTAAATTGTCTCAACTAGTATGATTCACCAACTTTTCTCTTATTTAAATGTGATGACAGGGAAAGAGTCACTTATATTTTGCTATTCTCAGTTTGTACTTTTCTTGTAACAGAGTTTTTTTCCCCCCTGTATACTTAAATTGAGTGGTTGGTTAATTAGCTAACTGAGTGATTTCACTAGAGGAGAAGGAAGAGTCTGCATGGATTCCATCTGAAGATTTCTACAAGCAAGTGGAGGGAAGATGTGGATGCAGTGCTTCCATTCAGCAGACTGTATAGATTTTGGTGATCAAAAACTGTAACTGAGACTCAGATGAACTCAACCTAAGCGTTTGAGAATTCAGAATTTCCTCTCACCGTGTTTCTGTGGGGACTGACCTGTTTAGATTTAATTTCTTTTCTTTATTTTTATGTATTACTATAAAGATTATGTGGATTATAAAATAGGTATGTTATGTTGTAGAAATTAAGTTGTTGTTAATAAAAATATTATGATAAGATTTTATAAAGTTGGTATTTAAGAATTAAGTTAATTCCTTTTGTTCTTTTTGGACTTGATTGTGGGGTGGTTGACCCTGTGGAATCCTTGCTGAAAATCCTTAATGACTGAATTCTGCGTCTCCACATGCTTTTCTATGAAGTTAGGTTTTTTTAGGCACTGGGGAAGGGCAGTAAAATAAACTCTAGCCTACCCAAAGGTTACACAAACACTTACGCATGTGAGAAGCCCTCAAGTCAATGGGACTACTACATGAGGCAAAGTCATTCATGTGCTTATGTATTTGCAGGAGCAAGGCCTTAGTGTATCAAAAGTAAAATGTAATCACTATTACATACACAGTCCATGCAAAGAATTACATAGGATTTAAAGGGAAACTGTAAAGGCAAATTGACCAGTTTTGGTTTAAAACAAAAAACAAAAAAAAACTTGTGCAAAACTCGAGACCAACAGACATATTTTCATAATTAAATAATAAAAAAACTAATGAAAATAGCTTTTTTAAAAACTTTAAACTTTCTAATGCCATTTTTTCAAATCAAACACACCAACATTGTGCTAGTTTGTGAGAATCTGAAAGTCATATGAACTCAAAAGAGACTAAAAACAACTGAAATGTATTACTTTATTTTAATTTTCCAAGATAATAGAACTGCAGAATGTAAACATGAAAAGAAACAGATTTGAAAATTCTTTCAATTTTAGTAATTTAAGATTTTTTTATAACAGAGATATGAATTTTAATTACTTGTTTTTTTAATCTCACAGTGCCCTTTAAAGAAAATATATATTACTTGTCAGATTCTAAGACAAACCTCTTAGGGCCCGAACTGAACATCCTTACAAAAGGTGAGTAATCCTTTTCAGTTCATGTAAGTACGTGTTTGCAGGATTAGGGATTTAGGGCCACACTAGCATCTTCCAATCCAGCTTGAATAGGGGGCAGCACGTAACTGCACTGCCTGAAGAGGAGGGCAGGGCTCAAATTATAACTCTGAAAGATTTTACTCCCTTATTTTAATGGATTTATTATAAATTTGCTGTAAACTAAAATAACTGTCTGAATCTTAGCTTTAAAAGTCCGAGACAAGGAGAAATTTTATTTAGAAAAATCCTTTTAAAACAAAGTTTTTTGGTTTAAAGTTATAAAGTTAAAAAAATAAAGGGCAACAATATATATGCTTAATGCTTTTGTGATTCAAGAATAAATAAATTAAAAATAAAATCTAGCTTGATTAATCCAAAAAATTATAGTAAAGTAGGACTCTGTTTTGAAATGTAGTGAACCAGATGCTTATTCAAGGTGATGGTTGGAGAGGCACAGCATATTGAAGCATGGAGGGAAAAGCCTGGTATATTAAAGTTTGTATTGATACTTTTTGATATAATTACAGGCCTATAAAAGGATAAATCTATTAAAGAAAAAACAACAACACTTAGAGGCAATGAAAAATGGAATATTCAAAACTAATGTATCTACTTAAAAAATGTTACATGTAGCTTTATGGGCCGCCTAGTGACTGTATTCCTGGCTCAAGTGGGGAACTAAAGGGTTTCCTGCAGGAACTAAAATCAGGTGGGCAATTAACGTGAATCCCTACTGCAAGTAACACCTTTGGACATGCTTAGCCCTCTGGGGAGATAGCATTTATTGCTTTGACCTGGTTCAAAAAGCCTGGCAAACTGAATTGTAAACTGTATAAAGTTTCTCACCCTGACACAGGGTGAAAAAAGAAAAGGAGTACTTGTGGCACCTTAGAGACTAACAAATTTATTAGAGCATAAGCTTTCATGAGCTACAGCTCACTTCATCGGATGCATACAGTGGAAAATATAGTGGGGAGATTTTATATACACAGAGAACACGAAACAATGGGTGTTACCAAACAGACTGAAGCAAGAGTGATCAGGAAAGGTGAGCTAAGTTGCTCATCATCAATCCAAGAACAGAGGTAAGACTGTGATGAAGAGGGACAGGTTCCGGGGAGGACCTGAAGTACTTTGGAACCAGAGTCTCCATGTGGAAGATAGGTGACACCTGATAAACTAGGCAGTTGTATAAGCAGTTTATTGCTTTTAAGGTGTTTTTTCTGTAACACCTTTGTTCTGAATAATTAGTTCTTTGCTTTATGAAAGCTGGTTGGTCATTGCTTAACCCTGTCATTGCCCCTGAGAAAACAGGACTGCAAGTGCTGATTGAAACTCAGATTCTGCTGAGATGAATGATTTATAAGGGTCTGCAGCCCAGGTCTAGAGAAGAGACTCACAGGACTCTGCCCTGAGGGCAGCGATGACTAGAGGCCTGACACCTAATAGGGCACCTTCAAGGAGGCCATGAAGGGGTCAGACGTGCAGCTAGATCAGGAAATATGACACATGCCACAAAGAAATTTTCCTGCTGTTTTGTAACCTTTGAAGAGAAAGTCAAGGATTGAAACAAAGAAAAAATGATTACCTACCTTTTGTAACTGTTGTTCTTGGAGATGTGTTGCTCATGTCAATTCCATTCTAGGCGTGTGTACGTCCATGTGTATAATCGTTGGAGATTTTTGCCTTAGTGGTATCCGTAGGGTCGGCTGTGGTGCCCTCTTGAGTGTCGCACTCATGCGTCGGTATGTTAGGCGCTGCTGGCCCTACACCCTCTCAGTTCCTTCTTGCTGGCAACTCCGACAGAGGGGCAGGAGGGAGGGTAATGGAATGGACATGAGCAACATATCTCAAAGAACAGTTACGAAAGGTAGGTAAAAGTTACCTTTTCTGTAACTGGTGTTCTTTGAGATGTGTTGCTCATGTCTATTCCACAATAGGTGTGTGTGCTCGCCACGTGCACCGGTGCCGGAAGTTTTTCCCCTAGCAGTACCCGTACGGGGGAGCGCCCCAGCGACCCCTAGAGTGGCGCCTCCATGGCACGGTATAAGGGGAGCTGCGTGCTCCCTCCACCCTCAGTTCCTTCTTGCCAGACAACTCCAACAGGTGGGAAGGAGGGTGGGATGTGGACTCTCTTTTCTTCTTTGAGTGATTTCTCATGTGTATTCCACAATAGGTGATTCCAAGCTATATCTGTTGGAGGTGGGTAGGAGTTCACAAGTTCTCAGGACGGAGGACAAGCTGGCCAAACCTGGCGTCATCCCTGGTTTGGGAGACGATCGCATAGTGCGAGGTGAACGTGTGAACTGAAGACCACGTGTCGGCCCTACAAATGTCCTGGATGGGGACGCAGGCCAAGAAGGCAGCCGACGAGGCCTGCGCTCAAGTCGAGTGTGCCTTCACAATGGGTGGCGGGGTGATACCCACCAGCTCATAACAGGAACAGATGCATAAAGTGATCTGGTTGGAAAGCTGCTAAGTGGAGATAGACCGACCCCTCATGCACTCAACCGAGGCGATGAACAGTTGCGAGGATTTTCTGAATGGCTTGGTCCGTTCGAGGTAGAAAGCCAGAGCCCGCTGCACATCGAGTGTATGGAGATGGCACTCCTCACTGGACGCGTGGGGCTTGGGGCAGAGGACCAGCAGAAAAATGTCCTGACTCATGTGATAGGCAGAGACCACCTTCGGGAGGAACGCAGGGTGTGGGTGGAGCTGGACCTTGTCCTTATGAAAAACCATGTATGGAGGCTTGAAGGTCAGGTCCCTGAGTTCTGAGACCTGCCTGGCTGACGTGATCACAACCAGGAAGGCCACCTTCCACCAGAGGTGGGACCAGGAGCACGTGGCTAGCAGCTCGAAGGGGGGCCCCATGAGACAGGCCAACACCAGGCTCAGGTCCCACTGCTGGACCGGGGGCCTAGCATACGGAAACAGATGGAAAAAGTCATAGCATGGGAGAATACTGTGTGGCTCTGCACCGGTGGATGGAAGGCCGATATGGCAGCCAGGTGCACCTTGACTGACGAGGGTGCCAGGCCCTGGACTCTCAGGTGGAGAAGGTAGTCAAGGATAAGGTGGATCGGGGCGGCCACCGGGGAAACACCCCGTTCACCTGCCCATCTAGAGAACTGGGACCACTTTGCCAAGTAGGCGCGGCACGTGGAGGGGTGTCTGCTTTCTAGGAGGATGTTTTGAACCCCTTCTGAGCATGTTTTCTCCTCCCTGCCTAGCCATTGAGCAGCCATGCCGTGAGGTGGAGAGCCACTAGGTTGGGGTGGAGAAGGCGGCCCTGGTCCTGGGAGAGCAGGTCCAGGCGGAACGGCAACGGCCACGGCGCAGCAACTGCCAGGCCCATGAGGGTCCCATACCAATGTTGCCTGGGTCACGCCGGGGCAATCAGGAGGACCCAGGCCTTGTCTGTCTCTATCTTTTCCAGGACCTTACTAATCAGTGGGAACGGGGGGGAAGGCATAGAGAAACTGGCCTGAGCAGGACAGGAGGAAGGCATTGGAGATAGCGCCCCTTCCCAGTCCCCCCCAGAGCAGAACCGGGGACAGCGCTGGTTCTGCCGAGTCACGAACAGGTCCGAGTGTGGGGGACTCCCCAGGTGGAAAAGCCTGTGAACCACTTCCGCGTGGAGAGACCACTCACGTTGAGAGGACAAGTCCCTGCTCAAGCGATCTGCTTGTGTGTTCCAGGCGCCTGGTAGATGGAAGGCCTTTAGGCAGATGTCGTGGGCTATACAGAAATCCCACAGCCTGAGGGCTTCGCAGCAGAGGGCAGAGGAGCGGGCCCCGCCTTGCCTGTTGATATAGAACATTGAGGCCGTGTTGTCCATGAGGACCCTGATCATCCTGCCCTCCAGGTGCGAGCGGAAGGCCACGCACACCAGCCGTACCACCCTGAGTTCCTTGACGTTTATATATCGGGTCAGATCCTGAGCCAACCACAGGGCTTAGGTCTGAACGTTCCCCACATGGGTCCCCCAACCCAGGTCCAACGCATCGGACACCAGTTCCATTGACAGGGCCCTGTCCCTGAACGGGACCCCTTGGAGCATGTTGCTTGGGGCAGACCACCACCGTAGGGAGGCGATCACCAAGTCGGGTACGGTAAGGACTTTGTCCATCCTGTCCCTGGCCTAGGAGAACTCAGAGGCCAACCAGAGCTGGAGGGGCCTCATCCTGAGTCTGGCGTGATGGACCACGTATGTGCACATCGACATGTGACCCAAGAGCTGGAGGCATGCTCTGGCTGTTGTCACCAGGAATCTTGTGACCGTGTTGATGAGCCCCTTCAGAGTCTTGAAGCTGTCCGGTAGAAGGGAGTCTCTGGCCGACGAGGTATCCAGGAGCACCCCGATAAACTCTATGTGTTGAACCACGAATAATGTGGCTTTGGTGTTGTTTACGGTGCACGTGGACCAGAGGAGTGTCACGTGATCCCTCACCTGCGACCGCGAGCTGCCCTTGACCAGCCAATCGTCCAGATAGGGAAAGATCTGGACCCCCCCGACGCCTGTGAGAGGCCGCTACCACTGACATACATTTTGTAAATACCCTGGGGGCAGTGAACAGGCCATACGGGAGGACTGTAAATTGGTAGTGATTCTGCCCCACCACAAAATGGAGGAAGTGTCTGTGTCCCTCCAATATATGAATGTGGAAGGACGCGTCCTGCAGATCAAGGGAAGCATACCAGGCCCTGGGATCCAGGAAGGGGATGATGGAGGCCAGGGAGACCATGTGGAACTTGAGCTTCACCATGTACTGGTTCAGACCTCGCAGGTCCAGGATGGGCCTTTGTCCCCCTTTGGCCTTCAGGCTAAGGAAATAGCAGGAGTAGTACCCCTTGCCTTTGAACTCCTCGGGCACCCCTTCCACTGCTCCTAGGCCCAAGAGCCGCCCCACCTCCTGCTTGAGCAGAGCTTTGTGCGAGGGGTCCCCCAGGAGGGACAGGGGTGAGGGATGGTTGGGTGGGGAGGAAGTAAACTGGAGGGTGTAGCCCCGGGAGATGGTGTTGAGGACCCATCGGTCCAAGGTCAGCTGTGACCACTCCGGGAGGAAAGCACACAACCGGTTGGAGAAGGGAAGCTTTATTGACGGTGGTCCCTGATGAGAACTGGCAGGGCTCCCCCGAGCATCCTGTCAAAAACGCCTTTTCCCCACCTGCTTGCCCTTGGAGGACCCAGGTCAGGGGGGCAGGCTGAGACTGTCTCTGAGGGCGCCTCTTATAGTCCCGTAACTTCTTATGGGCAGCCTCGTATTTCAGGTGGGTGGCCTGAGCGGGAGTCTGCTGTTGTTTGAGCTTAGATTTAGCCGGAGCTGGAACATAGACACTCAGAATCTGGAGGGTCGTGCGGGAGTCTTTCATGCCATGCAGTCTTGTATCCGTTTGTACCGCAAAGAGAGCTTTGCTGTCAAATGGGAGATCCTGCACAGAGGTCTGCGCCTCACTGGACAGCCCAGAGAGCAGGAGCCATGAAGCCCTTCTCATGGACACCGCGGAGGCATGGACCACACGGCTGTGTCTGCTGCATCCGAAGCTGCCTGCAGGGTTGCCCTGGCAGCTGCTGTACCCTCCTCCGCCAGCACTTTGAACTCCCTCCTATCGTGCTCTTGGAGGGAGTCCTCGAACTTGGGCAGGGAGCTGCACAGATTGAACTCATACCGGCTCAGGAGAGCTTGGTGGTTTGCCACTCGTAACAGGAAGCTTGAGGACGAATACATTTTTCTTTCAAAAGAGTCCAGCCTCCGTGAATCTTTATTTTTTGGGGAGGGGCTGGCTGGCCGGCCCTGCTGTTCCCTGTGGTTGACCGACTCGACCACCAGGGAGTTATACACCCACCCAGCGCCCAAGTACATGTGTTCCTTGGTAGGCACAAAGTACTTGCGTTCTGCCCTCTTAGAGATGGGGGCCAACGAGGCCGGTGTTTGCCACAGAGCATTTGAAATTTTTGCCACCCCTTCATGGAGAGGCAAGGCTACCCTACCCGGTGCCGAAGAGGAGAGCACATTAAACAGGGAGTCGGAGGGCTCTTCCATCTCCTCTGCCTGGAGGTGGAGGCTTGATGCCACCCTTTTTAAGAGTTCTTGGTGGGCCCTAAAGTCCTCCTGCAGGATGGAGTGGGGCGGGGCTGTAATCACCTCATCCGGGGAGGGCGAGGAGGCCAGTGCGGTACTCTGGGTGTCCGCCGGCACCGGAGGGTCCACCACCTGGTCGGTCTCTGGGCATGGTGCTGAGGATGTACGTCCCACTGACTCCTTCCTTGGAGGTCTGGAGATGAAGGCCGACGGTGCTTCCGAGGCTCCAGCTACCGAGCAAGCCCCCATCGGGGGCTGCATCATGGGCCACGGTGCCCACTGATATCACTGGGCCAGCCACGGCGCCTGGTGTCACTGCGCCTGCTATGGCATCGGTGGGGCCTGCTGTTTGGCCTGGCACATCGATGGATGACTACGAATGGAGACCAGGCTGACATACAACCTGCCGCCGTCCACAGACCGGGAGGAGCAGCAGCGCCGGGAGCAACGCCGACCACGATCCCGACGGGGAGGATTGGTACCATCGGTAACAGCTGCTCTGCGATTGGCTCCGATGGGCAGACCCGAGACAGTGAGACGCTGGCGATGGATGCCCGGGGCTGCGGAGGCAATGCCTTGGCGGAGTCTTGGAGCAGGATTCCGAGTGGGAACGGCATCGAAGTCTGTGCCGTGACCGGCTGCGAAACCCCTCCGAGACAAGGACCTTTGGCGACACCTGCCCTGGTCCCGTTGGTATTCACTCCTTGAGGTGGAGCGGTGCCGAGTGTCTTGGTCTGACGGAACCCAACCACACAGTCTGGTGGGAGTCAAGGGCGATCCACATGGACTTTGCTCTGAACCGTCGCTGGGCAGCAAACGGCATCAGGAATGTTCCTTGGATCAAGATTGGTACCGAGCTGGGGGTGACAGTGGAGATCCCAGCGGCGCTTGCCCCTGGAGCGTGGGGCCAACATCTGCGGTGCTCCTGGTACCGGCATGGACATAACTTCCTGGACCGCCTGCATGACCTCCGGTGCAGATGACATCCGGACATCTGGGGAGGTCTGCTCCAAAGGGGCCGGGCTACTCCGCTCTAAATGAGTCGGAGGCCTAGAGGCCAGTGGGGATCGAGGACTGCCCAACATGGGTCTTGCCTCTGTCCTGGGTTTCCCTCGGTGTCGCTGCGAGGAAGGCATCTTTCTCGCCTTCTTGGCGTGCCCTGTGAACAGGGAGCAGTGCCAACTGGTCGATGGCACCGGAAGGTCGCTGTACACTGACACCACGGTGCTGGCTCGGAGCAGCATGCCAGAGTTGGGGTCAGCTCTGACTCCATGAGAATGGCCCGGAGCCTAATGTCCCCTTCTTTCTTGGTCTGAGGCGTAAACGGACTTGCAAATTTTGCAACAATCACTGATATGGGTTTCTCCCAAACAGCGCAGACAGTCTGCATGCAGGTCACTCCTTGGCACAGATCACCTACAAGTGCCGCACAACTTAAAACCCAGGGCACAGGGCATGCCCCAGCCTGGGTTCTCTGACAGACTGAACTAACTAAACAGCTAACTAATTACAGGTACCAACACTGAACGAACGAAGAGTTCTGGGGACGAGCTACAGCAAAGCTGAAGCAGAGTAGTTCCAACGCACCTTCACCAGCGGCAAGAAGGAACTGAGAGTGGGGGGAGTGTGCAGCTCCCCTTATACCACACCATGGAGGCGCCACTCCAGGGGTCACTGGGGCACTCCCCTCTACAGGTATTGCTAGGGGAAAAACTTCCGGCACTGGTGCATGTGGAGAGCGCGCACACCTATACATGAGCAATCACTCGAAGAACTGTTTTTTCTTCTTCGAGTGCTTGCTCATGTCGATTCCATTCTAGATGACTCAAAAGCAGTATCTCTGGAGGTGAGCTCAGAGTTCACGGTAGTGTGGCTTGCAACACTGCTTTACTGAAGCCAGCATCGTCTCGGGCCTGCTGGGTAAGTGCGTAATGAAACGTAAATGTGTAGATTAGATGACCAGGTAGCAGCCCTGCAGATATCTTGAATTGGCAGCTGGTCCAGGAAGACCAACTGTTCCCTAGTTGAGTGGGCAGTTATTGTTGCTGGTGGAGGCACTTTCACCAGATCATAGCAGTAACGGACGCAGGACGTGATCCAGGATGAAAGCCTCAAGGCAGACACTGGGTGGCCTTTCATCCTGTCTGCCACCACAGTGAACAACTGAGTTGACTTGTGAAATGGCTTGGTCCCGTCGATGTAGAAGGCAAGCACCCTCCTGACATCCAGAGAGTGCACCTTTTCCGATCCTCTTCCGATTTACTAGGCTTCGGAAAGATGACAGGTAAGTATATGTCCTGGCTGGCATGAAACTGTGAAACTATCCTGGGTAGGAAAGCTGGGTGCAGCCACAGCTGGACCTTGTCTTTGTAGAACACCATATAGGGTGGCTCCAAAGTAAATGCCCTGATCTCAGACACCCTGAGGACAGATGTTACTGCGACCGGGAAAGAAACCTTCCAGGAGAGAAGGAGAAGGGAGCAGGAAGCCAGAGGCTTGAAGGGAGGACCCATGAGCCACGACAGCAAAAGATTCAGGTTTCAAGGAGGGACAGGGTTCCGGACATGGGAACAGAGCCACTCCAGACCTTTCAAAAACCAAACCATCATGTCGTGAGCGAAGACCAATCTGCCCTGGAGTGGAGGGTGGAAGGCCGAAATAGCAGCCAAGTGGACCTTAATTGATGACAGGGATAATCCCTGGAGCTTGAGGTGCAGAAGATAGTCCAGGATTGCTTGCAGCGAGTGAGACCTGTTCAGCCCAGATACCTTGGCCTGAGGTCCAGCATGTAAACCTTTTCCATTTGGCCAGGCAGGTTGCTCTGGTGGAGGGCTTTCTGCCACCCAACAAGACCTGTTGGACATGGGGCAAGCATTTAGCCATGCAGTAGCCATGCCATCAGGTGCAACGCTGCCAGGTTCGGGTGCAGAAGACTGCCGTGGTTCTGGGACAGCAGATCCAGCCTGTGAGGCAGTTGCAGTGGGGCAGCCACCGAAAGGTCCATCAGCGTGCCAAACCAGTGCTGTTGAGGCCATGCAGGGGCTATCAGGATCACCTTCACCCTGTCCTGTTTGATCTTCATGAGAACTCTGGATCAAGGGCACCTGTGGGAAGGCATACTTCAGAGCCCCCGACTACGGGAGCAAAAGGACATCTGACAGGGAGCCCCTGTCCATCCTCCAGAATGAGCAGAACACTTGGCACTTCCTGTTCTGATGGGATGCAATGAGTCCACCTGGGGAGTTCCCCACCTCTAGAAGATCACACTGACTGCCTCCAGATGGAGTGACCACTCGTGATGAGACGAGACAGTCCTGCTGAGGCGATCCGCTAACATGTTCCTGGCCCCGGGCAGATGCATGGCTACCAGATGGATGGCATGCTGCACACAGAAGTCCCAAAGGCGGAGAGCTTCTTGGCAAAGGGCCGACAACCTGGCTCCGCTCTGCCTGTTGATGTAACACATCATAGCAGTATTGTCCATCAGGATCTGCACCACCTTGCTCTCCAGGTGGGGCAGGAAAGCCTGTCACTCCAGACGAACCGCTTTGAGGTCCCTGAAGTTTATGTGAAGGGACAGATCGTCCCACAACCAGTGGCCTTGCATGCTGAGTTCACCCACGTGGGCTCCACAGCCCAGATCCGAGGCATCGGAAACCAGGGTCAGTGACGGGGACGGCGCTGCGAAGGAACTCCCTCCAATACTGATATGGAGTTCAACTATCAATCCAGGGTGACTGGATGTGATCCAGAACCCTGACTACCCCGTCTAGATCATACCTACTGCAGATGTAGATGGACGCCAACCATGCTTGCAGTGGCCAGACATGGAGCCGGGCTTGATGGAACACGTACATACATGCTGCCATTTTGCCTAACAACCTCAGGCACATGCGAGCAGTGGTGAGTGAGTGGTCTTTCACATGGGAGATCAGGCCCAACATGGCCTGGAAATGTGCCTCTGGAAGGAAGGCTCTGGCTCGTGTGGAGTTGAGACACGCCCCTATGAACTCTATCTGTTGCACCAGCCATAAGGTCTATTTTTTTTTAGTTTATCAACAGGCCCAGGTCGTGGCAGGTGGAATGTAACAGATCGAGGATCCTTTGCACCTGTTCCGGAGATCTGCCCTTGATGAGCCAATCATCGAGATATGGGTAGATCTGGACCCCTCGCCTCAGGTAAGCAGCCACTGGCGCCATACATTTTGTGGACATCCTTGGGGCTGACGAGAGACCAAAGGGCAATGCCATGAACTGGAAATGGCACCTGCCCACTATAAAACAGAGGAATCATCTCTCCTTGGAAGATGGAGATATGGAAATAGGCATCCTTCAAGTCAAGGATGGAGTACCAGTCTTCCGGATCCAGGGAGGGGATGATGGAGACTAGGGAGACCATGCAAACTTCAACTTCTTGAGAGATCTTCTGAGGTGTCACAGGTCCAGGATGGGTCTTAGGCCCCCTTTTGCTTTCAGAATTAGGAAATAATGGGAGTAGAAACCTTTTCCTCTCACTTCCCGAGGGACTTCCTCCACTGCCCCCAGCTGCAGAAGGTTCTCAACCTCTTAAACGAGAAGTTGATCATGAGAAGGGTCCCTGAAGTGGGATGGGAAAGGGAGGGCAGAAGGGGGCGTGGCCGAGAATTGCAAGGTGTAGCCCAGAGATACAATTTCTCGCACCCAACAGTCCAAGCTGACTTACGACCAGGCTGAACGGTAGGGACAAAGACGGTTGAGGAAAGAATGAAGAAAGAAGAAAGAATCCGGGGAGTTGACTGGGGTGTCGCTCTCGAGTGCACCCTCATAATGAGCTCTTCTGGTCCCCATGATGCTTCGCCTGGCCGGGTTGCATGGGTGAGCGAGAGGAGGAAGGGTGGTGACGACTAAAACTCACATCTCTATCCCTTCTCCTTGCAGAACCCTGCTGAGGCTGCGAAGGCCTTGGCAGAGGGGGTGGAAGGAACTGCTTCCTCGCTGACTGCAGTGTATGCAGATCCAGCAAGTAAAGGGTGGCCTGAGTGTCCTTCAGTCCACGCAGCCTCGCATCTGTCTGTTCTGTAAAGAGTCCATTCTCATCAAACAGGAGGTCCTGGATTGAGGACTGCACTTCCTGGGACAGGACAACAGTCTGAAGCCAGGAGCTGTGCCTCATGACCACTGCTGATATGGCCACCCTAGCTGCTGAATCAGCTGCATCCCACGCCATTTGGATGGAGCACCAGGGCCCCAAATTCCTGGGCTGAGTCCTGTGGCAGGGACTCCTTGAACTTACGGAGGGAGACCTATAAGTTAAAGATGCCTCTGCCCAAAAGAGCCTGGTGGTTAGCCATCCGGAACGGAAGAATGAATAAATATTTCTTCCAAAAAGGGCCAGCTTCTTGACCTCCTTATTTTTGGGGGTCGAACTGGTTTTGCCTGTCTCTCTTTCTTGTTGGCTGCAGAGACAACCAGCCAATGCAGAGGTGGATAGGTGTACATGAATTCAAAATCCTTGGCAGGAAAAAAAATACTTTTTCCTCGGCCCTCTTGGAGATGGGAGGGATGATTTGCTAGAGGGCTTTGGCTATTTTTAAGACCCTATCATGTATCAGTAGCACGACATGGGTAGGGGTAGATGCCGAGAGTACATTAAACAGAGTGTTTGCCTGTTCAGCCATCTCCTTTACCTCCAGGTCCAAGTTGGTGGCCAATTTCTGAAGCAGGGCCTGGTGTTCTTTAAAGTCATCTGGCGGGCTGGCATGAGAGGGCCTCACCACTGCCTCATCCAGGGACAAGAATGACGACTGGATCACCAAGGGAATAATCCCCTGTGGGAAAAGGGGACTTTGGGGTGGGCACTTGCTCCTCTACCCCGATGTTCAAAGAAGCTTTGCGTACCGAGCCCAGTGCTGCCGGTTGTTACTCTGAGGTGGCAGCCAAAGAATGGTGGGAAGAGGGCATCAACATCACGGGCATGCCCAATGCACTCCAGTAGGGTCACTGTGCTGGCCACTGGCCCTGCTGCCAAGATGACATTGTGGAGGTCGAGGCAGCCTCAGGGGCCCAGTCGCTCCAGTGCTGCCTCGGTGAGGGGCTGAACTCCCTTTCCATGCCAGAGGAATCCCTATCCGGTGACTATGGTTGGGCCGTCAAAGCCTGTGTCTGATGGCTAATGGTTGCCACAGGTGACCGGTGTCTTGAGTAGGTGGATCGGTGCCGGAGGCAGGAAGTCCGGTACCGTGTTGGAGACCGTTCCCATGGTCTAGGAGATGGGGATTTGAGGAGATGGCTGGTGGGAGGGTAACTGATGCTGCAGATACGGTGACCAATGTCTTCCCTGGGCAGAGGTGAAAGTAAGCCGGTACGCCCCAGTACAGTGTTCCGGCAAGAGCCAGTGCACCGTACTGGGGCAGCCCAACTTCCCCAGGGGGCAATTTAAAGGGCCTGGGGCTCCCAGCAGTGGCTGGAGCCCCAGGCTCTTTAAATTATCTCCAGAACCCCGCTGCTGGAGCCCTGGGGTAGTGGCTGCAGGGCTCCGGGGGCTATTTAAAGGGCTGGGGTGGTAGAAGCAGGGAAGCCCCAGGCCCTTTAAACAGCCCCCAGAGTCCTGGAGGGGGGGCACGCACTCCGGTGAGCTATTTAAAGGGCCGGGGCTCCAGCTGCCTCTGCTGCCCCAGTGCTTTAAATAGCTGCTGGAGTCCTGCTGCTTCCCCAGGGCTCCGGGGGCTATTTAAAGGGCCCACGGCTCCCCTGCTTCTACCTGGGGAAGTGGTGGGGCTCCAGCAGCTATTTAAAGGACCGGGGCGACAGAGGCAGCTGGAGCCCTGCTGCTACCCCAGGGCTCTGGAGGCTATTTAAAGGGCCAGGGTGGTAGAAGAGGGGAGCCCCAGGCCCTTTAAATAGCCCCCAGAGCCCCGGGCTGCTGCTGCTGCTACTCAGATATGTGTGTGTGTGGGGAGGGCACTTACATTACAGGGTGGGCTGGCTCTGACCCCCTCAACCCCGCCCCTTCTGCCCTAGGCCCCACCCCGTCTGGGGGCCACAGCTGGCCCCAGGGTACCGGTAAGTCACTCGACTTACTTTCACCCCTGCCCCTGGGAGATCCACGTTGAGAGGACAGACACCACGATCAGGGTGCTGGCAACCTGGAACATCTTGTGGGAGACCTGGGCTGAGAAGCTGGAGATTTGGGGCACAGAGACAGAGAGTGTTGTCTTGGTTCCGGAGATCGGCAGCCATCACTTGCCCTCTGGGAGGTCTTTACGGCTAGCTTGCCCTCGTAGGGAACCCTTGCTGTTTCCTGCGATGCGCGTGGTGCCAGCAGCACTGGTAGAGGCCTTTGCCCTCTGGGCGCCAAGAGGGCCTGGGGAAGGTGTCGGCCCTGCCATGAGTCTGGGTCCCCTACTGCTCCACAGAGTCAGTGGTGGATCCCTCCGGGGGGTAGGGATCCCATCGGGGAGGCACCCCCCATAGCTCCAGAGTGGGTGAGCAGCCTGAACTGGATCCTTTACCCAATACCCCTTGGCCCTTCTTGCTCTGTGCCGGGGAGTCGTGCTTCTTCAACTTCTTCTTGGGCACCAGCGACAGCAAGCAGTGCTAGGTAGAGCCCGATGCTGGGAGTGCACTTTGCACCGAGGCCGAAGTATTGGGACTACAGTCTGGCCGGGATGGCTCTGAGGCCAGGCAGAGAGCAGCCTCCATGAGAAGGGTCCTCAAACGAATATTGCACTCCTTCTGTATTCTGGGGCGAAAGTTCTTACAGATGTGACATTTGTCCTTCACATGTGATTCTCCCAAGTACTTCAGGCAGCTGCTATGGGAGTCACTAACAGGCATAGGCCTGTTACAATCAGAACAGGACATAAAATCCAGAGACGGGGGCATGCCCTGTCTGGGACAAAGTCCCCACTAGGATTCTAACTTCTAACTACACTACTTAACAACTACATACAAACAAACTTACTGTTCCAAGGTTCAAAGACAGGAGAGAGAAGGTAAGGGAAAAACATTCTCCAACCAAACGTTCTCTGACTAACCATCTCAGGCGGTAAGAAGGAACTGAGAGGGTGTAGGGCTGGCGGTGCCTGATATACCGACGCATGAGTGCGGCACTCAAGGGGGCGCCACAGCTGACCCTACGGATACTGCTAAGGCAAATATCTCTGACAGCTGTGCACTTGGGTGTGCATATATCTTGAATGGAATCGTCATGAGCAAGCATTCAAAGAAGAAACTATTATATAAACAAAACCTTGGCTTATTATTGATAGTTTTAATGTTGATACTTCATTTTAATCACAATACTGTGGCACCTGTCACCTCCAGTATCATCATTTTATATTTTAACAATAATGAAGTGAATAGCATCTTTAAAAACAGTGTTTTAGCCTTCTAAGCAACATAAAACAATATTTAGGCTAATGAAATTGTCTTTTAATAAAGTTTGCCTTCTAATGAAAGTCAATACTACTAAGCTACTATAGGAGCATAAAACAATACACTGCCAAAAAACATTTCCAATTACTCTGTGATTAAAAGCATTTTCTATGAGTTACTACAATCCTCTGCCAACGTAATCAGTTAATTCATGTCATTTTTGCTTCAGAAACAATGATAAACTGTACACTGCACTTTTGCAGTGCATTCACTACTCCACGGAGCCAACATTATTTGTTGGCAGTGGTCAGGGCTTGCTAAAGCTTCTGACACAATTATTCAATTTCCTCCATCTCATCTTTGGTCTCTTTGGCCACCTCCACCTCTTTTATCTAGATATGCCCTTTGGTTCTTTTCATCTGTTGTACATCTTATTAGTAATTTCATCCACAGGATTTTCTTCTACATCTATATTTAAAAATATGTTAAAAAGTCTGGTCCATTAATAAAGAAAGGTCCATTCAGCAAGTAGGTGACTATCCAATTCCTTTTCCTCATATAGTGCTAAGCAGAAGCCTGATTTTTTTTAAGCAGTTCTGCGCAGTGGCTGGGTCGACAGGGTTCCATTCTCGATGAAGCATGTAAACTACACTGAGCAGGTGTGAGACTATATCTCAGAAGGGCTTGGTTTAGTTGTCCCTGATCCCTGTACAAACTTTCCAATACTGTAGTTCAGTATTGGAATGTAGCAGTCAGAATTATGGAAGGACATTTTCTTTTTATCTGGTGACTTATAATGGAGAGACTGGAACATGTGCCACTGGATCTGTCATTTAGTTGGAGCCTGTATAATGGTCACTAAGTCTTTTATAGGGCTGAACATGAATAAATTGCTTAAACCAAGTTGCCTGTGCTAAACAATCTCTCAGACATTTCAGGATCACTCATAGAGAATAAGTTTTATAATTCCAGATGATCATCCACATGAGTTCGTCCCATCAATTTCCCTTCTCAGCAACTCCTGCTGCCTTCACCTTCAGATCCCTATATGCCTTGTGAAGCTAGTTTTCTCTGTGAAAGTACTATATCCTGGATTGCTGTGCTCTCTGTGGCTCTGCATTGGTTCTTCCAGGACCTTTTTTACATATATAATCTCACATGAGAGAAGTAAATAAATACAGTACATTCTTCAAGAGTATGTAGGCTAATGCCTAGAAATTATTACAGCCTCTCAAAATGAGATGTACTGCAGCTCCTTCTTGAACTACTAGGACTCCTCCTTGGCATATTTCCAACTCAGGAGCAGTATTCCTCTGTGTTCTGTTTAACCCTTATGTCTATTGATTACGCTAGCCATGAGAATAGGAAATCTAACTTTACGTTGCATAGCTTTCTTTAAGGTTTTTTGCTCACAAAGAGTATTTTTTCACTATTTATGGCAAAAAACAAAAAACAAAACACCCCAATCCCCCTGACAAAGTCCTCCAGTTATCCAAAAATTTGCTGAGTTTATGTAAATCATTTGGAAAGGATGGGCATCTTTTCATAAATATTTTAGTCACTTACTTTTTCAGACAGCCAGAAACCACACTACCCTATTCCTGATTGATTTTAGCACCAGAGTACTGAAAGTGTATCTTTAGCCTTCTCGCTTCCTATTGGCTATAAATTATGTGGAGGGTATCCTCAATCAGCGTAACCATAGCTGGAAAAATTAACTAGATTTTAGGCAGTTTTCCTACCTTCTAAAATATGTATCTGAACCACAGGAGCCCTGGATAGTCTTTCACCTCCTCATTCTTACCTAATTGCTTCTGTCTTCAGAGAGAGTTAGCGTCCGTGCGCCTACCATTCTACCAGAAACTGCCCTCTGTTCCGACTAATCCTGACACAGTTTGGTCACATTGAATTCCTCCATTGTACCTATATCCAGAGCGTCAAGCAGATTAACCAACAAAGAGAGCAACTTTTTTTTACAGCCACGATGACATTGCCACAAAATGGTATTCTCCATGACCAAATTTTAAAAAAACAGTCTTTGAAAGCCACTGCATACACATATTTTCAGGTGTGATTCATATATAATAAAAAGTTGGAATCACTCAGTTGACATCACCTAACAATTTATTTTATTATCAGAAAAGAGAGTGTACTCGAATGCCCAATCCTTACTACAGGTGGAGAGATCTGTTTGAAATAGTGGCAATATTCAAACCTAGTTTTCTTGTAACATGATTTTGGACATACTAGTTTGTCTGGCCAGGACCAAACTATATTCAAAAACTGTTTCAACAAAATTTACCCCTCAATGTATTTTTTTCTTCAATTAGTTTTGATCACTGTTAGTCTTCTGCCACAACTGTTGGATTTCTGGGTTCAAAACTAATCTGTGGTTGAGGTGAGAGGTTAAGCTGCATTTTTAACCACTATTTTAAAGCGTTCCACATGTAGCAAGAACGAGGACAAAAACAGTTCCGGCAAACCATTTAAAACATGTTTGTTGAATTGTCGTCAAAGTCAATGGTACTCATATGCTCAATGTCCTTAACTGTACATGCTTAAGTTCTTTGCTAGATCAGGACCCCAGCCTGACCTAAATAGATCTAGGTGCTACTTGCACTCAAAAAACCCAGAATATAGCCCTGTGAATTTGCAGAATTCGTTCTACCGTTCTTAGGCTACCTCTACAGCACATAGTAGGTCAGTTCTCACCATTACTATCCCCTCCTCTATATTCTTCTTCCCTTTCATGTCCCTGGGAACCTCTACAGCAGTTTGAAAAGATTCCACTGTCTCCCCAAGGATGGCCATGGCTTTCTACTCTGGGTTCTAGTTTATCACATAAATCCCAGTCTGTCCACTAAAACAAAACACTCAAAATAAAAGACAAAAAACAAACTTTTTCTCTTATCTTCTGTACTAATTTGCATGAAATATACAGGGAAACTTTCCCTTCAATTATATTAGAAATCAGATCCCAGTGAGCTGCCTTAATGGTATATACATAATGAAAAAAACATAGCTGTCAGCCCCACTACTCCCAGTTGTCACAGCTCTAGCTCGAGCGTGGTCTGTCTGATCTGGCTGGCAGCCCCAGGAAAAATCCAATAAGCCAATGCAAGGCCCTACTGAAACTTAGTAAAACAGAATTTTACTCCTATTGTTTTCCCCTCAGCTTCCTGGCATCACAAAATCTTTAAAGAGCAAAGTTGACCGTTTATGTCAATTATATCAGATTGTTTTGGCTACTCAAGATATTAAACCAGTAAAAATCTACATCGGACGGTACAAACTTCCAGTAAAAAAAATCAGCAACACTTGCTTTGTCCAGCGGTTTATTAAAGTTAGATATTGGCTTCAGAAAGGGACTTGTGTGAGTCAACCTATGTATACACTTCAGCCACTACAGTGGCACAGTTGAAGTACTGCAGCTGCGCTGCTGTAGTGCTTCAGTGCAGACACTCACTATAGCGACTGGAGGGGTTCTTGCTGTAGTTAATCCACTTCCCTAGAATGCTTAAGTACATCGCTCAAGAGTGTGGTGAGTGACGTAGTGGGGTCAACTAACTTTTTTGTGTAAACCAGGCCTTAGGTAAAAAGGGATATGCAGTGGGAAATAACATCCGTATTGGCATATCAATGCTTCTACTACCAGCTCAACAAGCAATTTTCCATTGGATTCCCAAACACCAATGAATGGGACAACTTCCGGCCCCTCACAGATTAGATCTCTCAATCAGCCTGCAGTGACACCATAAAAAAAAAATTGTTATTGTGCCTTCCCCCAAAGGGGCCAGAAGTTGCCCCAGTCACTGGTGTTTGAGAATCCAATGGAAAAGTGCTTGTTGAGCTGGTAGTAGAAGTATTAATATGCCTGAAGCTCTATAATATGGATGTTATTTCCCACTGCATGTCCCCCACTGATTATTACTACCATAAGTAGGGGAAATTCATGTAACAATGTAGGTCTACCCACTAACTTCCATTGCTGGATCAAAGGTATACATGCAAATATAAGCAGACTATGATCCGACCCCTAGGTTCCACACCACAGTAATCCTCCACAACAGAACCGTGGAGAGCAATATTTGAGCCAGAAAACTTCAATCCTGTGCTTTCCCTTTTCTCATGGATTTACTGGCATTGTACACAGGCACAACCAATATACAGAATTTGGCCCAAAATATAACTAAGCTACGCCTGCAGTATCACAAATAAAAACAATACAAAATAATCCCAACATTTTAATTAGAGATTAAAATGAAATAGATTTAGTAGGCTACGCACCGAACCATTATTTCTTGGTAATCTTATCTAAATGTCAGCTAGTGAGATGTAGTTTCTTGCAGATGTAATTTCCCACAATATATAAACACTACAAGTAGTGACAGGTTTCAGAGTAGCAGCCGTGTTAGTCTGTATCCGCAAAAAGAAAAGGAGTACTTGTGGCACCTTAGAGACTAACAAATTTATTTGAGCATAAGTTTTTGTGAGCTACAGCTCACTTCATCGGATGCATTCAGTGGAGCTTATGCTCAAATAAATTTGTTAGTCTCTAAGGTGCCACAAGTCCTCCTTTTCTTTTTACTACTAGTAGTAGCTCAAGTCCAAGACACTGTTTTAAAGTAAAGAGCATGTACATAATACATGCTAATAAGATCAATCTGCACTACCCATGGCCAAACACAGACTGACCTGATAGGCAGCCGGCAGAAATTTGAGGGTATTCAGCATATTTAATCATTCTAAGGGATCGCCTTCCTACCAACAGTAATAATTTTCCAAAAGAGTCAGGGGGATTGGATCATTAGGAAACTGGGAAACTGAAGGAGAGTGCCACAAAAAGACGCTCAGGTGATGTTTTCTGTAATATTTCTTCCCCTTCAGGAATGTGTGTGTTCAACATACACTACTGGACCAAGCCCTTTTTGACTTTACCTCTTTTAGGAGCTCTGAATTCCACTAGTGCACAAATAAAATGCACTATTTTTCCTCTCTCTCTCTTTTTTTTTTTTTACACTTGCAGTTCTTGAAAAGTTATACCCCAAGTACTATCAGTTTCCCCACACTGACAGGGCATATTCTCCTTTTAGCTACATACTGTTATTAAATAAAAAGGTCTTACAAAAATATATCCCATAAAATTCCTTCTTGCGAAAATATGTATCTGACATGTTTGCACAAATTCCTGTTATGTTACATAGGACAGTTACATCTCTGAAATGTCTCTCATTTCAAGGGATGTCACTCATTCATGTACCACACCAATGTGATGCCTTTCCAGTTTTACTGTTGTAAATTATTTGCATAAAAATGCAGAATCTTAAGTGAGGTTATGGAAAGTGTGCATAATGTGCACTATAAACTTTTAATGGGTCAGTTACTGTGCAAGACATTGGTATGCTTCAGAATTCACATCCCTGTAGTGCACATTATTGCAAGGTGTACACAAGCCATTGAGGAATGTGTCTGACATTGTTTTAATCTTCCTGTGATAATAGTTTTTGTGTGACCCTTATTGTGGGTCTTTGTCACACACTAAGTTTCAAATTGGGCTAACCAGGTTATGAGGTATAAGTCATAAAACAAAATTAATTCAAGGAAGGAGAAAATTAAAATTAAGGAAGTACTGGTCGCTTTGATTTAGTTGTCATATAAATAGCTGAAGAGTAGCACTTAATTGTACATAATTTGTCATTGGTGATTAAATGCCATTAAGTTTAAAAAAAAATCAAGAACATGTTAATTAATAGTCCATACCATTATGGCAACAGACACTATGATCCCTGTAGTTTTCAGTTGTTTCTTTCCACAAAGTGGATAAGGGAAAATGAATGCAGACCTAGTGTCAATAAGCCTGGGTAAGGGTGCTGAATAGATAACATCACTGTCATAAAGGCAATGGTTTTCACAAAAGGTTTAAAGAAAAACTGAAGCCACATAACTTATTTTTAAACAACTGAAAATTTCCCTTCAAAATTGCAAATATATCTTGAGAAAGCAATTATCCTTTTGCAAAGTTTATCAAGGTTAATAAAAAAGGGGAAAAGTATGTTAATACGTGAAGTAAAAGAAGAAGCTAGTTTTTTATTACACTGACAGTGCTTAGTATTACTGTGCTGAAGATGTGTTCAAGAGCTACACAGAGACTGTAGGTTTGGGGAGAGGAGATGCCTCACACAGAGGTTATAATTTCTGGGCGTGGTCATACTGTTGCTTCAGCTGCACTATTTTAAAGTACCCCCTACTGAAACTGAGTAAATGCCATTTACTGGAACCTTGAACCAAGCTTTGCTTGGCTATTACAAGAAGAATGTGACTGTGACCCAGATCCAGCAAAGTACTTAAGCACATACTTTAAGCATGCGAGAAGCCCTATTGATTTCAATAGGACGACTCACATACTTAAAATTAAGCACATACTTAAATAGTTTGTTGGATCAGGGATGAGATTAGGAAGAGATATGGAAGAATGAAAATTAAGTAGAAAAGAAAGTCCAAAATAATCTAGTTTATTGGTTCCACAACTGAAAAGAAAAAAATAAATGATAATGGGTAGGTAACATTTCAACTACTCGGTATCACGCTCACACTTATGATAAGCAGTTTATCATCTTGCTTTACAGATGAGAAGCTGTAACTAAAATCCAACACCATGCCTGAACTTAGACCACCTTGATCACTTTATAGATTCACCCATTAAAAAATTTGCAACGCAGTCCCCTCAGTAGAGAAACTGACCAGTCACTGCACGCAGTAAACTTGTACGTTTCTGTATTGCTCACCAGCTTTCGTTTGTGAATTGAGTGTTGACTAAAAACAAACAAAAATGATGAACCTTTCAACCAAAAGCACTTGAAGAACATATGCAGCATTTTCATCTCATCTCTGTTCAAGGAAAAGATTTCCAGCAAACCCACATGCAGTATTCTGGAAAATATAAATCAGCTTTATCTTTCAGATCTTTACTGTGACCACAATACCCACTGTTTGCACTTCAGCCTATTTTCCTTCTTGAGTTAGCACATTCAGCAAGTACAGAATATTCATTTCCAGACAACACTACCAGGAAATCCTATGACATCACAGCTTGCCAAAAAATCCAGACCAGTATTTTACTAAACCTAAAAAATGCAAGACCACAAATTGAGAACAAGTCAGCCATAAAATACTAATTGTAATATCTCCAAGAGTAACTGAATAACAAAATATCTGTGCACACTAGATATGCCTTATTACTATATATTCAGAAAATAAGGCCACAATCTCAATTCTTAATGGACTTTTATCCATGTTATTTTCCAGTTTTTGAAGCTGTTAGGTTATTGGATATTTTGAGTACAGAAATGCAATGCAACTTGCATTATATACATGCATATGCAACAAGAAGCATGTTTTCAAAATTTAAGATGTTTGACAGACAAACTACGGCATTTTAAGGAGATCCATTCCCATCACTGAAGCATGCATAAAAAAAGGCGCTTTCTAATTCATTTCCTTCTATATTTGGAAATTATATAGCAACTTTTTATAAGAAAATCTCAAAGCACTTTACCACCAAACTCACTGTGAAAGCCACCCTGTGAGCTATATTAGTATTGTTTCCCCCATCTTAGAGCAAAATGAAGCAGAGAAGTGAAATGGTTTGTGTCAAGGGTGTAGTCACAGGTGGAGTTAGGCTGGCCATAGCCCATCCCATTAGCTCCAGGCCCACCAAAATCTGAGCATGTGTGAACACCCCACCCTGCTCTGCAACAACAGCAGCAAATTGCTCCGGGGCTGGGGAAGGGGAGGGAGAATCTTCATTTCTGGGACTGTCTTCTCCACTTCCCACAGCTGTTGCAGATTAGTCAGTAACTGTTCTGTCCCTGTCTCCCTCCCCACACCAGCAACATGGAGGAAGGGTGCGCACAACTAGGGGCTAGGGGGAACACAATCCTCTGGAGGGACCTGTATGGGCTCCTCAGAACCCCCATAGATTGTGGTGGGGAGAAGGGAAGCAGCCCAGGGCTGCAAGGGTCAGAGCCAGGCCACTGCAGCTACAGGACAGAAGGGAACAGGAGCTGCTGCTTCTTCAGTGTAGGAAACAGCACATTACACAAGAGGTACTGGAAAAACTGGGTAGCTGGGACAGGAAATGGGGCAAGGTGCCAGAGCCAAAGAAGGGCCCAGCCAAGCTCTCAGGTCATTGCCTGTCCACCATAAGCTGGGGCCCACCCAAATTTCCATTCCTAGCTATGCCACTCGTTTGTCTAATGTCAAAGCAGCAGGTTATTGGCAGACCTGGGAATAGATTCCAGGGATTTTTATTTCCAATCCTTTTATCTAGTTACAAGTCCATGATGCCTCCCAACACTACCTCAGTGGCCCCTTTTGACCTTGGGATCTATGAAGTTGAGGCTGAAGGCAAGGATGGATGTTCTTCTCTTTCTAGAACTTAGGTTTTTAAAACTGTGAATCTTTAGTATACCCCGTGAAAGGGAAGAACAGTCTTTTGTTGAACCACTTTGTTACATCCACCAAAAGGGAAGATCTGGAGTTTAGTTTTGAGGAGGAAAGTCTGCACTGTAATAACGTGGTGCCAGAGAAATGGCATGTCAAAAGCTCTGTCAACAAAGAGAGACCAAGGAGGAAAGCTTGCCTTATAGTACCACAGCAAGCTGTGGTGTAGGATCAACAGAAGCGGTTGCCCTGCTTCAACTAATGTACATACAGCCCCACTGAACAGTAAGCTCAGACAGCTGCACAGCAGATGCAATGGTTTTAGCCTTTCAAGACTCAAGTCCAAACCTGTCAGCCAATCTAATGCCATCTGGCAATTTCACTAGTGGCTCTGGCCCCATTCCAACCAGGGCCATCTATACCTGTCTCTATTTTTCACTAGAAAAGGTCACGTTTCTTACCAAGTCCTGAATGAAGAAGAGTTGAAGGACTATAGTTTTGTGAAGTTTGCCATCCCTGAATGGCTTGAAATAGTGGAAGAACTCTATCGTCAATCATCATCATCATCAGACCAAGTCCATTTCTGGGCTCAAGGATTATACGACATTGTTGCTTACACTTATAGACTTTAAAGACAGAAGGGCCTTCATGATAATCTAGTCTGACCTCCCGCACTTTGCAGGCCACAGAACCTCACCGACTCACTCCTGCAATAGACCCATAACCTCTAGCTGAGTTACTGAAATCCTCAAATCTTGAAGATTTCAACTCTGTAACTTGAAATCTTTAAATCAAACCAGCAAGAAACCCCTACCCAGGGCCGGATTAAGACCTTTAGAGGCCCTAAGCACTGAAAAGATTATGGTGCCCCCTCCATATGTAATTCACAATAAAAACAATATCGTAAAATAAAATTTTATTTTTCAAAATGAGACAAAACTTACATGTATGCTGAAATTAAAATAGCTTATTTCTAGATTTTCTGATTGCAAAATTCTGGATAAGTTCATTGAAGCTGACTCGACGAAGCATGTCCGCTTCCATACACAATAGGGAAAGTGAATCAAGTCTGTCCTGACACATTGTTGTTCTCTGAGGGTTTTTTATTCTTTTCAGCTGAGAAAGAGAGCGTTCTGCGGAACAGTTAATCATCATCAATGTTAGAAAAATATATAGTGCGATCTCTACATTTGAAAATACACATTGTATTCCATCTTTCAATAGTGTGTCATGAAGATGAATGTGACTGAATTGAATTTTTCCTGTTTCATTAAACTTTGCACACATATAACAGTGGAACTGCCGTACTTCTCCACAGAGATTCATGTTCAAGTCAACAGGGTAGGAGTCAACTAGCTTTTGGGAACCTTGTGAATATTGTTCGTCAGATAAGTCCATATCGTTTAGAAGAGAAAATCTACTTGATACTTCTTTGTACACTTCACCTCTCCTCTTCATATGAGCTTCAAGTGTATCAATTATAGCGTAGTAAGTAGATACGTGAAATTTGTCTCTAGGATTCAATGCTGTTTCTGTTGCACTGCTATCATTTGCTTGTTTTTTCCTTATTCGCTTGTGGGACTGGGCTTCTTTGTAGTTATATCAAAAGATATCTTGCCTGATACTATCTTCAAATCTTTCAAAATCATTTCTCAAAGTGTGTAAGTGGTCTGCTAATGATTGACAGAGGTCTGCACATGTTTTCAAATCCAATTCTTTTTCCTGGAGAGCTTGACTTGTGTGGTAAAAGTGTTGTAAAATTTCATTCCACATGGTCAACATGAATACAAACTCTAGTTCTTGCATCTTGTTTGCAATGTTTTCTGCCTCTTGTATAGTTTCTCCCTTTTGTGACTGGTCTTCAGCTGTACTTTCTAATGCACCCACAATCTTTTTGAGTAGGACTCCAGAACTGCACTTTTTGCCACTGCATGTGCCTCCCAGCGAGTATTAGAAAGAGATTTCAACACATGATCGTTGCTCAAATACGTTTTATTGGTGTGTGGAGGCAGAGAAAAATGTATAAAGTAACTGGACTGTTGAGAAAAAAAATCTTACTGCCACCGGACAACAATCAACAGCACTGTGGCCAGCAAGACAGAGAGCGTGCAGCAAATGCAGCGGCGTATTATCGCCTAGGCCGACAAGGCCTAGGCCTAGCGCGGCAAATTTGCAGGGGCGGCAAATTTATAATAGCCATAGGTACTGACTTTACCCAGTGCTGGTGGGTGCTTGCGCCCCCCCCCCGCCTCAACTCTGCCCCCCAAATACCCAGCCCCGCCTCCTTCCCCCTCTCTCCCAGGCTTGCTGCAAGAAAGCGCTGGGAGGGAGGAGAAGCGGACTGGTGGCACGCTCAGGGGAGGAGGAGAAGAGTAGGTGAGCTGGGGGAACGGGGAGGGCCGCAGCAAGTAACCCGGGGCAGGGGTTGCAGAGGAACCGCTCCTTGCCCCAGCTCACCTCCACTCCACTGCCGCCTCCTCCACCGAGCGCACAGCCATTCTGCTTCTACCCCCTCCCTCCTAGGCTTGTCACAGGAAACAGCTGCAGGCGGGTTCAAATGAAATTGTACAAAAACTAAAACAAATTCATATGGGGCCGGGGGCAGCAATTATTTCAGGGCCTAGGGGCAGCAAAATCATGAATCCGCCACTGAGCACATGGTATGAATATGGCATATTTGTTCTGTTCTAAAAGCTTCTTCTCCATTCCTTGATAACGCCCTGACATGTTGGCAGCGTTGTCATAAGACTGACTTCTGCGCTTTGAGAAATCTATTTTACAAACTTGGCACAGATAATGCAGTACTTGATTTGCCATTTCTTCACCAGTGTGGCTTTTCAAATTGAGGAACGTTATAAATCGTTCAACTGGTTTTCCATCTGTGGGAGACACATATCTTAGTACAATACTCAATTGATCAATATGTGAAAGATCAGGTGTAGAATTGACAGATAAACTGAAGTACCCAGCAGTACTTATTTCATCCACAATAGCTCAACGAATTTTGTCACTCATTAGACCAATGAGTTCATCACATATTGTCTTGGATCAGTATGATGAGTTACCTTTGCCAGCATTCCCATATTTTGAGATATGGCCTGCTAAAAATGGGTCAAACTGAGCCACAAGCTCCAACAATTCCAAGAAATTTCCATTCTGCAATGATCCAAATGTGTCATTTGATCCCCGGAAAGGCAGACCACATTCAGCTGATGTTTGAATAACAGCTAGAACACGCTGCAAGACGTTGCCAGTATTCACGCTCCCCTTTAATTTGTTCTTCCAATTTTTGTGTCAATCCAAAGCCCTCTTTTCGATTTAAATATGTCAACATTGAATCTCTGTGAGTACTATTTTCTGTTCAATTAAAATAGTATTCCGCCAGTCACTAAATCCATCTGCAGCAAACCGGGATGTTGAAGGTTTATATGCAAAAAGTTTGCAAACAAAACAGTACATAGACCCTGTTGATGGTGAGGGTAGCCATTCTCGAGTGTATTGCTCACCATTCGCTTTCATGCCAAAAAATATTTTTTTGTGAACAATATCTTGTTTGTTTGCCATTGGTAAAAGTCCAACATGATTTCTCAAATGGCCCAGTGTGGTGCTGACAGTCATTTGGTCCACGATTTATCCAGTAAGCTATATCATTGGTACTGAAATTAACCCACATATCAGGTCTTTTCTCCTATTATTTACAGCATGAGCAGGTTCAGTCTCTGACACATCCACACCTTCTAGAACAATGTCTGTTTTACCACCAGGAGTAGGATGATCAGTTACAGTCTCTGACACATCCACATGTTCTGGAATCATGTTTGTTTCACCAATAGAAGAAGGGTTAGTCTCAAACACCTATAGGTTTTGTAACGATGTCTGTGCTACTGAGAGAAGATGTTGCTTCTGATGGATTTGCTTTGAAAAATGATGTCAGCTTTGGAAGATTTTGGAAAATTTCACTAGTTTTTTGTTTCTTTTCTTCCACCAGTTTACGTTTCTGTGCTCCACTCAGTTAGTTACGTTTCATCCTGCCCCTTATCTCAGTTATCTAAACTTAAAAAAAAAATTACACAACATACACTATTTTTATGTGTATATACACACACACACACAAATAGTGTATATATATATGAAATAAAAGAAGAATCAAGTACATATAACTCAGAAGAATATATCAATAATAAAATAAATTTATTGCAATACATGACAGGATCTGATTTCCACGCATTATTTCGATCTACGTTTGTAGGACGCCCCCCCTGGTTTAAGTGGGGTAAGTAATAAAAAGAGAACAGAAAAACGGGGGAAAAGTGTGTAGTGGAGTGTAAGGAAGTCTAACAAAGTTCTGATTTTTCCCATGATGACTACTTCAATGCTTTTTTTGAAATATTAAATATCAATTTTAAATTTTAAATCTTTTTTTTTTTTGGTGCCCCCTGCTTTGCTGGTGCCCTAAGCATGTGCTTCGTCTGCCTATTGGGTAATCCAGCCCTGCCCCTACCCCATGCTGCAAAGGGAGGTGAAAAACTTCAGGGTCTCTGTCATTCTGACATTTGGAAAATTCCTTCCTGACCCCAAATATGGTTTCCACCCAGTTAGACCCTGAGCATGTGGGTGAGACCCACCAACTCAAAACCCTCCCCATCTGGTGTCCCATCTCCGGCAGTTGAAGATGTTTGCTAATAGCAGATGCAGATGGGCCATATGCCATTGAAGGCGATCTCATCATGCCATCCCCTCCATAAATTTATCAAGCGAAGTCTTGAGACAAGTTAGGCTTTTTGCTCCCAGTACTCACCTTGGAAAGCTGTTCCAGAACCTCACTCCTCTGATGGTTAGAAATCTTCATCTTTAGAAAGCCTAAACTTGTTAATGGCCAGTTTACATCCATTCGTTCCTGTGCCAACATTAGCCCTTAATTTAAATAACTCCTCTCCCTCCCCGGTGTTCTCTATTAATACATCAGAGGGATAATCATATCCCCTCTCAGCCTTTGTTTTGTTAGGCTAAACAAACCAAGATCCTTGAGTCGCCTTTCTTAAGGCAAGTTCTCCATTCCTCTGATCATCCTAGCAGCCCTTCTCTGTACCTGTTCCAGTTTGAATTCATCTTTCTTAAACACTGGAAACCAAAACTGCACACAGCATTCCACAGGCAGTCTCACCAGTGCCTTGTACAATGGTAATAACACTTCCCTATCTCTACTGGAAATACCTCGCCTGATGTATCCTAGGATTGCTTTAGCCTTTTTCACAGCCACATCACATCGGCATCTCACAGTAATCCCGTGTTCGACCTATACACCCAGGCATTTCTCCTCCTCTGCCACTTCCAACTGGTAAATCCCCAACTTATAGCTAAAATTTTTGTTGTTAGTCCCTAACTGCATGACTTTGCACTATAAAATTTCATCCTATTTCTATTTCCCCAGTTTTCAAGGTCATCCAAATCTTCATGTATGATATTCCACTCCTCCCCCACATTGGCAATACCTCCCAACTTTGTGTCATCTGCAAATTTTATTAACACACTTCCACTTTTTGTGCCAAGGTCATTAATAAAAATGTTAAATAAGTTTGATCTTAAGACAGATACTTGAGGGTCTCCTCTAGTAACCTCCCTCCACCCTGACAGTTCATCTTTCAGTATGACCTGTTGTAGTCTTCCCTTTAACCAGTTCCTTATCCATCTTTTGATTCATGTATTAATCCCCATCTTCTCCAGTTTCATGAATAATTTCCTTGCCAGTCATTGAGCTAGGGGAATACAAGGACCCCACAATGCCTGAGGTAGGCCACGATGATGGAGAAAACCTTGGTGAAGACCCTTGGAGCAGTGGTGAGTCCAAATGAAAGGACTCTGTATTGAAAATGGTGTAAGCTGATGGTGAACCTCAGGAACCATCTGACAGTCAGATGAATGTCTGTGAAAACAAGCATCCTGCATATCAAGAGCTGTAAACAACTTGCCTTCTAATGATGGGATGTTTGCTGCTAATGTGACCATATGAAACTTGGGTTTGTGGCTGAAGCGATTATGATGGTGGAGGTCCAGAATTGGCTTCCATCCGCATTTCCTGACACTCAAAAAGGAAGAAGTTGAATAGAATCCCATCCCTGGGTATTCCAAAGGAACCCACTCTATTGCTCCTCTTTGTAGTAAGGAGTTCATCTCTAGGTCAGGATGCTGTTGCGAGAGGGGTCCCTGAGGAGAGATCAGGGAGTGGGCTCTGGATGAGGTACCATGATGAACTCTATCATATGACATTTAGCAAGCACTCGTCTATCGCTATTAGATTCCAGCCTGGTAAGAAGAGTGCTAGATGACCCTGGAAGAGAGTGGGGTGGTTGTATAGCAGTAGGCAAGGCGGTGACTGCTCTCTAGAGTTCCTCAGAAATTTCTCTCCTGTGGGGGTTGCATCTGGAAGGAGGAAGGCTGTGAGGGTGGACCCCGAGGATGAGATCTTTGAGTCTTTTGATGCTTCCATGGTTTTTCATAAGGCCTCTGATGGAAAAATTGGGAGATTCTGTAATGCTGTGTGGGTGGTAGAATTTACATTACAGCGCAGGTGCGTAAATACCCAAAGAACAAAGTGTAGCTCTTGAATAATTGAGGGTTTGAAGGGAATCATCCATTTTCTGTTTAAAAAGATGGGATTCATCGAAAGGGTGGTTTTCACTGGTATTTTATATCTCCCTGGGAAAACCAGAAGAATGGAGCCACGATTCCCTCTGCATGACTATGCCTGTAGCCAGAGAGTGCAATGAGGTATCTGCCGCATCCACTGCTGATTGAAGCGATGTCCTTGCAACTAATTTCCCCTTTTCTATTATTGCCTGGAAGTTGGCACAGTCTTCTTGTGGCAGTTTTTCAACAAAGTCCTCCAGTTTGCTGTAATTCAGCAAATTGTATTTTGCAAATAATGCCTGATAATTTGAAACCCTGAACTGAAAACTGGCTGAGAAGATCTTGCGGCTCAAAAGGTCTAACTGCTTGCCCTCCTTATTGAATGCGGTGGAGCATGGGGTGCTGTTGTCTAGCCCATTTCATTGTCACTTGGACAGGTGAATCGGGAGGGAGGGAGGGTGAGAAAAGAAACTCAGCCTATTTAGCTGGTACAGAGTAGTATTTTTCTGCCCCCTTGGGGGTAGGCATACATGGGGCCGACATATGTCAAATCATTCTAGCTGGCTCAAGGATGGCATTGTTGATTGGCAGAGCAACTCTACATGGCACCGATGAGTGAAGTATGTCCAGCAGCTTATGCTGAGTGTCTTAGATTAGCTCTAGGGGAATGTGCAGCTGCCACTCTATGCAGGAGATCTTGGCATTGGCGGTAGTCCTCAGGGGGTGCGGGAGATGTCCAAGCCACTGCCACATCAGGTGAGGACGATGGGAATCTTTCCTGCTCCAGTGGCACTGTCAGAACCAGACTGGGCAGCTCTTCTTTATCACTGGTTCCAAGCATCTACCTGAAGGCACCTGAGACAGGGAGATAGGCAAAGTTTCCCTCACAGAACAGATGGGTTATGAGGGTGGGTATTGGGGCCAGGGTGCCCAACAGGGCTGAATGACGGATCAAGAGGTTGTAGCGGGCCGTATGGTGTGGGGAACCAGTGACTCCACGGCAACTGGAGTGGAGCATATTGCTATGATATAGAAGACCTCCACTGGTACTCATACGGACGGGAGGGGATAGACGGTCCCTGCCCCTCATCCAACTCCTCCGAATACAAAAATCCGGAGACCAGTTCCATCGGTATTACCAGCAGAGCTGGTGGAAGCAGGTACCATCACAGGAACAGGGGGCAAGGAGTGCTTCAGCTTTGGCATGTCCTGAGCAGGAGATATAGTCTCTTGGAAATAGAAGGTTCCAGAAGGTGTGAGGACTTCGGCTTTCCCACGGCAAACAATTCCTGGGGCTCTGGCCCTTTTTCTGACCTCCCTGGAGTGAAGGGTATTCTTTCTGTCCCTGGAATCGGTACAGGAGGGTCATCTTCCCCAGAGTGGGTGGATTTCAAACTCTGAGGGATGCTGATGTTGATGGTGTGTGTGATTTGGTACCTGATACTGGTGGATCTGTTAGTTTGTGGGGTCTCTTTTTGTGTTTGTGTGTTTTAGAGCGCACTCCCTCCCCATGACTGGAACTCATCAAAGGAGCATCCTCTTTGTTATGTTTGGAGGAATAGTTACTGCCAAGCTTATTTCAGAGTAGCAGCCGTGTTAGTCTGTATTCGCAAAAAGAAAAGGAGTACTTGTGGCACCTGAGAAACTAACAAATTTATTTGAGCATAAGCTTTCGTGAGCTACAGCTCCGATGAAGTGAGCATGCATTTTTCAAGCACTCACATAAAAGAGCAAATGGGTTTTACATATGAAAAGATCATCTTGGCACACTGATAAAAGAATCCATAAAATGCATATACAAATGTTAGGGTTTGAAAAATGTGTGCACAGGCATGTGTGTATACCAGGGACAGATGAAGCCCCTTTAAAACCAGGCCCCTATTGTAGGTGTACTTTGCTGTTTGCCCAATTTCCAAAATGAAGGGCCAAATCCAGGGATCCAGCACGCAGCCCAAATGGTAGGTATCTCCATGTTAGGAAAAAGAGGAAAGAATGGAAAGAATCTTTCCCCATACCAGTGTGACCAAAGCCCTAATATACTCTGCCTCAGGAGGTGGAGGTGGTGGTGGTAGTAAGATTGGAGGGAGCCATGCAGAAATGCATCCTCTTCCCCCATCCACCTTATGCTCATTCCCATGAAGGGAGTCCCCCTTAAAACCTGAACTTTATACTGTGCAGAGGGTGTGTACTCCATTGCAGAGCCCCTGGGCAGTGAAACTTCAAGGTTCCACTGCCAAGAGCAGCTGGATTTGTCTCAAAATATTATCTTGCAAGCATTTCCTGCCTCATGGCTCTCTGTCTTTAGAAAATGTATAGTGGATCTATTTTCAAAGGACTAAAAGTAGTTAACAGGATCTCTCAGTTAAGACTGAATTAAATTTGGTTCTTTTAGAATAGCATATAATTAAAAAAATAAGGGCATTTTCAGGCCAAATAATTTTTGGCAGATTAGTTTTACAATGCTACGTCATACCCTGATTTCGCAACTTACATCCATTGCTGCCAAACAGAGTAATGCTTCATTTAATCCGCACCCTTATATAATTTTGGCCGAGAGTACTTCCTTTACCCTGAAGGCACAGCAGTAATTATCCTAACATATACCAATTTCACATAAATATAAATGATGTTCTCTTGATAAAGTTTTTGGAATCTTCAAAGACTGCTGTTATTGTGCTCTGTATTTAGTGTAGTTTTCAGTCAAAGATTGTAATTAATATGCCTAGGAGTAACAAGAAAAAGAACACATAATAGAGGAACGTGCATACCCTTGATCTCAGTATAAACAAATACACCAAGCTACACTGAGCTGAACTAGAAAATGCGAACTATTCTGACATTTATATTTATAACATCTAATCAATCAGCCAGAGGAAACTGAATGAGCAACTTTTAAAAACAGAATAAATAGATTGTTCTCATTAGTAAAGTAACAGACACAAAAATAATTAACTTTATTCTTATTGTATGTCAAAACATTTTTGTGGTTAGATGAGTCTACTTATGAAGATCTTAGGTTTTCAAATTAAATATTATATAATTCATTTTTACTATTCCTTTTATACTTTGAAACACTTATAGTTATAATACTCCAGAGGTAGGGCCTGTATTCATGCCCTAACCTACGTCAGATCCTGGACCCCAATATAGCTATTTTGTGCTGCTCCAGTGGCCACAGAGCAGGCTTATTTGGCTCCCTAGAGACACTCGCTCTTGGTCATTCCCACTCATAGCCCCTGGGATCGGAGGCATGGCGGGGAAGAGGGGCGTAGTCAGAGCATTTGTACAGACAAATTCTTGGGAGCCATTAAAGCTGGATATAATTCAAAGAATCCCAGAGGCTGCTCTAAATTACACCAGGAGCTGATCCAGCCCTCAGCAGCTTCAATATCAGGGTACCATAAATAGAGCTGTCTGCAGTTGAGGATTAAATCCAGGTGTTTAATTCCCCCTGAAATCAATGAGAGTTTTGTGTACAAAAATTCTGCAGGATGTTGCCCCCAAAATGTAAATGGTATGGAAAAAAATGGTCTAGACATACACTAAAGGTGGGAAGTAGTATGTGGGCGGGGGGAGATTTTAAGAAAATTAAGTTTTCTTTTTGTTCAACATTTTCAGTTTTTTTCTTTTTGATGAAAAATTCAAAACAATTTTTTTTACTGAACCAAAAAATTTCATACATTTAGGGGATGGAGTGGGGTGTGTCTCCTTTCTCTTACTTCTTTTCCTGACAGGAAAAGTGAGAGAAAAGTAAAAATGTGAAATAAAATAACACTTCAACAAAGAGCCTGATCTTCAGCTGATGATATTAGCCTTTTAATAAGTGCTTGATGGCTCTACTCAATTCTTTTTATAAAAACATAAGAAAAAAAGACCTTTTTTTTGGAAGACACATCAAATTTCTTTCCCAAATCCTTTTTGAATGTATAGTTTAAAGTGACTTAGTGCAGTTGTACAGTTAAAATTAAAACCCAGTCTATGTAAAGAGTTGGACAAGGATATTATCTAAAATAGCTTGTAAATCAGGGGCAAATAAGCAACTGGAGTAATATTAACAAAAGCATAGAGACTAAAAAGGAAATATATGCTTACTAACATAATGTGATTCCTTTCTAACTAGCCTCTCTGATATCAGGGCTGTATTTATTTATGTTTAAACCCTGAAAAGGAAGAAGAGACAGAAAGACACCATGAAATCAAGTAGGGACTTCACCATTGCTACTGGTTTTATGTGGAAGGCGCTCACACACTACAGAGATGGTTATAAAAAACTCTAAGAGAGGATAAAATCGTGAGAGCTGGCAACACTGCAATAATCATCAAGGATTGTAAAATACATATTAGTTATGAATGGTAAGCATATTTGCATAGGTGTGGGATTTTGTAACAAAGCTTTTGCTTTCCCCCTACAAGAAAGAGAAAATTTGAGATTTCGTGGTTATTTAATCAATGCACATTGTAGGGAGAATGGTCACTTTGGATGAGCTATTACCAGCAGGATAGTGAGTTTGTGTGTGTGGTTTTTGGGAGGGGGGTGAGGGGGTGAGAGAACCTGGATTTGTGCAGGAAATGGCCCAACTTTATTATCATGCACATTGTGTAAAGAGTTGTCACTTTGGATGGGCTATCACCAGCAGGAGAGTGAATTTGTGTGGGGGGGTGGAGGGTGAGAAAACCTGGATTTGTGCTGGAAATGGCCCACCTGATGATCACTTTAGATAAGCTATTACCAGCAGGAGAGTGGGGTGGGAGGAGGTATTTTTTCATATTCTCTGTGTATAAATAAAGTCTGCTGCAGTTTCCACGGCATGCATCCGATGAAGTGAGCTGTAGCTCACGAAAGCTCATGCTCAAATAAATTGGTTAGTCTCTAAGGTGCCACAAGTACTCCGTTTCTTTTTGCGAATACAGACTAACACGGCTGTTACTCTGAAACCTGTAGAATCTGAATGTCCTTTTTTGGTATCCTTTATATCTGTAAGATTTTGACATTACCGTTTATCTGAGACCATAATAAAAATATATTTTAAGTAGTCCATCAAATATAATGGAGGGTTTAACGACAATTGTCAGCTCTGCTAATATCTTCAGAGAGAAAGAAAGACTCCTTTGAAGTTGCTTTCACTTTCTTTAGTTGGAAAACCCCTTGACTATCAGCTGTGTTAACTGAGAGAAACATTCTAATTGTTCTCATCTTTGCCAACATTTTTTTTTTTAAAATACAAGAACCATCACGTTCCTAACACAGATGTAATTTATTTTTAAAAGCAGGTTTAATCCATTGTTTTCAATGAAGTCAGTATTTTAGAGAAACTAGCTGGGCAGTATTTGCAGTCAAACAGTGATCTTTCACAAAACCAGTGTTAATTATTAGGCTAATTACTAATTGTAATTGGCCCAATTTTGATGTTCTTATATAGTCTTTGCTCAGCAAACCTCTGAACTCAATGGAAGGTACAGAATTCAATGGGGGATACCTGAGAATCTCAAGATTGGGCCCATTTTTTATTTTTAAAATTGTGCTATAGACATAAAAGGTATTTTAGAGGTCAATAGGACGGTGAAGTCTCTGTCCAGAGATGCTTACAATTTAAAATGAGATAGGTAAATAAAAACGATTAGGGAGTTAATTGTTCTCCAGGGAGTGAAAGTTTAAAAGCCAGGGGCATTGTTGTTTCTTTATTAGTTAGTTTTTAAAAAGTAATGACCAAGATAATGGGGAAGCATGAAAGACAGTACAAAGATGAGAACATTATAAGGAAATGAAGGGTGTGATTAAGAGGGAAGGGCTTGGATAGTACAAAGTGCAGGAAGGTGGGATGAGATAATATCAACACTGAAATGTGCGGAGGAGCAGAGTTGTGCAGAGTGAGGAAGGCAAATAAAAGGAGTCTGCACTTGACTGCAAAAGGCAAGCATTAAAGAAGTTCTTTAAAGTTTTCATGTACATCTAGCATAGATCATGGAATCTCTCTCCTATTACTCAACAAGGAAATTCCATTTACTCTGCACACAGCAAAGGCACAAGAACAATAAGGGGCTTTACTCCATTGCTACTCTGTGGATTTGGAGTTGGGGAAATTCCCTTCAATTCAGGCTACTTGCGCTTGGTGAGAACAGAATTTAGCCCTGAAAAAGCAGCTGCTTTAGTAGTGTGCACATCTTCTAGGGGCTCTTATAAAGAGTTTACCCTCAGCATTTTGGCAAACATGTTTAAGTGCATGGGTTTTTGTTTTTTTTTTAAAAAAAAAGATAATTCACAGGCCACTGGAATAGCCATCCATGAAAAAGTCAGAATTACTGTGCAACACACCTTAGTCCCCCAAAAGATTAGCATGATATGGCCAGATAAATCACAAATCAGAGAACTTAATCTGACTGACAAACTATGGGGAAGGAAGAAAGTCACAGCTAAAGTACAGGACAGGGAGTCAGGAAATCTATGTTCTTTTCCAGCGGTTCTCAAACTGTGGGTCCAGGACCCCAAAGTGAGTTGCGACCCTGTTTTAATGGGGTCACCAGGGCTGGCTTAGACTGGCCCAGGGCCAAAACCCTAGCCCCACTGCCCCTGACCAAAGCCCACGGGCTTCAGACCTGGGCAGCGGGGCTCAGGATACAGGCCTCCGGGCTTCGGCTTGCCCAGGCAGGGTAGTGGAGCTTGGGCAGGCTCAGGCTTCGGACCCCGCTTCTGGGGTCGTGTAGCAATTTTTGTTGTCAGAAAGGGGTAGCGGTGCAATGAAGTTTGAGAACCCCTGTTCTATTCCTATCTCTGACAAGCTTCCTGTTGAATGTAGGGAAATTGCTTAATCTCTCAGTGCCTCTGTTACCCCATCTGTAAAATGGAATCAGAGAATCAGAGGACTGGAAGGGACCACAAGAGGTCATCTAGTCCAGTCCCCTGCACTCATGGCAGGACTAAGTATTATCTAGACCAGTGGTTCCCAAACTTGTTCCGACACCTGTGCAGGGAAAGCCCCTGGCGGGCCGGGCCGGTTTGTTTACCTGCCGCATCCGCAGGTTCGTCCGATTGCGGCTCCCAGTGGCCACGGTTCACTGCTCCAGGCCAACCAGCCTGGCCCGCTAGGGGCTTTCCCTGCACAAGCGGCGGAACAAGTTTGGGAATGACTGATCTAGACCACCCTTGACAGGTGATTGACCAACCTACTCTTAAAAATCCCCAGTGATGGAGATTCCACCACATCCCTAGGCAATTTATTCCAATGCTTACCCACTCTGACAGTTAGGAAGTTTTTCCTAATGTCCAACCTAAACCTCCCTTGCTGCAATTTAAGCCCACTGTTTCTTGTCCCAGCCTCAGAGGTTAAGAAGCACATCTGTTCTTCCTCCTCCTTGTAACCACCTTTTATGTACTTGAAAACCGTTATGTCCCCTCTCAGACTTCTCTTCTCCAGACTAAACAAACCCAATTTTTCCTCAGAGGTCATGTTTTCCCCTTTAATAATGTTTGTTGCTCTTCTCTGGACTTTCTCCAATTTGTCCACATCTTTCCTGAAATGTGGTACCCAGAACTGGACACAATACTCCAGTTGAGGCCTAATCAGCGCAGGTGTTGAGCGGAAGAATTACTTCTCGTGTCTTGCTTACAACACTTCTACCAACACATCCCAGAATGATGTTCGCTTTTTTTGCAACAGTATTACACTGTTGACTCATTTAGCTTTTTGTCCACTATGACCCCCAGATCCCTTTCCGCAGTACTCCTTCCTAGGCAGTCATTTCTCATTTTGTATGTGTGCAACTGATTGTTCCTTCCTAAATGGAGCACTTTGCATTTGTCCTTATTGAATTTCATCCTATTTACTTCAGACCATTACTCCAGTTTGTCCCAATTTCCTCCAAAGCATTTGCAACCCCTCACACCTCGGTACTGTCCACAAACTTTATAAGTGTACTCTCTACGCCATTATGTAAATCACTGATGAAGATATTGAACAGAACCAGATCCAGAACTGATCCCTGTGGGACCCTACTTGTTATGGGAATAAGAACATTTACATATACCATATAGGCGCTGTGACATTTATTACGTTAGTGTTTGTGAAGATCCACAAATATTAAACATTACTTAGGAGTCAAGTACATTACATTATATGTGAGGACAGAGGAGAGAAACTCTCTAATACTGTATTTGCTGGCTGATCAACAGATGGATTACCTTTGAATGAGACCTTTCTATCTGGCCCTATGACTATCATATCCATGATACAGGTAAGGGACAAAAGACCGTAATCAAGGAAAGTCTCTAAAATGGTTACAAGGACAAAAATTATTATTATTATTATTATTGGTTTGAAATTTTTAGCAATGCATTGTCTGAGAATGTTTAACCTAAGATATGACACTAATTGCTTCTTTTTCAACTGTTATGCTCTGTTTAGGGAATCAGGAGCAATTTCACAAATTTAGCAATAGACATTCCACAAATTTTTGACCAATATGTGCAAGAAAGAGCTACTGCACAAAAGGAAATCCCCAATTAATGTAAAATAATAAAGAGAAGGAAAAAGTCTGTGACGGAAAAAAAACTGGCAAATACAAGAAAGGGATCTTTCCTCTTCATTTAAGAAATGTTCAGGAAGGTATGAACACAAGACAAGCTTATGTGAAATTTCTAATAGTCCAAGTTAGCTCTTATAGCAGTAGATTTAGTAAAGGAAAAGGTTTCAGAGTGGAAGCCGTATCAGCAAAAAGAACGAGTAGTAGTTGTGGCACCTTAGAGACTAACCAATTTATATGAGCATAAGCTTTCGTGGGCTAAAACGCACTTCACCGGATGCATGCAGTGGAAAATACAGTAGGAAGATATATTTCAGCCCACGAAAGCTTATGCTCAAATAAATTTGTTAGTCTCTAAGATGCCACAAGTACTCCTCATTCTTAAAGGAAAAGGGATATTTCAGAAGGATAAACTGCGTTGAACAATATTTTCAGTGTCTTATGAACAAAGACTTGCCTTCAATGGTAGAGACATATATCCTTTCTGTGCATCTCATTGTTCTTACAGGAACATATTTACCATGGCCAATTCAAAAACAGACTTGTTAAGTTTTTGTACAAAAGAAGAATTTATGCAGCTTCTCAACATTTTGACAAAATATGAGACGATCTGTGTGATGGGGTATACAAACCCCACATGGGGCTGGAAAGGGCTAAAGGACAGTACTGGGCCCAGGTAGCCCCATCCCTCTAGCCCTGCAGAGCATGCTCCAACCGAAGACATGGTTGAAAATGGAACAACCCAGCTCAGAAGGGAGAGGTGGGAGAGAAAGACAGACCTACCCTGAAGGCTCCTGGCAAAAGGGGCCTAAGAAGCCTCCCTGTGGGAACAGGACTATATGCTGAGGCTGATTGGGGCTGATGGTTTGGCTTCTATTTCCTTTTTCTTATCTGGGACCAGAAGCTGAGGGAGAAAAGCAAAAGTAGGATGTAACCCAGGAAGGGTAACTCAGAGGGCCCCCTCGGAGGCCAAACACTGCTGACCCTCCTAGGGTTCTGGGTCGGAGCCCGGTGGAGTGGGCAGGCCCAGGCTCCCATACTACTGCCATCACAACAGGGTGAGCGTTAACCACTAGGCCATCTAGCCCACAAGGAGCCTATTACAACATCACATACTCATGTCACTATATCCATGACACAGAATATGTGGTAGGGGTTACTGATATTCTCGGTTAGTGTGATTTTTGGAGGAGAAGAGAGGAGGGAGACTAATGCATATTTTTATTCTTATCGTGGCTTGTAAAAAGCTTCAGAGTGTCCTCTTTTGCCTCAGCTCCTGAATCTAAACAAACATGACATCAAGTATGGTAGCACTAGAAGCTCCATCATGTCAATTATTTCCAGAGCAATAATGTAAACACTACAAAAAAAAGGACATTCCACACAGAAGGGTATTAGGGTTTGTGTCAGAAAAGGCTTGACCAAATGCATGTGGAAAAAAAGCTGAAATTGCTACATGTTTGGTAACTTGAGGAGTACATCTACTCAAATTGCTAGGGGACATTTGGAAAAAAAACTGTAGCAGTACTAGTTTCCTTTTTGCAGCAATAAAAAAGAATATTCATAGCTACTTCTTCAAGATCTTGCAAGCTCAAGACAAATCCTTAGTATTACCTCCATTGTCACTAACCACAAGGTGGAACACCCAGCTGTTTTATACTATCGGGAGCAACTGGATGGTCTTCAAAATAAAGATGGCTGCATGTGCCAATGCTGCAATTTGGTCTTCATCACAAAACATTAGAACAACATTACACAGGTAGTATAACATACAGTTACACTAACCAAATCTTAAAAATAACTCTTTATCGATGTACTTAAGTGCTTTGTTGCACTGAGGCTATAGTGACCATCAGGAATTTTGCTTTGAGGATTACATCCCCACTGGCTCAAAAGGGAGAGTCCCCCTGAGTATTCTCAGTACTAAATTCAAATCTCACGAAGGTCTGTTTGTCAAGGAGTTCTGGTGGAAAGAGGAATACTGGAGGGGAAACAGGGACTAGGCCCTTGAGCAAACTTTTCATAGTCAATGAACACTAAGGATCCCTGTTATAAAAGGATGATTTGCTGCTCCAAATGCCAGATGAATTTGAGTAGCCAGAGTAGATCCCGACTTTTAAAAAGATAGTACACAGTCAGGAATACAAGGTAATCAGGGAAACACGGGTTCGATGAGCCTGTTGTAAGCTCATATCTCCATTTTAGTCCAAATTCCATAATATTCAAAACTAAAACTAAACTAACAGTAAGAGCTACACTGAAGTATCTTTCTTCATACTTGCTAGCTGGTGATGAAAAATAAACTACATGAGTGAAACTTTTTCCTTATATTTCTATGAAAACAATTCTAGCACAGTGCTACAAACATAGTAGTGCAGCTTAGAAACTGAAAATATGACAAGTGGTGTCACTTAGGATTCTCACAAATTTTCTCATGGGAAACCCCATTTTGTCTGTGCATCCCATAATCTTTCTAATGTGGTTTTTCCAAAAATCTTGATTTTTTGGTTGTTCCATTGTATATTTGAAAGATACTTTAGAAGCATATCTTCTGTAGTGTTGTATTTTCTCAGCTTTATTTGCCTCACAAAGAACGTTCTGCATTTAAGGAAGGTGCTGAAGCGTAGTCGTTTTTGGCAACAATGGGACTGTAGACAAACATGCATGCACAGTGGTAGCACACATTCACGGTTTATCGTTCTATGTAAGAAGACATCGTCAACACATTTATCTTGTGTTTCTGTCTAAAGGAAGATACAGGACAGTATAGTTTGGGAGCTATGTACCGAGTTAATTACAGCACAGATTTAAAGTATATGCTCATTTTCTTGAAAGGGCCATTCTACTAAATTTAAATGTATGTTCATTCTGTGAAATGAAATATGAATACTTACTCCTTTTATGAGATCTTCACACTTGCAAAGCACTGAACAAATATTAATTAGCCTCACCATATACCTGTGAAGGGGGTAGTTATTGCTAAGGTACTTTTATCACCGTTTTACTGATAAGGAAACTGAAGCCCAGAAAGCTTAACTGACACAGTCAAAGTCACACAGTAAATCAGTGGCAGAGGCAAATTAGAACTTCATCTCCCAGTTCCTACACCTGTGGTCAGCCCTTTAGCTCACACTAGAAAAAAGCATATCAATCAATATTCTGACTGGAAAATCTTTCTGATTCAAGCCATAATTATTAGTGCCTCTTTTTTAGCTAATTTTATATAATAACAGAACCCATTTATCTTTTTCTACCAAACTATATTATACATTTTTTTAAAAAAGCTCAATTTCCTGTTTCTATCTCATTATATGGTACCCTTTTTTCCCCCTCTCTCTTGCTCTCTCCCAAAGTTACAAAATAAAATCCTTTAAACGAACATACTTTGTGTTTGTACAGTACCTAGCACAACTGGACCACATTCTTGGTTAGTGCTTTCAACAGAAATAATAACAACAACCACCACCACCACCTAGCAGTTTTATATATCATTCTAACAGGCACTCCAAACAAACATCAAATATGCTGTTTTGCAGTAAATTATTATTTTGATCACAATTGCAATTTGAAACCAAGATGTAAGAATTTCAGAAAACATACAATTCTGTTGCTACTAGTCTTTTTTCTGAAGGCTGTGGATTCATTTAAGCATTTTTAAAAAATGCTGGTTTTAAGCCTAATGATAGGGTTTGTATTAATACCCTTGTAAATAGTCCATTCCCAATTTGAAGACCAACTGTTTTTCTCCCTTTTCTTTTTTCAACAATTATGCATTTTAAACTGTGATTGCTTATTTAATAGTGTTTGCTGTGTTTAAAGTATTTTGACACAAAAGCTGATAAAAACTAAGAAAATCTAGAGCTAACTCTTTTTACTAAAAACTTAGCATAACAACAATAAGTATCTAACTGAAGAAAAAACAGTTTGAGGTAATGGTTTAAATATTGCATTGTATAAGCAATGGTACATATGACATCTTGACTACTCCATGAAGTGCTGCATACTAAACTTGATTAATATAACAACAAAGGAAAAAAGACTCATCAACTAAAACATACGTACATTAGACACAGTAATCAAATTAGGAAAGAGGCTCACCGTTTTGAGCAGTGAAAGGATACGGGGGAATCAGTGAAGTGCCCAGAGAACTTGGCAGCCTTAACTTGGAGTGTGGCGAGAGCAGTGATGGAGCCGGAAGCATGAGATTTGAGCTGGTCTGTAATAGGAAAGGCAAATCAGAAAGTAAGTTGTAATTTCCTGGGTTACTTACTGATGCAAGAACTGGATGAGAAGTATTTACTTACCATAAATAATTATTAAATTCTAGACAGAATGAGTGTCACATTGAGGGCAAAAGAGCAATTTAAATTGTTTGCTTTTTTGGGGAAACATATTTGGGAACAGAAAGTTGAAAACCTATTGGTGGTTTGAAATGTAAATGAAAGCTTAAATGCTTAACAAAAAATTGAGTAGTGAAAAACTAATAGAATAAAAATCCTCCACAATACAGAAAGAAATATAATGTACAGTTTATATGGGTAATACTCTAATTCATATTGGCCTATCAAACTATTTGTATGCTAGACCAAATTCAGATATGAAAAAGAACACTTAATTTTAGTATTTTAAATTATATTGTGTCTAAAGAGAGTACTTATGAGGAAAGGGTTAAAACTTAGTCATAGAGAAATTTATTCTTTGCAAATTGTGCAACATATTTAGACCAAAACACCAGATACTTCCTTTATGAAGACTACACAAAAGCCATCTGTAGTATACATGCTTATTTCCATAATGACAGATAACATGGCTGAAATCTGATTTGCTATAGAGGTTCTTTGCATACATGCAGTTACCACAAATACAAACCCTTCTCAAATTATTCCTAATGAGTTATCCTAGATAACACATATAAAATATATTAAGACAATTTGAGGCATTTACATGATCAAACAAAACATTTTCTTACAAATTACACCTATTGTCACTGACTGCCTTTGATCATACTGTCAAACTGGTGGGAAAATATAGTCATAAAATATCTACAACAAAATTCATTGAGTTGCCTTTAAATAAAATCAGCGTAATTAGCTGAAATTGTTTTTTTCCCCAGTAACATATATAAAAAGAAAAAACAAAAACAAAAAGCCAAGAAGTATGTTATCAAGCATGTTCACGTAAGGTTTAATCCAAAGCCCACACAGGTCAATGGAAATCTTTCTTGTGACTTCTGTGGGTTTTAGATCAGGCCCTCAAACTTTAGTTGTGGAGAATAATTATGACATATTTAAGCCTACTTCTATTTTATTAGTCTCTAAATTCTATTTAAAGAAATGAAGCCAGTTACAAGAAAGGGCAAGCTTTCACTTGCTTTCACAAGTAGTACAGTGACATAAACACTGGTTGTATAAATTACAATATATGTTCAACAATTCCCTAGGCCTCGATCCTGAAAAAAAAAAATGTATGCTTGAATTTAACTTTGGACTTGTCTATACAAACAATTAATTTGCAGCAAGCTGGGGTGTAAATGTATCTTGCACTAGCCTGCTGTGCATTAAGTGCCCAGGAGGTAGGGACTATCTTTTATTATTTGTCTGTACAGCACCAATGAAAATGGGGCCTTGACTTGGCAACTACATACTACTGTAATAATAAATATTTTCCCAAACAGGCTAATTTGTTTTGCTCAGTTTTGGGTTAAGTGCAACACACAGTGCAAAAAAATCAGACCAACCAATGAACATTATCCAAGAACACTAAAGCATCTGCATTTTTCTGCAGTATGAGAATTCAATTGTGTGTACATTTTAAGTAATAGTCCTGAAATCTAAGCAGAATGAAGACAAGTTCTCCCCTCCTTACAACCTGACTTCTCTCCTACATACACACCTTCTTCTTCTTCCAAATGAGCCATTTCCAATATCATGGATCTTTTTTCTAAACTTCACAAATATTTTGTAAATTCATAACCTAATGTGTGTAATAAATCACACAAACAACAAATAAAACTATTCAAAATTGGGACTTTCTATAATCCCTTGTTTTGTACATCACAGGAAAAATTAAGAGAAATTGATTTAAAAATTTCAGGTATCAGAGATGTTTCAATAACCTGTCTCAGTTGTGGTGACCCTACATGGAATTTTAAAGATGAAGTGAAATATGTCACATGTAAATTTATTTCAGTACAGTATTTAATTCACTTCTCTTTCTAAATTCATGTTTCCTTCAGTATGCCCAACAACCTTTGTACATACCACAATGTATTGCTTTGAAATCCAGGCCACAAGACTGTATTTCTTTAATATATATCCATTCTCCCTTTCAATTTTTCTCTTAAGAAAAATGGTCCTTATTTAAAATACAAACAAAAACACAAAACAATTCATGCCCCCACTCATGTCCTCCCTCCAAAAAACCTTAAAGCAAGGCATTTTTTGTAAAAGATTGACATTCTTTGTTAATTTAAAGGCTTTCATTTGAAAATAAATCTTATAGCAATGGTCCCAATTCTGCAACTGACTCCATGTGGGAAGAGCGCCTACACAGAGCCCCTAGAAGTCAACAGAGCTCTATGCAGGCATAAGAGCTCCCCACATGAAGTAACTGCATAATCAGAGCCTGCATTTTCTTCCACTCCATTAGGTTTCTGATGTTATTTTAAATCCCTTTTTAAAAACTTATTAAATAGTGAAGAACAGCACTACAAAAGGGCTAGAGAAGTCAAATGTGGATACATGATAATGACTTTTTTATTAGTGTTGTTTGAAATTTGAGGTATGAATGTGTTAATAAAATATATTTTAAAAAGCACATTAATACTTATGTATTTTCTCTACTTTTTCCGATAGACAAACATGTAATAATACCTATGGAACAAATAGAGTGAAGCAATCACTATTTTTGAAATGCATGCTGTGGGAAGGAATTGCTAAATACCTTTATAACCACAAGTAAGGTTGGCTAAGATAACCAACACCAATCTACTCATTTTTCACAACATACTTTGCTTGCTTCATGCAAAAACCACAGCTTTATCAAAGACACAGTTTACTACCACCCCTGAGTTGAGTAAAGCTAAAAGTTATAAAACTCAGTTTTTGCAGAGGTAAAAAGAAACCCACAATTTTTGCCAAGTTTAAACAATGCTACTTTGCATTCTCTTTTTTGTGTTAGGGCAGCTCTATGCAAATTATGCAAATATACATTTTTAATGGTACTAGTTTTCATGTTAAAAAAAGTGAACTGCATGTGACAAAAAGAAAAAATACTGCAAGATTTGACAATTTCTTTTTTTCCCTGACAATCAGTTTTATGAACATTGCAACTGATAAATTAAAATTTCCATATGTACTTGCAAGTCAAATTAAGTTGGCCAGGTCTGTTTTATTTCTTATCCGTTTAGGTTTTCTTTCCAGGTTTTGTGCCTTTAGGACACTATTTTTAAAGAAGACTTTTAAAGTAGTTTTTAAATCATGATTTTGTGGGTCTAAGAAGTTGACAATGCAAACAAGTAAAAAAATTTTTTTACCATCTATTTTGTTCAATAGTAGAATTGATCCATATGCAATAACACTTCCGTATAAATAAAAATATACTGCCACAATTTTTATGTGAATTCTGAATCTCAAGTTTACATATGATATACAATTTTTTTTTATTATTTGTATTACAGCAGCACATAGTGTCCTCAGCTGAGATCAGGGCTCCATTGTATTAGGCATTGTACAAACACATAGTAAGAGCTTCCAGTCTAAGTAGACAAGACAGACATAAGGTGGGTGAAATGAATTATCTTCCCTGGTATACAGATCAGGCTTTGAGATACAGAAAGATCACATGACTTTCCTAAAGTCACACAGGAAGTTTATGGTAGAACCAGGAATTGAACAAATCTCTCTCAAGTTCCAGTTCAATGCCTAAACATCAAGGCCATTTCTCCTCTCTGTGTTCTGTTAAAACATAAACATTTCTATAACTATCTGAACTAACAGGCTTCTTCCTTGGAGCCATAAGAACTTGTGATTCCCTTTACGAGGCATACAGAGAAACAGTGATCTTTCTTGGATGAGGTTTAAGACAGATGTTGTTTCTACATAATAAAATGCAGAGGTACTGCCATTTTAATGAGATTGGTCAATGCCATCACCAACAGCAGTGGGAAGAATATTTGTCTTGCTTAATAAAGGCTATGAGGATTATGTGACCTTTGTCTCCCCAGAGGTTGGTTATTTTTCTTCCTATTGAAGGGTATATGGGGGAAAGTACATTACATTTTCTTCACCAATTATGGGATAAAGCTTCCATTGGCTCTCGTCCAGTTTCTTGCAATGAGATATGGCAAACAGAGCATTCAAAGTTGTGTTCCACTTGAACATCTCAATCCAGAGGGGTTTTTGTTTTTAACTGACTCAGTGAACCTTTCCTGTGATTGCATTTCCCCTCCTAACTGATGGGATATGGTGCTCTTGCATACCTCAGGGACTTCCAGACAAATAATGCAAAACCCTATTCCTGGTTCCTCCCTACCTGTTGACAGAAAACACTGTGCCATGATTGTCTGTTTTAATTTAAATACATTTTCAGGAAAGCAAACAAAAGCCTGAAATGCATACACAAAACCCTCTTCCTCCAAGACATTTATTTAGCACCTGCATTTCACCCCACATATAAAAACCTCTCTGAGTGCCATAAGCCAGACCAGGCAGCTTAATAGTGGTCATGTTAAACGAAAAAAAAACCAAAAAAAAAAAACAGAATGACATTTTTGTGAAATTCAATTAGAAATCAGTTTAAGCTAAACCAATATAAGTCAGTGTCCACACAAGAGTCTGTATTGGTTTAATTAAATTGGTTTACAAAAATCACATTTTCAGTTAAACCAGTGCAACTTTCTTATGTAGACAAGGCCTCAATTGCCTTGCCTGCTGATTCATTACAAGACAGCTTGGAATTGGAAGAAAGTTAAAATAAACTACCCAGATTCACACAGAATGAGCTACACATTTCATTTTTGGATGCAAAATATGCAAAATTCTTTCTAGTGGGTTGTTTTGGTTTTTACTTTAATGAGAGGTAATCATTTCAGGTTGTTTCTTTTGTTTCAAGTGAATGTATAAACACGAAAAGAAAACTGTGAAACAGTGTTACCAAAATCTGTAAACATTTTCAATCTTATCTGCTCTTTCTTTACTTTTAATCTACAGCACCTTCAGCATATGGGTGGGCCATGACCAAATTCACACATGGACTCTGCAGCAGGAACAGATGGAATCGAGTGGCATGAGATGCCCACAATTTTCCTTTACATCAGGGGGCTAACACGTGCCTAGTGCAGCCCCAATAAAATAAAAAACAACAAGTGGGTAGCATTGGCTGGGGGCACTGCTAATGTACTAATGCAATCCATCTCCTAGCCATCTCCTGTAGGAAGAGTTCCCATGGGTTCATATTGTAGATTAAAACTGCCCTCCCCCAACAGAAACACCACTGCATGCCCTCCCATGGGAAACTTTCCCCACAGCCAGATGACACACAGATATAATTTGTTCCTCCTTGCACCTGCAAGAGTGACTCTGGCCTCTCTGCTTTAAATATGACATAATCAAATATAGCCTTTTTCAGATGCCACAGTTCACTTTGTTCAGGAGAGAGAAAACAAACAATGAAGAACTTTTCTTTGTTAATCTTGTACAAACATGTACATGGAGAAACAAGAAAGAAGACAAACAAACAAAGAAATAAAATGACAATACCAATCTGTAATATGCATTGATTAGTGAGGTTGTCCTCAAAGACAGAAATATTCCTTGGATCTTCTTTAGTAAAATATAGTACTTGTGTGGGTTACAGGACTATGCTAGAGTATGGCACTACTGCAATACATTCCTCACACTGAGGTAACCTCGACTTAAACACAAAGCACAGAGAGAAAGAAATAATAAGACAACAAAAAGGAACAAGAACTCAAACAAACTTATGGGTTTATAGAAATGAGACAAAACCTCTAGTTACAGTACTTAGTTCTAACTTATAATGAATTAAAATTCTGCTCATATAGTGGTGTCACAAAGGCTAAATACAAACAGGAACCCATACCCTTCACACAGTTTGATCTCCAGTTAGGCTACACTCAAACACCAAGGAGCTTCCTTTCTTCTTCATGGCTCTGATCCTACAGGTGAATCCACACGGGTCAACTGAGTTCTATAGGGGTGCCAGGGAATGCCCATGAAGATTAAATTCCAGATTCAGGACCCATATGCATAACTCCTGTTGATGATAATGGGAGTTAGGTGATCCTGCAAGGGGAATACTGCTGTATGGTACTGTATTGGTGTTTGGATACTGTATGGTATCCAAACACCAATAAAACAAAAACTCCTTGGAAACTATTTTGATATTACAGAAACACCATCGTAATAGTGGAGGAAGAGATGCTTAATGGCTAGAGCACCAAAATGGGAGTCAGGAATTCTGGATTCTGTTATCAGCTCTGATACTGACTCACTGTTTGAGTCTGGCTAAGTCACATATCTATGCCCCAGTTTCTCCATTTTCAAAATAATGATAATGTTTTTCTACTTCTCAAATTTGCTTTCATAAGCTTTAAAACAACATTTATGGATGTGTGTAAGGCATTTGGAAATGCACATATAAAATATTTTGTTTAAGTGCAAGTTATTAATTATTATTATAGGAAAAACAGTTTAGACTTCAAGGACCTGATTTTCAGGAAGATGAGACTCAAAGTTCCCTCACTTTCTGCATACACATAGAAATTGTTAATTAAATTGCTTTCGGATGGAGGTTTTCATAAGACAAAAACGATAGGAAAAGCAGAAATTTGGTCAGCTCTTTGCTAATATGGTTAACCAAATATAAAAGCAATTTATAATCCTGCCCCCGCTGTGGGTGGTAAAGTATCTTGGAGTTAAACCTGGACATACTTAATGAACTGGCAAGAAAAATAACTACATAACCATTTCCAAAAGGCCTTTCTTTTATTACACACTATTTCTTTAGGAAATATAATGGAAAATTCTAGTAAAGCATTCTTATACTGTTAAATATTTTACTGATCAACAGGTTTTAATGATTTTTCAAGCATTTTATGTTAGTGATCATATTTTGCGCAATGTTGACTGCTCAACACTATTTACTGGCAAATGGAGGCAATAAGGTTTATATGAAGTATATACTGCTTTGCTTTGCATTTTAGAATTCAGAGCCCAAAGTCCTTACGATGTGGCTCATACAACATAGCCTTACAATATTATTCTTTGGGCAGCTTGGTCAAAAGTTATCATCTGAATAGAATGCCATTTGTGTTCTAGAAAGAAAATTGTCTGCCTCAAAGCAAGTAACATTTTCAAAAACCTAAGGAGCCTCAATCCCATTGACTTTCAGTAGCCTGCAAAATGTGGTATCTCAAACAAATATTTGCATGTGCCTCTATCTATTTCTTTATATCATGCCTTCCCTATGATATCCAAACACCAATAAAACCCTCAAAACAACACCTATACCATATAGTTGAACACATGGCAACTAAGGCAGGCAGGCTTTAAAGGAGGAGATATAGGACAAGAAGCTCCAATACATTTTATTAAAAGCACTTAACATTTCTAACAAAAATGTTTATAAATACAGTGTGGTATAATGTAAAGGTTTTAGTGGCACTTGTTTAGAATTACCTGCACCACGCACTATGAGTAATGTGGCCATCCCCAACGCAGATCAATATAACTTTTATACGGTGACACATATTCCCTAGATTTTATGGCCAGAATGGGCTGCTGTGATCTCCTGACCTTTTGCATTGTGCAGGTCCTACAACTTCCCTTAAACAATTCCTGTTTGAACTAGAACATATCTTGTAGAAAAAAAATCCAACCCTGATTTCAAAATTACCAGTTACAGAAAGTCCACCACAACTCTTGGTAAATTGTTCAATGACTAATTACCCTTACTGTTAAAAACATATACCTTATTTCCAATCTGAATTTGTCAAGCATCAATTTCCAGCCATTGGGTCGTGTTATACCTTTTTCTGCTAGATTAAGGAGCCTGTTATCAATGTTTTGTTCCCCATGTAGGTACTTACAGACTGTGATCAAGTTACCCGTAACATTCTCCTTGTCACAATGAACAGATTGAGGTCCTTGAATCTCTCACTTAAGGCAAAAAGAAAAGGAGTACTTGTGGCACCTTAGAGACTAACGAATTTATTTGAGCATGAGCTTTCGTGAGCTACAGCTCACTTCATCAGATGTTTACCGTGGAAACTGCAGTAGACTTTATATACACACAGAGAATATGAAACAATACCTCCTCCCACCCCACTGTCCTGCTGGTAATAGCTTATCTAAAGTGATCAACAGGTGGGCCATTTCCAGCACAAATCCAGGTTTTCTCACCCTCCACCCCCCACACAAATTCACTCTCCTGCTGGTGCTAGCCCATCCAAAGTGACAACTCTTTGCATAATCAAGTCGGGCTATTTCCTGCATAGATCAAGGTTTTCTCACATCCCCCCCACCCCCATACACACACAAACTCACTCTCCTGCTGGTAATAGCTCATCTAAACTGACCACTCTCCAAGTTTAAATCCAAGTTAAACCAGAACATCTGGGGGGGGGGGTAGGAAAAAACAAGAAGAAACAGGCTACCTTGCATAATGACTTAGCCACTCCCAGTCTCTATTTAAGCCTAAATTAATAGTATCCAATTTGCAAATGAATTCCAATTCAGCAGTTTCTCGCTGGAGTCTGGATTTGAAGTTTTTTTGTTTTAAGATAGCGACCTTCATGTCTGTGATTGCGTGACCAGAGAGATTGAAGTGTTCTCCGACTGGTTTATGAATGTTATAATTCTTGACATCTGATTTGTGTCCATTTATTCTTTTACGTAGAGACTGTCCAGTTTGACCGATGTACATGGCAGAGGGGCATTGCTGGCACATGATGGCATATATCACATTGGTGGATGTGCAGGTGAACGAGCCTCTGATAGTGTGGCTGATGTTATTAGGCCCTGTGATGGTGTCCCCTGAATAGATATGTGGGCACAATTGGCAACGGGCTTTGTTGCAAGGATAAGTTCCTGGGTTAGTGGTTCTGTTGTGTGGTATGTGGTTGTTGGTGAGTATTTGCTTCAGATTGCGGGGCTGTCTGTAGGCAAGGACTGGCCTGTCTCCCAAGACTTGTGAGAGTGTTGGGTCATCCTTTAGGATAGGTTGTAGATCCTTAATAATGCGTTGGAGGGGTTTTAGTTGGGGGCTGAAGGTGACCGCTAGTGGCGTTCTGTTATTTTCTTTGTTAGGCCTGTCCTGTAGTAGGTAACTTCTGGGAACTCTTCTGGCTCTATCAATCTGTTTCTTTACTTCTGCAGGTGGGTATTGTAGTTGTAAGAAAGCTTGACAGAGATCTTGTAGGTGTTTGTCTCTGTCTGAGGGGTTGGAGCAAATGCGGTTGTATCGCAGAGCTTGGCTGTAGACGATGGATCGTGTGGTGTGGTCAGGGTGAAAGCTGGAGGCATGCAGGTAGGAATAGCGGTCAGTAGGTTTCCGGTATAGGGTGGTGTTTATGTGGCCATTGTTTATTAGCACTGTAGTGTCCAGGAAGTGGATCTCTTGTGTGGACTGGACCAGGCTGAGGTTGGTGGTGGGATGGAAATTGTTGAAATCGTGGTGGAATTCCTCAAGAGCTTCTTTTCCATGGGTCCAGATGATGAAGATGTCATCAATATAGCGCAAGTAGAGTAGGGGCTTTAGGGGACGAGAGCTGAGGAAGCGTTGTTCTAAATCAGCCATAAAAATGTTGGCATACTGTGGGGCCATGCGGGTACCCATAGCAGTGCCGCTGATCTGAAGGTATACATTGTCCCCAAATGTGAAATAGTTATGGGTAAGGACAAAGTCACAAAGTTCAGCCACCAGGTTAGCCGTGACATTATCGGGGATAGTGTTCTTGACGGCTTGTAGTCCATCTTTGTGTGGAATGTTGGTGTAGAGGGCTTCTACATCCATAGTAGCCAGGATGGTGTTTTCAGGAAGATCACCGATGGATTGAAGTTTCCTCAGGAAGTCAGTGGTGTCTCGAAGGTAGCTGGGAGTGCTGGTAGCGTAGGGAAACAGCAGACTGGACTTCTACATAGAGTGCTTCCGCCGACGTGCACGAGCTGAAATTGTGGAAAAGCAGCATCACTTGCCCCATAACCTCAGCCATGCGGAACGCAATGCCATCCACAGCCTCAGAAACAACTCTGACATCATAATCAAAAAGGCTGACAAAGGAGGTGCTGTTGTCATCATGAATAGGTCGGAATATGAACAAGAGGCTGCTCGGCAGCTCTCCAACACGAGTTTCTACAAGCCATTACCCTATGATCCCACTGAGAGTTACCAAAAGCAACTACAGCATTTGCTCAAGAAACTTCCTGAAAAAGCACAAGATCAAATCCGCACAGACACACCCCTGGAACCCCGACCTGGGATATTCTATCTACTACCCAAGATCCATAAACCTGGAAATCCTGGGCGCCCCATCATCTCAGGCATTGGCACCCTGACAGCAGGATTGTCTGGCTATGTAGACTCCCTCCTCAGGCCCTACGCTACCAGCACTCCCAGCTACCTTCGAGACACCACTGACTTCCTGAGGAAACTTCAATCCATCGGTGATCTTCCTGAAAACACCATCCTGGCTACTATGGATGTAGAAGCCCTCTACACCAACATTCCACACAAAGATGGACTACAAGCCGTCAAGAACACTATCCCCGATAATGTCACGGCTAACCTGGTGGCTGAACTTTGTGACTTTGTCCTTACCCATAACTATTTCACATTTGGGGACAATGTATACCTTCAGATCAGCGGCACTGCTATGGGTACCCGCATGGCCCCACAGTATGCCAACATTTTTATGGCTGATTTAGAACAACGCTTCCTCAGCTCTCGTCCCCTAAAGCCCCTACTCTACTTGCGCTATATTGATGACATCTTCATCATCTGGACCCATGGAAAAGAAGCTCTTGAGGAATTCCACCACGATTTCAACAATTTCCATCCCACCACCAACCTCAGCCTGGTCCAGTCCACACAAGAGATCCACTTCCTGGACACTACAGTGCTAATAAACAATGGCCACATAAACACCACCCTATACCGGAAACCTACTGACCGCTATTCCTACCTGCATGCCTCCAGCTTTCACCCTGACCACACCACACGATCCATCGTCTACAGCCAAGCTCTGCGATACAACCGCATTTGCTCCAACCCCTCAGACAGAGACAAACACCTACAAGATCTCTGTCAAGCTTTCTTACAACTACAATACCCACCTGCAGAAGTAAAGAAACAGATTGATAGAGCCAGAAGAGTTCCCAGAAGTTACCTACTACAGGACAGGCCTAACAAAGAAAATAACAGAACGCCACTAGCGGTCACCTTCAGCCCCCAACTAAAACCCCTCCAACGCATTATTAAGGATCTACAACCTATCCTAAAGGATGACCCAACACTCTCACAAGTCTTGGGAGACAGGCCAGTCCTTGCCTACAGACAGCCCCGCAATCTGAAGCAAATACTCACCAACAACCACATACCACACAACAGAACCACTAACCCAGGAACTTATCCTTGCAACAAAGCCCGTTGCCAATTGTGCCCACATATCTATTCAGGGGACACCATCACAGGGCCTAATAACATCAGCCACACTATCAGAGGCTCGTTCACCTGCACATCCACCAATGTGATATATGCCATCATGTGCCAGCAATGCCCCTCTGCCATGTACATCGGTCAAACTGGACAGTCTCTACGTAAAAGAATAAATGGACACAAATCAGATGTCAAGAATTATAACATTCATAAACCAGTCGGAGAACACTTCAATCTCTCTGGTCACGCAATCACAGACATGAAGGTCGCTATCTTAAAACAAAAAAACTTCAAATCCAGACTCCAGCGAGAAACTGCTGAATTGGAATTCATTTGCAAATTGGATACTATTAATTTAGGCTTAAATAGAGACTGGGAGTGGCTAAGTCATTATGCAAGGTAGCCTGTTTCTTCTTGTTTTTTCCTACCCCCCCCCCCAGATGTTCTGGTTTAACTTGGATTTAAACTTGGAGAGTGGTCAGTTTAGATGAGCTATTACCAGCAGGAGAGTGAGTTTGTGTGTGTATGGGGGTGGGGGGGATGTGAGAAAACCTTGATCTATGCAGGAAATAGCCCGACTTGATTATGCAAAGAGTTGTCACTTTGGATGGGCTAGCACCAGCAGGAGAGTGAATTTGTGTGGGGGGTGGAGGGTGAGAAAACCTGGATTTGTGCTGGAAATGGCCCACCTGTTGATCACTTTAGATAAGCTATTACCAGCAGGACAGTGGGGTGGGAGGAGGTATTGTTTCATATTCTCTGTGTGTATATAAAGTCTACTGCAGTTTCCACGGTAAACATCTGATGAAGTGAGCTGTAGCTCACGAAAGCTCATGCTCAAATAAATTCGTTAGTCTCTAAGGTGCCACAAGTACTCCTTTTCTTTTTGCGAATACAGACTAACACGGCTGTTCCTCTGAAACCTGTCACTTAAGGCAGGTTTTCTAACCCTTTAACCATTCTTGTGGCTCTTCTCTGAACCTTCTCCAATTTATCAAAATCTTCCTTGAATTGTGGACACCAGAACTGGACACAGTATTCCAGCAGCAGTCGCACCAGTGCCAAATACGGAGGTTATAACACCTATCACCGCCTACTCAATGATCCCTGTTTATACATCCAAGAATCACATTAGCCCTTTTGGCCATAATGTTGCACTGGGTGCTCATGTTCAGCGGATTATCCACCATGACCCCCAAATCTTTTTCAGGGTCACTGCTTCCTACCACAGTCCCCCATTCTGTAACTACAGCCTACATTCTTTGTTCCTGTGTATACTTTTACGTTTGGCTCTATTAAAACACATTGTTAGTCTGCGCCTAGCTTTACAAACAATCCATATCACTCTGTATCAGTAACTGTCCTCTTCATCATTTGTTACTCCCCCAATTTTTGTGTCATCTGCAAATTTTATCAGTAATGACTTTATGCTTTCTTCCATGTCACTGATAAAAATGCTAAATAGCATAAGGCCAAGAACTGATTCCTACAGGAACTAGTCAAAGATGATTTCCCATTTATACTTACACTTTGAGACCTGTCAGTTAGCCTGTTTATAATTCACTTAACATGTGACATGTTAATTTTGTATCTTCCAGTATACAAGCCACAAACAAGGGGCTATTGCATTGCAAACCATTAAATAATGGAAAGCATATCCAAAAAACCTCTCCAAACTACAACCAAACCACATCATATTTTCAGCACAACTGTATCCTACCAAGGTTAGCTTTCTAACAACGTAACCTGTGAAAACAAGTTCATATCCTTGTGCATGTACCTCTAACACAATGCTGCTCTGCTCTTTGCCCCCCAAACCCTTGTGGATAGCTGCAAGCAGACCTACTTTGTCTGGGACAGTTTCGGGTTTGCAAAAATCCCTCTCTGGTAATTGGTGTCTCAACCAAAATCCCTACAGCAGGACTGTGGCAGCACAGGAGATTTTTTCTCTGAGCTGTTCCTCTCCCAGCAGCTCAGTGGCCCCCCAACAGTCTGACTTCTCCAAGCCCCCTTTCTGCCTCTCAGCAGCAATTAGTTCTGTTCTCTGCAGCTACCTATCAGTTGTTTACAGAAGGATGACAGAGCTGGAGCCAGCTGCTGCTGAGAGTGACAGCCAGAAAGCAAAGGAGGGGAAACAATGAGCAGCCAGAAGAAGAGCCTACAAGAGATAGAAATCAATCCCATCCCATGGGGAGGAAAGAATTGGGGGAAAGCAACCATGGGACGGAGGATAACTTTTTCAAGGAACAACTTTTCAAGTAAGTTGAGGGACTGTGGAGGGTTGTGTATGTCCCCTCTCTTCTCTCATTCTTCTAAAGGTTAGGTTTAGGTAAAGTAAAATCCACCAGAGTGGGAATACAACCCTTTGGTGGTCTCAGTCCTTTGGTTTGTTTGGAGAACTTTCTCTGGCAGATTTCCATGACATTCGAACATTTATGTTTCTGCTGGCATGCAGGGACCAAAAGCAGTTGTGCTATTATTGTTTTACTGCACACAGGAGGGCAGGCTGTGAAAAGCCTACACAGGAGAATTAACAATCCACAGGCATGCTCCTGAGCTGTGCGACGTTAAGATCATAAAGGGGATGGATAACAGAAGAGATGGAGACAGTGGATCTACTTGTCAAAATACCCCCCCATCCTAATGGAAACCACCTTGATCACTTGGCATTCATAGCATCTCTAGCATAGTCTCTGTCCATCAACCCACAGGACAATTTCAATCCTCTTCCTCTAACTTCAATAGAGGATGACAGAGCCCATTTATTCAAGCTTTGAACAGAGAGGAGGATTTGGCCCTCAGTGCACTACCCTAGTAATCACTGTTACTGTGTTTTACAAGCACTTAAATCCTAGGTACAACAGATCAGAGTACAATTCAAGTTCTGATAGCTATAATGTAGCAGAGATAACATTAAAGACCCGCTTCTTTCTCTCTCGCTCTCACACATACACTCCCTGTAATTTCAATTTTCAACTGAAAACATATTCCTCACTTTTTCTACCCAATTTAGCTTTCCTTCTGCTATTATTTTACATTTTATAGTGATATTATTTAAGAAGCATTTTCTCTTCTATGCCGATATATACTTGGCACAGGAGAGTGGGGAAATGGAGAACTGGTTACAGTTAACAGATTCTGCAGGCTGATTTGCGCTAGTCTCAGTAGGAGTTACAGCAATCTACGCAGCACACAGGAGCCAGATCAGAGATAAAAATCTAGACCTTACTGGGATATAGTTGGTAGGAAAAACAAAGTAAAGATGCACCATGTTGCACTGTACTTTATGGTAACATGCAATGAGGAGATGTCAAACCAACTTATGCTTTCACTTTTATTTGTTATTTAGTTGTTAAATTAAACACATTGTTTTAAAATATGTTTGTGCCTTTGTGCCATTTTTGTACAGTTACTATTCCAAAATTACATTTGGCTGGCATCTTAAAAAAAGAACATGATGCTTACAGAATCTTGTAGCTATAAGATATATAAAAGTCCTGTATATCTCTCATATTGACTAGTTAAAAATAAATTTAATCTTATTATAGTCAGAACATATCTTTCCTGTGAATATTAATAGTGTGGGGTTCTATTAAATCCTATATTAGCACAATAAATTATATTGTAATAAACTGTTTAATTTTTTTTCTAATACAATATTTCTTTTCGGTTTACTTTAGCACTTCAATTCATGTTTGAAGTGCATTGCCTTCTCTGCACTGCATTGCATTCTTTTGCTTAATGGAGACTTTTTTGGGAAAGAGAAGTTTATGTCATATCCTATGTGGTGTTCCCCCTTAGTTGAAAGAAACATTTTCATCTTGTTTAGGGCTCCAAAAATTTTATTACATATCACAGATCGTGTGGACAACAGCCGCAGCTGGTGGGAAAAAAGGTATATATTCTCTATTTTCATACACACACCCCTTATCAATGTTACTCTTCAAAGTGCTTCTGCACCCTGTTGACAATTGGAAACATGCAGATTAGAAATCCAACTAGTAAATGACAAAACACAACAACCTGAAGTCACAACTAACAAACAATGCCTACATAGTGTCACAGTCAGTACCTTTATGTTAATCCTTTTTCCAGGACTATGATAAATTTTGTACAATGTATGCCTTGTGAGATATCATTTGAAAACTTGTAATCTGCTGAACTTTACTGTCCTGGTAAAATATGTGTGGCACCATTGTATGTAAAATTATAAAATTTTGCTGTGTAAAACATGTATCAAGTCTACGAAAACAGCTTCAAACCAGTTCCCCAGAGACTAAAGGCTAGCCAGCACCTCAGCCAGGTGTCAGTGTAATCAAATGGACTATCACCTGGTTAAGGGGCCATTCTTGTCAGGAAAAAGGGTGTGAGGGAGAAGTTTACATGTTGGTAAATAAACAGCTGGAGGTTCCCATCCCACAGACTCTCTTTCTCCTGAAACTCAGATGATGATGATTTTCAAATAGGAAAATAACTATAAGAAGTGAGAACAGAGGACACAAATCATCTCTCTGCCCTTTCTCTCTGCCCACAACATCCACAATGCCTGAAGGACAAGGTAAGAAGCACAGGACTGGGGGAGGGGTTTTTGCTAAAAGGCATCCAGACAGTAAAACTGCAAAAAAACAGGTGATGAGAAAGACCCTTTTGTTTTAAGTTCACTTAGTTTATTAAGTTAGGTATTAGTTTGTGTTTTATTTTATATTTCTTCAAAACCAATTCTAACTTTTATGCCTCATTACTTGCAATCACTTAAAATCTAACTTTCTGTTAATAAACTTGTTTGTTTTAACTAAACCAGTGTGTATTTGGATTGAAGTGTTTGGGAAACTCAATTTGAGATAACAAGGTTTGTGATTATAATTTTCTAATAATGAAATAAACTTCCTATGAGCTTGTGTTGTCCAGGAAAATACTGGGCAGTACAAGACACACATTTCTAGGGACAGGTCTGGGACTGGGAATTTGCTGGTGTTACTCTGTAATATAATTCAGGAGTCACTGGCTAGAGCACTCATATATAATACAGCTGGGAGTAATTTACATGTTAGAGTCTGTTTGAGAGCAGACCAGTAATGGTCACTTTCACAGCACAGCAGTGTAAAAAAGGTACCCCAGGTTGGAGAATTGAGGGATACAGCTGTTCAACACATAGAATGTCACACATAGAAATGCTTTCCCTCTCCAACCTATTATCAATTACAAAAAGTCTAATTATAAATAAACTCTGCAAGTCTTTTCTATGTCTTTTTGTTTTAATACCTCAGGCTTTCCCCTCTACCTATATTTATTTTTACTAATTTAGGCATTTGATTGTTTGCAGGCTATATGCAGTGTGTTTGTAGAGAATTATCTTGTAATTAGATTGGGTGCCAAGAGAACCTATTAAGGCAGAGTTGTCCCATTACAGTGTTTGTGTGTCTAGGTAAAATAAATTTAATAAATGTGTGCATTAATCCTTTTAGGTGTGGGAATCTATTGAAATCCATTTTACATCCTGTTCTCTACTGAGGGAGCACTTATAGTATTTAAAATATGTAGAAGAAACATTTTTGTAAAATTAAAAGACAAACATCTTTACAGTAGGATTCCTCATCCATACCTATTTACACCCTTATCTAGCAAAACAGAAACTTAGAAATAAAACATATGAATTTAGAACATAGTTCTCATAATGCATTATAAACATGAGTTTAATCCAAGATCTAGCATGTTGTTCAATTACCTTTAATAAGTAGGTAGGGTACTATTTTTATATTGTACCATTTTTGTGGATTTAAATGTTTTAAATTTGGAGTGAAAACAGTTTATTATTTCTAATTACAAACAGCATTAGATTTATTGTCCTACTTCAAACATGGGAAGTCAGGTTTAATAAAAATGGCTCACTAGAAATTGTGCATGCAAGGTTATTTTGGAGGAAAGCTAAAGCTTCTTTGGGAAGAGAAAGGGGGTAACTTCAGCATAGATTACAGAATATCAGTACTACATTTAAGAGGTGGCAGATGAAGATTTTCTAATACAGAACTGACTGAGTTCAGGGATCCCACTCCTTCTGCCTATACCGGTACTGAAATATCCACAAGACTAACACTGCTTTTACAACGTTTCGATCATTTGGTGTATACTCATCTTGAGATTTTCTGTTTCTCCATGGAAACCTGTAATAGCTGTTATGGGAACCCCTATCTTTCTGACCTGAATTCAAAGCCAAAGTTGTTACGCAAGGTATTCCAGGATGTACTAAATTAGAGAAGGCCTTGAGGGGAGAGGGTGTGGAGGGAGATCCTCAGTACATTGGCAATGGAGCTATGATAATTTACACAAGCTTTAATGCAGACAAAAAGGACAAGTTGCCAGCTTCTTCTACTTGATCACTTAGATCAATGGTTTTCAACCTGTGAACCCATGGGAGTCCGCAGACTTTGTCTATGGGGTCCACAAAAGGTTGTCATTACCATAGAACAGTGGTCCATGGACCCCGGGAGTCTGCAGACTATGTTCAGTATTTCCAAAGGGGTCCGCATCTCCATTTGAATTTTTTTTAGGGGTCTGCAAATGAGAAAAGGTTGAAAACCACTGGTTTAGATATTATCAGTATCATGTTTCACCAGTGCTTCAAATTTTTGTCGAAAAGGCTGCATACTCTTTCAGAGGCACAGTGGCACAAGTTCTGTAAATTTCTGGTTTTTACCAGTAAGGAGATATTTTACATCTCCAGTATATTCTATAAGGGGACAATTTGAAGGATTTTCCAAAATCAGATTTTGTAGTCAGATAGAATAATGCTATGAATTAGCACATTATAAGTGATTAGAAGTCACCTGAAGTAAAAAGCTCCTAGTTTCTCTCATACTAAAGGTTCTCTGAGGTAAGTATATGCTGGAAGACCACAAAAACCACAGTGATTTTTACAGTTTGTACAAAAGGTGAGATCTCTTAATTTTAAATCCTAACCTTCTGTTGTCGCTGCTCTTAAAAGCCTTCACACCTATACTGGTTGCAGGTTTTCAATAAATGAAAATTTTCAGTTATCACTAACAATTTTTTTCAATAAAAATTTCCAAAAAAAAGTATTGAGAAAAGTACATGAAAAAATTGAAGAAAAAAAGGGGTGTGTGTAATATTGCTCAGGAGTAGTTTGGTATCCGAGATAACTCAGCCAATACATGGCTGACTCCAGCACTAAGAAGGAAAAATGGACTTGTTACAAGCGCTGTAAAATACTAGGCTTTTCTTACTTCTAAAATGATAGCAATTAAGTTAGTAGTTTAATTCTGGATATTTCAAAAGTGTCATTTCACAGTCCTAATGTAACAGTATGAAATCTCCTCCCCACAACCACATAATGAGAAATACTACACAATCTTTTGATAATGAAAAAGCTAAATTGGTATTTTTGCCGCTAATGGTTAGTGGGAATTTTACTATACAAATAGAGAAATCCAATACAAAGAATTTTTTAGTGACTTGCTATGTTAGGCGAACACTTAGGCATTAAATGTTTTGTCACTGAAGTTTATTTTAAATTGAGAGAATTATCAAGATTAATCCCCTGAAGCACAGATAAATAGGAAGTGCTGCCAAGATTTACTATAGTGTATATCAATCCAATTTCTCTGAGAGGCAGAGGCCAATCAACAACACTTGATTCACAAAGAAAATTCTGGCATCTCTTTTAAGCTTAAAATAATATACAGTAACTCATTTTACTAAATATAGCCTGGCTTGATCTCCTAGTACTAGTGCTGTGCACTGCTAAAGCAGAGACCAAGATTCAGTTCTTTGCTCTAGTCTCCCATTCTCTGGGCTAACAAAGGATAGGAATGCTTCCAAGGCTGCATGCTTTACCATGGAGAAAAGGGGAGAAAAGGAAGCTTCTTGCTTTATTCACGAATGCCCCCCTCCTGACAAGAGAAAAGCAAGGTTGACTGGGTACAAAGAGCGGCACAGAAGGTAGTGGCCACAACTTGACTGAAAATGATTCTTCATTGCTCAAGCAGAAGCTATTCCAGGAATGGAGAAGACAAATAAAGGAATAAAAAGGATATATGCTTATATATAATCAGATCAACATTGAGCCCAAATGGTTAATTTTTTCAATGTAGATGCCTAATTTGCACAGGCAAAATGCAGGTGTGTGCAAGTTATGTATGGAAAGCTCATTGATGTATGAAAAATGGGTAGTTTTGTGTATGCTTCTGCAAAAGTTGTAGATACAATTCAGACATATGGTAAAAAATTTAGCCTTTAATGCATAGATAAACTAGATTATCAGGATACACGTGGACCTAATCACATTTAATTATATTGATTTAAAGAATGAAATTTAATGATAAAATAATTGTGGTTGGATGTTTCCTAACTACCTATCACTCAAGTAAACATGATCTTATGTGCAAATATATAATTGAACAAGTTTCTTCAATTTAATGATTACTAAAAGAAAAAGCAGGTGAGATAACAGTAAATTTTCTATAACAAGCAATTATTTAAAAATTTAAATACTAGTGAGGTCAAACCAACAAATGCATTTTAATTAAAAAATGAAACCTCCATAAAACTATTTAGTAATTGCATGAATATTTCTGAATTAGTATTATAGTCATGTGAGTTTACTGTCTTGAAAGATATAGCAAAACTATGTAACTTACCAGAGACATAAACATTTGTCATTTTTAAGCAATGCCAAAAATTTTAATTGTGTGTGTTCATTCAAGACTTGCAAAGTTCTTTTCTTGATTCTGATATAAGGATGTTGTTCGCTTTTCGCAGAGATGTATGGTGGCTGTATAATTTGGTTTTTTGCCTCCAATTACATCAGAAATATTTATTTATCAGTAAAACTTTGTTTTTCAGATTTAATTATTGATCTCTGATTAACCATAGTTGAGTAGAACTATGTCATATATATGTATCAAGGCACAGTACTAGATTAAAATCTGAAGGCACTGTTATCCCATACAAGGTTAGGTATTGTGTGTCTTGAAACATATCAAGCACACAAGAATTTCCTCTAATTAGTATTAATACTCCTTGTGTAACTTAGAGACAGGACTATTTTTTGCCTATACTTTAAGTGGAAATATTATTATTACTACCGAGGTGAGGAAAGAATTTTCAGAGGGTGCTGTACATCTTAGACATGACTAGCTGAATTGTGAATGCCACCAAATTTTATCTTCTAAAAAGCAAAAATATGATGAAGATGGATCCCTTAAAAACAGTCAGGATATGTAGGTATGTAATTCACATTAATGCTAATGGGTGTTGCCAAAAGAACTTCTGGTCACTGATGGGTGGTAAAAAACAGATATCGAAAATAACTTATATTTACATGATCTAGTCTCTGAACAGGCACAATAAGTGCATTGACAATAATGGGAGTTATATTCATTTATCAAAAGGAGAATAGACCTACAAACAATATACAGATGTTTTGTAATATGTGCTTGTGCTATATAGAATATAGGCATTGTATGAGAGGACTTTACAATTTTCTTGGAAATATAAATAAATTTGACATACCATAACAGAGTCAAGTTTCTGCTTCACTTTCTGCATTCTCATAGATACTCTTGCAACACTGACAAATTGATTTGCTGGAGACATTGTTGAATCTTTCTGTGCAGAAATATGAGAAGAATTGCTAAGAATTTGTGGCCCTCTGGATGTTGTTGATGCGAGTGACCCATTGAGATCTTTTACTATTTCAGCCTCCTGCTGTGCAACTGCAGAAATAATCAACATTAACATTTTAAGTCAAGTCTTAATAGTTCCGTGAAACAAACCACACTGAGTTCATAGGTCATATTAAATTCTAAGGCTTTGCTGAACAAGATAAAGATAAATTATATATAAAAACCCTACATTAAAAGAAAGTTATTTAGGTTACATAGTTGAGTTAGGAAAGGCCAGTTTTACAATTGCCTAGGCAACCTTAATTCTGTCCCCATGTCCATGTAATGAGGCAGAGATCTTGTGGCAAAAGAATAGGATGTGATTATTGCCATTAAAGACTGTATCATAATGCATACAACAAGGCCGCAATACTAAAGTTGCATGGGCATAAATCTCTCTTGACTTTGAAATCTAAATGACTTATCTTAGGGTTGTTTGTATGTAATTTAGGGTTTTTGTATTTTTAAAGGAATACAATAAAACTAAATCTCATTATGTCTCACTATGTAACAAACCCTATATCACATATCACTAGAATATCAAGGCTGAAACCTGAACTTTCACTACTGGACAGACTTATCACTTGAGCTACAGGTCTAATTACAGTAGCGGTTAAAAGGATAGGTTGTTCTCTCCGGGAAGGGAGAAGCATTGATAACCTGATGGCACCATGAGCTGGGTCCAAGAGAAGCCTGGCCCAACTTAGCACTCTCTAATACTCCCTGCATCCAATGTGGTGGGAATTGTTGTCCAACATGGTACTCCCAGAAAGGCGGACAGGTTGCCAGGGCAATGTGCTGGGTCCCTGGGATAATCAAAGGAGGGTAACCCCACCCAGCCAGAGTCTCTCACCACCCCATTTCTACTGCTGTGGTGGCAGCTCCCTGGTGTTCCCACTACCAATCTGCTACTGCTGTTTTACCAGGGTGTGGGCCTAGTTCTTTAGAAAATTAAGGTTCAGTTATTTTGGTATGCTGTGAAAGTTCTTGAGGAACATAAGCAAGAAAAGGGAATTGACAACTTTAAACAGTTTGTAACTCAGCAAAACGCAAATGGGATTTCATGGGACAAAGAAAAGGAACTTTTCTAGCCTGAGGGCTTTCTCCCTGTCAAATTTCAAAGTCCTTCTGCAAACAATGGAGATGTTAGGAGCGTCTCAAAAAAGAATCATAGGAATCTTTAACAATGGAAAGTGTTAAGGACCCTAAATATAAGGGTCACTACCAGCTCCCCCTAGAAATACAGGGCATCAGTGCATACAACATATGAACAAGAAAAGAGTAAATTATATAAAACCCTCGGCAAAATAATTTAAAAGTTAGGTGCAGTATTCTGAACATGCCAATAGTATGGATGTGATGAATCTACAATTTAAGTTCAGTTAGTCTAGGAATATAAGGAATAGTGCAGTATTAGTATTCAGTTACCAAAACACAAAGAATTCAGCTGACAATTGTCACGTGTGCCTGCTCTGGTTCCACTGAATCTCTATCAAAATGTATGATAAAGGTGCTATCAAGAAAGCCAAATGTAAAGTTTAGAGAAAATCCCCTCGTTCCATGCTTAACAGTGCAAAAGACTTTGGCCTTATGTGCCAGGTTCCCTCCTGCCACCCTTTCCCAGTGCTTCCTTTTCCAGAGTACACTTCTGTAGGTCTGACTCCCTTCTGCCACTCTTCTCCCTCTCTCTGCTGGTCCATCTCCCTCCTGCCACATCATCACTGTTCAAGGATCTCCAAAAAGAGCAGCTTCTCTCATGTCTTGATTCCAGAATTCCCTCTTTCTTCTCTCCCCACACAGAAGTCTGATTTCCTCCCACTGTTAGTATTCACCATCCTCTAACACTGAGCTGATTCATCACAACCTTTAATCAGCAGTAGTTTTCCCTTGATAAAAATATTAGTAAAATATTACCTTAATAAGTCTATCCTACACAAGTCAAAAAAGTAGGTGACTGGCATTGATTTCAAGCAAATCATACATTTTCTAACTTCCGATTCTTATTTATTTTTACACAAATAAACTAGATTACAACTGATTAACGTAACTGCAAGTAGCAATATGGAAGAATACTGTTTTTCCAAATGGAAAGAGGGGGATTAAATTTATTCAAATAAACCCAGGTTGAGATAAAGGAGAGATTATGTACCAGTAATTAATTCATGTCTAGGAAACTACCAAGATACATGAAAAAGACTGCTTCCAGAAATGGGTTTGGATAAACAAGGGCTCTATTGCAGACCATTTTTATTTTAAAAAGGTCAATTTTCCATACAATTAAGGAAAAGTAAAATTGAAAACACCAAGTACATTTGGAAACACAAACTAAAGGATGAAGTATGACGACTAAATTAAAATGCAGGCTTCTAGTTCAGTTGAGGTTAGTAACTTGCTGGGTCCAGTCCAGCAGGTGCTCAAGGAAGTCACCAAGTGGTTCCGCTTGGGTAACTTGGACTGAAGACCCTGAGCTTGTATTTCAGTTACTTCTTTCTGCCACCAGACGCTGCTACTTCTTTCTCTCTGTAGCCTCACTGCTTCTTCTACTAAGGTTGCCCGGAGGTTCTTCCAGCCCAGCAGCACTGAGCTCATTTAAAGAACTGTCTTTGAGAAAAATTTCTAAAGTTGACAACTGAACACATTTAAGCACAGGAGATATCCTACAGGAGCAGGCCTAGTCATGCAGAGTGAGATATTCAGCAAAACAGCTCAGGGGCTGGGAACCTCAGGTTTTGGGAAAAGGCTTTTGGCAATATCCATTGCAGGGCCATTAGGGTCCAATTAGACAATCACATGGGCTAGCTGCCAGGTACCAGCGTTAACAGGTATTATCTTGATAAAAGTTGAGCCCAGCTGCCTTTTAACCACACACTTGGCTTTTACAGGTTTCAGAGGAACAGCCATGTTAGTCTGTATTTGCAAAAAGAAAAGGAGTACTTGTGGCACCTTAGAGACTAACCAATTTATTTGAGCATGAGCTTTCGTGAGCTACAGCTCACTTCATCAGATGTGTACCGTGGAAACTGCAGCAGACTTTATATACACACAGAGAATATGAAACAATACCTCCTCCCACCCCACTGTCCTGCTGGTAATAGCTTGGGTGGGAGGAGGTATTGTTTCATATTCTCTGTGTGTATATAAAGTCTGCTGCAGTTTCCACGGTACACATCTGATGAAGTGAGCTGTAGCTCACGAAAGCTCATGCTCAAATAAATTGGTTAGTCTCTAAGGTGCCACAAGTACTCCTTTTCTTTTGGCTTTTACAGTTTCTAGATTGTGGCATCAGGAAGACAAAGGATTTCAGCATTCCTTATTTAAAATTTGCCCATTGTAAACATTAGAGGGTACTTTTAAACCAGCTGATCTAAGTCAAACTATGGAAATCCTAAAAAATGGTACTAGTGACTAAAATTAATATTACTGTATGATTAACTCCTTAACACCAATGCAATAAAATCATCTTCTGAAAGCAAAGCAAATATTTTTAACCAAAAACAAAGAAAAAGTTAGTAGCAGACTGTGTCAGAATGTACCCGTGTCCACACCCGACACATTATTGTAATAATCTTTGTTCAATATCTGCCTTGTGAGGTATTATCTGAAAACTCATAATTTGCTGGTCATTATTGTTCTGGGAAAATGTCTGTGGCAGCATTGTGTGTGAAGTTATACGATTCCACTGTATGCTGTTCTTCACACATGTTCCAAACTGAGGTTGGCAAACAGGTCTGTCTCAAAGAAATATGTGCTACTTAATTTGCATTTAAGCAGTAAACAGAGTCATCAAGCAGGAAGAGAAACAAAAGAAGCTCCAACACGTTAGGAAAAAGCAGCAGGGAATGTCCTTCCCTATAGACTCTGTGTCCTGAATCTCACTTAGAAATGTTTCAGAGTAACAGCCGTGTTAGTCTGTATTCGCAAAAAGAAAAGGAGTACTTGTGGCACCTTAGAGACTAACCAATTTATTTGAGCATGAGCTTTCGTGAGCTACAGCTCACTTCATCGGATGCATACCGTGGAAACTGCAGCAGACTTTATATATACACAGAGAATATGAAACAATACCTCCTCCCACCCCACTGTCCTGCTGGTAATAGCTTATCTAAAGTGATCATCAGGTGGGCCATTTCCAGCACAAATCCAGGTTTTCTCACCCTCCACCCCCCCACACAAATTCACTCTCCTGCTGGTGCTAGCCCATCCAAAGTGACAACTCTTTACATAATCAAGTCGGGCTATTTCCTGCACAAATCCAGGTTTTCTCACATCCCCCCCACCCCCATACACACACAAACTCACTCTCCTGCTGGTAATAGCTCATCCAAACTGACCACTCTCCAAGTTTAAATCCAAGTTAAACCAGAACATCTGGGGGGGGAGGGGGTAGGAAAAAACAAGAGGAAACACGCTACCTTGCATAATGACTTAGCCACTCCCAGTCTCTATTTAAGCCTAAATTAACAGTATCCAATTTGCAAATGAATTCCAATTCAGCAGTTTCTCGCTGGAGTCTGGATTTGAAGTTTTTTTGTTTTAAGATAGCGACCTTCATGTCTGGGATTGCGTGACCAGAGAGATTGAAGTGTTCTCCGACTGGTTTATGAATGTTATAATTCTTGACATCTGATTTGTGTCCATTTATTCTTTTACGTAGAGACTGTCCAGTTTGACCAATGTACATGGCAGAGGGGCATTGCTGGCACATGATGGCATATATCACATTGGTGGATGTGCAGGTGAACGAGCCTCTGATAGTGTGGCTGATGTTATTAGGCCCTGTGATGGTGTCCCCTGAATAGATATGTGGGCACAATTGGCAACGGGCTTTGTTGCAAGGATAAGTTCCTGGGTTAGTGGTTCTGTTGTGTGGTATGTGGTTGTTGGTGAGTATTTGCTTCAGGTTGCGGGGCTGTCTGTAGGCAAGGACTGGCCTGTCTCCCAAGACTTGTGAGAGTGTTGGGTCATCCTTTAGGATAGGTTGTAGATCCTTAATAATGCGTTGGAGGGGTTTTAGTTGGGGGCTGAAGGTGACCGCTAGTGGCGTTCTGTTATTTTCTTTGTTAGGCCTGTCCTGTAGTAGGTAACTTCTGGGAACTCTTCTGGCTCTATCAATCTGTTTCTTTACTTCTGCAGGTGGGTATTGTAGTTGTAAGAAAGCTTGACAGAGATCTTGTAGGTGTTTGTCTCTGTCTGAGGGGTTGGAGCAAATGCGGTTGTATCGCAGAGCTTGGCTGTAGACGATGGATCGTGTGGTGTGGTCAGGGTGAAAGCTGGAGGCATGCAGGTAGGAATAGCGGTCAGTAGGTTTCCGGTATAGGGTGGTGTTTATGTGACCATCGTTTATTAGCACTGTAGTGTCCAGGAAGTGGATCTCTTGTGTGGACTGGACCAGGCTGTGGTTGGTGGTGGGATGGAAATTGTTGAAATCATGGTGGAATTCCTCAAGGGCTTCTTTTCCATGGGTCCAGATGATGAAGATGTCATCAATATAGCGCAAGTAGAGTAGGGGCTTTAGGGGACGAGAGCTGAGGAAGCGTTGTTCTAAATCAGCCATAAAAATGTTGGCATACTGTGGGGCCATGCGGGTACCCATAGCAGTGCCGCTGATCTGAAGGTATACATTGTCCCCAAATGTGAAATAGTTATGGGTAAGGACAAAGTCACAAAGTTCAGCCACCAGGTTAGCCGTGACATTAATCGGGGATAGTGTTCTTGACGGCTTGTAGTCCATCTTTGTGTGGAATGTTGGTGTAGAGGGCTTCTACATCCATAGTAGCCAGGATGGTGTTAACTACTACATGCTACAAGGGGCCACAGCAATGGTTCCCTCAACCCACCTAGCAATATTGTTAACCTATCCAACTATACTCTCAGCCCAGCAGAAGCAGCTGTTCTATCTCGGGGCCTCTCCTTCTGCCCCTCCACCCCCACGAACATGATACAGTTCTGTGGTGACCTAGAATCCTATTTTCGACGTCTCCGACTCAAGGAATATTTCCAAAATACCTCTGAACAACATACTAATCCACAGAGGTCTCCCTACCAACACTACAGAAAGAGGGATTCTAGATGGACTCCTCCTGAAGGTCGAAACAGCACACTGGACTTCTACATAGAGTGCTTCCGCCGACGTGCACGGGCTGAAATTGTGGAAAAGCAGCATCACTTGCCCCATAACCTCAGCCATGCGGAACGCAATGCCATCCACAGCCTCAGAAACAACTCTGACATCATAATCAAAAAGGCTGACAAAGGAGGTGCTGTTGTCATCATGAATAGGTCGGAATATGAACAAGAGGCTGCTCGGCAGCTCTCCAACACGAATTTCTACAAGCCATTACCCTATGATCCCACTGAGAGTTACCAAAAGCAACTACAGCATTTGCTCAAGAAACTTCCTGAAAAAGCACAAGATCAAATCCGCACAGACACACCCCTGGAACCCCGACCTGGGATATTCTATCTACTACCCAAGATCCATAAACCTGGAAATCCTGGGCGCCCCATCATCTCAGGCATTGGCACCCTGACAGCAGGATTGTCTGGCTATGTAGACTCCCTCCTCAGGCCCTACGCTACCAGCACTCCCAGCTACCTTCGAGACACCACTGACTTCCTGAGGAAACTCCAATCCATCGGTGATCTTCCTGATAACACCATCCTGGCTACTATGGATGTAGAAGCCCTCTACACCAACATTCCACACAAAGATGGACTACAAGCCGTCAAGAACACTATCCCCGATAATGTCACGGCTAACCTGGTGGCTGAACTTTGTGACTTTGTCCTTACCCATAACTATTTCACATTTGGGGACAATGTATACCTTCAGATCAGCGGCACTGCTATGGGTACCCGCATGGCCCTACAGTATGCCAACATTTTTATGGCTGATTTAGAACAACGCTTCCTCAGCTCTCATCCCCTAAAGCCCCTACTCTACTTGCGCTATATTGATGACATCTTCATCATCTGGACCCATGGAAAAGAAGCCCTTGAGGAATTCCACCATGATTTCAACAATTTCCATCCCACCACCAACCTCAGCCTGGTCCAGTCCACACAAGAGATCCACTTCCTGGACACTACAGTGCTAATAAACGATGGTCACATAAACACCACCCTATACCGGAAACCTACTGACCGCTATTCCTACCTGCATGCCTCCAGCTTTCACCCTGACCACACCACACGATCCATCGTCTACAGCCAAGCTCTGCGATACAACCGCATTTGCTCCAACCCCTCAGACAGAGACAAACACCTACAAGATCTCTGTCAAGCTTTCTTACAACTACAATACCCACCTGCAGAAGTAAAGAAACAGATTGATAGAGCCAGAAGAGTTCCCAGAAGTTACCTACTACAGGACAGGCCTAACAAAGAAAATAACAGAACGCCACTAGCGGTCACCTTCAGCCCCCAACTAAAACCCCTCCAACGCATTATTAAGGATCTACAACCTATCCTAAAGGATGACCCAACACTCTCACAAGTCTTGGGAGACAGGCCAGTCCTTGCCTACAGACAGCCCCGCAACCTGAAGCAAATACTCACCAACAACCACATACCACACAACAGAACCACTAACCCAGGAACTTATCCTTGCAACAAAGCCCGTTGCCAATTGTGCCCACATATCTATTCAGGGGACACCATCACAGGGCCTAATAACATCAGCCACACTATCAGAGGCTCGTTCACCTGCACATCCACCAATGTGATATATGCCATCATGTGCCAGCAATGCCCCTCTGCCATGTACATTGGTCAAACTGGACAGTCTCTACGTAAAAGAATAAATGGACACAAATCAGATGTCAAGAATTATAACATTCATAAACCAGTCGGAGAACACTTCAATCTCTCTGGTCACGCAATCCCAGACATGAAGGTCGCTATCTTAAAACAAAAAAACTTCAAATCCAGACTCCAGCGAGAAACTGCTGAATTGGAATTCATTTGCAAATTGGATACTATTAATTTAGGCTTAAATAGAGACTGGGAGTGGCTAAGTCATTATGCAAGGTAGCGTGTTTCCTCTTGTTTTTTCCTACCCCCTCCCCCCCCAGATGTTCTGGTTTAACTTGGATTTAAACTTGGAGAGTGGTCAGTTTGGATGAGCTATTACCAGCAGGAGAGTGAGTTTGTGTGTGTATGGGGGTGGGGGGGATGTGAGAAAACCTGGATTTGTGCAGGAAATAGCCCGACTTGATTATGTAAAGAGTTGTCACTTTGGATGGGCTAGCACCAGCAGGAGAGTGAATTTGTGTGGGGGGGTGGAGGGTGAGAAAACCTGGATTTGTGCTGGAAATGGCCCACCTGATGATCACTTTAGATAAGCTATTACCAGCAGGACAGTGGGGTGGGAGGAGGTATTGTTTCATATTCTCTGTGTATATATAAAGTCTGCTGCAGTTTCCACGGTATGCATCCGATGAAGTGAGCTGTAGCTCACGAAAGCTCATGCTCAAATAAATTGGTTAGTCTCTAAGGTGCCACAAGTACTCCTTTTCTTTTCACTTAGAAATGTTTTTCAGGAGAGGGGCTAACACTATAAAAAGGAAGGACAAACATTTCTCCACTCCCTCTCCCTCTGTCCTTCAATTCACTGCACCAGAAAGGACAAAGGAAGCAGCCATTGAACTTGAAAAGGGGTCCTAACCTAAGAAGTTTGGTCAGTAAGACTGCTTAGTGCATGTGATGAGAAAACTCTGCTTTGAATTTAACATAGCTTGTTAAGTTAGGCACCAGTTGCATTTCATCTTTATTTTCCCTGTAACCATTTCTGACTTTTATGCCCCTCATTACTTGTATTCACTTAAAATCTCTCTTTGTAGTTTATAAACTTGTTTCATTGTTTATCTAATCCAGTGTGTTTACACTGAAGTATCTTTGAGACTCCATTTGGGGGTAACAAGGTGCATGCATATTATTTCTAGTAAAGCAATAACAGATCTTATATAAACCTGTATTGTCCAGGAGAGGGCTGGGAAGTACAGAACACACACATATCTAGGGGGAATTCGAAGACTGTGGATGTGCTGGGTCACCCTGCAGTATTATCAAGGCTGGTAAGAGCAAAGGTGTGGCTGGCTGCAGCACATACACAGCTGGGAGTGACTTGCATGCTGGAAGCTTTTTGTGAGCAGACTGTAGGCTATAGTAGCAAAGCATTTTAAAGGGCACCCAAGGTTCGAGAGCAGAGGTGACATGGCTACTCAGTCTGGATTGTACCTTGGTATGTCATACAGATTATGCCCGAAAGACCACAACCTATGAAATGGCTTACTGATGACAAAAGATCAGTAACTTTGTTAAAACAACAGATGACTTTAACTATCAATATAACCTCAGTGTGATCCTGTTTGATTGTTCAAGATTCAACCACGTTTTCCATTAAATAGAAAATGAATTTCCAGGAGGTACATAGTTAAACAGCTATGAAATCTGTCTAATTCAAGAATGTAATTTTGTTTAGTGATTTCAAATAGCTAATTTTCTTCACTTTTATTAATATAATTTATATGCATATTAACAAATATCTATGTAGCCATACTGCAAATTAGTTCTCAGCTTTAATTTGACATGATAAATATGTATTACTTGCAGGAAATAATAGTTTGTTTCTTTGCAGAGTGCTTTCCAGAACTGTGATGGGCCCCAATTTAGGAAAGCATCCCTGTTGAAGAAAATACTAACACACATGCTTAAATGCTCTCCTGAACAGGGACAGATTTGAGAATATGCTTAAGTATTTTCCTGAGTCAGGCCTACAATCAGTTTTTAATAAAAGAGACAATTATCTGTGGTTCTCTAGTTAAACAGCTAAACAGAATAGATTTATTAGTAGACTAAAAGTTAGCATTTAATATTGACCATTAATTCTTTCACTTTAATTAGTTCAATAAAATCATGTCTGTACAGTAGACGGAGGATTTGAACCTTAATATAAAGTTAGTAGGAGTGTTGCTTTTTTTGTTTTAATTATTCACTCTATATTATCAAGACAGCAACTAAATGGAAAATGTAATATTTTGCATTAACTATTCATCTTTATCAGCACAAAATGCAATTACTTTACAGCAGATGTAAATGGGAAAAAAAGTAAATAAATATATATATATATATCTTCTTAATATATTATATATACACACCTTTGTCATATCTGCCATTAAGATGAAACATGACAACTGAAACAACATCCGCAACAAAGAAAAGAGTGATGCTACTGAATAATAACCAACAAAATTTAAAAATCAAGAAACCTACCAGTTTAAAAGACTAATTAAGTCTACAATTAACTCTATGTTAGAGATAGCCGGGGATCTCATTTTCTGTGATAAAAAATCCCAAAATTCTCCAATAAAAACCCACATGTTTTTCCAAAACAAATAGATTTCTAGGATCCCTGATGATAACTCAGTTGCTATGGAATTCCACTGCAGATGTGAGTTTGCCTACAGAGGACCAAGAGAGCCTAGATTTTCCTCAACAATTAAACCATTTGTATACAGCTTTTAAAAATTATTTTATATCCCATCAAGCATAAAACATTAAGGTTTTCATTAAACTATGTGTACTTTGAGAAAAATGTAAATTTGCCTGACTCCATAATCCAGCCCAAGACTGAAATATGGTTCTAATGATTGACATGATATCACTAGCACAACATAGATTGCTGAGGGTATGATCTGGAGAGAGAAGTGAGGACAAGTCTGGAATTCAGTCATGCAAAATCATGACAGAAAGGTAAATTGGAAGCTATTTCTGTGCTGATCTTAAACTGGTTTAGAGATTTCAGCACAATTCTTGCACGGCAGGTTTTGATGTTCTGTTTTGTTTGTTTGTTTTTAAAAAAGAACCTTTGCAAGTCGCTTCTAAAAAGTGAAACAAACAGCTACCAAGATTCTTATGCATCAAGAAATGCTCTACAGTACCTTTATAATCATAAATGTATACAAGTATTGGCTGGTTTTGACCAAAGGCACAAAATGACACCATGTGTTCATGTGGATGAAAGGCAACATCTCGAACTGGAAATGTGAAGGAGAGGTCAGAATACATGGCTACTTGATCACCTATAAAAGGAAAAATAGAGTTCTTAATTTGTCATAAAAATTTGACGTGATAACGTTGCAACTTTTTATAATATCCACTCATCTCTCTATATTATATTTATGTTACAAAAACCTTAGAGAGGACTTCAACCTTTGTATTTTAAACTAGTTTGTAACTTGGAAAGCACTATCCACTTAACAAATATTAAATGGCACATAACCATAATATGTGTTTGTATCTTTCTGGGAAAATGCTTGCTATCTTAGTCATGGGCTTCAGTCATACTGACCAATGGAAACGGAAGTTTTGCACACCACTATTTCATAAAAGTTTTGGCCCTGATCCTGAACTCAATGGAACATCTTATGTCTTGTGACAAAGTTCCTCCTCTACCTTGGTGGGTCCTGTGCTTATTGGAGGATTTTGCTCGCCTCAGAGATTTACAGTAGCCCTCAGGGGCTCAAATCTGCCGTTCACTCAGATAACCTCATCACTGGCCAGCATGGGGGAAAGGAAGGAGAACAATCCCCACGGTCTCTGCTGGTCCACCTAGTGGGTCGAGGGACAGGCCAGGGACCTTCCCCTCTGGTGGGACCTACAGTCCAAGTCAACTCCTCCTGTACCCAATAGGGAGTTGGGGCGATGGGGGGAACTCAGGCCCGCCCTCTACTCCGGGTTCCAGCCCAGGGCCCTGTGGATCACAGCTGTCTATAGTGTTTTGTGTAACACCTGTGTGACAGCTACAACTCCCTGGGCTACTTCCCATGGCCTCCTCCCACACCTTCTGTATCCTCACCACAAGACCTTCATCCTGATGCCAGATAGCGTTTGTACTCCTCAGTCCTCCAGCACCACACCCTCTCACTCTCAGCTCCTTGCGCGCCCCTCACTAACTGGAGTCAGAGCCTTTTTAAACCAGGTGTCCTGATTAGCCTTAATTAATTCTAGCAGCTTCCCAATTGGCTACAGGTGTCCTAATTAGCCTGCCTGCCTTAATTTTTTCTAGAAAGTTTCTGAGTGTTCTGGAATAGTCCCTGTTATTTTACCCAGGGAAAAGGGACCTCCTTAACCTGGAACTAATGTGTCTAATGTGTCTTCAACCACTCTTTCGTAGCCATCTGGCCTGACCCTGTCCAGTCTATAAAGTTAAACACATGCATAAGTCTTTTTAGGCTCAGTGCTTTTATCTACAAATTCTCTCTTCCTACATTCCACCTATTTTTGATAGACACTGGGAAAGTCGTGCAATGACGTGCAGGTAGTTTTGAACCCTGGTTGATGAAGATGCCTTCAAAAAAAAAAAATCTTTAGAACAGATCTGCCTGCCTAAATACCAGTTTTTAAATGTTTAATGTTTTAAATATCTAGGTTGTTATCTGATATAAAAGAACAAAGCAGAAAGGCAACAAAACCAAATTTTTGTTATGAACCACCGCATTTAATTTCCTCTCTGCTATACACAGTACAATAAGGTTAATTTAGACAACAAATTCTCTAGCTCTTAGTTGTGCTTTGCTTGCGCTTTGTCCAGCAGGGTCCTTTTGTATTTTAGTGATTATATGGGAATTATCCAATTCTGAGGGCAATTTATGAGGAAGCCTAGTACTCCTACATCCAGGTGGCTATGTATACTGATCATTCACTTATTAGAGGTCTTCAGTCAGTCAACTGTGCAAGTAAAATAAACAGCTCTTAACAGCCTGATCCAAAGCCACTGATGTTAACAGAAAGACACTCATTGACTTCAGTTGGCTTTGGAACAGGGTCTTAATCTGCATACACAAATACTTTGGTATCATATATGGAAAGGATAACTGAACAAAAGACCAAATTAGAAATGTTTAATTACTACTAGAAATCTGAAATACTACCTGTGATTGAGATTTATTCCCATATGAATATAATTGTTAACTCAGAGCATATAACTAATAACACTGATATAAAAGGTGGACCTTACATTTACAGACTTAAGGACATCAGCCTAAATTTTTATTTTGCACCAATGTTATTAAATGAAAAAGAAAAAGTTTTGTTTTTGTTTTTTTAAAAAGAAGGCTCTTCCAGAGAGCTTAACAACCTGGCCTAATATTGTAAAATAATTGATTGGTTACCTGTTTCTGGATTCCAAACATATGCTATACCATCTTCACTTCCAGAAAAAAGAAATGTCCCACATGGTGTTAAGGTACTGTGAATCTTCTCTCTATAGTTTGTGGCACCTATGTATTTCTTTGTAGCCAAGCTAAAAATAAAGAATAGTCTGAGTGTGGCAATTGCTTTCATAACAGACAAAATCTCCCATACCTCACATATGAATTTTCTGCTGAATAAACAATACTAGCTCAATATCTTGTATCTAAAGTAGGCATCAGTGCACTTACCTACTTAAGCCCATACCTTTGGAAATGGCAAAGGAATACCAGATCTGGACAGTGGGTACAAAAGTTGTCTTTGCATTTCTTTAATTCTGGGCTGATTGTTTGCTGGGCCAAGGGGGTTGGACTGGAAAAAAAAAAGTGGTGGTACTTTTCCCACCTCTGCCAACAAAATACACTCCACCCATGTAAATTGCCAAAATGAGGTGCCCCTTACAGTAGTATGTGTAGATATTCAAAATATAATTGTGCAGCTCTCTGAGCTCAGCTCCTCCTCGCCTCAGTGAGGCTTAAATATGCCCAGGGGATTTGCTGGATTCCTTGGACTTGGCTCCTTCTTGACTGGGGGAGGGGTGGGAAAGAGGTGGTACTCCGAAACATCACCCATGTATGGCACCAAAATTAGATTTTTTTTTAAAAAAAAATTGTATCACCATAGCACCTAGGAATCCTAGTCATGGACCAGGACCCAATTGTGCTAGGAGCTGTAAGAACAAAGAACCAAAAGCCGGTCCCTGTCCCAAGGAGATTATAATAGAAGGCCATGCCTACAAAACAAACTTTGCTCGATTCAAGTTATATTGGCACACAGTCACCAAAGTTTGTATATCGCTTTGGCACATGCATACTTGGCTACTTGCGTCGGCACTGCACATACTCAGCAGGAGTGCCTGTGTTGATGCAACGTATGGTCTCCTGCAGGTAGGTATCCCAGTGTGCTACACAGTGCTGTCTGGTCCAATGCCTTTTGGGACATTTTTGCAATGTGTTATGGGGTAGAAATTACTCACTCAGGGATCTTTGGGAGCTAGAGGTCAAGTTCCCAGCATGTAACTTTCTCCATTCCATAATGCCATCCATATAAATTATCACAACTTTTTTTAAAAAGTCCCACAAATCCAGGTGGCACTTTTCAGTGTCTGCCACCTCTGACTAAAGCACAGAGCTCTACACTATTCCCATGAATGTTGCAAATACAGAACATGTGATCCTCTGGTATTTGCAGACCCGCAGAAAGTACCACAACAACGGGGGACATGACAGTTTCTTCTAGGACAGATTGCTATGGGACACAGTGAGAACCAAGTCAAGGTTGTTGATGGCATTCATGGAGCAGCAGCTGACAGTGGAGCACCGTTTCCGGCCCCAAGAAACGAGCACTGATGGGTGAGACTGCAACATAGGCAGGTTTGGGACGACGAGTAGTGGCTGCAGAGCTTCAGAATGCAAAAGGCCACATTCCTGGATCTGTGTGCCAATCTTGCCCCAGCCCTCCAGTGCATGGAAACCAGAATGAGAGCTGCGCTGACAGTTGAAAAGCAAGTGGTGATCTCATTTTAGAAGACTGCTACACCAAATTGCGGCTAGTCAGAGGGAAATCATTTTGGAGTTGGACAATCCACAGTGGGAGTCATCATGCAAGTATGCAGGGCCATTAATGGTCCCCTGCAGTGGAGGACTGTGCAAGATGTAGCGGATGGATCTGTAGCAATGGGGTTTCCAAGCTGTGGTAGGAAGACAGATGGCATACACACTCCTATTTTGCTACAGAGCATATCAACAGAAAGATCACCAGGGATGCTTCACCAATATCAACATGGGCTGGTCAGGGAAGGTACATGACGCTTACACCTTCAAAAACACAGGACTATTCAGAAAGCTGCAAGCAGGGACTTTCTTTCCCAACCAGCAGATTACCACTGGCAATGCTGAAATGCCATTAGTGACACAGGGGGACCCACCAAACACCTTGCTCATGAAGCCACACACTGGCCACCTTGACAGCACCAAGGAAAGACTCAACACCCAGCTCACCTGGTGCAGAATGACAGCTGAATGTGAAAAGATGATGTGGTATTTACTCATATGATTGGATCTCAGTGAGAAAAATATCCCAATGGCTACAGCTCTCTGTGGTGTCCTGCATAATATCTGTGATGGTGAAAAGGTTGAAAAGCAATCACCACGGTGGACAAAGGTAGAGCGGCTGTTTGCTGACTGTGAACAGCCAGACACCTGGGCCATTACAAGAGCTAGTGTGGGGCTATGCAGTTGAGGGAATCTTTGAAAGAGCATTTTAACAGTCAGCCACAGTAGCATCCTGTGCTGGACTGTTCTCTGGGCCTGGAGCTTTGAGTGCAGCAAGCACCACACAATTCCTAGCAGGACATTTATAAACAAGGACTACTCGTTTTGCTGAAGCTATGAGCTATGTGCTGTTTGCTGTACATTTACAAGGACAATGTGCTTTGAGTACCACTATGCATTCTACAATGTGTGTTGGTAACCAGATCAGTCACTGTTGCAGAGATGGGATCATTGTGGAATAGCTTTTTTGTAGGCATTATGGAAACGGAGAATTTTAAGGAGGATAATGAAATAGCTTTGAAGATGTTTATGGGGAGCTTCTCACACATGAGGGGCACAGAGAGAAAGCACAAAGATGCTTGATTTAGAACTTAACAAGTGAGCGATGGAGACTGGCATCATGGTCAACTGGAGTCAGAAGCAGACATCTTCGTAGTGAATGAAAGTTGACAGGTAGGCCTGGATAGGTCTTGCAAGTGAAGACAAATAGTTTATGTTTGATACACTCGAGAAGGGGAGTAATTTTCCTAGCCTGTGACGAGGCTAGTAAAGAGAAGGGTGACTTGGTCAAAGCAACAGGCTAGGAAAATTATCTTTGCTGCACCATTCTGAATGGACATGAGCAGGGCAAGAATGCACTCATGAAGGCCAGAGAGAAGGATGTTGCAGCAGTACTTGAGACATGAGATGATGAGAGTCTTAACTGCATAGACTGATGACACAGGCTGTATCTTAGAGATGTTAAGCAGAAAAAGTTGGCAAGATTGAGACATATAGACGTGAGGACCTAGAGAGAGAGGTCCAAGTCAAAGAGGATGCCCACATTTCAGACCTGAATGACATGCAGAATGGTGGGGATGTCTAGTGATCAAAGTAGTGGTGGGGGGGGACTTGGGGGTAAGATTAAGAGCTTTGTTTTAGCTTTAGGTGTCACTCACAGCAAATTGTCCAGATCTGTGATCCCCTCTCTCTCTCCTTTCTTACGTGAGGATTCAAATGGTTAACAGTGTTGACATTTAAAAGTATAATTGCTGGGAATCCAAATTAACACCTCATGGAGATTAACAGAGCAGTTCAAACCTCTCAGAGCTACTATTTCATGCTCTCTGCAGACTCACACAGACAACTTCATATTGGTGACACTCAGCTCACATTTCTGAAGTTTGCTTCACAGTCACAATAACTAGAAACTTTTTAGTCAGAGTGGAGATTCTGCTCACAATAATAGTTCCAGGGGGGTCCACTACAGCACATGGTACATACCCGCTGTTTCTAAGTCTTGGCTGGGTGGTTTTCCAATGTAAGGTTCTTTGGCTGCCAGTGGCTCCAGGAGTATGTGGGGAAACCTTAGCAATGCCCACTTTCCTCTTCCCCCCCAAACACACTGCCATGCCAGTAGCAGGAAGGGTTGTAGTATAGGAACTATAATACTGGCTCTACACCTCTGTAGGATCCCCCTACATTCATATGACCCTCAAAGGGCCCATTACAATGACTCCACACACAGATTCTGTGGACTGTTCAATGAAAAGCAACCACACTGCACCGAGGTTCTGAGCTTTGGCCTCTCCATCAAGACCATTCCAAGGATCCTCTCCCTTCTGGCAAGAGGAAAAGTGCTGTAAAAGAGCTAAGTCTTTTGATAGCCCAAAACATGACAGGGTCAAAGAAATTTAAACAGAGTGATATGGGGAGAGAACTACATTATAAATAAATGTATATTCTGAAAAAATGTCCCTAGACCTCAGATACTTCCTTGTGCTGTCAGTGTTTGGAAGGTATTTTCCCCCAAGCATCTTTTCTTAAAACACTGGGGAAACTTTGAGTGTCTGTGTTTGGGAGGGGGAGGGAGAAGAGGGAAATTAAGAACAAAACATCAGCACAGATTTTATGCTTTAACACTACATTCCCTTGTTTTTCTGGATTTAAGTTTTAGCCTTAGCGGTATATTCACTTAGGGCGGTTTTGCTTTTCGTAGTTTAAGTTCTTTATTTTTATACTAATAGTTTAAATATATTAATAATAAAGGGGAAAATAATAATCACAGAATATATTTGAATGTCTCTCCACCTATCCATCTCATGTACTTGTGTGGCCCCTGTGACCATAGTATCCGAGCACCTCACAATCTTGAATGTATTTACCTTGTGAGGGAGTGAAGTGCTATTAGCCCCATTTTACTGAAGGGGAACTGAGGAACAGAGAGACTAAGGGCTTGTACCCACTAGCGCTTACTTCTGTATAACTTAAATCGCTCAGGGGTGTGAAAAAGCCCCCTCCTCCCCGCCCCAAGTGACGTATGTTACACTGACTTAAGTGCTGGTGTGGACAGCATTATGTCAGCGTGAGAAGCTCTCTCCCTTCGGCATAGATCATCTGCACTAGTAGCGCTACAGCAGCACAGCTACATTGGTACAGCTGCGCCGCTGTTGCAATTCTAGTGTAGACTAGCCCTAAGGCACTTACGTTGGTATAGCTACATCATTCAGGGTATGACAAATCACAGTGTAGACAGTGTTAGGTTGATAGAAGAATTCTTCTGTCAACCTCACTATCACCTCTTGGGGAGATGGATTGCCACGCCAATGGGAGAATGTAGGTGTAGGTGCAGGTAGTGTCTACGCTGAAGCGTTACAGTGGCACTGCTGTAGAGTTTTAAAATGTAGACATACCCAAAGAGTAAAATTTCCAAAGGTGCCTAAGTGACTCAGGCTCCTAAGTCCCACTGAAAGTCAATGAACCAAGCTAAGTAACTAAATAATTTTTTTAAAGGGATTTGGGAGATCTGGATTAAAATCCCTGATCTGCTGCAGACTTCCTGTACGAGGTTGGACTTCCTGAGTGACATTGAAAAGTCAATGACATAGGGTAAGTGGCTAAATCATTTTTGTAAATGGGACTTAGGCACTTTTGGAAATTCTAACTTACAGGACATGTCCAATGTCACAAAGGAAGCCTGTGGCAGAGCAAGGATTTGTATTGAGGTCTCCAAAGTCCCAGTCTAGCACTGTAACTATTGGACCATCCTTCCTCTTTTAAGTATCTATTTAATAATTTTAAAACATTTTACTATCACAATGAGTCAACTTGAGACACAGAAATCTATGCATTGACTACAAAAACCTACTTACATTCTGAGATCCATAATTCTCAGAACACTGTCTTTGGCATGGATTAATAAACGTCTTCCATTCGGATGTACCTCTAGATGATTTATTGGAGTCCCTTTAATATCATTTTCTTTTATTTCCTACCATGAAAAAATGAAGTTTATTGTAATGCAAGACTAATTTGATAGGAAACAAAGGCAAAGATGTCACTATGGTATTAACTTATGAAATTGGTGGGGGGCAGTGCAAGGAGAGATTAAACGCAGTTTTAAAAAAAACCAAGGCCATTTTAAAAAACAAACACTGGTTCCTAGACAAGATACTACATCCCAAATCAACAAGTTTTAGCCCATATCAAGTTTCCACAACCATTTAAGTGACAGATCCTATTATAATGATGAAATTCTGAAAACCAGAGTTGATAACAGAAAGGCTGACAAGACGTTAACCATAGAAGTGTGAATAAAGCTACTTTGACAAGATACACAGTCTGTTATTTTAATTCTATCTATGGAAGTACAAACAACACGTTACTGTGTGCAATTACAATGCTACCAATTCTCAAACATCTGTTGTAGAAGCTGGTGCTAAGAATAAGCATTTACATTCTCTACTTACAGTATCATATCTAAAAACTGACAAAAAAAAATCTAGAAATTCCCAGTGAATCACAGCATGTTTTATCAGGCGTTTGCAAAGTGTTAACAAGACATTTAGGGGAAATTTACTTTCCAACCACACAAAAGTGACATGAAAAAGTAATTAAATGCAAATTAGATGGCTAGATTTGAAACTGCTTTACATAAAAGTTATCGTGCTAATTAAAATATTTGTATACCTTATTTATACCCCAATGTTGGACTGGATGTTGAGAACTTCCTTTGACAAAGGTATTCCAAACTATAATCAGCCCTGAGCTGTCTCCTGAGAACATGTGAAGTCCTGTAAAATAATAATTACACTTATGTAGTATTAACAGCAAGATTTTGAAACCATACTAAATGAACAACAGGGGATATGTGAGCTAGAGATATCTCCAAAATTAAATATACATTGGAAACTCTGTCTTATCAGTGCTATTAACAGTTTTATAGTAATTTCCACATTCATGGATATATTACAAACTGAATTATTAAAGCCAATATTTGAACAGCAATATTTTGCTTCCATTTTCTCCAATTAATGCAGGGTAGTCAAAAAGCCTAAATTTTGCTTATAATACATCACAGAAGTCAATATCATAAATTCCAAACAGAATAAAAATGTAAATACTGTAATACTTACAATTAAATACTTTGACGGTTTTTCACTTAGATGCTAAGTTGGTTTTATTCAATATCTTTGCTTTTTAGTATTGTCTTCTAGGGTGTGATCCAAAGGTCACTGAAATCAATGGAAGTCTTTCCACTGACTTCAGTGGGCCTTAGATTAGACCCCTAGTGCATAACTATCCAGTGAAGACCCCCACTGAGAACAGGTTGGGCAAGAGCAAATGCAAATTTCCCTCCAATTGCTGCCTTTCAATAGCTGCTCTTAAACCAACAGTATACACATCATTGTAAACAACGAAGTAGAAAGTTCTTTATTTTCTGTGGTCAGCTGCCATGCCTATCACAGAAATAACGCATCTACATTTTCATGAAATACCTATCTGAAAAACCCAGATTCCAAAATACAAATGTTCCATCTTTGGGGAGCTCCTCTACTCACACAGCAACAACGCACATCTCCATCCAGTTATGCACTTTAGAATGTTTCTCCAACACCTCTTCCTGGATGTCTTGCCACCAACACAGTCTTAATACTGCCAAAACTGAACTCCTTATCTCTCCTTCCAAACCCTCTCCATTCACTGACATTGTTGAAAAATTCACCATCCTCCCAGTTCCCCAGGCTGTAACTTAAGACCTTGTCTACACTACGGGTTACTTTGGTATAACTTATGTTACTCAGGGGTTTGAATAACCCACACCCCTGAGTGAAATAAGTTATACTGACCAAAGTGCTGGTCTAGACAGCACTATGTTGGTGAGAGAGCTTCTCTCATAGTTAAAATTAATCGTGATTAATTGCAGTTTTAATCACACTGTTAAACAATAATAGAATACCAATTCAAATTTATTATAAATTTTTTTTATTTTTTTCTACATTTTCAAATACATTGATTTCAATTACAACACAGAATACAAAGTGTACAGTGCTCACTTTATATTATTTTTATTGCAAATACTTGCACTGGAAAAATACTATTTTATCTTTTTAAATTCACCTCATACAAGTACTGTAGTGCAATCTCTTTATCATGAAAGTGCAAATTACAGTGTAGTTTTTTTGTTACATAACTGCACTCAAAAATAAAACAAAGTGAGATTTTAGAGTAGAGGTGGGCAAACTACGGCCCGCAGGACTGTCCTGCCCAGCCCCTGAGCTCCCAGTCGGGAAGGCTAACCCCCGGCCCCTCCTCCTCTGTCCCTCCTTCCCCGCAGCCACATGGGCAGCACCGCTTGCACCCGCCCATCTTCCAGGCTTTCCAATAAGCCTATCCTGCTGCTCTGAATGGCATGGTAAGTGGGGGGGTTGGATAAGGGGCAGGAGGTCCTGGGGGATAGTCAGGGGGTGGTTGGATGGGGCGGAGGGCAGTCAGGAGACAGGGAACGGGGGGGAGGGGATAGGGGGTAGGGTCACGGGGGCTCGGGTCGGTCACGGGGGGACAGGAACCAGGGGGGTTGGATAGGGGTGGGGTCGGATAGGGGTGGGGTCCTGGGGGGACAGTTACAGACGGGGGTCCCGGGAGGGGGTGGTCAGGGGACAAGGAGTGTGGCAGGGGGTTGGATGGGGCGGGGGGCCTGTCAGGGGGCGGGGCAGTCAGTGGACAGTGAGTGGAGGGGTTTGATAGGGGGTGGAAAGTGGGAGGGGGCGGATAGGGGACAGGGCCAGGCTGTTTGCAGAGGCACAGCCTTCTCTACCCGGCCCTCCATACCATTTCGCAACCCCGATGTGGCCCTCTGGCCAAAACGTTTGCCCACCCCTGTGTTAGGGCCTACAAATCCATTCAGTCCTACTTCTTGTTCAGCCAATCTCTAAGACAAACAAGCATGTTTACATTTATGTAAGATAATGCTGCATGGAAGCATGTCCTCTGGAATGGTGGTCAAAGCATGAAGGGGCATACAAATGCTTAGCATATCTGGCATGTAAATACCTTGCAATGCCGGCTGCAAAAATGCCATGAAAATGCCTATTCTCGCTTTCTGGCGACACTGTAAATAAGAATAGGGCAGCACTATCTCCCGTAAATGTAAACAAATTTGTTTGTCTTAGTGTTTGGCTGAACAAGAAGTAGGACGTAGTGGACTTGTAGGCTCTAAAGTTTTACTTTGTTTTGTTTTTGAGTGCAGTTACGCCACAAAAAAAATCTACATTTCTAAGTTGTACTTTCATGATAAAGAGATTGCTTTAAGGTATTGTATGAAGTGAACTGAAAAATACTATTTCTTTTGTTTATCATTTTACAGTGCAAATATTTGTAATAAAAATAATAATTTAAATTGAGCACTGTATACTTTGTATTCTGTGTTGTAGTTGAAATCAATATATTTGAAAATGTAGAAAACATCCAAAAATATTTAAATACATTGTTTTCTGTTATTGTTTAACCCTGTAATTAAAACTGCGATTAATAGCAATTAATGTTATAATCATTTCACAGCCCTACTTTTTTCTACATTGCCTCTCCACATCTCTGCTCAGCTCATAATACCAGCCTTGGCACACCATTTGCCTGCTTCTCCCACAATAGTCTCTGTTCTTTATTCCATACCAATTTCTGCAATGACACTGACAAGAAAAAAGAAAAGGAGTACTTACTTGTGGCACCTTAGAGACTAACCAATTTATCTGAGCATAAGCTTTCGTGAGCTACAGCTCACTTCATCGGATGCATACTGTGGAGTGAGCTGTAGCTCACGAAAGCTTATGCTCAAATAAATTGGTTAGTCTCTAAGGTGCCACAAGTACTCCTTTTCTTTTTGCGAATACAACCTAACACGGCTGTTACTCTGAAAACTGACAAGAAACTAGCCAACTAAAACTAGTTAGGAAGAGGGTCAATTGTGGATAATCTATATATCTAATTTAAAAAAACTGTATCATCAAGACCTGGCTAGTTATCACCTTGACCCTTTTACATCTGTTATATCCTTCTTTCCTGTCTTTTGCCTGCTTATTTATCTTTTCAGCCCAGGCTATGTCTTCCTAAATGTTTGTACAGTGCCCAGCATATTGTAGACATGCCCAAATTACAGACAGTAAATAATAATTGAATACATCAACACACTGGATAGTAGTAGATCTGAGTGAGACATTTTAATAAAATAACAATTGTAACAAAATAAAAACATCCTGTTTTTTAACAACTATCTCAGTGAAATACACCAAACTGAACAGGCTTGAACTGCTCTTTGTTTGAGATGCAATTATAACATATTGAACATACCTTCTGCATCAAAACACAGTGTATTGATGAAACTTTTGTGACCATCAAACTCCTGTATTAACTGACCATAGATCTCTTTCACTTTTGTATTCCATACCCTAATCACAGAGTCATAACAGCCTGTCACCACAAGATAGTCAGCAACTGGATGGTACTTTGCAGTGTAAACAAATGAAGGATGAGGGAAAACTCTCACAGAAGTTGTAGTCTGGGTCTCAATTTTCCACATTCTTTTAAAAACAAAAAACAGAACAAAAAGTTAGGATAACTGTCTCATAACGTGACGCTTTCTAGTAAATATTACCATATAAATTAATACCAAATTTTGTGCTAATGGTTCTAGACGTAAATACATGCAAATACTTAAGGGTCTAATTGAATCTACTGAATTTTTGCAGCTATACTCAAAAGTTTGATGTGGAACGTTCTAACGGGAATTAAGCTTCACGTGAGAGACAGGTTTTGAACTCCGGAAATTTATTTCCACCCTGTTTCTAGCATCCCTGTACAGGCACGGGGCGCTAGCCTAAACTGAAACTTATTTAAGAAAAAAAATATTTTTAACTATCTAATTACATGAACAAACTAACTAGTAACTAGGCAGTAAGACTACTAACTAGCTACACAAACACCGTGGAGAGAAGAAGGACACTGCAAGGATTCCATCTTGCTGCTACAAGAGGTAAGATAGAACCAAGGGGCAGCTGGCCCACTCTGCCTTTTATGCCCTCAGGCTTGGATGAATGGTGCAAAGACGTCCAGGGCAAAGGCATGACCCCAATGTACACAGCTGGCCAAAAAAACCTGATCTCATACCCAAGCATACCAAGAGTGGAAACGATGTGGACAATCACTTGAAGAACTTTATATTTATTTCCCCTCTACCCCATAGTAAAACCAATTAAATTAACACTTTCAACACATATAATGTGGCAATCACAATTCTTTGGGGATTTTAATTATGCAGCTGCCTGTAGCACTATGTAGTTGCCCAACAAAGGCAATAGCTAGGTTTTTGTGCATCTACACATCAGTGAAGATTAAAACCTATGAAGTTACCCATAACACATTTGTGGAATACTATGGCCATATTTTTTCTTGCTGTGTTTTAAGTGTTCTGGGTTGGTTTTTTTTTTGGAGGGATGAGGGAGCTTTAAGTACCTCAAGATTTGCTGCTTAAATACTGCATTAATGTAACTTTTTAAATTTATACACAAGAGGGGAAAAATTTCAGAGTTAAGATTTTATATTCCAGATACAGTGATTTGCCTTGAGTTACACATTTAACAGCCTAGCCAAGAATTCAAACTACTATATACAATTGCAACGTGGTAAAGTTAAAGTTGCTACTGAATTCTAAATTTTCAATTTCCTGCCTGGTGTGTTCAAATTTGCAGCCTTAATATAGCATTAAGATTGGCTTTTGCATCTAGAATATGGTAATTTTTGGAAGGATTAAATGTTCCAAAAGTCCTATTGATTTCTGTAATAGCTGCTGGGTGCTGAGCACTTTTGAAAAATAAGACCACTTATTTAGGCGGCTAAATATGGTTTTAAGAGCCTATACTTAGGCAACTACATTTTAAAATCTTGGACCAAAAACACCGTATATTTTAAACCAAACATAATAAAATTATTCCTAAAAAGCTATCATTCTATCATAGCTTTCCAATAACATTAACAAATAACTCAAATTACACTCAAATCCATGGTTAAAAGTTGTCCAGCACAGTTTATGATAAAGACACAGCTGGGTTCACTAAGCCTACTTATCATTTTGACAACAGTTGCTATAACATTTCACTCATACTGACCTGACAGTGCCATCAGAGGATGCAGTAAGGAGGTACTCATTATCTTTTGACCAACAAAGATCATATACAATATTAAGGTGGCCATAAAATTCTCTCAAGTATTGTCCAGAAGGAATCTCATATACTAATGAAAATGTAAATAAAAAGATTAAATTTGGAAACATTTGAAACTGCTTTTCCAATAATAAAGCATCGATACTCAAAAGAAAACGATTTAGGGCCAAGATTTTATATATAAGACTTATAACTGCATATTCCAATACAAATTCAATCTTCAAATATGGAAGATGTTGATGCAACCAACATCTGGAATATAATTACTACAAAGCTAGATATATTACTAGGGCCAAGTCATTGCTTGCATAAGTGAATTCAACTCCACTAGCTCCTAATTTCCATAATTCAAAATCAAATAGCTACTTGGTATGCATTGTTAATAATTTAACACAAGTTTGCAAGCATCTACTTCCATCTAGTGGTTCATGGATATGTCACAAGTGCATTAACCCCTTTAAAAATTAGACTAGACAGTTTAAGTTTTCAGGGATGAACCTAGGACATTAAGTAAATACTCTATTTTATTTTTTTTAAAACTTTGATTGCCACTTGGCCAGCTACATAAGAATATTAATGGTGAGGTCAATTTTTTGGTGATCAGCAAGTTTTGTAGAGAAGCAATATAACCGTGATAGCTACTCTTTAAGTACTTGCATTTATAGGTTTTGCCTTTTATTCTGTGTGGAGATGGAACATTGTTCCCAAGAATCTCAAAAAATCGATTATATTCTGTTTCAAAATGCAGCAAGTGACATTTTCTTGCACAGAAGCAGCCCAGGATATGAATAGCATTGCTAGTCATTAGTGAGTTGTATTGGGAGATTTTTGTGAAGACGACTGCCTGCGTTATGCCTGGCTCTAGTAAGTATTATTGGTTAGCCACTTTAATGAAAACTAAATTCATTCACAAATTCCCTTTCCCCTGTCAAAAAAAAAAAAATCTAAGAAAGGGGCAAGTTATTTCACTTAAAAACTTATTATCAGAACTTATATTCCTGGCACATTTCAGATTCTCAGATTTCTACTGGATGCTGAAATATTGTAATATCAAGTCCTTAAACTGGACATATACATTACCACATATGAAAAGCCATACTGTCTTCAATCAGCAGACACTTTGCTAAAGATGCCTTATAGCTAAGAATATTTACAATGCTGAATTACTAAATAAATCTACTAAAAGAACATAACTGTTAATATAAAACCTCTATACTCCAAAAAGTAACACTTTTTTTTTTTTAAAGTCCAATCGACACACTCTTCAAAATAAAAAACTAAAGGGGAAAAAAAGAGCTCTTTGCATATGTTATAGCTCTATGTTAAAACAGAAGTAATAAATTCATAACTTACAAATAATGGGATAACCATCTCTCCCTGCACACGCTGCTGCTAATGTTTTTCCATCTTGAGAAAAACGAATACAGAAACAGCCCATATCTCCTGCTCTCAGTGAAAAGAGATGCTTGTTTGGTATACGACAAGCCTACATTTCCAAATAAAAATAGTTATTGCACAGCTGTGAATGTTAACAAATACACAAAACTTAAAAGACATTATGTATTTAACAAACTTTTCCACAAGCCAAAAAAATCAGCAAAATAAGTTGTTAGTACCTGGATCTCTCAAAAACACAACTTCTACAGTGTTTACATGGACAAGTTTAATAATAAATAATTTAATATTTGAGGATGTCTAGACAATATTCTCAAGATTATAATTCACTTAATTTGGCTCATGCATTTATTTGCCTTTCTGCAAAAAGGCAAAAATTCGTCATAAAACATTTTGAAAAAGAATTTAATCTAAATTTACACAATTTTTATTCATCCTAAACATGTCAAACATAAACTTATTTCCATACCCTTTTCATCTTTGGACAATTTGCTGTTTTAAAACAATTTGTTGATTTTTCTAACATTTCCTTGTTACTACTTAAATCACTGGCTGTTATTAAATATGAAAGAAATAAAACCACTGGCAGTTTTTAAGACAAATTATATAATATCACAAAATCAAGGTACATAAACAAAAGCCATTTACATCTAAGATTAAATTGGGATTTTCTTTTGAACAAATGCACTCTGTGTATTAGTTGTGTTTCTTACATGGCATCCAGCAGGGAAATAAACCCCATTCCCATTTGGAGAATAAACCGAATGATTATATGGACAATAATAGCCTCACAGAAGGTCCCCTTTCTGACGTGTGGTGGGGATCCATGACTGAGGAGTGGGCAGGACCAGAAGCACCAAGAGTGGAGCTGCACTAACTCCTCTCCATCCCCACTAAGCTGGTGAAACATCCTTTAAATGAGGAGTCCCAAGAATCATGTTGTCAAGGAACTGACTGCACGGGTCCCAAAGCTAGGATGGGAGCTTAGGACCTCCATGGAAAGAGTCCTGCCCTCCAGCAGGTTCTTGAGACCCACCCACACCCTCAAAACCAGACTTGTTTCACAATCTTATACCATAAAATAACCTTATTAGCAGATAGTGGATTTTTTTGGTACTTTTAAAAAAAACCTTCACCTGTCCAGGCAGTCTCATCCATTTAAATTGCTCCTTTTTCTCATGTGGACTATATACACTAGCTTTTTTTGATACCTCATTCTGGAGCTCACAGAATGACGTGCTACCTTGTTCCTGCTGAACAGCCATCATAGAACGGAAAGAAGGATATACCTAAAGGCAGACAAAATATCAATAGCAAAATCAATTATTTCAGGAAAACACAAAACGTTTTTAAGTACAGTAACATATTTCACAAAATTGAAATAAGTCTAAAAATTTTAGGATGTAAATGTATTTTGTGTAAACACTGAAAGAAAATTAAATGGGGGCAATCCTTGTATATGAAAAAATACCTGGTAGTACAGTGATACATGCTGTTAACCAGTAATACGTAATACTTCCATAAGAAATAAGTGAAATTCATCATCAAATACAAATGAGGTGCAATGAAAGTAGCCAACAAGCCTACACTGGTGAAAAGTAAATTGGGGTGGTAAAATTCTGTCAGATGGTTGATAAATCTTTTACTTACACAACTGATTCATGCTTTTCTGTTTTATTAGCCTTTTCCACAATAGAGCCCAATTCAGTTTAAGCATGAGTTCTCCCACTTAAGTCAAGTTAATCTCCCCACCCCAAATCTAGCAGACACCGCTCTTTACTGAAATTCACACCTGGTGCCAAGGGCCAGCATAGGCTCTCTGCATTAATTAAACCCTACTGTTTTAAAAAAAAAAAAAAAAAAAAAAAGTGCTGCACAAGTGGATTGCACCATGTGTGGAATTAATTGTGGAGGGAGATTGAAGTTGTAAGTGATTGAAAAATCTCTGCTAAGTGTGCTTAATGAACTTCTCCTAATATTTGAGCAGAACCTAATAATTTCACAAAGGAGACAGAACATCATATAGTGCAGGGGTCAGCAACCGACGGCACGTGAGCCGATTTTTAATGGCACACTGCTGCCTGCTGGGTCCCAGACGCCAGCCCCACTCAGCAGGCTGCCGAACACAGGCCGGGACCCCCAGCCTGCTCTTCTCCGCCTCCTCCCTTCACCCCTCCCCACGGGGGCAGGGTGAAGAAGCTTGGTCCTGCCGGAGGCTGCTGCCGCCTCTTCCCCCAACGTGCTGGGTTCCTGCCCCTCCTCCACTCCCTCCCTGCCCCCGATCAGCTGATGGCCCTTGAGAGGGAGGGGGAGAAGCAGAGCTGCAGCGAGCTTGCTGCTCCAGGGAGGAGGCGGAGAAGAGGTGGGGACAGGGCCTTGGGGAAGGGGGTGGAATCAGGCTGGAATCACCAGCCCGCTGCTGTGAGCCGCTCAGGGCAGGGGGCTGGGAGCACCCTCATGACCCCAGCCCATAACCCTAGCCTCCTGCCCTGACCCCTGCACCCTCCTCACACCCGCAACCCTGACTCCTGCACCCCCCTCACACCCGCAACTCTGACTCCTGCACCCCCACTCACACCCTCCCAGCCCCCCCATGTCCTGACTCTTGCACCCCCCACATTCCCATCCCCACCCTGAGCACCAAACAGGAGCTCCTGCACCCCACCCCCACCCCACATTCCCACCTGCACCCTTCGCACCAAATGGGAGTGGGGTAAGCACTCCACCCCCAAACCTCCTGCCCCAACCCTGAGCCACTTCCCTCATTCTAGCTCCTGGCCAGACCCTACACTCCAACCCCCAGCCTGCTCCTTCACCCCCAGCCCTGAGCTCAGTGCACTCCCACCCTCAGCTCAGTGCAGAGAGAGAGGAAGAGAATGGGCTAGAACCAGGGAGAAGGTAGGTACCCACTCTATGTGGGAAGGGGCGGGATCCCAGACCGGCAGCAGGCTGAGTGGCAGCGAGCTGAGCCGCTCAGCCCACTGACAGTCTGGGGTCCCAGCCGCCAGCCCCGCTCAGCCCGCTGCCAGTCTAGGGTTCTGGCTGCCAGTCTAGGGTTCTGGCTGCCAGCCGCTTGCCCCGCTCAGCCTGCTGCCGGCCTAGGTGAATGGAACACCAGGCTGGAAGCGGGCTGAGCGGGCCGGTGGCATAAGATCAGCATTTTAGTTTAATTTTAAATGAAGCTTCTTAAACATTTTGAAAACCTTGTTTACTTTACATACGACAATAGTTTAGTTATATAATATATAGACAGACAGAGACCTTCTAAAAACTTTAAAATGTATTACTGGCACGCGAAACCTTAAATTAAAGCGAATAAATGAAGATTCTGCACACCACTTCTGAAAGGTTGCCAACCCCTAATATAGCCCATGAGAGCAACCTACGTGATCTCTGTGCAGCCTGACTGCCACATTGGCTACTGAACTCAGGCTCCCTCTTTTGATAAGGAAAACCATAAATATCTTAATGAAATGCACACTAAATACCTCCAAGAACATGCCTTAATATCAGGGAGAAGCAAGTCACTTCTATTCTCTGTGCCTCTGTTTTCCTTCCACTCTTTGTCTGGCATTATAGTTCAGGTCAAGGACCAACTCCTACTCTATGTTTGTATGGTGCCTAGCACACCAATGCATATGTTACCAATGCATATGTTATTCCACATATAGCAAACAGTTACTATTGCACATGGAATAGCTACTATTGCACTTAGACCCATAGATTTCAGGAGGAATATGTGCAGGAATAGAGATTATGGAGCAGTGACTATCTGCAGGATCAGTCACTAAAGTCAGAAAGTCAGGAAAGACAGAAGTTAAGAGCATTTAAGAAGAACAAAAATGTAAAAATACTATAAGTATGCAAAGGATTAAATTCACCTGTGGTTCAGAGGGCCAGTACAAGACACTCTACACAATTTAGAGCCTATATGGGGCCATGCAAAGAGACTGTGGGTGGACTGGCCAGCCATGTGGAGGTGCCTATCCACTCATGTTCTATGGAAAGGGTCAGTGTACTAGAATGGCATCATAGGAATGGGGCAAGGCAGGCAAGGGGTAAAGTCCAGTGGATCTAACAATACATGTAACTAGTGCAGAAGGTCTGTAGCTGCTATTCCAATCTATAGGCTTAAATAGTGATCTGAGAGAGCTACACAACAGCCTTACACGCTGGCCTTGGATTGGGAGCGTGGATTTCATTGCCCCAACCCCACTACACTTCAACCATGTCAGTATTAAACAAAGATAAGAAATCTGTCAAGATTATAGATAAAGAAGCCAGTAATAAAACAATATATATAGTATTTAACAAAATTTTATTTTTAAGTCCCCATCTGGGTGGTGTTGGAGCAAATAATCATAGCTATTCTGATTTTAAGATTTCACCTCCTTTAAAAGGTGTTAAATCTGATAAAAAGTACATTTTCTTATATAGTTTTTAGAACAAAAATAAAAGTTAGGGGCCGAATTCTCCTCTCACTTGCACTAATTGTATACCAGTTCAATTCAATTAACTTTAATGATGTTTGGCCCAGTTTTCACCAATATGAGAGGACAGAGAGGGCCAAGATGATACATGACTGTTCTATGGAAAACATTGGCTAAATAGCAGGAAATTCAGAGTAGTTGGGGAAACTGATTTGAACGTTTTTACGAGAAGTTGTAAAGTGCTAAGCAGATTAAAAAAAAAAGAGGGGGCATGTTAAGATGTAGTAGGCTTAGTATAGCAAGTTATAAAGGACAGTTACAGAAAAAAACATAAAAATGTAAATTGTCATCTGATTTCGGTTAAAAATAAATAGCTTGAATGGATCTTAAGTATTTCTGTTTATATATAAATGTACTTAACTTACATGATCTGGTAGTTTTATGCCTTTTATAGTTACATATAATGTTGATGGGTAACGATTCCTAGGACCCTTTTCCCACCAATCAAAAACCTCAACAACATTTGACTGTGTCCTGGTCCTTGGAGGTGGATAATACAATTGCAGACGTAGTTTCCCATCAATGTTTAGGACTCTGTTTGCACCTACAAGCTAAAAGAGTAATTTTAAAAAATTAAAGAAAATTGCTACTTTTGTTCAAAATTCATACAAGCCATTGATGACACTGACACTTTTGACCAACTAGGGGCTCAACTTACTACTGGGGATAGTTATTATTCCCACGAGTGATGTCCCCATTCTACTCAATGGATTACTCTTGAGAGTAAGCAAGCACTACCCTAGTATGTTTGCAGGATCAAACCCTACTATAATTCAGAAAGCACTACCATTTTTTATGTCTCTCTTCAAACTGGCATTCTTGTGTAATCTTTTTCTTGCAGTGATTGAGGCATTACAAGTTACATTTTGTTGAAATAATTCAGAGAAATAAGAATTTGCAATAAATATTTTATCTGTATCATATTGCCACAAAAAGAGAGAAAATTTGTTAAAATAAATTTTGCAAATTAAAAAAAAATTGGTAAAAGATCATATGGCATTTAAGAGAAACTAAATATTTCTGTTAATTTACTCCTATCTGGCCTCAGTCTTAAATGGTGCAGAACTACAATACCTTTAAGTGACATAGACCCAAGAAACATCTACTTCCTGAACAGACGCAAAAAACAAATCATCATACCAAGAGGACTCACCATCTATAACCCTCTGACCACTGCATAAAACTCCAAATAAGATGAACAGCTCTACAGAAGGACCTCAGAAAAACTGAGGAACCACCTCCTCCACCTTATTCCAGAAGGGCCAACCTCAAACAATAAATCACCACATGCTCCCACACACTGGAATAAAAAAATAAGGAAAAACATACCTGGAGATTATGCAGGAAACCCAAAACAACTATAAAAAAGCCCTCTTCTCGGATGACAGCCATCCAACATAAAAACAAAAAATAAAACTAATGACAACAACTCCACAACTGATACCACCTTTGAGAGAAACCATGACACCAAGACCCACTAAATGGACACTACTCAACACCCCATCATCAAAGTGCAAGCTGGTCTCCATATTGGAAGAGAAGGTTCAAGGTCTGGAGAAACAAGTATCAACCCTGCATTGCATAAGAAAAACTGAAGATTTCCTGGGCATACGTCAGGATATGCTTCTACAGACACAATGTTCTGAAGAGTCAGAGCAGACTGCGCAGAGGGGACAGGAGGACGGTGAAGAAATCTGGCAGCACGTGATGTCCAGAGGAAGAAAGGGGAGCGTTCACGTACCAGCAACACAGATACAGGTGAGCAACCGTTTTCATGTTCTCTCCCCAGGTACTAATGTGGAAAGTGGACCAGATGATACATCTGAGGGAAGGGAACAGAAGGAGACTCTGCCGATTGGAAGGCATGAGATGCACTGTCCTAGGGATGGGGGTTCCACAACCACTGCTCCCAAGAGAAGGAGGCGGGTGGTGGTGGTCAGGGACTCTCTCCTCAGGGGGACTGAGTCATCTATCTGCCGCCCCGACCGGGAAAACCGAGAAGTCTGCTGCTTGCCAGGAGCTAGGATTCACGATGTGACAGAGAGACTGCCGAGACTCATCAAGCCCTCGGATCGGTACCCCTTCCTGCTTCTCCACGTGAGCATCAATGATACTGCCAAAAATGACCTTGAGTGGATCACTGTAGACTATGTGGCTCTGGGAAGAAGGATAAAAGAGTTTGAGGTGCAAGTGGTGTTCTCGTCCATCCTCCCCGTGAAAGGAAAAGGCCTGGGTAGAAACTGTCGAATCGTGAAAGTCAACGAATGGTTACGCAGGTGGCATCAGAGAGAAGGCTTTGGATTCTTTGATCATGGGATGGTGTTTCAAGAAGGAGGAGTGCTAGGCTAGATGGGCTCCACCTAACGAAGAGAGGGAAGAGCATCTTCGCAAGCAGGCTGGCTAACCTAGAGAGAAGGGCTTTCAACTAGGTTCACCGGGGGAAGGAGACCAAAGCCCTGAGGTAAGTGGGGACGTGGGATACCAGGAGGAAGCACGAGCAGGAGAGTGTGACGGGGAGGGCTCCTGCCTCATACTAAGAAAGCAGGACAAACAGCAAGTTATCTCAAGTGCCTATACACAAATGCAAGAAGCCTGGGAAACAAGCAGGGAGAACGGGAAGTCCTGGGATGAGGTGGACAAGGCTTTCTTCCGGCAGCTAACAGAAGTTACTAGATCGCAGGCCCTGGTTCTCACGGGAGACTTCAATCACCCTGATATCTGCAGAGGGAGAGGAATACAGCAGTGCACAGACAATCCAGGAAGTTTTTGGAAAGTGTAGGGGACAATTTCCTGGTGCAAGTGCTGGAGAAACCAACTAGGAGCAGAGCTCTTCTTGACCTGCTGCTCACAAACTGGGAAGAATTAGTAGGGGAAGCAAAAGTGGATGGGAACCTGGGAGGCAGTGACTATGAGATGGTCGAGTTCAGGATCCTGACACAAGGAAGAAAGGAGAGCAGCAGAATACGGACCCTGGACTTCAGAAAAGCAGACTTTGACAACCTCAGGGAACTGATGGGCAGGATCCCCTGGGAGAACAACATGACGGGGAAAGGAATCCAGGAGAGCTGGCTGTATTTTAAAGAATCCTTATTGAGGTTACAGGGACAAACCACCCCGATGTGTAGAAAGAATAGTAAATATGGCAGGTGACCAGCTTGGCTTAACAGTGAAATCCTTGCTGACCTTAAGCACAAAAAAGAAGCTTACAAGAAGTGGAAGATTAGACAAATGACCAGCGAAGACTACAAAAATATTGCTCGGGCATGCAGGAATGAAATCAGGAAGGCCAAATCACACCTGGAGTTGCAGCTAGAGATGTTAAGAGTAACAAGAAGGGTTTCTTCAGGTATGTTAGCAACAAGAAGGGGCCCCTTACTGAATGAGGGAGGCAACCTAGTGACAGAGGATGTGGAAAAAGCTAATGTACTCAATGCCTTTTTTGCCTCCGTCTTCACAAACAAGGTCAGCTCCTAGACTACTGCACTGGGCAGCACAGCATGGGGAGGAGGTAACCAGCGCTCTGTGGAAAAAGAAGTGGTTTGGGACTATTTAGAAAAGCTGGACGAGCACAAGTCTATGGGGCCAGATGCGCTGCATCCGAGAGTGCTAAAGGAATTGGTGGATGTGATTACAGAGCCATTGGCCATTATCTTTGAAAACTCATGGCGATCGGGGGAGGACCTGGATGACTGGAAAAAGGCTAATGTAGTGCCCGTCTTTAAAAAAGGGAAGAAGGAGGATCCTGGGAACTACAGGCCAGTCAGCCTCACCTCAGTCCCTGGAAAAATCATGGAGCAGGTCCTCAAGGAATCATTTCTGAAGCACTTAGAGGAGAGGAAAGTGATCAGGAACAGTCAGCATGGATTCACCAAGGGCAAGTCATGCCTGACTAATCTAATTGCCTTCTATGATGAGATAACTGGCTCTGTGGATGAGGGGAAAGCAGTGGACATGTTGTTCCTTGACTTCAGCAAAGCTTTTGACACGGTCTCCCACAGTGTTCTTGCCAGCAAGTTAAAGAAGAATGGGCTGGATGAATGGACGATAAGGTGGATAGAAAGCCGGCTAGACTGTCGGGCTCAACAGGTAGTGATCAATGGCTCCATGTCTAGTTGGCAGCCGGTATCAAGTGGCATGCCCCAAGGGTCAGTCCTTGGGCCAGTTTTGTTCAATATCCTCATTAATGATCTGGAGGATGGTGTGGATTGCACCCTCAGCAAGTTTGCAGATGACACTAAACTGGGAGGAGAGGTAGATACGCTGGAGGGTAGGGATAGCATTCAGAGGGCCCTAGACAAATTAGAGGATTAGGCCAAAAGAAATCTGATGAGGTTCAACAAGGACAAGTGCAGAGTCCTGCACTTAGGACGGAAGAATCCCACGCACCGCTACAGACTGGGGACCAAATGGCTTGGCAGCAGTTCTGCAGAAAAGGACCTAGGGGTTACAGTGGACGAGAAGCTGGATATGAGTCAACAGTGTGCCCTTGTTGCCAAGAAGGCCAATGGCATTTTGGGATGTATAAGTAGGAGCATTGCCAACAGATCGAAGGATGTGATCATTCCCCTCTATTCGACATTGGTGAGGCCTCATCTGGAGTACTGTGTCCAGTTTTGGGCCCCACGCTATAAGAAGGATGTGGAAAAATTGGAAAGAATCCAGTGGAGGGCAACAAAAATGATTAGGGGACTGGAACACATGACTAATGAGGAGTGGCTGAGGGAAGTGGGATTGTTTAGTCTGCAGAAGAGAAGAATGAGGGGGGATTTGATAGCTGCTTTTAACTACCTGAAAGGGGGTTCCAAAGAGGATGGATTTAGACTGTTCTCAGTGGTAGTAGATGACAGAACGAGGAGTAATGGTCTCAAGTTGCAGTGGGGGAGGTTTAGGTTGGATATTAGGAAAAACTTTTTCACTAGGAGGGTGGTGAAACACTGGAATGCATTACCTAGGGAGGTGGTGGAATCTCCTTCCTTTGAAGTCTTTAAGGTCAGGCTTGACAAAGCCGTGGCTGGGATGATTTAGTTGGGGATTGGTCCTGCTTTGAGCAGTGGGTTGGACTAGATGATCTCCTGAGGTCCCTTCCAACCCTGATAGTCTATGATTCTATGAACTCCTTCATAGATTTCTACCACAACTTCAACCACCATCACCCATCCATCAAACTCTCTCTAGAGTACTCCATACCTGCATCTGCTTCCTGGATACCATGATGAGCTTCAGCAATGGAACCCTACAAACAACTATATACAAGAAATTCACAGATCACCTTTAACACCCCAGGCACGCTAAGAAATCTGTTATTTATATCCAGACACTCAGATACCACAGAATTTGCTCCAAAGAGAAAGTCCAGGATACACACCTAAAGATCCTTAGAACTGCCTTCACTAAACAAGAACACTCCACCAGAGAAGTAGATCACATCATGGAAAGGGCCACCAGAATACTTGTGGAGAACCTGATTCCATTCAGGAAAAAAAAAGAAAAGACAACCTACTGACTGCACAACCCTAGTTGTCACCTGTCACCCCACACTGGAACCCATACAAAGTATCATCAAATAATTACAACCCATATGTTATGCATATAAGAAGCACACAGTATCTTTTTCAAGGGTATAAGGCAATACGTCCCGTCTATTGAGAGTACAATTTAAACATTAAAATCAGCACGTGCTTCCATTCACACACACAGACACCCCAAAAGGTTCTGCAGCTGGATCTTATAGTTACCAGTCCTTAGTGTTGCTCGGTCAGTTCCAGTGGCCAGCTGAAACTGCACACGAGGGAGGGGAGGAGCTGGAGCTGGGTCTCTGTCGGACGCATCTGAAGCTCTGATGTTGATGCAGAACAAACCCAGAGTCCCATAGGAATACACCCTTCTTTTACAGTAATAAGTTCCCATAAAAGTCTATGGACCTTGCTGTGTCACACCGGAGCTGTTAATCACGAGGTAGTCAAGATTGCTGCCAATCAGCATTATTTTGGGTTGTTACTGGGAGTATCCGCAGATGTTTCTTATCTCGTCCCTTTGGCTCCACTCTTTATCTTGTCCTTGGGGCGTATGCCTTTGCTTTAGGGTTGTCAGCCTGCCATCTGGGTGATTCTGATAATAAGGTTGGTGCCTCTTGACTTCTCCACTCCTCTCTTGACCATCTGGCCCATCAGTACTGGCGCCTCATGTGTCTTCTCTGTTAGCATGCCATACATTCTTCACTCACACACAAAACAGTAAATAATTTCAAAAGAAAGAACTGTAGCCATAACACTTCTATCCTTCTAAAAACAAACAAACAATCATTAACACATAAAGCAAAGAATAAAACCAAAACAATTTCTTCTTACTAATTCAAAGCTAACAAAATAAGCAAAGTTTCCTCGAAGACAATTTCTCCCCATTAGGCTTTTGGAGTGGATTTTATTAAAGATACAACAGCTCCTGTGTCAATTAGAGCTAGCATAGGAGCACATCTACCCAGCTGGACATAAATACATGGTCGCCCCCCCGGGATCCTAGGTGATTTTACCTATGAACCTCCACTGCTGTACTCCTACATAATGTGGGGGTTCCCTATCCAGCAGGCCTCCCTCGTTGTCTTCTGGAGGAGGAGGGATAGGAGGAGCGTTGGGGGTTATGCTTGCTACCTCCTTCTGCTGCAATTGTAATTTAAGGGCCTCCCAGTCCGTGCTTCATCCCACTTTTCCTGGCTCTCCCCAAGCTGCATTAGGGTCCGTCAGGCTAGCTGGGGAGCTTTGTCTTAATGGAGTTGTATTCCTTCTCCCCCTCTTGTTGGCACTGCTTAGTGCCCTCTGGGAGGTATCAGGGATCTGGGTATGACCACCCTCCTGGTCCCAAGTTACCCAGTCTATGAGAGCAGCCTCGTGTGAAACCTCCGCGGGGTTCTGATATCCCCTTGAAAAAGATTCCATGTGCTTCTTATAAGCATAACACATTTGATGGGGACCACACCCTGAAAGAAATCTTTCCCAGACCCATTCTTCTGGCCTTCAAACAATCCCCCAACCTTGCTAAGCTCATCATCAGAAGCAAGCTCCCCATAGACCAAAACACAGAACTCAAAGCAGCACCAGAACCTGCCAGAACAGATGCAAAACCCACAGACATGTCTCCATCACTACAATCATCAATACTCCCCACAATACAACTTTCAAGATTCATGGGTCCTACACATGCCTATCTCAAAGTGTGGTGTACCTCATCAAATGCACTAACAACAACTATGGAGGTAAAACCAGACAGACAATCTCTAAGCTCTCAAATAAACTCATACAGAAAAATGATAAGACAAAAACACCTTATCACCTCTGGATGAATACTTTTCACAAAGCAATCACTCCATATCTGATCTTTCAATACTTGTCCTCAAAGGAAACCTGCACAGCATCTTCAAAAGGTGAGCCTAGGAAATTAAATTCGTATCTCTAATAGACACCACAAACCATGGACTCAACAAGTTTCATAGTTCATTATGCCAAGTTGTAACACACCTCACTCCCTGCTAACCCGTAACTGACCACTTCATTTTAAGTGGTCTCCTACAATGTGTGAATCCCTTAACTATCTGTTCCAGCTTATATTTAGCTTAGACTCTCTGGTTACCTTCCCCAGACCTGAAGAAGAGCTCTGTGAAACTCAAACCCTCCACCAACAGAAGTTGGTCCAATAAAACAGATCATCTCACCTACCTTGTCTTTCCCAAGAGAAAAAGGCATTCATTAATTTATTATAATTTTTCACAAGAAGTAGTTATGTAATATATTGTACTTGGGAAAGAATCCCTATTTGCAACATCACTTTCCTTTGCAACTCCTTTCCAAAGGGAAAAGTCAAAAAAAGATTTAGTTTTAATGTGGTTGTTTAAGACAAAATATTGTATTTTTAATGTTATTAACAGTTGCACTGTCCATTGAGACTCATTGGATTTCTGCCACAAAGAGCAGCTAGGTCCCTGCTCTTGCCCCCACTTTTTTCATGTCCCAATGAAGGCGCTTCTACAGTCTTCTGGTGGAGGACAGAAGGTGCAGCAGAAGTAGCAACTCTCCCATCTTCCCCAAAGTGAAAAATTCATATCTGAGAGATGAAGTTAAGCCAATCTAAGCCTCTACATAGACACCACTACGTCAGAATTCTTCAATCAACCTAGTTGCCTAGCCTCTCAAGGAAATGGATTTATTATAGTGACAGAAAACCCCTGTCACTGTAGCAAGTATCTGTGCTACTGCATTACAACGGGGCAGCTGCAAAGCCACAGGCATACCACTGTAGCGCCTGTAAACATCCCCGAGTAGCATAGCATGACTCAGGGTAAGAGAAAATAAGTGAGCTCTGGAACTTATCCCTTCCATAAGTTAGTTTTTTGCCTACTAGGGGCAGGAGATAGACCACTGTTTGTCAGGATGATTCCCCTTTTGTAGGATTAAGGCGAGTCATGACAATTTCATTATTTCAAGTGGGGGGGACTCACAGTGCCCCCTCAATATCTGGATTTAACTAAAAGGTCTACTAGAATTTTGAATAGCACTTAAACAGAAGACACTAACTGCTCTTCAGGTAGTACTTCTGGTCCCAGGTGTACAGAGAAGACACCCATGACATTTATCAATTGATTCGCCTTTATTCAGAAGCTTCTGTTTTTTCTGCCAAGTGCTGCACTTGAAAAAGAAAATGTATTTTTTCATGCATTTTGTACATTTAGTTGAGAAATATCCATTTTCTCTATTGCCATACCTATTTTCTCTGTATATCTACATGATCTTTTAATAGCATGAGCGCTCTCTGTCAGAATCTGTCTCTATACCTGTGGTTTAAAATACTTCGTTTGTTTTAAAAAAGTTTCCCAACAAGTAATATGTTTCTTTGAAAAGCTGGCTTTGCCAATTTCTTTTAAATACTTTATGCAGGCTTTTTATTCTACTTTTGGTTGTTGTTTTTTTGTATTTTTAAGTTCACAATACCTTCAGAAATGCCCAAGAGATTTTGTGAAAACCACTTTCCTGAATTTGCACTTCAGAGTTGGCTCTTGCTTCATCCATGCTTAAGAAATCAAGGATCTGCAGATATTAAATTAGAATATATACATACATTACCATTGAGAATGCACTTCTCTGAAGTAATAATTACTACTGACGGTATTTTAGATAGGATTCATGGATTTAAACAAAATTCTCATTTTACTTAATATTATAAAAATATAATTTATGAACTATCCAGTGTCCATATCTACCACAAGTGATATTTAAACACACACACCACCACATCAGTGTTATGATCTTCAAGAACGTAAATCTCTTTTTTTTTTTTTTACAAAGTTTCTTATTTCACATCAGTCTCTTTATATTTTTTATAAAAACAAGACAAAAGCAATTCTTCACAAACCCTTTATATGTCAAAAAGATCATTTTGGTATACAAATTCTCTTGATTTTCATGGTCTGCAACCAGAATCTCCTCATATCCGACCACTTCTGCAACTTTACACGGCATGCATGTAAAGAAGGCTAACAGCATTTTGGGCTGTATAAGTAGGAGCATTGCCAGCAGATCGAGGGATGTGATCATTCCCTCGATTTTGCATTGGTGAGGCCTTATCTGGAGTACTGTGTCCAGTTTTGGGCCCCACGCTACAAGAAGGATGTGGAAAAATTGGAAAGAGTCCATCAGAAGGCAACAAAAATTATTAGAGGGATGGAACACATAATTTATGAGGAGAGATTGAGGGAACTGGGATATTTAGTCTGCAGAAGAGAATAATGAGAGGGGATTTGATAACTGCTTTCAGCTACCTGAAAGGGGGTTCCAAAGAGGATGGATTTAGACTGTTCTCAGTGGTGCTAGATGATAGAACGAGGAGTAATGGTCTCAAGTTGCAGTGGGGGAGGTTTAGGTTGGATATTAGGAAAAACTTTTTCACCAGGAGGGTGATGAAGCACTGGAATGGGTTACCTAGGGAGGTGGTGGAATCTCCTTCCTTACAAGTTTTCAAGGCCAGGCTTGACAAAGCCCTGGCTGGGATGATTTAGCTGGGGATTGGTCCTGCTTTTGAGCAGGGGGTTGGACTAGATGACCTCCTGAGGTCCCTCCCAACCCTGATATTCTATGATTCTATGCATAATATTAGAGTTACAATTGATCTTCAGATTTGTGCCTAAGTAATGCCAGTGAAAACAACAGAAACTGCGGGCTTTCATTTGACAAAGATTTTGTCTCAAACTTTAAAACTGTTTCCATGAAGAGCCTCTATACGCTACTGGAATCACTTCTGTGATAAGCCACCAGGATCCTCTCTCAGTACTTTGAATGTAGTTATTTTATGAAAATTGCAGACCATAAAGGAATATCTGGCACTGTTATCAGATTGCATATGCACAATGTATTTAGAAAAATATATGACAGGGGTATGAAAAAATTATTGATTGTACTAGGTTTCCATTTCCACATTAACACTATATAAACTCTCTTGTATATAGCTGTCTATAAATACCGGCTACAGTTACACTCAAAAACATGTTCGGAACATGCTTTACAATTTTTCCTATAAACATAAATGTATTTGAGGCTGAGGTAGTTATTGCTGTTTGAGTAATGATGAAGGAGAAACAGATGTCTACTTTTTTTTTTTATGGCAAACATGCAAAAAGTCTGTGGGCTACATGTTGGCTAGCCTTGCTTATGTATACAAGTAGGAGGTGACAGCACTAAGGGGGCAGCCACTATCAGCCTCTGAACTGCTGGTGTTAGGAACCCAAAAAAAGGACAGTGACCCTACCTATTCTTCTGTCAGCAAGAAGTGCCAGTGCAATGAGAGGAGGGTATGCTACACCCTTTTCAAAGGGTACCATAGCTCCCAGTCTGGCGTGCCCCTTTCAGTCCTTTCTGGAAGCATTTTGATTGTGTCAATAAGACACATTCGCCAAAGTATTTATTTATTACCCAGAACAGAATCCTGCTGAGGGAGGGATTTTCAAAACTCCTTAGTATTGGCCTAATTTTACTCCCATTGGCTTCAATGAGAGAACAGCTGGCCAATGTTGAGTGTTTTTTAAAATCTTCACCATAATATATATTCTCTTAAAAAAACTATGGTATTCCAGCAATATAACTGTAAATCATAAATAAAGTGCTGCCAGAAATACACAGTCAGAAAATTGCAACTTGAAAAATTTACTGTAAAATATTTCATCTGTACCTCAAAAAACAGGACTACTTTGGGGCTTTCTTCAGTATCTTGAAGAAAATAACTAAAACGTTCATTAAATATGATTTGTTCCTCCCATTCTGGAAGTGTTGATTTAAATTGTCGGAAATCATAAGGCTGGGTCATAATAGGAAGAATGTGCTCCACTCGCTCTTGTTCATAAAAAGATGAAACCGCCCGGCTGCTGTTTAAAAACAACCAACTGCAATTGTCAATATTTTTCAAAAAAGTAAGCAAAGAACAAAATACTATGACTACTTCAACAACTGTAAACAAAAAAATGTACAAGATATCCATTCTCTTTATTTTAGAAAGAATATTCAATAACCACTGCAGATCCTACTGCAACTGATGAAGTCCAGGGCAATAAGCATAGCTGGAGTTCCAAATCCCAATAATCAAGCATTTTGATTGGGCCTGATCCATAGCCCATTGAAGCCAATACAAATCCCACTGACTTCAGTGGGCTTTGAATCAGGCCCCTCATGGGAATAGGTAAGTGAAACAGAGCTGTAGCTCACGAAAGCTTATGCTCAAATAAATTGGTTAGTCTCTAAGGTGCCACAAGTACTCCTTTTCTTTTTGCAAATATAGACTAACACGACTGCTACTCTGAAACCGGTAAGAAGAATGGAGAACTCACCTTCACTTCAATATTCTTATAGATGTTTTGCCAATAAGCAAAAAGAAATCTCTTATTCAGGGCTCAATATGTTTGTTTGCTTATTCTCAATGAGGCTTCTAAAGATTCTGCCATCTCTCTCTTTGTTTTGGGAGAGGAGTCAATCAGTCACATTGCAAATGTGTGTGTCTGACCAGATACACTGCTACTCTGATAATACATGTGCTCCAAATGTGAAAGAAAACAATGGCGCCATTCCTGCAAACACTTACACATGTACTTTATTTTAAGTATGCAAGTTGTGTGGGGATTTGCAGTGAATAAGACTATATTTATTCTTATAGTTAAACATGTATGTATATGCTTATTTAAGTAATTATTTCCAGCAGAAGCAGGCACATGAAGGTTTTTTTTGGTGGGGTTGGGGGTGGGGGAAAAAAAAATCAGTAAAATCACCTATGCTCTTTCTTGACATACAAACCAGTTTTCTGATCAATCACATGAATCTTGACCATGGGATGTGAAACCATGAGATCAGTTTTAAGTCTATCAGTTCGATGGATGTAAACCCCTAACACAAGGCTGTCATCAAAAGCAAGTTTGGATTGAGTACAAACTTCTGGACTGTTCATTTCCTGTATATTTTCTGCAGCAATTTCTGTGTTTTCTTCTAATGCTAAAAGCAAAGAAACAAACAAACAAACAAAAAGATCTTTAAGCAGAGATTAGTGACAAATTATAAGAATTAAAAATCTATTACATTTTCATAGCAAACTTTACATTCGGTTCATTATATTTAGTTCTGTTCTTTATGCAATAGAGTATCAGAATACATATGTTTGTCTATATGCATATATATTAACACAAGCATTCTCTACCACTGATTATCAAATAAAAATTAATGAACCACAACTCTTGCTCTTGATTTGCATCAGCTCTTCCCTGAGACTTCAATATACATGTAGCCAGCTACACTAATAAACGACAGTATGTATGCCTGTTGTCTTTTATGATTTCAATAGCTACACAATATGCTGTTGAATGGTTATATAATGTGATCAAAAATACCTTACTATCCAAATTGCAAGACTAGCACAAGATCATTTAGCACAATTAGCTGAATCCCCTAGACTATAATAGGCACTTATGGCTTTGCACCCATCTAATTTTCCATGAATTCAGCCCAAAACTAGGAACAGAAAATATGCCATATGCCTCCTTAGCTATTTTATAGTATTATAATGGCATAGGAGCACCACTACAGTTAAGGCTGCATCGTATCATTTGTTTAAAGGTTGACCTTTCTAAGTCCTGTAGAGCAGCGGTTCTCAAACTGTGGGTCAGGACCTCAAAGTGGGTCTCAATCCTGTTTTAATGGGGTTGCGAGGACTGGCTTAGACTTGCTGGGCCCGGAGCCAAAGCTGGAGCCCGAGGGGCTCAGGTTACAGGCCCCCTGCGTGAGGCTGAAGCCCTTGGGCTTCAGCTTTGGCTCCCCCTTCCCAGGGTGGTGGGGGTTGGGCTTTGGCCGCTCCTGCCCAAGGGCAGCAGGGCTTGGCGGGGGTGGGAGGGGAGCGCACAGGCTTCAGTTCCCCCTCCTGGAGGCATGTAGTTAATTTTTGTCATCAGAAGGGAGTCATATGCAATGAAGTTTGAGAACCCCTGCTCTAGATTGAACATGCTTAGTCGGATTTCTTTGAAATTTGGTGTGCCTCATGTGGGTGCGTGGTAGAGTTAGTGACCCAAATTTGGGATCATTTGAGACAGGGATTCTGGAGATGTATGCTCTGGGAAAAATAGCCGTTTTAAAAAAAATTTCTAGGTGGGTATTTCTTTTTCCCAGAGCTAGAGATTAAACAATTGATGTCATGCAGAGCAAAATGGTCTCAATCTGTTCAGTTTTACCTAAAGCAGTGCACAGCACCCACTAAATCTTTGGGGGACCCAAACTGAGAACAGCATTTAAGAAAAATGTACATTTTTTACACTGCGCATGCACCAATATAGAAAAACAGCTAGAGGTTTTCCAGTCCCACCATTTTACACGCTTTGAAGCTCAATTCTTGTAAATGGTCTAACATCTGAATAGCTAATCAGACTATTTTTAAATTGATTATGCCTTACAAGGTGCAGGGTAATGGTAGAGACCACATTTGGGGTCATTTGAAGGGGGTGGCTTCTGAGTTACAGGCCCTCCCAAGAAACTGGTTTCCTTTTGCTGCCTTGTACTGTTAAACTGAGAGACAATTATGACTGGATGAACCACAGACCTCATTGAGACCCATGGCTGTGAACTCACACTTCAGTTTAACATAACTGAGGATATATTAATCACAAGCCCCTACCTAAGACAAAAGGAGTTTTAGACTGAGGGGCTGGAGGTTGCTACAATTTGTGAGAGTCATGGGTGCCAAAATTATTTTGAGGGAACGTAATTAAAGTCTACAGGGCGGGGAGAGAGATGACATGTGAATGCTTCCTGGAAGGGAATGGGAGGGGCATTAGGGGATGGAGGAGTGGGAGACTGGGGGAGAGATATGGAGATTGGGTTTAGGGCTGTAGTGAGGGAAAAGGGGTCATGGTGATGGATGGTAGGGGAGGCAAGAGAGGCTGGGGGCTCAGATAAAGCCAACCCCCACAACGGCCTCAGCTCTGTCAGTGCAGCCCAAACCTCTGGAACTCAACCCCTCTGCATCCCACTGCTTAATAGTCTAAGCCACCTTTGTCTCATTGATAGGAACAAGCAACAGCAAAGGAACTTAGCAGCAGCAAAGTCTTCCAATATGAAAAACTTTGACTATAATATTTTGATTACAAAAACCTTTTTTAGATTTCTTTTTTGCTTTCTTTATTTTAGGTTTCAGTTTTTCCACATCTTCCTCCTCGTGTTCCTCTGTGTTCATTTCATCTTTAAAGTATGATACAAGCAGTCTTCCTGATGACTTCTTTTTTGTGGTATCATCTTCCACTGGGTTATGCTGTAGTTCAGCGAGGGACATTGCACTGTAACGCAACACACATCACTGTCAGCAAATACGTACTATTTCTGTTAATCCATTAAAAAGACTCTTCCTGTTTCTCAAATTCATTAGCTCTCATTCTTCAAAATCCTATCAAAAATATAATTTTGTCTTGTTTAGCTATTACAGTGATAACGGTGGCACACATTCTTGAATGGTCTATCCTTAATTTCTCTCTCCATTTTATTATCCTAAGTCTTACCTTCTAAAATATTTTCATGTGGGGATTTGCACATGAGTAGTCCTGTGACTACTCATGTGCATAAATTTAAACAAGATCTTTGCAGGATCAGAGCCACAGTTCACATGAAATAAAATATACTAAAGAATGATGCATTCTGTTAGCTGAGTGGATAAGTAGTTTTGACTTGAGACAATATTTCATAAATGCCGAATTTTAATCAGGCTTGACCCAAAGGCCACACAGTCAGGGAGTTGGGTCCTCAGTGAAGAATTGGCAGATTACATGTAGTATTGCAACATTAAAAAAAATGCATTCAATTTTGTAACTTCTTACAAATTAGTAAGGATCTTGGCAACATTTTTAGATATAATGTGGTAGAAGAGTTATTTGTGTATATAGGGGAAGAGGTTCCCTCCCCCCAACATAAAATCATCTGGCTCGTTCACACTTAAAAACAAAAACAAAACAAAAAAACCTTGCAGCTCTATCACAGGATTCTTTCCCCATCTTAAAAATCAAACAGTTTGTTTAAGATGTATACATGCACAGATTACAATTTACCACTATACCTTGTTTCAGCTTCAGATGCAACTGGCACTTCTTTCTTCTTTTTCTTCTTTTTGCCCACTTCATTGTTCAATACAACTTTTTGGCTTTGAACACTGGAGGTGAATTCAGACATCTGTTCTGTAAGTTTTTTTCTTATTTTCTCCTTAATTGCATTTGCCTCATCCTCAGCCACTTGCAGCTGATAGGCTTGAATTAGCTGTTCTTCCTCTTCTAATTCAGTTACGTCTCTCACTTCATTCAAGGTACTTTTTATCTTGTTGTTACCTTTTTGACGAGATGCATCTGTTTGTGATTTACTTTTTGTTTTTTTCTCTGGAAAATCAGTAATCTGTTTTTCAAAACTCTCCAATTTAGTTTCATATACATTTTCCTCCTCATTAAATTGTTCTTGTAACACTGCTTTCTTTTTCTTCTTGTTAGACTTTGGTTGCTTGTTTTCTTCTCCACTAACAACATCATTGTTTATTTTTTCTGCAACTGAGGCTTTGTCTCTTAGTTTGTTTTTTGTAAACCGGGGGCTCTTTTCCTCAGGATTATAAGTGTTGTTTATAATTACCTCATCATTTCCACTTTCTTTAGCTAGATCAAGATTATTTCTAAAGGTGTCAAGCTTGAAATAAAAACACAGAACATAATTTTAAGTATAAATCATATGCAATGTTAAAATAATAAAAATAGCTCAGTACATTATCAGTTTACACTATTTGGTGAAATATAAAAATTAAATTAGTCATCTAATCATTGTTTTGTTTAAACCTAGCAAGTACCAGATGGAACAGAAACAGATCATTCATGCTTAAAATATGTTTTTGTATTTGGACAGCTTTAAATCTGTACTTTCAACGTTCTTTTTCAACAAACACCTTACATATATATTCACCACATAGTAAAATTCAAAACTACCTCAACGAACAGAACTACTCCATAATAATATGATATGTCAATGTAATACATTTTGAAAGATCTGGAGAAATGAAATGCAGAACCAAAACACGTCTCAAACGGATATTAATATTAATGTTAGAGGTGCCAATGCCTGTCCTTTTTACCATGAGCAGTGTGCCAAATTTTGGCAATGAAAATCACTTTCCAAAAGACAGACTTAATAAAATGTAAGAACTGACAACTCTTAAGATGACAGTTATAAAACTATGGAAAAAAAATCTATTAATAAACTACTTTTATTAAAGGGACCGAGTCAACCTGAGATCTAGTCCACTTCAAAAACGTAGCTGAAAGTATTTTCAGATAATACACCCACCTTTGAACCCCTCTGTCAATTTTTGTGGTTTTGCAAAATACTTTTGTAAAGGTTTCTCTCCCTTTATGGATGAATGAAAAATCCACACAGACAACACAGCAAACTTACTACAGGCCTGATCCAGCAATGAGCTCCACACAGATATGTCCTTAAGCTTGTGTGGGGCTCCTATTAAGTCAGTGGGGCTCCATGTGGGCTCAGGGGGTTGCCAAAGTGAAGCTCATTGCAGGATTGGGGTGTTACTGACTACACAGGGGGAAACAGTAAAACTAACTATACAGACAGAGCTTTCAGATACACACCCACAAGAAACCCCAATAACTAAAATATATGTTTTCCCCTCTGACTTCTTCCAGTACAAATATTTTATTTCTGTTACTCTTCAGCTTTTTCCTTGCCATTACCCTATTTTTCAATAGCAAGACAATCCTGGGATTCACTTCCCATCTAGCTAGGAAGGGCACAGTGGCCAAAGAACTCTTGACACCTTTACACAAACCCCAGGTTGAAAACCCCTACCACGGGTGTTACTTGTAAGAATAGCAGATAAAAAAAATCTAAGACAAACCAATTTTAGATTGATAGGGTTCCTTTAAGTAATCTTATAGTTTTTGTATTTCTCTTTTGGGTTCTTGGTTTTTTTGTTTTGTGGGTTTTTTTTGTTTGTTTGTTTGTTTTTTGTTTTTTTTTTAATACTCAAGGACATTATATAAGAACCTGATATTTAAATATTCACCTGGTCTGCCTAGATAATGCCACTAAATGTCATCCTGAGGGGTTGGGGAAGGAAGCAGGCAGGTCCAATCCTAAACGTGGGCAAAGCATGTAGCTACAAAGGCGCACACACTTTTGGAATCTCTGATTTCTAGAGATCCATCTCTGAAGAGTGAGAGAAGGATATGGTTGACCTTTCATGTGACTAACCAAGAAAAGTTGATCATTCCCTATCTGCCAACCAGCTGCCTCCATCACAAGTTTCACCTCAGCTTTCTTAGCTGCCAAACCTTCCTCTCTACCCTTGAGATGAGGAGGAAGCCTGGTTTAGCCATGATGGACATGGAGGTGAGGGGAGATTACAAAAGGAGGTAGAAAAGCATTGGAGATGTTGAAGAAAGAAGGGAGGGGGAGAGAGAGCGAGAGAATTATTATTCTTACTAGAAAAATAAATTGGACAGATAAACAGAGTGGGAGAAAAAATGCACCAACACAGAGTCAACATAAAGAAAAAGGGAGTGAGGGAAAGGAAAGAGAAACATAAACCCAGACATAGTAATGTAAAAAATGCATGCTAAAATATTAAATTAAATAATTCTATTAAATGTGGGATGTAAATGTATGGAAGACTAGGGAATAGGACTCCATGCAATGATGTTCATCTAGGGTAGCAAAAAACCTAAGGCCAGCCCTGTATTCACACACCTTTTCAGTATTTTTAATTACATAGAGTGTACTTAAAATTATGTAGTATTTAATCATGAAAATACTCATCATCATATGAATTTAACCTTTTCCTGCTTAGTTAGTCCAACAACATTCTTTCCATACAAAAGCCAACAATCCAAAAGGATGTGGCAGATTATGTACAGGTAATTTTAAGAGTGACAGATAAAGGAAAGAAAGGAAAAATATTTTTACAGTGGCTAAAAAAATGCAGCAGATTATATACAAAATGAAAAAAGGCAAAGCATACAGAAACATCAACTGATTTTGGATGGATTATCCCACCTCCTTATCTGCATTTTTACTGAGCAGGTTTTACCCATGAAGTATAATGGATGAAGTTATTTATCAGACAAATAATTATAGAGGAACAATAGTGACACCATAGTCAAGGTTATGTCACTCTTTTGTCTTTGACAGAACCTTACTCCTTCTCTGTAGCTGAGAAAGCACTGGTTTTCTTTCAGAAAATAACTTGGAATTAATCATTTACATGTCAGTGATTTTCTGAATTTATCCTGATCTGTAAAAAGTGTTCCACTGAAGAAATCTCAAAAATCACACCTGAGATATTTTGACTGGTGTGTTACATTTTTTGTAAACTTTGTGCAGTTCATCATCTACAGCACCCACACACACATATATATCCCTAATTTGAACAAACCCCTTTGTACACTTAAATTTAGCCACAACTCTTAGCAAAACAGAAGCTCCTCCTAACTATATCAAACACTGCCCCAAAAAGCTGGCAAATTACAGGAACATCAACACATTTGATCGGTAGCACAAAAAGCTGCCTGTGGCTAGGCTCAGACCTTAGTTCCTCAGACAGCAGCAGTTTGTACAACCTTAATTCATGCCACTGGTACATATGCATTATGATACAGACTTTTATTACATGATCACATACTATTCTATTCACAGGACCCCTGCCTCATTCAGTAAGAAGGAAGGATGGTGCTTTGGGGCTGGAACAGGACTATGCAGTGAAGGAAATTGTTGTCTGTAGGGCCTCTGCCTCATTTGTTGTAGAAGTTGGAAGGTATGTAATAAAAAGATGGTGTCATGGTTAAGACACATAATTGCCATACTGGTTAAATGGATTCTATTCCTGCCTCTGCCACAGAGTTCCTGTGTGACGCTGGGCAAGTCACTTGTGTGTTCCTAATTTTCCTCAGTGATCAACTTTAGACTTCTAAGGCCTACAACTGAAGTCAATGCGAGCCATACTCTAAACCAGGGATGGGCAAACTTTTTGGCCTGAGGGCCACATTGGTTTTTCCAAAATTGTATGGAGGGCCAGTTAGAGGAGGCTGTGCCTCCCCAAACAGCCAGGCGTGGCCCGGTCCCTGCCCCTTATCTGACCCCCCGCTTCTCGCCCCCTGACGGTTCCTCCGGGACCCCTGCCCCATCCAACCCCCCCATTCCCTGTCCCTTGATGGCCCCCCTGGGAATCCTGCCCCATCCATCCCTCCCTGTCCCCTGACTGCCCTCTGCCGCCCCATCCAACCCCCCCCTCCTTCCTGACTGCCCCCCTGGAACCCCTTCCCCCATTCAACCACCCTGTTCCCCGCCCTCGGACCGCCCCGACCCCTATCCATACCCCCACCCCCGACCACCACCCCGAATTCCCCTGCCCTCTCTCCAACCCCCCTGCTCCATGCCCCCTTACCACACTGCCTGGAGCACCGGCAACTGGCGCCGCTACAGCCGCACCGCCTGGAACACCAGGACAGGCAGCCATGCTGTGTGGCTGAAGCCAGCCATGCCACCACACAGCACAGACCGCGGCTCTGCAGCTGTGCTGCTCGGCAAGAGTTAGCAGCCCCGCTCTTCAGAGCATTGTGCTGGTGGCGCAGTGAGCTGAGGCAGCGGGGGAACAACAGGGGAGGATCCGGGGGCTAGCCTCCCGGGCCAGGAGCTCAGGGCCGGGCAGGAGGGTCCCACAGGCTGAATGTGGCCCACGGGCCGTAGTTTTCCCATCTCTGCTCTAAACAAATAAACGGCTATAAAATGCTAAGTACTCTGAAAAAAATCAGTCCCTAGGGCTTATTGGTAGATGAATTCCAGTTGCTGGGCACTCAAGTTGGTCACCCAAAATTAGTGGACACTTCTGATGTGAATCTCTCTTTGCTCTGGTCCCCATCTGTAAAATGGGGATGATAACTTACCTCACAGGAGTATTTTGAAAATAAATTAATTTATATTTGTGAAGCACTCTGATTCCATGGTGATAAGCACTATCGTGTGTGACAGGGTCGGGCCAGAAGGCAAAAGGGGAGTAATAGAAGGCAAATATATTAGCCCCAGGCTAAGTAGGTCCCTTTTCCCTGGGTAAGGTAACAGGGAAGGTTTGTTTGTTTGTTTTTTGAAACAGAAAAAGAGTTTATTGGTAACACTTACAAGAATTACCAAGGAAAACAAAACAGATATGCAACAAAACAACGCAAACAGAAGGTATAACACAGCAGCTTTCAGGAGGGAGAAGTGTTCAGGCTAGCCTGGGCCCAGAGCGGGGGGGCTTCCTCGACACTCGTGGTCTTCCACCCTCCTGAGTTACCTTGTGGCCTAGAGCGGGGGGGCTTCCTCGACACTCGTGGTCTTCCACCCCCTCGAGTTACCTAGTGCCGGGCCCAGTGTCACCGATCCTCCCTCTCCTGAGATTGCCCGGTAAGATGGGCACGGCTGCGGGGTGGGCGGTTTAGGGGTGGGGGGGTAGACACCCATGTATTATAGGACCCCTCCTAGATGACACTAATGATGGTATCCACAGCGGCAACGGCTGGGGCTGGCGTCTCTCGCTCTTCCCCTCAATCAAAGGGTCAGATGGAGGGAACCGGACGGGGTCACTGAGCAGAGAACCCCAGACAGCACCCACCGCTCCTCGAAAGCGTCAAGGGAGTCGGTGGACGCCGCCCAGAGGAACTCCGCCCGGATACGTGAATGTACTGAGGATCGGAAAAAAGCCCTACAATCGCAGGATGTTTCATGGGCCAACCTCCTCTCTCTGGTTTTATAAATGGCTGTTTTAGCCAAGGCTAGGAGGAGGCTGACCAGGAGATCCCGCGATTTTGTGGGGCCATGGATGGGAAGTGTATAGATAAAAAGGTGAGGGGAGAAATGAAGCCAGAAGCGCAATAGAATATTTGTGAGGAGCCGGAAAAGGGGCTGCAATCTGGCACACTCTAAATATACGTGTGCCAGGGTTTCCCTCACATTACAAAAAGGGCAAGTATCTGGAATGGGGGTAAACCGTGTCAGAAACACGCCCGTGCTCACAGCTCCGTGAAGGAGCCGCCAACTGATGTCCCCGACGGGCCTCGGGACCAAGGTGGAATACAGGCTGGCCCATCAAGGTTGCTCATCCTCCAAAGGTGGCAGGAGGTCCCGCCACTTTGTATCGGGGCGGGACACCAGGGTGTGGGCGTGAAGGGTGTGAAGCGTGAGTGTATATAAATATTTCCATGGTGCAATTTGAAAACTGACCAGCTGCAGCTCATGCAGCCGGCTTGCAGTGAAAGGGTGAGGGGTTTGTTGGGATCTACGGGGTAGGGGCCCAATGGAAAGGTCCGGTGGGCCTGGGGTAGAGGATGGACGGGGTGCGCCCTCACGCAAGGCTCGGTTGACATAAGCCCGAGCAGCGGGGGTCAAGGCGGCCTTCACCTCCTGAAGTATGTGCCGGAGGGTGCGGGGGCTGGAGAGCCCCATGCGCCGAGCGAGCGTCAGGGGATCCAGCCAGTCTCTCCGGTCGTAGTCCAGGAGGTCTCCGACCCTCGTGACTTCCGCCAGGACCAACCTCTGGCGCACGGAGCTGGGTGTTGTGTAGCAGGGGCTCCGTGAGGAGATCTGCTCCCACGGTGGCCGCCACGGACCTGGTCGTTAAAAACAGTTTCCAGGTCCAGAGGAGGTCCTGGTAGAAGACCGGCAGCCCAGAGAGGTCTCGCGGAAAACCCCTTGGAGAAAGATAAAAGAGCTGCCGGTCGTATCGGGAGCCCTTGGAAGCGGCGCAGGAAGGCGTGCACCAGTATGCTCCACGCCGAACTACTTGCACTATAAAAGAGCCTCTGCAGGGCCTGGAGGCGGAAAATGCGGACCTGAGTGTACAGACACTTCAGGCCCTGCCCTCCTTCCTTCAGGGGTAGATGAAGAACTCCAACAGGGGCCCAGTGCATTCCTGACCAGAAGAACTCTAGAATCAATCTCCGGAGGTGGGTCAGGAAACCTGGGGCTGGGTCCAGGGTGTTGAGCCGGTACCAGAGCGTGGACAGGACTAGTTGGTTAAGCACCAGTGCTCTCCCTCGGAGGGAGAGACATCGGAATAGCCTCGTCCATTTCCGGATCCACTCTATCACCCCGCCCTCTAAATTTTGCCAGTTCTCCGGCGGGGAAGGGTGCGTGGCGGAAAGGTAAATGCCGAGATAGAGCAGTGGACCCGCACTCCACCGGATGGTCTGAAGCGCGGGTGGGAGGGAGCTTACCTGCCGCCAGTCCCCCACCACCAAGCCAGAGCTCTTGACCCAGTTGACTCGGGCGGAGGAGGCTGCCGAATAGATGGCTTGGCATGCCTCCACTCGCGCCAAGTCGCCCGGGTCCTGGACCACAAGGAGTACATCATCGGCGTACGCCGACAGGACCAGCCGCAGCTCCGGCTCCCGCAGCACCAACCCTGTCATCCTCCTGCAGAGGAGACAGAGGAAAGGCTCGATCGCCAGAGCGTACAACTGGCCCGAGAGTGGGCACCCCTGCCGCACTCCTCGCCCGAAGGTGACCGGTTCAGTCATGGTCCAGTTGAGCCTAACCAAACACTCCACGGAGGCATACAGCACCCGGAGAAAACTCACAAACTGAGGTCCGAATCCAAACGCCTGCAGAGTGCTCAGAGGTACCCATGGTCTACTCTATCGAACGCCTTCTCCTGATCAAGAGACAGGAGGGCGAACGACAGACCATCTCTCCGCCCGAGTTCCAAAAGATCTTGGACTAGAAATAGGTTGTCAAAAATGCTGCGACCCGGGACAGTATAGGTCTGGTCTGGGTGGATCACGTCCACCATCACGGACCCTAGCCGCAGCGAGATTGCTTTCGCTACGATTTTGTAATCCGTGCTAAGGAGTGAGACGGGACGCCAGTTTCGTAAATCGCGGAGGTCCCCCTTCTTCGGCAGCAAGGCGAGCACCGCTTGCCTGCACGACAGAGGGAGGACCCCGCTCTGCAAGGACCCAGTCCAGACGGTGACTAGGTCTGGGCTGAGGATGTCCCAGAACGCGTGGTAAAACTCCACGGTCAGCCCATCCATGCCTGGAGATTTATTGGTGGGCATGCGACGGAGGGCTTCCGAGAACTCGGCCAGGGTGAGAGGCAGCTCTAGTCGGTCTCGGTCTGCCTACGCTGACCGTGGGGAGTTCCTCTCAGAGCACCCCGCAAGTGCCAGGATCGGTCGGATCCAGGGAGAAAAGGCTTGTGTAGAAGTCACGGGCCCTCCCACACATCTCCTCCAGATCCGTGATGGGGGTGCCGTCTTCCGCAAGAAGGCAGGTGACGTGTTTCTTGGCCCCCCTCGTTTTCTCCAGGGCATAGAAGAAGCGGGAGCCGCGGTCCATCTCCCGAAGGAGGCGGATGCAGGACTGAACGAAGGCACCACGGGCCCGGTGGTCCTCGAGGGCCCGGAGCTCCTCCCGCTTCTCCCGGCACGCTCCGCAGAGGGACGGGTCCTCAGGGTTGGCGGCCAGGCGCTTCTCCATCTCTAAGACCTCCCGTTCCAACTGCTCTATCGCCGCATTTCGCCGTCGGCTGGTGCCCCGAGTGTAGTCACGGCAGAAGAGCTTGGCGCGCACCTTCCCGAGATCCCACCATCGCTGCACCGAGGGAAAGGCACGCCACTGCTCTCGCCAGGCTAGTCAAAACTCCCGGAAGGACGTTATGAAGCTCTCGTTCTCCAACAGGCTGTTGTTAAAGTGCCAACAGGCCGGCCCCGGTCTCTCTGCACAGAGGGAGACCGTTACGGTGACTAAATGATGATCGGAGAATGGGGCCGGCCGAATGGCAGAGGAGTGGGCCTGTGAAAGATGGAAACGGGATAAGTAAATACGGTCCAACCGAGAGTGGTGTGACCGATGGGCCTCCACCCGGACAAAGGTGAACGTGGAAGTGTCATCTGTGTGATGGTCACGCCAGACGTCCACTAGAGTGATGTTCAACTATCCCTCGGAGAATATTCGCGGCGGCCGGGCTCGGCTCGAGGGTGGTGTTCCTCGAGGGTGGTGTTAAAGTTCCCTCCCAGGACCACGCACTCGTGCGAATCCAGTGTGCTGACAAAGTCGGACACCCGCTGATAGAATTGTGGCCGCCTGGAGCTCATTTGCGGGGCATAGATGTTAACAAGATTGACCACGAGCCCCTCCATACGGACTCGAAGGTGCAGCAGGTGGCCTGGCACAGCCTCAGTGACCCCTAGCACCTCGGGCCGTAGGTTGGGGGAGAACAGGGTCGCCACTCCAGCTTGCCAAGTCGCGAAGTGGCTAAAGTATACCCCGTCCCCCCACTCCAGCCGCCACCTGTCCTCAGCGGCCGGGTCCGTATGGGTCTGCTGCAGGAAAACTACAGAGTACCCCCCTTCCCAAAGGTAAGAGAGCACCTGGGACCTGCAGAGAGCCATCCTACAGCCCCTGGTATTCAGGGTCGCAATAATAAGAGGCGTCATGCGGAGGGCTGGGGGGGTGGGGATTTCTTGTTGGCGGGGGTGTTCAGCCGGCAGTAGATCATCCTCTCCCTGGGTGACCGGGGTCAAATCTAGGGCCTCAATCTCCGCATACATGGGGGAGAGGCCAGCTCCTGCTACCCCGGGGGCCCCTACTCTAGGGCCCGCCTCAAAGGTCGCCTCGGGGTCCGCGGGGGGTTCGGGTGGTATCCAGGCAGAAGGGGCATCCTCAGGAGTCTCGGAGGGGAGGGTCTCCCGTGGAGGGGGGATTCTGCCCTCCAATGCCAGTCCTTCTTCCCCTCCCGACACCAGCGGATGGATCTCGCTCGTGGCCGTGGTGGGAGGCTCAATATCAGTGCCTCCTTTCCTGGTCTTCTGGGGGCTTCTGCGTCGGATGGATGCAGCGGAGCTCGAGCTTTCCGCTTGCCTCGCTTCCCCTGGACTAGGGTCCAGCCCTCCATAGCGTCATCTGGGGGTTGGTTAGCAGGGGTCATGTCGGGGGGCGGAGGCGATGGTTCAGGGGTTCGGGGGGGTAGCGGTGAGGCAGCATGAGGGGCGGGGGTTTCTCCTTGGGGCGGGCCCTCTCCTATACCCGGTAATATCCTTGCCACACCCTCCTCCATAGGCTCTGCTGGATTGGTAATAGCAAGGGTGGAACTCCCTTGCTTGCCCAGGCGTTGTAGGGAAGGTATCTCTTGGGCCCGGACGGGAGCAGCGATGGGTCGAGTAGGAGGAGGGTTGATTTCAGGTGCCGGGCATCCAGGGGCGTCAGCAGCGACGGGGCCGATGTCCTGCTGGGTCTCGGGGGTTTCGGGTGCCCCTCCCCCCAGGCCAAAGGGCGGTCTCTGCGGACATGCCCCGCTGAGCGGCAGAGGTAGCACCGGGCCTCTCTGGTGGAGTAAAAGACCCGATAGCGGGCTCCCTGGTAGGGGACTAGGAAAGACCTCTCGAGCACCTCTCCGTCACACGCCCCTGCCGGCGGTAGAAGCTGCACTTGCCGGCGGAATGAAAGGACTTGACAGAGGGTGGTGTCCTTGCAGCTCAACGGGAGAGGGCTGATGACAGAGACAAGTTTCCCCAGAGTGGAGAGAGCGGGTAACAGGGCAACATTGGGTAAGAAGGGAGGAACGGAGGTGAGGACGAACACCCAGGTCTTCTAGCGGCTCTAGGGGGACAAACACCACCACCCCCCCCGCCAGGCCCCTCTCCACCGCCTCCTAGGCGGCAGCCTCCGAAGCTAAGAAAAAAACGACCTTCCCATACATCTTGGAGGCCACCACAATAGCCATGGGTCCTATCACCTTCGCCAACGCCTGCACGTATGTCTCCACGTGGGGCGAGGTGGGCACCAGGAGGCAACGGACACCGTGCCTCCTGGTCAAGGCGGGGAAAGGGCCCCGGCCGCTGGTGATGGTAGCGGAGGCGGGGGGGGGCGAGATGACGAGGCGGCAGGCAGGGGGGAGCCCGTCACCGCCCGGGCATACGTCCTGGGGGCCGGGGGAGGGACAATCGCAGAGCTGGTGGAGGGAAACACAGGGAGGGGCGCCACGGTTGATGACGAGGCCACAGCGGTGGGGGCAGCCCCTGCCATGGAGGGCTTAGTGGTTTTAGCGGGGCCCTTTCCTTTCATCCCGCCTTGGCCCTTCCGGCCAGCTGGGGGGGGTTTCCTAGAATCTGGGGGGGCGGTGGGCGCAGCAGCAGCAATCACCCCGGTGCCTCCTGCTGCCGGTGCCCCAGTGGCGGGGTGTGTGGCAAGTATCTTAACAATAGTGGTGGGGGGAGACCTTGGGGGTCGGGCAGGGGGGGTGGTGGGGGAGGGACAACTGATTTTGTTAAAGGGGCCTCGCCCCTCTCTTTCCCCGCCATTGTGAGCAGGGAGAGACGGGGAGACACCGGAAGGAGGAGGAGGGAGGGGGAAGCAAAGTAACCGCTCCTCCCCGCTGAGCTGCAGGCGGGGGGGGGGGAATGCCGAGGGGGTTGGACTGGGGGCGGGGGGAAAAAACAAAATCGGGGTCCAGTAATAGGGGCAAGCTGTGGGATAAGCAATCGGGGCGGGTGCAGACCCACACAGGTTTGTCCAAAGAGTCTCGGTGGGTCGGCTGTTATGTCTGGTCCGAAAGGCAAAGTTCAAAGCGAACAGCTGGATCCGAAGGGAGATGGCAGGTTGCCAGCAGGGACGGACGGCGGGGGGGGCCGTGACAGTTGTAGTAATGGTGGGGGGGGTTAGGGACACCGATGGACCGGGGGGGCTCCGCGCCACACCCCCTGTGCCGCCACAAACGCAAGTAACCACAGTCAAACTCCCCCCCACGAGAGTATAATTCAGAAAATTACTCAGTTTTACGGCCCCCTTCACGATGATTTATAGCTTCCCCGGATTATTTCTCCTGTCTTCTGAAATCTTCTTCTCCCGCTGTGTTGGCTGTGTTCCAAGGCTTCCGGCATGCTGAGAATGTTGTAAAGTCCGAGCTGCCAGCAAAACGGCTGGGTCTGGGGGTTTCCACTCCCCACCTCCGGACAGCAAAATTGGCAATCTTCCCCCCCCTCCTCCGGGGGGCCCAGCTGAGGCAAACAGCTGCGCCCGAAAGCAGGCGTGGGATGGGCGGGTGCTGGCGGCAAGCTGAGGGCCGACCAGCACGTAGATGGCAAGAAGAAAAAAAAAACCAAAGAATCAAAACAAAGCAAAAAAAAGCGTCTGGCCCGGTCGGGGGGGGACGGGGGGACTAAGGCAGGTTCAAAAAGTAAGAAAAATCCAGGCTAGGGGGCTTTAGGAAAGAATAGAAAGCAGATAGCTGAGGAGCAAGCAAAGGACGTTCCGTTTCCCAACAGGGAAGGTTTCAGAACAATCAGGAACCTTCTGCGAACAATTAAGACAGGCTGATTAGAACACCTGTAGCCAATCAAGAAGCTGCTAGAATCAATTAAGGAAGGCTAATCAGGGCACCTGGGTTTTAAAAAGGAGCTCACTTCAGTTTGTGGTGTGTGTGTGTGAGGAGCTGGGAGCGAGAATGCGGACTGTTGGAGGACTGAGGTGTACAAGCATTATCAGATAACAGGAGGAAGGTCCTATGGTGAGAATAAAGAAGGTGTTGGGAGGAGGCCATGGGGAAGTAGCCCAGGAAGTTGTAATGTCACACAGCTGTTCCAGGAGGCACTCTAGACACCTGCATTCCACAGGGCCCTGGGCTGGAACCCGGCGTAGAGGGCAGGCCCAGGTTCCCCCCAAATCCTCCCAACTCCTGGTCAGACACAGGAGGAGTCGACTTGGACTGTGAGTTCAGAAAAACGGCCAAGCTCAGGGCTGCCGTGAAGCTCCGAGGCGAGCAAATCCGCCAATAAGCGCAAGATCCACCAAGGTAGAGCAGGAACTTTGTCACAGGTGATAAGCACCACGAGGAAATTAATAATTTTGTATTCAGAACAGGCTCTGAAAGGTATGCAATAAGGTCTGAGGCCACACATGGAGTGCTGAGAATGAAATGAAATATCGACCGGCTACCAACTGAGAGAGTACCATCCATGCTGTGCACTGAATGAAGCAAAGGTCCTGTGGAAAAAAATAATATGTGATTATGTAATTAAAGACGGTATCATAATGTATACGTACCAGTGGCATGAATTAAGGTTGTACAGGCTGGAGCTGTCTAAGGAACTAAGCCACAGGCAGCTTTTTGGGCCACCAATAGAGTGTGTTGATGTTCCTGTAATCTGCCAACTTTTACTGGCTGGATGGGGAACTCAGCAACAGAGAGATAAATGAGAGCAGTGGTTGGTGGAGTCCAAGTCAAACGAGTGGCCATTTTGGTGAGTGGACTATTGACCAGGGTTGCAAGTTGAATGAAGACGTGATGGCGAGTGGTTTTCAACCTGTGGTCTATGGACCCTTGGGGATCCGCAGACTATATCTAAGGGCTCTGTGAAAGGTTGTCATTACCATAAAACAGTGGTTTTCACCCTGCGGGTCCACAGACTAGGTCTAAGATTTCTATTCAAAATTTTTTTAGGGGTCCGCAAATGAAAAAACGTTGAAAACTACTGAGCTTAGGGGTCGGATGGGTCATCACCATGGAACCTGAAGTCACCACAAATGAGTGAGGGAGATTGTGAGGCAAGGAAGATAGACAGCCATGAATCAAAATCAAGAGACGAAGGCTGATGGAAAGGAGTTGGGTGGATGTTAGATGACAATTCCTGGAGGGTGCAAGGAGAGAAGAGTCATATTCAGTGCTGTTCAGAAGCAGAGAAATGAGTGGGAAAGAGGAGAGGGAGTTCTAATTTGATTTAGTTTTGTTTTAATAATCTTATTTTCATGATACTAGCTTTGGAAAACTTAATAAAGTTGACATTTACCTTTGTTACCAACTAGACAACTGATAACCATCTGTAAAACTCACAGACAAGAGCTATTTGCTCTAAGAGCTAACTACTAGTATTACTGTGGGAATGATCCTGCAAGCCCTTCACACACGACACTCCAACTGAAGTTAATGTGAATCTGGAAAGCTTAAAGGATGGCCTCCAAAATTCTACTGAAAAATGTGGTGGATAAGAATAGGTTGACACAATTTTAACTGTAGGCATGCCTGTAGGCATCCTTGAACATTAACCTCGAATTACATTACTAGTATCACTAGGTCACTGTAGGTTGTAAACTACTGGGGTTTACTCTTATTGTTCAGTATGGACATCAACAATGAATAAAAGTCATACATTAAAAATGGAAGTTTTCTATTATGAAGCAAACACCACGTTTTCTTTTCATAGTGCTTGCTGAAGCTTACAGCATCTCCTTTCTGCTGGAGGGAGGAAGCATACTTCCTTTGCTGAGAGATATGGGATTTTTTCCATGAAGGCAAGCAGAATCACTGTTCTCAGGTTAACAAACTCACCATAATATTCTCATGAGAGTGAAATTTTTGCTTCTTTGATTTCTTTTTTTCTGTTAGCCCAGAATGACTCCTGAATATTTCCTCAAAGCGAACTTTGGTTTTTGCCTTTGCCTCACTCTCTGCTAGAAAAAAAGTTAAAATAAGATTAATTGGCTCAAATAATTAGGTTCATTACAACAGCACCTGATTACACTTTTAGGCATAGAGGGCAGCATTTTCACCAGAGATGAATTACACTAATCAAGACTTTTATTTTACCTTGTGAAACTGAGAAAAAGTTTCCATTTACAATGGCAACCAGATGAACATAACTCAAAGAAGCAATATACGTAGAATCATCTATTGTACACAACAAGACAATTCTCAAATACATTGTTTCACATATTAACTATCAATTTTATAAATCCTGCAAATGTTAAATAAAAAAGTTCATAAAACAAAACAAAATCAGCTGTAAGCATTGACCAAGAATTAATCCAAGACAGCACTAAAGATCAATTGATGGAAGTAACTGAACATTAATACCCAATTCTAAGAATAAAATGCATTTTGGAAATTAAAAATGTAGAAGTTCTCACCTGGCGGCATTTTCAGTCCTATATTAAGAATGGCTCAATACACTACACCTTTCTTTCTTAAAGTTCAACATTCTGCAAAACACACACCAACATTCAGAATATTTTAATTAACAAAACTAAGTTACAAAATGTATAGTATAAATTTATGCCAGCCTGAATGACTGGGTTAGTAATACTGAGACTAAAAAAAACCAAACCAAAAAAAACCCAAAGTTGATCAGAATAAATCTAAAATGCAATTCAATTTATATGGAACAATGCAAGAAATACTTCTCACCATATAAACAGAGTCAGTGAAATAGAATCCATTTCCCTTTAATTTGTGGCATGCTCTAAAGAGAGATTTTACAGATTCACGCTTTAAAAAAAACAACAAAAAACAATTAAGACTCAATCCTGCACACCCTCTTCACTCAGACGATACTCCAAATGAAGTCAACATTAGCTTTGGTGGAGTAAAGATGATAGGACAGGGTCCTAAATTCCTTCTTACAAAATGTGAGGTTTATTAGTTCTAAAAGAAACTTGAGTGGATATGCCAAGCATAAGTTCTAGCAATTACTGAACTGTCATAATGTACTAAATAGGGTTGGGTGAAATTTATTGGCCAACCCCCCCCCACACACACACACCCCCATCAAATATGCACATTCAGCAACACCAAAACACTTAAATTTTTTTTATTGAAACAATTATAAAAAAAGTCTGAAAAATATCAAAGCATTTTGTTTTGACATTTTCTAAATAAAGTGTTTTGATTTTTCAGTTTGAAACAACTTTTCAATATTTATTTTTATTAATAAAAATATAAAATGATCATCAAACTGAAATGAAATTTGACTTTTTGATACACCAAAAAAAGTTGTTGTTTTTTTAAAATTATTTTATTTTTCAGAACTGCCAACGAACCAAAATTCCAATATTTGCACAGTTCTAGAAACCAAAAAGAGAGAAACAGAAGCTACGCATTAACATCTAGTTATACCATTTCTACCTCTTGCTGCTAGGCAGTCTTTTGAGGTGGAAACCATACCAACTTTATATTCTGAAAGGTGTTTGAAATTAGCAGGTATGACCAAAAGTGGCTTTACATGGGGGGCTGCAGGGAGCATCTTTTATTGTAGAAATGTAGCTTGTCATTTCACAGCTAACAACAATATTTTTCCCCCCAACAGAAATATCATTTATTTCTAGCTCAGAAACAAAACTACTTCAGTGTCATTGTTAAACTATGCATCCCTATGGTCATAACACTTAAAAGAAATGAAAAAAGAGAAAATGTATTTTTAAATAATCATGTCTTAGGGTTTTTTTTTTAGTTACATAAAATCAATTTGAATATTTCTAAAGTTAGATTTATTGTCACTATAAGGCATGTGTCTCAACAGGATACCACTGCTTTACACACAATTCAAATTCAGACTCAGATAGAAATAGAAAACATTTACTACTTTAAGGTAGAAACCAAAACACTGTTAAATTATAATAGCTGCAGTTTACCAATTACTTTTGTCTTTTGGAGAGTAGGGAAGAATACATTTTGCGATTGATTTTATTCTCTCAAGAGACTGAGCACCAAGAAAGCAGGTACTCTCAAGTTTATAAAAAGGAACACAGGACAAAAAACAAATAAAATATGCGTAGCGCATACCTGCTTCCAATCTAATGGCTGAAATATCTTCATTAGTATCCAAATATACACAACAAAAGAGGGCCACTAGCAAATAAATTTTGTTCACAGCTGATCATCTTCTCTACAGGCTAGGCTAGTATTCTCACTGCCACTTTTTTGTTTTGAGTGCTATAAATTGCACAGATCCACCAGGCTTGACTGAAGACCACTGAGCTCTCTGCACACCACTCTTCTCTTGCTGAATAAATTATCCCTTTCATGACAACAAAATTAAAACCCATAATATTAATAGTTATTTTTATCCACTGTAATCGGAAGGAAGAATTACATAACATTTGACACACAGCCTTTAATTAACAGTATCAGAAGCCTAAATATAGCCTATTAATCAACATGGATAAGAACAAGGATGTTCCCCCTAGATAATCTCATTTTAAAATAGGAGAGATTTAATCTTGTGTTAAAGTTCAACAATCAGAGAATCCCAAAATGACTAAAGCTAGAGGTTTCCTTAATCTATTATTTTTCTAGCATATTGATTAATAAAGCAGTTTTCCTCCAGCAATGACAAACACACATAATACAGTACAGGGTTATATTCCAGACACCAGGATATAATCTGGGAAACAGAAATCTGCAGCCAGAGATTTTAAAAATGTTCTGTATATCTTCCTGCAGATTCTCATTTTCTCTATCTAAGCTATCATTTTTTAAACTGTATTTTTCAAATTCATCAAGTAGCAAAAATAATCTTCAGAATGGCAACTAATGTACTGTCCATCATTGTCTTTTGTGTCTATAAACAGACAGTGTAGTATTGCTGCGTCAGTATTTTATACTTCTGTAACATTTTCTGTCCTGAAAGATCCCAGGGGCTGTATAGGTTATGCTGCAAAGAAAAAAAATACCCCAGCCACCACAGCAAAGCAGCCACACGTAGTATATAACAAAGCAGAAGTGTGTGTCTACTGTTAAATGCTACACTACAGGAACTGAAGAATTCCTCATCCAATATGAGCCACAGAAGAATTTAGGTAGGTGGACCTTATTACACAGTTTAGAATTTGATCAAACTAGCTCCCTTACTCTCTTGCAAAAAGTGAAATGAAATTTTTAGTGATCACAAATGGCCATGACTCCAGATTTTGTTTGCTTACATCTCGCCTGAAAGATAGCATCTGCACAGCAAAATGCTTCCCAACACTGAACTTGGACACTGACTGGCCAAGCTGCTGAATCTCCAGCACCATCTTGAGGCACCCATGTTTTCCTTGGAGGTTTCCCATCCAAGGATTCACTGCTTAGTGTAACTTAGATGTAACTGCTTAGCTTGAGATCTCACAAGACTGCAATCCAGAATTACTTGACAAAATGGCACAAAAATACAAACTATTCCTATTCATCACCATTTATTATTTATGCAAAAACAAAAAGCGTGTTAGGTTTTTATTCATTCGTCTCAATGGGGTACTTTAGTCAAGAGAGTGATTAACTAGGCATCATTTCTGAAGCCTTATTAATACCTTGTAAATGCTAACTTGGCAACACCAGCTAACATAACTCTCCATGTCAAAGAAAGCACAGAATTAAATATAGTAAAATATCTTAAATGAACCAAACTGTACCACAGAATCTCTATGGATAGAAATTTTAAAATTTCATGCTTGAATAATCAGAGTACAGCAGCAGAAACATACTACCTACAGCTGACCAGGTGATTGTGCAATGCTCAGGGAGATTTGAGAGGCTACAAAATTGAACACCCAATGATAAAGGAGGCTTTCAATTATCCCCATATTGACTGGGAACATGTCACTTCAGGAGGAGATACAGAAATAAAATTTCTAGACACCATTAATGACTACTTCTTGGAACAGATAGTCCTGGAACCCAAAAGGGGAGAGGCAATTCTTGATTTAGTCCTAAATGAAACACATGAGCACATCCAAGAGATGAATATAGCTGCACTACTCAGTAACAGTGACCATAATGTAATTAAATTTAACATCCTTGTAGAAGGAAAAATACCAAAGAAACACACAATAGCATTTAACTTCAAAGGAGGAAACTAGACAAAAAATGAGAATGGTTTTTGGGTTAGAGGCTGTCTTTTTGTTCTATATTTGTACAGTGCATAGCAAATGGGGTCCAGGTTCTCTAGGTGCTATGATAATACACATTTATAATAAATAAAATAAATAAATTAATAATAATAATAATAATAATATGGACAAATGTAGTCATACATCTAGGAACAAAGAATGTAGTCTTACTTACAGGATGGGGGGATTCAATCCTAGGAAACAGTGACTCTGAAAAAGACTTGGGGTTCATGGTGGAGAATCCCTTGAACATGAGCTCCTAGTGCAATGCCATTGCCAAAAGGGCTAAAGCAATCCTTGGATGTATAAACAGTGAAATATCAGTATTGAGATTACATTACCTTTTTATTTGGCACTGGTGCAGACCATCATTAGAATACTGTGTCCAGTTCTGATGTCCACAAGTCAAGAAAAATGCTGATAACTGGAGAGAGTTCAAAGAAGAGCCATGAGTACGATTAAAGGATTGGAAAACATGCCTTATAGTAAGACAGGCAAGGAGCTCAATCTATTAAATGTCAAAACACTTTGTTAAAGCAGAGTTAAGGTTGCCTGGTAGTAGCTCATGCCCTTCCAGAACATTAAGTTCAGCAAAACTCAAACTTCTGAAAGCCAGTAAGCATAGAGTTAAGGTAAATGCCTATGCAACCTTAACTCTACATCCACGGAGGTGACAATAGCACTGAGAATGATCTACATGCACTCCTGCTACATTCACTGTGTTAGGTGTAGATTCAGTGGAAGAGAAATAAGATGGAAGAGCTGTGACAGTGATATTAGGAGACCTGGGGATTAGTTTGAGGAGCATCACAGAGCTGTGACTGCCATACTAGAAGATGTGGTTCTGAGTCCTCTCCCCCACACGTGTTTTATGAAAGGAAAGAGGTGTATATATACCTTGAGTTTCCACTCTACATCATTTCAATATAGAATGGTACAGGTTGTGTCAGTGGCAGGGCAATGATACTGTCAGTAGAAAGGCCAGATATGAGAGCAGTCTGTGGCTTTAATGATGGGTAGGGGAAAGTAGAGATTTAGGTGGTATCTTACGTGCAAGTGTGAAGGGGCTACAAAAAGAGTGAAGTAGTTTTTAAATATTACAAGTGTTGTATTCTGTTGAGGCAGCAGGCAGGGTGTTTGATTATACAGCAAATGCAGCTGTCCATTACAGTGAAAAGGGAGAATGGGCGTATGTGTGTTATGGACATATTGGGACATTGCTCAAAGAGGGCAAAATTAAGGTTGCATGAGTTTACCTTAACTCTGCACTTCCTGACTTTCAGAAGTCTGAGACTTTACTGAAATCGATGTTCTAAAAGGGCAGGAGCTATCACTGGGCAAATGTAACTCTGAGCTAATGAAGTATTTTGCCATTTAATTTCCTAGGTTTCTTTAAACAGAAAGTGAAATGTTTGCTGGTAGGAGTTAATGGTCATTTCAACAGTTGTAGTTCTCACCTAGGTTTGCTGTTTATATGCTTCCATGTCTAGATAATAATTAGGCTTGGCACAATTAAATTTTTTTTTACATAAATAATTTTGAGCAAGTATCAATGTTTATTTTAGGTATTTTTTCTGTTTTAATTGATTTAATTTCCTGCAACTGTGTAAATTTAGGGGGGGAGTTGTCAGACAGTAATTATTCAATGACAGTAGACCTTGAGATTCAAAACGTTAAAGGTTTAAAACAATTAAAACACCAATCACCAACATCACATGTCAAAATATAGAGCAAATATCTTTAAATCAGACTCTAATAATTTCTCAAGCAGCATTTCTCTCTCTGCCTATTTGTAAATTTCTATTATTCTCAATGGATATATTTTTTCATCTGTTTGTGTGTGTGTGTGTATGGTGAAATTGACATTTACCAATAAAAACCTAATCCTTCCAAGCCAAGTAATAATTAAAGACATAACATTTATATCATACTTTTCATTGGTATAACTTAAAGACCGCTACATTATTATCCTCATATTACAGGTGGGAAACTGAGGCACAGAAAGGTGAAGCGATTTCCCCAAGATCATCCAGCAGGCCCAGTGGCAAAGTAAGGAACAGTTTCAATCCAGTGGTCTTTTCGCTAGACCATAGAGTCACTACATAATTCCTCAGTGCTTCTTCTTCACTGCTACACATTTTGTTATAGTAGATGTGATGTTGCACCCCATAATGCTTTATAGAAATATGCTCATGAATGTAAATATGACATAACTGGAATACGTTTTATGCTACAAATGCCATGTAACATATCTCTCCAAAGGTTATGATCTACTGAATATATTCATCCTATTTGTATGCATGTATCATTTTTGTATTCAAAGTTATGAATATTGGCTGTGTATTTGTTTGATTTTAAGTAGCCTCAGTGAAACATTTGGTCAGCTTCTTGAGAAAAGACTATTCTCAGTAAGTGCCCAATCAAGAAACACTTAATCTGACAATAGACTTTGACAGATGCCAATCCACATCTGAGCTTTCCTGGAAACATTCCTGTAAAGTTCTGAGTCATGCCTGGACATGTGACTCCAAAACTCCATTTTGTAGCTGTAATTCTACACAGGCGGAGAGGGGGGTTTCCACCCAGAAGAGAGAAACTATACAAAGTCCTGGGAGATCACACCTTTTTGTCTTCAGTTTTGTCTTCAGTTCAGCTCAAGAGGTAGCCTCTCCACCCCAAAAGGATGCCTGAAAGAAACTGGAACAAAGGACAGTAACCACAGGGGTGTGAGTGATTGCTGGACCCAGACTAGAAGGCGGCTAGTCTGTAAAAGAAACTTATTGGAACATCTCTGAGGGTGAGATTTCATCTGTAATCACTTTCTTACTGTATTAGGCTTAGACTTGCGTGTTATATTTTTATTTTGCTTGGTAACTCACTTTGTTCTGTCTGTTATTACTCAGAACCACTTAAATCCTACTTTTTATATTTAATAAATTCACTTTTTACTTATTAACCAACCCAGAGTATGTATTAATACCTGGTGCGGGGGGGAGGCAAACAGCTGTGCATATCTCTCTATCAGTGTTATGTAGGGTGAACAATTTATGAGTTTATCCTGTATAAACTTTATACAGGGTAAAATGGATTTATTTGGGATTTGGACCCCCTGGGAGCAGGGTACCTGAGTGTTGGAGATAGGAACACTTCTTAAGCTGTTTTCAGTTAAGCCCTGCAGCTTGTGGGGGGCGTGGTTCAGACCTGAGTCTGTGTTTGTAGCAGGCTAGCATGTCTGAAGTCCCAAGCTGCCAGGGAAAATGGGCTCAAAGGTAGTCTCAGCAATCAGATGGCAGGTCCCAAAGGGGGTTTCTGTGATCCAACCCGTCACTGTAGAATTAACATAATAGTTTCACTTGGAAATGTTTGTAATGTGTAGTTGCTAACAGGGCCAGTGAGAGAAATCTCATACATGGTCTATGTCCCAAAACCTTCAGTTTTATTACATGGTTGTTAGAGTGCCACTAAACATGTGACAGAACATTAGTGTGTGTCTGCCCCACCATTCTGTCACTGAGTTTGGAAGTGCAATCCAGACCAGTAAAGAGTTGTGTCACCACTTGCCCTGCAACCCTGGGTGCCTTACAATGCTTTGCTGCTATAGCTACCAGCCTTGAATGCTCACAGCTAGCCTACAAGAATGCAGGTCACATTCTGTGCCTATGTGCTATGAAGCCCTAGTTCAGCAGCTCTGACCCTCAGCAACCTATCTACACCTCCGTTCTACCTCCTGCCAGCCCTGATTATAACCAGCAAGATGACCCTACCGCACTTCCAGTCCTAAATTTCCCCCCAAACCTTGTGCCCTGGAGTGTCCAGTCCTCTCCTGGACAGCTCAGAGAAATAATGTTTGTTGTGCCTTTAAAGAGAGAAAAGCATATTACAGTTTATTAACTTAACTGGGGTAAAGACACCTTTCCCCTCAAACACAACACTGAATTGGTTTATATTAAAATAAAACAAATTTATTAATAGGACATAGGTTAAGTCAGGGATGGGCAAACTTTTTGGCCTGAGGGCCCCATCTGGGTGGGTAAATTGTATGCAGGGCCATGAATGTAGGGCTCAGGGGAAGGGCTTGGGGTGCAGGAGAGGTGCGGGGTGTAACAGTAGCTCAGGACACGGGGTTGGTGGTGCAGGAGGGGTACAGGGCCATGAATGTAGGGCTGGGGCAGGGGGTTGGGGTGCGGGAGGGAGTGCAGGAAGGGGCTCAGGGCAGAGGGTTGGGATGCAGGAAGAGTTGTGAAGTGCAGGAGGGGGCTCAGGGCAGAGCGTTGGGGTGCAGGAAGGTGCAGCAGGAGGCTAAGGGACTCAGGACAGGGGTTTGGGGTGCAGGGGTGTATCTCTAGCAGCTCCAGGGTGGCAGCAGCGTGCCTGCCTGCCCTGGCCCTGCGCCACTCCCAGAAGTGGCCATCATGTCTGGCAGTGGCTCCTGGAGGTGGGGTGGGGCAAATGGCCCGAGCACTGCACCCCCTCTGCTGGTGAGGGGGAAACTGCACTCAAGAGCTGCAGGGGCAGAAGCTGTGGGGGGCAGCAGCAGGACAGGGAGGCCTAGGACAGTGCGAGGGATTAGCGGGGGGCCTGGTGCGGGCAACAGGAGTCAGACCTGCCCCCCTGCGTACTCATCGGTCGCAGCGGGGAGCAGAGCGACCTGGCCCCAGCCTGCTCCGCTCCCCCAGCTCCCAGCCCTGTTGCTTGTGGGAGGGGGCTTGGAGGAAGGGGTCAGGCCCGCCCCCACACTCACCAGCGGCAGCAGCGGGAAGTGGAACAGAGCAGAGCAGGCTGGGGCTGGGTAGTTCTGCTTCCTGCCACCGCTAGGGAGTGCGGGAGCGACCCCTTCTGCCAGCTCCAGTACCCACATTAATCCCAGGCTGCGTCACTCGGGAGAGGGGGCTGTCGGGAAGGGGTGGAATGGGGGTGGGTTGGGGCCGGAGCAGAGGCGGGAAGAGGTGGGGCTGGCGGCTGGAGCCAGTGCCGCATATGCACCATGCAGCTGTCTGGGGCACCATGAAATTTGGTGCCCCAAATTACGCGGTGCCCTACGCAGTTGCGTATTCTGCGTATGCCTAAGGACGGCCATGTTGATTACCTTCAGTCCCTCTTCACTCCGGATCTGATTTCAGCTCACATGGAGGGGCTGGGAGAGAGGGTCAGACCCCTGCAGAGAGGTAGGGCTCCCCTAGATCCCAGTACACACACAGAAGGGGAAAATTCAGGAAGATCAGGGGATGGGAACTATGTTGAGTGGGGGTGGGGGGGGGGGACCACTGGGAAACTTGATAGAGGCAAATTTTTTCCCAAACATTGACAGATCATTCTCAGATTTCTGCCCATGGTGGGTTTAAAACAACACCTCTGTGACCTCGCAGATTTCTAAAGTGGCCCATTCATTTCAGCGAAATGTTCCCACCTGAAAGAGATGACTACAGCCTGGAACAATAGGTCTGAGACATGTGAACTGCTCCACTCATATCAGTGGGTTTTTCCATCCCCCTCCCAAGTGCTGGAGAGTTTCTCATGTGTGTAAAGCCTCCTCACCCCAGTCTCAGTCAGCAGTGTGTTCTTGGTGCATGCTCCAAGCACGCCTGTTTTAAACCCTCCAAACAGAGGAGCAGTGGCCATACTGGGTTAGACCAGTGGTCCCTCCAGCCCAGTATCCCATAGTGGCTAATGCCAGATGCTTCAAAGGGAATGAGCAGAACAGGGCAATCAACAAGTGATGCATCCCTTGTCGTCCAGTCTCAGCATCTGGCAGTCAAAGATTTAAAGACACTCAGAGCATGATTGCATCCTTGATCATCCTGGCTAATAGCCACTGATGGACCTATCCTCCATTAACTTATCTAATTCTTTTTTGAACCCTGTTATACTTTTTGTCTGCACAGCATCCCCTGGTAATGAGTTCTAGAGGTTGACCACATATTGAGTGAAGTACTTGTTTTAAATCTGCTGCCTATTGATTTCATTGGGTGACCCATGGTTCTTGCATTATGTGAAGGGGTAAACAACACTTCCTTATTCACTTTCTCCACATTATTCATGGTTTTATAGTCCTCTATCATATCCCTGCTTAGCACTGTAATCTCTTTTCTAAGCTGAAGAGTCCCAGTCTTTTTAGTCTCTCCTCATATGGAAGTTGTTCCATACCCTTAATCATTTTTGTTGCTCTTCTCTACCTTTTCCATTTCTAATATATCTTTCTGAAGATGGGACAACCAGAACTGCATGCAGTATGCATTTATATAGTGGCATTATGACATATACTTTCTTACTATGTCTTTCGTAATCGTTCCTGCACACTGGGCAGATGTTTTCTGAGAACTATCCACAATGACTCCAAGATCTGTTTCCTGAGTCATAACTAATTTAGACCACATCATTTTGGATATATAGTTAGGATTATGTTTTCTAATATGCATTACTTGCATTTATCAACACTCAACTTCATCTCCTATTTTCTTGCCCCGCCATCCAGTTTTGTGAGATCCCTTTGTAACTCTTCTACTTTGAACTTAACTATCTTGAGCAATTTTGTATCATCTGCAAACTTCGCTACCTCACTATTTTCCCTTTTTTTCAAATCTTTTATGAAGACGTTGAACAGCACTGGTCCCAGTACAGATCTTTAGGAGACCCCACTACATACCTTCCTCCATTCTGAAAACTGACCATTTATTCCTACCCTTTGTTTCCTATCTTTTGACCAGTTACTGATCCCTAAAAGGACCTCACCTCTTTTCTGATGACTGGCTACTTTGCTTAAGAGTCTTTGGTGAGGGACCGCCTCAAAGGCTTTCTGAAAATCCAAATACACTGTATCTACCAGATCATTCTTGTCCATGTCTGTTGACACACTTCAAAGAATTCTGATAGATTGGCGAGACATGATTTTCCTTTACAAAAGCCATGTTGATTCTTACCCAACAAATAGCATTCACCTGTGTGTCCCATAATTTTGTTCTGTACTACAGTTTCAATCAATTTCCCTGGTACTGAACTTTGGCTTACCGGCCTGTACCAGCCAGGATAGTCTCTGGAGCCTTTTTAAAAAACTGGCTCTGCAGTACAACCTGTGTTGCCAGCCATTCTCAGTTTTGTACACTCATCTCAACTTCACCAGCAATTATTTGGGACCAGCACTGTTCTGGGCGGCACAGCCTCATGACACTGGGGGAGACATCCCTAATCTCTTTTCCTCCAAAGTGCCAAGGCAGGCTTCTGTGGGGAAGAACAGGTAGGTCTGCACTGGCGGGCTGAGTGAATTTCACTCCCTGTAGGGCAGGCAAACACCCCTCCTCAGACACCTGTCCCGAGGGCTGAGAAAGCAGCAGGGCTCAGGTAAGGCAGGTAGGATGGGAAACTGCCTACAGCATAGCAGTTCTCCTTGCCTTCCCTGCTGCAGCCGCTCTGCCCCCACTACTCCAAGGAGAATTCTGCACCACTATGCATGCACATAATTAATGTGTCATGCATAATTTTTTCCCCTGCAGAAAATAAACTTCTACTGGAAAGTTACTGCAGTTCTGCCTTTTGTCCCCCAGGGACTGCTGTGGCACTAGAACAGAGCAGCCACTCCAAGGCAGGAGTAGCCCCAGCTGCTGATATGGAAGGGAAGAGGTTGCCTGCCCAGCGCTGTGCCTGTGGGGCCAGGTCAGCAGACAGGGCATACGGGGGAACAGACAGTGCGGGGTTGGAGGATCACAGACTGGGGTTCATAAGGGCCGGTGGGGGAGAACAGACTAGGGCAGGGGATGAATGGGAGTGGAGGTGCTGAGCCACATGGGCACGGGGGGGGGTGCACAGCCACATAGGGGAAGGGTGGTGGCTGAGTGGGGGCACATATGGCGACAGGGGGAGAGGGTGCAGAGTCACATGGGGGGAGGGGGCTGGCTGAGGGAGTGCAAGGCTACATGGGGATGGGCGAAAGAGTACAGACACACATGGGCACGGGGGAGGGGGGTGTCTCAGTGGGGGTGGAGGGACACATGGGGACCGGGGAAAGGGTGCAAGGACAGGAGGGTACAGGGACACATGGGGACAGGGGCAGATGTAGCTGACTGAACGGGAGAGGCTAGAGGTCAGCCAGGATCTGCATAGGGGAGGCTCCCCTAACAATCCCTTCCTGCCCCCCCAAAAAACCTGTTTCATATTTCTCCCACCCATACCCATCAACCCTCCAGGTTCACTCCCAGGCTCCTACCCTCTCCCTCAGCTCCTCTGTTTACCCCTGACTCCCCCAAACTTTTGCACTGCTTCTGAGGGGGGCGGGAAATACAGTTCTGCACTGCAGTTTAAATTAATTATTCAAAGTTCTGTATTTATATGCCTAGTAAGGAATCTATTTGACAAAAAACATTTCCTAGTCTTATTCGTTGTCTGTACTGTTACAGACATACTTGCTGACAGATATTTTGAAATAAATTACCAAAATAATTGAAATTTGTGTGATTATATTGTGTTATTTTGGCCAGTAAAATATGGAGAATATTGCAGAATTTTAAAATATGTGCAGAATCTTTAATATTTTCACACAGAATTCCCACAAGAGTAGTCTCCACTCAGGAGCCTGCCCAAGTTTGCCTGAGCCCAAATCCAGCGGCCAGTACCCAGGCAGCTGCTGGCAAGTTGGGTTAGCGACTCATGTCACAGCACCACACGTCCCTCCCCTGCAGTCTCAGCCCCCCTCAAACCCCAAGGTAGGGCAGTGGTCAGCATAGGGTTGCCAGGTGTCTGGTTTTCGACCGGAACGTCTGGTTGAAAAGGGACCCTGGCAGCTCCAGTCAGCACTGTTGATCGAGCTGCTAAAAGTCTTGTCAGCGGTGCAGCAAGGCCAAGGCAGGCTCCCTGCAGCACCCAGAAGCAGATACATGTCCAGGTCCTAGATGTGTGGGCGGCCAGGGAGGCTCCATGAGCTGCACCCACCCCAAGTGCTGGCTCCACACTCCCATTGGCCAGGAACCGCAGGCAATGGGAGCTGTGGGGGTGGCGCCTGCGGGGTCAGGCAATCCACAGAGCCCCTTGTCCCCTCTGCCTAGGAGCCGGATATGCTGTCTGCTTCCAGCAGCTGCCTGAGGTAAGCGCTGCCCAGCTGGAGCCCACAGCCCGACCCCCTGCCCCGAATCCCCTGCTGTGCTGTAACTGAGCCCCCACCCCCTCCCAAACCCCTGCCCCAGGCCCGAACCCCCTGCTGTGCTGTAACTGAGCCGCCACCCCCCCAAACCCCTGCCCCAGGCCCAAACCCCTTGCTGTCCTGTAACTGAGCCCCCACCCCCTCCCAAACCCCGGCCCGAACCCCCTGCTGTGCTGTAACTGAGCCCCCACCCCCCCAAACCCCTGCCCCAGGCCCAAACCCCCTACTGTCCTGTAACTGAGCCCCCACCCCCTCCCAAACCCCGGCCCGAACCCCCTGCTGTGCTGTAACTGAGCCCCCCCCAACCCCTGCCCTAGGCTCAGCCCCCCGTAAACCCCTGCCCCAGGCTCAGCCCCCCATCCCAGAGCCTGCACACCCGCCCACGCACTCCACCCCCGCGCTGCAGGGCGGGGAGAGCGAGTGAGGGTGGGGGAGAGCGCGAGGAAGGGGCGGGGCAAGGGCGTTGGGTTTTGTGGGATTAGAAAGTTGGCAACGCGAGACCAGCAGCGCGCGGCCAGTGTCACCAGCAGTCAGGGACCCAGTGTGCAGTTACCGGGGCAGAGCCTAGCGGGTGGAGACCCACTCCCCCCGCCCCGCCCTCCGAGCCCTCTTACCCCGCTCCCCATCCCGGTGCCTCCGCAAACGGCAGAGCGCGCGGGGCAGGGGCTCTCACTCACTTTGACCGGATCTCCGGCACGGCCTCGAACTAGGGCTGCGACTGCCGCGGCTGCCCCTTCTCCCCCCCGCCACTTGGTTTCTTCCTCATCCCCCTCCGCGGCCTCTCACGCTCGTTTTGCCGAAAACAAACAACAGCTGCCAAGGAAACAACGCTCCGCAGAATGCGCATGCGCGTAAAGTGGGGCGAACGCTGGGCGTGGAGAGGCATCCGGGACTTCTTCGCAGGCTTCCCACCTCAACGACAACGGAAACACATGCTCCACTACTGAGTCCCGAAGACGAAACGCGCGCGCGCGCTCCTTAGAATTAAGGGGGAGAAAAGGCGCTTGCGCTTATGCAGTACACGCCATTCCGTGACGTGATGCGCATGACGTTGGCGCTGATGATACCAGCCGCCCAGCCCGGCAGTGTTCAGGGCGGGACGTTGTTGGAGGATGCGTTTTAGGAACGCGCGTAAACGGCTTCTCCCGCACTGGTTTAATGCCCCCGCAGCCGGCTCCTGGTAGCGTTGGCGATTGGCCGCGGCAGGGGCCTGCTCGGGGCATTGTGGGCCTGCCCCAAAGCTCAGGGAGGTGGCGGGGAAGCCTCCTGCTGGCGCCAGAGGGCCAGTCAGCCGGTCCTGTGTCCCCACAAACTGGGCCCCTGAGCAGCCCCATTCCCCGCAGTGGCGATCCTGCCAGGCTGCCCCACGCCTGTGGGGTCTGATCAGGTTCACCTCCGCGCTCCTTGCTGCAACGCCCAGGGGCTTGGGACTGGGGCAGGGGAGCCTCACATCCCCGATCCCTCAAGTGACCTCTTCTGGGAAGCCGAGGAGCCCGCTGGGCATGGGATGGGGTAGTGTATGGCCCTCTGCCCCAGCTGGCGCAGGCCCTAACCCCACCAGCTATCCTGTTGTTGTTTGGGAAGCCCCAAATCGGTTTCTGTTGTTGCCCTTGTAGTGCGTGATGGCCCAGTAAAATTCAAGTTCAAAAGCTTGAAACTGGAAGTCAAGCAAACTAACAGAAAAACATTTGCAAAAAAAGCAGAGAACAGACAGTTTTTTCAATATTAAGTCATTTGTTGATGGGGGGGGGAAAGTTAACTTTTTTACAAGTTGTGTGTGTGCAATTAACTTGTAAAATGAAAGTCTGAATGAAATCATGGACCCCACTGAAGTCAGTGGGAATTTTGCTATTGACTTCAGTGAGGACACAATTTCAGTTTTTGCCTCAGTTATAAATGGCAGCACAAATAGACTCACATATGTCAGTAAATGCCAGAGTTTTTCAGTGTACCTACACTGGTAGTCTGGAAACTCCATTCTCATTAGAACTACTCATATGGGTAGTAAGGGTAGCATGATCAAGTCCATAAGATTTCTGAAAGCTGATGCCCTACATTTGTCAAAATTATATGCAACTAATAAAACACGTTTTGTTAATCTTAGTACAATTATGACACTGTGACATTACCCAGAGTACAATCTGGACCGATGAACAGTTCCCTCAGTTCTTCAATCTGGGGTGCTTTTTACATTGCTTCACAGTTAGAGTTACCACTCCTGGTCTGTTCACAAAACCTCCAACATGTTATAGTTATATGAGTGCTATAGCCAGCCACTCTTGAATTACACTGCAGAGCAACACCAGCCAATTCCCGGTCCCAGACTTTCCTCAGAAGTGCAGGTCGTGTACTGCCCAGCTCTCTCCTGAACAATACAAACTCAAAGTCTGCCATTTTATTAATAGAAAATGATATGCACAAATCCTATTATCCCAAATAGATAATTTAAAGTGATTACCAGTAATGAGGCATAAAAGGCAGATTTGGTTACAAGAAAATAAAAGTAAAACACAGCTAATACCCAACTTAACAAGCTAAGTAAATTTAAAGCAAAGGTCTCTCTCACCACGTTTCAACAGTTCTGCTGGCTGAATTTCTCTCAGTCAGGATCCCTCCCCCAGTCCAAAGCTGTTTCCTTTGTTCTTCAGGTATTGTGGATGCTTTAGCATCGCGGGTCATGCACTCCTCATCCCCCTATGGGATGGGGCAAAGGTCATTATAGGCCCACGGTCAAGTCTACATGCCCCCCCCCCGAGTCCCGGGGTAGTGTGGTCCAACAGCCAAAGTCAATATACTCACCCTCAAGATCAGGGCTGCGTGACCTACTGGCCAGAGTCAGTAGAGCTGCTCTCACGATCAGGGCTGGGCAGCCTAGCAGCCAGAATCAATAGGGTTGGTGAGGTGGGCCACCACCTCAGGGTGGGCGGTGGCAAGGATAGGGGGACCCGGCAGAGTCAAGGGGGCATGGACTCCTTGGCCCAAAGAGAGGAATTAACTCCTGCAGTCCCAGTGCAGGCCATGCATGTCCCATCACACATGGGTAGAGAGAAAGGGAGAGATAATTTGGGGCATCTGCCTTCTCTTCTTATAGCTCTTTCTTTTCTTTAAGAATCATCTCCAGCTGAGGTTCAGGAGACGGAAAGTATGTCTAAATGTGAACCCCCAACTTGTCATGGTGTAGATTTTTGCCCACATCCTCTTTCCTCCCCAGGTCTGGGATTCCAAACGATTGTGCGGGACAACTAAAGATATAACAGGAACGGGAGTGAGATCACAGGGCTAAACAAAGGGAACCTGATGGGGACACAGAGCGGAGAACCCCGGACAGCACCCACTGCTCCTTGCAGGTGTCAAAGGAGCCAGCAGATGCCGCCCAGAAGAACTCTGCCCGGATACGTGAACGGACTGAGGAGCGGAAATAGGCCCAACAGTCACAGGAAACCCCGTCGGCCAACCTCCTCTCCCTAGTTTTGTAGGTGGCCATTTTGGCCAGGGCTAGGAGGAGGTTGACAGGGGGGTCCCGTGACTTTGTGGGGTTCTGGTAGGACTGTGTTTCTGCCCTGCCGTCTAAGAGCTAAAATCACTGAGATCTGAAATCAGCTGTGAGGGGGCAGTATTTCTGCCCAGCCTGCAAAAGAGCTGAAAATTACTGAGAGACTGATGTGCAGAAGTCACAGCAGAGAGGCAGAAGGTGACTGACAGTCAGCTGGTGAATGAGCGACCAGCAGGGCGGCAGCGGAGAGGTGTGAGGAGCGGCTAGCAGGGTGGCGGAGGAGAGGCGCAACGAGCAGCCGGCTGGTGGAGGGGCATGGTGAGAGCGGTGAGCAGGTGGCCGGTGAGCGGCCAGCAGAGTGAGTAAGATGCCTTTTTACCCCCAACCCCCAGGGTAAGAAGTGAACTCTGCAGATGCACCTCTGAACTCTTGGTCTGCACTGACTAAGGACAGCAACTGTGAGTGGGGTGCAGAGAAGGGTCGTGCATGTGAAAGGGACTTTTGGGTTGGATTAAGAACTTGAGGGGAAAAGGGCACTGCCCAACCTACTTGGGGGTGGGTCTTTTACTCATGGTATATGTTCATGAACCCTGTTTGCGGTGTTTTCCCAAATTAACTCTGAGTTACTTCCCTCCTTTTATTAAAAGTTTATTTTCTACACTTGGACTCTGTGCTTACGAGTGGGAAAGTATTGCCTCTCATAAGCCCCCAGGGGTGGTGTGTAATTTTCCCAGGTTACTGGGTGGGGACTTGAGCCAGTTCTGTGTTGTATTGATGGAAAGGAACCCCTGGATATTGAACCCGTCCCTGGTTGCTGCTGGCTCCACGTGGCAGAAGGGTTACACAGTTTTTCCATACTAGGCCTCTGGGGGGAAAAGAGCTTTTTTCCCTAAAAGTTTACAGGGTTTTTCTGGACCTTCGCATCTCTAGTCTGAGTGCCACAGAGATAATCTGCCCAAAAGCTTATCCCCACCCTTCTTACATTCATAGGGCTCTGACATTCAAGCCTTTGCTTAATAAGGTTCTTTCAGCTGAGGGTGCCCCCCCTCATTTGGGACAGGTTAAGCACAGTCCTGCTTTCCTGTATTCCTACGATAATTACAAAATTGGTAACCATATTCAGTACCCCTGCATTCAGTACTAAGGTCATTTGTACCCAACACCAGACAAAGTTGATCCTTTGACACAGCTGTAAATGATGAATATGTAAACAGCACAGGAGCAAACTGTATTTACATAAACACACCCATAGTCTCTTCTCCTCCCAGCTAGCTGTCAGGGAAGCATTCATTCAGATCCTGTTTACATTTGGAAAGTTTGGGAAAAACTGAAAAGAAACTTGTGTGAAATATTTTCTCTCAGAATGAACAGTGAAAGAAATTTTAGAGTAATATTTAAAATATTATTGCTGCACTTCAGTCCTTCAAAATGATGTCTAAAAACTAATAAGTATTTCAAATGAAGTTACTATAATTCAATTTATAGTATTAAGCAATTACTATTCCTACACACAAGTAGGCCGATATACCATAGTTATCTATGTAATCCCCTGGGGCACATTATTACAGTTCCCAGTCAGCAAACTGCAAGAAAAAAATAAATGAAGCGCTTCATCTAGTAGTACTTATAGATAGATGGACAAATGTATAGGGAGAAAGAATCATAAAATTTGTGATAACACCTAAACCAGGTTTTTTAAAAAAGCATTGAAAGAGGAGAACAGAGTATATTAGTAGTGAAATATGTGAAGTACTAGAGAAGATTGGAAGTGGGAAAGTATTTGCTCTGCTGAGTCAAAATGCCAGTAATATGATAGCAGCATGGCACATCATAATGGACAAATATCCACATATTACTGCAACAGGATGTGCTTCCCATGGCCTAAAACAGCTTTTTAATGATTTCATGCAGTTGGGCACACTGGAAAAGATCTATAAAAAGAACAAAACGAGTTATAAAAGGTGAAAATATGTTCATATTGTAGCTGCGGTCTTTAAAGAAGAAGCAGGAAGAAAAGCCTGGTAAGAATAAAATGGTAACACTGAAACTATTTAGCAAAATGAGATGGAGAAAAACGATGATGTCATTTGAAAGTTTTTTTAAAACAAAAAAAGCTCTTCCAGAAAAAGTCATAATTGAAGATCTTAAAGGTGTACTTGATGAGGCTATCTTCTGGGTTCACATGCAGAACTCTCTGAAGATTCTACAGCCAATTGTTTCTGCAATCACTAGATGAATCAGACAGAGCACTTTCGTCAAACATTCATCATCTTCTGGCCAAGATAAAGTCAACTGTTTTTTGAGAATCTAAGTGCATCTCCACCCACAAGTCAGGAAGGAGTAAAAGTGAAGGACTTCATTTGTAGATGGGAAGAATTTTGTTGCAAGCCAGTATATGTTGCTGCAAACCTCATAGATCCAAGGTTCAAAGGTAGTAATGTTAGTGATGTTACAGCATTGACTGGACTGCTAAACAACCAAACACGCTTAGCACTGGATATTGGAAAAGTACTTTCAAATGTTGCAGAGTACAGAACATCTTCAGATAGTTGGTCCAGGAGTGCAATCTGGGAATTCGCCAAGCGTATTGCTCCTACAACACGGTGACAAGACTTTTGTACAACACAACCTCTGACTTCTCATCTGCTTCGGATTCCTCCATTTTCTGCAGCATTTGAAAGAAACTGGTCCATATTTGGAAATATACACACAAAATCAAGAAATAGGCTAACATGTGAAAGAGTTCAGAAGCTTGCTTCATTTGGTAAATCTTCAGTTTGCTGAAATACTTGAAGATCATTGTGAAAGTTCAGAATCAGAAGTTGTGGATCTTTCAGAAATAGATTCTGATTAGAGGAATCACAAGGAAAAACTTGAGCTATGCTAGCGTTTCCAAGATTATATTAGTAACTAAATTGTTTATATTATTCTTGTTTATTTATAAGATGGCTTTTTTGCCTACAGCTATGTCATTTACTGTGTAATGATAATGCACTATTAAGGAGTCAGGTGTTTACTATAAAGTTTGGATAGATACTAGGGTTGTCAAGTGATTAAAAAATTTAATCGCGATTAATCATTTGATTAATTGCACTGTTAAACAATAATAAAATACCATTTATTTAAATACTTTTGGATGTTTTCTACATTTTCAAATATATTGATTTCAGTTACAACAGAGAATAAAAAGTCTACAGTGCTCACTTTTTATTTTTTTGTTTACAAATATTTGCACTGTAAAAAACAAAAGAAATAATATTTTTCAATTCACTTAATACAAATACTGCAGTAAAATCGCTTTATCATGAAAGTTAAACTTACAAATGTAGAATTGTGTAAAAAAAAACCTGCATTCAAAAATAAAACATAAAATTTTAGAGCCTGCAAGTCCACTCAGTCCTACTCCTTGTTCAGCCAATAGCTCAGACAAACAAGTTTGTCTACATTTGCAGGAGATAATGCTTCTTGATTACAATGTCACCTGAAAGTGAGAACAGGTGTTCTCACGACACTGTTGTAGCCGGCGTCGCAAGATATTTACGTGCCAGATGTGCTAAAGATTCATATGTTCCTTCATGCTTCAACCACCATTCCAGGAGACATGCATCCATGCTGATGACGGGTTCTGCTCAATAACAATCCAAAGCAGTGCGCACCGACGCATGTTCATTTTCATTATCTGAGTCAGATGCCATAAGCATAAGGTTGATTTTCTTTTTTGGTGGTTTGGGTTCTGTAGTTTCTGCATCGGAGTGTTGCTCTTTTAAGACTTTTGAAAGCATGCTCCACACCCGGTACCCCTCAGATTTGGAAGGCACTTCAGATTCTTAAATCTTGGGTCGAGTGCTGTACCTATCTTTAGAAATCTCACATTGGTACCTTCTTTGCGTTTTGTCAAATCTGCAGTGAAAATGTTCTTAAAATGAACAACATGTGCTGGGTCATCATCCGAGACTGCTATAACATGAAGTATATGGCAGAATGTGGGTAAAACAGAGTAGGGGGCATACAATTTTCCCCCAGGGAGTTCAGTCACAAATTTAATTAACACATTATTTTTTTAACAAGCATCATCAGCATGGAAGCATGTCCTCTGTAATGGTGGCTGAAGCATGAAGGGGTATACGAATGTTTAGCATATCTGGCACATATACCTTGCAATGCACAAAAGTGCAATGCAAATGCCTTGTTCTCACTTTCTGGTGACGTAAATAAGAAGAGGGTAGCATTATCAACTGTAAATGTAAACAAACTTGTTTGTCTCAGCAATTGGCTGAACAAGAAATAGGACTGAGTGGACTTGTAGGCTCTGAAGTTTTACGTTGTTTTGTTTTTGAGTGCAGTTACGTAACAAAAAAAAGTCTACATTTGTAAGTTGCACTTTCACGACAAAGAGATTGCACTGCAGTACTTATATGAGGTGAACTGAAAAATACCGTTTGTTTATCATTTTTACAATGCATATATTTGTAATAAAAATAACATACACTTTGATTTCAATTACAACACACAATATAATATATATGAAAATAAAGAAAAACATCCAAAATATTTAATAAATTTCAATTGGTATTCTATTGTTTAACAGTGTGATTAAAACTGCAATTAATTTTTTTAATCACGATTAATTTTTTTGAATGGATCGTGTGAGTTAACTGCAATTAATCAACAGCCCTAATATATATATATATATATATATACCCAAATTTACTGATGTTGCATAATGTTGTTCTGTGTTAATGATATTATAAAGAATATGTATAGGAATGTTCATTTTCCAACCTTTTACTCTAGAAACATGAGTTTCTTCTGTATCTGCATTATAACATCAGATCTCTCTTTACATACTATTTCTACAGATATAAATTTCCTTTTTGTTTACAGTTCAACAATATTGATGCTTTTAATTTTCAACATTTTAATTAAAAAGAAAAGGAGTACTTGTGGCACCTTAGAGACTAACCAATTTATTTGAGCATGAGCTTTCGTGAGCTACAGCTCACTTCATCAGATGTATACCGTGGAAACTGCAGCAGACCCTGCTGCAGTTTCCACGGTATACATCTGATGAAGTGAGCTGTAGCTCACGAAAGCTCATGCTCAAATAAATTGGTTAGTCTCTAAGGTGCCACAAGTACTCCTTTTCTTTTTGCGAATACAGACTAACACGGCTGTTCCTCTGAAACATTTTAATTATTTTTCTTATTTTAGAGATATGTCAACAGGCAAAAAATATATTCTTAGGTACCTTCCCATGCAGCTCCATCTCTGACACTTGGTATATTTGTCATTATTCAAACGTAAAGAATTTATACTTATTTCATAAATATACCTAGCAGTACTTTTTAATGGGCTAACTAAATTCACATAATACATTTCTCATTCTTAATGAAGTAAATAAAGTTTAGTGTCAATGAGTTTTCAATTTCCCCCAAAACTTTTCCCCAAAATTTCTGGGGGGTGTTCGGGGGGGAATGGGGCTTTTCCCCATGCCTGCAAAATTTCTGGAAATTTTACGTCTCTAACTGTGGCTTCAGAGAAAATCAGTGCAGTGGTAAAGTATCCTGACAGAAGCTTTTATTATTTAACAGAATTACATAATAGATTATTTTACCTTGATAGTAATTTATTCTTTTTCTTTATAAAGTGTGCAGGTTTACAATGCCCAACCAGCGTGATTTATATGGCAATAGTCACAGAGGAATTTGTTAGTGACACTGGCCTTTTGAAGTAATATGCCAAGGAGAAAAAAATATAAGAAAAAATGTTTTAGCTTTTCTCCTACTATATTATACAGTTGTAATTTGAAAATGAATTTATAAGAGCAATGAAAGCCTTTAAAAGCCTAAGATTATCACAGAATTATGCTAAATTTAGGGCCCAATCTTGCAAAGTGCTGAGCATCCTCCCCTTCTTGTACTGTGCTCTGCAGGGTCAGGTTTCTAGTGCTATGAAAGGAGCAGTCCTGGTCTCTGGCAGTCTTGTAAACTGAAGTCTCTTAAAGAAGAACAAGTACAGAACAAAAAGAAAAGGAGTACTTGTGGCACCTTAGAGACTAACCAATTTATTTGAGCATGAGCTTTCGTGAGCCACAGCTCACTTCATCAGATGTGTACCGTGGAAACTGCAGCAGACTTTATACACACACAGAGAATATGAAACAATACCTCCTCCCACCCCACTGTCCTGCTGGTAATAGCTTATCTAAAGTGATCAACAGGTGGGCCCACCTGTTGATCACTTTAGATAAGCTATTACCAGCAGGACAGTGGGGTGGGAGGAGGTATTGTTTCATATTCTCTGTGTGTGTATAAAGTCTGCTGCAGTTTCCACGGTACACATCTGATGAAGTGAGCTGTGGCTCACGAAAGCTCATGCTCAAATAAATTGGTTAGTCTCTAAGGTGCCACAAGTACTCCTTTTCTTTTTGCGAATACAGACTAACACGGCTGTTCCTCTGAAGTACAGAACAGTAATTAGCAGTGCAAGCTCACATACATCTTCCTACCCATGTGCTTCAATGCCTAGGGGTGAAAAGGTAGGTTAGTTTCCATACCAGTTCAATCTTTGTGGAGATGCCAGTGTTAGTGATTGCAATTCAGGAAGGCATGTAAGCACTTTCCTGAGTAGGGATGAAATTAAGTATATGCTTATGCATGCATAACTTTAAGGACATGCTTAAAACCCATTGACTTCTATTGGACTTAAGCATATACTTAAATGTAAATACATGCGTATGTGTTCCTGAATAAGGGCAAGTATCATTTATAATGTGGGGTTGTTTTTGTTTTTGTCTTCTTAATGTGGACACCTTTTCTCCAGGAGTTAAAATTACTAAGATCCAGAAGCCCTTCAAAATTTGCTACAGTCTTTCACCTCAGCCAAAGCCATATAAGCTACCTTTGAAATAGTTTCTTGTATTGAAAACTTGAGAAACAAACATCTGAAAAAACTCAGGTCCATTTGAAAGCCTTTTCTAGAGTCTATCCAATTTCTGGCTTTCAAGTGCTTTAAGAAGTTCAAGCCAGGACTGCTTTAAGGGTACAAGTTGTGGAGAGCTGGACTGAAGCTGAAACCAGAAGTTAGCAAACCACTGAGATCTAGTATTTTTAGGGATTTTAAGGCTTCTAGAATTTTAATTGGTAATTTTATTATTCATTTTAAATGGACTGTAAATAAAGAAAGAAAAGTTGTGAAAAATCCCTTATATCAGTTTGTATTGCAGTATGTTAGACTGTCTACATAAGCAGTGTATGGCAAGACATAATATATACAACTTGAACATAAGGAATTAGTTAAATCTATTTGTTTAATTGCCAGAGAACTGGGGTTCAGGTCCTGCCTGAGTCTGACAGTCTTACTGGGAGAAATCCTGGCCCTGTTGAAGTCAGTGGAGGTTTTTCCATTGACTTCAGTACAGTCAGGATTTCATCCACTGTGTCTCCTGCGGCATGTATTGTAACCTCTGTGTCTCACTGTCCTCATCAGTAAAATAAGACTAATATACATTAGCTCAGGAGGCTGTTGTGAGACTAAATTAATTAATATATGTAAAGCAGTTTGATGTCTCAGATGGAAGGTTTTAAGTGGCAAGTACAAGTATCCACGTCAACACTAGGTGGCAGTGTAGCAACACATCTCACCTAATTTCTCACCTATTACCATAACACTGGCTCTTAAATTTTCTGACAGTAGGTATACAATTACTATGTTTGATCTTTTTAGCATATTACTGTTTCATTTATACAATTAACATGTCATACTGCCAGTGTGGATACATTTTAATTATTTTCATTTTACACTCCTTATGATACCATTTTAAGGGAGACGAATTATGAAGAAAGTTTTTTATCTCCCTATTGTCTACTGTAATTAACGTTTCCTTGACAGATTACTTTCCACTGCACAGTCTTTCCTTAGAAAATCCTAAGAAAGATATTCTTTTATTCTGTTATATTTGTTTCTTTTGTTTTATTTGCCAGACATCTTCATTTTTTTTTAATCCTCTTGTAACTGGGATGCATTTGGAGTTGTTAGTTCTTATGTCTACACTACGAAATTAGGTCGAATTTATAGAAGTCAGTTTTTTAGAAATCGTTTTTATATATTCGAGTGTGTGTGTCCCCACAGAAAATGCTCTAAGCGCATTAAGTGCATTAACTCGGCGGAGTTCTTCCACAGTACGGAGGCAAGTGTTGACTTCCGGAGTGTTGCACTGTGGGTAGCTATCCCACAGTTCCCGCAGTCTCCACTGCCCATTGGAATTCTGGGTTGAGATCCCAATTCCTGATAGGGCTAAAACATTGTCGCCGGTGGTTCTGGGTATGTCATAAATATAAAGGGAAGGGTAAACCCCTTTGAAATCCCTCCTAGCCAGGGGAAGGCTCCTCTCACCTGTAAAGGGTTAAGAAGCTAAAGGTAACCTCGCTGGCACCTGACCAAAATGATCAATGAGGAGACAAGATACTTTAAAAAGCTGGGAGGAGGGAGAGAAACAAAGGGTCTGTGTCTGTCTGTGTGTGGGTCTTTGCCGGGGATAGACCAGGAATGGAGTCTTAGAACTTTTAGTAAGTAATCTAGCTAGGTATGTGTTAGATTATGATTTCCTTAAATGGCTGAGAAAAGAATTGTGCTGAATAGAATAACTATTTCTGTCTTTGTATCTTTTTTGTAACTTAAGGTTTTGCCTAGAGGGGTTCTCTATGTTTTTGAATCTAATTACCCTGTAAGATATCTACCATCCTGATTTTACAGGGGGAATTTCTTTATTTCTATTTACTTCTATTTTTATTAAAAGTCTTCTTGTAAGAAACTGAATGCTTTTTCATTGTTCTCAGATCCAAGGGTTTGGGTCTGTGGTCACCTATGCAAATTGGTGAGGCTTTTTATCCAACATTTCCCAGGAAAGGGGGGGTGCAAGTGTTGGGAGGATTGTTCATTGTTCTTAAGATCCAAGGGTCTGGGTCTGTAGTCACCTAGGCATATTGGTGAGGCTTTTTACCAAACCTTGTCCAGGAAGTGGGGTGCAAGGTTTTGGGAAGTATTTTGGGGGGAAGGACGCGTCCAAACAGCTCTTCCCCAGTAACCAGTATTAGTTTGGTGGTGGTAGCGGCCAGTCCAAGGACAACGGGTGGAATATTTTATACCTTGGGGAAGTTTTGACCTAAGCTGGTAAAGATAAGCTTAGGAGGTTTTTCATGCAGGTCCCCACATCTGTACCCTAGAGTTCAGAGTGGGGGAGGAACCTTGACAGGGTACATATCATCAGGCCCCCGTTCCCTCCCTCCCTCCGTGAAAGCAGCAGCAGACAATCATTTCGCGCCTTTTTTCTTGAGTTACCTGTGCAGACGCCATACCACGGCAAGCATGGAACCCGCTCAGGTAACCGTCACCGTGTGTCTCCTGGGTGCTGGCAGACGCGGTACTGCATTGCTACACAGCAGCATCAACCCATTGCCTTGTGGCAGCAGACGGTACAGTAGGACTGGTAGCCATCATCACCATGTCCAAGGTGCTCCTGGTCGCCTCTGTGAGTTCGATCAGGAGCGCCTGGGCAAACATGGGCGCAGGGACTAAATTTGGAGTGACTTGACCAGGTCATTCTCTTTAGTCCTGCAGTCAGTCCTATTGAACCATCTTATGGTGAGCAGGCAGGTGATACGGATTGCTAGCAGTCCTACTGTACCATCTTCTGCCAGGCAGGCAAGAGATGAGGATGGCTTGCAGTCCTTCTGTACCGTCTGCTGCCAGCCAAAGATGTAAAAGATAGATGAAGTGGATCAAAACAAGAAATAGACCAGATTTGTTTTGTACTCATTTGCTTCCCTCCCTCCCCTGTCTAGGGGACTCATTCCTCTAGGTCACACTGCAGTCACTCACAGAGAAGGTTCAGCGAGGTAAATCGAGCCATGTATCAATCAGAGGCCAGATCAACCTGCTTGTTCCAATAAGAACAATTACTTAGGTGCACCATTTCTTATTGGAACCCTCCGTGAAGTCCTGCCTGAAATACTCCTTGATGTAAAGCCACCCCTTTGTTGATTTTAATTCCCTGTAAGCCAACCCTGTAAGCCATGTCGTCAGTCGCCCCTCCCTCCGTCAGAGCAACGGCAGACAATCGTTCCGCGCCTTTTTTCTGTGTGGACGCCATACCAAGGCAAGCATGGAGGCCGCTCAGCTCACTTTGGCAATTAGGAGCACATTAACCACCACACGCATTATCCAGCAGTATATGCAGCACCAGAACCTGGCAGAGTGATACCGGGCGAGGAGGCGACGTGAGTGCGGTCACGTGAGTGATCAGGACATGGACACAGATTTCTCTGAAGGCATGGGCCCTGCCAATGCATGCATCATGGTGCTAATGGGGGAGGTTCATGCTGTGGAACGCCGATTCTGGGCTCAGGAAACAAGCACAGACTGGTAGGACTGCACAGTGTTGCAGGTCTGGAACGATTCCCAGTGGCTGCGAAACTTTTGCATGCGTAAGGGCACTTTCATGGAACTTTGTGACTTGCTTTCCCCTGCCCTGAAGCACATGAATACCAAGATGAGAGCAGCCCTCACAGTTGAGAAGTGAGTGGCGATAGCCCTGTGGAAGCTTGCAACGCCAGACAGCTACCGGTCAGCTGGGAATCCATTTGGAGTGGGCAAATCTACTGTGGGGGCTGCTGTGATGCAAGTAGCCCACGCAATCAAAGATCTGCTGATATCAAGGGTAGTGACCCTGGGAAATGTGCAGGTCATAGTGGATGGCTTTGCTGCAATGGGATTCCCTAACTGTGGTGGGGCCATAGACGGAACCCATATCCCTATCTTGGCACCGGAGCACCAAGCCGGCGAGTACATAAACCGCAAGGAGGACTTTTCAATAGTGCTGCAAGCTCTGGTGGATCACAAGGGACATTTCACCAACATCAACGTGGGATGGCTGGGAAAGGTACATGACGCTCGCATCTTCAGGAACTCTGGTCTGTTTCAGAAGCTGCAGGAAGGGACTTACTTCCCAGACCAGAAAATAACTGTTGGGGATCTTGAAATGCCTATAGTTATCCTTGGGGACCCAGCCTACCCCTTCATGCCATGGCTCATGAAGCCGTACACAGGCAGCCTGGACAGTAGTCAGGAGCTGTTCAACTACAGGCTGAGCAAGTGCAGAATGGTGGTAGAATGTGCATTTGGACGTTTAAAGGTGCGCTGGCGCAGTTTACTGACTCGCTTAGACCTCAGCGAAACCAATATTCCCACTGTTATTACTGCTTGCTGTGTGCTCCACAATATCTGTGAGAGTAAGGGGGAGACGTTTATGGAGGGGTGGGAGGTTGAGGCAAATCGCCTGGCTGCTGGTTACGCGCAGCCAGACACCAGGGCGGTTAGAAGAGCACAGGAGGGCGCGGTACGCATCAGAGAAGCTTTGAAAACCAGTTTCATGACTGGCCAGGCTACGGTGTGAAAGTTCTGTTTGTTTCTCCTTGATGAAACCCGCCGCCCCTTGGTTCACTCTACTTCCCTGTAAGCTAACCATCCTCCCCTCCTCCCTTCAATCACCGCTTGCAGAGGCAATAAAGTCATTGTTGCTTCACATTCATGCATTCTTTATTCATTCATCACACAAATAGGGGGATGACTACCAAGGTAGCCCAGGAGGGGTGATGGAGGAGGGAAGGAAAATGCCACACAGCACTTCAAAAGTTTACAACTTTAAAATTTATTGAATGCCAGCCTTCTGTTTTTTGGGCAATCCTCTGTGGTGGAGTGGCTGGTTGGCCGGAGGCCCCCCCACCACGTTCTTGGGCGTCTGGGTGTGGAGGCTATGGAACTTGGGGAGGAGGGCGGTTGGTTACAGAGGCTGTAGTGGCAGTCTGTGCTCCAGCTGCCTTTGCTGCAGCTCAACCATACACTGGAGCATACTGGTTTGATCCTCCAGCAGCCTCAGCATTGAATCCTGCCTCCTCTCATCACGCTGCCGCCACATTTGAGCTTCAGCCCTGTCTTCAGCCCGCCACTTACTCTCTTCAGCCCGCCACTTACTCTCTTCAGCCCGCCACCTCTCCTCCCGGTCATTTTGCGCTTTGCACTGACATTATTTGCCTCCACACATTCGTCTGTGCTCTGTCAGTATGGGAGGACAGCATGAGCTCAGAGAATATTTCATCACGAGTGTGTTTTTTTTTCTTTCTAATCTTCACTAGCCTCTGGGAAGGAGAAGATCCTGTGATCATTGAAACATATGCAGCTGGTGGAGAAAAAAAAGGGACAGCGGTATTTAAAAAGACACATTTTATAAAACAGTGGCTACACTCTTTCAGCAAGTAAACCTTGCTGTTAACATTACATACATAGCACATGTGCTTTCGTTACAAGATCGCATTTTGCCTCCCTGCACCGCGTGGCTACCCCCTCAACACTCCCCCTCCCCGTGGCTAACAGCGGGGAACATTTCTGTTCAGCCACAGGCAAACAGCCCAGCAGGAACGGGCACCTCTGAGTGTCCCCTGAAGAAAAGCACCCTATTTCAACCTGGTGACCATGAATGATATCTCACTCTCCTGAGGATAACACAGAGAGATAAAGAACGGATGTTGTTTGAACGCCAGCAAACATACACTACAATGCTTTGTTGTACAATGATTCCCAAGTATGTGTTACTGGCCTGGAGTGGTAAAGTGTCCTACCATGGAGGACGCAATAAGGCTGCCCTCCCCAGAAACCTTTTGCAAAGGCTTTGGGAGTACATCCAGGAGAGCCGCGAATGCCAGGGCAAATTAATCCTTTCACATGCTTGCTTTTAAACCATGTATAGTATTTTAAAAGGTACACTCACCGGAGGTCCCTTCTCCGCCTGCCGGGTCCAGGAGGCAGCCTTGGGTGGGTTTGGGGGGTACTGGCTCCAGGTCCAGGGTGAGAAACAGTTCCTGGCTGTCGGGAAAACTGGTTTCTCCGCTTGCTTGCTGTGAGCTATCTACAACCTCATCATCATCATCTTCGTCCTCAAAACCTGCTTCCGTGTTGCCTCCATCTCCATTGAAGGAGTCAAACAACACGGCTGGGGTAGTGGTGACTGAACCCCCTAAAATGGCATGCAGCTCATCATAGAAGCGGCATGTTTGGGGCTCTGACCCGGAGCGGCCGTTCGCCTCTCTGGTTTTCTGGTAGGCTTGCCTCAGCTCCTTAAGTTTCACGCGGCACTGCTTCGGGTCCCTGTTATGGCCTCTGTCCTTCATGCCCTGGGAGATTTTGACAAAGGCTTTGGCGTTTCGAAAACTGGAACGGAGTTCTTATAGCATGGATTCCTCTCCCCATATAGCAGTCAGATCCCCTACCTCCCGTTCAGTCCATGCTGGAGCTCTTTTGCGATTCTGGGACTCCATCATGGTCACCTCTGCTGATGAGCTCTGCATGGTCACCTCTGCTGATGAGCTCTGCATGGTCACCTGCTGCTTGCCACACTGGCCAAACAGGAAATGAGATTCAAAAGTTCACGGTTCTTTTCCTGTCTACCTGGCCAGTGCATCTGAGTTGAGAGTGCTGTCCAGAGCGGTCACAATGGAGCACTCTGGGATAGCTCCCGGAGGCCAATACCGTCGAATTGTGTCCACAGTACCCCAAATTCGACCCGGCAAGGCCGATTTAAGCGCTAATCCACTTGTCAGGGGTGGAGTAAGGAAATCGATTTTAAGAGCCCTTTAAGTCGAAAAAAAGGGCTTCATCGTGTGGACGGGTGCAGGTTTACATCGATTTAACGCTGCTAAATTCGACCTAAAGTCCTAGTTTAGACCAGGGCTTAGGGAGTTTTTTCTTTTCTTTTTTTTAAACAGGTATTCTTTACTATAGTCCCCCAAACCTTCAATCCTGTCTGTTAATCACATGTTGGCTATTGCACTGGAATATTTTATTCTTTTGTATTTCAGTAAGATGTGTTTTAAGTTGCCACCTGCATCAGAATGACTATATGCCCAAATAGGGGTCCCAGTATTTAACTTTGAAAGCCCTTTCGCATTTCTGTTATAATGCAGTCCTGTCTTTGTTGGATTCTTACTAATTGTTGGTCAAGTCTGATTAGAGCTTCACAAAAAGAGTGAATGATGACACCTAACCCTGTGAATATACTTGATTTCATTATGATCTCTAATCTCAGGCCACATTTGTTGGAAGGTATACTTATTGTCTATGATTTATGGTTTCACACTGAAACCATTAAAAATGCTATGATTTGATACTGACAAGGGAGTAATGAACTTTTGGACCTAGCCTGTTAACAGTTGTTCCACCTGGGAAAATCTGAGTCCCACTGATTTTCTTGCAGGTGACTCAAGAACTCCATCTGGGTACAACAAGGTGAGAATAGTCAGTACCAGCACTCCCAGCTATCTTCGAGACATCACTGACTTCCTGAGGAAACTACAATACTTTGGTGATCTTCCAGAAAACACCATCCTAGCCACTATGGATGTAGAAGCTCTCTACACCAACATTACTCACAAAGATGGACTACAAGCCATCAGGGACAGTATCCCCAATAATGTCATGGCAAACCTGGTGGCTGAACTTTGTGACTTTGTCCTCACCCACAACTATTTCACATTTGGGGACAATTTATACCTTCAAGTCAGTGGGACTGCTATGGGTACCCACATGGCCCCACAGTATGCCAACATTTTTATAGCTGACTTAGAACAACCCTCTCCTTAGCTCTCGTCCCCTAACACCCCAACTCTGCTTGCGCTTCATTGATGACATCTTCATCACCTGGACCCATGGGAAGGAGGCCCTTGAGGAATTCCACAAGGATTTCAACAATTTCCACCCTACCATCAACCTCAGCTTGGACCAGTCCACACAAGAGATCCATTTCCTAGACACTACAGTGCAAATAAGCGATGGTCACATAAACACCACCCTACACCGGAAACCTACTGACCGCTATACTTACCTAAATGCCTCCAGCTTTTATCCAGACCACATCGCACAATCCATTGTCTACAGCCAAGCTCTAAGATACAACCACATTTGCTCAAATCCCTCAGACAGAGACAAACACCTACAGGATCTCTATCAAGCATTAAAACTACAGTACCCACCTGGTGAAGTGAAGAAACAGATTGACAGAGCCAGAAGGGTACCCAGAAGTCACCTACTACAGGACAGGCCCAACAAAGAAAGTAACATAACGTCACTAGCTGTCACCTACAGCCCCCAACTAAAACCTCTGCATCATATCGTCAAGGATCTACAATCTATCCTGAAGGACGATCCCTCACTCTCACAAGACCTTGGGAGACAGACCAGTCCTTGCTTACAGACAGCCCCCTCCCAACCTGAAGCAAATACTCACCAGCAACTACACACCACACAACAAAAACACTAACCCAGGAACCAAACCCTCCAACAAACCCCGATGCCAACTCTGTCCACATATCTATTCAAGGGATACCATCATAGGACCTAACCGCATCAGCCACACCATTAGGGGCTCATTCACCTACACATCTATATATGCCATCATGTGCCAGCAATGCCCCTCTGCCATGTACATTGGCCAAACCAGACAGTCTCTACGCAAAAGAATAAATGGACACAAGTCTGATGTCAAGAATTATAACATTCAAAAGCCAGTAGGAGAACACTTCAATCTCCCTGGACACTCAATAACAGACTTAAAAGTGACCATTCTTCAACAAAAAAACTTCAAAAACAGACTCCAACGAGAAACTGCAGAACTGGAATTAACACCCCCCCTCCCCCGCTTGGTAAGGCAACTACCATCTTTTCATATGCTATGTATTTATACCTCTCTACTGTATTTTCCACTCCATGCATCTGATGAAGTGGGTTTTAGCCCACGAAAGCTTATGTCTAAATAAATTTGTCAGTCTCTAAGCTGCCAAAAGGACTCCTCGTTGTTTTTGCTGATACAAACTAACACGGTTACCACTCTGAAACCTTTATAGACAGTAATCTGGGTTTGAACAGGTCTGAGGTCGGAAGCACCAAGTTTGGGGAGAAGGCTTGGGCTCGAGATTATGCTGTGTTTTTATATTAACTTGTTAGTACAGCCAAACCCCCAAAAAGTCAGGGTAAGTTTTGGCTGGGCTTCATGGTATTTTGGAGCAGGCTGGGAAACCAGGTGAAACTCAGCAACTTGAACCAAGTTTCACTTTGAGATGTTGAGTTCATTTAAATCTGAAACCCAGAGTGAAACTTGAACTCCAAACTTCATGTGGCCAGGCTGAACTGTGACTCCAGTGGTGCAACTTACCTCTACAGGATGTGGGGTGAGTTAAACCTGTGCAGCAGAGAGCTTTTACTGGCATTGTCTACATCAGCGGGGTTTGGGGTGGCACCATACTCTGGTGTCTGGCCATGAAATTTGAAAACCACAGTTTAGCCAAGGCTTCATTTCACAAGTGATTTACTTAAAACAACTGATCCTGCTAAAGAAACATAAGAGAATTGTGAGGATGTGTATTCTGTGATTTCAGGCAGTGTAGTTTGGCACCAGTTCAAATTAAATCAAAATCTCGAAGTAAAACTTGGTGAAGATTGCATCCAATTTACCAGAGGACTTTTTTTTAAAAAAGAACCAGTTAGATGAAACAAAGACTCAGTGAGTATAGAACTGAATAAAATGCATCTTTTTTAAGGGAAAGCATTTTTGATAATGCTTATTGCCTTAGCCCCCACCCCACAACCAGTGCACATCCCCACTGTAGAGAAGATACACTCTCTTTCTCTCCTCCTCCTCCTCCTCCTCTTTCTTTATTATCTTGAGCAAAAAACTCACATGGTTGGAAACATACTTATCTAACTGCTCACTTTTCATTCTTTTTCAGAAGCTTTACAACTTCCCATCCCCTTCTCCTCTATGTACAGCTTCAAGTCTCTACCCTTGGCAGGCTTCTCCGTATATCTGGCCCTCTGTAACATCTTTATCACTAGTATCTATGGTGTACCTCATCTGTGTGCAGATGTTGCTCAATTCCATAACTCTTTCAGCATTTTCTATCACCCACTCATGTCTTGCTTGATTGTCATCTCCTGAATGCAACCATAATTTCCTATTATTTAATCCTTCATAGAATTAAATCCTTCATGGCAAAAAAGAAAAATCTTCTCTTTTCCAGTCTCTGATTTCAATGTTCCCTATGCTAAGTCAGACTGCTTCTAAAACCAGGAATCTAGGAGGCATCCTTGATCTTCCCACCTCTCTTTATCTTCTACATTCCATTTGTCTGTAAAACTCTCTCTAACCGTTTTTGGATGACTGTCTAAATTTGTCCTTGCCCCTTCTGAAATTCTTAGCCTTGCCATTACCACTTTCCTTCTTGACTAACACAGCTTCTTTTTTTTCCTAAATCTCCACTTTGTAACACCAGAGATTCTTATAGGAGCAAGAGAATAGTGACTGAAGTGAGAATAGCATTGAAGACTTCTCACTGCAGGAAGCAGAATCTTATTACCACTGTCCTCTGTCACTGTTTCCATGTCAATACAAAGCAGGGGGGAAACAAAAGAAAACAAACAAACAAAACCAGTGTGGGACAAAGACACAGCAAGTAAACCACAAAGACAAAAGTATAGGATTTAAAAACATTGTGACCAAAACCCTATATGTTGTGACAGACCCAGACCTGTGCAATACAGGAGTCTGGTCGAAGGCAAATATATTGGCCACTAGATGAACAGTTTTCTGTTCCCTGAGTGACCAGAGCAGGGGCTGCCCTAGAGCAATCAGGAGCCTGCCAGAACCAATTAAGACAGGCAAGCTAATCAAGACACCTGGAGCCAATTAAGAACTTTCTAGATTCAATTATGGCAGGCAGGGTAATCTGGACACCTGGTTTAAAAAGGACCTCCCATCAGTAAGTAGGGGGGCATGCCAGGAGCAGGGAGTAAGAAAGTGTGCTGCTGGAGGAGTGAAGCGTTCAAGCGTGATCAGGCTTAAGGAGGAAGACCCTGCAGTGAGGATAAAGAAGGTGCTGGGGGGAAGGCAATGGGGAAGTAGCCCAGGGAGTTGTAGGTGTCATGCAGCTGATACAGGGAACATTGTGGACAGCTGCTATCCACAGGGCCCTGGGCTGGAACCTAGTGTAGAGGGTGGGCCTGGGTTCCCCTGCAACTCCTGATTGGACACAGGAGGAGTTGAGCTGGTCTGTGAGAAACACCACAAGGGAAGGTCTAAATTGGAAAGGGATCTGTCCTGTCCCCAACCCACTAGGTGGGATACAGAGACTGCAGGGATTGTTCTCCGTTTCCCCCATGCTGGCCAGTGATGAGGTTAGCTGAGTGAACGGCAGGTTTGAGCCACTAGCAAGAGTGGCCAAACTGAGGGATGTCGTGAATCTCTGAGGCAAGCAAATCTGCTAATAAGCGCAGGACCCACCAAGGCGGAGGAGGAACTTTGTCACAATATGCAAAAACAATGCAAGTGGAAAACTTGGTTTGCAAAAGCATCACCAACCATAGTATTGGAAAAGAGAAAATAGCAACATGCATTGACTTATAGATTAACTCAGTAATTATATTTTCTTTTACTAGTTTATCTACTAGATGTTTCTATTGGCAATGTTTCTGCAAGTATGTATGATTTTATATGCTTTGTGTCTTTGCTATGTTTTGGTTCCTACACTCTTTTTTTGGCAAATGTTTTTTTCCCCTTGCTTTGTACTTAGCTCGTGTGAACTAACTGGCAAGGGGGTGACAGGAATTTCCTGATTCTATGTACATTCTGGCTCAAAGAATGTCATGTGCGGTCTTAAATGAAAGCTGGGGTCACAATGGTCATGAATATTGTTGTGAAATGTATGTGCAGATACTATGTAAGGAGTTTCATATATACACTGAAAATACGTTCTCAGAGTCTGTATCAAGGTATGAGTCACCAGCAGAGGTGACAAAACAGGTATTCTGTGAGACAAATGCTTATTCAACTATCTCTTGGTAAGGATGTAAATTAAGCATTATAAGCTTACACAATGGATGCTCTTTTGCATACAAAGTTAACAAAGAAGTGAAGTCAGCGGGAAAGCAGCACACAGGAAAAACAGCCACAGATGGTTATCCTGTCTCTGAGTAAAGACAGTTAACTTTGGGGGTATAAGTAGAAGGCAAAGAAGACACCTCCTCATCCTGCACCTAGAAAATAAGGAGGTAGTGTGTTTACATCCATGAAAACGGCATCTCAGCCAACCTTGGTTGAAAAGCTGCAAAAGGTTTTGGGTGAGCAACTTTTTTAGACTGGAGGGTAACGTATAGTTTAGTCTATAGAAAGCATGTTATGATTTAGTTTTATAAAGCATGTTATGATTTAGTTTTATATCTAACATTTGTTCCAATATCCTTCCTCACTATCATTTGAACCTTAAATCTTTGATAATAAACCTATTTTTGTTTTCATTGTAAATATAGTGAAGGGCTGTGATATTAAGGAAAGTGCTTAACAGGAGTACCTGTGTTAGAGACTAACAAATTTATTAGAGCATAAGCTTTCATGGGCTAAAGCCCTCTTCATCGGATGCATATAGAATGGAATATATAGTAAGAATATTTTCATATACATACAAAGAAGATGGAAGTTGCCATACAAATTGTAAGAGGCTAATTAATTAAGATGACCTACTATCAGCAGGATACAATCAATTGATAATCAACATGGCCCATTTAGACAGTTGACAAGAAGATGTGAGGATACTTAACATTGGGAGTGGCTGGGTCATTACACATATTGAATCTATTTCCCCGTCTCTATTCTAACCCAAGTTAATGGTATCTAGTTTGCATATTAATTCAAGCTCAGCAGTTTCTCATTGGAGTCTGTTTTTGAAGCTTTTCTGTTGCAAAATTGCCACCCTTAAGTCTTTTACTGAGTGGCCAGAGAGGTTGAAGTGTTCTCCTACCGGTTTCGAATGTTATGTTTCCTGATGTCAGATTTGTGTCCAACTTTTCTTTTGCATAGAGACTGTCTGGTTTGGCCAATGTACATGGCAGAAGGGCATTGGTGGCACATGATGGCATATATCACATTGGTAGCTGTACAGATGAACGAGCCTCTGATAGCGTGGCTAATGTGATTAGGTCCTATGATGTGTCACCTGAATAAATATGTGGACAGAGTTGGCATCAGGCTTTCTGGCAAGGATAGGTTTCTGGGTTAGTGTTTTTGTTGTGTGGTGTGTGGTTGCTGGTGAGTATTTGCTGTCTTTAAGTGAGGACTGGTCTGTCTCCCAAGATCTGTGACAGTGAGGGATCATTTTTCAGGATAGGTTGTAAATCTTTGATGATGCACTGGAAAGGTTTTAGTTGGGGGCTGAAGGTGACAGCTAGTGGCGTTCTGTTATTTTCTTTGTTGGGCCTGTCCTGTAGTAGGTGACTTTTGGGTACTCTTCTGGCTCTGTCAATCTGTTTTTTCACTTCATCAGGCAGGTATTGTATTTTTAAGCATGCTTGATAGAGATCTTGTAGGTGTTTGCCCTGTCTGAGGGGCTGGAGCAAATGCAGTTGTATCTTAGAGCTTGGCTGTAGACAATGGATTGTGTGGTGTGTCCTGGATGGAAACTGCAGGCATGTAGGTAAGTATAGTGGTCAGTAGGTTTCTGGTATAGGGTGGCGTTTATATGACCATCGCTTATTAGCACAGTAGTGTCCAGGAAATGGACCGCTTGTGTGGATTGGTCTAGGCTGAGGTTGAGGGTGGGATGGAAATTGTTGAAATCATGGTGGAATTCCTCAAGGGCTTCTTTTCCATGGGTCCAGATGATGAAGATGTCATCAATGCAGCACAAGTAGAGCTGGGGTGTCAGGGAACGAGAGCTAAGGAAGTGTTGTTCTAAGTCAGCCATAAACATGTTGGCATACTGTGGAGCCATGTGGGTACCCATAGCAGTGCTGCTGACGTGAAGGTATATATTGTCCCTAAATGTGAAATAGTTGTGGGTGAGGACAAAGTCACAAAGTTCAGCCACCAGGTTTGCCGTGACATTATCGGGGATACTGTTCCTGATAGCTTGTAGTCCATCTTTGTGTGGAGTGTTGGTGTAGAGGGCTTCTACATCCATAGTGGCCTGGAAGATCACCGATGGATTGTAGTTTCCTCAGGAAGTCAGTGGTGTCTCGAAGATAGCTGGGAGTGCTGGTAGTGTAGGGCCTGAGGAGAGAGTCCACACAGCCAGACGATCCTGCTGTTAGGGTGCCAATGCCGGAGATGATAGGGCATCCAGGATTTCCAGATTTATGGATCTTGGGTAGCAAATAGAATACCCCTGGTTGGGGTTCTAGGCATATGTCTGCACAGATCTGTTCCTGTGCTTTTTCAGGGAGTTTCTTGAGCAGATGGTGTAGTTTCTTTTGGTAATCCTCAGTGGGATCAGAGGATAATGACCTGTAGAATGTGGAGTTAGAGAGCTGCCTAGCAGCTTCTTGTTCATATTCCAACTTATTCATGATGACGACAGCACCTCCTTTGTCAGCCTTTTTGATATTATGATGTCAGAGTTGTTCCTGAGGCTGTTGATGGCATTGTGTTCAGCACAGCTGAGGTTATGGGGCAAGTGATGCTGCTTTTCCACGATTTCAGCCCGTGCACGTCAACGGAAGCAATCTATGTAGAAGTCCAGTCTGTTGTTTCGACCTTCAGGAGGAGTCCACACAGAATCCTTCTTCTGTAGTGTTGTTAGGAAGGATTCTGTGGGTTAGTATGTTGTTCAGAAGTGTGTTGGAAATATTCTTTGAGTTGGAGATGTTGAAAATAGGATTCTAGGTCACCACAGAACTGTATCATGTTCGTGGGCCTGGAGGGACAAAAGGAGAGACCCGAGATAGGACAGACTCTTCTGCCGGGCTAAGAGTATAGCTGGAAAGATTAACAATATTGTTGGGTGGGTTAAGGGAACCACTGTTTTGGCTCCTTGTGGCATGTAGTAGTTTAGATAGCTTAGTGTCCTTTTTCCTTTGTAGAAAAGCAAAGTGTGTGTTGTAAATGGCTTGTCTAGTTTTTGTAAAATCTATCCATGAGGAAGTTTGTGTGGAAGGTTGGTTTTTTATGAGAGTATACAGTTTTGAGAGCTCATTTTTAATCTTTCCCTGTTTGCTGTATAGGATGTTGATCAGGTGGTTTCGCAGTTTCTTTGAGAGTGTATGGCACAATTTCTCAGCATAGTCTGTGTGATATGTAGATTGTAATGGAAGTGTAATTGAAGAAGTGTTTTCTGAAAAAGTTTAAAGGGGGAGAAGGTGACAGACGGGATCAGGAAGGCAGTCCCAGGCATAGAGGTTGTATCAGAGAAAGCTTGAGGGCAAAAAGGACCCTACATACAAAGCCATTATCTTCAGTGGGGTTTTGATGAGGCCCCAAAAGGGAATCAGACAAGCAACTTGGGCTGAGTGAAGAAGCATGGGGTTTTGGGGATAGATAAGGAGTGGGAAGGAACCAAACTGTGGAAAGCAGAACAAGTGATCAATCCCTTATGATTAGCAAATGTAACCTAGGGCTGAATCCTGCTCCATAGACTACAACAGAAGCTGGATCAGACCCTAGATCTCCTTGCTTAAGAGACACTACTTGTTGTTTATGAATACTGTTGCATTAAAAAACATCCCTGTGAAATGAAATTTAAGCTATTTTCTTGTCGAAGTTGTTAAACTAGAAATTCCTAAAAGGTAATAAGGATTAAAAAGAAAATACTGTAATTTCAGTTATGTTGCCAGAGAGAACTGAGCTGGAGGTGTGGAGAAGACTTTTTCTAGAATCCCTGAGTTCATGGTCCTATGTGCATTACGCTGTGGCAAGCATAGGCTGCATCTAGATTGCACATAGATTTCATTAGCTGGGTTAGCAGGTTTGCCTTATCTGGCAGCATGAGTTAGAGATGCATTGTCAATGGAGACAGATTCTCTCAGTCATTCTTTTTGTCATTTAGGGCTGTGTGAAAGCACAAGGGTTTCAACTACAGATTTAAAAAAGCTTCATGCAATGGAATTAAAGAGGTAAACCAGACTAATCTGTATATTTTTAGAGAGGAATGTATGCAGGCTCTTTCGTACTCTCCAAGTTCCTATGGATTAGGCCTTTAGAAAGGTGTCTGCTAGACCAGGAGGGCATGCCAACAGCAAGGTTACAGTGAAAGGAAAGTGCAGATAAATTCTTCAGGCTAGTGAATGGCTGGTAAAGTTGACAGGCATATCAGCTTTGATGTATATGAAGCTTATTGTTACGGATTCACAGAGGACCAAGTCAAAATTAAAACTGAAAGTTTTAGTTAGCTCAAGTGTAGGTTCTAAGGCTTTGATGAAGAAATAACTTTAATCTGAATAACTCACTAATGTTTTCATCCATTGCAGTGATCTGTGATTTGTATCATAACATAAAGGAGTGGTGTACCCTAAACTAGACATAAGGCTGAAATTTCAACCAGGGGTTTGGATAATATCAAGTCATAATGAAGTCCCGGCCACTAATACTACAGAATAGAATTATAACCTAGTTACCATACATTTTGAAGCTTTATTACTCTTACATGGTTAAAAAATCCCAATTCACATATCACTATATCTTATATTTTTTAACTAACCCACGTCTGTATCTTATGTTCCTCCAGATAGAATTAACGAGAGTAGTGGCGGATTTAGAGTTAGTGGGGCCCTGTGCTCAGCTTCATTTTGGGCAACCCCCCCTCCCACAGGGGGAGCATTCTCTCTTATCTTCCCCCTCCCCCTGTTTTTCATTTTTTTTCTGTGTTCTCCTCCTGGGGCTCAGGGCTGGGGGTTTAGGGACTGGGAGGGAGTTAGCATGCAGGAGTGGGCTGGGGGTCAGGGCTGGCCTTACCATGAGGCAAACTCAGGTGCCAGACTGTGCAGGGGGCACCCCTAGGACCCAGAGTGTAGAAAATTGTGTCTGCTGCTGGTGCATATGTATTCTCTCTGCTCTAGATGCACAGAGATGGTGGAGTGCTATGCTGGAGGAAGGAGGGCACGAGACATAAGAGGCAGGCAGGAGAAAAGGTGAGAGGCAATAACAGAAAGCAGCAAGAGCTGCAGGGAGAGAGAGGAGAAGGAGCCTCCTATGTACCTGTCTAGCACCCCCAGGAGCCTGGACTGATTAACACCAGCTTCTCAAAAAGCTTCCTGTTTCCTGCTGCTTCCCTGAACCCACTGGAGGAGAACAGGCAGTGAACTGAAGTAGTAGGAGCCAGTTAGGCCCTTAAGATGCTGATATCTTCCCTCACTCAGGCCCTGCTACCAGCCTGCTTATTTGTCCCCTTCAGTTGAATGTTGAGAGCCACTATAGCTGCTACAAAACAGCAGTCATAAGTGTGTAAGCAGAGTCAGGATGAGCTCCACCCTGACATCTGGTGGTGAGGTGTGGCAAGTTGTGGAAAAGAACTTCAGGGGCTGATCTCATTTGCATAGGCACACCCACCACGCCTAGAATGAGGCCATAACTGCCCAAATGGTCACTTTGGCTGTTGTGGGATCCCCAGTGTCTCTATTATTGGGGCGGGAAGAATAAATTGTTATTACCCTGATTATGGGAACTGTGCTTGGAACTGTACTTGGCCTTTTGTTATGATGGAGGGACTCACCATCAACTAAGTAGCACTTGCTAGGCAAGGGACATGGGTTCCAAAACTCTGTGAATTGAGAAAGGCTTGAGATAGGTATTAGTACCTGGTGGTGTGGGCCCTGAAACACCAATTGCACCTCTGTCTCTCTCCACTGTGGAATGTCAGAGCTAATTTTGGGTCTATTAAGAGTCTTGCTACAGGTGCTGTGCTGAATTCACTTTGGCCTTATGGTGCACCACCACTAAGGCTCCCACTACTATGAGCTGCAATCACTGAGAGCTGAAATCACTGAGCGCTGTGTCAAGTAGTGCGGAGCCAGAAGATCTAGAGTGCAATGGTGCTGTTCGTGGATAGGCTGGCGGAGTGTTTGTGAGATGGTGAGGTGAGTTGTGCAGAGCGGAGCCATTCGTGAGACAGAGGAGTGTTCGTGAGATGGTGAGGTGAGCTGAGCTGAGCAGAGCTGTTCGTGAGATGGCGAGCTGTGCAGAGCGGAGCTGGTCGTGAGACAGCGGAGCAGAACAGAGCCCTGTGGGGCAGTCAGCTTCAGGACACGTAAGATGCCCCTTACCTCTTTCCCCCACACACAGGCACATTTTAGCCAGACTGGGGAGTAACACTCTGCAGATGAACTTTTGAACTCTGGGGCTGGACTTTTTGGACTTTGGGTGATTTGTGGATTGCTGGACTCAAGAGACGTTTGGGTTCTGAGACTCAAGAACCTGAGGGAAAGGATGTGGCCCAATTTGCTGGGGTGGGTCTTTGCTTATGGTTTGGTTAATGAACACTAGTTGTGGTGTTTCCCCAATTTAATGCTGATGTCGTTTACCTCATGTTATTAAAGATTCTCTGCTACACCAAGACTCTGTGCTTGCGAGAGGGGAAGTATTGCCTCTTTGAGGTGCCCAGGGGTGTGTAAGATTTTCCCAGGTCACTGGGTGGGGGCTCGAGCCAGTTTTGCATTTGCTTTGATGAGAGGGAACCCCTGTGTACTGAACCCGGCCCTTGCTGCTATCAACTTGGCCTGGCAGAAGGGTTACAAGTGAAAGAAGAAAATGCCCCTCTGGGGCAGCATTCAGAAAAAAGAAAGAAAGCAAAGGAATCTTTTCTATCTAAGCAGGAAGGAGCTCTCCTGAGATACATAGACACAAATGTTCACAGCGAGCCTTCTGGCTCCAGTGAGGACATGAGTGGTGAGGAGATGCCTGATCTTCCAGTTAGTCAGAGTGCAGGTGACCTGGCAGCTACTGCAGCATCTATATCTCCGTTTCAAATGGATGTAACCCTGCACATTCCTGAAGAAAAGTGTAGAGCAGTGAAGAGTGTGGTGGAGATGCAAGAAACAGCTGCTGCTGAGTTTAGTTCAGGGGTCTCAAACACACGGCCCATGGAGTTATTTTCTGCAGCCCGCCAGCTTCCCGCGGGCCCCCCCCCCCAACATTTACCTAGAGCGGCTCCGGCCTGGCACACACTGGGGGCAGGGCAGGCTCCCGCCCTGCCCCTGAGCCGATCCCGGGAAGCGGCTGGGACCTGGGGGGGGGAGAGGGGAATAGGGATCTGTTTGTTGCCCTGGCTGCTCCTCTTGGTACCTCCTCCGAAGCTCCCATTGGCCGTGGTTCCCCATTCCTGGCCAATGGGAGCTTTGAGGGAGGTACCTGGAGGTGCAGCCAGGGCAACACACAGACCCCTGTGCCCCCACCCCCGTGCCCCCACCCCCCATCCCAGGTCCTGGCCTTACCCTCGGTGCGTGCTGGGCCAGACCTGCCTCCTGAGACGTGCTCTGAGACCCCTCCTGCACCCCACCCCCCTGCCCTGAGCCCCCTGACGCACTCTGCACCCCTCCTGCACTCCAGCCTCCTGCTCTGTGCCCCCTGCTGCACCCCGCACCCCTCCTGCACCCCCTGGGGGCAGGGAGGGTTGGAGTTGGGGTGGGGATTTCAGGGAAGGGGTTGGAATGGGGGAAGGGAAGGAGTGGGAAGAGGCGGGGCAGGGGTAGGGCTAGGGCAGCAGGTGGAGGGGTGGTCAGTGGTGTGGCCCTCAGGCCAATGTACTCATCCTCATGTGGCCCTCATGGTCATTTGAGTTTGAGACCCCTGGTTTAGTTCCTTAAGTCTAGATGATCCAGGACTGTGGATCCACTTGAGCAATAGCCTGAGGGACTTCCTTGTACTGCATGGGCCACAGCAAGCGAAAAACTTCATGTTCCCTAAAGACAGTGAAAATAGAAGTTTCCATCCAACACATTACTGGCGTGAAATCCCAAATGGTGACAAAGTGGAGAGGCCATGGCTTATGTACTCAAAAGCCCAGAATGCTGCATACTGTTTCTGTTGTAAACTCTTCCAGTCTAATGTTCCAGCCACAGTGGGTTCTACAGGAACAAAGGCCTGGAAAAATCTGGCTAGAAATCTGGCATGTCATGAGAAGGCAGCAAATCACCAGAGAGCATTCCTTAGGTGGAGAGAGCTTGAGATGAGACTAAGGTTAAAGGCCACCATAGATGATCAGCATGAAGGGAAGATTGCATCAGAGTTTCTTTACTGGCAAAATGTTCTGAAAAGGCTCATTGCCATTGTGAGAATGCTTGCTACCCAAAACCTAGCACTGCGTGGCACTTCAGATCAGCTGTATGTGCCAAACAGTGGAAACTTCCTTACAATTGTGGAGCTGCTGGCTGAGTTTGATTCTGCACTCCAGGAGCATTTAAGAAGAGTCACCGTCCAAGAAACGTAGACACACCACTACCTTGGAAAAACAATTCAAAATGAGATCAGGTACTGGCAACAAAAGTCAAACAGAAGATTGTGGCAAATCTGAAGTCAGCAAGATATTACTCTGTTATTCTGGACTGCACACCTGACATCAGCCATACAGAACAAATGACTTTAATGGTGCGTTTTGTAACAACAACAGAACCTAGTGAAAATGTCCCTGCAATGGTGACTGTCAGAGAGCATTTTCTAGAATTTATTGACATTGATGATACTACAGGAGCTGGTTTGACAAATGTGCTTCTTTTTTTGGATCTGAGTCTTGGGATGGCCTTCTAGGCCTGCTGGCCCCAAGTGAAGCCCACTACATCACCACTTTATTGGTATGAAATATCCAGCACTATATGTATACTGTTTCCAAAAAACAGATTACATGCAAAATGTTAAGGTTACAAAGTAAAACACTCAAAGTCATGAGACAGCAAAGCTAAGGTTGTGTGTGCAGCCTTAACTCTGTCCTCTTTTGCATATATTACTATTGTCATTATCCATTTCTGGTGGCAGATGAGAAGTGATTTTAAAAGCTAGAGGGACAACGGTTACGGGAAAGGGCTTCAAAATATACAGTAAGCAGAGTATTCAAGGTGGTGCATGGCCACACTATGGTCTAGATCAGCGCTTCCCAAACTGTGTTCTGTGGAACACTGGTGTTCTGCATGATGTGAATAGGTGTTCCATGAAAGAATCTGGAATTTAATTTTGACTCTTGTACTTGATTTTTGTATTACTTTATACACGCTTTCCAGTTAGAAATTGTTAGTTCAAGTTATTTTAAATTTTTATTTTTGCTTTGTTTTATAAAATAATATATTTGAGCATAAATAAAGCAATTTTTTATTTGAAAACCAAACGACTACAAAATAATATTATAAGTGTTCCATAATAGGCTAAAAAGTGTTCCATGGCCAAAAAAGTTTGGGAAACGCTGGTCTAGATATAAGACTAATCAACTAGCTTCCTCATAGGCAGCACATCAGGAGGGGGTTCTAAAGTTATACAATATGAAGGAGAGCAAGTCTAGCAGAAAGGCTGCTAGACTGGCTCTTAAAAAGGAGAGTTGCAGATCTAAGAGATAACTTAATGGAATAAGAGGAGCTGGTGCCATGGACTGAGAGATGGCACAGGGAGTGAGAGCCCTGGAGGAATGGGAGAGTGTTAGGCATGTGGAGAAGCCTAGAGTGGTTGGTTGTAGAGATGCCAGTATGAGAGGAGATAAAAGCAGTGTGGGATCGGTGTAAGGTTGTGAGGAAGAACCAAGACCTTAGCTGGGGAAGTAGAGATAAGAAACCCAGGACACAGTGGTCAGGGTGAATGCAAGACTGCCTTTATTGCCTGTTTTTACTGTCTCTTGCCTCTTTACTTTGTGTTCCCTCGTGGCCACCTGAATGGTATCTCTATAGGTTCACACATCACAGAAGGGTTGCTCCTTAACTGAAATGATCCCAAACCTTGATACCATCACCTTTAGTTTGGAATTGGGCTAAGGTTCAAACTGGCCCTTGTAAATACCAGTTTGGCGAGCCCTAATATCAAGTTTTGGAACAGGAACATAGAATTTGCCATACCAGATCAGACTAGTGCTACATCTACTATCTATAATCAGTATCCTGTCTGACAAATGGCCAATACCGGATTTTTCCAAGGAAGGAGCAAGAGATGTTGTAATAAACAATTATAAAATAAACTAGCCATGGGGGAAAATAGCCATGGGGAAATTTTTTCCTAGCCTCCTTAGCTATAGGTTAGTGTGATGGGCTCCCGCCCCACAGGGTGCCAATCAGGGAACCACTGGACCCACCTGACCCACCAGCCTGGGCTCCCTTTACACTGTATTACTGAGGCAAGCCAGCCAAGCCCTCCCTCAGGCTTCAGATTGCACTTTACCAGCACACATACCGGTAGGGACCCATCCAGCTGGAGCTATACACACAGATGCTGAGATCAGCTCTGAATGGGAAGGCTCAGCTAAGGAATTGCCTAGTACTCCAGTACACACCGCCCTCTAGAGGGTAAACTCAAAATTATACCGTCTTACGCTGCACAGAGAACTGTACAGTGTAAGCTCAGGAAATTCGCCCCCTCTATCAACGTGGAGAGGAATATACACAGCTTTCTGCCCCAAGTTATGATTTCCACACACACAGGTTTTAGACAAAACAAAAACAAGTTTATTAACTACAAAAGATAGATTTTAAGTGATTATAAGGGACAAACAGATTAAAGCAGATTACCTAGCAAATAAAAGAAAACCAATAAAGCAATCTAAGCTTAATATACTAACGAAATTGGATATAAGCAGCAAATTCTCACCTTAAATGTTGTTCTAGGCAGTTTGCAGAGAGTCTTGAAGGGAAGCTGCACTTGGTTGCAGCTTAAAACTCCAGATCAGACATGCCAAACGTGCAAAAAAAAAAAAAAACCCCAAACGCAGAAATTGGGCTTGTTTTTGGCTTAATTGGCTTGTGAGTTGCTTGTTGGCTAGTTTTTTGCTTGTAGTTTGTTGAAGCTTGTTACTTCTTTTTTTGATCATCTCCTGGCAAGCAGGAACATGGGGGGAAAGCAGGGGCAAAGGGGAGAGAGAGTCAGGGTTGTACAGTGGGCCCACCACAGTCCCAGACTGCATGCTGGGTGGGTTGGGGGGGGTGGGAAATCTAGTCACATAGAGTGTTGGGGTTCTTAAGGATTGGCTTGTTTTGGCCTTGTTTTGAAATAGAATTAGCTTGATTTTTGGCTTATTGTGAAAGACAGGGGGCTTATTTACCACGTGAAAGTTGGCAACTGTGCTCCAGATATTTCTTTCACAGGCCAGACAACCCTCCAGCCTGGGATCAGCCCTTCTCCCCTAGTCCAATCTTTTTGTTCTCAGGTGTTTCCAGCAGTCCTCCTCTTTCTTGGGTGGGGAGTCAATGAAGAACCAACCTCAATGATGTCACTCCCTTGCCTTAAGTAGTTTTTGCATATGGCAGGAATCCTTTGTCTCCCAGTGTGATTCCCACCACCTGGTCAGTGGAAAAATACTAGTATTATCATGGAGCCTAGTATCAGGTGACTTGATCACATGTCCCTGCAGCTATAACTCAGAGGCTTCCCAGCAGGAAATTAAAGCATCTTCAATGATCTATAGTTTTCCCTAATGGCCCTTCCCAACTGGCCATCCAGACTGATTGCATTCTGTCTAGTGGACCTTCTCCAGGTATAAACATATTTGTAATAGATGCATAGACAATATTCCTAACTTCAGATACAAAAATGATGCATGCATACAAATAGCATAACCATATTCAGTAAATCATAGCCTTAGAAAGGTTATCTCACATGACCTATCTTGCATAAAACACATCTTAGTTATGCCTTAATCATATCATAACCATATCTCTATGAAGAATATGGGGGGGGGGGAGGGTAGTGTCACAGTTAGTATGAGGATTTACATCAAACTGTTAGAAGTCCTATCTAGTATAACTATGCTCTATAAGCGTCTGGCCTTTTTGGAATCCTCATAAGCTCTTAGCCTCTGATCTCTTGTGGCAGGGAGTTTCACATGAAAACTATGGACTATGAAACATTTCTTTTCTTAGTTTTAAGTTTACTGCCTTAAAATACCATTTTAATGTGCCCATGTTCTTGCATTATGAAAGACAGCCTATAGGAGCACTTGATTTGCCATTTACCTAAACTTGTTTGTAATCTAATAAGTTTTCACCCAAAACTAGAACCGAGCCTTATAAAGTTTGAAAGATTGCATGAAATTGTTTTATTTCACCAAATGATTTTCATCCATATCTCTACTTTTTAGCTCTGGTCAGATGCATGTGTCAATATGGAAAAAAGACTGTTCCCACAGAATCTTTGGCTTGACCAGAAACAAGAATCACTGAAAATTACGAGAAAGCTTGTTCTCATGAGACCTCTAGCTCAAGTTTCCAGACCCAAAAGTTTCAGATAATTTGGGTCACGTTCAAAGATGCACTGGAAATATTGGCTGCCTATCAGAATAGAAGCTCTAAGACTCATTGTTTCCCTCCGTGTCACCGTCCAAGACTTTTTCCTTTTCTTTCTCCTCTCTCAGATGTCTTTGGTTCTTTTTGTTTTTCAACCCTTTCCCACGTGTTTGATAGTTTAACCTTTTGTCATTATTTACATTCTGCAAAGTACATATCCGGATTTTTAATAGATTTTTCTGTTGTCACTTTATTATGAAATCAAGCACTGACCAAAAAAAAGATTGTGAACACTTTTTATAATCCTTTTATAGGCTCCCATGATAGAACACTATTAGGATGACAAATTATACTGCTAATGCAATGCTGCACTCTTCATTGCTACCCATAATGTGTAGGGCCAAAAAACAAACAAACAAGACAGATGAAATGTGACATAGTGAACTAGAATCTATAGGAATCATATGAGGAAAATAATTTAAATGTTTCTCATTTATATTTTCTGTAGTGGTTTTATGGTTATGAGACAAGTATAGCTAATATTGTGACTGGTTAGGATTCATTAATAAAGCAATAGTATCAAGAAAGAAAATTAAATTGATCTAGCAATCAGGGGACTAACTCATCCTAGCAGAAGGATAGGGTTCATTAACTAGGGCCAGATCTACACTACAAACTTTGGTCAGCATAGCTACATTGGTCAGGGGTGTGATCTCTGACCGAGATAACTGTACCAGCAAAAGCCATAGTGCAGATGCAGCTATACTGGTAAAACTTTGCCTTAGTTTACTTCAGTTGCAGGGGGAGGGCAGGGGCTCCTAGTGTACACCTGGCCTAAGAGAGAATGTGCTTGTGCTTGGAAAGATCTAGGACTGAACCATAACAATAAAGTAACATGTCCTGACAGAAGGATGGAGTTTGGAAGAGAAGAGAACAGACAGAGGGATGGAATTCAGTAACAAAAGCAAGTGAGCCCATCTTTACAGAAGGATAGAATTTGGTTAACAATCAAGAGATGGAGAGATAGTTACCTTCTAGTTCAGTGGGGGTACCTGCTGCCATGCATATTCATGGCCTATCTAAATGAAAGACAGAATGATAAACAAAGGAGCAATTCTCCCATACCACTAGGCTGACTAGATGTGCCGATTTTATAGGGATAGTCCCGATTCTGGGGGCTTTTTCTTATATAGGTACCTTTACCCCCCCACCCCCGTCCCAATTTTTTACACTCGCTATCTGGTCACCCTACATACCACACCCTCAGGTACTTTTAAATAGTATGTCAACCCACATGCTAGGCTTTGGACACACCTTTTGTACAAATAGGACCATTTCACTCTTAAACACACATATTACAGGGCATGTGTTTAAGTTGTTTATGAAATTGGACGCACTGACTTTCAATTGCATTTTTACCGTTATAAAATAAGATGTTTTCTTTTCTTTATTTTTTGTTATAGTCCCTTGAGGTTCATTGCTAGCTTAGTTTCTGGTTTGTGTCAACTTGTTTATATCAGCTGCTGATTTGCGTCATTGGATTGGCTTTGTGGTCATGTCTGTGGCCCAGTGGACACCCCAGTGCATGAAGAAAGTCACCACAACAGCTCAGCATATTGAGATCACCTAGCATACCCCACTGTTGCACTCTCACACACACACACAACCCTAGCAAGTTCCTGAAGACAGCTAAGGGAAATAGATATCTGCATGATGTTGACCAGTCTGGATTCTTTCAGATAAAGAGGGCTCCCTTGTGTGCATCCCCCTCTCCCCCCACAAAGTGCAATGAGGTTTGATTTTTAAATTTGGAGCAATCACTATAATTAACTTCAGTCCCAAAAGTCACTGAATATTTCAACTGGAAAATTTGGCTTGTTTATTGTCCAGGAGTACCACATACTTTAGGCAGTTGAATTGTAAGACACAAATTTTGTGAAATATTCACAATACTCCAGGATGCACATGCAACAGAAGCTATGATTAATTTTTAGGCTATGTGCCCTTGTTTAAGATGGCTGCTGTTTATATGCTTAATGAAATGCCTATTTGAACATTTTTTACACATGCAAGCGCTTTTAAATGGAGTCTTCTTGCAGCTTCTACTTCAGATGTCACATAGTCGATAAGAATGAGCACAGGGCAGGGCTTCTGGGGGCAGATTCTCAGCTTGAAATCCAAATTTGCATCCACTAAGATAGTCTCAACTGATATTTTTAATCAATGTAGGTTTATTTAAAATGACAGAGCAAGAGGCACTCAAGAAAAGAGTGCCCCATGGCATATTAGGGACATAGTAGAACAATTTATAGACCTGAAAGAAAGAAGTGTTGGAAGACGTTGCATGAGAGGAGAACAGATTACCTGGAATCTAGAAACGGTTTATTTGGATTGCATTTTGGAGTAAATAACCCAATGTGGTTATTATGCTATACTTTTCCAACATAACAAAAAGAACTGTCAAACCTTGGAGACAATTTTCATTGCTGGTTAAAGGCTGCCATTTAAAACAAGAGGAAAGGGCTTTTCATTTAGTATAACATCTAGTTTATGCATTTTCACACCTCTCTGCATGTCATCATGGCAGCCACAACAAGGAGAGAGTACAAGAATATTTACTGTGTGTACTCCCTTCTGCACATCTGCATAGGAAGGCAAAGTGACCATGGTAAAATCTGAAATCAATGCTTGGCATCACAGGCGCTGAATTTTCAAAGTGCTGGGGGGTGCTTGACCCTCTGGCCCACCCTGACTCCACCCCTTCACCCAAAGCCCCCCCACCAAACCACTATAGCCATCTGGCTGATTACTGAGTCTGCAGTCTGCTGACCCAAGATACCCAGTTACTCAAACATACACCTCTCCCAGAACTCCGTCCCACATGTGTGAAACTTCTGGTTTACAGTTTAAGTCTCTCAGGAGCATGCAGTATTTGTAAAGCATATAACACACACTTTGCTCAGTGTTGAACACATTTATGTTTTTTTATACCTACTCATGTAAAAATACATGAGTCTAGGTCATACGAAAACACTACACACAGGTCCTTGTCTCACTTTCCTTACCACTCCAGGGAATTCTCTGGACTGGGGTCCAAGTCCCATACTCCTTGGACCATCCAGGCTCAGAAAAGTGGACAGGGCCTCCCGGCCCCATGAGGCTATTACATGCTGGATGACTTGCCCGGCTTCTGTGACCTTGCTCTCTTGCCTCATGCTTCCTCTTCCTGTCTGGTTTCCCTGTTCCTCTGTGTTTCTTTATTTAAACTCCTCCTGGTAACTTGATGTCTTTTGTTCTACTTGTGGTAAAGTTTCCACTGCTGTTCCCTCTCCTCCTTCCATCAGGTGGGTAAGCTAGACTGGACTTGCAAGGCTTGAGCTACTTTTTAAGCATACTCTTTGCTAGGGCCAAGGACATTGTTAACCTTAAGTATTTCCTATTGTCCCTGACTGGTGTGGCCTGTCAGCAATGGGTGGATCTACATGCATATAAGCACTCTTTATACAGCCGTTTTTCATAATACAGCTTCACAATATCAATCAAAAATCATAAGTTTTATAGCTATAACAATAGCGAAGACAGAAATTAATCTCTGGGGCTCTGACGTTAAACTATTCTTGGTAAAGAAGGTTTTTCTGAAATCCTCATGCCCCTGGGCTAGTAACCAGTGTAGCTCAATAAAAATGGGAGCACTAGTACAAATGGACTACTGGCATTTTTAGCCCCAGGCCACCTTGACTGCTTTAGCAGGGCTAGACAACATAGAAGTAAAAACACCACTTGTCAATCCATCCCTCCCCGCCCATGAATTCTCCAGTCCCTATTGCTAGCACCTGTTCAGAACACCACTGCTAAAGCAAGAGTCAGAGACTAATAAAAACTACAAGTGTAAACAATATAGCTATAGTTACAATGATGTTACCCAAACATTTTTCAGGGATCACTCTGACTGCAGGGTCCCAAATACAGCTAAAAAATAGAATTCTGGAACACACAAAGTGGAATATCTTGGACTTCTTCAAAGTCTCAAGCCATAATAATGTGAGATCTGGTATTGTAGTAATTTTGTTTCTTCAGCCACTGAATTTTTTAAATTTATTTTAAGATTCAGATACAGTTTAAAATATGCAAATGTACTTAATTCTTTTACATTTGATAACTAGGGTACTTCTAAAATAACCAGGGATGTGTATAAAAAAGTCTGAGTATTGCCATTTAATTTTAAGTAGTTGACATGGTAGAGATATAGGAAAGAAATAACTAGAAAATTAAGTATTGTTTTATTACATAAATCTACCCCAGGGCTAGATTTTTTTAAATGGCCATTTGTCCAGAATTTCATTGTATGCAACAATTGCCAGCTGGAATTCACTACCCTGTGTTATACTTATAAGAAGCACATGGGATCTTTATCAGGAAGAAGGCAGCATGCCACATTTATTGAGAATACAACAGTTAGCATACGCTTTTCAATTTCACACACACCATGCACACAGTCCTGCCAGTTGATGTTTATAGTTACCAGTCCAGAGTCTGGATCAATCTAATGACCAGCCAGATTGGTCACAGAGGGGAGCAGGGCTCTGTCGGTTGCGATCCGATGCTCCTGGAGTGTGGCAAGATGAACCCAAAGTCCCATGGCCAAGCACCCTGTTCTTATAGTCTTTTTCTCAGTTGAAGTCTATGGATTTTGCTGTGTCAGTTTGTGACCGGTTACATCTTAATTGGTGTATCTTTTGATGTAAATATTCCAATACACTTCCGAGAGGGTTATCCTGTCCTGGTTCTGATTTAATCAATTGTCCTGTCTTAAGGGGTGCCAGCCTTCACCTCAGGGTCATCAATTTGCCCTTCCTTCATTATGGATGCGCGTTGATTTTTTGGTGTCATTAAGTCTCTTTACTCCTTTTTCCTTGACCATCTGGCTATAACAATGGCCTTCACACCTTATCTTTTCCTGGTGCATACATTCCGCATTCACACAAACAGTCTTTTTATAGAGACCGTTGAGAATACAAACAGTATCAGTTTATTCTGAATCTCCTTAACAGACACAATACAAGTTCCTGTCATTTACTTACTAAACCTTAAAACAAAGAAATGTATATTTAACTAAAAGAAAAAGGAGTACTTGTGGCACCTTACAGACTAACCAATTTATTTGAGCATAAGCTTTCGTGAGCTACAGCTCACTTCATCGGCTTCCCACAGCATGCATCCGATGAAGTGAGCTGTAGCTCACGAAAGCTTATGCTCAAATAAATTGGTTAGTCTCTAAGGTGCCACAAGTACTCCTTTTCTTTTTGCGAATACAGACTAACACGGCTGTTACTCTGAAACCTATATTTAGGTAGAGTGCCTAATTTGTAATACATATAGGAAACCATAGTAGACATTATAACTTATTCTAAAACAAAAGGGTGAGCATAATCAGTCATAAGGATTGTTCTGGTCTGTCCCTGCCTTAACATCAGTACAGACACTGGCAGATGCATTCCTACCAATGTCCCATAGGGTCATTCCTTTCTGCTATTCAAAAAGGGTGGCTGGTAAAATGATATCAAGACGTTCATTAGTACCTCTATTCTTATAGTAGAGTTATAAAATCCTGCTCCTACACCTGTTGGGGAAATGTAAAGAAGTCAGTAAGATGGTATGCCTAACCGAGCTGCTCTCAGACCTTTGATTACACTGCAGTTGAACTGGAGACATAGCCATAGGCTCCTCAACAGGCCCTTGCAATTGGTCTGTATCTGTTTTTAAATTGTTGTTATGGAGTCTCCTTTACGCACTGTTCTGTTGACATGCCTGAAGAATGCAAGTACTTTGGAGAGGCGTCCTCTTCCTGTACGGAAGCTGTGTGAGTTTGCCCTTCCTTTGTCACAATCACCTAGTTGTTTTATAGTTTACATTTAGTTATTTCAAACCAGTTTCTCTGCTACTGGAGTAAGGCTTACTGTTCTTTCATTCCCAGAAAGACATGCTCTGGCACCTTTCCTTTTTTTTTTTATTGGGGATAGGTACAATATTTGTTACTCTCCAGTCATTTAATATAGCAGCCGATTTTAATGAAATTGCATAGTTTTGTCAGCTGCTTACCTACTTTTTTCTTAAATTCTTCTGAACACTTGGGCATATGCCATCTGAGTCTAGGGTCTGCACAATACGAGTTGGGTAGAGATGCTTTCTTGGCTCCAGATAGAAACAGTAGTCCCACACTTCATCAACACTAAAATACACTAGTAAATAGAAAAAAAAATATGAAAGTCCAGGAAGTAGAGGAGACAGAGCCAAAACAGAATGGGAACTTGGTCTTGCTGGAACAGATACCTTGGTTAGCATTGTGATATTTGTTTCATATTAGTTGTACATGAAGGGTATCAAGACTTTTGACATAATCATCAATAAAGTGTCCATACAAAGTGTACAAAACACACAATGACAAGTGTTTGCAAAGTAAACAAACCCTGGATTATGCACAATTCGTTAGTCCAAAACCAGAAAGTTTGCGATGAGATGGTTGAATCTCAGTAAAGAAAGGTGGACTTTCTGCTGTCAAAAGGTGATAGAACTGACCTTTTAAAAACCTCAGACTCTGGGAAGTTAGTAAAACACAGAGGTATATTTTGTGAGCTACCAGGAACCTTTTGACAGCCAGACCTGAATGAGAGAAGGAAAGCTTGTTGCAGGGGCAGAGAGCAAACCTGAAGGCTGAGCAAGAGGAGAGGATGGTCTGGGGACTCTGAAAGGAGTGTCTAAAAACTCAAAGGTCTCCTGGAGTGATGAGAACACTTGAGGAAGGGGTTTTGCATGAACGTTTTGTTTTGCAAGATCTGCAAGTTTCTGTGAATAAAGTGTGTGTGTTTACTTTGTAAAGCCTCTAGGTTCCTTGTTGTAAATCTCAGACATCCCCAAAGAGTGAAACTGGAAACCAGAGTATTTGCGAGGGTGAAGATCTGTGAAAGGGTGTGCTTAAGCTCCTGGGGAGAATTGGGCTGGGTGGGTGGTGGGAGAGCAGTTCACTAGTCTTGCGGCCCAGGGCAGCTGGGCCATTGGGTCCAACTTACAAGGGTTACCCAACAGGCAGTCTGCTCCCTGGGAAACCAGAGTCTCGATGCTGGTCAGACTAAGTGGGCTGGGAAAGATGGAACCTAACACAGGAGCCCAGTCATTGTCCAGCAAAGGGAGCTTGACCAAGTCTGTGACATCTCCTAATGCCCAGTACAATTGGATGAAAGCCATTGCCTTGCAAAGTGGAAGCCCTGACCCTAAGGCACGTAATGAGTTTCTCAAAACCTGAATGAGTAGGTAGGTGGGGGAGGGGAGAAGAGAAAACAAAACCCATACTTCCTATGAGTGGTAGGGAACATACTGACTTTGAGAGATTCTTTGAGCAATACTGCTCCTGGAAACTTTTTGCACTCCGCTGTCTCAGCTCTTTTGGGGAATGTTAGCCTGTCAGCACAAAGCAGTTACACAGCTTTGTCTATTACAGTCTACCTTGCAGAGGCTGGTTTATAAGTAATGTGCAACTTTATTTGGGGTTTACGGGAGTAGGGGAATAATATATTCTAAAGTTGAGAGAAAAATCCCACAAAGGAAAAGACATGATCCGGAGTTGCCAACTGGTAAACAGTCTAAATACAGCTATCTATATCTTCCCTCCAGTATAGGTTACACTCCCTTTCACTGACTCTAAGGGTCCTTAAAAACATTGCTTGCATTAAGTCCTTCAGAATTCAGTCTATAAGTCCCAGCTTGCATTTTAACTTGTATTTACCAAAGGAAAGAAGTTAAACAACATCCAACTGTCCATGATTTCCTGAGAGGTATTATTTAAAATGCAGCAAACTGACAATGATTGCTTCATACACATTTATACCATTTCTGTCCTGTAATGAGTGAATTAGTAAGTACTTAGTGATTTAAAAGCATATGTTGCCATTATATCCATTTATTAACTATAATTAACTTGAAAATTCACCTGAAAGATGACAAATACAGTCATTCTATCTGACTTTGGGAATAGTTTCCCCGAGGGCTCTTGTATTTGTGATTAGATGCAATATTTTTCCCATAAAAGTCTCTATATAAACAGAGACAGAAACCAAATCCACAGGATAATGCAGCCTCAGTGCAACTTGTCTAATTTTGCATACCCAGATGACATCAGTGATCTGCAAGGCTTCTTTCCTGTTCTCAAATCTTTTCAGATTTCAATAAATCAGCATTTTAAAGTTAGTACTAAAGGAGCTCAGTCAATAGTATTTAATGGGTTCAGTAATCAAAGCTATAGATAAAACCTTCATGACCAGCATTTGCTGTCTAATGAAACATGTTATAGTATAAATCAGTGGTTCTCAAAGCCAGTCCGCCGCTTGCTCAGGGAAAGTCCCTGGCGGGCTGGAGCAGTTTGTTTACCTGCTGCGTCCGCAGGTTCGGCCGATCGTGGCTGCAACTGGCCGTGGTTCACCACTCCAGGCCAATGGGGGCTGCGGGAAGGGCGGCCAGCATGTCCCTTGGCACGAGCCACTTCCCGCAGCCCCCATTGGCCTGGAGCGGCGAACCACAGCCAGTTGGAGCCACGATCGGCCGAACCTGCGGACGCAGCAGGTAAACAAACTGCTCCAGCCCACCAGGGGCTTTCCCTGAACAAGTGGCGGACCGGCTTTGAGAACCATTGGTATAAATGCCTTATAGTAACTTAGATACAAGATGATAACCTTTATTTTTAAAGTTATTTGAGAATGTATAATTGGTTTTCAGGTGGTTTGATGGAAACAAGAGATCCTGAAAGTATAGCAGATTAAATGCTAAGATTCATGTTGCAGAAATTAAGCCAAAAGATTTTGTGTGGTCAACTTCCACAAATATTTCCTCTCTCTATATATATATATAATAAATATGAAACATAAGCAAAGTAGTGTTCTGCAGCTCTATTTTGTTTTTATTCTAGAAAGACAGTTATATCTTTCTGGAGTCTGGAATGATGACTGACTTTCTGATTAGGGTTGCCAACTTTCTAATCATACAAAACCAAACATGATTGCTCTGCCCTCTGCCCCTTCTGAGGCCCTGCCTACCATTCACTCCATCCCCGTCCCTTCATCGCTCACTCTCCCCCACCGTCTTCACTTTCACTGGGCTAGGGCAGAGGGTTGGGGTATGGGAGAGGGTGAGGGATACGGCTGAGTGTGAGGGCTCCGGGGTGGGGCCACAAAGAGGGATTCAGGGTGCAGGAGGGGGCTCAGGAATGAGGCAGGGGGTTGGGGAGCAGGAGGGGGTGTGGGCTCTGGGAGGGAGTTAGGTTGTGGCAGGGAGTTCTGACCTCAGGTAGGGGGTTGGGGTGTGGGCTCTGGCTGGGTGGTGCTTACCTTAAGTGACTCCTGGAAGCAGCTGGCATGTCTGGCTCCCAGGTGGAGGGGCTGAGGGCTCTGCATGCTGCCCACGGTGCCACCCCTGCAGCTTCCATTGGCCACAGTTCCCAGCCAATGGGAGCTGCAGAGCTGGCGCTCAGGGTGAGAGCAGCATGCAGAGCCCCCATGGCCGCCACTGTACCTAGGAGCTGGACATGCCGGCCACTTCCGGGAGTCATGCGGAGCCAGGGCAGGCAGGGAGCCTGCCTTAGCCCTGCTGACCGGACTTTTAGCAGCCTGGTCAGCAGTGCTGACTAGAGCCACCATGGTCCCTTTTCGACTGGGCGTTCCGGTCAAAAACTGGACACCTGGCAACCCTACTTCTGGTTCTGAAGCTCTAAGGATACACCTACACTGCAGCTGTGAGTGTGTTTCCTAGTGTGGGTAGGTAGACAACCACTAACTCTGATCAAACTAGCATGCTAAAAGCCAGCCACATAGCTGGGTGCAGCATGATGGCAGCTTGGGCTAGCTGCCTGTGTATGTAGCTTGGTAGTCTGGGTGTGTTTGTATTCAGGTAACTAGCCTGAGGCACAGCCTACTGCCCATGCTATCTTTAGTGCACCAGCTAGTGCAGAGCTAGGATATGTCTGTCTACCCACACTGGTAAGCACTCTCCCAGCTGGAGAATTGCTAACATAGTTCCTATTTTTAAGAAAGGGAAAAAAAGTGATTCGGGTAACTACAGGCCTGTTAGTTTGACATTTGTAGTATGCAAGGTCTTGGAAAAAATTTTGAAGGAGAAAGTAGTTAAGGACATTGAAGTCAATGGTAAATGGGACAAAATACAACATGGTTTTACAAAAGGTAGATCATGCCAAACCAACCTGATCTCCTTCTTTGAGAAAGGGACAGATTTTTTTAGACAAAGGAAACGCAGTGGATCTAATTTACTTAGATTTCAGTAAGGCATTTGATACGGTGCCACATGGGGAATTATTAGTTAAATTGGAAAAGATGGGGATCAATATGAACATTGAAAGGTGGATAAGGAATTGGTTAAAGGGGAGACTACAACGGGTCCTACTGAAAGGTGAACTGTCAGGCTGGAGGGAGGTTACCAGTGGAGTTCCTCAAGGATCGTTTTTATTACTGACCTTAGCACAAAAAGTGGGAGTGTGCTAATAAAGTTTGCGGATGATACAAAGCTGGGAGGTATTGCCAATTTAGAGAAGGACCGGGATATCATACAGGAGGATCTGGATGACCTTGTAAACTGGAGTAATAGTAATAGGATGAAATTTAATAGTGAGAAGTGTATTAAATAGTGAGAAGTATTAATTTTGGGATTAATAACAAGAATTTTAGTTATAAGCTGGGGACACATCAATTAGAAGTAATGGAGGAGGAGAAGGACCTTGGAATATTGGTTGATCATAGGATGACTATGAGCCACCAATGTGATATGGCTGTGAAAAAAGCTAATGCGGTCTTGGGATGAATCAGGAGAGGTATTTCCAGTAGGGATAAGGAGGTTTTAGTACTGTTATACAAGGCACTGGTGAGACCTCACCTGGAATACTGTGTGCAGTTCTGGTCTCCCATGTTTAAGAAGGATGAATTCAAACTGGAATAGGTACAGAGAAGGGCTACTAGGATGATCAGAGGAATGGAAAACTTGTCTTATGAAAGGAGACTCAGGGAGCTTGGCTTGTTTAGCCTAACTAAAAGAAGGTTGAGGGGAGATATGATTGCTCTCTATGAATATATCAGAGGGATATATACCAGAGAGGGAGAGGAATTATTTAAACTCAGTACCAATGTGGATGCAAGAACAAATGGATATAAACTGGCCATCAGGAAGCTTAGAGTTGAAATTAGATGAAGGTTTCTAACCATCAGAGGAGTGAAGTTTTGGAATAGCCTTCCAAGGGAAGCAGTGGGGGCAAAAGATCTGTCTGGCTTTAAGATTAAACTCGATAAGTTTATGGAGGAGATGGTATGATGGGATAACATGATTTTGGTAATTAATTGATCTTTAAATATTCATGGTAAATAGGCCTAATGGCCTGTGATGGGATGTTAGATGGGGTGGGATCTGAGTTACCCAGGACAGAATTTTCTGTAGTATCTGGCTGGTGAATCTTGCCCATATGCTCAGGGTTTAGCTGATTGCCATATTTGGGGTCAGGAAGAAATTTTCCTCCAGGGCAGATTGGAAGAGACCTTGGCAGTTTTTCGCCTTCCTCTGTAGCATGGGGTATAGGTCACTTGCTGGAGGATTCTCTGCTCCTTGAAGTCTTTAAACCACGATTTGAGGACTTCAATAGATCAGACATCGGTGAGGTTTTTCGCAGGAGTGGGTGAGATTCTGTGGCCTGCGTTGTGCAGGAGGTCAGACTAGATGATCATAATGGTCCCTTCTGACCTTAGTGAATCTATAAGCTGCAGCATAGACGCGGCCTAAGTTTTGTGGTGGTCCATATTTAATCAGTCTTAGCCATGGCCTTCAATTTTTCATCTGTGCCATAATTACTTTCCTGATGAACAAATTGAGAAGCAGGGTACCTAACTACTCAGTTTCCACACGCAAATATCTGCTTGCTTTCACAAAATACAACAGCTGAAAATTTGTCCTTGTTGTCAAACTTGAGAAACAAAATTTTGCAGACAAACTGTAATCAGTAATTGAACATAGAGGAGATAGTCATAGCATATGCCATTATCTCCTTAGGTGGTTCTGAACAGCCAGTATTCTTCAGTTTAGTTAACAAGAATTATACTATTGCTAAACAGTGGTCATATGAAGTAATTTTATTGTTTTATTAATGTTTTAAATGAGAAATTAATTACACACATTGGGTGGAATTTTCAGAAGCACTCACTCTTGGCTTAACTCTGTTCCACAGGAGTCAGTGAGAATTTTACTATCCATTTTAAATAGGAACTTTACTATCCATTGTAAATAGGCTAAGCACTTTTGAAAATCCATTATGCTGTCAGTAAGATGACTGGCAACAAAAGACAGCCTTCAGGCAGGATGGATAATGATTATGGGCCAGATTCTGCATTGCCCTTATATAGACATGCAGTGTATGCAGGCAAAGTGTAAGGAGCCTTCATCCCACCCTCCTGTGCACCCCACAAGAGCCAGCCAGAATCACCGTCCTTGTGTTCTGGGTTGCTCCATCTTTACTCCTTCAGCCTCACTCCCTGTGCACCAACCAGCCAATGGAGCTAGCTGGTTACATGAGTAGTAAACTAACCATTCACAAAGGAATATAGTAGCTGGCCCACTGATTGTATGCTAAGGAGCTCCAGGAGGCAGAGTGGACGGTTAAATGTTACCTGTATGTGGGTTGTAATCATATCCCTAATAAATAGGCCCAGTTACAAACACATCCATCCATTTATAATGCTCTGGTTACTGTAATATTTAGACATCACCCAATTTGAAAAAAGAATTTGGGCTGTATGGGTTTAGCTAAATATTATAGCTGTTCCATCCCCACTTTTACATTTCCCTTCTATTTTAGCAAGAGTTCAGTGTGACTGCAGGGTGGGTTCATTGGACAAGTGTGGTTCATTGGACAAGTGTGTTTCAGAGGATATGTATTTATACAAAATGTTTCACCATGAGATTTGAGCATAATACACTCACTTCTGGAAAAAAGAGGATTTCAGTCACTATAGAGTGTGCAAGCCTTGTCCCAGGAGCAGTCCTCTGTTTTATTTGAGTCTTGGTCTCAATATTTGGTTTGTTCCCTGTAGTCAGAGTATTGACAGCTCATCTGACCTTTGAAGGCCATGTGAGTTAGACAAATTCCCAGTGCACTAAACTGGGTTGGGAACTACTATTTGTAAATCTCATTGAAAGTGCAAACAATATTGAAGTTTTCTAGTTTGGCTCACTGTTTAACATGTAGAATTTTATATAACTGTAAGGAACAGGACACCTTTGCAACAGACTCTTTTCAAGTTCTTATAAGTATCCAAGAGTCCCATAGAGAAGGAAATCTTCCTACTGATTCTTGCCAAAAGGTTTGGTTTTGTTAATATTTAACATGGACATTTAATTTGGCCATGTTATAGTTATCTGAGCATGGGGGCAGAGAGGTGGAAGTTGTCTTCAAAATTTAAAAGGAAGTTCAGAAATATTTTTTGTATGTGTCTAGGTCACAAATGGCTTTGTTTTCAAAATTTAAACTTGACAAGTGAGGAAGTCTAATTTGACAAGTCTGAGATAACATTAGGGAAAAAAAATACAAACCCTGTTGTACATGCAACATGTTATTCTCTTTTCTGATTCAAGAGTATCTATTTTGTATGTCTGGTTATACACTGAGAATATTGAAAGAGCACATTTATTGTGCTGTGCAACAATTTGATTCTTGCATCAAAAATTAAGTATTTCTCCTTTCAAGGTGAAAATAAAATTCACCACACCATTTATATAATCCCCATTCATACAAAACTGGATTCAATATCTACTTCAAGAGGTACTGCAGATTTTAAATGTTAGTCATTTAAAGCCAAGTGCTTTCTCTTTTGTATAAATAGATATTTCACTTCAGAATAAAAATCCTCAGCAGTTTCATGCAAGCCAAAATCTTGTGTGTGACCTCTGAAATAACAAAGTGACACAGCTGATATGACAAATCTAATGAGTAACTTGCAGGAAGGATAGAGTCAGATTGATTCGCAGCACCAGTGCTCCCTAGTCTAGGATAATGAAGACCCAATCCCAACTAAGATCTGGAAAGGTGGAGAAAAATTACATTGACATTCTTAAATTGAAAATATACATGTTCCATACACAGCATAAAAAAAATCTGGCACTTTGTTAGTTTAACTTATATCAAGTGTCCTAAACCAGGGAAGAAAAAGAGCTTGTTTGTTCTACAATATGGTATTCCAAATGGTGTAGGAAGAAAGCAGTAAAGTGACATTTTAAAATAAAAACAGACTACTTTGATTTCTGTAAGGACTTTCATACTTAATTATATTTTATAGTGTTCTAAATGGTAGTGAGTTAGAAATCAATAGTGAAGTGACTGCAGGCAGAAATGATTCCGAAGTTTTAGTCTTAAAAATTTTGATTTCTAAAAGTCATCTAGCATCCATTCAATGTTAGAGATGCTCAAGCACATGCTAGATACTTATGCACTCATGCTCAATTTGTGCAGGCATTTGCATGTGCAAATGCAATAACTGATCATGTGTGTGCACGTTAGCTACACAGATGCATTTCTGGACATAAACCTTTTGAAAAACAGACTATTTTAAAACATGGTCAGCACAGTTCTGGACATGGAGGGGTAGCTCAGTGGTTTGAGCATTGCCCTGCTAAACCTAGGGTTGTGAGGTCAATCCTTGAGGGGGCCATTTAGGGGTCTAAGGGCAAAAATTGGGGATTGGTCCTGCTTTGAGCAGGGGTTTGGACTAGATGACCTCCTGAGGTCCCTTCCAACCCTGATATTCTATGAAGAAAAAAATCTGAGAGAACTATGGAGAGTCATATCCGAGATAATTGCCTACTCCTGTCAAAGAGTGGCTTTGGACCTTTAACATCCATATACAACACAGCCATCAGAGACTAACCTGAAGGAAAACACCTTTAACAATGCAGCATTCCCTTTAGTCCTCTACTGGATCACCATTAGTACTGGTTTGTGGATGGAGCTATACAAAGCTACCCTAAAACTCTGAACTTTACAAAGCTTGGTTCTTATTTACACTAAGGTTCCTTTACACCACTCTGGCAGTGCTGGGAACAAATGTAATTTACACTGCCAGAGTGGTGTAAAGGAACCTTAGTGTAAATGAAAACAGCCTTGCAAGCCCAGAACTTAAGCAAGGCTCATAAGGGCTCACAAACTTAGGCAATTACAGTTTGGGGTAAAAGCCACATGAAACTCATTGGTTTTGTATAACTTTGACCCTGAGGCAAAGACTCTATATCTTCAGGTAATTTTAACTTTGCAGTTTGTTTGAACAGGGAGTTCAAATCAAAACACCGGGGATAAAAACTACATGAGCCAAAACTGGAGAAAAAGGCTTGCACAAATCCATCAACTGAAGCAGCAAGAGTTAAGAAGCTGCATTGCACCCTATATGTAGAGGAGCAACAAGCCATCATAGGAGTCACAAACAAACATAGTTCAGCAGGAGATATGGAAGAGAAATCCTTCCCTTTCTAGTTCATTCTTAGGCCCTTCATGTCCCTCAGGTTTTTATAAAAATTTTGTACACACAGCAGAGGGGAAAATCCACATGCAGCCAATCACTAGGCTTTTCCTTGCCCCAAGGAAACCAGACTAATCTTCTCACTTATGAAATGGACAGATAATGGTGGTTCCTTTCCCCTCAGGGAAGCTCTGTTGCTCCTTTCCACTTCTCCAGTCAGGCTTTGCTCCTCAGGTGCCACGCTCCTCAGTCACACAAACTAAAGATCCTCTCTCTGCCAAAGCAGCCAGCCCACTAAAGCCTACTTCCTCCCTTATATTTGCTGTTTCCCTCCTGTTCATTCCTTCCAGATGGAGTATTTCTGGCAGGTGACATTGAATACAGATGACTGCAGGTCAGATCATGAACCCTTCCAGCCCTGGTCCAGGGCACTGTTTGTACATGCTATGAAATTCTAGATCAAATGTGAGAACGTTACCAATGTAACCAATCTGGCATAAAGGGCCAAATCTTCCATGTCTGTCATTCGAGTAGCCTTACTGAGGGCAATGGACTGTTTGCGTGAGTAAAGTGAGAAAGACATGACCTCCAAATATATAGATCTCTTTAAAAAACAGTAAGGCAAAAAACATGATGAGGGAATCAGCGTAAAAAAGAATACAGTGTTTTATGCTATGACAAAATATTTTCCTAGTAGACCTTTATCATTCTTTGTTAGTTAAACTTTCCTTTTTGAATTGTCCAGCAATGCTTCCATTCAAAAGAAGAGACTGATATTTTCCCACAGAGAGATAAATATTGAGCACTCTCAGCTTCCATAGATTCCAGTGATTATTGCACAGCACCTTACATATATGGGCCCTAAGAACAACAGGTATATGGTAGCAAAGAGCTTTTTCCTCCTTTCTGGCTAAGGGGTACGGTGACATTGTAAATATGTACTGGTGTTTTTTAAAAAAGGAAATCAGAACTCTGACCCTTGATAATATATGAAATTGAAGTATCCTATCTTTATTAGGTTATAGGTGATAGTCAATCCACTAATAAGGGCAGACATTTCAGACAGGAAAATCACTGTTTTATTCTTATATATCATAAAGTGCTTTTGGCACAAGTCTTCTTTCACAAGGTGATTCTAAAAGGAGACCAGGCCATCTCTCTTCCTCTCCAAACGGGGTTTTGAAGTTCACAGCTGCAGTGCAGTCATTACTAGATGGAAGTGAATGCTTTTGACAGGCTTTGGTCAGCAAATCTGATCAAAACTAGTCTAGTAGATGGAAACAAATGGAATAGCTTTCATCTACATTGAAGATACTACTGCACTTAGACTGCCTAGGAACCTTTATTATTATTTTGTGTGTATTTTTACAACTAGTCCAATTATATTTTACTATGTCATTCAGTGATTCTATTGTACTTTTTTTTTTTTTAAGTGAAAAACATCTGGGCTAAATAGATATTTTAGAAAGATCAACAGACATGTCCCCCAATTGACTGTGGAGCAGCAAAAGTCAATCTAAATTCTTCTCTGCCTATAACATGGTGTGTTGTAGGGAGCTATGGAAGGAATTTTCAAATCAGCAATTTGCTTGTACACAAGATGACTATTCAACCAGCTTACAGCTCAATTTTGGAGGCTATAGTTAAGTGTTTGTCGTTACTGTGTTGGTGACACTGGGCACTACTCAAGGTAACTCAGGAGGGTGGAAGACCATGAGTGTCGATGAAGCCCTCTTGCTCTAGGCCCAGGCAAACTGACGCCCCTCTGTTCCTTGAACTTTCTGCGACCCTGCACAACTATGAGGAAGCTAGCAAACAGACAGGTTTGCACACGGCTTGCTAGCCAAGGCCAGCTTTGGCCTGGGAAACGTATAGATAAGGCAGAAATGTTTAGCAAAAACCAGTAACAAATAGAACCAAATAAGGCAAGGCCTGGGCAATGCTAATGAGAAAAAACATAACTGGCTGCTTTAGCTGATTGGCTACGGTATTGTACGGGGCAACAGGTAATTGGTTGTATAAGCTTGTGTAGTGAAGTAGGCAACAGGTATAAATTGTATACTGTAATCTGCATTCGGGGCTGCAGGATTTGAGACAGTTCAGTCTCCCTGTGCCCTATCTGAAGCTTCAAATAAAACTCTCTGCTTCTCCACCCTGTTGTGGTCATTGGCGTGACGCATACCGGGCAACGAACCCAACTGTTGCTTGCCTCGGGCACTCTGTGCTGGCAATAGTTCTTGGCGCTGCTATTTAGCCTTGCCCGGACCCCTCCTGGCGGTTGACGGATTGCGGCGACAACTGACGCCCAGCACACACAAGTGAGTTCATTGGGAGGCCTTGGAGGAGACGCAATTTGCTCGACCCCGGAGGGCACAATGGTGCAATGCGCCCCTATAGTGGAGAAGCAACTGCAGGCGACGGTGGGAAACCGGTCCCTTGGAAAAGGTAGGAACAGTCCAGTGGTCTGGACTTTCTCTGTTAAGACCTGGGGATGCCCAGAGTCGTCCAGGAATATGGGACGGGGACTGAGTACTACAGGCAGGGCCCAGTGCACGCCCCTAGAATGCATGCTAGCAAACTGGAAAGTGTCTGGATCAGATCCAATGACAAAGAGCAAATTAAAAAGGTTTTGTACAGTAGACTGGCCTCAATATCGGCTAGAGGACCAAGAACGGTGGCCACCGGGAGGATCAATCAATTATAATACGATCCTCCAATTAGTTCTGTTTTGTCAGCGGACGGGTAAATGGAATGAACATCTGTATGCTTTGAGCAGGGGGTTGGACTAGATGACCTCCTGAGGTCCCTTCCAACCCTGATATTCTATGATTCTATGCGCAAGCGTTTATGACTTTAAGAGATAGAACAGACATTCTACAGAGATGTAATTTGACTCCAACAGGACCGGTAGTAGCTAATGTTAGCCCCCAGAACCCCCACAGAGTTGTAATGGCAGAGTCAGTGTCCCCTTCAGCCCCCACACCCCCACCTTATAAGGGTAGGATGCCTCAGGTTACAGAGACTGCCCCCTCGGTGGGACTCTATCCTTTGATTACCGAGACTGTTGTGGCCACCCTGCATTTTACTGAGGATGAAATAACCCTTACCTTACTCCTCGAGAATGCATGGATCATGTCCCTTGCAGTTGAACCCTCGGCTATGCAAGCCCTAGAATGGAGCCAGTGGGAAGACCAGGTGTACCCCCTAGTGTGGGCAGCAGGGGACCCAGGAAAGGCCACCCACCAAACCCCCGTCAATGTTCAGCTCATGCCAGGGAAGGGCCCAGTGCAAATCAAGCAGTATCCAAGCAAGAGGGAAGCCAGAGAAGGTCTGCAGGAGACTATAGATTGGTTCTTAACGTACGGCATCCTGCGAGAATGCCAGTCAGCCTGGAACACTCCCATTCTGCCCGTACAAAAGCCTGATGGCATGTATCGATTGGTACAGGACCTAAGGGTGGTAAATGAACGGGTTAAGACTCTGCACCCCCTTGTCCCGAACCCGTATACATTACTGGCTTCTATAGGGGGACAGTATACCCATTTTTCGGTTCTTGATCTGAAAGACACTTTCTTTACCATTCCAGTTGACACCCCCTCTCAGGAGATCTTCTCTTTCGAGTGGGAGGACCAGAAGAGGGTTAAAAAGCAACTTTGCTGGACAGTGTTGGCCCAGGGATTTAAAAATTCCCCCACCCTCTTTGGCCAGGGACCTGGAGGAGTGGGACAATAAGGGGGAGGCCCTCCTTCTGCACTATGTAGACGATTTGTTACTCGCCACTGTGGGCCTATCCCCCTGCCTTGAAGCCACCGTGAGCCTCCTGAACCATATTGGGCTCCGAGGATATCAGGTTGCACAGAGTAAGGCTCAAATCGCCCTCCCAGAAGTACAGTACCTAGGGTTTCACATACGGCAAGGGAAGCGCCAGCTTTCAAACGAAAGAAAGGAAGCTATCTGTCAAGTCCCTACCCCAAGCACTCGTAAATGGCTCAGGGCCTTTCTGGGTATGGTGGGCTTTTGCAGGATCTGGATCCCAGAGTTTGGACTATGGGCTAAACCGTTATATGACTGTGTCAAGGGAACGGATCACGACCCCTTTCACTGGTCCCCAGAAGCCGACAAGGCATTTAAAATCTTAAAAAGGAAGCTGATGGAAGCTCCAGCCCTGGGTCTGCCGGATCTCTCTAAGCCATTTCAATTGTATATACATGAACGAGAAAGGGGTGGCCCTGGGAGTGCTAACGCAGTTGTTGGGGACCTGGAAACGTCTTGTGGCTTATTTTTCCAAACAACTGGATCAGATTGCAAAGGGTTGGCTGTCATGTTTACGGGCGGTCGCGGCTACTGCCCTAGTACTTGAGGAAGCCGAGAAGCTAACATTGGGAGGGGTTATGCAAATCTACGTTCCCCATATGGTCCGAGCCCTGCTGGACACCAAGGGTGGTTTCTGGCTCACCCAGGCTCGGATAGCTCGGTATCAGGCTAAGCTGTTAGAGAACCCCGAGGTCACCCTGCAGTCTTGCCCCTCCCTTAACCCAGCCACCCTCTTGCCAGAAACAGAGGAACAGGAACACGACTTTTCAGAGATCACAGATACCCAATACTCCAGCCGCCAGGACTTAAAGGATCAGCCGCTCCCAAATGCGGATTATGAGTGGTAGACTGATGGTAGCAGCATTGTCATGGATGGGCAAAGGAGGGCGGGTTATGCTGTTGTAACCTTCCATGATACCGTAGAGGCAGAGAGGTTGCCCACCAGAACCTCTGCCCAGCTGGCTGAGCTAGTAGCCCTGACCCGTGTGCTCAAACTGTCAAAGGGAAAGTGGGTCAACATTTTCACCGATTCAAAATATGCCTTTGGGATGCTACATGCTCATGCTGGCCTGTGGAAGCAAAGGGGAATGCTAATGGCCCAAGGCTCCGCAGTCAAGTACGGGCCCCAAATTCTCCAGCTCCTAGAAGCTGTACAACTCCCCTCGGAAGTAGCGGTGGTGCACTGTAGGGCCCATCAAAGGGAAAATCAAGACGTGGCCAGGGACAACGCCAGGGCGGACAGAGAAGCCAAGCATGCCGCCACCAGAAGCTGAGGATGCCCACATGCATACCCTCATCCCATCAGTGGGGGAGCTTCCGACCCCTCAGAACTCTGGGGAAGAGAGGAAGCTAGCTGACAAATTCAGTCTTCAGGAGAAAGAGGGATGGCTTCATTCCCCGGAAGGGAAGATCCTTCTTCCGAAGGGCTTAATCCGGCCAGTACTGCAGCAGCTACACCAAACCACTCATGCCGGCAGGGAGGCCCTTATCCAGCTAATGGGAAAATACTTCTTGACTTCTGGACTCCGACCCCTGGCGACCCAGACACAAGCTGACTGTTTAGTCTGCCAAAAGAATAACCCTCGGCCAGGACATCCAGTAACACCAGCTACCCTGGAACCACTCCAGGCCCCAGACTGGTGTGGCAAATAGATTTTACTGAGTTTCCCCGAACTCAAGGGTTCAGAGATCTCCTCGTCTTGGTGGATCGATTCAGCGGATGGCCTGAAGCCTTCCCATGCCATAATTGCACTGCCAAAACAGTGGCCCTCAAGTTCGTTAGGGAAATTATTCCCCGCTTCGGACTCTCCCAATGGATGGAATCTGACAATGGGACGCACTTCACATCAAAGATCATTCAAAACATCTCAGATGCCTTACAGATCCCCTGGAATCTCCATATGCCATGGAGACCGCAGGTCAGTGGTGTAGTGGAGCGTACCAATCAAACCCTTAAGCGACACCTCTCAAAAGTGTACCAAGAAGCTTCCCTGCGATGGCCCGATGCTCTGCCCCTTGTTCTGCTCCACGTCTGCGCTCTCTCGAAGGGTAGATTAGGGCTTAGTCCCTTTGAGATTATGTTTGGAAGGGCATGGCATATGAATGGGACACCGGTTCTGGCAGGGGAGTCGGAAATGGGGTGTGGTTTTTGTCTCAGTATATGTGCTCTGTCTACTGTTCTCTCTTCTCTCCACAGGTATGCCAAAGACTTCCAGCCTCTTCCATTGGATGCCCCTGTCCACTCCTTGCAGGCAGGTGACTCCGTGCTTGTTCGTACCTGGAAGAACGAGGCTCTCCAAGAAAAGTGGAAGGGACTCCACACTGTCCTGCTGGTTTCCCACACAGCAGCAAAGGTCGAGGGACACAAAAACTGGATCCATCACTCTCGCCTGAAGGTGGTGTCTACTCCTCCACCAGCGGAATGGTGGACGGTCCAGCCCATCACCATGTCACCCTCCGACAATCTTGGACTCAAATTATTGTTTAAAAAGACATAAGCATGGGGGGGGGAAGGGGCTACAAGGGCATATACACCATGAGGTCCCTCATAGTGAGGGTCATTTGCCTAGTACTCCCCATATCTCTCTCTAAAGAAGGGATGGATGGGAACCGTTAATCTGAATGTAAATACCTATGAGGCCCTCAAAATAGCCTTTGCTCGTGAATTTAATCTTTCCAGCTGCTGGATATATTCCCAGATCCCCTACCATGCGGCCAGCTTCCTTTGGAGGGCGACCCCTGCCACAACTGGTCAGACCTCTATGACGGGTGGATAAAAGCAAACGCCACTCAGTTGCGAATGCAGCCCACCTTAACAGAAAACTGTACTAAAGAGGCCAAGTTTAGCAGCAACATTGATCCCTGGGAACCCTACTGGAATGCGACCCATGCCCCCAAACCCATCCAGCTACTCTCCATCCCCATGGATCTCCTTTGTTATCACCAGGAAGCCACTGCTAACCATACCTGGTTTGCTGGTAATAGTACCTGTCAGTATTATTTGTCCCCTTCCGCAAATACCACTATTCCTCTATTTAATAGTGCTGGCCAAGACACAGGCGAAGGGCTTCAATATTACACCCCCGTAGAAGCCACAGTCAACAAATTGGGCCACAATGGCAAGGTAGCCAATGGACAGTCCTTTTTGTCTGCAGTAACTCAGCCTATAAATGGCTACCCCACCGCTGGCACAGAAACTGTTATTTGGGATACCTTACCCCTCCCCTTCGGGTCATGGCCCAACTCCCATCGGGCCAGCCCCTGTATCAGCAGTCCCTGTATGCCACTCCTGAACCCATTAGCAAGGAAGATAGATTCGATATGATCCTTCTTCCAGCATATGGGGGGGGGGGTAGATTGGCCAAGCTCTATTGCCAGCTCTCTGTATTCCTCACCAAGTTCGCCAATGATACCTTGGCCATAGAGAGGAGCCTCAACACGGAACTGTATCAACTCTGGTTGTTGTCCCTGCAAAACCGCCAGGCCCTAGATTACGTTCTGGCTGCACAGGGCGGGGATTGGGGATGAATGCTTGGGGATTGTGCCCTGATTGGGGATGAATGCTGTATGTATGTCCCAGAAGATTCACAGGATATTAACAAGCACATCCTGTCAGCCGAACAGGCTCTTAACCAGTGGAAAGCCCAGGAAAGAGAGCCCACTATCTTTGACTCACTCTGGGGATGGCTGCCCGACCTGGGGGGAGGCATTGTTTGTCTCCTGCTCACAGGTGCTGTGTTGTGTATTATCATTCTCCTCTTGCTTGGCTGTTGTAAAGCACTCATATATAAAATATGTGCCTCCCGCTCCACAGAAACTCCATTATATCCTCTTGTTGAGGATTCTAACACCTCAGCGCTTAATCACTTATTGTCCTTGGAATAGGAGAAAACTCGGTTACAAGCTTGTTGAGTGTTCTCAAAGGAGGGAGTTGTTGGTGACACTGGGCACTACTCTAGGTAACTCGGGAGGGTGGAAGACCACGACTGTCGATGAAGCCCTCTTGCTCTAGGCCCAGGCAAACTGACGCCCCTCCGTTCCTTGAACTTTCTGCGACCCTGCACAACTATGAGGAAGCTAGCACACAGACAGGTTTGCACACGGCTCGCTAGCCAAGGCCAGCTTCGGCCTGGGAAACATATAGATAAGGCAGAAATGTTTAGCAAAAACCAGTAACAAATAGAACCAAATAAGGCAAGGCCCGGGCAATGCTAATGAGAAAAAACATAACTGGCTGCTTTAGCTGATTGGCTACGGTATTGTACGGGGCAACAGGTAATTGGTTGTATAAGCCTGTGCAGTGAAGTAGGCAACAGGTATAAATTGTATACTGTAATCTGCATTCAGGGCTGCAGGATTTGAGAGACAGTTCAGTCTCCCTGAGCCCTGTCTGAAGCTTCAAATAAAACTCTGCTTCTCCACCCCATTGTGGTCATTGGTGCGATGCACACCGGGCAACGAACCCAACTGTTGCTTGCCTTGGGCACTCTGTGCCGGCAACAACTGTATGAAGTTTATATTAACAATCTTAACTTGGACTAAGATTATCAGAGGAAGCACACTTTTATGTATGCTGAAAAGCAAAGAAAACAGAAAATCTGAAGGATTGTTTCATGAGAGATTATTCTAGATGTTTCCTCAAATTATAATTTATCCAGAAACTAAAGAGCTTGATTCTCCACTACAATGCACCTTGTAAAGTCATTTACACTTGTGCAAAGTGGGTATAAATGCTACTCTTCTGATCTACACCAGTGTAAAATGCTATTAGATCAGAAGAGTAGCATTTATACCTACTTTGCACAAGTGTAAATGACTATACAAGGTGCAATGCAGAGGAGAATCGGGTCCCAAATACCATTTTCTCTTTTGTGTTTGATAACAAGGAGAATACGATTTCAGACAGCCGTAGAAGTGGTTGCCAGATGTTGTGATATATATATATATAGCAATAGTCTTTTCGTTCTATAACTCACTTGATTAGTGGTTGGGATATGCTAGTCAGGCTCTTCCATGTCACAAAGGGCTAAATTCAAGCAATACAATCAAATGGCAAAAGACATGTAAAATCACTGATACCATTCATGACAATGTACACTGAAGAGTGAAAAATAAGTCATATCATAGCCATCATTTATAATAGGAATTCCAGAGTTACATGTGAGTGAGGATTCAGATATTCTTTAGAATCACCCAAAAATTCACAAGTAAATCATTTAGCAGGGAAGACAACATGGACTGTTGAAAAGGAGAAAGTGGCAAGAGAATGCAAACTGTTAAAAAAAATTGGGGAAAGTGAGAAGTGGCCAAAAGGACTATGTGCAGGGGCTGAAATTGTGGAAAAGCAGCATCACTTGCCCCATAACCTCAGCCATGCTGAACATAATGCCATCAGCCGCCTCAGGAACAACTTTGACATCATAATCAAAAAGGCTGACAAAGGAGGTGCTGTCGTCACCATGAATAAGTTGGAATATGAACAAGAGGCTGCTAGGCAGCTTTCTAACTCCACGTTCTACAGGCCATTTTCCTCTGATCCCACTGAAGATTACCAAAAGAAACAACACCATCTGCTCAACAAACTCCCTGAAAAAGCACAAGAACAGATTTGTGGAGAAACTTGCCTAGAACCCCGACCAGGGGTATTCTATTTGCTACCCAAGATCCATAAACCTGGAAATCCTGAACACCCCATCATCTCCGGCATTGGCACCCTAACAGCAGGATTGTCTGGCTATGTAGACTCTCTCCTCAGGCCCTATGCTACCAGCACTCTCAGCTATCTTCGAGACATCACTGACTTCCTGAGGAAACTACAATCCATTGCTGATCTTCTAGAAAACACCATCCTGGCCACTATGGATGTAGAAACGCTCAACAACAAAATTCCACACAAAGATGGACTACAAGCTATCAGGAACAGTATCCCCGATAATGTCACGGCAAACCTGGTGGCTGAACTTTGTGACTTTGTCCTCACCCACAACTATTTCACATTTGGGGACAATATATATCTTCAAGTCAGCGGCACTGCTATGGGTACCCGCATGGCCCCACAGTATGCCAACATTTTTATAGCTGACTTAGAACAACGCTTCCTTAGCTCTCGTCCCCTAATGCCCCAACTCTACTTGCGCTACATTGATGACATCTTCAATGTCTGGACCCATGGAAAAGAAGCCCTTGAGGAATTCCACCATGATTTCAACAATTTCCATCCCACCATCAACCTAGACCAATCCACACAAGCAGTCCATTTACTGGAAACTACTGTGCTAATAAGCGATAGTCACATAAACACCACTCTATACCGGAAACCTACTGACGGCTATACTTACCTACATGCCTCCAACTTCCATCCAGGACACACCACATGATCCACTGTCTACAGCCAAGCTCTAAGATACAAGCACATTTGCGCAAATCCCTCAGACAGAGGCAAACACCTACAAGATCTCTATCAAGCATTCTTTAAACTACAATACCCACCTGCTGAAGTGAAAAACAGATTGACAGAGCCAGAAGAGTACCCAGAAGTCACCTACTACAGGACAGGCCCAAAGAAAACAAGAGAACACCACTAGCTGTCACCTTCAGCCCCCAACTAAAACCTCTCCAGCACATCAAAGATCTACAATCTATCCTGAAAAATGATCCCTCAGTCTCACAGATCTTGGGAGACAGACTAGTCCTCACTTACAGACAGCCCCCCAACCTGAAGCAAATACTCTCCAGCAACTACACACCACACAACAAAAACATTAACCCAGGAACCTATCCTTGCAATAAAGTCTGATGCCAACTCTGTCCACATATTTATTCAAGTGACACCATCGTAGGACCTAATCACATTAGCCACACCATCGGGGGCTCGTTCACCTGCACATCTACCAGTGTGATAGATGCCATCATGTGCCAGCAATGCCCTTCTGCCATGTACATTGGCGAAACCGGACAGTCTCTATGCAAAAGAATAGTTGGACACAAATCTGACATCAGGAAACATAACATTCGAAACCGGTAGGAGAACACTTCAACCTCTCTGGCCACTCAGTAAAAGACTTAAGGGTGGCAATTTTGCAACAGAAAAGCTTCAAAAACAGACTCCAATGAGAAACTGCTGAGCTTGAATTAATATGCAAACTAGATACCATTAACTTGGGTTAGAATAGAGACGGGGAAATAGATTCAATATGTGTAATGACCCAGCCACTCCCAATGTTAAGTATCCTCACATCTTCTTGTCAACTGTCTAAATGGGCCATGTTGATTATCAATTGATTGTATCCTGCTGATAGTAGGTCATCTTAATTAATTAGCCTCTTACAATTTGTATGGCAACTTCCATCTTCTTTGTATGTATATGAAAATATTCTTACTATATATTCCATTCTATATGCATCCGATGAAGAGGGCTTTAGCCCATGAAAGCTTATGCTCTAATAAATTTGTTAGTCTCTAACACAGGTACTCCTGTTAAGCACTTTCCTTAATATCACAGCCCTTCACTATATTTACAATGAAAACAAAAATAGGTTTATTATCAAAGATTTAAGGTTCAAATGATAGTGAGGAAGGATATTGGAACAAATGTTAGATATAAAACTAAATCATAACATGCTTTATAAAACTAAATCATAACATGCTTTCTATAGACTAAACTATACGTTACCCTCCAGTCTAAAAAAGTTGCTCACCCAAAACCTTTTGCAGCTTTTCAACCAAGGTTGGCTGAGATGCCGTTTTCATGGATGTAAACACACTACCTCCTTATTTTCTAGGTGCAGGATGAGGAGGTGTCTTCTTTGCCTTCTACTTATACCCCCAAAGTTAACTGTCTTTACTCAGAGACAGGATAACCATCTGTGGCTGTTTTTCCTGTGTGCTGCTTTCCCTTCAAAAGCAGACTCCAGCGAGAAACTTCTGAGCTTGAATTAATATGCAAAACTAGATACCATTAACTTGGGTTTGAATAGAGACTGGGAGTGGCTGGGTCATTACACATATTGAATCTATTTCCTTAAGTTAAGTATCCTCACACCTTCTTGTCAACTGTCTAAATGGGCCATCTTGATTATCATTACAAAAGTTTTTTTCTCCTGCTGATAATAGCTCATCTTAACTAATTAGCCTCTCACAGTTTGTATGGTAACTTCCAACTTATCTGTATGTGTGTGTGTGTGTATATATATATATATATCTTACTATATGTTCCATTCTATGCATCCGATGAAGAGGGCTGTAGCCCACGAAAGCTTATGCGCTGATAAATGTGTTAGTCTCTAAGGTGCCACAAGTCCTCCTGTTCTTTTTGCAGATACAGACTAACATGGCTGCTACTCTGAAACTTCTTCAAGGATTCTTGTATATGTACATATGACAGTAAAAGAAGCAGTTGCTTGGGAGAGTAGTACATGTGTATTGAGGATTACATAGGGTAAGTGATAATGAAGGCGTGAGCGGGTAGCTCCCTTTGATGGACACCCAGCCAGCCAGTTAGCTGTAAAATCCCTCTTGGTAGATGTTCTCTACTTGCTTTACCTGTAAAAGGTTAAAAGGTCCCCCAGGTAAAGAAAAAAAATGGGCACCTGACCAAAAGAGCCAATGGGAAGGCTAAAACTTTTTAAAATTGGGAAAGAAACTTTCCCTTTGTCTCTTGTTCTCTGGGCTGGAGGGACATGGAGCAGTAATGTTATGTAAGGTTTGAACCAGGTATGAAAAAGTATCTTCCATACCTAGAAGAAATTATTTGGGTAGGGAATGTTTAGTTACATACGATCAGGTTTATTTCTTATTTTGGCTTGTAGATCTCCTCTGTGCTAACCCCTGATGCTTTTTTTGCTTGTAACCTTTAAGCTGAACTCCCAAGAAAGCTAGTTTGGGTGTTTAATTTTTAGAATTTCTCTTTTAAAATCTAGCAAAAGCCTAAGTTCCAGATGTATTTTTTTTCCTTTTTGTTTTTAATAAAATTTACCTTTTTTAAGAACAGGATTGGATTTTTGGTATCCTAAGAGGTTTGTGCATGTCTTTTGATTAGCTGGTAGCAACACCTCATTTCCTTTGTTTTCTTTCTCAGCTCCTCCCCAGGGGTGGGAGGTGGAGATGAAAGGGCTTGAGGATACCCCACAGGGAGCCAAGTGTTCCTTCCTGGGTCCAAGGGTTGGGGTTTTTTTTGTTTTTGTTTTTGTTTTTGTTTTTTGCATTAGGGTGGTGGTAGCGTTTACCAAGCCAAGGTCAGAGAAAAGCTGTAAACTTGGGAGTTTAATACAAGCCTGGAGTGGCACGTATTAATTTTTTTGAATCCTTGCAGGCCCCTACCTTCTGCACTCAAAGTGCCAGAGTGGGGATTCAGCCTTGACAGGGTATCTTCGGAAAAAAATATGTATCTGTGTCTTTGTTTTAATTCTTCCCATACCGATCCCTCCTTGCATTATCTTCTCTTGTTGTTGTTGACTTAATTTAAATGGTAAACTCTGGTGGTGGGGAGAGAGGATTCTGGCCAAAATTTTCAAAAGGAGTGACTCCGGGTGTCTGAAGTTTTGGGTGCCCAATTTGAGAGTCTCTAAAGGTGCCTGATTTTTTTCAGAGAGCACTGAGCACCTGCCCTCTGAAAATACAGCCCCTTTAAAGTATCTCAAATTGGGCATCCAAAACGGAGGCACCCAAAATTGTGAGTCACTTCTGAAAATCTTCACTTTGAGCTTTGTTTTGTAAAGGGCCAGGTATGTTGTGGCCTTTCTATAAGTGTCACCAACCATTGTCGTTCAGCATTTGTCAAGTGTGTCCTTGCTGCAGGGAGCTCTGTCAAGCAATAGTGCTTATAACCGTAACTGAATCATGCTATATTTTTAATGATCAAGCTGCTGAATTCCTGCAATGATTTTCATCTTCCCATTAGCAATGGGCAAACCTCACAAGGTTCTGACTTTCAGCTGGGTTCCTATAATCATCCAAAATTGGGCTAGAGATCTTCTGAGAACAGATACTGTCATGAGACTCCTGGTATTTCCTGTTGCTCATCAGGCCAGAAATACAGTACCAGAGGAACAGCCTTTCTCTTCGTACTGTATTATGATATTTCTGCTTATGGCTGAAACCAGGAAGTGCCACAGTGCATAAAAATGAAAACAAACAAACAAAGTTAATGGAACCTTTTCAAACCTCAGAAAAGGTTCATATTTGGTTTGAGTTGTGGGCGAAGGCTTGGGTCAAGTGCCTCTTGATTTATTTAAACCACTTCACCCCTCCCTAGTCCTGTGGTGTATTTTTGTGCACAATTAAAGACTAACGTGCCGTTTTTTGAAGTCAAGCCCATGTTTTTTATAAAGCTCTCCCTTATAAAACTCTGACATATACTCTGTTATATTGGTTCTCAACAAAATAATCATAATCCAACACCTCTTTGTAGGACTAAAAATACTTGCATCCCCTTGAGGATAGTGGTAAAAAAAAAATGAAGTGTCCTGTAGGTTAAACTGGGGCCTACAACTTTCTCTTGAAAACTATTTTAGTGATTTTTATTGAAAACCGTTTCCAACTTCATAAGCTGGATACACGTAAAGAATTTAATAGACCAAATGACAAAAGTCAAAGATCCCAATCTCAAGCCTACTAAAAAATACTTTTAGACATACAATAGCACTCTACTTGTGTGTGTGTGTATAATACACATTTATAAACTTTACATTGAAATGTATTTAAAAATGGCTACCAAAAAGTGCTTCTAGGGGTGTCTGTTTTTTTAAGGAGCAGAGTTTCTCTGGCTATTTATATAGCAAGTGTATTCCAGCTGTATCAGTCTGTTATTTCCACCTTGCTGCTCACGTGGTTTTGCTGTGGTGAATATGTGCGTAAATGAGGTTTCTCTTGTGGCTTTCCTGCAGATACTGGTAAGTTACAGATTATGCAAAGGTAGCAAGACAGTTTGCATTCCGGATGTAGCGAGAACGAGATGACCTCTGAAATGCACTGTTAAAATCTGATCTCTCCCAGTTGCAGAAGATCAGAGTCATAGAGAAAACCTAGTGTGAGTCCCAAGAACCTTGCCCCCAAAGAATTTTGTCCTTGAGTGTATGTTTTGCTACACTGTATAAAGCTTTCCTGTAAGAAAGATCATCAAATAGAATCATAGCCATAGCCTAATCTGCTGCTGCTAACTTGAAATTGCAAATTTAAAAGAAGCGCATTCAACCCTATCCCCAAATAAACTCTAAATGATATTTACCAATCTTGTCTCTGACTTCTAGTGCTCTTCACTAGTTTTGTGAGCTTGGATCCTTTCTCACACTGAGTCTACTGCTGTTGGTGGGAAAGCTTTAAGGTCTGTGTGAGAATTACATTTGTCAGAAAGCAAAAGAAGGGGTTTACCATACCTAATAAGCCTGCTGCAGCTCCTGCTTGGACCATTGATGTCAGTGGCAAAACTTGCTCTGGCCCAAGGACACAAATGCAATGAGGAAAGGAAATTTAGATAAATCTAGTGAACAATATATACTTTGGTAAGATTCTGGGCTGCATTAAGGCAGATTTGTCCCACTCCCCTGGTGCAAAATTGCTCTTTTCTATAGTGTAGCACCTTCAGTGGTGTAAAGCCACTTTGATTAGCTTCTACTTGGTTTTCTTTGCAATCTGCTCCTGTTCTAACAAGAACTTTTTTTTCTTTTACGCCCCAATCTCACAAGGACTTACGAACATGCTCATCTTTAAGCACACAATTAGTCCCATTCTAAGACAATGGAGACTACTTACTTTGCTTAAAGTTAAGTGCGTGAATAAGTCTTTGCAGGATTGGGCCCTTAGATTGTATCAGTCTCCTCCTCATCACCGAGGCCCAGATCCACAAAGGGACTTAGGTGTTACAACTCTAAAAGTTAAGTGCCTAGAAAAATCACAGGAACAATATTGCAATCCCCAAAGTCCAAGTTCAGTACCTAGGCTCCCTATACAATGAATGGGGAGAAATAGGCACCTTAGAATAGGGTTACCATATTTGAACATTCAAAAAAGAGGACACTCCATGGGGGGGGGTATTTGCTCGCGCCCCCCCATCCCAACTCCACCCCTTCCCTGCCTCTTCCCTGCCCCCATTCCAACCCGTTCCCCAAAGTCCCCGCCCCAACTCCACCCCCTCCCTGCCCCATTGGACCCCTTCCCCAAATCCCTGCCCCAGCCCCGCCTCCTCCCCTGAGCGCACCACGTTCCCCCTCCTCCCCCCTCCCAGCCACATGAAACAGCTGTTTCATGGCACAAGCGCTGGGAGCTAGGGGGAAAAAGTGGGCACTCTCTCGGGTGATCAACATTCACTTTCTTTCTTGAATGATCAACTCTTCTTTGGGGAAAAATAATAACGGCAAAATCCCAGACATTTTTAGATATTTAAAAATTCCTCACGGATGGCGATTTAAGAACCAAAAAGCTGGACATGTCTGGGAAAATATGGACGTATGGTAATCCTACCTTAGAATGTGATCTACAAAGCCAGGACACTGCATGGGAAGCCACCTAAGCTAGCCAATGGGAGATGCTAACAACAGGGTGTGTACTGAGCCTTGCCCTCTTACTGAGATAGGCATCTCCCTGCAGCCCAGACTTCAGCGCTTATCTCTGCTAGAGATCCACAAACAGAAACCCCTCTCACAGAATCAGATGGCTTATCTGCCGAAGTAGTTTCTTGTAGGAATGAGTTAGGCATCTGCCTCGCTCCAAACGAAACCTCCAGAGGAGGTGGTGGTGGTGCTCACCTTGTAACTTTTGTCTCAGAGGTTAAAGAATTCACCTGGGATGTGAGAGACCTGGGCTCCCTCAATCTCTCCTGCTGAAGCTGTTCCATTGTGGATAAATAAACAGGAGAGACTGAGGGCACCCCACATCTGAATATCCCATAGCTCAGTAGATATAGAGCTCTCCTGCGAGGTGGGAGATTCATGTTCAAATCCTTTTCTTCCCTTCACTGCAGCTAAGGGTGGAACCGAACCTGGGTCTACCATGTCCTATACTTTAACCACTGGTCTACAAGTCATAAGGTGGGGTAGTGGCAGTGGATCCATCCCCTAGGCATCCTCCCCTGCTGAGCCACCTCTCTGGCCAGGTTACTGAAGCCCCTGCAGTCAGGTTCCCTGGGCCCTGGTGCACAATGCATCCTTAGGGCTTAACTCCTTCCTGCCCATGCTGTAGGCAGGGGACAGGAGGTGACTGGGTTATGTTGGTGGCCAGCAGTAGCCTGGAGGTGTTAGCTGCCTTTCGACACTCTGTGGGCAGGAAGGTATGAGCTGTTTCCAGCCACAGGGGAGCGGGGGTGGAGCAGGGGTTGGGGTGGGGAAGAGATGAGCTCTGCAAAGCTCCCCTCCCTCCCCGCAGCTGGAAGCAGCTCCCATCCCTTCTCTCCTGCATAGTGCTGAAAAGCTGCTGCTAGCCACATTCTGCTATGAACCCTGGCACAAATCTGGGGAGGGGGAGTATGTGACTTTGCCTGCCTTCCCCACGTGTTGCCTTGGGAAGATGCGGTGCCAGATACTAGGAGAGGCGGGTCTGTCCTGGGGGCCAGCCAGACATAGAGGGTGAAGAGCTCTAGGCAGGGAGGGTCGGGTCAGTCAGTCACCCCCCTGTGTGACAGAGGTGTATGGGAGTGCGTGTGTGTCACCTCTCCCCATGTGAGCCCTAAAGCCTTAAAGATAAGAAGGTAAATAAAAAGAATCCAACTATGCAGGGTCCCAGTTAACAGTGTCTCAGTCAACTTGATGTTAATTTGCACGTTTGTACTGCAAAGTTCTGATTGATTGCAGTTGAACTCGCTTGAATATGAGTAATTTTACCAGGTGTCCCGTATTCAGCATAGAGAAATATGGTCACCCTAATTCAGTGGAGTTTTGTGGATCACAGTGGAGCCAAAACTGGGACTAAGGTGCCTAAGTCTGGGATTTAGGCACCTAATTACCTTTGTGGATCTGGGCCACAGAGACTGAATTAATTAGCATGCAAGCAATATATATCTTACAGAGTTTTTTTATGTGAGCGTATTTTAATGCACCAGCAGATTTAGGCAGATGCCTGAATACTTCACTTGACTCTTTGGTGATGGCCCTAGTAATTTTCATAGGATGTTTTTAGACTATAGTGCTACGGGAGTGGGAGGTTTCAGGACTGGAGTCCTGAACAAACTTGAGAGGCTATTAGCCACAATCATCTGAAACATATGAAATAATAAACGTTTATGTAATTGAGAAAAATATTTTTAAAAGAATTAAGTTACAATTCACAATTAGACATCTCTTGTGAATCTTGCCAGTCTGACATGGATCATTGCTGATTACCTGATAACCAGCTGTAGATTTTTGGCTCTAACTTCAGTGACTCTACATTTGGCATCCCATATAAATTGCATATTGGTGGAATGATGTGGCTTCCTATTATGGAAAAACCATTTCAAAATTGGGTGGTATCCAAATGGCAATCACTTTAGTCAGCATTTCCTAGGACGGATGGATAAAGTGCTAATCCATAACATTCATTTTTTTGCTGGGGCTCTGTGTGTGTGAGCTAGGGAAAATATACAATCATTCCCTTTAAAGCGGCAACAAGAAATTGATTAGTATAACTTGCTTTTCCATGTTGTGTCTCCATAGTTATTAAGAAAGGTACTGTAGCTAGGCAGCGAAGTGCAATAGTGACTTTTTTAACCACTAGAATAAAACATAGCTTCTTTTTACTGAATGTTTTAAAGCCCCTTCGCTGTATTTTAAGTTTGTCACAGACATTAAATAAAGTTAGTTTTCCAACCTTACGTTTGGGAAACTTAGTCTTCTGTTACTGTTGGGGGTTTTTTGTTCTGTTTTGGTTTGTTTGTTTTTAAAACCTATCTCAGAATCCTGTTAAAATGCTAAATGTTTCTCATTCCTTTGTGATCTTCATTTTCTATCTCCAATAGCAGAGCAGCATATGTCCCAGTTATACTTGGCCTTTTTTAAGCTGAGAAAATCAAACTGTCCCAACACTTATCTGTGTTTTGTGGTATGCTGCCAGTTCAAATTCATCCAGATTGATACTAACTAAAAGTTATTACAGTCCACAGCTTCTATGCAAGGCAGGAAGGGGTTAATGAGCTACTGAAGGCCAGTCAGCCCAAATCAAGAGGCCTGGAGCAGGTGGTAGGCATTCCCAGGAGGGGCTTAAAAGGAAGAGCTCTGCTTAGTTGTTGGCAATGTTTGCTTGCTGACATGGGACAAGACTGGTATATAGCAGGGCTCCTGGGGGAAGGGGAAGAGTTTGTTTGTGTTGCTTCACACTTGTGTTAGACCTGGAGTGCTCTTGGAAGGGGTAGAACTGTAAGTAAGACAGTTGGGGGGCTTATCCTCTGCTACCCAGAAGGCTGGGTGGAGCAGTGGAAGACCAGCTAGGAAACTGAAGCTGAGTAGTGGCTTCCCAGCACAACAGTGCAAGGAGGTGCTCCAGTAAGGATGTGCTCCAACATCATTGCTCTTGGGGTACTTTGCCATACCTCCCAGTGGGTAAGCAGCAAGCTGAAAGTAAGGGGCCTTTTCAGGAAAGATATGTGAGGGGTTCTGCTGAAGGCTAAGCGTTTGGAAGGTAGAGTGTTTCCCACTCCCCTGCCCCGTACTCTCCCTGCTGGAAGAAACTTCCTTCACCCAAAGGAAGAATTTCAAAGACAATGTCCTTGGGCTAGCTGAACAACTTTCCTATATCTCACTATCTTGTTGGGTTTCCTATCTCCTTTAAAAATGTAGTTGAAAGCATATTTTCCACCTTCTATTATACCTCTTAATTTCTCTCATGCTCTCTTGTTGAGGTTTGTCAAGTGTCTTGAGATACACTACAGCCTTATGTTGCATAGACTATGTGTGAAAAATTCTCTCTCTAAAGATAGAAAGGACTGAGCAGAAAGTCCAAGGGCCATAAACTGGAGTCACACTGTTAGAGAATGAAACTGAGTGAATCTCTCGTCTCAGCCTGCTTGCAGACTAACAAGTGTGTTTTTAACAATGAATCAAAAAGTGTGTGTGTGTGGTGAGGGGGTGGGGGGAAGACTGGAGAGAGAACATGGATAAAGTTCAGTGACAAAACATTACTGCAACAACATTAACCAACAGTGACTATTTCACTGTAAACAAATACTAGAACAGCATCCACAGTAATTAGAGAAAACTTCTGCTGGCTTATTCGTGTGCCTACCTATCTTCTACCTCATCAGTACTTTACCTCTTTACATGTTTCATCTTTCTTTATCCTTCCTTCCATATCCTGAAGTGTGCTTCTGGTCTGAAAAGAGACTATAAAAGTGGCTTCTTAATCAGCAGATCTTTTCCCTCTGTGTATTCAGAGTCACACATACTCATTTTAGTGACACAAATGTGTTTGTTTTATTATAACTAGTCTCTCAAATTCCTGTAATAGTGTAGAACCAACACTGCTATAAGAGAGTAAGCTGAATTCTGTTCTGCTTGATTCAACATCAGCAGTGGATGCAGCTTTATCTGGTATGGCAAGGAATCTCTGGGTGTACAGAGTAGCCGTCCATGCAGGATGGCATCTCTAGGGCATTAAAATACTACCCCTACAACATACAAGGGTTAGATTGTCATCAGTCCTGTGCAAGTGAGTCAGGGGAAAAGGTCATTTAAAAAAACAACATCTTTCCTTCCTCCTTGCACTTCTAAGCAGGATCTAGTAATTATTCTAGTCCTGGTGCTCAAAGGACTACTTTTGGCTAACACCAAAGAGGAAGAAGGTGATAGGGCCATGTTTATGATATGCAGGTCTGCACCCTGCACAGGTTGTTCCACCATAGCTTTGGTGTAAATTGGGTGACACTTCACTAAAATTGGTGGTGTTACACTGGCATGAATGAGTGAAGAATTAGGTCTATTGAGCCTATATCTGAGACGCTGCTTCCTGAAGGTCCCACTGACTTGTTGGGCCTGTACGTTATCCTGTACTGAAAGCTGCGACTTAAAGCCACAGGCTCAAGTCTCACCTGCATCTGAACTCAGTTTGCTGTAGGGGAGTGGAAGGCTCATCGGGAGACAATTACATCTTCCTGATTCTGCACTAGCCCAGCCTCCAGAATTAGAGTAGCCCTTGAACTATTATAACTAATTCTTACCATTAGAACAAGGTCCCTAAGGAAGAAAACAAAACAATTAGTGAAAGTTTGCAGATGACCCAAAGACTGGGGGAGTGATAGACAATGAAGAGCACAAGTCACTGATACCAAGCGATTGGGACCACTTAGTGAGCTGGGCACAAGCAAACACTATGTTTCAGTAAGGGTGTTATGCACAGGCCTCAAATCTGGGTCTGCAGGGTTCACAGGAGCAGCCATGCTTCAACCCTCTACTTGACAGAACGCTGCCAATTGTTTATCCAGGACCCATGAAGCCCAGACCCAGTTTCAGGCTCTGCCCTTCAGTTCCTATTGGTGGAGTTCCAAAGCAGCCGATTGGCCTGCTGGCCCTACTTAAGCCAGCAGCATTCTGGAACCAGCCCATGTTCTCAAGTCCCATAACTTCCCCAACATGCCCAATTGGTAGCACCTATTGATGCTCATCGGCTCTGCCTCTGTCTCTGGAATTCCACCCGACGAGATGGCCATTATTGACCAGAGCCACACAACACCCAGGAGGGAATCGTGTTCATAAGGAACTACATCTGTGTTTCCCCTAGATCTGCAAGAGTTGGAGTTCTTCAGTTGTGCCATGACTCTACCCTGGCAGGACATGTGGGGTGATATAAATCCTAATGATTAACATCCAGGTTCATCTGGTGGCCCCATATGTGCCCCACAATAGAGACTTTTGTTGCTTCCTGCCAGGGGTGTGCCTGTACCAAGATCCCATGCCAGAAAACCTGTGGTCTCCTCCAACCTCTGGACACCCTATCTCAGCCTTGGTAGACCATTTCCTTGGCCTTTATAGTAGAACTATCAGAATCCAGTGGTTTCACAACCATCCTGACAGCGGTAGATTGCTTTTCAAAAATGACCCATTCCATTCCCTGCATGGATTTACCCTCCTCAGGAGAAACTGCCTGGCTCTGGATAAACAATATAGTCTGTCTTCATGGCCTCCTGGATCATGTCTGACCAGGAGCCCCAGTTCAGTGCCCCCTTCTGGCAAAAGGCCCTATGTCTATTACGGGTCTATGAGCACCTTTTCTGCATACCATCCTCAGTCAAATGGCCAACTGGAAAGAATCAACCAAATCCTAGAGCAATACCTACAATGCTACACTGACTACCATCAGAATGACTGGTCTACATTATTACCATATACTGAATTCTTGTACAATAATTCAGACCACGCATCCACAGGCCAAATCCCCTTCTTTTTCAACTATGGATGCCACCCCTGATTTCACCCACAACTGCAGACATTCTCTCCCAATCCATTGGCCTTGGACCTAATACAAAACATCCATTACATCCAAGAAGAGGTGAAGGGACAGCTTGAGAAGATAAAGGAGGACTATAAAAATTTTGCAGATGAGTATAAGCAACAAGGCCCCACTACTCTACAGGGCAAAAAGTAAAGTTTTCTATAGAACACCTCCATGTAGACAGACCTTGGAAACTAGGCCACCAGTTCCTTGGCCTGTTCTGGATTTGGCAACAAATCAACTTTGTCATCTTTGAGCTCCAGCTCCCTTGGAGTCCACCCCATATTCCATGTCACACTCTTAAAACTCTACACTCAGAACATTTCCCAGTACAGCCCAATCACCACCCCCATCTGCTCAAGTAAAAGGTCAGGAGGAATACACACTCTACAAAGTCCTTGATTCCAAAGTCAAGTAGTGTAAATGTGGTACCTGATTGACTGGGAAGTTTATAGCTCTCAGAAACACACTTCAGAACTAGCTGAGAATGTTCACTCCAGCCCTGGTGTAGGTCTTCTGTAGGAGCCACCCTGGACCTATGTTGCTTAGAGGGTGCTCCTAGGGGAGGAGGTTATGTCATGACCCATGGACCTCAAACCCGGGTTCACAGGAGGAGCCATGGACCAACTCTCCACTTGGCAGCCTGCTGACAACTACTTACCCAGGATCCATGAATCCCAAACCCAGTTTGAAGCTCTGACCTTGAGGTCTTATTAGAGGAGTCTCAGAGCAGCCAATTGGTCCTCTGGCCCTATTTAAGCCGGGAACAGGAAGCTGTCTGAACAACTGGTCTCCACCGTGCTCTGGACTGTGTGCCTGTACTTCCTGCTCTTCCCGGTCGACTTCCTGGCATCCCAACCCGGCTTGACTCCTACTGTCTGACTTGCGGTTCTGATCTCCAGTTTGTTTCCTGCTTCTGATTTCTTGACCCCCTCCAGCTGACTCTTGATTCCTGTCTCATGACTTTGAACTCTAGCTTTGACCACTAGGTCTGGCTGCCAGGGACCCAGCCATGACAAAGGGCAAATGTTAAGGTATATATCAAGAAATAAAGAATGTTGACCATACTTACAGGATGGGGGACTCTGAAAGACTTAAGGGTCATAAGGGAAAAAGGGCTGAACATGAGCGTCCAGCATGGCATTGTGTCCAAAAGAGCTAATATAATCCTTGGATGTATAAATGAGGGAATATCCAGTAGGAATAAATGTTGTTTCCTCTTTATTTGGCATCGGTGTGACCACTGCTGGAATACTGTGTCCAGTTTTGATATCAACAGTTCAAGAAAGATGTTAATAAATTGGACACGGTTCAGAGAAGAGCCATGAGAATGATTAAAGAATTAAAAAACATGCCTTTCTAGTGAAAGACTCACAGAGCTCAATCTACTTACCTTACCAAAGAGGAGGTTAAAGGGTGTCTGAATGGTGAACAGAAATGTAATAATAAAGGGCTCTTCAGTCTAGCAGACCAAGGTATATCAGGATCCAATGGCTAGAAGCTGAAGTGAGACACTTTCAGATTAGAAATAAGGTACAACTTTTTAACAAGGGTAATTAACCATTGGAACAATTTAACAAGGAGTGTGATGGATTCTCTATCATCTGAAGTCTTTAAATTTAGATGGATCTTTGTCTAAAAGATATGCTCTAATTCAAACAAGAATTAATTCAGGGAAGTCCTATGGCCTGTGTTAAGCAGGAGCTCAGACTAGACGATCTGACCTTCATAATTTATGAATTTACACTAGTGAAGAGCCAATGTGACATTTGTGCCCTGCCCTGCCCCAGTCTACCCCCGACATACACTGGAGTAGGTGGCTGGCACAAGGAGGCAGCTCTGCTATCTCCACCCGCTTTATACCAGTAGGGAGTTCCCTTCCGTAAGAGGATCTCTCCACAGACCATTTGCAGCCTGAATCTATCTACTTTGCACTATAAATGAATGGATCATAAGGCAGACTCTGAGTCACTGTATTTCCCATAAGATTGTTAATGACTGCTTAACATCAAAACACTAGTCACAAAATATTAAAGCTCACTTAAAAACTTCATATTTTGAAAATGTTCAATGACAAGGAACGTTTTTCTAAATTAGTAAAACTTCACCCACAATTTAACCCCTTTTCAACCAGCTCTAAACATTACACATAGATCTACCCAAAAGGATATTTTACAAGCCACTGTAAAGCTGCATAGTATGATGCAAAAACATGTATCTGAGCAGAGCAATGCTTACTCATTACAGGAAAGCCTAATGGTTTACCTTCTTTCTGTAATGGAAATATGTCTTCAAGCAGGCTTTCTTCCTGCTGCAAAATGAAATTCAGAAAAGAGAGTCTGTTTTAATGCAAGTGTAATTCTCATACACTCCACATGCTCTCTAATACTGTAAAGCATATTTGTATCTTGTTGGTGACTTCCTTAGGAGTGGGGGGTGGGGGCAAATGGGGATCCCCTGTGACACAAAATATACCAGGAGCTGAAGGGAAAGAGCTTCCAATTTTGTTTTGTCCTGTCTACGTACGTACTTTCTATTCCTGGCTAGAACCTGGAAGTGCAGATGTGTGAGGCGATGAAAACAACCGAACAATCTCACTACACTTCAGTTTGGAATCTCTAAAAGGTTGGGCTCACTTTCAGTCCATTCCCCACTAATAAAAAGCTTTGCTCTGTGTGTGTGTGGATATATTTATAAATATTTTGGTGAAGCGTTTTTTTTGTTTTTTTTTTTACCCATGAAAGCTTATGCCCAAATAAATCTATTAGTCTTTAAGGTGCCACCGGACTCCTTGTTGTTTTTGTGGCTACAGACTAACATGGCTATCCCCCGATACAAGACTATAAGGTCAGCTTGATCTTGCCTGCAGTAGAGCGCCCCTCAATGGATTTTGTGAGAGGAAATCTCTCTCGGGGCACTCCTGTGTGGATTTCACAATATTGTCCAAGTGGGGGTGGAATGGGGTTGGTGGAAAAAGGGTGCAACACCTTATTCTCAAACCTAGCAGTGAGCACAAGGAGTGGCTTTTTCAGCCTGCCAGGTCCCCACCTCTCCCCTGTGCAACTCCCCAGACAAGCAGAGAGAGAGGTCTCCGTGTGGCAGGGGGGTGATGGTGTAGAGGTGACTGAAACCTCCTTTCATGCAGGATGGGGAGATCCATGCACAGAGGTCTCCCCCATTATGGCTATGAGCACCACGGTTCCTCACATTATTCTTTTAGAAGTGGTCTAACTGGGAAGACTAAAATATAAGCGTGGGGGTATGTGAGAGAGAAGTGAGGGAAACCTAGTGGAGTGAGTGTGTTCAGTCTCCTGTGTGTGTGAGAGAGCGCATACATGTCACTTGTGAAGCTAAAGACACAGGATAAGAGTGATATTTTTAGCATTCCTAGAAGAGTTTTTTTTCAGCAGGAGCATCAGTCTGCAGAGTACGCAACTTTCCTAAGATCAGTTAACTGTACCCACACCCAGCTCATCCACCTCAGGAGATTGTGAGTGAATAGAAGGATTTCCTGGAATAAATTTACTGAATGAGCATTGACCAAAATGTTAATAAATGACTGCAGGGCAGTTATTGAACATATATCAGCTGTCAAAGTCCTCATCAGCCCTGTTCATTGTGCAGTAGGTCAATTATAAAGGTTAGTATACATTTGTGTTCTTTTTATGGAGGGGAGGGGACAGAGGTACAATAAAGAGGAAGTTTCAGAGAGAGGTCTAGAGTTCAAACAACATAGGCTAGATTAGGATGTTAGCTGCAGCTTGTATTCCATCACTGTGGATCTCCATATACCATAATATTAAAAAGGTGGAAGAGCAATATGGGTCTAGTGGACAGAGCACTGGCCTGGGACCCAGCACACCAAAGTTCTATTCCCAGCTCTCCCACCAGCCTGTTGTGTGATGTTAGGCTCAGAGATAAAGTGACTTGCTGTTTTTTCCCCTCCATCTTTTTTTTCCTTGTCTGTCTAGACTATAAGATCTTTGGGGAGGGATTGTCACTTACTATGTGTCAGTTAGCACCCAGTACAGTGCTATGCTAGTTCTGGTTGTGGTCTCTGAGCACTAGTGCAGTATAACCCCTACATAATAATACACAGCAGCATGGAGACTTGTTAACATTACTTCCTTTCCTCCAAAGAAAGGAGAGGCCCCAATAAACTCTGCCTCCTATAGGGTAATATTGCTTTTTTAGATTTTAAAAATAAATAACATTTGGGAAAGTGGTCACTTCACTAATACATAATGATCTGTCTAGTTTTTTACCTGAATGATGATTCATGGTAAATATATTGCATTTGCTATATGTCATTGCATCTTAACCCATTTTCCCCCGGAATAACTTCACAAGAAGCTGAAAAGGCTTTTGATCAGCCACAGTGGATCTATCTACCTGAAATATTGCAGCAATACAAACAATTTGTATTGTGACATGGTTTATTAACAAAAATTACTTTTTCCTTAAGAAAAACTATAGATGCTTTCTGAGGGCTCAGCAAATGCCTTAAAAATACAAGTTCACTTTTAAACTTCAAACTGTCAGGGAATGCATCCTTTCTGAGAACAAGTACCATTGCTGTGTTTGCGGTGGGGATGGGGAAATGATTTACAGAATACCCAAAGTATGTAATTGGTAAGAAACATACGGAACCCACAGAACATTTCTGGCACTCTTTTATTAGAGTACAATTGAATTGTCAGTGAAGACTACAAAACTGTTCTCTTGAATATGTATTTTTGTGTAGTATCTTTCTAATAGCAGATTTGAGGGTGCTTTTCAATCTCTGAGCCTAACATCCCACAACAGGCTAGTGGGAGAGCTGGGAATAGAACTTTGGGTTGCTGGGTCCCAGGCCAGTGCTCTGTCCACTAGACCCATACTGCTCTTCAAACCCCCTGCCATCCCAAGTGAGTGAGGAATCTAAAGCCTAATCTACATGGGAATTTTTGGTATAACCTAAGGTGTGAATTTAAACTGGTACAGTTCTCTCTCTCTCTGGTGGGAAAATTTCTATTCTGGCTTTTAACATATATCTCTTAAGAAGTGGGGGGAAAGCCACTCTTACACTGGAATGAGAGTGCCTATGTGGGGGAGCGGGGGTTATATCTGTAACAATATCATTATACCTGGGAAACTTTCCCATGGAAACAAGGGCTTCTTCCCATTGAAAGTCAATGAGACTTAGGATAAAACTTTCAAAAGCACTGAAGTGCTTTAGGAGCCTAATAGGCTTAGTAGGTCACATTTACCCATATTCTGAAAATATGGTACAAAAAAAGTAGTTTCCTATGTGCGTGGTATGCACAATAATAGATTGCCCCAAGAAAGTAACAGAAGCAACCCAAACGCTACTGTTGTCAATAACTGATCACTAAGGATAAGATTCTCCTTTGTGCAGAGGGCAATCACAAGGCCCATAGCCTACTTAAGTAGGATTTAAGTTTGATGTCAAAAATTATACTGGTACGATTTAGTAATTGCATATAATGGTCCAAATTCTGCTTTGTTACACTTGCACTATCCCCACCTATTTCAGTGGGGTTGCATAATTCCTGTTGATATCAGTGGTTCAGGATGTCACACCATGAGTTACATTCTTATCTATACATTTTGAAATTCTTATTGTCTCAGTGGTGGGCACTCGTATGACTATGTGGGGAGCATCACCTCTTCTCCCTTCATACCCCCAAAGCAAAATTTGGTCATTATGCTTCCTATCTGACATTAATAACCCAGGCATCTGGGGTTAAGTTTAGGTGGGACATAAGTCAATGGAAAGGGTCTTGCAAAACCTAGGGTCAATTCTGGTGAGGCAAAGCATTTTGTGACTGAAGATCTGTGAACATCAAAAATATGTCTGACAAGATTGGGGGATGGTAGTAAGGGTCAAAAAACCATAATTGACCTACAATAGGATAAAAAGATACTCACACAAGATATGCATTGCTGAGACTCTTGGCTAGTGGATATATACCTGGAACAGTATTTATGTACTGTACCTTTTTAATGCTAGCCTCAATGCAGATTGATGTTGCCATTTTGTATCTGTCCTGAGTGTGGGGGTGTATATTAGTACATCCGGTTTGGCTCCTTGAAATAATTGAAACCAACCTGCAAAAACATGCAATCAGTAGAATAGGAAGCTAGCCTAAAGCATATCTAAGTGCAACTGTCACTTAATGCAAACATAATTAGAAATACTATAAATAAGATATAGGACTTACTTAGTCTCCCATAATGTCAGTTGCAGCAGAAACCTTTATAGTACAGGTAGAGTAAAATATTCCTGCACAACCCTAGTATGAAGAGGGAGCGGACTTTTGATGGTAAGTTTACATAATGAGCATTTGAAAACCTTTCAAGAAGAAGTTCAAAGGGGCTGGCTCATTGGCCTTTGGGAAATTTGAGGTCGGGTCCTGAACTTGTTTTTTACTCCCTGGCTAGCAGCACTTCCCATTTTTGATAGGATGTGGAAAAGAATGGGAGGTGCAGGCTTTTTAGAAGGTGAATAAAAGACTAGAAAAGAGGATAGGAAGAGAGATCTGGAGGTTGCCTATTCTTTCCCCCTCTCCCGTCCAAAAAACCCCCCAACCAAACAAAACCCCCCACCAAACAAAGCAGTTCCCTGGGTCTGCAAGATTCATGATATATCAGGATTCTTTAGAGTTTAATCCTTTCTGGTTCTCAATAGTACATTTCTAGCCACACAGTAGTGATTTATATTTCCTTGAAGAATAGTAAAAATGATCTGATAAATGCATTATCTGCTTCTGGGAGAAACCCATAAGATAGACTCCTCTTCTGTTTCATTACACTAGGGTTTTGTCCACTCTCTTATTTTGAATTCACTTCTATAAGAATAGACATCCTTCATATATGCAAAGCAGAATTAAAATTGTATTGCTAACTACTTTCACTTGCCTTAGCATAGTCACACAGTCAGATTACCATCTTCAAACGTAGATGATAAAACTTGACACTATCTAATAACTTCCTTTCTGTCAAGTATCATGTTCCCAGTGATCTCTAATTGAACATAGCATGGGTACATCATCAAACATCCGAATAACAGACTGGGCTGCAAACCAGCAGACTGAGTTACACAATAACACTATCACAGCTGTCCTCAGCACACCAGCTTTGAAACAACAAATGTCAAATTTACAACTGTGGATTTGGATAAATTTTAAGCCCAGGGTGTGAAAGAAAGCACAGTTAATGAAAATGTTAGATGTATTTTAGAAAGGAAGCAGACTCTTCATAGTCATGATTGCAACTAACTTCCATTAAAGCTCTGTTTAGCAATCCTATAACTTTGGCTTGGAAAAATGTGTTTATCCTGAAAACTGCAAGACTTCTTCTGAAGGTAAAGAAGAATGTTTTTGCAAAGTCTGATGGAAATGTATCAATTTCTTTGAGTTGGGTCACTATAAAAAAAATTACCTCCATTCTGAATTCTGTCTAACATTTCTTTGTGTGCTTCCCCTCCCCAAAACAAACAAACAAACCCAAACACACACAAAAACAGCTTGTGTGAATTTTCCCTTGGTTCTAAGGATATGAGAGTGGATGTCCCTTCTAAAGGAAGATATTTCTTAGCTCACCTGTGATGCAGCTGATTCTATGCCCCAGGTGAAGAGAATGCATTACATCATATGACAGATGATTCTGTGATTAAACCCGACCTCTGGCAGTGGAAAAAAAGAAGTGTGTGGACAGCCAGAAGGGGGCTGGATATGAGAAAGAGAGTTTCCTGCAGTAGTCCCTGAGGAAGGGAGATGTAGCTGGGTAGAAAGTCCTGGCTCGGGCTAGAGGTTTTGTTTTGCCTTTTGGGATGTGGCAAAAAAGGCAGGCCAGACCTTGTGTCTTCTCCAGTGACTCAGAGCAGGAAGGAGAGTGTTTGTTTGAATTTTATGTTGATGAAAGCAGACTTCAATAAGGGCTATTATTGGACTTGTGTAAGGGTGGTTGTTTTGTTTTGTTTTGTTTTTTGGGTTTTTTTTAAGTCACTGAGGAATCAAGAAGGGAACTGAGGTAGGATACTTCTGAGCCATCGGGGGACACAGGCGGTGGCCAACCCTGTTACAGTATGGAATACTGAAGGTTGGAGGAGGCCAGTGACGGACATTCTCCATAACCATGTGTCTGCCTTAATTGGCCTAATTGATAGAGAATTGGGTCTTGTTTTCAAATAACTCAAACTATTCTTTCTAAAGTTTCTATTCTTGCACTTGAAAACTGACTGTTGCATGAGCCACTGTCCATAGTTACCTAAGTTTCAAATATTGAGGAAGGTGATGTGATATTCCCCTCACTTGGCCGGGGGGGGAGGGGGGGAGGGGGGCAAATCAACAGACTCAAATACTCACTCTGCAAACATTTTAGACAGGGACATTTTAATCTGTTAAGCTCAAAGAGTACTGTTTTCCTTAAGTGAAATTTTTAAATTTTATGTTTTTCTCCCCCTTCCCCCAAAAGTGCAGTACAATGAATGATGTCCAGGGTTTTTATTCCCCTCTTTCATTTTTTTCCTCTTGCCACTGTAATTTTTCCACAGGCAAGAAAGCTTTGAAAAGTTACAAAGTAGCAAAAAGAGCAGGAGGAGGGGGGAAGAAAATATATATTTATTCTGTTTGTATTCATGAGAGAAAAAAGGGGGGAGAAGAAGAAAACAGAAATTCAAAATATGAAATTACAAAATTTGGGGGTTTATTTTTATTTTCAATTCAGAACTTTTTCTGAAAATTGTAAGTTTGAGGCCAGCCATTTTTCACTAGAAGGGGAAAAAACGGAGGCAAAAGATTTTGACTAGTTCTACAATGAAACTTAACCCTAAAGCATTGAAAACATGAGCATTTTAAAGCTAAAAGGGAAATAAAAATCACTCTTATAATGAGACTGGTGTTGTAGCCTTCATGGAGGGGCGGTAACCCTCCGTAGTGATGCCTCACAAACATAGATAGCCAGGAGTGGTACCCAGGTCTTACATTTCCAAAAACACATGCCTCTACCATCGTTGATAAAGCAAGAGTGCTATTAGCTGTCAACTACAAAAGAACCTGTATGTTTTAGAGCTGTAACCAACCTATAGGTTTCAGAGTAGCAGCCGTGTTAGTCTGTATTCGCAGAAAGAAAAGGAGTACTTGTGGCACCTTAGGGACTAACAAATTTATTTGAGGATAAGCTTTCGTGAGCTACAGCTCACTTCATCGGATGCATTCACTTATGCTCAAATAAATTTGTTAGTCTCTAAGGTGCCACAAGTACAACCAACCTATAGTGAGTATCAGACTCAAACAGATATCTTACAATGATCTATCCAGCTCCCACTGAAGTCAAAGCCAAAAATGTTGTCCATTGATATCAACAGTATCAGAATTGGGCCAAAAACTACTCATAAAGGAGAGAGGAAAATATAGTCAGCACATGAGTTTTCAAGGAGATTTTACTGTAAGGAAAGTTACTAAACTGAGTTTGAGTGACTTACCAAAGGTTATGTAGGAAGTCTAGACTAGAGAAAGGAACAGAACCTGGGCCCTCTGAAACAACAGACCCACAACTCATCCAATAAACTTCTGTGCCTTCATCCAAATTATTTCAAAATATCTGTGCTTAGGCCATTTATGTTGATTTCCTACCTCTGACGGTGATTTTAAATCATTTAAAAGAAAAAGCATGTTTTTCTCTCCTCCTCCATCCCATCTAAAAAAATCTCTTTTCAATAGCGGCCATTACCATAATACATAATAAGCACCTAACTAAGATTGCATTTTGCTGATTTGCCTCAGCAGGAGAGTGGGATTAATGTTGCTTTAATGATTTTTAATTCCTTGATTTTTAAATGGTGTGACAGATAAGTGCACTGTTATCATTTAGTAACCGCCACTGTTTTCTTTTAAATGAAGCTTTTTGGCTTCGGAATAATACTGTGAAGACAATGATGCTTCCTTCTGGCCTTAAGTCTATGAGATACTGTACTGAGCATGGTAAATTCATACAGATTTTTAACAAACAATACAAGTGTTTGTTACTGTAGTGGTGGGCATGAGGCTTTGCACATCTGGGGCAGAAAAGCGGAATGATGGTTGCTGGAATAGCGAAGCTGCCTGGAATCAAGGGTGGTAGTTACAGTTTGTGGGAGGGTGGAAGGGGAATGTCTGATACATACTTCAGCTACTGCCATTGCATCTTGCCATACTGGACACTAAATCCTGCTTCCAGTAATATAATGCAATGCTGTATCCCCTGAGTGAGGTGTTTCTTTGCGTGTCTGCTCCAGTTGTCTAATGCAAAAAGTTTATAACATACATACAATCTCTCTTTCCCCTTCCCCATCCCAAGGGTACTTTAAAATTACCACAAGATGTCAGTTTGTCAGAACATTTTGCTATGTCTGTGCTGCAGACAATTGTTAGCTAATGATTTGTTTTACATTGTCAAAACTTCAGCAATGTAATATGGTTCACCTGCAATGTTGAAGATCAGCAGTGATGCTATGTTGTAAAGGCACAATGCCACCAAAACAATGAGCTATGCAAGGGAGTATGAGAACCTACAGTGATTAAAGACAGGACTGGCCCTTCGTAAAGGATTTTTAAAACTGATAGTTGCCCATTCAAGAACTGAGGACAGTTGCTGTAGTAACACCAAATTTTGTGATGCATGATGAAAATGATTAGAAGGTAAAATTGCCCATTCCTAATACGATAAATTAGGATCCATTGTAACATCCTACAGGACAGGACCCAATTCAGCTAAAATGCAGCATCAAGTCAGTACATTTAAAAAAAAATAAATCTTTGGCCAAATTCAGCAATAGTGTAAGATGCACATTTTGTGTAAATGAAGCTTGCAATGTTTTGGTATTCAATGGGTGTGCAAAATGAACACAATGTACATAGTGAGGGTAGAAGTAGGGGAAGCAACACAGGAGGGTACAAGACAAAACAAGTCTCCTTTTTAATTTATGCCCCCATCATCTTCAGTGCTTTCAGGGCCAAGGTGAGCCCTAGACTAAGGTGGTACTAACTCCAATAAGCCAAATTCATACCTAGTATAACTTTGTTGAAATTGCTAAATCTTCTTGACCCGAGTAAATTCAGTTTTGGGCCTGGTTATGATTGTGGAGAGTACTTGCAAGTTATGGAAGTAACCAGAAGGTTTGGAACCATATCTGCTCCTCTGATGCAGTTTGCAACCTGGGTATCCTCTTGGATTCCCTCTCCTCTTTCAGTTGCCCAGATAGCAGTTATCAAGAATGGTGGTAGGTTTTTTTGGGGTGAGGTAGGGTGGGGTGGGAGGATATCAAGTTGGTGTAGGCTACCCCTGCTTTGGACCTCGCTGAATACTAAGGTCTTGGTTCCCATTTATACTTAGGTCTCTTGGCACTGTTCTGGCACATCAGTGTCAAGGACCCATAGTGTAAATGAGAGTTGGACTCTAACTTGGTAAGTTACACTTATTCATGGCATACAGCTTACATCTCCATTTATATAGTCACTGAACTTGAACTAGACTTTCTTGTGTTAGAGCAACAGTAACTGTGTTAGGCTACTGCAGAAGTTGTTTTATTTTAATGGAGTCTAAATGGATTTCACATTTAAATTTCATTATATTGGGAAATACCCCATAAGCAGAATGGCTCGTTCAGCATCAAGCATTTGGCATTGCTTAGTGGTAGTCCCAGTAACTGTTCACCTGCTTTACTGCAGACTGTTTAAAACCTTCACTGCCTATTACATGCCCTCCCTGCTGGAAATAGTGTCATGATTATTGTGTGATGCCAACCCCCAGAAACCAGCAGGAAAGGAAGGTTTGTTATATGCACCTATAGCCATTAGACCGGAACAACCAAGCATCTGTTGGGCCGGTTACCAATTGATTAATCTGGTCAGCACCTGATGGGCTTCTATTTTAAGATCACTTTGTGTGGTGGACTTTTCAGAAAAGTCCTCCTGGTGTGGTTGTTTATCAGGAAAGTTGAATAAAGAGATTTGCAGGATAGTGATGAAATGAGCTGGGTGGTCCTTTACAAGTGACCCAGGGCAGCAGGATAATCAGCTTTCTGAATCCACATCTGAGCATCACAAGAGTTTAGGGGCAATCCTGGGATTTATTGAATGACTCTCTCTTTGGATGTATTTTTTTCCACTCCAGAAGGAAGAAACAAGGAAACAAAATAATTGATTTTTGCATTATAAGTCTGAGGGATAGCTTCCTACAAAGCCTAGAAACAGCAGAAGCTGACTGTGTAAAGGCTCCCCAAAACCCTTCACCCTTTCTGGCTCAGAGCCCTCTGTCCAGAGGCTATATGGCCTTTGTCTAGTTGCTGTCAGAGCCCTACAAACATCCCTTCACCCCTTTGGTTACAAGGGTCTCGGTCACCACTCCATGGTGGCCCTACTGAGGTGTAGGTAGAGGAGCCCATATCCTCTCTCTATCATAAGGTCTAGGCCTGATGTTCTAAACCAATGTTCCTTAATGTTTTCAGGTTGGTGATCCCCTTCTTTTGAAGTCAAACATTTTTTACACTGCTACATGTTTTGTTTTATAGTAAATTTAACAATAACTATGATTTATCTATTTGTGCATGTTGACAAGCTGATAGAGAGCTAGAGAACAGGAGTAGCAAACAGGAGAGTTTCGCACTAAAGTTCTCCAAGCGAAGGAGGAGCAACTACGTGGCCACTGGGGTGACTTTGTTGTTTGTTGTGTGTTTGCTTGTTTGCAACGTGCCTACTTCATCAAAGTTTATAGTGTGGTCTGTTTTGGGCACTGTGTGCTGCGCCAAGTGGCCTGCAAGGCTAGGCTGAGAACTTCTTAATGAGGTTCTAGCCTGCTATCCTTTGATCCCTAACCCCTTTAGGTTCCCTTGACAGAGGTGTCAGGGAGAACAGGGATTTAAAAAGCCACCTCTTAAGCGACCAGAGGAGCTAGCAACCGAGGAGGTTTGCAAGGGAGTTTAGAGAGGGAACGTGAGTGCCAGATATACCTAACATATTTTAAATTTAGGCCAATAACCCTTCCCCAACCAAACAAAAAATGCTGCAAGAGTAAAAATAATGCTGGCAGAAGTCCAGCAGCAGAGTGGGGGCTATCTGGTTTATTGCACTGAATGCAGCATGTTTGATTACCTGCCTCGTGGGCAGGTGGCATGTGTGTGCATTCAGTGCAAGCAACTCCTGGTGTCAGAGACAGAGTATGGACTCTTGTGGCCACAGTGACTGAGCTGGAGGAACTACGGGAGACAGAGGTACATAGACAAGAATTTCAGGGACACAGGAGAAAGGTCCCACCCCCAGTCTGACCGCCTCTGTGCTGTTGAGGATGAAAGTGTTCAGGTCAGAGAACATCAAGCGGTAGCAGAGAGAAACAATCCCATAGTTGGGACCCTCCTTCCAGATGATGTCATGGTATCCTCCTCTTGCACTTAGGATACCCTCTGTGGCAGAGGACCCCAGGTATTAGGAAGAGATAGTTAATAGTAATGGGGGACTTGATAATTAGATATCTAGATAGTTGGGATTGTGATGACCAAGAGAACCAGATGGTGAATTGCCTGCTGGGCACAAAGGTTGGGAAGCTGTCAAAACATCTAACCAGATTTATATACAGTGCTGAGGAGGAGCAGGCAGTTTTGATATATTTGATATATATGTTTCCCCGGTATGCATCCGATGAAGTGAGCTGTAGCTCACGAAAGCTCATGCTCAAATAAATTGGTTAGTCTCTAAGGTGCCACAAGTACTCCTTTTCTTTTTGCGAATACAGACTAACACGGCTGTTACTCTGAAACTTGATATATGTTGTTATCAGTGACATAAGCAAAGGTAGGAGACAAGTCCTGGAGGCCAAATTTAGGCTGCCAGGTAAGACATTAAAGTCCAGGACCTCCAAGGTAGCATTCTCTGAAATGGTTCCAGTTTCATGCTCAGGGCCAGTTAGACAGACAGAACTGCAGGGTCCCAGTGCATGAATGAGACAATGGTTTGGGGGTGGGGGGAAGGATTTAGGTTTCTTAGGAACAGAGGAGTCTATACAGGAAGGATGGGCTCAACCTAAAGCAAAACATAACCAGATTGTTGGCATGTAAAAAAGAAAGCTGACAGGTGCAAAGGAGCACACAGTTTGGAGAGATGCATCCCTTGGGGAGGATTTATTCAAGGGGATATGCTATATCCTAGTAATGAGGAGATGACAGAAGTTTATAAAGTGCAGGTAGGAACTGAAGAGAAACAGTCAAACAAAGAATCCCATTCAATTACATCACATGAAGGCAGACAACTAAATATTGATAAATTTTATCAGTGCTTGTATACAAATGCTAGAAATCTAAATACAAAGATGGGTGAACTTCAGTGCATGGTATTAAATGAGGATATTCCTATAATAAGCACCCCAAACTTGGTGGAATGATGATAATCAGTGGAACATGGTAATACAAGATACAAAATATAGGAATGACAGAGTAGGTCGGGGAGTGGTGCTATGTGACAGAAAGCAGAGTCAAATATAGTAAAAATCTTAAATGAATCAACCTGTACCATAGAATGTGTATGGGTAGAAATGCCATGCTTTAATAAGAATATATCAGTAAGAATATACCACCAACCACCTGACCAGGCTGGTGACAGTAATTGTGAAATGTTTAAAGATTTGAGAGCTACAAAAATAGAAACTCCAATAATAATGGGAGATTTCAACTATCCCCATATTGACTGGGAACATGTCACCTCAGAATGGGATGGAGACACAATTTCTAGACACCATTAGTAACTGCTTCATAGAGCAGCTAGTCCTTGAACCAGAAGGCGAGAGGCAATTCTTGATTTAGTTCAGTGGTTCTCATCCAGGGGTACATGTACCCCTGGGGGCACACAGAGGTCTTCTGGGTGGGTACATCAACTCATCTAGATATTTGCCTCATTTTATAACAGGCTACATAAAAAGAACTAGTGAAATCAGTACAAACTAAAATTTCATACAGACAATGGCGTGTTTATACTACTCTATATTCTATAAGCTAAAATGCAAGTACAATATTTATATTCCAATTGGTTTATTTTATAATTATATGGTAAAAATGAGAATGCAAGCACTTTTTCAGTAATAGTATACTGTGACACTTTTGTATTTTTGTCAGATTTTGTAAGCAAGTAGTTTTTAAGAGAGTTGAAACTTGGGGTACGCAAGACAAATCAGCCTTCTGAAAGGGGTACGGTAGCCTGGAAAGGTTTAGAACCAGTGGGGTAGATGACTGAAATCTCCTTGACATGTGAGAGGATTCTTTTGTGTCTCCTTTTCTGGAAAGGTTGAGAGCCACTGGTAGTCCTAAATGAAGTACAGGATCTGGTCCCAAAAGTGAATATAGCTGAACCGCTCAGTAATAGTGACCGTAATGTAATTAAATTTTATTTAATTTAGGATGGAAAATACCAAAGAAACCCACCACATTAGTATTTAACTTCAAAAAGGGGGAAGCTACTAAAACAGAAATTTAAAGGAACAGTCACAAGTGAAATGCCTGCAAGCTGCATGAAAACTAATTAAAAACACCATAATAGGCACATACTAAATATAGACTCCAAATTAAAACAAAACAAAATAGTGAGGGTCCAAAAAAAAAAAAAAGCCAGCATGGCTAAACAGAGTAAAAGAAGTGGTTAGAGGCAAAAAGGCATCCTTTAAAAATTGGAAGTCCAATTCTATGAAGGAAAATAGAGCATAAACGCTGGCAAGTCAAGTGTTGAAGTATAATGATGGAAGCCAAAGAAGAATTTGAAGAGAAACTAGCAAAAGAGACAAAAACAAACATCTTTTAAGTACATCAGAAGTGGGAAGCCTGCCAAATAATCAGCGGGGCCACTGGATGATCAAGGTGCTAAAGGATCATTCAAAGAAGACAAGGCCGTATCAGAGAAGCTACATGAATTCTTTGCATTGGTCTTCATTACACAAGATGTGAGAGATTCCCACACCGGCGCCATTCTTGTAAGGTAACAAATTTGAGGAACTGTCCCTGACTGCGGTGCCAGTAGAAGAGGCTTTGGAACAAATTAAACAGTAATAATTCACAAGGACCAGATGGTGTTCACCCAAGAGTTCTGAAGGAACTTAAATATGTAATTGTGTAACTACTAACTGTATTATGTAACTTAGTGCTTAAATCAGCCTCTATACCAGCTGACTGGAGGCGATACTGGCATATACAGAAAAGTAACCTTAACTTCAGTACTAGGCCAATAGGCTGAAACTATAGTAAAGAACAGGATGATGAGACACATAGAAAAACACAATTTGTTGTGGAAGAGTCAACATGTTTTTTATAAAGTGAAATCACACCTCACCAATCTATCCACATTCTTTGAGGGTGTCAAAAATGCTATAGACAAGGGTGATCCAGTTGATACAGTGTATTTTGACTTTGAGAATGCCTTTGACAAAGTCCTACACCAAGATTCTTAAGCAAAGTAACAAGTCATGGGATAGGAGGGAAGGTCCTCTCATGGATCAGTAACTGGTTAAAAGATAGGAAACAAAGGGTAGGAATAAACAGTCAGTTTTCACAGTGGAGAAAGGTAAATAGTGCGCCTCCCAAAGATCTGATCTGGGACCAGTGCTACTCAACATATTCATAAATGAGCTGGAAAAGGGGGTAAACAGTGAGGTAGCAAAGTCTGCAGATGATATAAAATGACTCAAGATAGTTAAGTCAAAAACTGACTGTGAAGAGTTACAAAAGGATCTCACAAAATTGGGTGACTGGGCAAGAAAATGGCAGATGAAATTAAATGCCGATGATTACAAATTCATGCACTTTGGAAAACATCCCAACTATATATATAAAATGATGGGGTCTAAATTAGCTGTTACCCCTCAAGAAAGAGATCTTGGAGTCATTGTGGAAACATCTGCTCAATGTGCAGCAGCATTCAAAAAGCCATCGCAATGTTAGGAACCATTAGGAAAGGGATAGATAATAAGACCGAAAATATCATGAAGTCACTACATAAATCCATGGTACACCCACCCCTTGATTACTGCATGCAGGCCTGGTTGCCCAATCTCAAAAAAGATATATTAGAAAGGGGGAAATGTACAGAGAAGTGCAACAAAAATGATTAGGAAAATGGAAAAGGTTCCATATGAGGAGAGATTAAAGACTGGGACTGTTTAGCTTAGAAAAGAGACGACTAAGGGGGATATGATAGAGGTCTATAAAATCATGAATAATGTGGAGAAAGTGAATAAGGAAGTGTTATTTACCCCTTCACACAACCACAAGAATCAGGGGTCACCAAATGAAATTAATAGGCAGCATGTTTATAACAAACATAAGGCAGCACTTCTTCACACAACACCCAGTCAACTTATGGAACTCTGGCCAGCAGATTTTTTTAAAGGCCAGAAGTATAACTGGGTTCAAAAAAGATTTAGATAAGTGCATGGAGGATAGGTCCATCAATGGATCTTAGCCAAGATGGCCAGGGATGCAACACCATGCTCTGGGTGTCCCTAGGACTCTGACTGCCAGATGCTGGGAGTGGATGACAGGGGACAGCTTCCTTGATAATTGCCCTGTTCTACTCATTCCCCCTAAGGCATCTGTCACCTGCCACTGTTGGTAGACAGGTAGACAGGCTAGATGGAGTACTGGTCTGACCCAGTATGGCTGTTCTTAAGTTCTTAACAGTTGCCCTTGAATGGTAAGACTGTGTGGGAAGTGAGATTTTTCTCTCACTTGAAATTGTATAAGATTTTTCAGTAGTCTCCTGGTTGCCTTTCATTCCTCCAGGTTGATGCCTACCAGTCTAGAATAGTGTGTCTCAGTTATAAAGTTTTTGCCCCCTCTGTCCTCAGACATCCAACTTCACTCTTCCCTCAGGTCAAGTTCCTATGCTTGCTTGCCTCTTGGACCTCCAACCCAGCCTTTCCCCAGGCTTCAGCACAGTCCCCCTGGGCTACGCCCTTTGTTAGCTCCCTTATTAGCTGAGAACCTCTCACAAGTTTTCATCAGACTTCAGCACTAGAGTTCTCCTAGCAACTGCTATTCTCTGTAGGGGGTCTCTTTCAGTATGCAGCGAGAGCCACACCGGGGTGTGACCTCTTTCCTAGCCACTTCCAAAGCCACTCCAGGGCACTTTGCCTCTAGAGACCCAATGACACCACCATTTCATTTCTAATCTGAGGAAAGGCTGATTTTTACACTTCCCTGGCAACTGTCCCAGCATGCCTTGCTGTACCTAGAGATTCAATTATCCTTGGACTAAAAGTCTCAGGATTTTTTTTCCATCTGGGAGGGAAACCAGGCACAGGTCAGAACTTGAAGACCTTTTGAAAGCTAGGCTCACCCTGTAAAAGCTTAATCGCTTGTGTTCAGCTCATTTTAATGGTACTCCAGTAGATTAAGAATTATCTGAAATATTATCCTAACCTCAGACTTCTGAGGCTAATGGGAAAAATTTTAGTTTAATATTTCATTTTTGTGCACCTTTTCGTTCTTTTTTGGCCAAAACTGAAATGCCACACAAAAAAATAAAATTCTTTATTCCTTACCTTGCAACTAACAAGAAGTGCCAGAATCTCATGAAATAACATGTTCTTGCTGCCCTTTCAGCTTAGTTACAGGACCAAAAAGATTTGCATCAGCTGCATAGTCTAACCTGGATCTTTCCTTTGTACCCATCAAACGTCCTTGATTTAATCAGGAGTCACTGGGTTGCCTTACAAGCCAAGTAGTGAAGATACTTAATAACTCATCTACACAAAGACTCGCTGAAGCTGCAACAACGGGATTCATGTCCCGATGTAAGATGAGCCTATCCTCACTCATACTTAAGTGCAGACTGTCAAAACACAGCCTGGAGCCAAAGCAGTGTGTTTTGGAAGAAAAATATGAATAATTTCATAAGGTGTTAGATGAAAGGCACTGATAAATTTATACTGTGTGTGTGTGTGTGTGTGTGTGTGTGGAAGAATAACTACCTCAAGTTCCATTATTTCAAAAGTTATGGAATAAACTGACAATGGATGATGCTAAACTCCATCCAAAGCAATCTCAGATTGTTTTAATAGTAACTAAAAGACTTCAAATGGAAAAAGCATAAACACTTAAAATCCCCATAAAACCTTAGCAAAACCCGTGTCTTAAACAAAAAGCTTAGTGGTGTGGTGTGTTTGTAAGACTTGTGAAGCAGGAGGCAGTGTGGTTTAGGAGACCAGGCATGGGACTGAAAAACAGGAGTTCCTGTTCTTCTAACCCAGCCTCTGCCACAATTCATCCTGGGTCTGATCCAAACCCTGCTGTAACCAGTGGAAATTTTCCTATAGACTTCAGTAGGAGCCTGATCTGACCCTTAGGAAAGTTACATGCAGCTGAACTTTCAAAAGTGGCCACTGATTTTTGAGTCCCATCTTTTTGGCCTTTTTTTTCCAGGGGCTCTGAGTTCCTGAGTACTCAGCATGGCAGAGAATCATGCTGTAGATGCCTCTGGTCCCAAAAATTTAGATACTCCCCAAATCGGTGGTAATTTCTGAAAATATTGGTCTTAACTTCACTGAGACAGATTCAGCTCAGGTTTACCTCTGTCACTGCTTACTCTCGGAATAAATTTGGCCCTCTGTTTCCCTAGTTGTAAAATGGGAACATTTAAACTTGCAACTTACTTCATTGGGATTGGGTGAGCATTAATACTTGTATAGTGCTCTGAAAATGTTATAATAGGGTAGATTTCAGATGCTGTGAGCTATTTGGATAATAAATATGTGAAGATAATCCAGTGTCTGACTAGATGGGGGTCAGTAGAGATACTGGCAAGCTGTTGGAAAGGAAAGTTCAGAAAGTGGGTGTCATGTTGTCTAGAGTGGCTCATGACCATGAACGTCAGCCTCAGGGCAGGCTGTCAAGAAGCAGGGCAGAGACCCCAAACTGGTTGTGTGTTCTATAATTAGATTTCATCAGTCCAGTAACAAGAGTGAATTCCTAAAGCACTCTAACAGTCTGACCATGGAGTCTCAAACATTGGGCATTCTGATCTATCTTGCCACCCAGGCAAGCTGGACTTAGTGATAGATGGTTGCTATGCACCAAAGATCACAAAATATTCAAATTGCTCCCAGTCCCTAGAGACCAGTCACTTACCCCAGGTCAATTGGTACCTTAGATCTCTCACCAAAGACAATGCTTGTAGCCAATCCTATAGTAAATTAACTAAGGACTTATTAACTAAGAAAATAAATGAAAGTCTATGGTTTTAAAAGGTGACAGATTTATAGTAATCTGTCAGCTCTGAATGTCTTTTAAGGCCAACCCAGGTTGACCCTGGGGGTCGCTGTTTCTGTTTTGTAGCTCCAGCCCTGTCAGAGTCCAAGCAGTAAAAGATGAAAAATATTCTTGTCAGCTATTTTTATTTCCTTCTTCCAGAATTCAGGCTAATGGGACTTGCCCTTTTGCATGCTGCCTCTTCATGGGTATGAGGGGACAATTAACAAAGTCTTTGTGGTGTGATATCCCATAATGGCCCGTTTAGTTTTGATAGGCCTTCTTGATGAGCAGAAGACAATCCCTCCTGACTGGGCTCACAGTTTCAGAGAAAACATTTTTTATAGTTATAAAGCAAAAACTTAACTATTACCTTATAGCATATAATAAAGATATAAGTGAGATTAATGTATGCAGCAACATCCAAATATTTTATAAAGTCTAAACACATTGTTATAAATCCAATACCCATCTTAATCATGCTAACACACAGGTGAAACAGACTGGTTTCTAGCAATGTATATCAGTGCTTGGCTGAGGCCTAAAGCCTTGACAAGAGCTGGCACCTGGTCTGCCAGCATCACATGCGCATTTGAACAATTATCAGAGGGGCAGCCATGTTAGTCTGTATCCACAAAAACAATGAGGAGTCTGGTGGCACCTTAAAGACTAACAGATTTATTTGGGCATAAGCTTTTATGGGTAAAAAACCCACTTCTTCAGAGGCATGGAGTGAAAATTACAGATTGTATTTGTCTGTAAAAACTTATGCCCAAATAAATCAGTTAGCCTTTAAAGTGCCATCGGATTCCTCATTGTTTTTATTCAAACAATTGAATCTTTGCTATTTTATTGCCAGCTGTTTCGAAAGACCTTTTAAGTAACGCAGTCTTTGTTTATGCCACTCATGAATAATGTGGTCAGAGCAAAGTTACGGCAATAAAACATGTAATGCGCAGCCCATAAAAATCTTCTCCACCCCAATACAGGTTTGTAAGTTATATGCTTTGTTTGAACTGTCTGAATCTTAAAAAATGTCTCTTGACATAGTGTTTCATACTGCCAGGAAGGAAATGTAGAGAGAATAAAGACTTGAGTTTAATATCTGAGAATCAGCATTCCATAATTAGCCATAAAGGTTTTCACTTCTAGGTCAGGATTCAGATTCAGCCAAAGGCAGTAGTGGCAAACATCCAATGACTTGTTCAGTCAGGGCAGAAATGATGGGTCAGTCTCAGAAGTGACAGATTGGTCACTTCTGGGACTGACTGTGCTGGCCAATCACGCCGGCCCACAAGGCCCCCCCAAAGCGTGGGGCCCGGAGTGGTTGCCCCAATTTGCCATACCCGTGGGACGGCTCTGCCCAGGAGTGAACTCCTATCCCCAGCCATGTCAATGAGAGTTTTGCTATTGATTGAAGTGGGGATGGGATTTCACCCCAGATGTTCACCTCACAAAAACAATAGTCAGAAATGGCGCTCTTGAAGGCAGTTGTAATGCCCTGGAAATAGCCTTTTGATATTCCTAAGCATGACTTTAGAACAGCCGCTTGAGAGAGACTGTCTCAGAGGATCCATCTTCGGTTATGCTAAGCCTGGTACATGTTGAAACCAGACTTTTAGGAATTGAGTCAGTACAGTGAGGCTGTTCTGCACTGCACTGTACTGCAGCTGTGACAAAATATGAAAAGTCCCAAGTCTGTGATTCAAGCAAAGTCTTAGTAACCTGGGATACAACAGCATTACTGGCATAAAATGTCAAGGAATTACTTCTCATGGGCACGGAACTAACTCATCACTTCGTACAGTAAGTAGTCCCTCTGAGGCTGGGATTGAGACACATTTCAGGGGCCACTGCTCTGTTGTGTGTGTGATGGACTGCCCGAGTGCAAGCTTAAAGCATGACTGCACTGGCTTAAGCTCAGGAAGTCATTTGTTCTGCAAATCAAGAGGGAGAGAATGGGAGAGGCAAAGTGAAATGGAATGAGGGATGGATGAGAGTAAGGGAAAAACCCTAGAACTTCCTCCCACCATGTTGAAAGCAGCAGCTGGGCAAAAAGTGAACTTCAGAGCTGTGAATACAGCTTCCTCTTTAGAGATACCAAATCAAAATAGCTTCTGCTAACCCTCCTGGGCACACAGTGTAGGCTCAGTTAGTCATGAAAAGAACTGATACTGTATACAAACCCTGTGACAGCAGCAAGTAATCCATCTACAAACTCAAAATGCACCAGGAAAAAATTGCCTCAACATTTCCACAACTATCCAGTTAGTAGAAACAATTCCACACTGAACTTGACAATGTTGGTGACACCAGCCAGTTCTGTGCAAAACACTGCAGTTTTAGTAAAGCATCATGAATTTGAAAGGGGCTTCATTTTTAGCTCTTTTATTTTTTGCTCTATCTTGTGCATCTCTGGTATGAAACATTCAAAGTCTGGAGATGAGAAGAAATGCAGAAGTAGCTCTACGCCTGCAAAGTTCAGAAACTAGGAGGAATTGGAGAACTGAAAGATTCTAAATAAAGACAGACTGTAAAGGGAATTGAGGAAATGTTTAAGAAGCTGAGTTCTCAAAAATAAAGAGCGAACCAAGACAGTGCAACCCTTCAGGCTTTATTCTTTCCTCTACATCTGCTGTCCTCTCTCATTAAGCACTTCCTGAAAACAGAGTTCTCTACATTCTTAGATACTACCCTCTACATAAGCATACTTTCATACTATGTCATCCATTATTGTGGATCTATCTATCTATCATAACATCCTCTTGTCACATTTGAGATAGCAGAATTAAACATGAATACCATAGCCTACTTTACATATTTAACCCTCTATTATACTCCCTTAAAATGAATTTCAATATATATATTAAATGGCAAAAAATAGTTAATGCAGAGTTAACGGTGCTTGATGCTATGTCATCCCCCTGCAGAATGCTGAGTTGAGGAAAACTCAAATGTCTGAAAACCAAGAAATGCACAGTTAACCAAGAAATAACCAGTGAACCTTAACTCTGCCCTTTTCCAGCAATGCCCCAATATGTCTTGTTAACACACACATGCTTTGCAAACCCCACCACTGCTAAAATATACAAGCCCTTCAACTCTTTTTACAACCTATTAACTCTCAGCCACAGGATGCCAGCTAACGCTATTGAAAGAGAGAGAAGAAGGTGGGGGGAAAAGTGTGCTCTTTGATCTCCTGCAAACTTCTGCAACCTTGTGATCAGGGAACGGCCCAGAAGCTACATGTTGGCAGTCCTGCACCACATTTTTTTTTCCTCAGGGGTCAAGGTACCTGTGCTGTCAGTTCCAAACCTCCACATTGTCTGTTGAAACACCACATTAATCTATCCCAAGATCAGGAAGTATCCACCTGTCCCCTCCCGCCCCCCCGCCACTTCTTTCACTGGCTAATAAAATATAGATTTTTCTCACACAAACAATCCAAGGCTTGCATACCACCTCTCCACATTGCCTAACCCTCTGCAGCCACAACTCCTTTCCCTCTCCTCCTGTCGTTTCCACCCCCCATCCCTAAGTCCCACAAAGTCCTTGTCGCCAGCTCCTCCCTCCCCAATAAAACAAAAATATTAGACTGACTACTGATCCCTGCTGTGTTCATAGTAAGCATTCCCATAAAATAAAAATATTATATTAGAGCAGAAAATGTAGAGAAACCAAATGAGGTATTAAATCTTTATTGCACAGGTGTACAAAAGTTTGGACTAGAAACATCAGGGGTGGAGTATTCACTAGGGCAATGGCAACAGCACATTCCCTCAACCTTCCCAGGCAAGCAAAAGTGGTTGCACAGAAACCCTCTCATGGTTTTTTTTTTCTCTTACTGGTCCATGTGCACCATAATCCTTCCAGACCACACACCTATACAAGCGAAGAAGTGAACAAGTTCTTAAATAACATTATGATGGGGTGTATTTGGCAGCTCCCTGCTGGGAGCCCCAAAATCCTAATACACCCCTCCCCAGTTTTCCAATCTTGCCTACTGAGAGGGCTCTCTAGCGTGGCCATTTTGGAAACCATAGACCTCCTCTTCCAAGGGCTAGAGGGGCCAGCAACAGCCAATCAGAACTCCGCTGAGCCAATCAGAACTGCAACTCATGACTCCCGAATTGTGGCAACCTCCAACCACTGAGGGCAAAACTCCTTTTGTCTTAGGTGGGGGCTTGTCATTAGCTTCTCCTTAGTTATGTTAACTGAAGGGTGAGTTCAAAGCCATGAAGAGGTCTGTGATTAATCTGGTCATTGTACCTCTCAGTTGAACAGTATAAGGCAGCAAAAGGAAAGCGCTTTTTTGGGGAGGCCTGTAATTTGGTAACCCCTTGGTCAAATGACCCCAAATTTTTATCACAAATGCTACCATGTGTCCCACATGGGGGCACCACATTTCAAGGCAATCCAATTATCTGTTTGGGTTTTTTTAAGCACTTACAAGAGTCAAGTTTTAAAGCATATGAAGTGGCAGGAATGGAAATGCTCTAACCATTTTTGTGTTGGTGTATATCCAGTGTAAAAAAACCATACATTGTCTTAAATACTGTTCACAGTTAGGGTCCTACAAAGACTTGCTATGCACTACTTTGGGTAAACTCAACTGGTTGAGACCTTTTTGACCTGTATTGCAAAAATACAAAAATACAGTAGTTTGAGCTCTACTTCTGGGCTAAAAAAACACAAAACCACCTAGAAACTTTTAAAAAATCCCTGGGGCCGGGCTTATCTCCAGAATGCCTGAATCAAGTGTCTCCAAATTTGGGTCACTAAGCGTGCCCTGCACCCTATTTAGGCACACCAAATTTCAAAGAAATCCAGCTGCGTGTGTTGATTTTAGAGGACTTAGAAAGGTTGACCTTTAAACAGATGTCGTGAAGCAACCTTAATTATAGTGTCACAGCCGTGCCACTATAATATATAAACTTAACAAAACCTAACGTCAACTCTGTTTTTTTCACTAACACACAACCAGCTTGGCAACTAAGGTATTTTCCTCTGGGTTTGGGAGGCTTGTTGTTTCATGTTACTGTACAAAGTCTTGTGTATATCTTGCAGGTGACTTGATGCTTTAGCAAGTGCAAGTCTTTCTTCTCATAATAGGAGATTGCCTACATTTATTTCTACTGGTGGAGTGGTGTTTTCAGAGTCTGTTCTGATAAGTATCAGGCACTTAGTGCCCTATGTTCCTTATGATTTCTGCTGATCCAGTCTCACTGGAGTGCATATTTCACCATCCTCCACATCATGTTTTTATCATGTTTGCATTTGTGATTTTGGTGAAATATATGCCCATTCGTAGCTACATTATATGAAGGATTTATCTGTTCAACTCATGTAGCTTGCTTGCAAGTGCATGATATGTCCTGAGGAAATAGTCTGAGCCAGATAGCATCTCTCAGGTGTAGTACTTAGAGTTCTTTAGCTTGTCAGTCATAGTAGGCTTTGTCCTTTGTCTGTCTTCTTCTTTTTGTCTGTTGCTTCTACCGCTGCAAGTTGTAGTAATGCTGAGGCTATAGACACCAAAATATGCATCTGTCTTGATATAAGGCATTGAAGTGGGCTGCTGTAAAGGCCTTCTGTGGAAGTGTTTATCCATTCATTAATGGCTTTCCATATATAGCATTTTTCCTCTTGCTTCTTGCAACTTTCTTTAATAGCTTTAGCAATTTTAACTGTTGAGTTTGCTTTGTCATTTGACTGGCTGTGGTATGATGAGGATGTGATATGACTGAATTCCCATTCCTGGGTAAATTGACCGAACTCATTAAGAGTAAACTGGGGTCTGAAAGTACACAGGTTGGGATACCATTCCTGCTGAAATGCTTCATTGCTGTGTGATGTTTACTGTGTTAGTATTTGACAGTACATTTAATTTCCAGAAGTCTGAATTGAAGTTTACAGTAACAAAGTAGTCTTTGTGTGATTTGTGATGAAAAAGTCCAAGTTCTGTAGAGGATGCAGTGTATTTTCATTGTCTCTTTTTGCTGCTTGGCTTGCATTTCCTCACATGTACCACAACTGCTCACCAGGTCTCAGATATTCTTTGTCATGTTTGGCTAGTGTATATAGCATCTCTAGCTTTCTGGATACAGGCTTCCATTACAGAATGGCTCTCATGTATTCTTGAGAGAGTTTCTGTTCTCAATTATCTGGATATTATGATTTGATTGCCTCAACTGTTGTATGTTGACTCATCTGGTTAGTTCCAGTATTCTTGAGAGGCAGATGGGGTTTCTTCCCTGGTGTCTGTCCATCCTGACAGAATGATAGATGTGAGCACTTCACATCATACATCTTTGTCTTGTATAGTTTACTCTTAGATTCCTTCCAGCTCCTGCCTTGAATCTGGCACATAACTGGCTCGGTTGACGCTTTCTATCAGGCTGAGGATCTCACATTCTCGTTTAGTTGCCAGCTCTTCGTACTGAAGGGCTGCTCTGGATAAAAAGTCAGCTATGTACATCTCATCCCCTTTCTTGTAGTATACTTGTAAATTGTAACATGGCAGTTTCAGTAGCGTGCGCTGAAAGTGTTTTGGGGCTGTTAGCAGTGGCTTTTAAAAAATGCTTTCTCAAGTAGAAACTGATAAACAACTAATGGTTTCCTGTCCTTGAACATACTGGTTGAACTTTGCACATGAGAACACTATTGCGAGACTTTCCTTTTCTACTTGGGCATACCTTTGTTCTATTGGTGATAGTGACCTTGACATGAAAGCTACTGACTGTCCCTTTTCTTGTAGGAGTGATGCCCCGAGCTTCCTCTCACTTTTTTCACATTGTATGGTTGTCCCTTCATTCACATTGTAGTATTTCAGAATGGGATAGTTGGTCACTAGCTCCTTGATATGTGTGAGGACTGCATCACGCTGAAGTAACCATGTCCTTCGCGCATCTTGGTTTGGTAGTTGCCTCACGGGTTCACACACATCTGAGAGGCTTGGAAGAAACTGTCATTCTTACAAATCCTGTTAGCTTCTGAACTCATTTAATATCTTTTAGGCGTGGTCACCTGCAGTATTGGCTGTACCTTTTGGGGGTCAGGTAGTATCAGTAGAGAGGTCAGCAAACATCTCACGTATAGTGCTTCACATTACTGCAATTTCTTGGTTTTATTCAATTATAGATTTAGTCCTTTTTCTAGCAGACAGATGAAGTTGTGGCAGATCAAGATCAAGGTCTCTGTATCTAGATACCAGAATGTCATCCGCTGATGCTGATTCCTGTGAGAACTGTTAATACATGTTGCTGGGAGGGCACTGATATTTTTCCGTTGCAGGTTTGATTCCAACCAGCATTCTCAACCACCTAGAGGTCTACCTGCTGGTGTCAAAAATGTGGTGAGATAGCTGCCTTCCTTGCAGTAGCACTTGCAAGTATTTGTCTTTTGGTATCACGTACTGAGAATATTTTTGCTTTGGCTGAGTCAGGTAAAACTTCCTCAGTTGTAGGCATTTTGATGTGAGCTCTTTTTAGTGATTTTGTTTAAATTGCTTGGGTCTATACCTATGCACAACTTGCCTGGCTTTTCAATGGCTATCAAACTGCATATCCAACTTGTGAGCTCTGTGACTTTAACAATGATGCCTTTGTTTATCCTTTGCCTGTGGCTCTCATTATTTTTTCTTTTAATGCAACAGCTACTCTACAAGGCAGATACTGGCCTGGCTCAATCATTTTATCTATTTCCAGGTGTAGCATATCTGGACAAAATCCCAGTCCTTAAAAACATCTTGGTAACCTTTTATAAGCTTGTCTGCAAGGAAGCCACTGTGCATTTCTGTCTGCTCTAGATAAGCAAAACAAAAAAAATATGCATCTGTGTATGAATCATTTGTCTCAGATTTAGTGTCACCAAGTTTATGCATTCCCTTGCTTTAGCTGAAAGCAGTGTCTTCTGTGATGTTTTGTACTATCAGAAATTCCAGCATGTATACTTTTCCTGGGTATTCTGCTTGTGACTTACTTTGTCCTGTCCTGCCATCATATAATTTTAATTTAACTTTGATTGCATTGTGATTTTGCTTTCTTCTCTTGCACATTGCTAAGGAAGTCTTTTTGTAGCCTAGCACATTCACTTCTGCCCCACTGTCTATTTGACATTCAACTTCCTGTTTGTGTGCTGGTGCCTTGTCTTTGCATCTAGTGATGGCCAAAAGAAAAAAAGGGTTTGTAAATCTCAGATTGTTTTCCATTGCATTAATGTCATATATGCAAACAGCTCCTCTTTTGATTCACCGTTTTCTTCCTTGAAATGGTGCATTTTGTATTTTTGTTGTCTGTAAGCTTTGCCATTATTTCTCTTATCATAATTATTGCATATGATCCCACATGCAGAGCCTCTTCCATTATTCTTTTGTTCTCCACAGTACCACAGGCCTGTTGTTGCATTTTGTTTCTCTTCTGTGCATTTGCTTTTGCACAAATTTTTTGCTTAATTTTTTATTTTTATTCCCATGTATTTTCATGCTTTTTCTGCGCTACTTCTTGAATGATCTGTCTGCTCTGCACTGGGATGTGAGCTTGTTCACTACTTTTGTGTTTGTCTATAGCTGTTGGTAGACTAGTGTGGGCTCTCCAATCGCTTTTATTTCAGCTGTATCTTTCATCCCTGTTAGTAATCCATCACTAAATAGTTCATCTTTTAAGATCTGATTATTGCACAAGTCAGTCATCTTGCACAGTTTGGCAAGATACTGAGCTATTTCTCCAGATCCTTGATTAGTTGTATAAAAGATACCCATTGCATATGATGCTCCTTGCAGGTTGAAAATGCTTTTCAAGTGCTTCTAGCATTTTCCATGGGTCCTCTCACTCTGCTGCTGACGTCCAGGTGCTGTTGGAGCATATGGCAGATTTTGTCCATTACTGCCTGATACTGTGGTTGCTCTTATTTTGTCTTCCATTTTATCCATGCCAATTGCAACATTGTAATCTTTAGCTAAAGGCAGTCTATTCGCAAAAACACATCCCCTTTGGTACCCATTTGCTTGGGGACACTAATATGGTATGCCACCATGATTGTTTTATTTTTTCAATATTCTTGGTTTCTGATATCAAATCTGCAGGAGCCAACTTGCAGATGATGCTGTGTTCAATGCGCAAACACAAAAAGGATAGAGAGCCAAGACAGCGCAACATTTCAGGCTTTATTCTTTCTTCCACACATAATGTCCTCTCTCATCATCAACATACCTCTCAAGGATCCCTCATTGTGTGGGACATCCCATATTTGGCCCCAATTTTTACAGTTGCCCTTGCATTGCCATTACTGCCCCTTTGTTTCTCAGATCTCATTGGCTCTCTGTGTCAATCCACTTGGCCAATCAGGTCTTAGAGGGGCCATCGTTTGGAACCCTAACTCCATCCTTCTCCCTCACTGAATTCCCAGCCAGACCTCTGTCCTCACACACATACAGTTGGGGAGAGAGGGGCTCTGAGATGTCCAGAGGCTGCCTACTCACCCTTTGTGTGGGCTGGGGCTGTCTCCCAACTCTGAGGATCTCTGGGATTTCTAGGGGCACGGACTGCCCTCACATACTCAGAGGAGGTGGTCTCTGAGGATGCTAGCGGCTGGGGTTGCCCCCCTCCATTTGGAGGGGTCTCTCGACATGTTAGGGGCTGGGGCTGCAACCACACAATACAATAACAGTGAGCATTAGAGAAAATGGACTTTTTATTTTATTGTAACTAGTGGCTTTTTACATAAAGTATGCTTTTAGTGTACAGAATCATTGTTTAGTTTCATGATAATAAGTCCCAAGCTCTTTACATGCTTATACGTATTTTTTTAATAACACAGTGTTCAATAAAAAATTTGTCCCCCATTTCAGGGTCTGCGGGTTGAGAGGTAAGCTCATCAAGCACTTTCTGAAAGTAGAGCTCTCTAACATAGAGTTCCTAGGTGTTACATAAACCTACTGTCATGCTGTAATGCATCCTATCAGGAAGCTATTGGAACACTGTGAAACGGAACATTCAGTAATATCATTGGTTGTATCAGGTCCTGATTAGGCTTCAGGAATTGATGGTTGATCCCTTCTTGAGACTCAGACTGGAATAATTTGAACTATACCTCATGTTATCAGGATGGCTATTGTTATTTCCTTAGGGGCAACAGTTTTAGGAAGAAATCACTGGAGACACAGAGAGCTGTAAACCCTGAAAGCAGCCATTTATTGCCACACACTGAACAAACCAAAAACCAGCCAAAACTGGCTGGGCTATCCCCTAATAGTGTAACTCAGTTGCCACAGCAACACAAGATTCTATTACCACAACAACCAAATACACAACATATTCCTCCCCCCTTAATAAGAATGTCCCCTAAATAAAACAAACACTGAACTAGAGAAGGAGGGTGGACTGCCTCCATTCCTGGCTAAACCCCAGGGATTATTTTACCCCATAACCGTGGGTTCGCCCTAGCTAAAAATCCAACCATTGAGGAAGCCTTCTGTCTCTTGGTGGATTACGGCAGACTTCTAGTGTTGTTGCACTCAAAAGTGTCTTGGGCACGGACCTGACAATGGGCTCAGGGTTTGTAGGGCGAATGGGTGAGGATGTGGTATCAGCTCGTGCCAAGCAAAGGGGTATCTCTCCGTCAGCAGTAATGGAAGGGAAAAGTCAGGAACAGGAGACTCTTGATTCAGTGTCTCGCCGGAAGTGGTGAAGTCAGGCTACTCAACTGAAGATGTGTCCTGAGGACTGGTATGACCTGGCAGCAGCTGATCTACATGTCGGTGCCAGGTGACATCCTCTGCAGTCTAGGCTGTGTAGGAAACAGGCCCTGTTTGAGCGATGACAGTGGCAGGGACCCATTTAGCTCCAGAAGTATAATTCTGAGCCAAAACTGGCTGTCCCGGGCTAAAGGTTCGGTCTTTTGCTCTGGGTGCACACCTGATGACTTGATCTTGCTGCTGATGTTGTACAATTTGTCAGGGTTCAGAAGGTTTCAGCAGATCAAAGCAAATGCACAGCTGTCGTCCCATTATTAGAAAGGCCTGGGATGCCTTGGTCGTAGCATGAGGTGTGTTTCTGTAGGAAAGTAAGAAGGTGTGCAGACGCTTTTGAATGGATAATTTTCCCCTTGCCAATTTCAAAGCTTGTTTCATTGTCTGCACACATCTTTCAGCCAATCTATTAGTGGTGATATGGTGCTGAAGTGATGTGGTGTATCCCAGTTGTCTTCATAAAATTTTGAAACTCCTGAGAGACGAACTGTGGTCCGTTGTCACTCACAAGTTGTTCTGGCAAACCAAAACAACTAAAGAGTCCTCATAGTTTTTGGATAGTACTCTCTGCAGTAGTGGACTGCATTATAGAGACTTCTGGCCATTTAGAATGGGCATCTACCACCACCAAGAACATGCTTCCTTCAAGTGGGCCAGCAAAGTCAACGTGAATACATTGCCATGGGTTGTCAGGCCAGTCCCATGGGTGTAGGGGTGCCCACTGGGGTGCATTCCTCACAACCTGACATGACATACAAGCTCTTGCCTTCTCTTCAATAGCACTGTCCAATCCAGACCACCAAAAATAGCTTTGTGCAATTTCCTTCATGCGCGCTATTCCACAGTGACTGGAATGTAGCTGTTCTAACATCTGTGATCTCAGTGGTGGTGGGATAATGACACATCTCCCCCACAACAACCAACCAGATTGGATCCATACCTACATGTCCAGGAGGACGGAGTTAACAAGGTCAGGTGAGACCAGAGAGGTTCGTTGAGATGTTCCATGCATCACCAGGTCCATAACTTGGCACAATACTGGGTCAACTCAAGTTGCCTTCTTTACCTGAGTAGCGGTGATGGGTGTATTCTCTACCTTTTCAAAGTCAAAGATTTCCTTCTGGGCAATATCTTGGCATTTGACTGTCAAAGACTGCCTTGACAGACCATCTGCATTGCCATGCAGAGTGGATTTCTGACATTTGATTTCATATGTGTGCACAGAAAGCAACAATGTCCAGCGTTGCATATGACTAGCTGCTAATGGGGGAATGCCTGTGTGGGGTCCAAAAATTGAAGTCGGGGGTCGATGGTCTGTGAGAAGAGTAAACTTCCATCCAAACAGGTGCTGATGAAACTTCCGAATTCCAAAAATGATTCCAATGCCTCACGTTCAATTTGGGCATAGTTAGTTTCTGCTTTGCTTAGAGTGCATGAAGCAAAAGCAATAGGTCTCTCTTCTCCCGAAGGGATAATGTGTGACACAACTGCTCCCACTCCATAAGGGGATGCATCTCAGACCAACTGTAGGGGTAAGGATGGATCAAAGTGTGTCAGAACTTCAGAATTTAGCAATGCATCCTTAGCTTTGTTACATGCAACAACACAGGCTTCAGTCCATTTTCAGGCCTTGTTCTGAGTTCTTGAAGTGGTTTTAGCGGTGTGGCTAACTGTGAGATGAATTTTCCATAATAGTTCAATAGTCCTAGAAACGAGCGAAGCTGGCTAACATTTCGAGGAGGGGGAGCCTCCACAATAGCCTTAACTTTTGCAGGGGCCTTATGAAGACCCGCAGCATCAGTGATATGTCCCAAATATTCAACAGAGGGCTGGAAGAATTCACACTTGTCTTTGCGGACTTGTAGGCCATACTCTTCCAGTCTTTGTAGGGTAGCCTCTAAATTCTTTAGATGATCCTCCTCATTCCTTCCAGTGACCAGGATGTTGTCCAGATAGCACTGGACTCCTGGCAGGCCACACAAGATCTGGTCCATAGCTCTCTGGAACAGGGCAGGAGCAGACATTATTCCGAAGGGTAGGCAACAGTATTGATAAAGCCCCTTATGTGTCACAATAGTCAACAGCTCTTGGGACTTTTCGTCGACGTGCATCTGTAAATACGCTTGACTCAGATCAATCTTACTGAACTTTTGTCCCCCAGCCAGGCCTGCGAAGAGGTCATCGATGCAGGGAAGCGGGTATTGCTCTGCACACAACACTGGGCTGACAGTGACTTTAAAATCACCGCAGATCCGGAGGGAGCCATTTTTCTTCACTATTGGAACAATAGGAGTTGCCCATGGGCTATGGGTAACTGGTATTAGGGCTCCATTTGTGACCAGGAGCTCCAGGTCTGCTTCAACCTTCGGCTTGATGGCATATGGCACAGTTCTGGCTTTCAGATATTTTGGTTGACTGTCAGGTTTAATGTTCATAGAATCATAGAATCATAGAATATCAGGGTTGGAAGGGACCCCAGAAGGTCATCTAGTCCAACCCCCTGCTCGAAGCAGGACCAATTCCCAGTTAAATCTTCCCAGCCAGGGCTTTGTCAAGCCTGACCTTAAAAACCTCTAAGGAAGGAGATTCTACCACCTCCCTAGGTAACGCATTCCAGTGTTTCACCACCCTCTTAGTGAAAAAGTTTTTCCTAATATCCAATCTAAACCTCCCCCACTGCAGCTTGAGACCATTACTCCTCGTTCTGTCATCTGATACCATTGAGAACAGTCTAGAGCCATCCTCTTTGGAACCCCCTTTCAGGTAGTTGAAAGTTCAATGTTACAGTGATTCCCTTCATACTTCCCAGATCCTCTCCAAAAACAGCAGCATGTTTCCTCAGTATAGCGGGCAGCACAGACATCCCATCCTCGTTGCCACATTGCTATATCCTTCAGGGCAATAGTTTTAGGAAGAAATCACTGGAGACACAGAGAGCTGTAAACCCTGAAAGCAGCCATTTATTCCCATACACTGAACTAACCAAAATCCAGCCAAAACTGGCTAGGCTATCCCCTAATAATGTAACTCAGTTGCCATAGCAATACAAGATTCTATTACCACAACAACCAAATACACAACAGCTATAATATCAGCACAAAGACCCTGTGTATTCCAATGTAAACTAATTCTGCATCAAATCTTTAATGGATATCTATATTTTTATCTCTTCTCCCACACTTCTAGCTCCAAGAAACTTTATTAAATTCCAAGTTTCAGGTGTAGCATTTCTTGAGGAAAATTGCTGTTTATTAACAAGGGATATGTATGTGCTACTGTAAAATCTTAAACGTAGGAGCAATGGGCTAACAGTGGATGGCAGTAGGCTTTGCTGTGGTTTTGGTCTGTTTTGTTTTTTAAGACTAAAATGGACCGGCTCTGTTACCCTTGAAGACTTTTTAGGACCATAGACTATCAAATCGTGGGTTAAGCCCACGCTTAAATCCGTTGGATAGATGGTCCAAAATATGGTATTTGTTAAGGGATACTGCAGCCTCTAGGATATGAAAAAAACCTCTAGTGACTTATGGTTTTACTATTATTTCAGTGCTGGTCACAGCACAATGAAAAGGGAAAAGAACTCTTAAGAGTATAGGAGTCCTTTGGATGCTATCAGGTCCAATATGGCAGAATCAAATTAATATCTGGTATTAGAAGGTCACATGATTCTGTTTCAGCTAACTAGAATGCCACAGCATTTAACACACTTATATGGATATTGTATAGGAAACTACAGCCAGAGTCTTATTATTCTCCCACTGTAGGATATGGCACTGATGAAGTTATTCACCTGTACCCCAACTTTAGGAAGATCTCCTTATTCAGGTTAGCCTATGCTCAGTAGGAACAGATTTCAGCATGTGCTGTCCTGAATCAGGGATGCTATGTGATGCGATAATCCAATCCCAAGGTACTTGCACATTCTGAAAGCAGGGAAGCAGTTCAGCTATTTACAAGGAAACTCCCCTATTCTTTTCTGTAATGAAGATTATCAGGATTGTATTGGTGCCTCTGACCTCGTTGATTAAACCCCAGGTTTTGCAAATGTGCAGCTTGGCAGTTTCGTTAACAGCCTCAGTATGTGAAAGGTGTTTGCTTATTTTGCATATCCATTTTGCTAAAGATCGGTTCCAGGCTTTCAAAATTTTTTATATGTTTTGATAAGGAGTGAGAACAAGAAGATGAAACCTTTCAAAGAGAAAGGTTGGCGTGCTGCTTAATGTTGTGGTATGATGCAAATATATGGCTTCCTTTATCAAGATAGCTGTGTTTTTATACAAGTAATCTTGAAAGGGCTCTCCATTTTGGCTCGCAAAAAAGATTAGCCTGACGCTAGATTGTACTATCCTAAAAGGTCACCTTGACGCCCCCTGTGCGTTCATTCGAAGGCATTCAGGATGTCAGCCCTCCAGTAGAGAGCTTCTCAGACTGAGACATATGTGCTTGTTTATCACTCAGGAAAATAATATTGTTAATGAAAAAGGTATCTGCCTAAAAATGAAGGTTATGGTCACTCACAAAGTAACTTTTGAAATAAAAATGTGTTGATTTTTGGGCAGGAGTGGACTGTTTTGTCTCACCATTCACATTTAGTATGGGACATGAGGACCAGTTACGCTATATTAAGTTAGGCCCCAATCAAGCAAATCATTTAAGTAGCCCCACAGAAGTCAGTGGGACTACCCTGAGGAGTAAGGCAGGGTTGGGCTCTTAATGATTCACAGCAGTTAAACATGCAACTGTCTGCAGTTCATGTGAATTAAAGAAATAGCCGTCTTGTCTGGTTTATTAAGTGGGAGGGGCCAATAATGACCGATTACTTAGTGCCCAAGAGCTCAATGCAAGGAACTTTGGAGACTAGAGACACTCATCTACTTCATTCCAAAGGCAGTTTTATGAACAATTAAACTGCAGGTTGTGATGCTTATTTTATACTTTCACATAGTAGCTTTGTGTTACTCATAGAATATGGTGGAAGTGGGGGGAGAACTTTTAGAAGGAGTTTGACAATATGAGTTGGCATATTGCAAACCTACACCTTTTGCAAATTTAATATGATTTTTGTCTCTATGTTAACCGGTATGTGGAAATCTCCTATCGTCATGCAAATTCTGCAGGTGTTTTCAAGGCCCAGGCTCTGGAAACTAAGTCGTTCAAGGTATTGATGAGTGGTTGCTACCTGCATGGAGAAGTCTTGTACATAGTTTCCTATGACCATATGTTCACAGAGTGTTGTACCCTACAGAATGGCTGTGCAATGTGCATGAAGACCAGACATTCTGGTGATGGGATTTGCAGAAGTACCTAAACAGGTCAACCTGTTGGAGCTTGGGCTTGGATGAAATCAGAAGGCTGCCTGAGGCTCAGTCTTGAATTCCACAGGGATTCAGAGTGCCAAAACATGAAGCGAGAAATTGATTTAATGAAGTGACATCATGCAGAGTGGAAAGCCTCACAGCAACTGATTCAAACTTTCCATTGAAGAGTTCAAGTTGGATACGGGTGAATTAGGCAAACATCAATCATGTCCCAGTTCAACTGAAATAATTTTTGGTGGTTTGACATGTTTTCTGACAGTGTCCAAATGCGAACATAAAAAGAAATCTCTGTGGTAATAGGACACTAAAGCAGTAGCTCTGAACTCTTTTAGTCTAGTTTGGCTTTCTTCCTGTATGAATTGTATCTCTTCATCCATTTCTGAGACAAGAACCCACTTTCTTGTCATTCAGATCCTTCTTAACAGTTACTATATGAGCCCAAATACTACACCACATTATGAAAAAGGTTCTCACGCAACCTTATCTGCACTCATACTTATTTAGGCCATCTTGGGCTGATTTTATTTTTTGTGGTTGTTTTTTTGGGGGGTGGGGGATTTGTTATATCATTTGTAATCTTCTCAGGATTTTGTCTTCCTTTTGGGTCCAATGCAGCATTAAACATGCATAGAAAACTCTTCAAAAACACTAATAATGCATAGTTTAGAACTCCAAAGTTGTGAAATGCCAAACTTGAGGTTGCCCAGCCAATCAATATTTCATACAATATTTTCCACAACCTTAAGTACACATGGAGTTCTGCTTAACAACAAGAAATGAAATCAATGAGGCAGGAGCTGTTGCAGAACCTTGCTGTATTAACTGTGCACCATACAAGACTGCAGGAAAGAAATTGTACAACATTATGTAGTAGTCTTTAGTTAAACAGTCATAGTCTTTTAGAAATATCATAATTTAGTCATGTTTGGGGACAGAGCTAATACTGCACATGCAGCCTTAAATTGTAATTCCCTATTTCTCCCACCTTTTGAAATCCAGAACAGGGAGTGTTCTATGTCTACACTGCAATCCAGAGGTATGACTGCAGCACGTGTTGACATACATACTCGAGCTCGGATATATCTACATCTGCTGCAATCACACCTCCCGATTGTGGTGTAGACGTACCCTTCTGAAGCTTCACAGAATTTAACCTAGAGTCAAGGGCCCTGCAGTGAGGCAGTGGAGTTATGCTTATACTTTATATTGTACTAGGGATTGCTGTAAAACAGAAAGGATGTGGTCTGAATGAATCTGGGCTCCTGTGGAACCCTGCCTCATTCACTAGTAACCTTCAATACATTTTTGACTATATAGCTAATTTACCATACACATGCATGTGTCCTTTTTCTTTTTTAAAACATTATTCCATGTTTGTTAAAAAAATACTGCTATTCCTTTAATGCTTACTGTGCAAACTCAAAAAGTAGTTGGCAAAGACTCATGACTTGGCCAAAATAAAAATCTGTGTTCACAGGAACACTCCAAGGCATATCTCCATAGTGGGGCTTTTTCTCTGTCAAATTTCATCTTTCCACCTTTAGTCACTTTGGCTGAAGAGCTGTTTTTTTATTTAAGTGAAATAATTATTTTATAATGTGAAATGTGTATCCATTCACTCTCCTCTGACTAGAAAATAGCTGAACCATTTTCCTTCAAGCTCAAACCTTCCAAAAAATGCTCTCCTTTAGGTAAAGACCAACTGTGGAGAACTTCAACTCAAGAGGTAAAAGTTTCAGAAAATTATGAGCAACTGTATACAGAGGTTTAGAATGGAAATGCTTAGGTCTCCTTAACTGTGTGTCACTAGCACTTCAGCTATCTAAAGGGTTTTTTTCTATAGCACCCATTACCGCAGTAATATGTAAAGTACACTGACTTGGTGGTATGAAAGTATACTCAATGTAGAGCAGTAATGTAGCATTTTCTTGTATTATAGCTATTCCCTTTTATTTGTGGTGATGCCCACTATGTAATGGGTGTTTTCAAACATTCACGACAGTCCCTAGGCTTAGACAGGCAAATATAGGCTAAGGAAAGGGTAAGGAAGACCAAAAAAAAAAAAAAAAAGGATTAGTTTTACATAAATGAATCAGGCTCACCACGGTTAGCATTTTCATTCCAGGCACCTTTAAATACTGATTTATACCGGATGTGACATTGGATGGTGAATAAGGAGACCGTAGTTAATGTAATTACTCAAGAGGCTCCACTTTTTGACAGTTAAATGCTTGATTACATGTAGCTTGCGGAACAGGTAGTACAAGATTCAATTCCAGACTGCTTAATGGTTCTGTAATATGAACTGGGGGTAACTGTAGGATAATGAATGAAATGGAAAATGCTTTGCACACAGATTAACAGAATGGGGAGTCTGTAACTTAGTTTGCAAGTCCATGTATAAAATAATCATATAAAATACCTTCAGTAAAGAGACAGGATTGTACTTCAATTGATACACAGAACAGACATACCATATGGCAACTCTTCAGTATTCTGGACAAGTTCTCACAAAACCAAATCTTCAGCATGGTGATGCGGGAGAGTTAAGTCAACTAGAGAATATTCTTTAGGTTTATAAAAGTAGATGCAATTTTATCAGGGTACAATACATTGTTAATAAACAACAATACAAGCTGAGCTAGTTGCCCATGAAAATGGGCATAATCCTCATCAGCACAACTAAAATATTTAATGGGGGGGAATGGAAATCTCAGGGGGCTGGTGATGATAGAATCTTCCAGCTTTAAGTCAACTGTACAAACTTTGCCCAAAGTTGGTAATGCCTACTGTCCTCTTAATGGCTGTTCAGGATCCTATGTGAAATGAATCAGTGGTATCAGCCCAGTTCCTAGTAGACAGTTGCCTACATCACAAAACCACCATCACAGCTAGAGCTGGTCAAATGCTGCAAAACCTTGAGCTGTCAACTGCTGTTCAGTGGGACCATATTAATACCTTTCATTCGCTCTGAGACTATTTGCATGGACAGTTTGTGTTCACAGCATCTGGAGTATATCTGTTCTTCAGATAACTACCTGCGTTCAACTATGAACAAGGATATTGGTGCATCAACGAGAGCATTTAATACTCAATATTCACTCTTCGATATTCTACTGGGGAAACCATCCAATTCACTAGGAAGTGGAAGGAATAACATGACACAGGTGACCAATTGCATAACATAAATAGTTGCATTAGACAGTTCACAAGCACTCTGGAGGTGGACATTTATTTACATATGACATTACAAATATGTGCAAACAACAAATACAGCAGTTACAGAAACTAGGATAAGCTCATGAACAATTCTCACCCAAAGGATGTAATGGGATAACTTATGTAATGATGCATCTAGAAACAAAGAATGCAGGCCATACTTTACAAGATGACAAACTCTATCCTGAAAATCAGTGACTCTGAAAAAGATTTAGGGGTCATAGTGGGTAATCAGCTGAACATGTGCTCCCAATGTGATGCTGTAGCTAAAAGAATTAATGTGATTCTTGAATGCATAAACAGGGGAATCTCGAGTAGGAGAAGACATGTTATTTTACCTCTATATTTGGCACTGATGCGACCACTGCTGGAATACTGTAGCCAGGTCTAGAGTCCACAATTCAAGAAGGATGTTGATAAATTGGACAGGATTCAGAGAAGAGCCATGAGAATGATTACATGATTAGAAAACCTGCCTTAGCTTATCACTATAAAGAGACTGAGCTCCTTGAGTCTAACAAAGAGAAGGATAAGGGGTGACTTGATTACAGACTAGAAGTATCTACATGGGGAACAAATATTAAATACTGGCTTTTCAATCTAGCACAGAAAGGTATAACATGATCCAATAACTGGAAGTTGAAGCAAGGGTGGAAGCAAGGTGTACATTTTTAATAGGGAGAGCAATTAATCACTGGAACAATTTATCAAGGCTTGTGGTGGATTCTCCATCACTGACCATTTTTAAATTCAAGATTAGATCTTTTTCTAAAGCTACGTTCTAGGAATTATTCTGGGGAAGCCCTATCGCCTGTGTTATACAGGAGATCAGACCAGATGATCACAGTGGTCCCTTCTGGCCTTGGAATCTATTAATCTAACGAGCTGTGCCACTAATTGCTGTAGTTGTTACCAGTTTCCAAGAATTGAACTGGCACTGAGACTTAACTGGCTTTACATTCCTAGAGTTTGTCCTGCAGGACTAGCATTTGAGGCATCTTGGTGCTCAACAGGGAGAGGCTTAACTACCTATTCTATGGTTGATGGAAGACATTTGTCTCCAGGACTGTCACTCCAGTGCTTTCCAGGGTACTACATTCATTTAGGTTAACTCTTCTTTTCCTTTAAACTGCCCTGAACAGTTTTTTTGCCTTTGTAATCTTCTAGTACTTATCTTAGACTGATGGTTCTGTTCAGCTAATTATTGCTCTTGGGAATACATTTTCATACTTCTGATGGGAAATTGCCACCTTCCTTTTTAGAATCTCTATTCTCCATGATTAAGCTACCACAAACTTGATGTAATTAAACGGAATGTGTATGGAGATAAATGGGGGGGGGGGGGAACAGTGTGGCAAAGCTGGTAAAATGTGACAGGAGCTGTTTTAAAATAACAACTAAAAAAACTTGACCCTGAGACCAATATGTCAATTTTAGTTGGGTATCACTATTTATACAGGAGATGAAAATTTGCTAGATAGGTCAGAAATCAAGCCCAGTGGCCTGAAGCATATGCAGACTAAGTAGACAACATGTAAGGGAGTGTGGGATGCAAGATTTATATTTTACCTATTTTGCCCTTTCAAGAGTACATGCCCTTCTTGTAAAATCTGTAAAAAGAAAAGGAGGACTTGTGGCACCTTAGAGACTAACCAATTTATTTGAGCATAAGCTTTCGTGAGGTACAGCTCACTTTATCGGATGCATACTGGGGAAAGTGCAGAAGATCTTTTTATACACACAAAGCATGAAAAAATACCTCCTCCCACCCCACGCTCCTGCTGGTAATAGCTTATCTAAAGTGATCACTCTCCTTACAATGTGTATGATAATCAAGTAGGGCCATTTCCAGCACAAATCCAGGTTTTCTCACCCTCCGCCCCCCCCCCCCTCCACACACACAAACTCACTCTCCTGCTGGTAATAGCCCATCCAAAGTGACCACTCTCTTTACAATGTGTATGATAATCAAGGTGGGCCATTTCCAGCACAAATCCAGGTTTTTTCACCCCCCCCCCCCTTTTTCCAAAAACTATACACACAAACTCACTCTCCTGCTGGTAATAGCTTATCCAAAGTGATCACTCTCCTTACAATGTGTATGAAAATCAAGGTGGGCCATTTCCAGCACAAATCCAGTGTTACTCAAACATACATTAGTGGGCTCAATAGAGGAATAACTGGATGAAATTTTATGTACTATGTTATACAGGAGGTCAGACTAGATCAGTGGCTCTCAACCTTTCCAGACTACTGTACTCCTTTCAGGAGTCTGATTTGTCTTGCATATCCCCCCAAGTTACACCTCACTTAAAAACTACTTGCTTACAAAATTAGACATAAAAATACAAGTGTCACAACACACGATTACTGAAAAATGGCTTACTTTCTCATTTTTGCCATATAATTATAAAATAAATCAATTGGAATATAAATATTGTACTTACATTTCAGGGTTATACTTGAGCTTGTTTTTTCACTTGTGAGCCTCGTCTGAAGCCCAAGCCCCAGTGGGCAGGGCTGAAGCATGTAACTTAGTGTCATAGGGTCCCCTGTGGCATGAGCCCCGGACGGTTGCCCTGCTTGCTACCAATAATGCCAGCCCTGCACTTGCAATCCCCTTAAACATTTCCAATGGACCCCCCCTCCCACAGGTGCTACAACTCCCAGTTTGAGAAATGCTGATCTAGATGAGTTGAGTAACCCCTGAAAAAACTCTGCGTACCTGCAGGGGTACATGTACCCCGGTTGAGAACCACTGGACTAGATGATCTAATAGCCCTTTTGGCCTTAAAAATCTATTAATCTTTCCTATTTTCTCTACTTATTTCATCAGCTGTAGTTAAAGTCATGTCTGTCTGTTTGCTTTTTGATTGCCAGTATGTCTGCAGTCTTACCCAGTGTTTATCCTTTTACCCTTTGCTGTTTTTAATTTTATTGCTAGATGTGCCCTGCTTTCATATCTTCCATTTCACCACTTCAGGAAGATGTGATGTTAGTGACTTAACTCAGACATTTCCATGAAGGTGTCGATTACATTATTATTGCTGGAGGCTTCAAAATAGCTTGCAGGTGTTAAGCGAGTTTGTCTATAGAAATATTCGTGTCATGTTTTCTGAAAGTGAATGAGATGTGTTTTTATTACATACACACCACTCTCTCTGCTCTTCTTGCATATGCAATGGCTTGTATCCACCTGACTTGTAACAGTGCAGGTTTTGCATTATAATTTAAATATATTGCAAACAAAGTGGCACAGAGGGTTGGTTAAACAAAATCACACTAGCCATGAAAAGTTTGGTAGCCTCATTTTGGTTAGTTTGTGTTCTACTGTCCCTCTAAATATTGAATGCTGGGATAAGCATGTGTGTGTGCATATATAAAACCATACATCTGCGTGCTTGTGTGTGTATGCACACATTCACACTGGTATGGAATTTTAATACCTGCTTGTTAAAATTAATAATGGAAAAAGCTGAAAAATCAGGGTAATAGGATTTTGTAAGATCCCAGAAATAGTCCATACAGTTGGGTGTACAGTATATTTTTCTGAGCTGAAATGTCTTGCCAACAAACAAGCTACAGTATACACTAATTGCTCAATGAGAAGGATCCATCTCATCCTATTTTATACACACTCTGGCACATTGAATGAGGCTTATGTCCTTGTGTAATGTTGATGAAACAATACAGCAAAACCAAGTTTCTATATCAGCGAATCAACTAAATTTACTGCGTCTCTAGATAGTGAATGTGTCATGCACGTGCACATCACAGAAATACTGATGATCAGAGGGACGGGAAGCACACAGTCTGGAACTAGCATAGCTTTGGCACAGCTGGTGTGCGTGCAACATGGATGAGTGGTTTTCTCAAGCCTATTTCCAGACTAATTAGTCCAATTTCCAGTATTTGTGCATGAGGTCAACATACTAATTTTTCAAAATTGCCTCAATTTGGGGGATGATGGGAGAGGTGAAACCATGAAATCTTGATGGCCTGCCAGTTGGAAGCAATGTTTGAGGGTGCGTCAATTCCTTTTCTGCTTGTCCACCAAACTTTCCAGCTAGCATATCCCTGGCTGTCCAAGATTCTAATGTTTCCTGTTCAGTAGCCGGATGGAGAGGAAGCTCCATGTGCTTCCTGGTTTTAGAGGTGGCACAGTGAGAAGGGCAGGGCAGCCAGTAAAAGCAAATGTTCAAAGCATAAGAGGATTTGGTGACCCTGCAGAAGTGGAACTCTATGTCATCCTGCTTGAAAGCAATCACCGTTCCCCTATTTAATTAACTGTATGACCTGATGATAAAGCTCTTCTTCCCCCTTCACCCCCCCCCACAAAAAAAAGCATTTAGAGGGTACAGACAGACTTTTTCGCTCAAAGTCTACCTTATGATTCATTTCTGGACTTGGCTCAATCAAGATAGCTCCATTCACTTATCACCTCACTCAGACAATCAGGCATCTTGTGATTATGGCTATTATTAGATCTGGCCAAAACTTGGGAGTTTCGGTTTGCAAGAAGCTTTGATATTTTGGAATTTGCTTTCATTCTGATTTGGAATGAAACCAATTTTACTGAAATTTCCCTGAAAACTTTGTTTTGGAAACACTGACAGGTGGTGTTCCTGAAACAAAAAATGTGAAATTGACTGTCTTGTTACTTTCACTGCTTCTATTCCCTGGACAGGAGCCCAGCTGTGGCCAAAGCCAGGGCACCCAGGGCTTTCAACCTTGTGACCCCAACCAGTGTGCATGGGCTGGAGCCTGGGCTATCAGAGCCCTAGGGTCTCCACTTCCTCTCAGGGAGCTTGGTGGTGCTGCTGCAGACCGGGTACCTTAGCAGCCCTAAGAGTCCTGGCTCCATTCATGGCTCCAGAGCCTTCCAGGCCCAAGAGAGCTGATGCCAGGGGCTGCTGCAGTGCCGTGCGCCCTGGAACACAGGCTCCCACAAGTTTTCCAATGGAAATCCACCTGTAACTTCAACTAAAATCTTGTCAAATCTGTAATAGATTTGACTAAACATTTTGCTTCAGTGAATCAGCATTTTCTGATGAAACGAAGGTTTGTTAGAAAATTTACTACTAGCTGTAATAAATAAATAATAATAATAATAAAAGTAATTTTAAAGCTCAAGCAAAGCTCCAGACAGGATCATAGCCCGGAAGACTAAAGTTCTCCAGAACGATTCTCCTTCATGCCATATGCTGTGCTTCTAGCACTGCTGCAATCTCACTTTCTGCCCTTAATGCTTTGGTTGCCATTTTATTTTCCAACTTCCTCTGCATCTAGCAGACCAGATCCCAGCTGAGGTAAATCAGTGTAGCTCTGTTACTTGTTTGAGCTATTGTGACTTATACCAGCTGAGAGTCTTGCCCAGAGAGTCTAGGAATGTGGAATATCGTTTTTTAGTGAGTAGAATATTGTAAGTACTAGAGGTGGAAAAGATGAAGCCAGAAGAGCAAAAGCCAGACATGCCTTTGTAACTCAGATGCCCATCGATTCCTAGTTCTGCTATTGTCTTGCTGTGTGCGGTTGGGCAACTTGAAGACCCTCTCTGCTTCATTTTTTCCCCTTCATCTGTTAAATGGGGATTATACTTGTGTGACTGAATTTATAAACATTAGTCACATGTTTTAGGTTCTCTGGTATAAAGTGCTCTATAGATGCAAAGTATTTATCATAGGAATCTGGAGTCAATTATTAGTTGTCTGCACTGATGAAAAATCTGTGGTAGCTCAATTTTTAACAGACTTTGGTTGGGCCAAGTTTTCCCATTGATTTCAGCTTGTTCCCACTGACTATTCGGTTTATTGTTATAGAGTTATTGTTACTGACTTATCGTTTTTCATGGCAGCTGACTGTTTCACCATTATCTGTGGCTTCACTTTTCTGAAACATGCATATGGGTTCTCCTAGAAAAGGTCCCCAGATATTTTTTTAACATGGGCAAAACACATTTTCCCCTAGCTTCATTCTTGGAAATGGTTAAACCATTTTCACTGTAACTTAAATAAATCAGCCTAAGGCAAACCCCCAGCATGGAAAACTTCAGCACAAAGCTATTATCAACTGAAGACATTTTTTCCAGATACACTAACATATTTGGGTGCATACAGCCAAAGAGGAATGTCTTTAGAGAAGTCCCCTACATCAGTGGTTCTCAACCAGGGGTACACATACCCCTGGGGGTACACAGAGGTCTTCCAGTGGTACATCAACTGATCTAGACAGTGGCCTAGTTTTACAACAGGCTACATAAAAAGTACTAGCCAAGTCAGTACAAACTAAAATATCATACAGACAATGACTTGTTTATACTGCTTATATTCTATACACTGAAATGTAAGTACAATATTTATATTCCAATTGATTTATTGGTAAATTATATGGTAAAAATGAGAAAGTCAGCAATTTTCAGTAATAGTGTCCTGGGACACTTGTATTTTTATGTCTGATTCTTGTAAGCAAGTAGTTTTTACTTGAGGTGAAACTTGGGGGTACGCGAGACAAATCAGCCTCCTGAAAGGGGTACAGTAGTCTGGAGAGGGTTGAGAGTCACTGCCTTACATGTTCAGGTAGCTTGCTGAGTTGGGTGGGTGATGGGCAATAAAAAGGGTAGAAGGAGCAGCAAATCCCTTTTCCCCCTAAAATGTCTATACTTTTTGCTGAAGTCTACTATTAAGAGTGACTTCAGCGGCAGACAGCATGTGTATCACTGACCATGATCTTTGAAAGATTAATTTAAACAGTTTGGCAGTGTGAACAGTTGATCTAATGCTCTGTCAAGGGGGTTCAAGGGTTAAATTCAGCTGTGATGTAAGTAGGCCCAACTCCACTGACTTCAGTGGAACTGTATCCATTTATATCAGGGCTGAGTTTAGACAATTAATTTTTAACTTAATATTACAGATGTTAAGTGCTACAGTTCATGCAGCTAAATGTCTGATCTCACATCTCTCAGTGCTTTGAACACCTTTCAAGTGGTTCTCTCCAAAACAGAAACTCTGAGAGCATCATTTTTCATCTCAAAGAAAGAAAGAAAGACACCCCATTATTTCCTGGAACAGAAACATCACTGGTCAAATTCTGTACCGGGAACTGAGAGCAGAATCTGACCTATCCTTTATAATGCAATTATAACTCTTTTATTATGAAAAAATGCTTATTTGTGTTTATTTGAAAAAGTCATGGACATGAGATTATATCCTTTGCTCTTGGGATCCCAGCTTGGACTATTCCAATTAAACCAAAGTATCCAGATGTGAATGAACTGTTCATTCAGAGTTCACAGGATGTTCACATTGGCTCAGATCCTTCAAGACAGGGTCCATAGCAGATTTTTATTTTATTTAATTAATTTATTTATTGCATTAGTTAGCACAGTTGGTATCTTGAAAGGAATGTACTGATCAGAAGACTCCCTCTACCCCTGCAGACTGGCTGGTTTATATGTGTCAAGAGTGAGTTACTTTTTTGAGAAGAAGTGGAACAGGAGATGTTGAATTTTGAACACTATTACATTTCACTGTTAACACAAGGAACAGAAGCAGCTCTAGTCAGGTGGCTGTTTAAATTCCTTATGATCATTGGTTCCTCCTCGTCATCATCACACCCCTCATTCTCATTCTCTCTCTCTCTAGCTCTTCCTCCCACTCCTCCCTTCTAGGTCTTAGACAGAAATTTGTTGTCACCCCTTCCTCTCCATCCCCCGGGTCCCATGTTACAGGTCTAAAGTGTGCTGGCCATCTGTGGAGGAGTGATTTGCACCCCAATGGAACTTGCCAGCTACTGGGGAAAAAAATTCTACTTTTTTTTACATTTTAAAATTTTATTTGATTGAATAAATTAGTCCTGTAGTGCAACAAAAAGCCCTTGTGTAAGGCTCCAGATTCAGTGGGTTTTGGATCAGGCTCTGTTTGACTATATTTGTGCCCTTTAGGTGGGTTTTTTGGCTTTCTGTCAATATTCTATCACAGAGGTTCTCAAAACTTTCTCATAGCTTAAACCCCATCTCAGTAGAGAGAGTACTCTCATGGGCTGCTATTCATGATCACTCTGACCACTGCACACAACTTATCAAATTAATACATCGTCCCTCTGGCGACTGCAGCAATTGTTTACATGGAAGAGCATCAAATTTGTATGTAGTTGTTTTTTAAAAAATGTGACTTGCCAGATGGTAACAAGGAGGACAGTCAGCCCCGTGTAACTAGCCAACTCTCCATGGACCACTGGCAAGTGATCCGCAGACCACAGTTTGGGAACTGCAGTTCTAGTGAATAATCTTTACTAGCATAAACGCTACGCTGATTTTAAGTGTCAATGATTAAATAGTCACCAAAACCAAATTTTAAGATTGCATGAACAGTGAAAACTTTGATTTTATCCCCAGACAAAATATGCATGCTATTGTTAGTTAGTTGCGTAAATCAGCCAATCCTGGAGCAAAAAACAAAACAAAAGAAAACAAAATCCCAATGTGACTTAGGTCACTAGCCAACACTGAACATTTTGAATTTCAAACATTAGACATTCACAGTGAGCTGTTCACACACCATCTGCTGACAAAGAACTAGGCCCTGAAAAAATTCACAAATTCTGATATTGAGAATTTCACAAATTGTCTGTGGACAATTTAGAAATAGGAAAGAGGGGAATATGTCAGGTTATTCAATGTGAATAATTTCCCCAGATCTAGTCCTTAGTAAAAAAAAAAGCATTTTAAAATGTTTTTATGGGGCATTCAAAATCCAGATCTGAATTTTTCAAAGAGGAACCTAGGAATCAGCATATAGGATCAAAACTGAAGTCCGTCTAGTCCGGTATCTGGTCTGTTTCAGCAACCAGCACAAGCTGTTCCAAAAGCAGTAGTGGAATAATCTGGCCACAGAGAATATTTCTTCCTAAATCATATTCATTAGATGTTGGCTTATGCCTTGAAGCTTGAGGGTTTATATCCTTCCACAACCTCCTGTGGGCTTTCTTTAAAAGCTTGCTTTGGATGTTCTTATTATCCATATACATGTCCACACTTTTTTGAATCTCCTGCTAGACTCAAGAATCTCTGGGACTTAAGATAAATGGTGATCTATGGTGAGGCTATGCATGCTTCCTATAAAACAGAAGCAAATGGTCTTCCCATGATGCCTGTAGATGGCAATGACATTGAATGGGTAAATAGTTTTTATCTCTCTGGGTAGTTGGTTGACAGCAGGAGGTTCCATAGCTGAAGAAGTCACATGTTGGATCAGTCTTGCATCATTGGCATTTCAGTGTCTTCAAAGGCCTCTGTCTGCGCAGCAGGATGTCCGTGTGGCAACTAAGATATGAGTGCTCAAGGCAGAGGCAATGACTGCTCTGTTATATAGAGCAGAAACATGGCCGCTAAAAACAGCACAGGAAAAGAAACTTAACAGTTTTCAGTGTCAAAAACTTCAGCATCTTCTTAACATCATTGATTTGATTTTTGTCACAAATGAGGTGACGCTTCAACAAGCCTAGCAAGTTGTGGTCTTGCACCAGTTGAGAACAAGATGACTGCAAGGGTGGGGTCACGTCAAACATACAGGTAGGTACACACTTCTACAGAAGGTTTATAGAGCTGAAGTTGAAGGAAGTAGAGCTCGAGGCTGACCATAATTGAGGTTGGCAGATGCAATTCTGAGGGATTTAAGAAAACTGAAATCCTCCCCTATTCACTCTTGCCAAAGGAAAAAGACTTGCAAGAGACCTTTCAAGGTGAAAGTCCATTCTATGCACTGACATAGCTACATCATAGCGATATGACTCTGCTGCCGCTCATAGACTCCTGACTCTTGTGGCAATCAGTCCCATATGTGAATTATGTGTTTTTAACACTCCCATTCATACTATCCCCCAACACCAGCAGTTTGGAATCCAGGTGCCAGTGGAACAGAGTCAGCTACACCAGCTTGTCACAACAGAGGAATTTTTTGTCTTGTAAACAGGGGAATTGCCAAACTCAACAGTGCAAAGGGGACTCACTGAATGTAAAGCAAGTGTAGGCCCAGAAGTACATAAGCACAAGAACTGTTCTTTTTAATGAAAGCATGCCTTGGAAGGCATTCCAGTGTTAAGATTGGAGGCAGAAAAAGAAATCTCAGGCCAAAGACGGATGGTGATGAGTACTGAATATGGCTGCCAGATGGAGAGGCAAAATATTAAAACTGTGCCTCTTTGTGATTTATTTTCTATTGCATTTCTGTAGTATATATACATAATATGCAGCATTTGTTATAGCATTAGCTCAGAGACAAAAGACCATTGCCTGACTTCAGTGTGCAAATTCTCTTGACCTTTTTGGAAGAAGAAGAATCTGCAATGTTTCCAAAGCATGTTGTACACATGCAGTACTTCACACTCATATCCTAGGAACTTAGGTATTGTACCAAACCTTAAATGAAATCAGTGTCGAGTGTATATACTCTATAGAGTAAAGTTGACCAGTAGAACAATAAAATCTAGTTTGTGTCTTTTACGCCAAAGCTTGTTACAGATGTTAGGTCTGATTCTTGCATATTGTATAGTCACTGCACAGTGTGTATCAGTTGCTACCCAAAAGAATGGCAGTGTTTTACCCCTAGTTAGCACTATCTGGTGTAAATAACAGCACAAGGGGCAGGACGATGTAATGGGCTTAGTTCTTCATTCATAGTCTATGCAGCTGCCACTGGAATACTGTGTCCAGTTCTGCTGTCAACAGTTTAAGAAGAATGTTGATCTATTAGAGTTGGTTTGGAGCCACAAGATTAAAGGATTAGAAAACATGCCTTCAAGTGAGAGACGCAAGTTGCTCAATCTACTTAGCTTAACAAAGAGAAGGTTAAGGAGTAACTGATCAGTTTGTGAGTATCTACATGTGCTACAAATATTTGATAATGGGCTCTTCAATCGAGCAAACAAAGATATAACATCTGATGGAAGTTGAAGCTCGACAAATTCACATGGAAATAAGATATAAATTTGAGGATATTAATCACTGGGACAATTGTAATTATTGGGGCTACTCAGTGATGGAGTACACCAAACCCCCAGTGTGCCAGTCGTGTGCCAGGTGTATTGCGACTCAGAGACAAGCGCTGTAGGTGGTTCAGCAGCTAGGCCATGTAGGTACTAGCCCTGGTTAGGGTGACCAGGTGTCCGGTGTTTGACTGGAACACCTAGTTGAAAAGGGATCCTGATGGCTCCAGTCAGCGCCGGCGACCGGGCTGTTAGAAGTCCGGTCAGCAGTGCTGCGGCGCTAAGGCTAGTTCATACCTGTCCTGGCTGGCACTACACTGCGCCCTGGAATTGGCCAGCAGGTCCGGCTCCTAGGCGGGGGGCCACAGGGTTCCGTGCACTGTCCCCGCCCCGAAAACCAGCTCCACACTCCCATTGGCTCGAGCTTGCTGTCCTCCCCACCTAGGACCCAGATCTGCTGGCTGTTTCTGGGGGGCACACAGCGCGGTGCCAGGACAGGCAGGCAGCCTGCCTTAGCCCCGCCACTGTGCTGCTGCCTGGGAGCTGCCCAAGGTAAGCCCCAACCCCATGCCCCAGCCCTGAGCCCTCCCAAACCCCTCATCCCCAGCCCCACCCCAAAGCCTGCACCCCCAGCCCAGAGCCCTCACCCACGCTGCACCCCTGCCCGAGCCCAGAGCCTCCTCCCACACCCTAAACCCCTCATCCCTGGCCCCACTGCAGAGCCCTCACCCCCTCTTGCACCCCAATCCCTGCCTCAACCCGCAGGCCCCTCCCACACTTCAAATCCCTTGGCCCCATCCCCCAGCCTGGAGCCCCCTCCTCATCCCTGGCCCCACCCCAGAGTCAGCACCCCCAGCCCAGAACCCTCACCCCCTCCAACACCCCAACCCCCTGCCTCAACCCATAGCCCCCTCCCACACTCTGAATCCCTTGGCCTCACCCCCCCCAGCCTGGAGCCCCCTCCTGCACCCCAAACACCTCATCCCCAGAGCCCGCACCCCCAGCCGGAGCCCTCCTGCATCCCAACTCCCTGCCCCAGCCCGGAGCCCCCTCTCGCACCCTGAACCCCTTATTTCTGGCCCTACCCTGGAGCCCACACCCCCAGTTAGAGCCCTCATCCCCTCCCACACCCCAACCCCCTGCCCCAGCCCAGAGCCTCCTCCCACGTCCTGAACACCTCATCCCAAGCTCCACTGCAGAGCCCTCATCCCCTCCTGCACCCCAACCCCTGCCTCAACCCGCAGCCCAAATCCCTTGGCCCCAGCCTGGAGCACCCTCCTGCACCCCAAGTCCCCCCATCCCCACCTCAGAGCCAGCACCCCCAGCCCAGAGCCCTCACCCCCTCCCACACCCCAACCCCCTGTCATACTCTGAATCCCTTGGCCCTAGTCTGGAGCCCTCTCCCACACTCTGAACCCCTCATTTCTGGCCCCAACCTGGAGCCCCCACCCCAACCCCCTACCCCAGCCCAGTGAAAGTGAGTGAGGGGGTGGGAGAGTGAGCCACCAAGAGAGGGGGAATGTAGTGAGTGGGGGGTGGAGCCTTGGGGAAGGGAAATGGCAGGGGTGGGGCCTCGGGGAAGGGGTGGGGCTAGGGTGTTCAGTTTTGTGCAACTAGAAAGTTGGCAACCCTAGCCCTGGTGGGTCCCAAACAATTAGACACCTGGCTAATGGAAAGGGTATTTTATTAGGGCTGGCAGGAAAGAAAAAGTTGAAAATACCCTATGTACAGAGGCTTAAACAATTACAGCTCAAAGTGAGCAATAGCAGTTCCTGTTTGGGTCTCTAGGACAACCCAATTGAGGGTCAGGGCTCTTTATACCTAGTGCCTGGGGGGTCCCCTCCAGTCGAGTCTCTATTCCAAGGAAACAGGCACTTACCCTAAGTGATCCCAGCATGGAACCTTGTATGTCTACACAGCAACTAGACACCCATGGCTGGCCTGTGCTAGCTGACTCAGGATCATGGGACTCGGGCTGTAGGGCTGTTTCATTGCTGTATAGATATCTGGGCTTGGGCTGGAGCCTAGGCTCTAGGACCCAGTGAGGTGGGAGCAGGGCTGTCCCTAGCTATTTTGGTGCCCTACGCAACCCTGCCATGGGGGGGGGGGCTGTGTGGGACCCCAGGCCTCTGTGGGGGTAGGGGAGGGGGCTGGCCACTTCCTGCGGGAAGTGGAGTGACCTGGCCCCAGCCTGCTGTGCTCCCCTGGCTCCCAGGCTTGCTGGGAGGGATGAACAGCCCCCCAGCACTCGCCAGCAGCATGGCGGGGAGCCAGGGGAGTGGAGCAGGCTGGGGCCGGGTCACTCTGCTTACCAGTGAGTGCAGGCCCAATGGCTGCTGGAGTCTTCAGGGGAGTGGGGGCGGGGCTGGGGCAGAGCAGGGGCGGGGACCATGGGGAAGAGCCGGAGCAGAAGCTGGAGCAGCATGCAGCTGCGCAGGGCACCAGGAAATTTGGTGCCCCAAATTTCCTGGTGCCCTATTCAGCTGCATACTTTGTGTATGGGTAAGGACGGCCCTGGGTGGGAGGGCCCCAGAGCTCAGGCTCCATTCCGAGCCTGGAAGTCTATACAGCAGTGAAACAGTGGCAGGTATTTCTTTGCTGTGTAGACATACCCTTAGTGTCTCGGATTCAGGCTCTGCTACATTGGTTCCCTGCCCTGCTGCTGCTACCCCCTACGTCCCACACAGACCTGCATCTAGCTGTAACTCCTAGCAGTCACAGCCTGTTCCACATGCAGCTCTGCATTCAGTTCCTGGGGGTGCTTTTCTTCAGCTCTTGACTTGCCGTGCAGCTGCTGCATCCCAAAAGATGCCTAATCACTTCATTTTCTAGTTTAAAGCCATTCTTCCTATCGGCCTATGGGAAAGGAAAGTGCAGTGGGGAAGGAGCTGATAGAATGCATCAGGGGAGGCACATCTGGAATACTGTGCGCACTTCTGGTCTCCCATGTTTAAGAAAGATTAATTTGAATTGGAATAGGTGCAGAGAAGGGCTGCTAGGATGATCAAAGGAATGGAAAGTCTACCTTATGAGAGGAAACTCAAAGCTTGACTTGTTTAGACCAACCAAAAGAAGGCTGAGAGGAGATATGATTGCTCTCTATAAATACATCAGAGGGATAAATACCAGGGATGGAGAGGAGTTATTTAAATTAAGCACCAATGTGGACACAAGAACAAATGATATTAACAAGCCATCAACAAATTTAGGCTTGAAATTAGATGAAGGTTTCTACCTATCAGAAGAGTGAAATTCTGGAACAGCCTTTGAAGCGGAGAAGGCTGGGCAAAAAAACTAACTGGCTTCGAGACTGAGCTTGATATGTTTATGGACGGGATGGTATGGTGAGACTGCCTACAATGGTAAATAGCCAATCTGCGATTGCTAGTAGCAAATATTCCCAATGGCCAGTGATGAGACCCTAGATAGGGAAGGCTCTATGTTACTCCAGAGAATTCTTCCCAGCTGTCTGGCTGTTGGGTCTTGCCAAAATGCTCAGTCTAACCGATCACCATATTTGGTGTCAGGAAGGAATTTTCCCTTGGTCAGATTGGCGGACGCCCTGGGGGTCTTTCACTTTCTGCTACAGCATGAGGCACAGGTCACTTGCAGGTTTAAGAAATGTGTTGGTTTGACAGCCCTGGGAGCTGAAGTACTCTATCTTTGGGGCAAGTACAGTGAGGGCAGCAACTTCCTTATTGTGGTGTATTGAAAATTGTAAAAATTACAAGCTGACAGATACTGACTCTGCTTGCAGGTGAGGGGGCTCTGTAGGGAAGTGTGTGACCTGGGCTTAGCAGGTGCAGCATCAGTTTGCAACCAACCCTCTTACAGTAACGTGGGGTGAGTTCTTCCTCTCTGTTTTAGGGAGCAGCCTGCTTTGTCCCTCTCTGTCTCATTTTGGTTCTTGTGTTGTTAAAGGTTCTGGATTTTATGCTATAAAATAGTGTAGTGTTGTGTTGCAACCTTCCAGCGAGAGTATTTTTCATTTATTTCTTTGTGTGTATGCTGTGAACATCATACTTACAGACCCCTATCAGTGCATCTGAAACTTGATTAGAGCAGGATTTTACTACCATGCCTTCAGCAAGTGCTATACTCTGCATATAGTCCTGTTGAAGACTGACTACTCACAGTGCAAGGAATTCATTGTGAATAAGGCAGGCAGAGTCTGACCACAGAGGGACCACTTTTAAGAGTGAGAACAAATTTCACTCTTCATTCAGTCCCTGGCATTTCTGCTGAGACACCCCACAAAAGTGCAGACTGAGGTGGCTGGTGTCTTGTGAGATGGAAATTGTTGACTGAGACTGCCAAACTCAGTCAGTGTACTTCCGGACTGGGTTCTTTCGGGGGCATGTTAAGGTTTTTTTATTCTTTCCACTACATAATTTCAAAAATAAACCAGGAGAAGCCAGATGTAAAGGCAAATAAAAGAAGATGAATTGGAGAATGAAGGTTTTGGGCTAACAAGTAGGTATTTTAAATGTATAACTTTTAGAGCCACTTAACATGACAGTGCCCCTTTAAGGAAGGCTTAATATAACTTGGCACACACAAATGAGTCTAATCGGCCCTTGATGTAAATACACGACTCTTACTAACATCAATGGGAATTACACATATACATCAAAGGGGGAGTAGACACGTAAGTTTAAATTTACTAAGAAAATATTGGTTTATATGGTACATCTCAAGTCTCTTTCCTGCCTTTTCTCTGAATACGCAACATTTGTAGACCCACATCTCTCTGTGGTCAGCCACACTGGGCCCAAGGCTCACATAGCTCTAAGGATTGCATAATTTAAGAAAGCTCCGTCCTTTGTGCCTTTACGCACACTGCTGGCACATGTGTGCAAATGACCTAGCGTGCTGAACTAATGGGAGAGTGGCTTTCATTTTGATTTTATGAACTGCACATTGGTTGTTACTAGGTCTGTGTACATGTGGTGGTGGCAGGAGAGGGCTTCTCCCTCATATCTTTCTGCCTCTGCACAGGGCCAGTCACAACTGGGCTTCACTAATTTAGTGCAGGTGGGAGAAAGGAGGGCTGAAGGCAGCAACATCGCTCCCTCTTTTCCCTTTGCACCAACCAGTAAAACTGAGCTGGTACATGGGGACTGCACACTCCCTTTCAAAGGGTGTGCTCCATGAGAGCCCCCTTCAAGTTAGCCAGGATTTCTCCAAGGGCTTCCACTCAAGCATGACTGCTAAATATCTACAGCTGTTTTCACATATTTATATGAATATATATATCTTCTTCCGGAACAGTATCCTTGGCAGTGACCAGTGACTTTTGAGTTTAAAAATTAGCAGACTGGCCACTAATTCCAGCCTGATTCCCGCACTATGCTTGGTAACTGGTGACAGGACACAATAAAAACATAAGAATGTCCATACCAGGTCAGACCAATGGTTCATCTAGCCCAGTATCTTGTCTTCCTACAATGGACAATGCTAGATGCTTCAGAGGGAATGAACAGAACATGGCAATTATTGAGTAATCTGTCCCCTGTCATAAAGTCCCAGCTTCTGGCAGTCAGAGGTTTAGGGACACCCAGAGCATGGCATTGCATCCATGACCATCTTGGCTAATAGCCATTGATGGACCTATCCTCCATGAACTTACCTAATTCTTTTTTTCACACAGTTATACTTCTGGCCTTCACAACATCCCTATCAACGAGTTTCACAGGTTGACTGCATTGTGTGAAGAAATACTTCCTCACATTTGTTTTAAGCCTGCTGCCTGTTAATTTCATAGGGTGACTTCTGCTTCTTGTGTTCTGTGAAGGGACATGTCCTTATGCACTTTCTCCACACCAGTCATGGTTTTATAGACCTCTATCATATCTCCCCTTAGTCATCTCTTTTCTAAGATGAACAGTCCCAATCTTTAATCTTTCCTCATATGGAAGCTGTTCCATCCCCCTAATAATTTTTGTTGCCCTTCTCTGTACTTTTCCCAGTTCTAATATATCTTTTTTGAGATGAGATTACCAGAACTACATACAGTATGGTAAGTGTGGGCATACCATGGATTTATATAGAGGCATTATGATATTTTTTGTCTTATTATCTATTCCTTTCCTAAAGATTCCCAACATTCTGTTAGCTATTTTGACTGGCACTGCACATTGAGTCAATGTTTTCAGAGAACTATCAAACATGACCCCAAGATCTTTTTCTTGAGTGGTAACAGCTCATTTAGACCCCATCATTTTGTGTGTATAGTTGGGATTATGTTTTCCATTATCGATTACTTTGCACTTATCAAAATTGAATTTTATTTGCCATTTTGTTGCCCCAGTTACCCAGTTTGGTGAGATCCAAAAAGTTTGGTGAGTTTGGTCAGCTTTGGACTTAACTATCATCTGCAAATTTTTCTACCTCACCGTTTACCCCCTTTTTCCAGATCATTTATGACTATGTTGAACGGCACTTGTCCCAGTATAGATTGTTGTGGGAATCTGCTATTTACCTCTCTCCACTGTGAAAGCTGACCATTTATTCCTAAACCCTTTGCTTCCTATCTTTCATCCGGTTACTGATCCATGAGAGGATCTTCCCTCTTATCCCATGACTGCTTACTTTGCTTAAGACAAGGTGTGGGACCTTGTCAAAGGCTTTCTGAAAGCCCTAGCACACTAGATCGGCTGGATCACCCTTGTCCATGTGCTTATTGACATTCTCAAATAATTCTAATATATTGGTGAGGCATGATTCCCTTTACAAAAGCCATGTTGACTCTTCTGCCACATAATGTGTTCATCTATATATCTGTGTAGTGATGCGGTGTGGTTCCCTGCCGCCCCGGACAGAGACGAGCCCCTTCGGACACTAGAGTGGGTGGAGCCAGGGAGCTCTGAGCCCGCCCCCCAGAGGGTCAGACGCTGCCCCGGAAGTATAAAGGACCGACCTCAGGGCTCACTGGAGAGGCAGCCGCTGGGGAGGCCAGACGCCTCCGACCTATTTTGCGAGTGGGAAAGCCCAGCGACCTGCAGAAGACCTGAGGACTGGCCCAGCCTGCCCCGCGCCAGCTTCCCGGGGGAGTTGCCGAGCCTGCCCTGCGCCAGCTTCCCAGAGGAGTTGCCGAGCCTGCCCCTGGCCAGCCTGCCCCGTGCCAGCTTCCCGGAGGAGTTGCCGAGCCTGCCCCATGCCAGCTAACCCAAGGAACCCATGGTGCTGGACTCCCCTGAGATCACCACCCTGACCCAGGTACCTCAAGAGGGGGAGTCTGGAAGTAGCCCGGGGGCAGCAGACCCTAGTCTGGCTGCAGCACTGCCAGAACCCAGGTCAGTGTGTTGCAGCCAGGATCCCCACTGACTCGGCAGCGGGACTTCTGCTGCTGCTAGGGCCCTGGGCTGGGACGCAGTGGAGTGGGAGGGCCTGCATCCACCCTGCCACCCAACTCGCGGGTGGCAGTCTCCCCCTCTCCCAGGCCCTTTGCTCCAAAGGGCCTGGGCTTACTGTTTATATACTGTTGTTGCTCAGCCCCTGCCTGAGCGCCTGACTCACCATTGCCCCGCCCTGACATAGGGCCTGGGCTTACCATTAGATACTGTTACTGCTCAGCCCTGCCAGAGGGCCTGAGCACCTGACTCACCAGCGCCCTGTCCTAACCCAGGGCCTGGGCTCACTGTGCTTATTTTGTACCTTCACTAAGGCCATAGAGGAAGTCTCCCATGGCCGGACTAATTCTTCGCAAGAGCTATTCCACAAGGTAGCGAGGCGGTGTGGTCCCCTGCCGCCCCGGAGAGAGGCGAGCCCCGGCTAGCCTCTCTGCAGTCTGATAATTCTATAGTTTACCCAATTTACCTGGTACTAAAGTGAGACCTATGGGACTGTAATTGCCAGGACCACCTCTGCAGCCTTTTTAAAAAATCAGCATTACTTTAGCTTTCCTACAGTCATCTGGTACATAGGCTGATTTAAGCAATAGGTTATTTACCATAGTTAGTATTTCTCCAATTTCATATTTGAGTTCCTTCAGAACTCTTGAGTGAATACCATCTGGTCCTTGGGACTTATTACTGTTTAATTTAATTTAACAATCCCTCTAAGTATTTCATCATAATTTTGAACAAATGTACATAGGAATATAGAAAATACTTTGCATAATGACTAACCCCCACATCATCAGTGATGAACCCAGAAACCTCAACACTGCAATACAGACACCCTACCACTTCTGTTAGCTGGTAACAGTAGTAAGATTTTATCTTCTAGTAGACCAGTGGAAAGGCAGTGTGATTTAGTGGCCAGAGCTGGCCTGGGACTCAGGAGACCTGGATTCTATTCTTGGCTCTGCCACTGACCTGCTGGATGACCTTTGGCAAGTCACTTTCTGTTTCCATGCCTCTTTGACTACCTGTAAAATAGGGATAATAATATTGACTTCCTTTGTAAATCACTTTGAAATCTATGGATGAAAAGTGCTATACAAGAACAAGGGTGATATTATTATTATTTATTTTATTACTTATTATTTTCTTTTCTTTACCATTAGTGGACTAGCCACTAGAGGGGATGTAATAGCATTTGCAGTTTCCACAGTGGGTGGAGTTTTCTATTTGCTTCAAGCTTTTGTTGCTTTCCTTATGGAAAGCTGCTGTGCAAAGAATGAGTCTGTGCAAACCTGTTTAAACTGATTTGCATATGTAAATTGTAAGAGAGTCAAAAAGGTACTTTAAATGTATCGTTTTTAATGGCTTCAAATGTAATTGCTCAGGCTATCTGAATTGGGATTAGAGTGAGTAATTCAAAATGAATAACTTGTTTAAATTTTGCTTCTCTTTCAACTTGTGGAATAAGCAGATGGATTTGTTTTTCAAAATTATTCTAATGTTTTGCAATGTATTTTAACTCCACAGATTGGTGGAAAACTCTGCAAGTACTGAACAAGTATTCAGGATTTGTTATTTTAGTGTTGCTTCATCGCAATTTGTCAGATATATCACATGGAGTTGTTTCCATTCCAAAACTGAATGAGAGTAAAAGAAAATTCTGGCACAAAATATTCTTCTTGGGATGTAAAATTCATCAAAATCTGTCAACTCTGGTGCATTCAGCTTAGATATTTGCTTTGCATGAACTTCCATGCTAGTTAAACAGGATGACTTTGATGTTCATGGAAAGCAAGCACAAGGGGCATGAACATGAAGAAATTAATTAATTTAAAATTTCAACTAAACACTTGTAGAATTTCATAGTGTTTGCTCTGCACTAATGGGGCTGTATGCTATGCTATCTTCTCTGCATTTTAGCAAAGATTTTGACTATAGCCTGTCCTCTGTATCAAAGTGTGGGCATCATTTGTTGGAATAGTACATTTCTACCATATACACCTTCTTGATCAACCTACCCTCACTCCTACATGCTGCCTCATTGAAGCTGCATTAGAAAACATGACTTTCCCCTCATACATCCTGAGCTTGATAGATTTTGCACTGTTAAAGGTGTCTGTTATATGCATTCTGCTGGCTACTTGTTAGCCGAAAACATTTTTCATCTTAATCCTTTGGAATATCAATGTATTCTTTGATGTTTCCTGAAACTATTTTGCATGAAACAAGTCAAATTCTTTCACCATTTACACACATACAATCTGTTAACTTCAGATTGCATTTGGTTGGTATTTGCAAACGCTATACACGTAGCATAGCCTGTACACAGGCAGAATGAGGGTAGGAGGAGTGAGGCACACAGGAATTGTTCCCTATTTCCTTGAGGGAGCGAGGGGAGCATATGGGGAGTATGCTGCAGCATGTAGCAACCTACATGCTCTCCCTGCACAGAAGGGAGCTCCAGCAGGCATTCTGACAATGTGAAGCAGAACACCACCCCTCCAGAGCTTTCTGTGGGGTGGGGTGGCACAGCACCACCCCCAGGGCAAAGCTCTGCTTCTATAGCACAATTTAGCACTTGTGTCTAGTGTACCTAAAACACAACGCAGTGATGAATTGGGCAGGAGGGAATTGCGTGGACTAAATTCTACCCTCAGTTACACTCATGCAACTCCTGAGGTATAACTGAGGAGAGCACAGATTTCCTAGGCCCCCCTATGAATTACAGTTTGTGTTTAGTGCTCAGTCAAAGGAGGAATTTGCTGCACAATTAGCATTATGTACTTGGGCAACAGAGTAGTGTACATATATCTAGTTTTCTGTGAGGAAAAGTTAATATTAGTATATTCACTTGTGGAACAAAACTATTGTTCAGTGCTTAATTACAGGCCATACATGAAGATAATTTAGCAGACAAAACACGGGGGCACTGTCACAACGTTGTAGGGCTCTTCTTGTGACCCACCCTGTTAGAAACATACATAAAGCTACTGAGTAGCTTTTGCTGACTAAATGTGGGAGGTGTGGCTTGGTAGCTCCACCAGGATATAAGGATGGTGAAAGCTTCTCTGGAAAGAGGACATTAATATCTGGGATGGGGAGGTCTCTCTGGGGAAACTATAGTCGCAGCCAAGTTTAGGGGAAGAGCTTAGACTGAGGTATGTTAGTTATTGTGTTTACTGCCACTATAGCCAAATAAGTTTAGGGTATACACTGAGGGCATGATTCTCCACCCCAGAATAATATTGGTGTTATGGAGTGGAGAATGTATGCTCTGGCCTATGTATGCTCTGTTCAGAGCATGGTGGGAACTCCACCAGCTCAAAATACTTGACCTTGAAGTCTAGCGGAGTTCTGTGAGTGAAGGACTTGCAGTATCAGACTCTGGGTGTCATGGAAAAGTCCCATAATGGTTAACAATCACTTTTAAAACAAAGCTGCAAAATATGAATGGATGCTTTTCCCTTCCTTTTGCTCTGAAATCCAATTTAGGTTATAAAAGGCATTGATTTAGGAAAGTATTTTATCAATATGCTTTCACTGATTCGTATCGTCTGATTGGACTGAACTACATAGAACATTCAGTACTTCCGCAAGGGCAGCCTGCTGAATGAGCCAACAACATCAAACCTTGTGGGCAACATGAGTCAGGCTTGCAAATGCTGTTCAGACTTTGTATATGTTTAGTCAGTAAATGGTGTAAATCACGTATCAAAAAATAGCACATACAGAAAGCTTTTCCTGTTATATTTTTATGTGGATGCTTGACCTCATGAACTTGTTATTTCATATCCAAATTAAATTACAAAAAATAAAATAAAACTCTACTGTTAAAAGAATTTTAAAGTTGCAAAAATTAGAAAATTCTAGGTTTCCTGTGAAATCTTAATTTGTCCCCCTTAATTTGTGCCCCTTGTGAGTATGTATTATAACTGCATGGTCAAATGGTGTTTTTTCCACAGTACCTGTCTTATTCAGTACACAGAAAGGATGGTGCTCTCTGAATTGGTAGCTATTAATATAATTTTATCCTGCTCATTCAGTGTGTGACATCAGGCCTTGTTCTTTGTGTGATATCAGGCCATTATCCTTGAAAATTTGTGGTAATCAGAGGAGGTCCTGGACAATTGGAAAAAGGCTAATATAGTGCCCATATTTTAAAAAGGGAAGAAAGAGAACCTGGGGAACTACAGACTAGTCAGCCTCACTTCAGTCCCCAGCAAAACAATGGAGCAGGTCCTCAAGGAATCCATTTTGAAGCACCTGGAGGAGAGGAAGGTGATCAGGAACAGTCAACATGGATTCACCAAGGGCAAGTCATGCCTGACCAACCTGATTGCCTTCTATGATGAGATAACTTGCTTTGTGGATATGGGGAAAACGGTGGATGTGCTATATCTTGACTTTAGCAAAGCTTTTGATACGTCCTCCCACAGTATTCTTGCCAGCAAGTTAAAGAAGTATGGATTGGATGAATGGACTATAAGGTGGATAGAAAGCTGGCTAGATTGTCGGGCTCAATGGGTAGTGATCAATGGCTTGATGTCTAGTTGGCAGCCAGTATTAAGTGGAGTGCCCTAGGGGTTGGTCCTGGGGCCAGTTTTGTTCAATATCTCTATTAATGATCTGGGTGATGGGATGAATTGCACCCTCAGCAAGTTCGCAGATGACACTAAGCTGGGGGGAGAGGTAGATATGCTGGAGGGTAGGGATAGGGTTCAGAGTGACCTAGACAAATTGGAGGATTGGGCCAAAAGAAATCTGATGTGGTTCAACAAGGACAAGTGCAAACTCCTGCACTTAGGAAGGGAGAACCCCATGTACTGCTACAGACTAGGGACCGAGTGGCTAGGCAGCAGTTCTGCAGAAAAGATCCTGGGGATTACAGTGGACGAGAAGCTGGCTAAGAGTCAGTAGTGTGCCCTTGTTGCCAAGAAGGCCAACGGCATATTGGGCCGTTTTAGTAGGAGCATTGCCAGCAGATCGAGGGAAGTGATTATTTCCCTCTATTCAGCACTGGTGAGGCCACACCTGGAGTATTGTGTCCAGTTTTGGTCCCTCCACTACAGAAAGGATGTGGACAAATTGGAGAGAGTCCAGCGGAGGGCAATGAAAATGATTAGGGGGCTGGCGCACATGACTTATGAGGAGAGGCTGAGGGAACTGGGCTTATGTAGTCTGCAGAAGAAAAGAGTGAGGGGGGATTTGATAGCAGCCTTCAACTACCTGAAGGAAGGTTCCAAAGAGGATGGAGCTCAGCTGTTCTCAGTGGAAGCAGATGACAGAACAAGAAGCAATGGTCTCAAGTTGCAGTGGGGGAGGTCTAGGTTGGATATTAGGAAACAGTTTCACTAGGAGGGTGGTAAAGCCACTGGACTGGGTTACCTAGGGAGCTGGTGGAATCTCCATCCTTAGAGGTTTTTAAAGCCCAGCTTGACAAAGCCCTGGCTGGGATGATTTAGTTGGTGTTGGTCCTGCTTTGAGCAGGGATTGGACTAGATGACCTCCTGAGGTCTCTTCCAACTCTAATATTCTATGATTCTATGAATCATTGCACACCATAAACCCACCCTGCACTCAGAATTATTTTAAATTTCCTCATGAGCTTCTCTGTGGCATCCATCACTATAGTATCTGAGTGCTTCACTAACAATCTTCACAACACCTGTATGAGGTAAGATGGTATTATCCATATTTCACAGATGGGGGAATTGAGGCCAAAATTGTCAAATCTGAATCCTTTCCGCACTGTCAGATGTCTTTTAGGGCATAAAAATTCTCTGAAGTCCCTGTTAATCCTGGGATGGATTTTGCATGGTCTTTATGTTAAATCTTCCCACTTGAGTAGTATTTGAAGTACAGCACACTCAGCTAGACTGATAATGAGACTCCAGTGAATATGTGTAATAATAACAACTGGTACCTCTATTAGCCATCAAGGGTTCACAGGTCCTGGATCCTGAATTACCCGCTCACCCTTAGAGTTGCTTCTTCCAGGTCAGTGTATGAAGCATGATTCCAATAACATTACACAATGTAACATGAGAGTGGTGAATCAGGCCCAATGAGTCAGAGCAATTTTGAGCGTTTTAGACAACCCTGCTTAATTTTTCAACTCAGCAAGAATCCAGATGGAGCCATTGCTTGCATCAAGATAAACAAATAGTTCTTTGGGCTACTAAAATTGATATGCCAGAAGCACTGCTCTCTTACTTTCTGAGTCCTGAAACTTTTTGAATTAAATAAATGCGATATTAAACAAGAAAAGAAAAAAGCAGCAAGCCTGGCACTGGAGCCCGGTTTAGTAAATTACTTCTGTCTAAAAGGATTAGACTCACTTAATTTCCACTCCACATCTGTTTAAAAATGCACAATGCTTTGTTCATTGGGGAGCCATTTAGTTGACAATTAGATGTGGAACTGATAAAACACGTTCACAGTAGGGACGGGAGGTGGCAAAGGACAGAATAACATGCAGTAGGATGCACGGAATATTGTAAATTATACAGGGGAAGGCGCTAAATGGCAACAAATCAAACTTTTATGTGCAGCATGTTCCCAGAGGGATATAACTTATGAAGAAATAGATTAAACATGTAATAGAGTTGACATAATATGCAGAATAAATTTGCAGAACGGATATCGTATGCACTGGAATGAAGAAAGCATAACATAATGGGTGCCAAGCATAGTGAACAGAGTAAAATGCTTCATGAAATTGTTATATATAGCTCACTGAACTGATCAAAGCCAATGAGTGAATAAAGCAAACAGAGTTGAATGAAGCCTATAACAAGCATGTGAAACATACTGAACCAAAGGGACCACAGAAACAGACTAACTGCAGCGTATATACATTTTGCTTGGCTAAGTGTTCACTTCTTTTTCACCGTGCTTTGATTTCAGCAGGAAGTGATATGTTAGTTTTCAAACTTAGCTGTGCCTGTAGATCAGTCGGGTAATTTTTCATTTTCCTACATAGCTTTAAGATAACTTCAGTCACAGAAAAATTGTTCTGTTTCCCTAGATCACAATTATGAACATAGCATATAGGTTGCCTGTAAGAAACAGCCTGGAGCCCTGAACAAGTCTGACAATGTAGGTCCTATATTATCTAAACTTTCCCAGAGGCAGAGAGCATAGTCTCATTCTGATGCACAGAACTTTACAAGTATAACTCCCAACAAATGAAAACATGAATATAATTAATCCTTTTGCCATAAGAATATTCAAGATGGGAAGCTATAACAGTAAAATGATATATAGCAGGTACACATTTAAGTTAATTCAACCACTAAATATTTTTGAAGCATTTCTTATATATAGATCTGCATTTCAAATCAATGTCCTTTAACTACTGTGTAGCTGCTGTAAATAAGATGTCAGTAGGTGAGGTGCAGACTGCTGATTTAGATTCCAAATTTGAAATAATTATATTTCTTTCTTGGGGGCAGGGAACAGATTCTGATACCTTTACTCACATTGAATATAATATGAATAGGTCCATTAGCTTCCCTGTGCATGAGGATATCAGAATCTGGTTGTAACAGGTGTTGGCCAGGAGGTTCTGAGCCCAGCCCCAATTAAGGGATATTAATTGGTGCTGGCTGGGTATGGCTCGCTTAAGGGCTTCAGCAGAAACACCTGCGGACCTTATTAGCCAGGGGGCTATATAAAGCTGGCAGGAAGGAAGCAAAGGGGGGAAACTGGAAAGGGAGGAGCCTGTGGTGGTAGTTCCCTGCGGGCTGAAGAAGCTAGCTGTCCCCCGTGGAATGGACTGTATATAAACAGTGATGGGAACCGAGACTGTGAATAAAAGGGCACGATTGCTGGCACACTATGCAGTCTCTGACTGATTTGTGGCACGAGCAGTGAAGGGCTCCGTTACATGTGGGGGCTTGTCTGGGATCGGAAGCCAGCGAATGTGGTTGGTGACCCGGACATGGAGGAGACCCTGCAATGGCTGGTAAAGCAGCAGGAACAGACACAGCAGGGCCTGCAAGGTTTCCAGCAGTCCCACCAGGCTGAGAGACAGACCTTGCTAACCTGGCAGGCTGAACAACAGCGAAGCCTGCAGGTGTTTATCCGGGAGCAGACTGGCGTACAGGAGCAGCTCCTGCAACGCGTGATGAGTCCTACAACAGGGGAGGGCACCTGGCCACTGGGCTGGGGACTGTGTAAAATGAGCCTGACAGATGATCCGGCTGCCTTCCTGGGGGTCTTCAAGCAGGTAGCCACAGGCGCCGGATGGGAGAGGGCTACATGGGCCCTCCATCTGGCTCTGTATTTGACTGGTGAGGCTCAAGCGGCCTATATGGCCTTGAGCGAGGAACAGGCCCGAAATTATGAGGCAGTGAGAGCCTCCATTCTGGACCGGGTGGGCCTTTTGGCCAAATGGTATTAACGGCTGTTCCAGACGGCCTGGTGGACGGCAGCAGTGCGGCCCCGGGCTTATACCCAGAGGCTGATGGACTGGGCCACGCACTGGCTGATGCCAGAGGCGCATACCATGGGGGAAATCATGGACACCCTGGTCCTTGAACAATTACTGCAGAGCCTCCCTGAGACCATACGCGTCTGGGTGAGGTGACACCAGCCCAGCACAGTCGAGGCGGCCGTCAGTTTGACGGAGGAGTACATAGAGGCCGAGGGACCCCGGAGGGAGGACCGGCCCCAGAAGGATAGGGAGCCGGGGAAGAGGCAGACAGAACCTTTTTCCGGCAGAGGCCAAGAGAAGAAGGGGGAGCTCCAAGGAGCGCCTGAAAGACCTGCCAGGCTAACTTGTTGGCAGTGTGGGAGATGGGGGTCACACAAAATGGCACTGCCTGGATATGGTGTGCGGGTGGGTGGAATTTTGTGGATGGACTCAGATTGAGGGGCAAAAACGGGGGCCAAACCCGTCCACCATCCCTGTGAGGGTTGGGAGAAAACCCTGCATGGGCCTGGTAGACACGGCGTCAGGCTGTACACTAGTACAGAAGGCGCTGGTGAAGCTGCACTGGCTCATCACGGGGGCAAGGATGGCCCTCAGGTGCATCCATGGGGACAAGAAGTCCTGCCCAGTGGCCCAGGTACCCCTGGAAGTGAGAGGCCGCTTCAACTGGAAGTGGGTGGGGATGCTAGAGAGGCTACTATACCCGGCGGTGTTAGGCAGGGACTGGGGCCCACTACCTGGAAGGAAGCGGTGGGGGATATCCCAAATCCGAGGATCTCAAGACGGTGGGACAGGCAAAGTCCTGTCAGTAACGAAAAAACTCCTAGACAACAAAGCCCAGAGCGGGTGGACCTGCGGGAAGGGTATATGGGGGAGCTGGCCAGTCTGAGCCCATCGGAAGAAGGGACAGGTCCAGGGGAGCACCCCATAACATCAGTCTCTGTGGATGAGACCCCGAACCCACAGGGTAGTGCGGGGGAAACTGAGGCACAGAAGGCCCCTCCAGATAGTGGGATGAATTCTGACCCCCCACCAGAGGTACAGGAGGAGCAGGGGATGGGGTTCCTGCTGAGCTGTGACTGGTGTGATGGCCTGTGGGCTGAGGCAGAATTATGGGGGGGCAGCCACTCCCTGAGCAGCGTACATTCTGTGGGAGGGGTATGGAGAAAACACCAGCAGAGGTGGCCGAGGATCACCTGGCCAGGAGCAGTGAGCCTTCCCTGGAATGCCCCCCCCCCCACAGGGTAGAAGGCGAAAGGGCTGAGGGGTGAAAGGGCCGAGGGTGGCCGGACCTTGCCGTTCTTAAGGGGGGAGGTGTGTAACAGGGTGCTGGCCAGGAGGTTCTGAGCCAGGCCCCTGTTAGCCCAGCCCCAGTTAAGGGGTATTAATTAGTGCTGGCTGGGTATGGCTTGCCTAAGGGCTTCAGCAGAAATACCTGCGGACCTCTTATAGACAGGAGGCTATATAAAGCTGGCAGAAAGGAAACAAAGGGAGAAACTGGAAAGGGAGAGGCCTGTGGCCGTAGTTCCCTGCTGGCTGAAGAAGCTAGCTACCCCTGGTCAGTGCAGCCCCAGAGTTTGAAAATTTATCTGTAGAGTTTTACCTCCCAACCTGCGTGGAGCTGGGAGGGTTAAGGGGTACCTTATGTGGTCCAAAGCCAGTTGCCCCACCTCTCCGTGGGACGTCGCTCCGCTCTACCAGCCATCCCATGAATCGCTCTGCTCTGCCAGCCTCCTATGAGCTGCTCCAGCCATCCTGCAAACTGCTCCGCTCCACCAGCGACTCCACTCTGCCAGCTGTCCCGCAAACTGCTCTACAATATATCTTCAGGCTCCCCCACTACTTAACACAAAACTCAGTGATTGCAGCTCTTTTGTGATTTTAGCTTGTAGCAGGGGAGCCTCAGTACTGGTGCACCATTAGCCCAAAGTGAATTCAGCTCAGTAGCCTGTAACTAGACTCCTAAGAAAATCAAAATTAGATTTGACATTCCACAGTGGAGGAAGAAGGAAGTGTAATTAGCATGTAGGGCCCTCAACAGGGACCCATACCTGTCCCCAGCCTCTCTCTTTCATTGGGTTTTGGAACCCACAACCCTTGCCTACCGAGTGCTGCTTGGTTGATGGTGAGTCCCTCCATCATAACAAAAGGCCAAGTACAGTTCCACTGTCCTTGATTCACATAATCAGAATAATAACAGTTCATTCTTCCTGCCCCAATAACAGAGAAACTGGGGCTCCTATAGAAGCCAAAGTGACCATCTAGGCGGGGTGGGTGTGCCTATGCAAATGAGATCAGCCCCTAAAAGTTCTTTTCCACAACCCACCACGATTCTCCACCAGATGTCAGGGTAGAGCTCATTCTGACTCTGCTTACATAAATGGTGGTGGGAACTGACACTGTGAATAAAAGAGCACTGGTGCTAGTACACTACTGGTCTCCGACTGATTTGTGGCACCTCTTTGAGAGCTCTTAAGTGTTCTAGGAGCCATACAATGCACACAGACAGGGCCCCTACCTCCCGAAGCTTACAATTTAACCAGAACCCAGGAGAGGAGACTAGGGGGCCACACAATTCAAAAACAAGCACCTAACTTTTAATGATTTAATCTTAACTTTTATTCACTGCACTTAACATTTCTATGACCCTCCATCATTGCTACAAAGAAGTTCTCTCTGCCTGAAGCTTTCCTGTATGGGATTTCTCCTTTGCCTCAGTAACTGCCATTTGCTGATGTCAGAGTGTGGGATCAATGTCCCAGGGCAGTGAAAATATTGCCTATGCTCCTCCCCTATTATTGCTGCTGCTATTCTAGGCCACTTTCTTTTAGCCTATTTTCTATAGGCCAGCCCACTGGAGGTGTTAAAGGGGGCACCTGCCCCACAATACCCTGCCTTGAGGAGGTGTCAAAGGAATGATGCCCCACGGTTCAGTTGTCTTGAAAGTGCCCCTGAATGGCCGCCTTTCTGGCCACCTAGCTGCTGCTGATCAATCTGCAGGAAGAGTTCTCCTCCTTCCCTCCTCGCAGTGTCAGTCTCTTTGATGTGTTGAAATATTACCACATTTGAAACAAGGATGCCTGGCTCTAGGACTGGCCAGAAAACAAGAATTCCATTTCACGAAACATTTCTAGGTTTCCAGATTTGTTTCCATTTTGCATCGGAATGAAACCAAGAGCTTTCAATTTTGTATGTGAAAAAACAGGCCCCCATGCTAGGATAGGCAATAGATCAGCGGTTTGGGTACTCAACTGTGAGAACCAGGTTCCAGTCCCTTTCTGTTTGATTCAGAGTAGGGACTGCAACATGAGTCTCTCAAACTCAGTGGGAGTGCCCTAACCAGGGGGGCTATTGATTATTCTGAGGACTCTCTTACATCCCACTCCATTCTCCCTGGTTTTGACAAGAAATTTTCTTGACCGAATTTGTTGTCAAAACTGATTCATTGAACTTCAAGCTTTTCACAAAAACGTATCTGAATTTTCTGGCCAAAAAAGTTTCATTTAAAAATTCCCAACCAGCTCTGCATGAGACACAGGAGTGCTCGTAAGACACTACTCTTTATTTCCTGGTCCCAGTCATGTGATATGATATTACATAAGGATATATCCCTAGCACCTGGTGGGAGTCCATGTCTATTGACTCCAGTGGCTACTGATGCATCATTCAGTATCCATCCAGTGTTTAATCTGCCTAGTTCTTTCCTGGAACCTGTGAACAGAGCACACCAACTTGCAGCTGTTGCTAAAGAGGCTGTAATCCAGTGAACAGAACATGGCATTGGGAAGCTAGGTTCTATTTCCAGCTTTGTCACTGGCATATTGTGTGACCTTGGGTAAGTCAGTGCATTGTTCTGTGTTTCAGTTTCCCCATCTGTAAAGTGGGGATAATTATTTATTTTTGTCATGAGCTTTGAGATCTATGTTTTAAAAGAGCTAAATATGCAAATGTAGCTGTTCAAGTCAGACTCAACATTATAATTCAAGCAGTGTTTATTTAGGGTCTGGTTCTTAGGACATTCACTTGGCTTATTAAACCCTCTGAACATTCTTCCCCAGTAAAATGTTATGCAGCATAATATTTGGAAAAAGCATATTAAGATTACATTATATTTTCTCAACTTTGTAATAATTTCTGCACCTTAATTTAATGTCTGTACAGCATATCCCATTTGATCTGAAGACTGAATTTTGATCTCATACACTATGTTTAGATTGGCGTACATTTACTTGAAGAAAAAGCATTTAAAACACAACAGGAAAGATCTTGCCAGGTTTAGTTGCTTGTTCATGCCTCTATGTACAACTTAACAAAGCTCAGTGATGCAGGACTTCTAGAAACTGTCAAAACAGAGAAGTTTTTCCTGAGGACATCATGCCAGGCCATGGATTCCTGAAGCAGAACTAAAAGTTGCTGAAGAAAGTGGTTCAGAGTTCTGTTTAAATCTGAAGTGAAAAGTCAATGCCGGAAGCAGAGATCTGTTTCAGATCAGTGAGAAGGAACTATTTGGTGCAATACTTGAGGTGTAGGTTAAAGCTTGGAGTGGGTTGACTGAATAAATAGGAAGGTCTCCTTCCCCTGTGATACTTTAAAACGTTAGGTCATAGGAAACCCAAGTCTAGTATCTCTGTCTGGATGCAAGATTCTAACAAAGTGCTAAAAGTTTAAAACCTTGAATCATGCCTAGGTCACAGGATCTTCTCTTAAGAAGACATGGTTTATTTTAACTTTTCTATAATATTATTGTAACCCTTCTGCCCGTCAGAGTTGGCAGCAACAAGGGCCAGGTTCAATATCTAGCGGATCCATTCCAATAACAAAATGCAAACCAGCTCGAGCCCCCACCCAGTGACCTGGGACAAATATATACCGCCCCCGCTGGGCGCCTCCAAGAGGCAATACTTCCCCTCTCGCAAGCACATAGTCTGAGTGTAGCAAAAAGCCTTTTAATAACAGAGAGAAACAATGTGGCATTATGTTGGGGAAACACCACCAACAGGATTCATAACACAACCCATGAGCAAAAAAACCACCCCAAGCAAATTGGGGCATGCCCTTTCCCTTTTGTTCTTGAGTCCAGCAACCCCAAATCACCCAAAGTCCCAAAAGTCCAAGGACCCAAAAGTCTCTGTCCCTTGTCAGGGCAGCCCCAGAGTTCAAAAGTTTATCTACAGAGCTTTACCTCCCAACCTCGGTGGAGATGGGGGCGGAGGTAAGAGGCACCTTACATGATCTGAAGCTGACCGCCCCACAGCTCCATAGGCCTTCGCTCCGCTCCGCCAGCCACCCCACAAACTGCTTCGCTCAGCTCTGCTCTGCGGCCCACACGCAGCTCCCGCCATCCCACAAACTACTCCACCAGCCGATCCATGAACTGCTCCACGTCCCACCAGCAGCTCCCACTGTCCTTTGAACTACTCCACAGCCTGTCCACAAGTCACTCCAGCCGTCCCACAAACTGCTCCACAATATATCTTCAGGCTCCCCCACTACCTAACACAATGCTCAGTGATTTCAGCTCTTTGGTAAATTCAGCTTGTAGTAGGGGAGCCTCAGTGCTGGTGCACTATTAGCCCAAAGTGAGCTCAGTAGCCTGTAACTAGACTTCTAATGAAATCAAAATTAGCTCTGATATTCCACAGTGGAGAAAGTACAATTAGCATGTAAGGCCCTCACCAAGGGGCCCATACCACCAAGTATTAATACTTGTCCCCAACCTCTCTCAATTCACAGACTTTTGGAACCCATGACCCTTGCCTAGCGAGTACTACTTAGTTGATGGTGAGTGCCTCCATCTTAACAAAAGGCCAAGTACAGTTCCAAGCACAGTTCCCATAATCCGGGTAATAACAATTTATTCTTCCTGCCCCAATAACAGAGACACTGGGGATCCCACAGCAGTCAAAGTGACCATTTGGGCAGCTATGGCCTCATTCTAGGCGTGGTGGGTGTGCCTATGCAAATGAGATCAGCCCCTGAAGTTCTTTTCCACAACTTGCCACACCTCACCACCAGATGTCAGGGTGGAGCTCATCCTGACACTGCTTGCATTATCAATGGAATATATTAAAGGTGACACTTTGAATTTTTTACTTTTCAGTACCCTCTTGCCACAAAAATGCTTCAGGATGGTTATTTATGGATCACATCATAACACAATGGATGGAATAATCCACTTGCATATTTATGCAATTTTTTGATCTAGAGGGGAATATCCGATTTTCAGGATATGTTGCAAAGGCTGTTTTCCCAGGCTTTCTCAGCGGGGTTCACTGATTGGGATCAAGGCAGAGTATTTGTTTTGTGATGGACTAGGAGATTTTTTTTTATATTAACAGAGTTGTTGTTCTAAAAAGTGCATGTAGCTCCGCAAGGCGCTGTACATACATGAAGAGAGACAAAATCTTTGCCTTGATTAATTTAAACTGAGAGGAGTGGTAGATATGCTGGAGGGTAGGATAGGATACAGAGGGACCTAGACAAATTAGAGGATTGGGCCAAAAGAAATCTGATGAGGTTCAACAAGGACAAGTGCAGAGTCCTGCACTTAGGAAGGAAGAATCCCATGCACTGCTACAGACTAGGGACTGAGTAGCTAGGCAACAGTTCTGCAGAAAAGGACCTAGGGGTTACAGTGGACAAGAAGCTGGATATAAGTCAACAGTGTGCCCTTGTTGCCAAGAAGGCTAACGGCATTTTGGGCTGTATAAGTAGGAGCAATGCTAGCAGATTGAGGGACGTGATCATTCCCCTCTATTTGGCATTGGTGAGGCCTCATCTGGAGTACTGTGTCCAGTTTTGGGCCCCACACCACAAGAAGGATGTGGAAAAATTGGAAAGAGTCCAGTGGAGGGCAACAAAAATGATTAGGGGGCTGGAGCACATGACTTATGAGGAGAGGAGGAGGGAACTAGGATTATTTAGTCTGTAGAAGAGAAGAATGAGGGGGGATTTGATAGCAGCCTTCAACTACCTGAAAGGGGGTTCCAAAGAGGATGGATCTAGACTGTTCTCAGTGGTAGCTGATGACAGAACAAGGAGCAATGGTCTCAAGTTGCAGTGGGAGAGGTTTACGTTGGATATTAGGAAAAACTTTTTCACTTGGAGGATGGTGAAGCACTGGAATGGGTTACCTAGGGAGGTGGTGGAATCTCCTTCCTTAGAGGTTTTTAAGGTCAGGCTTGACAAAGCCCTGGCTGGGATGATTTAGTTGGGGATTAGGTCCTGCTTTGAGGTCCTCCTGAGGTCCCTTCCAACCCTAATATTCTATGTTGTTGTTGTTTGTGTTTTTTTTTAAAGCTTTTGTTTGTTTTGCCCTTGTGATCGTCACTTTATTTGTGGGCCTTGCCTGTTTTTTGTTTTAACGTTTTTGTATTTTAACTCTTGCCCAGCATCCCTCTTTTCCTTCTCCCTCCCTTCCACCACCAGGCTTTATTTTCAACGCTATGCTTTGTTCTCGAGTGTTTTTAACCCTTTCCTATTTTTCTGTCTTTGTTATAGCTTGCATGTTAGAAGTCATTGTTGTGTGGACACCTAGACTCTTACCGAGAAGATTGTCTGGCTTAAAGCTCTCTCTCTCCTTTGTCTGGTGGATAAACCTCTGGGGTGTGTATTGCAAAGCAGATGAACAAAAGGAGGGCTGATGCTTAAACTTAATTTTTGAGGCCATCTGATCCCAAAGGAGCAGCTTTGGGCTAAGGGCGTTTCCCAGGTGTAAAAGCTCAGGGTCTGGGGCAGGAAGAGGGGACCTGTGTATTAATCAGTTAGAATGGAAAGGGAGAACAAGAAGGACAGGGACAAAGAGCTGCTTCTTGGTGGAAGAATAGTGTCTCTTTAGCTGACAGTTTTTTTTAGCTGACAAAGGAGTTTGTGACTACCTGTGCTCAAGGAAACTGGACTTTTGTTCATTTTGTAAGTAAACAAATCTTACTAAGAAAATACCTGACTCCGTATCACTGATTTCTCCTCCAAATGGAAAATTGGCCTGCAAAACCTTGAAATCTGCAAACTTGTCACACTGTTATTTCTAGTTTTCCTGGCTTTTTATTGAGCCCTTAGCTACTACTTGGTTCTTCTCCCTATTACAGCCATACCCTCTCCTTTGACACCCCCTTAGCCTGCATTTTAACTCCTTCCCTTGAATCACAAAAAGATACATCCTCTCCTTTCCACCCACCCCATGTAGCCCTTGATCATGTGTCCCATGTGGGGAGGAGGAAAAGAGAGAGTGTATCTTAACCTCTGGACGTGGTATATGGCAAAAGGCAGAAGTTAGTTTCTGAGCTAGCTCAGAGGTGTACATATTTCAGGGGCATGGTAGATAGACAAACTATAATTAATGGGTGAAATCCTGGCCCCACTGAAGTCAATGCCAACACTCCCATTGACTTCAAGGGGAGCAGGACTTCACCAAATATCTTTGAAGAATTAAATTGAATTTGGAGAAAAAAATTGTAAGCATTTATAGTTAAATAAAAAAACTGATCACAGATAAGTCAAAGGTAAGATTTATTTGTTACAAATTTTCCTGTTGGTGACACAGGCCATTGTTTGTTTCCATGGTTCAAATAGGAACTAATACTGTTCACACTGAAATCATTGACAAAATCTTCATTGACTTCAATAGCTGTGGGATTTGGCAATTAAGTCTCCATCCAGCTCTCAGTGGAGGGAACGGGAGTCTGTTCATTGACTTCAGTGGACATGGGGTGGAATCCTTACTGAAAGGAGATGTTGATCAGTTTTTGCAAACTTTTTCCTAAATGTCTTGAAATTCTGGGGATGGGGTGTGCATGTAACTGGGAGCATTGTGTTCAGTGCTCTCCGGGCAGCACAAATCCCTTCTTTTCAGCTGCATTACTGAAAATAATTCTATTTCTTAGCATGTGCACTTTGGCAAACCACTGCTTTTATTTGGTGGAAAATGAACTTTTGAAAATCTAGCCATAAACTTCTGACTTGGATTGTGTTCAAGATTAAAGTTAGTGAGGCTCTCAGGAAACTCAGGTGTTTCAGGAAAGCTTTCAAAGATCTGTACCTATAAGTCAACCTGTTTTCAGAACAAATAAAACATTTAATGCATATGGCATCTTGTGCCCAAAGTCTTCTAGGACCCTAGGGGTATGTCTACATTGCATTGCCAACCTGGGTCTGTGGGGTCCAAGCTTGTGGACTTAGTGTTTCCAAGCCCACACTTGAACATCCATACTGCATTGTAAACCTGAGCTTACAGGAGCTTGACCTGTGTCTCACAGCAGTGCTAACATGCCTACTGTTCTACAGTTCTTCTGACCTGGCTCTGCAGCTTGAGCTGCATCCACAGTGCTAGATAACAAGGCATGGACTTGAGTCACAGCAGGACTTGGGCTCTGACCCACCCTCCTGGTTGGGTCCAAACACCTGCTTCCTAAGAGCTTGCTGACCTGAATCAGACTGATGGGGGGGGGGGTAAGGGGAACTTGGGTTCAAACCTGAGTCAGATCCCAGGCTTAGTGTGCAGTGTAGACATACTTTGACATACTTTAACTGAAAACAGATTTTTATAAAGCCAAAAGCAATGTGGTTTGATAAATAAACACCAAAGCAGACCCAGAATCAAAAAATAAATACAATATCAAATATACATAAATTACATCTCTCACTCACCCCACTCAACCTAACCTCAAGCACAAAAAATGAAATACCCATAACAATACAACAAACAAAAAAAGAAAACAAAAATGTGTTGCATTTGGAATGATCCCACAAATGTGCTCTGACATATGTTGAGAGGGAGAATATTCCAGAATCATGAATTCTATACCTCTGAGATTATGCGGGGGAGGGATAGCTCAGTGGTTTGAGCATTGGCCTGCTAAACCCAGGGTTGTGAGCTCAATCCTTGAGGGGGCCATTTAGGGATCTGGGGCAAAAATTGAGGATTGGTCCTGCTTTGAGCAGGGGATTGGACTAGATGACCTCCTGAGGTCCCTTCCAACCCTGAGATTCTATGCCACAGAATAAGCTGCAGTTCAAGTGCTGCCACTCTTAATCATCAAAATTACACATAGGGCAACAGATGGTCTTTTGCATAGACTGTTCCTGTATTATTTAAGGATTTATAAATGTGGTGGGAAGACGTTGAAGGGCACTTAATTAAAAGTCAGCCAGTGTAGTTTGTATTAAGCAGTGCAGGCATCGCCCACTTTCATGGTTGAAGGCTGTGAGCAGTAGTTCTACAGTAGCTAATATTAAAGTTTAAAAATCATAACATGAGAAATAACTCTCCCTTCTCCAATGTAGAATTACTGGAATTGATCCCCCTAGATCAGTGGTTCTCAAACTGGGTTATGCGTGCTTTCATCAGGGCATCCAGGAGAAAAATCTTCTAGTGGCAGGCAACGAATTTTATTTAGTAAGATTTGGCAAAATAATCAACATTTAATCTCCTTTCAGTTAAAACTGCAGCTGCATTGGTGTATGTTTCCTTTCTGCTGTGCCACTCAGAATCAGAGCTTTTTCAAACAGTGGGGTCCGCCACCCTGAAACGTTTGACAACCACTGCCCTTGATGATATAGTGCATAAGAATACTGGATCAGTTCCTCAGCTGTGGCAAATTGGTATCACTCTATTGAGTTCACCCATGGAGGACCTGGCTCACTATTTTCTTTCAAAAAGAAAAGGAGGACTTGTGGCACCTTAGAGACTAACCAATTTATTTGAGCGTAAGATTTCGTGAACTACAGCTCACTTCATCGGATGCATACTGTGGAAAGTGTAGAAGATCTTTTTATATACACACAAAGCATGAAAAAATACCTCCTCCCACCCCACTCTCCTGCTAGTAATAGCTTATCTAAAGTGATCACTCTCCTTACAATGTGTATGATAATCAAGGTGGGCCATTTCCAGCACAAATCCAGGGTTTAACAAGAACGTCGGGGGGGGGGGGGGGCGGCGTAGGAAAAAACAAGGGGAAATAGGTTACCTTGCATAATGACTTAGCCACTCCCAGTCTCTATTCAAGCCTAAGTTAATTGTATCAAATTTGCAAATGAATTCCAATTCAACAGTTTCTCGCTGGAGTCTGGATTTGAAGTTTTTTTGTTGTAATATCACAACTTTCATGTCTGTAATTGCATGACCAGAGAGATTGAAGTGTTCTCCGACTGGTTTATGAATGTTATAATTCTTGACATCTGATTTGTGTCCATTTATTCTTTTACGTAGAGACTGTCCAGTTTGACCAATGTACATGGCAGAGGGGCATTGCTGGCACATGATGGCATATATCACATTGGTGGATGTGCAGGTGAACAAGCCTCTGATAGTGTGGCTGATGTTATTAGGCCCTGTGATGGTGTCCCCTGAATAGATATGTGGGCACAGTTGGCAACGGGCTTTGTGGCAAGGATAGGTTCCTGGGTTAGTGGTTCTGTTGCGTGGTATGTGGTTGCTGGTGAATATTTGCTTCAGGTTGGGGGGCTGTCTGTAGGCAAGGACTGGCCTGTCTCCCAAGATTTGTGAGAGTGTTGGGTCATCCTTCAGGATTGGTTGTAGATCCTTAATAATGCGTTGGAGGAGTTTTAGTTGGGGGCTGAAGGTGATGGCTAGTGGCATTCTGTTATTTTCTTTGTTAGGCCTGTCCTGTAGTAGGAGACTTCTGGAAACTCTTCTGGCTCTATCAATCTGTTTCTTCACTTCCGCAGGTGGGTATTGTAGTTGTAAGAATGCTTGATAGAGATCTTGTAGGTGTTTGTCTCTGTCTGAGGGGTTGGAGCAAATGCGGTTGTATCGCAGAGCTTGGCTGTAGACGATGGATCGTGTGGTGTGGTCAGGGTGAAAGCTGGAGGCATGTAGGTAGGAATAGCGGTCAGTAGGTTTCCGGTATAGGGTGGTGTTTATGTGACCATCATTTATTAGCACTGTAGTGTCCAGGAAGTGGATCTCTTGTGTGGACTGGACGAGGCTGAGGTTGATGGTGGGATGGAAATTGTTGAAATCATGGTGGAATTCCTCAAGGGCTTCTTTTCCATGGGTCCAGATGATGAAGATGTCATCAATATAGTGCAAGTAGAGTAGGGGCGTTAGGGGACGAGAGCTGAGGAAGCGTTGTTCTAAGTCAGCCATAAAAATGTTGGCATACTGTGGGGCCATGCGGGTACCCATAGCAGTGCCGCTGATCTGAAGGTATACATTGTCCCCAAATGTAAAATAGTTATGGGTAAGGACAAAGTCACAAAGTTCAGCCACCAGGTTAGCCGTGACATTATCGGGGATAGTGTTCTTGACGGCTTGTAGTCCATCTTTGTGTGGAATGTTGGTGTAGAGGGCTTCTACATCCATAGTGGCCAGGATGGTGTTATCAGGAAGATCACCGATGGATTGTAGTTTCCTCAGGAAGCCAGTGGTGTCTCGAAGGTAGCTGGGAGTGCTGGTAGCATAGGGCCTGAGGAGGGAGTCTACATAGCCAGACAATCCTGCTGTCAGGGTGCCAATGCCTGAGATGATAGGGCGCCCAGGATTTCCAGGTTTATGGATCTTGGGTAGCCGATAACCCTACACAAGAGGATCAGCCGGAGCCTGAATCCCAACATAGTGCACCAGCGGAAAGCGGTTCACAGTGAACGGAAACAGCCCCATCCCCTACATCGCTTCCAGAGGGACCAAGCATAGGTCCACAATCCAATGAGGAACTGATGTCTCCAGCATCAAGGGAACAGTTTCAGACCGAACAGGAAGCAAAAGAAAACCTCCAGAGAGCTTGGATGGCGGCACGGAGCAACCCACCGCCTCTCAGCTCTTCTAATCAATCCAGGTTTGTTGTGGAAAGAGGACTTTTATACAAGGAAACTCTTTCTGGTGGACACCAGGAAGACTGGCATCCTCAGAGACAGGTGGTAGTTCCAACTAAATACCGGGCCAAGCTCTTGAGCTTAGCCCACAATCACCCTAGTGACCATGCTGGGGTGAACAGGACCAAAGACCGTTTGGGGGGGTCATTCCACTGGGAGGGAATGGGCAAGGATGTTTCTACCTATGTCCGGTCTTGTGAAGTATGCCAAAGAGTGGGAAAACCCCAAGACCAGGTCAAAGCCCCTCTCCAGCCACTCCCCATCATTGAAGTCACGCGATTACAGACATGAAAGTTGTGATATTACAACAAAAAAACTTCAAATCCAGACTCCAGCGAGAAACTGTTGAATTGGAATTCATTTGCAAATTTAATACAATTAACTTAGGCTTTAATAGAGACTGGGAGTGGCTAAGTCATTATGCAAGGTAACCTATTTCCCCTTGTTTTTTCCTACGCCCCCCCCAGACGTTCTTGTTAAACCCTGGATTTGTGCTGGAAATGGCCCACCTTGATTATCATACACATTGTAAGGAGAGTGATCACTTTAGATAAGCTATTACCAGCAGGAGAGTGGGTTTGTGTGTGTGGTGGGGGGGGAGGGTGAGAAAACCTGGATTTGTTCTGGAAATGGCCCAACTTGATTATCATACACATTGTAAGGAGAGTGATCACTTTAGATAAGCTATTACTAGCAGGAGAGTGGGGTGGGAGGAGGTATTTTTTCATGCTTTGTGTGTATATAAAAAGATCTTCTACACTTTCCACAGTATGCATCCGATGAAGTGAGCTGTAGTTCACGAAAGTTTATGCTCAAATAAATTGGTTAGTCTCTAAGGTGCCACAAGTACTCCTTTTCTTTTTGCGAATACAGACTAACACGGCTGTTACTCTGAAACCTATTTTCTTTCAGTCAAGTCAAGCATTAATTTTGAACCAAGCAATTGCTAATAAACATTCATGGTCCAGTAGCATGTAAGAATAAAAGCATCTAAACCTCCCAGGCAGGAGCAGTTTGAATAGAAATTGTTCAGTGGAGCATAGTGTCATTGGACATCTTGCAGCAAATCCTAATCAATCAATGCCAGTTACTTTAATGCCAATAAATAAATCCGCCATCCATTCCATAAATCCTATTGTCACTCATTTAGAGCGTGATTCAAAGCCAATTGAGGTCAGTAGGAGTATGACTTTCATAGGTTCTGGATCAGGCCTGTAAGTTGGGGGGAATGAAATACCCTAATGAAATAGAAAACTAGAACAATCAGACAAAAACAACCAAACAAAAACCAGACCACCAAATTTAAACTTCATGAGAGAGATTCTTTTTCCACCATGCTATTGTTCAAAATATAGGGTATGAGGGCTAGATGTATGGACTGAGTATAAGAAACAGATGGTTCTAAATTTTAATCATAGCTCTGACATTGTCATTCTTTGTGCCTCTGGACAAGTCACCTAACTTTCCTGCATCAGTGTCTCTTTCTGTAACTGAGGATGGTAATATTTCCCAAGTGTCTTCTGAAGGTTAATTAGTTAATATTTGTAAAGTGCTTTGAAGAGGAAAGTTTATTATTTTATGTTTGAATGACATTGCTGTCCTCAACAAGCACCCAGCTAATTTTGCTTGACCCTGTAATGAAATCATAATTCTCTTTTATGGAACTACCTTTTGCTGCCATGGCAAAAATTGTGATGTCACAAACTTAGCATTATAGCTTCACCAAATGATCATGTGGTGGTGAAGCACGAGAATGGATTACCTAGGGAAGTGGTGGAATCTCCATCCTTAGAGGTTTTTAAGGCCCAGCTTGACAAAGCCCTGGCTGGGATGATTTAGTTGGGGTTGGTCCTGCTTTGAGCAAGGGTTGGACTAGATGACCTCCTGAGGTCTCTTCCAATCCTGATCTTTGATGCTGTGAATACAAAAATGGATTAGAGAGAAACAGAAATATCTTTGAATTGCTAGCAAAAGGGGAAAAGGAAATAGTGAAAAACTCAAGTAATGTAAATGGAATATAAGTTTGAAATGTGATATATCTTAAGACGGTTTGCTTTGGGACAAATGGAGTGTGAGAGGTGCTAAATTAATATCCAATTGAATGATGAATTCTAAGAATGAGTTTAGGGCTTTAAGACTACCATGAAACTATCCCGATGGATATTGGTTCCTCTATTGCAGTGGGATACCTCGGAGTAGATTCAGATAAATACCAGAATTTGAGAATGCTTATCTGAACTGAATTGGTGAAATTTTTAAAGGTATACTCATACGTAGCACAAAACTAACTGGAGAGACAAACGACCACCATGATGGACAGCATCTCAACTAAACTGGCACTGTAACCTCTCCCCCACTTGACTTCCCTTCTGTTATAGTTTGTGATTTATAGAAACAGTATCTTTATCTGTCAGAAGGTTCATTATTTTTAATCTCTTTTTTTCATGTGTCAAAAATGTTTGAAGGATCAGACAGGTTGATTTGAACTGGTAATGCGTTTTTCAATCAAAATTATTCACTTCTGTTAATTTTAGAAAGATTATGATTAGGGCTGGCGGGATGGTGGGAGAATACATTGGAAACAGTGCCTTAAGAATGGACACATGAAAGGAACTTTAGGCTAGGGGGAAGGACTACACATACACAGGAGACAAATGGACATGTGACTGTTCTGAGTCAAATTCCACTAACATGAAGACTCTTCCTTCTGGTTGCTATTGATGTTTCTTCTCTAATTCCAAAAAGCAAGTTTCAGCTGGAGTACAAAAAGGATAAGAAACTCCATCTGGAGATGAAAGTGAAAGGGTTATGTAATTTGGCAAGCAGTGGAAGGAGTGTGTGTGTGTGTGTGTGTGTGTGTGTGTGTTTTTCCTTCATGACATTGTGAAAGTAGAGAGTGAAAGGGTACTGCCTACGCTCCCCTCCCAACTGCCTGACCCTGGGGTGACTGCCTCACATTCCTCAGCTGCGTGATGTGTCTGTTTCCTTGAAGTGAAAAAGATGAAAGCAGCAGCATCAGTCTCTTGCTTTTGCCTGAGGCCTTTGCTTCTGAAGGAACCCACAGCCCTGTTTCACTTTGAAACATCCTCTGAGTTTGAGAAGGTTGGCCTGAGAGAGAAACTTCCACTTCTCATTGCCTTTGTAGTGGAGATGGGGCAGAAGAACATGAATCTTTCAATTTTCACTTTCATTTGTTTTCCTTTATATATTTTAAATGTTACCCCTGAAAACCATGGTTAATCACAAACTGAACCAAGCCAGAGTTTGCACGAAGGAGGACAGCTTTCTGAAATACCTTATCTCAATTCCACTGCCAAAAAAGGCATTTCTCCCTTTAACACCAGCAGTTCAGTGGCTAGGGGATAAGATGGGGACTCAGAAGTTTTATTCAAACCTTTGTGCCACTGAACTGCTGTGACCTTGGACAAGTCTCTTCACCACTTTTTCACTTCCCACCCTTTGCCTGTCTTGTCTATTAGACTGTAGGCTCCTTGGTACTGTCTCTTACTATATGTTTGCATGTCTAGCACAATTGTGGTTGGGACCTCTGGGCATTACCATAATGTAATAATAATAGCAGTACTCTGAAGAGATTATAATTTGTGCATATTAAGATACTACAACTCTGATCTGTTGTTGTGGTCTCCCTCTCCCTCACTAAAGCTCATCTTTCCTTCTATATCTAATGCAACACGTACAAGCAATTCGGGGTGGAAGAATAACAGTATTTTTCTTAAAGCAATGGTACCCTCTCGAGCTTTCCTTTAGGATCTTTTTTCTCCTCTGAGAAGGTTTTTAAAAAAAAAAAAAAAAAAGAGCAAAGTAAAATTTCATTTAGCCCACAGTTCACTTCTTGGCTCATTCTAAAATATATTCTGTCTTTTTCAGAACCCAGCTGGAAATCTTTTATTCATTACAAAAGTCCAAGTCTGAGTCAAAATGCTTTCAGTGGTTTTTGTTCTTTGCTGGTGCTGTCTGGGAGCAATTTTCTCAAGCTTTATAATTTATTTGTCATCTCTTGCTTCAAAATCTTGATATGCACAGGGAGAGACGGGTGATCTTTGCTTTTAAACTGAAAACAAATAAAAGACGCCTTGGAATCTGAAAACAAAATGTGACTCTCCTGGTTTCTAAAGTGTTGTATTTGAATTTTAGGGAACATATTAAAGTTGAGACATGAGTAAAGGAGTGACCACTGAAGCTGTGTCTTGTGGGAAACAGAAGAGGGGATAATGGGAGCCTCCCGATACTCTGCATGCATTAGTTTATCAAATAAAGATAGAAAAAAGTTATATTAGGATTTATACTAGGTGCCTTTACCAAAATTTTAAAAACACAATCAATTAAAAGTGAAGCCAGTCCCCATACTCCCAAACTAATAGTACAAACTCCATACCCCCAAGTGAATAGACTCCACAATAAAAATCAAACCATATTCTTTCCACCTCCACAAATGTCATTTCCGATTGTGTCCTTTCCTCCCCCAAAACCTGGGTAAATAGATGCACTTTGCAGAATGTTCTAAAGGTCACCAAATTCAGGCTATTTCAGACCAAGTGAGAGAAGTAGGTTCCAAAGTTGAGGGCCTCTCATAGACAAAACCCTCCATTAGCATGACTTGTTCTCTCTCTCTCTCTCCCCTACAGCGGGTGGCTCCAGCTCACAAGCTTCTGCTGACCAGAGCTGTCACAGCATGAGATAGGGAGAGAGGTGGTCTCAAGTCATTCATGGCTTTCTTTGTAAAAATCCACACTTTAAACTACACCTGAAAACAAACAGGCAATCAGTGAAGATCCTGGACTACTATTCTTCTACCAAAATCTACTGTTCCAGTACTGACATCCCACATTCTGCATCAGCTTCAGTTTCTTGGCTGTCTTAAGGTGTAGCTTCATAGAGTATGTCTATACTGCAATTAGACACCCACGGCTGGCCCACACCAGCTGACTTGGGTTCACGGGGCTTGGGCGAAGGGGCTGTTTAACTGTGGTGTAGACTTTACGACTTGGGCTGTAGCCCAAGCTCTGGGACCCTCCCACTTTTCAGGGTCCTAGACCCCAGGCTCCAGCCAAACATCTACACCACAATTAAACAACCCCTTAGCCTGAGCTCCACAAGCCAGCACAGGCCAGCTGTGGGTTTTTAATTGCAGTGTAAACATACCATAAAGCGCACAAACCATCTAATCTTGAGATGGAAAAGGCATGGATCACAGCAACCTGGTCTGCATCCAAAAGAATCAGACGTAATCTGGAAGACAGATAAGATGAGGAAAAAACTTTCCTCGACGCTGCTGTGTGATCATTTAACAGCAGCCAGGAATCCAACAAACACCTTAAAGTGCAAACTCAAGTAACTAGCAACCGACACACACACACCTGCAGTAAGAGGGGCAGATATAATCCCTGCCATATCTTCCGGTAGCTTCCCACAACCTACCAATGTCACATCAACATCCAAGCCCTTAGTCTTCAAGGGCAGAAACTATCAAAAGAGGTCTCTCCTGTTAACATGCTAGGTGCACTCAATCCTTAAAAATCAGGAGCTAATGGTTGGTCCATGACATTGACCTAAATTTCCAGCTGCACAGCATCCAGTTCCAGCCCATATACTAGATCAAGAGTGTTAGCAGTTATGTGGGTTGAGCACTTTATGACCAGGAATTCTGGAGGAACTGGTGGAGAAAGTAGTCCTGGACTCATACAGCTGATCACATGAGCAAGACAAGAAGTGAGGGCCTATTGCTCAGTCTGGCAGATGGGGCTCTACTGGCTGTTACTGCTTGTGGGGCTCTTCCTGGAAGTAATTGGACCCTATGACACCTTCCCATTTCCCAAATCAAACAGATCTATCTGTCCAATCTTTTTATGCCCTGCTGCTATCCAGTGAGAATGCTGCTGCAAAGATAGCTGTCTGACCCCATCACTTTGACTATGTCACCCCTCTCTTTGTATCCCTTCACTAGCTTCTCTATCATATCAAACATAAGCTATTTGTCTTCACTTTCAGGGTCTTCATGACCTATTCCCACCCTACCTATCGTCTCTCATTCAGGATCATAAAGTCAATACCTGCCTCCGATCAGCCCATGCCACGACCCTCCATTACCCACTTGTCAAATGCTCAAACAAGCACCTTTGTGCTTTCTGCCATGATGCCTCTCACATTTGGGATGAGCTCCCTGTAACATCTGCAAAGTTACCCCATTATCCTCCTTCAAACCCTCCTCAAAAGTCTCCTTTGTTGGGACACCTACAAAAAAACAGACAACAGTTTAGGCCGTAGTCTCAGCACACCAACAGCCTATCATTTTGACAAATATTGTCTCATTGTTTCCTTGTATCCCCCTCCACATCTGTCTCTCTCTCTCTCTCTATCCACCTGCTGTCTCTTGTCTCATACTTAGATTGTAAGCTCTTTGGGGTAGATACTGTCTTTTTGTTCTGTTGGATCCTGGTCCATGACTGAGACTCCTAGGTGCTATGATAATACAATTAATAACTGTGCTCATCACCATGCTATCCTTGCCCAGATCCAAGATCCCTTCCCACTTAGCCTAGCTCCCTCGAATGCACATGTTCTTCTCCCTGATTCTAAACAGGCTCCCCAAAAGCCCCAGGCCCCCTAACTTCTCTTTCAACCTTGATATCATTTCCTACCTTAGTGATATTGCAGGGAAGTTGGGGATCAGACCGTTCTGAAAGCCTTTTTATGATGCTTTGGCCAAGTGCTCTATTCTATATCCCCCAAGGCTCCACCAGGCCAGAGTCATCCCAGAATGCAATCTCCCCCCTCTCCACAGGAACTCCTTAGATTTGAAGTCTGTGACCAAGCTAGCAGAAATTTTGAAAACCAATGGGACCCCAGGATGGATAACATAGGAAAGCCTGCAGGGGAAATGGAGAAGGGGTAGCTAACTGGAACTTTTAATTTCATTATAAACAGTTTCAGTTCATCTTAGCAGGGATTATTTTTGGTTCTTAATTTTCCACACCGATTCGGCCATTTTTTAATCCTTCATAAAAGTGTTAACATTCTGTGCAGTAATGTGTGTAATGTTATACATCATGCCAGAGTTTCCTCTCCAAATCCTGAAATATTATTGGGCTAAATGTATCCACGGTATGTGACTTTAGCCCTATTATTATGGCAACAGCTATTCATCTAAAATGTTGTTTTTAATATCTCCTTATTTCAGTAACTACCCTGCTTTCTCTAAGGGGAACCAATGAAATCATTCATGCTTCCATATTATCACCTTTTCTGCAATGAATTTTATTCCTGATGTAGGAGAAAAATATAAATAAATTGTTTTCATAAGAGCATGCATTTTGAATGTGCTACTGTATCTTACTTTTCCTGGTCCCTGTGATATTTGTATAACAATGGTTGTTTCTAGTATAGTTCATAATGTGCCATATAATCAAATTATGACAATAGCTGCAGATATGATAGATTCCCAACTAAACTTGATCATATATAGTTTCATTCTGAGATCATGTTTTCTGATACAGCCACAAACTAGGATCATTTTCAGTTTAGAGAGTCTTAGAAATCCAGATTTGCCTGTGACTATGTGAATAATAGAGTGACTGTAATATGTAAATAGTATTTGCTACCACATGACCAGATCCAGTATAACCACAGGCGCCCTCACCTCCAATAACTTGATTTATGCCAGTGGCAGCAGAAAATTATGCATTTTGGAAGAGGGAGGGTCAGCATCTCCAAAAGCTTATAAGAATATAAGAATGGCCATAACTGGGTCAAATCAAAGGTCTGTCTAGACAAGTATCCTGTCTTCCCATAGTGACTAGTGCCAGATTTTTCAGAGGGAATGAACAGAATAGGGCAGTTTATCAAGTAATCCATTCCCTGTCATCCAATCCTAGCTGCTGGCAGTTAGAGGTTTAGGGACACCTAGAGCATGGGGTTGCATCCATGACAATCTTGGGTAATAGCCATTGATGGACCGATCCTCCATGAACTTATCTAATTCTTTTTTAACACAGGTTTCAGAGGAACAGCCGTGCCTAACAAAGAAAATAACAGAACGCCACTAGCGGTCACCTTCAGCCCCCAACTAAAACCCCTCCAACGCATTATTAAGGATCTACAACCTATCCTAAAGGATGACCCAACACTCTCACAAGTCTTGGGAGACAGGCCAGTCCTTGCCTACAGACAGCCCCGCAATCTGAAGCAAATACTCACCAACAACCACATACCACACAACAGAACCACTAACCCAGGAACTTATCCTTGCAACAAAGCCCGTTGCCAATTGTGCCCACATATCTATTCAGGGGACACCATCACAGGGCCTAATAACATCAGCCACACTATCAGAGGCTCGTTCACCTGCACATCCACCAATGTGATATATGCCATCATGTGCCAGCAATGCCCCTCTGCCATGTACATTGGTCAAACTGGACAGTCTCTACGTAAAAGAATAAATGGACACAAATCAGATGTCAAGAATTATAACATTCATAAACCAGTCGGAGAACACTTCAATCTCTCTGGTCACGCAATCCCAGACATGAAGGTCGCTATCTTAAAACAAAAAAACTTCAAATCCAGACTCCAGCGAGAAACTGCTGAATTGGAATTCATTTGCAAATTGGATACTATTAATTTAGGCTTAAATAGAGACTGGGAGTGGCTAAGTCATTATGCAAGGTAGCCTGTTTCCTCTTGTTTTTTCCTACCCCCCCCCCAGATGTTCTGGTTTAACTTGGATTTAAACTTGGAGAGTGGTCAGTTTAGATGAGCTATTAGCAGCAGGAGAGTGAGTTTGTGTGTGTATGGGGGTGGGGGGGATGTGAGAAAACCTGGATCTATGCAGGAAATAGCCCGACTTGACTATGTAAAGAGTTGTCACTTTGGATGGGCTAGCACCAGCAGGAGAGTGAATTTGTGTGGGGGGGTGGAGGGTGAGAAAACCTGGATTTGTGCTGGAAATGGCCCACCTGTTGATCACTTTAGATAAGCTATTACCAGCAGGACAGTGGGGTGGGAGGAGGTATTGTTTCATATTCTCTGTGTGTATATAAAGTCTGCTGCAGTTTCCACGGTAAACATCTGATGAAGTGAGCTGTAGCTCACGAAAGCTCATGCTCAAATAAATTGGTTAGTCTCTAAGGTGCCACAAGTACTCCTTTTCTTTTTTTAACACAGTTATACTTTTGGCCTTCACAACATCCTCTGGAACAAGTTCCACAGGTTGACTGTGCACTGTGTGAAGAAGTAGTTCCTTATGTTTGTTTTAAACCTACTGCCTATTAATTTCATTGGGTGACTCCTCATTCTTATGTTCTGTGAAGGGGTACATAACACTTCCTTATTCATTTTTCTCTATACCATTCATGATTTTATTGACCGCTATTATGTCCCCCCTTAGTCATCTCTTTTCTAAGATGAATAGTCCCAGTCTTTTTAATCTCTCCTCAGATAGAACCTTTTAAATACCTGTAATCATTTTCATTGTCATTCTCTGCACTTTTTCCAATTCTGATCTATCTTTTTTGAGATGGAGTGACCAGAACTACAAACAATATTCAAGGTGTGGGCATACCATGGATTTATATACTGGCATTATAATATTTTCTGTGTTATCTATCCCTGTCCTAACGGTTCCTTACATTCTGTTAGCTTTGTTGACTGCCGCTACACATTAAACAGATGTTTTCAGAGAACTGTCTGCAATGACTCCAAGATCTTTCTTGAGTGGTAACAGCTAATTTAGACACTGTCATTTTGTTGGTATAGTGGAGGAGAGAGCAGTCCACTAGGGGCTCAAAGGGTGGTTTCCTTAAGCTGTTTAAAAAAAGACCACAGTCCTAAAGCAGTGTAGGTTTTCTCACATGGGGAAATTGGTTGGCCAAGCCCTTGATGAACTTGGATGTTGCTGCGGGCGCAAATATGGAAACTGCATTCACAGGTGAATGAAAAGCTATAACAAAATGGAAGGTGAATCTTGATGAAACTCAGTGATAAACCTGAAGTTTTTAAGCTCAAGATGTAGCTGAGTGTGTGAGTGAGACAGAACTAAGAGGGAGACAATCCTCTTCAGATGCATCAGGAATGGAATTGACTCCATTTTTTGCAGGTAAGACTTTCTTGTCAGTAGTTTCCTAGTATTCAGTAGTATGCTGTGTACTCTGGATGACCAGTCCATTTCTAGCCCAAGAACCATCCAGGAGCCAGGCCTTGAGACGTAGCTGAGGTTGGGGTGCTTAGTTTCCCTGATTCTTGTGTCTGCTGATCTGGTATCGGAGGCTGGTGAAGAGGTGGCTGTAGGGATTGATGAATCAGGTCTGGAAACGGTATCTGACTTGGCCAAACTGGTGCTATGAGAATGATTTTGGCTCTCTCTTGCTTTATTCTGTTCAGGCATTTGAGAAGTAGCAGTAAATTAAGCCTGTCTCCCCTTAGCTTCCTGGATCTGCTGTTGAAGCCAGTGCAGCCCTTAAACCCTGAGGCAGCTGGAGTGTCCATTACTGTGGTGGAGGAAAGACCTTTTGCAGGTCTGGCAAGTCTTAAACCTTGCGGTTCTGGGTATATCTTAAGCAGGAAAAAAGGCTCCAAACAAAGGAACTGAGCCCAAGCAGAAGAGCCCCTAGCCAGTGAGGGTGGAGAATGGGGTGGTCCCCCTAAAATGCACAGAAGTGCAAGAAAAACCATAACAAAGCTGAAATAAAATAAAAAGAAAGAAAGGCAAAGGATTAGCAAGACTAATCAACAGACACCACAATGTTCCATCTCAGGCTGCAGGCAGTTGAAAAGGAACTGGAGTGGTGGTAGGTCTGCCCTTCCCTATATGCCCTTGGATCGGAGCACAAGGAAGTGTAGGGTGCAGGCATTGACCCATGGACAGTGCTACCTAAAATTTCCCATCAAAGGTGCATGGGCATGCATGCACCCTTGAAATGGAGAGCCACAGGGACAACTTAAAATTCTGAATTTCCGCCATCTCTAACTTTACATATCTTTTGTTTTATACTTTTAATCAAGATTCACAGATTTTTTTAAGGCCAAATGGGACTATTAGACTATCTAATCTGACCTGCTGTATAACCCAAGCTCTAGAATTTCATCCCATTACTCCACTACTGTGCCCAATAACTTGTTTGACTAAAGCATATCTTCCAGTGAGGCATCCAGTTTTGATTTGAAGATTGCCAGAGATGAAGAATCCACCACTTCCCTTGGTAGTTTGTTCCAAGATGGTTTAGTGGTTGTGATGCAATGTGACATATATATTTTTAACATGACATAGAAGCTTTTTACAAGATGCACCTGAGAGCCTTCTCTTTTAGTATATAGTTCTTTGTATCTGCATTTATTTACACCTCCTTGGCCTATGATTCCATTCAACCTCATGGGTACAACAGGTTTGGGTTGGGTCACTATTGAATTAGAGATCTTTTGGAACATCTGGGACCCATGAGAAGTGGTGTTGATGATTTAGTAGGTAATATACTTTCCTCTGACAAAACTACATAATGTTGTGGAACAGGTAGTGGACACTCTGCTGCTGTCCTTTGGATGAGAAATAAAACCAGGGTCCTATCTCCTGTGATCATTAAAATAAGTGGTCTAACCCCTGTGTCTTGGCCAAATTCCAACACACACAACTACGTTCTGCTCACTTAACTCCCTCCTAGATTTTCTGATTGATATAGTATACTTACTACCATCCCCAAAACATTGTGTAGCATGTGAGCGCTTACTTCAGTGGTGAATGCAGAGCTCCCTACGTACTGTAGATTATCTTTGTATGGTGCTGCTGATTAAAAGTGCTATATAAATATAAGATCATTATTTGCAGTGCCTCTGGCTAGACAGTAGTGGGAACTTGTGTGTGTTTACAATAGCTGACAAGTTTCCAATTTATTTTCAATTGGAAAATAAATTCCTTTTTCTGTTTCTTCTTTCCATTGTTCTTTAATTTCTCTCATTAACATTTTTCTCTTCCTGGTTTTCATTCATTTCTTCCCTCGGTTGCATTCAGACTTACCCTGACTACCCTCTCATACTTTGTGTTCTCTCACTCTCTCTGTCTCTCCCGGGCTATTGATTTTAGTGGATTTGGTAATGGTGATAAAGGGGAAGTCTCTATATATTTAACTGTAAAATTTGAAAACTGTCCTGTTCCTGATTTATTGATGTGTGTGAAATTTGGAGTTTGCAGAGGCTGTGGATCTTGGTTTGTAGACTCCAAAAAACTGTGAGGTGAAAATTTAAAATAGGGTTCCATTTTCCCTCTGGTGCAGTTAGCAAATTTTTAAACACACACAAAAATGTATTAGTCCTTGGAAGAGTTAATATTGTAAAGATTGAGACTAAATTGAATCATTACAGTGTGAAATAATGATGTATATGTGTCATAGGGCAGGTGAAAAATATGATGACCCTAGTAGAACTGGCAGGAACTCCGTTTTTTCATTTTGCGGGGAATTCCACAACTTTGCCTTTCTTTTGAGCAGGAAGAAAACGTATCAAAACCAACAAACCAAACAAATTCTAAAATTCCCGCAAAAAGGAATTCTGGAAGAAAAGGGGTTTAGACAGCTTGAAACATTTTTGTTGTATTTTGAAACATTTTGTATTATATAAAATAAAGTCAAAGTCTGAACAAAATGTTTCAAAATAAAACAAAAAAGTAATTTTGAAATGGAAAATCAAAATGTCCCATTCTGAAAAGGTTGAAACATTGTGTTCCAACCTTATTGAAATGCTGTTTAAAAATGTTCTTTCAAAACTAACTTTAGTTGAAAGATCACATTTCTGCCAAAGATTTTACTTTTGACACATCAGCATTTTCTGGCAGAAAGGCTTTCTTTCAAAAAAAATTTCCAACCAGTTCTAGACTCTAGCAGCTTATGTTTGAATAGAGGCCTGTAAGAACACTACATTTTGGGAGGGTTTTATCTTCTAGTTCAGTTGCACCAAAGACGTGAAGGGCAAACGCCAATGACAGATACACAACAAATTAATTTAATAAGCCATGTCAACGAGCCCTGGCCCAAGCATAATAATGTTTTGAACCCCCCCATCCCCCCAGTCTTATGGTAGTTAAGGGCAAGAGCAGTTTGGAGGTTAGGACTGTCGGCATCACAAGAAACATTTTTGTTGTGCTGTTTGTATTGAATGACACTTTGTACTGCATAACCTCACTCTGAAATGACATGGCAGCATGCATCTGCCAAAAAACACATGGCATGAACCAGTTCCTTCTCCAGATGCTTTCCTGAAGACGCAATGACATTTTTTTGGTTAGGCACCTTGAAGTATCCAAGCTTCCAAGCTACAGTTAAGCACACTTAAGACCAGCAGTAGTGGTAGTAGCTAATCATGGCTGGATTCTTGTAAATGGTTCAAAGCAGAGTTTCCTGCCAATGTTACCTTTATGCCCCATGCATAAACATTCAAAGGAAATGACATTTTGGATACGTTGGGACGGCCATTACTGCAGGAAAGGTGTGTGTGTGTGTGTGTGTGTACACACACACACACTAAGCTTTTTCACACAATGGCTTTTCCATTCAAAGAAGGTACTGCAGAACCCATTAACTAAGTGTTCAGCGTCCAGAACTGTTTTCTTAGTTTTGAATTTACTTACATGTCATGTTTTCTGAATGTGTTTGATGTTAAACATATCAAGGCTCTGTGTGAGAAGGGATTTTATTTTGAAAGACGTTTGCCTGATGCTGCCTCTCTTCTCATTCAGTTGCTTTATTGTTCAAGTATTTAAATCAGTCTATGCTGATTTGCCCCAGTCTGCCTCCAGCTTTCACACCTCTTCTTTGCTATTTAGCTCCGTGGTAATGCCTAGTGGCAGAGAGTAATGTACTTGGATCCACTTTTATATTTAGGAAAGGGGAGCAATTACTGCTTTAAATCTAATTGATACAGCTGAGAATACTATTGCAGCAAGATTATAGCAGTCAGTGTTTGCATGAGAAAATAGTTAACAAGGGTAAAGTTTTCAGACGCACCTAAGTCCCATTTTCAAAAGCGACTTAAGCACTTAGGAGCTTAATTCTTGTTGAAAGTCAGTGGGACTTAGGCTAAGTCACTTGGGTGCTTTTGAAAATTTTACCCCAAATCCTTACCTGCTCAGAGAAGTCTCTTCTGTCAGCAGTCAGGCTTTCTGAGTTCAGTCGATGAAATTTGGAAGCTGATTAGGCTGCTAACTTTTCAAATAGATTAAACAGCCATTCTCCCTGCCTGCCCACCAAATTTACTAATAGCTAGTTCAGAGCATTCTCCTTGTTGTTGAAGACATGAGAGAAATCCATTAATTCAATGCTGAGGTCATCACAACTTTTTTTGAACATTTGCAATGATCATCAACATGAATCAATTAAATTATAGTGTCTTTTCTTCTCATAGTGCTGATCCAGCAAAGCACTTAGCATGCACATAGCTTTAAGCATATGAGGATTCCTACTGGAACTCAAATGTTTTGCTGGATTGAGGCCAAAGATGTGGGCCTCCATCCTGCTCCCAATGAATTCAATGGTAAAACTCCCATTGTGTTCAATGGCACAGGATCAAGCCTATCTCCCTCTCATTCATTGCTGCAGTAACCTGTGAAAATGTGGCATGTGATAGTTAGGACCTGTTCAAGATGAGCCTTCAATTTCAACTGAATGAAGACTAAATATTGACAGGAATGTTTAGGTTTAACTATAAAATTTGGACTGAATAATTCCTAGTGATGAGAGAACCTCAGAAGGTCCTGAAGCTCAGTCTCAGTAAGCATCTAAAACTTTGGCTACTTACTTGAAATACCTGGACTGGTTTAGAACCTGCAGAATTGGGCTGCAAATCTTAGAAGAGTCTATATTCTGGTGTGTCTGCTTCCTGGTTCCAGCCAGGACTGGAATTTCAGAGGTTAGTAAAAAATGAAGAAAAAAAAACCCCACAATTAAATAATCAACCTTTCCCCCACCCCAACCAAAAAGAAAAATGTACATTTGGCATCCAGCTTGAATTCTGTGCTAAATTCTGTAGTAGTGGGAATTTTATTCTATTCCTGTCATCTATGAATACTAAGGCACTGTGCAGCCTAGAAAGCCTGATGATAGGTGTTATTTACACTCATCTACTTGTCTAAATCACCTTGAGAATTTAAAACCCAGGGAATTACAAGTCTACCTTTCTGCCAAATAACTTATCGGGTCTTGGGAAAGTCACTTCACCTGTCTGTGCCTATGTTTCTTCTTCTACCCCATGCCTGTCATGTCTGTTTAGACTAAGCTCTTTGGGGCTGCCTCTTTTACAGTGTCTAGCACAATGGCACTTCTGTCTTGGTTGAGGCTTCTAAGTACAAATGTAATACAAATAATTAAAATAAGAACATTCTGAGGCAACCCATTTTGTAACTACAGACTCATGCTGAAATACTGATGACTTGCATTACTTCCATTTACAAAATTTGGATTTGGGGGGCAGAGGTGAGATATGTTTGTGTTCGTGGTGGGAAACGAGGAGGAGGAGGAAGAGTATGACCAGATAGCTATTGTCACTATAAATTGTAACATCAATATCCTGTCTTGGGAACTCATTATCTCCCTATTCTAGGCAGATCCCTACTTTGGAGAGGTAAAGAAGCTGAGCTATTGTTTCCTGTTGATAGTTATCAATTATGATTATTGGTTATAATCCAAAGTGAATGTAGTGCCCAGAAAAGATGCTGCATTGGCAGTCCTGTGGACAAGATCTCTTTAGCAACAGAACAGATATATACTCCTGGGGGAATTCTGTGTCACTGCATGTGCACAGAATTCATGGCCCTGCAGATTTCTTTGCTTCCTCGCAGAAAAATGACTTCTGATGGGGAAGCAAAGGAAAGCACAAGAGCGGTCACGTGCCCAGTAGCGCAGGCGAGTTTGTTTGGGTGCCCGGAGAGCCGGCAGAGATGTAAATCACCACCAGAGTGGGAGGGCTGGGCAATTGTGTGTGAGAGACAGACACTCTGTCCCTCTCATTCACTATTGTGGCATGCTCGGTGTGGAGGGGCAAGGCTTTGGGGTGTTTCTCAGGAGGTAGGTCTGGGGCAGATTCTGTCCCATCAAGCAGAGCAGAATGTAGGAGCCTGCCTGCTTAGTGAATTGCTCCCATTGTTCTTAATGAATTTCCCCAGGAATATAAAACAGCTGTAAAAGTTTCAAGGCTCCTTTACATTGCCGGAGTGGTGTAAAAGACAGTATGGCCTTATAAATGCTTACTGTGCTTTAGTGATTAGAACTAGTCTAAATTTTTGGACTGAAAAAATTTCCTATCAAAATGTGCTCCATGAACTGTTTGCTACTGACCTTTCTGGAGATGGTCAGTAGCCCATATAAATTGTGAGTTTGAGTCCCCAGCCCTCGCTTGCTCTCCAATTGCCTATGATGTAACATTGAGCATGTGGCTGCATATATCTGTTGACTAATAACTAGAAGTAAAGGGTCAATACTAGCTACATTACTATTAGACAGAGGGAGTTTGGGGATTTCTTCCAATACTCCCCACTCCCATTCTCCATCCATTGTATTGTAGTTTAAATAAATTACCAAAATAATTTAAACCAGTGTGATTATAGTCTGTTATTTTAACAAAATATGCAGAATTTTAAAATATTGTGGGCAGAATTTTTAATTTTTTAATTAATTCCCCCAGGAGTAAGAGATATAGTGTTGGCAGTCACTGTGCAAACTTTCCTAGTCCACCAGTGTCTTAACCGTTTCTGGAGAAATCTCCTCTATGAATGAGAGACCAGCTCAGTTTCCATGCTCATTCAGTGTTTAGCTGAGATTACCAAATAGAGGGGCTAATTGTGAATGTGTTTGGGTTTTATATTAATTATGTGAATACCTGTGCACTAGGAAGTGAACTTACATAATCTTCACAACTCTTCATCTACTCTTCATCTTTTTCAAGGCACAGCTTTTTCAGTGCCTCTCCGAAATCTGTATGAGGACTAGGAGCAGTGAGCTAAAGTTGAACTGAGGTAAGTCTAAGATAATGGTTTAGGAAGAGAAAAGCACTTTGAAAAAATTGCCTCCCTTAGAGCAACCCCCACTACCAGAGCATCTGCCCTCAGACTGGTAAATCAGTCTATTGCCTTGGAAACCTTTTTACCTCCTCAGTGCTATTGGTTACCCACATAGCCATGACAACAAAACAGCTCTCACTTCTCTAGGCAATTGGACAGAAGTTGTGCCCCATCTATCAAACTCAGAACTTGTCACAGTGATCTGTGCATTTGCCCCATCCGGGGCTTGCTTATCACAATTCATTTCACATAAAAATAAAGAGACAGTCTGTAAAGTGCTCTCTAAAATGGAGAATCCAGTCTTCTTAACAACACAGACTGGTCTCAACACATCACTGGTGCTCTGCGCTCTGTGCTGGCTTCCCACTAAATATAAGGCATCCCAGTGCAAGATATTTGGTTTGGTATTTAAAACCTTCCAGGGGTTTGGCCCTAGCTCTCTAAAATGAAGCCTCTATCTTTGCAACAATGACCTCACATAACTGCTATATCCCACTGGAACAATGACACCGTTAACTCAAAGAGGGTGCTTTGGAGTAAAAAAAAGAAAAATAGAACTTTCACAGTAACTTCACCTAGACTAAGGGCTTGTCTACGTGGCACCAGCAAAGCGCACTGGGAGTGTGGTTTGTCAAGCACTGTAACATGCCGTGCTGTAAATCTCCTGTGTAGACCCTGCTGGCACAGTCTAAAACAGTGGTGGGCAACCTGCAGGCCACATGCGACCCTTCAGGGTAATCCGCTGGCGTTCCCATTGGTCAGGAACAGCGAACCGCGGCCACTGGGAGCTGCGGGTGGCCGTGCCTGCAGACAGTCAATGTAAACAAACTGTCTCGCAGCCCGACAGCAGATTACCCTGGTGGGCCGCAGGTTGCCCACCACTGCTCTAAAAGGTACCTGCTTCACAGTAACGTAGTTCAGTTTCAAACAAGATGATGTTAACATGAAGTAGGAACTTTTCAGAGCATGATAGCAGGGTCTACATGGGGCAGTTATAGTGCAGCACCTGCATGCGCTTTACAAATCACACCCCTCCGGCATGCTGTGCCACGCTGTATAGACAAACCCTAAGGGACTCAGGGCTGGCCTACACTGGAAACTTACATCGGCACAGCTACATTGCTCAAAGGTTGAAAAATCCACATCCCAGAGAGATGTAGCTATGCCAACCTAACCCACTCTGTAGACAGCGCTAGGTGGACAGAATTCTTCCATCGAACTAACTGCTGCCACTCAGGGAGGTGGATTACCTAGTGCGAAGGGAGAACTCCTCCTGTCCATGTAGTAGGAGTCTGCACTGAAGCACGACAGCTATGCCACCGTAGCATTTTAAGTGTAGACATCAGCCTTACATCTCTTGGGAGTGAGGCTATCACAGAACCACTTTCAGAACTAAATGCAAAACTAATTTCTTCAACTTAGCTTTCCCTCAGTAATTTTTCCACATACACTTAAGGTGTGTCAACACTGTAATCAGAAGTGTGATTACAGCTCAGGTAGGCATACCTGCACTAGTTTTAATCTAGCTATCATGGCTAAAAATAGCAGTAAAGGGTGGTGCATGGACCCTGGCACAACTGTGAATGTATACACCAAGGGTTCCTGGCATACTTGTAACATCTTCACTGCTATCCTTAGCTGTGCTAGAAAAGAAACAAGGGATTGATTTATTTCTATTTTTCAGTACTTCGGTGGTGCTGATGTATTAGGAATGAGGGCCACATACATACCTTGACCTGGATAAAATGACTTTTGGTCACTATGGATCTGGGCTGGATTTCAATTGGTTTTAGAGGTGAAATTGCCCCTATTATGTGTTGTCAATTTTTTAAATGAACTTTCTGAAGAATAGCAACAGGAAATTCACAATGATTTTTCAAAATTAAGATGTGAAAAAAGGTGTAAAGGCAGTGAGACATATCGACTTTTAAAGATCTGATGGTTTCAGTTTTGTTCAAAATGCCTGAACATAAAAGTAGGTTTCACAGTAACACTGACCACCACATTAGAAAACTTGACAGGTAGCAGCAGCTACCTTTGGCTCTTTGGAAAGAATGCCATTGTTTCTAAAAAGAAAAGGAGTACTTGTGGCACCTTAGAGGCTAACCAATTTATTTGAGCATGAGCTTTCGTGAGCTACAGCTCAAGTGAGCTGTAGCTCACGAAAGCTCATGCTCAAATAAATTGGTTAGCCTCTAAGGTGCCACAAGTACTCCTTTTCTTTTTGCGAATACAGACTAACACGGCTGTTCCTCTGAAACCCATTGTTTCTAAAATATATCTATATCTAATCTATCTATATATAGATAGGTAGATATATTTACACACACACACAATTCACTTAATTAAGAATTAAGGTTGTTCCACTGCATTTCCTATCAATATCATCACTAATCCTTCCAGGAAATCACTAATTAAGGCTACATCCCAGGCCTCAACACTGAAATGTTACACCAAATGCACTCTCAGACTTCTTGATTCCTCTGCACTGTGCTGAGAGCCAAGAGAGGGAATGCAAGGACAATCAGTCTCTCAGGTTGAGTGACTTTGAACTGTAAGCCCCGCGATCTTGTCTTTGATTCCTAAATGGGCTTGTGGGAAAAGTGATACAGCAATGAGATCACTGTGTACTTCTAGCTGGTTTCCTGTTTCCTATGTATTTAAATACACAGGGAATAATCCCTCTTTTGAAATGAGGCCCTCTACATGAAGATGGCAGAGGTTCAACTGAAAGGGAAGAAAAATATGTTCACATAACACCAGATGCAGAAAGCATAAATCCAGTCTGAACAAGTGGGGAAAAGCTTTGTGGCTGGCTCTCTGGAATGCTAAGCAACCTGGGAGGACGGATAGGCACATGTCAAACAGACCCACTCAAATCATGAGACTCCTGCAGCAAAATAAAAGTCAGGAGGGTTTAGTTTTGTTCTGTGGTTTGAAATTATAGGAATAAACCTTAAAGGCACTTGAGTGAAGCCTTTCAAACAGAGAAGTTACACTGGCCAATTCAGTCGGTAACGCTAGGCTACACGTCTCTGAATATGTTCTGTTTGTACTTTCTGTCCTCTGACTCCTCAGGAGCAAAACATAGGCTAGTTCTATCACTACTTTATTAGTGTTTCTGCTCTAGAGCAGAGCAAAACCACCAGCCCCAGAAAAAATCCATTTAATTATATTTCCCCATTGCACCGACTGAGATTCAAGGGAATTGCTGAGCATTGCGCTGTCTCCCGGGCAGGGGAAAGAAGAACCTATTCTGTGTGTAACAAGCCCCAGCTTGGAAGAACTTAGTGGTGTCACTTCAATGCTTTGCAACATAAAACTCAGACTGACAAAAGCAGCCAATAGTGAGCTACAACTTTGGTTGCTGATGAACGTTGAATGACTGGAGTACATGCAGGTTATGATTATTAGCAAAAAAAAGTGCTTCCTGGATGTAGCTCATGCCTAATTTTAGTAGTGGTCTGATAGTAGTGGAGATGATGTACATGCCTAAAGTTAAGAGTAGCTACACAATAAGCTGTCAGTGGTGAGGGGTAGGATCCTTGCTACCCTGACCATTGCAATTCAACTTTGTTTTTTGCCAATATGGCTTTTTGGTGTTAATCTGAAAATAAATCTCCCATCTTCTTTAGTTGGTGGGAATCTCTCTCTGTTCTGCTTAGAATAAGTAGGACCTCAAAACATTTTTCTTCCTAATTCCTTAGGAAGCATTCAATATGGCTAGGGCCCTACCACATTCACGGTCCATTTTTAAACTGTAGGATCCTGATTTTTCACTGTTTTATACTTCATGTTGTCATTGGTACCACCGCAAAGTGATTGGGTTGCATTTGATATCCTCTTTGTATTACTTTTGCACAGGTGTAAATGACTAATTGGGGTTTAAGGCAGTGGAGAATTAGGTGACAGACTGAATTAAACTGTAGATGTGAATGCGAAGTCTCAACTGTGTATAAACCAAATTCTGGGCTAAACTCATGAAATGCATTTATGAAGATTAGCCATATTACCGGTAAGCAAAGAATCAAGTTTCCAACTCCCAACTATTTACTTTATATAAACATCCTGACTGCAAATTAACCGCAAAAATGTTGGATCAAATCATGTTCTTAGTCTCAGTTGACAGTGGGTATCTGGCCAAAAGAAGCATGTTGTTCTTTACCTGTACATTTCAAAGCTCTCGATGAGATTGTTTGTTTGTTTTGCTTGCCCTATGTTTTCAGCCATTCGTGAACATCAGCACTTGACATAAAGTGCTTCCTATGGAGGTAGTTCTGGAGCTATAGATTGAGCTTCATACTAAGTAAATAGAAGCCACTCTTAACTTTCAGCATAATAAATAACATTCGTAATGTCAAGACAACCTTAGGGTATGAGCCAAGTCTTTGTACAGCTGCTGCAACCTTGCGTGTCAGCAGTTTAACCATTATCAGTATTTGATTTGTGTACAAAGTGAAATTTTGCTACTACTTTCATGGTTTTACTTAGATTTTATTTTCTCTCTTAGCTTTGTGCTCTATAATATTTATATAAGAAAACAAATATTTAAGAGAGATTTTCAGGCTGCATGACGCCCACCGGGAAACCTCTATCTCTCTGCTTGGTCTGTTGACGGTCGACACTGGTGTGATAAATGATTATACTGATTTGCTACAATGTGAGGGGTAAGCATCTGTGGCCACGTTGTAACTTGGTGTGAGCTGGACCCTCTGTGGTAGCTGTAAGTGTGTTCTGCAGCAGTTCTTCACACACTTGGACATCACCACTCAGGTCACAGGCAAAGAAAGATTTTATTGAACTCGATTGCAAATCTTCTAGGCCCAAATTTGGCAGTGCACTTAAGCACATGCCTAATTTTAAGTACATGAATAGCTGCACTGGAGACAATGAGTCTGCTTGTGCACTTAAAATTAGGCACATGCTTAAGTTCCTTGTTGAATCAGGGCTCTGTTGAATTCAATGGGAGCTTGAGCAGGAGTAGGTTCAAAGACCACTGTGGATCAGAGAAGAGCTAACTCAAGTGTTCACCCAAAGACTGAACTTGAATTCAACCTTTCTTTTGTGATTCAATAAGGCTTTGTTCACTCTATGCAGTTTGGCATAGTGTTCAGCTTTGCGGCCTCCATACTTCCTCATAAGCCAGGCCAAATGCAGCAAAATGTTGACTCATTTCACGGCATTTTCTACTCTAATAGGCCCAACCATTTCAAGCAGTAGAAATCTTACAAGCAAGCCTGGTGAGATTTCCAGCTGAATTGTGTACACTCTAGGTGTGGATAGATCAGACAAGCATTCAGGCTTTTGGAAGCTGAGCTGAACCAAACCTCTGAACTTTTTCAAACCCATCCATTATTATTACTATGGAAAAACACATAACTTCATTTTATTCTTTGTCTATTACCCTTCTGACATATTATGGTTACATTCAGATACTGGACATAGTCATTTTTATCTTGTCTGTCTTATTGTGTATGTCTATTTACGTATGGTTCGTACATAGATTCTACTGCTTGCGTCTATGCATGTAGGCACATAAGCCACCTGGGTAACACATACAACTAGCAATTTCCTCTGCATCAACAAAAATGAAACGTTCAAAACAAAATCCCCAGATCAATTTGTTTTCTCCCTTCAAAAACTTGTTTTCTGGCAAAGGAGAGATTTTTCCAGATAACTTAACTAGAAAACCCTCTTCAGATATTAACGAACTTTAGTGGGAGCTCTGATCATATTCTATTTGATCAAAATGTCCACATGTAGGTGCCTAGAGTTAGGCTTTTAGATCACTGTGTAAGAACTTAAAATACACATCCAAATTTTCAAAATTGCTAAGCCATCTCAGCTCCCTCTGAAGTAAATGGGAGCTGTGGATACTCAGACTTTTGAACCTCAGGCCACATATTTAGGTATTCTCTATAGGGATTTAGGAACCTCACTTCAGGAACCCATTTAAAAAAAATCTTGGCCCTGATGACCGCGGATCCACTGATTAATAGAAAAGAAGGCAAATAGGAGCCCAATTTCTAAAACATGAGGCAGATGAGGAAAGAGTTTGCATTCAGCTGATGCATGGTAGAGCACATGGGGTAAACTGGTGCCTCTTTCATGCTGCTGCCTTAGTCTCCAGAATCAAACTTAAAATCTAGTTTTTCTTTTATAAACATTAAAGTCTCCTGCAGCAACTGTTATAGAAATACACTTGGCTGACACTTTTGAGCCTTTCTGATGCAGTGATTCCTGCCTGCATGTGCAGAGTCTGAAACAGCAGCTGAAATTCTGGCCCCCTTGAAGTCAAGGAGAGGTTTGCCATTGATATCAAGGAGGTCAGGATTTCACCCATTGACTCTGAAAACTCTGATCTGTCCCTTTCGCCTCTCGTTCAGATACCCAATGATAACTGTGTTGGTAAGTAAAGTGTTATCTATTTCACTGCTCATCGATGCATGTGGGAAAGGAGAGAAAAGATCATATTATGAACAACTGTACAATCTGCTCTGAGTGGGGCTGGGTAAAATTTTTCAAACTAAACTTTTCACCAAAGAACGCAGGTTTGAATCTACTGAAACTTTTTGCAAATTTGTGTTGAATTCACCAAATTCCTTTGGTCAGGGGGAAGAAAATTCCAAAAAACCAAACTTTATTTTGACTTTTTGGAAACAAAATCTTTAGATTTTTTTTTCAATTTGAAACTCCCTTTTGTTTCAAATTTTACTTGGTTTTATTTTTAAAATGAAACAATGTTTCAATCAACCCCAAATTTTTTTTCAGTTTGCCAAAAAAAAATTTTTTTTAAATTTCTGGTTATCCCAAACAATACGTGTACTTTAATTTTTCGGTTTAGACAGTGAACCAAAAAGTCAGTTGTTCACACAGCTCTGACTATGAGCAACAGCTCATTTTTGCACACCCAGAGATGGTCTGGGAGAGAAACATTGTTTTTCCCCATGACCTAGTCAAAAAGGAGCCAAACCCAAAGAGCCGGGCAGAGAATAGAGATCTGAGCCCCTTTACCAAGGAAGAGGCAAGCTCAAGAAGCCCAATGGGTAGAGCTTGTCAAAAAATGGATTTTCCATCCCGGTGAGGGGATGGGGGGGAAATTGAGATATCAAAAAAAAAAAATTCTCCTGAATCTAGAAAAGCTAAATTTTTTTATGAAATGAAAACTCAAAAAAAAAAAAAAGTTTCAAGTCAATTGAAACATTTCTTTTCAATTCTGATCTCTTTTAAAATACATATAACGAAAATAAAGTACATTTTGAAATGAAAAAGTATTATGAAATGAAAAATCAAAATATTTTTGTTTTGAAAATGGCAAAACAGGACATTTCAACATTTTCTAAACGTTTCTCCATTTTTTTCCAAAATGAGATTTAACCAGTTCATTACAACTTCATGAAAAAAATCTGGTTTTGTTGAAATGGCATTTTCAGATGGAAACTGTTTGGGTGAAAATTATCCAACCAACTCTATCAGGGCATATGAAACCAAGAAGCAGGACCTCAGCTGCACCCACAGATGTATGTGGTCCCAATAAGGTAGAGATGAGCCCAAGGAGCTGAGAGCACATATGTGATCCTATTTTGAGTATTGTCAAAACTGAGCAATGTCTTGTAGGTGGAGTTTATTTAGTAGGTGGATCTTGGAAGAGTAACACCCTCTTTTTACTTTTTCCCCAGTGTAACCCCTATGGAGAGACCTTTGAGATGTGAGAGCAGGTTACTGAAATACGTGCAGGTGCAGGGTGGGAATCTCAAAAGTTTTAGAAATAGGCATTTTGGGAGGAAGCCATATTTTTATTATTTTCTTTGAAATGTACAGTTTCCTAATAATCCAGAAGTTTCTTGGTACTCATTCTCTCTCTCTCTCTTCTTTGAGATTCCAAAACAGGAGCCCAATTCTTGCATGAGATTATCAAGGGGATAGAGCTAGAGCTGAAGATAAACCAAGCGTTTATTCACTCTGCAACTTGTTTCAGTGAAACAGCAGCATCTCAGTTAGTGCTGAGCATATCATATCTGTTAATCATCAGGATGAGTTAGATCAGAGTGTTAATGTTTCTTGACTACTCTTTTGTCTTTTCTATGTCAACAAAGAGATGCAATGACAATCATATAAATACTTTATGCAGGCCTATGATGGAGTGTTTATTCCACACCAGCCTTGAAAGGGTTAATGAGGCTGAGAAGGGGGCCCATTAACTTGATCAGAGGGGAATTACATTGGATAAGCAACCCCTCATTGGGAGTAGAGCTCAGCTAAGAAAGAACAGGTGGGTCTATGATACAGCCAGGAAGTTGGCAGCATAAGCATGCTGCAGTATGGAGGTCTGTGGTCACTTTCTAGCCTTAGCGGGGGGAAAGGAAAAAAACAGGCAGAATATAGAAGCTCTGGGGTCCCGGCTATGAGGGAAGGGCATACCCAGAAGAGAGTGGAGAAAGACCCTGATAGAGGCAAAGTAGGAGCAGCCTAGGAAACAGTAGCAAGGTTTGGGACAGTACAGACCTTGGCTGCTGATTGTAGTATCCCTGGGCTGGAACCTGGGGTAGAGTATGGGCCCCGGTTCCCCTACCAGCCACTGCAGGAGTGGCACAGACAGGCAGTGGAGAAGAAGACTGCCTAGAACAGTTGTCCAGTGGGACTTTGATACTCTGGAAGGGGAGGACTATAGTGACCTGGCCAGCGGGTGAAGTCATGAAGAGAGAACACCCCGAGTTGCAGAGAGAAAGAAATGGCAAGGTGCATGAACGAACAACAGAAGGGGATGTCGGATGTGAGTGAAGCTAATCCCCAGAGCAGCCAGGAGGAGGTGCCTGTAGTGGTTAATGGACCCCATGACAAGGCCATACACTTTTTTTCCATTAGTCCAAGTGATCTCCTGTTAATTAGTGACTTAACATGAGCTAATTTTAGAAGCAAGGAAGTCTCTCTCTTTTATTTTTTGCAGCGAATCAATACAAATATACCAGGTTTTATTATCTTTTAAGATCTCTGGTGCATTGCGTGTTTGGTCACCGCATGTTTGATTAGATTAATTAAAATAGTTGTGTTTTGTTTATGATCAGGGCCCCGTAAATTCTGCAATGCCATGCGGCACAAATTGCCATGGAATTCACTCCTACCCACAGCATAGTTGCTCCAGAATCTCCGTCATCATTTAAAAAAGTTGTATATAAATATGTCTAGTGCTTGTAGTTCTGCAGGTAACACTGAAAATGTGATCCAAGTTCAAACAAGGCAATGATGCCCGCTGGTCTGGAAACTGCTTGAAACAGTAGCTGTGAGAGGCTTGAATTACCCCATTTGTCTCAACCAGTTCTGTGGAATTTGGTATTTTTCCAAGATGCCCCAGCATTCAGCATTATTGTTGTGGAATTCACCATTGTGAGGCAGACAGGCATTTGCATCTTGTTTTCTGTCTCCATGGTCTGCTAGGCCCTGCTTGCAGTTGCTTCTTATTCTCTAGTTTTCCCCACCAGGTGGATTTAAATGGATTACAGTGCATGCTGAAATGGTCCTTGGAGTTAGGCAGGTATGAGGTGCCAGAAGTGTAGGGAGGTGAGCTGTGATAACTGCAACACTGTATATAAACTGAAGCTTAAGAAGCAGAGGACATGAGCCACTGAGGCTGGCTACAATTTCCTCCACGTTCCCAGGGCATATAGGGGGAAGGAAGTTCTGAAGGGGCCGTCGGAATAACATCACAGGGTTCAAGTGCTGGGGAATAGAACTTGCTGCCTAAGATAGCAGCACAAAAATCCATTATCCCTGAATATAATCATGATAAAAAATAATCTGGCAAATTTACACCAATGATTATTTTCGTGTGTGTGTAATGAGGAGATAGGAATGAAGGATTATTTCATGAGAGAATAAATCAACATTTCAGCAGAATGTAGGTGTTGCTGACATGGAATTTGGTCCTATTGTACATGGAGCCCCACCTATAATGCATCTAGGGTTTTCCAATGAATTACAGATACTTTCTCCCTAGACACTATAATCCACTACTGAGCTTTGGTAATTTCTTCCTGATTACCCCAGTTTTAGAGACTTCCCACAAACTCCGCATGACTGAAGTGTCTCAGTCCAGATACATCCTAATGTAAGACCTATGGGAAATAATCCAACAAACGCTCTGTAAAGTTATTATAGAGATGAGCAAGCCAATGAAAATTTGAGCCATGATCAAGCTGAGTGCCTGGTTCTGTTCCGGAGAAGAAGGAAGAGCCAAGCCAGGGAGTATTCTGGCATTCTTTCCAGAATGCACAGCAACGTGTTATTTACCACAATATTTTTTGGTCCTATGTGTTATCTAATGACTCTGCTTGTGTCTTGCCTTACAGAGCTAAGCTAGATCATTGGTTTGGCTCTCCCTTTGATTTTTCTGGTTGGCGTAGATCTGTTTAAAGGGTAAAAAATGCAGCTCCTATTCCATCTAACAAGGTATGCTTTCTACATCTCTAGCTCAGATTAGGGCCAAATGTGGCGTTCCATTTCGTAGCCTTTTTATTATAGCTGTGGCTGCTAGTGGCCATTACAGTTGAGTTTGTAATACAGCCGCCATATAATACTCTGTTCTAACACACATAACTTTCCAAAACATTCACTCCTGAGACTGAAATTTTCCATGCTTGGTCTCTGCCTAAAGGTGGATTTTTGTGGAAAGCCCAAAGAGAATGCATTTAGCTAGCTGTTTTGGAGTTATAAAACTATGAGAAGAACAACATTATTTTTCCCATAGGAGAAAAATTGTTCTTGCTATCCCCCTCTCCCCTTGGGAGTAACTTGAAAATGACTGAACTTTTCAACTTTTACTCATGCATCGTCTCAATGAGTAGTATGTGGTCTGAAGGGGGGGGTGGAGTCAAGGCTGCAAAATTGGAAAGCTATGAACATTTGAAAACATGCCATAGTGCATAAGCATAGAAAAGAGCCTTAGCTTATCAGCAGTGATCTTAAACATGGATGAAGTACGTAGGCATGTGCAAGTAGTTAAGCAGATAAGTGTAGCCATCTGAAGTTGTCTAAATATGCAAGAGCTTTAGTAAAACCCGCCCTACTTCCTCAACCTCTTTTCTGTCCCACAGAATCTTAGAAGAACGAGCACAGGACTGGGAGCAGGTAACTCCTGGGTTCTACTGCCTCCTCTGCCACTGATTGGCTTTGACAATGCTTTGCACCAAGGGCCAGGTCCCCAAAACACACCTGGTTGCACTGCTTACTGTGGGTAGTCTCCCTGGAAGCCTGGAAGCCTGCATCCGGTGCACTAACCCTGGTTCTAGATGATTTGTGAGCTTCACTTTCCCCATCTGTAAAAAGGGGACAATGACTTTAGGTACTTCCTACGGTGGTTGTTAGGCCCAGCTAAATAACTTTTGGAAAGAGCTCTGTCATTGCCTGATCCCGAACCGGAGGCTGAGGGGGGGAGTGGGGCACTACCTACCAAGGATAGCACTACAGCCAAAAGTACATATACTCATGTGCAGAATGGGAAAGAAACTAGCTTTCTATGGACACCTGTGCTAGTAAAATAACTATACAAATGTTTGTGACAAGCCTATACAAATGGGGGAGACAACAGCTGAAGCAAAATTATTCATGCCTGACTAGGACACAGTGCCCATCATGCAAGACATTTAGGGTACATCACACAGTGAGCGGCAGCCCACAGCAGCAAGTCTCCCAGCCTGGGTCAACAGACTCGGGCTCGCGCTCTGGTGCTTGCAGTGCAGATGTTGCAGCTTCAGCTGGAGCTCTAGCTGTACACCCTCCTCCCTAGGCATCAGAGCCAGGGCTCCTGCATAAGCCACAATCTCTACACAGTTATTTTTTAGTGCCGTAGTGCAAGCCAGAGTGTGACCCAGCCTCTGAGAATCATTGCCTCTTGCTGTGTCTTGCTTAGGCCCCGATTCTCAGTCCACAGTGGCTCCTTTACTCTTCCTCTTCGCTCTATATAGCTTCAGTAAACTAGATGGAACTGGCCTCTGAAGAATGACCCCAACATAGTGGGCTTCTCTGGGCAGTACAGGGCTTTCACAGTTACTGGGAAGAGGTGTGCAATGGGAGGAGGGAGGAGTACACTGCACTCTGGCTATCCTGGGCTGCTGAAGCATACTATGGGGGGTGCGGGAGAGTCATTACAAGCAACCATAAATTAAAAGTAGCCTCCAGAATCCAGGGGGGCTAGAAGTTGGTGTAAAGCCTCCTTTGTCCCCATCCTGAACTACACTGAGCTTAGCTTAGCTCAGTGCAGCTCGGAATTGGGGCCTTACCTTCCTGAGCCTGTTTCCTCCTCTGTGTGGGTAAAACGATAGTACGTGGCCTCTCAAGGCCCTCTTAAGTCATGAAAAACTGGCACTCAGCAAGTGGAATGCTTGCTTGGGGGGGTGTGAAGGTACTGCACTGTAGCATGAAAACTGTGGATTGTAGCCTTGCTTACCTCAGTGAGAGAGGGAGGGAGGAAGGGCATAAGCAATCAGGTGTCCGTTCTGTGTCAAGAGGATATGTATTTAAAGACCTCTAAAATAATGTTTTGATTCTCCTTAAAAAATCCAGACCACACAAATTCAGATAGTCATTCCTTCCAAGGGCCCAGTTTGGTTTGAGAGCCTAGGTCTAGCTTGAACTACCTTGCTGAGGCCAGGGACCTGGTTCTCTGCAGTCTTATGGCTTGGGAAGTCAACTTTTTGCTAACCAGTCTTTTCCCCACCCTTCACTTTTTCATGCTGTATCTTTCCCCTTCCCCCATTTTTTCCATACATGACTTTGATTGGTCACCTTTCCCTTCAGCAAGAATGAAGCGGTCACCAACACCAGCCACGCATACAAAGCCACAAATGACACACAAGAGAACAAACCAATAAAGTATGATTCTGCAGGGCCTCCATTCACCTAAACAGAAAGCTCCAATGCTACATTTGGCATTATGTGGGGCTGTTTGAGGCTATAACCCAGCAGTACTCCCATGCCCAGTCACATGTTTCAAAGATGGCAACTACTAGCAAATACTGCTTGGCTTCTGCAGGAGCCAGATGAAACCTACGTTAATTAAATTCTAGTACCCCAAGGTAAGAGCACACAGCTCTCTTTTAATATAGCAATGATGCAAAAACTCAGTAATGAAAATTTGCTTGGACTACAATCCTGAATGGCAGATTGTTCTGTCATACCAGGAAAGAAAATTCCCCTCCCCATATACAAGCAAACTCACTATCATGCCACTGACACTGAGTCCCTGACTTCAGAGGTGCTGGGCACCCACATTTCCAGTGAAAGTCAATAGGAGCTGCAAAGCAGACACTGCAGGCCAGAATCTCTGTGGCTGTAAATTGGCGTAGCTTCATTGACTTGATCTGAGCTCTGCTGGTTTACTCCTGCTGTGAATCTGGCCCTATAGGTGAACACATGTATTGGGTCAGCTGTGGCGGAGGAAACTTGGACAAGGTGAAGTGGGAAGGAATGGGTCAGCAATAGCTGACAGGATATCAACATGTGTAGATTCCAAAAATGGCAATACTCTGTGTAATCTGGTGCCCAAACTGAAGGAGATGAGTTACTTCTCTCCCTTGGGTGTGTGGGAGTCTAATATGATATATGCAGCTCATAGAGGTCACTGGAAAACTGAGAGAGAGGTGGGTAAGTACCTTCCTGGAGGCATTGTGGTCTAGTGGATAGTCATGGGACAAACTGGGCCTAGCTAGCCACTCAGTGAGCTACTTTAACCTCCTGATGATTGTTTGGCCATCTGATACTAATTAATTGTTCACGGGCTGTTCGGATAAATGAATTAGTTTGTACAGCGCGTTGAAAATATAAATCAGAACACACTGTAAGTATTATGAGGTGCCACCTGCAGCTTCATTCAACAGAGAGCAGCATTGTACAGGGAGAACAAACATCTTTCCCTGCATTCTCAGTGCTGCCTTCCACAGGGTCAGATGGCTTGGGAGATCCTCTGGATGTTTACTTGCTGAGGAATGGGAGAGACAGTGAAAGGGGGATAGTTCTGTATCTTCTGTGAGCAGAGGACTAAGCAAAAAAAAAAAAAAACGAAACAAGAGAAAGGGCCACAAGGTAGCCAGGGAGCACTTTGGCTCAACTGTCGAGAAGTTAGGCCTGAAAAATGTAGCCTCTTTGATGTCACTGGTTCAACTCTGGCCAGGGTTCACTACATCATTTATTTAGAAGATAGAGGAAACTGAGTTTCATGCAGTTTGTGTAGATTTTTCAGACAAGACTTTAAAAACGCAATTTCTGTCTGCTCTTTGTAGGGTTTTTTCCTAGGGTTTCTTCAAACATGGCTTGTTGGTATTTGGGTTTTGTTAGTTAGTTTTTGTTTATTTTGGTTCTTACTGAGATTTAAAAATTTAAGGCTGAAGACTGGGACAGATTTATTCCTCTGCAGGTGCCAGCCCACAGAGAGAAGGGAAACAATCCTTGCCTCCATTTTGCTGGTGCTGAGGGGGCTAGTTCAGCACCAGACACAGACTACAGCAGCCTTCAGGGTTCCTCTAAATTGGACTCCTATCGCATTAGCCTCGGTGGGTATGTCTCAATGGCACCATCGGTCTTTACAGAGCATCGTGTCTGTGCCAATGAGTTCTTTGATGGCTGCTGAGTCCGATGCACGAGTGACAGTCCTGTCCATGGGTAGAGCACACCCACCCACTAGCAATTCTCTGAATCCGAGCAGCAGATTCTTTCCTCCTCTTTATGCTGGTTATCACAAAGCTTAATCCAGTCTGCCTTGCAATGTCTTGCTCCATCTACAAGCTGACTCTGCCAACCACAGTGGCATTCTGCACTCCTTTTCCAATCATCCACAGATATTCCAAAGGATACTAAGTCATCTTTACAAGCACCCCGAAATCTGAGCAGCGGTCTGCCTCCCTTTCTAGGCCCTTCTCGAGCTTCAGAGCACACTTTTGGGATCCTGTAATCTGGCATTTGCTTGACATGTCCAAGCTACCTGAGTCTTTTCTTACTAATCAATTATCCCCATGAATGACATACCATCACGATTTAACACTTCCACATTTATCTTGCCATCTTATTCAAAGAATTGTATGCAAGCATCTGATATGAAAGCAATTTAGTCTTTTGGTATGTTTGGCATAAATCGTCCATGTTTCTGAGCCATATAAAAGAGTGGATAAAACACATCTCATAAATATGGATTTTCACGTTAGTTGACAAATTTGTTATTGTTCTAGGCTCTGTCTTGCAAAAGACCAAAGTTCCTGGATGCTTGGCCTATTCTATTAGTGAGCTCAGCATTCAGATCTACATTGCTGGTAACAGTTAGAGCCAAGGTAGCAAAATTGGTGAACAACATCCTGAAGAACACCATCTAAGGTGATATCTGGAACCAGTTCTGAAGAGCCCTGGTGCACGATAACAGTCTTTTTCAAAGATTTTGCATGAATCAGAGAACTTGGTAATAAGATGTTGCAGGGCATCAACACTGTGAACCACAGGGGCTGCATCATCGGCAAACAACAGGTCCCTTTGGATGATTTCCTTCACCTTCGTCTTAGCTCTGAACCTTGCAATGTTAAGCAAACCTCCATCATGTGTAGTGCTAAGATAGACACCCTCTCAAACATCACGGAACACGTGTTGAAGCAAGAATGAGAAGTAAATATTAAACAAAGTAGGAGCCAGCACGCAACCCTGCTTCACTCCACTGTTGATGTTAAATGATTCCAACTCTTGGTTTTCATACACTACAGTTGCCGTCATGCCATCATGTAAGGATTTCACAAGGTTTATTAATATAGGTGGACAACCCAAGCTTCTTCAGAATGATGTAAAACCCTGCTCAAGTCAAAGCCTTTTGTTAAATCTATGAAAGCCATGTACAGTGCAATATGTTTCTCTATGCACTTTTCCTGCAGTTGTCTTACAGAGAAGACCATGTCTATTGTGGACCTTCCTGAGTGGAGGCCACAGTGGCTCTCAGGATAGATTCCTTCAGCTAAAGTTTGAAGTCTATGTAAAAAACTAAGTCTTAAGATTTTTCCCATGATATTAAGAGATATACATCTGTGATTATTACAATCACTTCTATCTCCTTTGTTTTATAGAGTTGGATGAAACTAGCATCCTTAAAATCTTGTGGAACAGTTTCTTCCATCCAAAAGAGTAGCAGTACCTTGTGCAATCTTTGCAGCAAGTCTTTGTTTGCAGATTTGTAGATTTCAGCAGGTGAACAATCAGATCCTGAGGCTTTCTTGTTGGGAATCTTTTTGATGCTTTGTTCAAGGTCCTGTAGTGTACCTTTGGCATCCAGAGAAGTCATAACTCCAAACCCAAGCAATTTTTCTAACACATGGTCTACTGCAGACTCCCTTGAGTATATCATTCCATAGTGCTCAATCCACCTCCCTTTATCAGTTACAATATTGCCAGCCAGATCTTTCAGCAGAGCTGTCTTATGCTTTATCGACCCAATGGCCTTTCTAATGCCCTCATACAGATGACAGTAGACAGTTGTGTCAGCCACCTGGTGGTTGCTGTTGCAAAATTCTTGAGCATACCTCCTGGAAGCTATTTGAACAACCTTATGAGCTTTTCTTAAGCTGTTGAGTGAATCAGTAATAGGCATAAACTTGTAGGTGATCAGGGCAGATCTTTTCCTCTCAGTGAGTGACAACAGTATCTGCGAATGGTCTATGAACCAGTCGATATTTTCTTAGTACCGTTTCAAAAACTCTTGTCTGCCACATTGTACATACTTGTTTTCAGGACTTCCCATGCATCTGAAGCAGTTTCATTTGTTCTGGCTGACTTTGCTGCTACTTCATAAAAAAGAGGTTTCTTGACAGGATCATTGATTTGGCACAAGTCCATATGAGGTTGTACTGCAGCTTTATTATGGTGAATCTTCTCAGCTTGAAATTGCTCTTTGCAGCAGACAAGAGAATGGTCTGTGTCACAGTCTCTGCGTGGGAAGTATCATGTATGCAAGATATCTTTCAAATATGTCAGTCTTGTGAGTCTTGTCCTGGGCATGACTTTAAACTGCATCCTCCACTGCTTTGGGATACTTCTTGGTTGAAGAAAGGCTAAGGGATCTCACCCTGACAGAAAAGGCATTCACGCTGAAGTGATAGGCAGCTCTATTCAGGTTGCTGTCTGGCAGAAGCTACAATCTCTGTGTCACTGAATATCCAGACTCGCTCTGGCCTTTGGATTCTGGGTCAGTGGTCTAAAGGGGGGATGACAGGTCTCTTGCACCTCCATTCCTCCATAATTTTACCTAGGAGTATGCGCTGAAGGTCTTGGAAAGATGGTCACAGGGATCTGAAAGATGCATAAGGGAACTGGGGCAGCTACCAAGATTTCCAAATAGCCCTGTTTAGGGATGGTCTACTTACCTCATGTGAGGGTGGCCCTAGAAAAGGTGGGTCAAACAAGCCCTGGCTCATTGTTTACATCTGGCTCAACAGTTTTTACAAACAGAATTGTTTGCTGGAATATTTGGACTTTGACCCCTGAATATGAGTTTGATCTGACTTCAGATTTGAGGAAAAACAGCTGCTGAGTAATGAACTTGCATGTTTCAGAATTGATATTGCAGCTCTTTCAGAAACTTGACTCTCAGAAACAGGTTTCATAAAGGAGAAGTACTACACCATTTACTGGCATGGCAAACCTGAAGGAGTAAGAAAAGAGTTTGATGTAGATTTTGATATCAGAAATGAACTTATGTCATTGTGTGACACTCAGATTGCAGTGTCCATACGTATCATGATTCATGACACTTTGAGTTAGTCTACAGAAGGGATTTATTAACCTTGTCAGTGTCTGTGTTCCAACTCTGCAGGCTAGTGATGAGGAGAAAGACCGCTTTTACTACCAGGTGGAAGAACTGATTAGCAGGATTCGATGGAAGGAACCAAGCCTAGTGCTTGGAAACTTCAATAGAGTTGGGTCCAATGCTGAAACTGGCCTGGGATCCTGGGTAGGCATGGCATTGGATGTGTGAATGACAATAACCAGAGAGTTCGAGCTCTGTGCCAGTCAGGGCTTATTGGTGACTAACACCTTCTTTGCTGGGCAACATCAGAAGAAGAACATCGTGGAGACACCCAAGGTCCAAGCATTGGCATCGGCTGGACTTGGGTGTATCTATACTGCAACTAAACCGCTCCTTAGCCCAAGCCCTGTGAGTCGCCAGCCATGAGTTTTTAATTGCAGTGTAGATATACTCTCTGGGGCTTTGCAGGGACACAGAATTGCTTGGGCAGAGGTCTATAATCCCAGTCACACCACCTCACACCCCTTCTATCCTCTGGTTTGCTCCACCTTGGAAGTGCCCTGTGTCCAGTGTTGCCCTGGAAGAAGTAGAGAACTAGTAGATCCAGCTGTGCACCTGGTATAGGTGGGATACTGTTCAGGGGGATACTCATGTCTTCCCTATGGCCCCTTTGCAGGAGCCTAGCTGGAAGAAAGGGGCTGCAGTATGATGATGATTTAGGCCCCTGGTGAACTGCCCTTCTCCTTATTTTGAATAAGGCTGTAAAGCAAATGCCTGTTTATATCATGATTTGTCAATTAATTAAGTAGGCCCATACTTTAATACATAAACACAAGAAGGCAGACTTAGGTTTGGGCCTTCAGCCTTAACTCTGCCTTTCTTGTTCTGACTAATTGGTTTCTCAACCTTAAAATTGCGTAATAGCTTTCTGTTCAGGACACACAATAATCCAAGGCTATATCTTCACTGTACGGTTAACATTAAGTGATTAGCACTCCAGTCAGAGCACCCACATTAGCTTAGTTCAGGTGTGAATGTCCCCATTGCAAAACCCTACCCACAATACCGAGTCCTCACTGTTTCTGCACTCACCCATATATGTCTGGGGCATGTCCTATGGTATTATGTGCTGATATTCTCTGGGATTCTTTCCCAGGCAGCTATGTCAATTTGAGTGGAATTGTGGGAAGGACATTAGAGGACTATTATTAGCCCTCGAGTGATTTTATTTTGTTTGCCTGCATCCTCATTGCAAACTAGGTGGGTTCCGCACCAAGTTAAACCAGAGGCAGGTTCTGACATCTACCCACAACTCAGTAAAATAGCTTAAAGCACCTCCAAACCCTGCTCAGAGGTTGCTTGGGAGGGTTGGGCTAAAACCTGGGTAAGAGCTTGGGTTAACGATGCAATAAAGACATACCCCAAGAGCTGAGCTGGTTGCAGCACAGAGTAATGGAAATAATTTTCCCTTTTACAGTCCACATCACATAAAAATTGCTTTTTTCTTTCTGAGTGGGTTGGAATCACATATGCACTTTATTTAATAAAAATTCACCTTGCTATTTTCTCCCACCCCCACTCCCTTGAAATACACAGAAAAATTATAACAATACTTTGCCCACAGAGGAAAGGAAGGTAAGTTTTTCCATGTAGCAAATATTAGGCATTTCACCTGCAATAACTCCTTGTGAGTACAATGGTGCAGTTTTATTTAGAGTGCATCTCCTCCATTTCACTACGTGACCTACACCAAGTGGACACCAGTAATCTTTGCAGCCTAATGGAAGGAGATGGGGAAGTTGGTCATGCAGTAGCAGCTGCTTGTTTTCAGCAGCACCACTGGAGAGTTTCTCACATTCTCCTCCTCCGCCTCTTCCCAAATGTTCAGCCTGCTGTGTGCAAGCTGGGTGTTTACAGTTCAGGGCTATGGAGGAGGAGGAAATATTTTGCCTATTGTTCAGTGACGTCAATGGCTTAGCGCCCAGTCACTTGAGGGACTGGGGTGCTTAGTAAATGTCAGCACAATGCTGCTAGTGCATGTGCCTTACAAATCTGCTTTCAATGCATGTAAGGTCTCCCCTGCAGGTTAGATCCAATTGGCATGACAGGCTGGGACAAAGGGGCATGCATAGCTGAAGAACAATACCCGTGAGAGTGATTATGCCTCTATTTGCATGAGGAATGGGTTACATATGGATTTTTTATTAGGTATTAAAGCCATCTCTTTCCCTGCACCAAGCTCTTCTCTCTCTAATTTTATTATGATACAAATAAAGTTCTGAAAAGAAATTGACAGAGTCTGAGAATTTCACAATAAATCAAACAGCAATGAGTCATAATGAGACACTACATCAACCTTTCCCAGCTCTGCTGGTACCAGGTATTGCTCACGGAACTGGAAACTAACTTGTTTGTCTCTGTAGTTTTTTGTCAGAATCAAAGTTGACTCTTGAATGGGAGAGGGGAGTTAGATTTATGCGGGCACAAAAGAAATTGTTACTGTGGTTGAGGTTTCTGACTGGGGTGTCCACAGGCTAAAATTTGGAAGCCAAGCTCTAACCATTTGTTTTGCAAAGACAAAGGCATTTTTTGAATAGTGAATGAAGAACTTGTATCTACACTTTGTGCACACAAACAGGAAACTTCACTTTCAGACAAGCAGTTACCTGTTCTCTGTGGGTGTATGTCCATTTGCTTATTAAAAAAAACCCAACCTCTGTGCACACAGGCTATGAGGTGAAATTCAGGCACTCAGTTTTGTGAAGCATTTTGAGATCCACAGACGAAAAGCACTATATAGGAAATGGGCATTATTATAATGTCCTGATGTGCCAAACAATGTTCCATTCCACAAAAACTACAGGTTCAGTTACACAAAGTGGTGTGCAAGTTTACAATCTGGTTTTCTATGGGAGTGAATATTTGAATCCTCTCCCCCCTCCCCCCACACGCTTGCTTGCTTGGATTTCCAACAGATGATTTACCATCATCTTAACCACTTTGGCCTTCTGTGATTGTTTGTATTCTGACTGGTAGTCCATTTCATGTTTGTTTTCCTCTTATGCATACTGTGTATGTAAACAGTGGGCAGCTAAAAAAAATATGGCCAAACTGTTCCTGAACAGATCAGAATCTGACATCAAGTGATCAAATACATTTTTTTTTTAAATTTCCTTTGATGGTATAGTCAAAATGTTAAGCACCTGGCAAGATTTCCAAGTATTCCAGAGAATCTATTTAAAATGAGGATTGGTTCCATCCTTCTGGGATACTCAGCGAGGAAAGACTGTTGTAGTTTCATTACCAATATCCTAGTTGCTGTGTATGGTGTCTTTAAGAGAATATGCTGTGAGAGGCAGATTTGTCACCATCTTTAGTCCTTTAAAAGGTGAAATATGTCATGTTGGGTGGCTGGATTAACCCTAGCTGGGAGAGTCCAGTACATCATCTGCAAAGAATGGCCAGTTTACATATAAATGTTTTATCAATTTCTGTACCAAATGCAACAGGCTAGATACTACTTTTGTCTGTTAATAACTTATAGAACTCAGTTGTTCCTCAGATAAAAAGTCCTTTTTTGGAATACCCACTTTATCGAAGTCATCCTTTCAAAACTGAAGTGTCTGCTTGGAATTTCTTCCTACAGTAGTCTTGATTCATAGCTAGTTCTCAGTTTTGGAAAGAATTAGTACATTAAATGGCTTTTCCAGTTGCTATTTGCCTCACTATCCTTTGTGATTTTAGAGCACTGGAGTTCATAATTTGGAAAGAAAGAGGAAAAAGTAGAGGAGTCTTGAATATAAACACAACAAGGAGGTTGAGAGACTTCAGAGACGAGAGAGGCAGGTGTGACGATAAGCAAAAAAAAGTTTTGCTTGACATGTGAATGCACTGGGGAAATCTAAGTCAATTTTTTCCACATGGGGAGAAGGTGATAAAGAGGGACAGAGATAGAGCTTTGGAGAGAAGATGGAGGAGGATGTTGCAAGGGAGGCATGAGAGAAACAGTGGGATGGGACAGGCTGGGGGCATGGAAGATAACCCAATGGATGTGAGGAAACAAAAGAGGAGAACGTTTTAAATGACAGAATAGAGGCATGTAATTGTAGTAGGGCTGTCAGAGAGCACTTAAGGAATATTCCTTACCTTTTTGTCTGAATGCAATGTGGTCACACTCCTCTCACAAATCCCCCCTGGCTGAGTGTGTGCCCCTGCACACTCTCGATGTTTGTGGTGGGTCTTCAGTGACTCAGCTCTCTGGTCAAGTCAGACACAATCTGTTTGAGATAAAAGCAACACAAACCCCTTTCAAGATACAAGTCCAACATGGGCCTCTAAGTTTTTGCCTGCTCCAGAATAGAGCAGGGCCCCAGGGCTCCTTTCTTGGAGGCAGTGTCTTCACTCTCTCAGGGCCTTTCTGGCCTCAGATCTGCAGCTGGGCCACTACAGTTCAGTCCCCATTCTGGTGTGCCTCAAAGTCCAAGCCACTTTCCCAATGGTGGTGGTGAGGGGGGACCCAGGCCCACCCTCTACTCTGGCTCCCAGCCCAGAGATCCTATAGATAGCAGCCATCCACAATGTCCCTTTAAATAAACTCTGTTGCTGCTATAATTCCCTGGGCCACTTCTCCATGGCTCCTGCACATTCTTTACCCTTACCTCAGAGCCTTGTTCTTGTGGCATCCTAACAGCCAGCCTAGAGCACCATCCAATCACCTCCAGCTCTAGCAAGGAACTGAACTCACTTTTGCCCTGAAGCTCTTCTTATACTGACCTGCTTGGCCCTGATTGGCTGCTTCACACACAGCCGCTGTAGACAGCTTGGAGGACCTCTCGACTGTCCTTTTCTGGGGCAGGGTGTGCCATGACCACAAGGCCTCCAGCAGGGGGCCTCAGGGCCTAGTCCATCCCAGCACACTGAAGTAGTGAGGTTTCAGAGTAGCAGCCGTGTTAGTCTGGATCCGCAAAAAGAAAAGGAGGACTTGTGGCACCTTAGAGACTAACAAATTTATTTGAGCACAAGCATCCGATGAAGTGAGCTGTAGCTCACGAAAGCTTATGCTCAAATAAATGTGTTAGTCTCTAAGGTGCCACAAGTCCTCCTTTTCTTTTTGAAGTAGTGAGGTTATTCATTTACTGTGTGAACAGAAAGGGATGGCACAAATTATTTGCTGTTAATCAAAGGCAATATTCTAATTCAAGTTACTAACTTTCCTGCTCCTCATGTGTAGAATAATCTCTGGGCTAGTGGCATATGGTGTGAGAAACTGACTAGTGTATACACCCAAAATATTTAAAAATCAGGATTCACAATAGAATAATAAAAATGCATTAAGCTGTCTGTAGGTCTTGGATGTATGAATCACAATGCCCACTGTCTGGGAAGATGGGGTGGAGTTTCTTAGAGAGTTACAGGTGTGGGAACCTTTTTATTGCCAGTGATTCTGCCTAATTGTCTAGGCTTAGAAATGAGGTGAACAGGAACTGAGGCATTACTCTGAATGCAGGGACTAACAGAGTCCAGGCTAAGTTTTTCAAAGCACTTCCAAACAGCATTTCCTAGGTTTTGCCCAGGTCCAGTTTCAGGCCTCTGTTCTTCATCTAGAGGTGGATCACAGGCATTTTGAGACCCTTGTGATAGCATGTTATTGCAACTCTGATAGAGAGATTTGAGAATCTCTGACCTACAGTGTCTAGGGTAAAATTATACCACCCTGGGCTGCCTTGTTAGCTTTTCAGACAAAAGAATTTTTCAGTCCTCACAAACATTTATTTTAACCCTGAGAGACCAACTTCTCAGACAGATTTCAGGGACAGTTCCCCAGCTGGTGTGAAGCAGTGTAGTTTCATTGACTTAAGCGAAGCAACATCAGTTTACATTGGCTTAGAATCTAGACCTTGTTTTTGATATCATAAGTGTATAAAACATAATAATACAGTACCTAACACTTTGCATACCTCTAGCACCTTGAATGTGAGACTGTCAAAGACTTTACAAATATAAAATTAATCTCTTGATAAGTAGTACTTTCCCCATCTGTAAAATGGGGATAATAAGGCACAGAGAAGTTAAGACCATTAGGCATCAGCTTTTGAAAAGTTTCACCGTAAGAGACTTTCACAAAGTCTCACACTGAGTAGTTAGTAGAGCTGGGAAATACCGGTGCATAGGTGCTGGCTTTTATTTTTCCCCAAGGGTGCTCCACCCCTTCTCTTCCCTTGAGGCCCTGCCCTTGCTCTGCCTCTTCCCACCTCCACTCTGCCCCCTCCCCCGAAGACACCGCCCACCCACCCACCGCTTACTGCTCTCTGCCCCACCCCTCCCCCAGCACCTCCCCTGCCCAACAGCTGATCAGTGGCACAACCAAACAGCTGTGGCTGATGGGTGCTGAACACCCACTATATTTTTCCATGGGTGCTTGAGCCCTGGAGCACCCATGGAGTCAGCACCTATGACTAGGTGTCCAAATATCCTGCTCTTACCACTGCTCCACTCTGTCTACTAACCCACAGACAGACATCTTCCTGCCTTTCACTTTCTTTAAGGGGACTTTGAATAAAGCCTTTATTTCCTCTACTTGGCTATCCGGTGCTACCAAGAAAAAAATGTAAGACATTCACCTGATATGAAATGTAAGAGAAAAGGAAATCTATCACAACCCATAAGAAACAATGCATTTTTGTCTAGCCAAGAGATAAAGTGAGTCCTTTCTTCACATAATGTAACCAGGCCCTTGGCACAGCCAGTTTCCCCAATAGATGATACAGATACAAGGATGTGTTGTGAGGTCTGTCATGATGATCACGACACACTCAACAGAATGCTCAATGCATGAATTTGCTGAGGAAAATTCTGCTACCGTTCTTTGGAAAAAGAAATTGTATCATGTCACTTGCTGCCTGAACAGAGGGGAGGATGTAGGATAAAGATAGAGAATTAAGATAAGGAAGAGAGAGGACCAACTTTTTTTTTCTTTTCTCTCTTCTTTCTTTTCCTTATCTGTATTCATTGTTGCTTCTCTTGCCTTCGCTACTTGTCTTTATTTCTCTTCCCCACCATTTTTATTTTTAGCAACTTTCTTTGGTTTGTTCCACTCTTCCTGTCTCTTGGGATCTCCCTTCTCCACTGTCTACTGCAGCTGCTCCTGTATCTATTCTGCCTCCCCCACGTCAAGCTGCTGAGTCAGCATCCCTGGAGGAAGTTCTTCCTTGCACTGACAGACAACAGACTCTGCTGACCATGGTACCAAGTTGAGCAGTACATCAAGATACAGGCTGACTGGGAAAAACGGAAGAGCCAAATTTTTTTTTTAAACTTCAAGACTGCTAATTAAATATGCAGTTGCTGGCAAATACAGACCCTACTGCCAGAACAGATTTCATTCAGAAAGGAGTTAAGTCAAGATATTTTAAGATACCATATGCTGGAGTGATCAGTCAGTTTCCAGTAGCTAATTAGAGAATATACATGGTAACACTTATGATACATGATAATGAGTAATGTGCAAATTTGGATGGCGAAGAATGTATATATTGGCCATTTTAGCAGGTTCCTTTGACAGTAGCTCACCTTCTAGGGGAAAAGACTGAAAGCATGACATCTTTGAGAATAATGTTTTCTCTGAGCTCCATCACACCAACTGCAATGACAGACCCCAGGGTGAAATTTGCAAAGGGGAAAAGCAGAAGAGCATTCTCAGTGGAAGGCTCTTGGCTGTGGCTATCTCTATCACCTGAGATCAGACTGCGCTCTAGCCATGCCATTTTTACAGCGCAATGCAAGACCCATATTTCTTCCCCCAGGAGAATGGTGGTAGAAGAATAACCAGGCGACCTTTCTCATGAAAATGGTAAATAAAACTAAAATACCATTAAGCATCTTAAAATGAAGGATGAGAGTACAATCTTTGCAGGCAGAAAATGGCCATGTTTCATTCCATATATGGTGCCTAAATAACTACTGTGGAGAGTGCATTACAATGCAGAGATAAGTTTGTAGTAGCAACTCTGATCTTGAGGAAGTCCCAAAGTACTCAAGAGATTATTTCTCAACCACTGCTGATGAGCGGAAACACTGCAGCCGTTCTAGATCAGAAACAGTGCACAGGTGCTTTTAGAAGGGAAGGGAAAAGTGAATTGCATAGGGACGTTAGGTAGCCAAGTCAATGTAATTACCCAAATTAGAATTTTTCTAGGAAAATACACTGGGGGGAAATGTATGTTAGATTTTTGTTAATGATCAAGAGCGATCAAGACTTCAGTGTTACATCTCACCTGAAAGTCAACACCCCACCACTGCACAGTGTCCCTAATTACATACCGGCCTGCTCCTCTCCTCCCAGCTTACCATTTTTTGTGTTTCTGAAAAATATCCAACCCAGTCTGCATGTTGTCTGAATCAGATTTCTGCATCAACCTCTCTGTATCAGGGCCTAAGCTCCATTTAGAAACAGCCTTAAGGAGAAAGATGCCGTAAAGTGACAACTACTGTAATAGTGATTGCGAAATCCGAAACTGTTCCATATAATGTACATACTCTTCTGTAAAAATAAATGAGATTAAAATGTGGATCTTGTCCAGTGTTCTGTGTATTTAAACAGGGCTTTGGAGCTGTGCTCTGGCTCCGCTCCGGCTCCAGGCAAAAACCTGCAGCTCCACTGCTCTTGAGCTGCTCCGCACTCCAGCTCCGGGCTCCACTCCAAAGCCCTGTATTTAAATGTTTGTGTTGCTCTTATTGTTAGTAGTAAAGATTTATATTATGGTCGTGTTCAAATGCTACAATTGGGATTGGGGTCCCATTGTGCTAGACACTTCATAAATAGAGAGAAGACATGATGTCTGCCCTGAAGAATTTATAGACTAAAGCATTCTGAGTGCAGCAGGATTCCGTGGCATATGCCTCCTCTGTTCTACTGAATCTAAATGCTTTAACAGTGAGTGGAGGAGGCATACTTTAATTGCAACAGGATTCACATACTACCATTGTCTAGATCAGCTGACTTTTCTCATGTACACACATTGCATACTCTCAAACGGCATTGTGTTTTCACTCAATCGTAGGGACAGGTGGGGCTAACTTGCCACTAGCAATCAACCCAGCCCACAATCAGGAGTTTTTTTTGGCTGCAGATGCTCCTTTCTGAGAGGTGATTGTGATAATTTGTGACGCACAGCCATTTAAATGCCATTTCAAATTCCCCTCTTACACATACAGTGCACTATTGTAATGTGATAGCCAAAAGGTCTAGGAATTGGGGAAGAGATACTTGGTTCCTTTTAAAGCCCTCTCTTTACACAGCCTTTACCAAGTCATTCAAATGTCCTGCACCTTCCTGTGTGATCTCATTCTCATAATCTAAGAAGGGCTGGCCCTTACCGTCCCACTCAGATGACCTATTACTGTGTGTGTAGCCATATTGCAACACGGCTGTCTTCACACATGGTTCCTATGCATGTTCACTATGTTACAATATTTCTGGCAAATCGGGCTTAGTGTATGATTGTCAGGTTGTAACAGAGGGTTAGCATGATTGTTTTGCTGAGTTGAAAGGGCTGATTAACTGTGTCCATGTGACCAGGATGCCAGGCCTCTTGCCTCCTACATTGTCACATAACCACATTTTCCCAGCACTCTCTTCCTTTTCCAGTTTTCCCACAAGGCAGCACTGTCTACGTAACCAGAAAAGGACAAGCTGGACTAAGTTGCCTGTTGCTTCCTTTGGTAGCGGGAACAAGCACCCAGTGTTCACTTTTTGGCTAGAGGAATGAACTCTTGTGCTGTGGTAGCTACCAGCTGATGCCGCTTGTCCAGAATGGAGAAGCTGTGAGTGAGCACCTGGCCAAGGTTTCCCCTGCTGCTCTTGGTTGGAGAGCCAGGAGAAGGAGGATGAAGCAGGGAAGAGATGAAGCTGCAGAGACCTTCAGTGAGTAGAGGAGCATCAGTGGATCGAGAGAGACTGAAAAAAATCCCTGCCCTCTCAATGCACTCCTGCAGCTGCTCTGAAGGTGGGCAGGGAGGGTGACACTGGTGGCAAGGCACCCAACACAATGCCTCCATCTGTGGGTGGTGCTGTCACCTAAAGACACGTTAAATGGGAGACTGGGATAATGAGCAAAGAGGAACTGAAGGGGGCAGCAAGCATAGGGAGGGGAAGCCATCCAAAGGGAAGGATGGCCTGTTCTGGCTACTCTGTAATAATTTAAAAATACTGTACGTTGACCTGGTTATTGGAATGTTTACTGTATGAATGTATTGGCTTGGTTTAATAGCAGGCTGTAAAGAAAACAAATAGGAGGGAAGAATAGCTCAAGATAAGCCACTCCTCAGCACACACTTCTGGGTTGTTACAGGATGGGCAAAGATGCAGGGATCAGTTCTGGGTCTGGTTCTATTCAATATCTTCATCAAGGATTTAGATAATGGTATAGAGAGTACACTTACAGAGTTTACAGACAATACCAAGCTGGGAGGGGTTACAAGTGCTTTAGAGGATAGGATTAAAATTCAGAATGATCTGGACAAACTGGAGAAATGATCTGAAGTAAATAGGACATAGGTACTGACTTCCCCTCTTTCCCATGGGTGCTTGACACCCTCTCAACCCCCAGTTTCGACCCACTCCACCCCTTCCATGAGGTCCTGCCATTGTCCCACCCCCATTCCCACCTCTGCTCCAAAGTCCCCATCCCAACTCCACCCCCTCCCTGCCCCTATTCCAACTCCTTCTCCAAATCCCCACCCCAGCCCTGCCTCTTCCCCGCCTCCTCCCCTGAGTGCACCACGTTCGCACTCCTCCCCCACTCCCACAGTGTCCTAGTGCTGCCAAACAGCTGTTAGGCAGTGGCTGGGCAGAAAGCACTGGGAGGTAGGCCGAGGAGCGGGGACACAGCGGAGGAGGAGGAGGAAGTGGAGCGTGGGGGTGAGGGGACCTTGGCTGTCAGTGGGTGCAGAGCACCCACTAGATTTTTCCATGTGGGTGCTCCAGCCCTGGAGCATCCACAGGGTCAGCACCTATGAAATATGATGAAATTCAATAAGGACAAATGCAAAGAACTCCACTTAGGAAGGAACAATCAGTTGCACACATACAAAATGAGAAATGACTGCCTAGGAGGACTACTGCAGAAAAGGATTGGGGGTCATAATGGATCACAAGCTAAATATGAGTCAACAGCATTGCAACAGTGTTGCAAACATCATGCTGGGATGTATTAACGGAAATGTTGCAAGTAAGACACAAGAAGTAATTCTTCTGCTCTACTCTGTGCTGATTAGGCTTCAGCTGGAGTATTGTGTCCAGTTCTGGGCACCACATGTCAGGAAAGATGTGGACAAATTGGAGAAAGTCCAGAGAAGAGCAAGAAAAATGATCAATGGTCTAGGAAACATGACCTGTGAGAGAAGATTGGAAAAATTGGGTTTGTTTAGTCTGGAGAAGATAAGATATAGAGGGGACATGATAACAGTTTTCAAGTACATAAAAGGTTGTTATAAGGAGGAGGGAGAAAATTGTTAATCTTAACCTCTGAAGATAGGACAAGAAGCAATGGGCTTAAATTGCAGCAAGGGCAGTTTAGGTTGGACATTAAAAAAAACTTCCTCACTGTCAGAGTGGTTAAACACTGGAATAAATAGCTTAGGGAGGTTGTGGAATCTCCATCATTGGAGATTTTTAAGAGCAGGTTGGACAAATACCTGTCAGGGATAGTCTAAATAATACTCGATCCTGCCATGAATGCAGGGGACTGGACCAGATGACCTCTCGAGGTTCCTTCCAGTTCTGTGATTCTATGATTGGCACTGAGAAGTCTGGCTCGACCTCCAGCTGAGTCTACTGAACTGGTTTTGACAAACAGGGTCAAAGCCTAGGAACTGACAAGAACAGAGATAAAAAGCGAGATAAAAAGATTCCTTATTTCCAAAGAGGAAGTAGTTGTTGGGGAGCTTTTCATGGTGAGCAGACTGTTGCTCAGGACATGCCAAGTCTCTGAAGAAGTTAGGTTTGGCTTACCATCATCTGATGTAGCATAGGCATTAGGTAAGACAGATGTGTGTAGGCTTTGTTTCTGTTAAAATTAAATAATACTTGGTTTTATGAAGGGTTTCTCATCACTTTATTCACCACTGGTCATAGACCCCTGAAAGGAAGAACTGCAGGTGCTGAATCCATTCAGAATTGCTGGGTAAGCACAGCTGATATTCAGGGTATTGTAGCACAGGGCCCAGCCTAGGAGTGTGAGAATCAAGTGATTCCATCACAGGAGAGGCAAAGGTATAAGGTCTGACACCTGAGGGGGTATATTCAGAGCAACCAGAGCAGTGCAGTTGGCCAGGTAAGCGAGCATTTTGTGTGAGCACGTTATAAAGGGACACTTTCTCAGCTGACATATTTCAAAGGTTAACTTTTACTTAGAGGATCATCCAAACATAACTATGTCCATGAGCAGCATCCTGAAGCACCTAGCAGATCTCCATGTTTGAGAATATCCATAATACCCAGGGCAGATGATTAATTTTGAATTTGATGTGAACAGTCCTAGCAGACTGAAATACACTTTGGGTATTAAGCATTTCCTTAACGAAAATTTTCCACATAGTTTCAGCTGGATAAATTATTCTTCTCTTCCAGTCCTTCTGTCCTATAGCTGTTGGGCAGACTTGCTGGCACCATTAACTGATGTCTGGCTTTAATCCGGCAGGTGGCTACATTTCCAAAGCAAGTGAAGTATTCATTGCGTGTAGGCCATACAGTGATTGTAGATCTTTCTCTTTGACAGCTGGCATATTACTGGTATATAACATCAGTGCCCTCCTCATGAACCTTTCTTAACAGATCTCAAAGGAAGATTCTGAGGAAAGCATGGCTGGGGCTGTACATAAACAGGCTTGCTTTGTTGCTATGACCAGCAAGGGCAGTGATTATGATGGGCTTTTGGTGACAGGGGGTGAGGGAATAAAATGAAGGTGTTTACAGATCTGCAGTGACTTTCCAAACCATCCTAACCTGGCCTGTTTATTCTATCTTCTAAGATTTCTTCATCTGATCACTGTTGAATGAACTGGAAAATGTTTAGCACTCCATATAGTATGAGCTAATATAAATTAGTTAGTGCATAAAACCAGGCAGGCTGTCCTCTCCCTCCCCACAACCCACTACTACTTCTTCATTTTTTCAATAGTCCTGGCACCAGAATACTTTTTGTGGTCATAAGACTGTTTTTGGTTCAGTCCCTTTTTAAGGTACTAAGTTTAGCCTTTCTAATAATAATGAACTGAACTACCTTGTACAGATCCTTAACCATTTTTCTAATGCTCCAAGAGTTTAAAAAAGAGACAGAAGACCAACTTGCTTAAATCCACGCACTCCAATACACATATGGTTGCTGTGTTACTAGTGGGAGGGGGAAAACATCCAGCATACTCAACTAGTAAGAGGCAATTGGCCAGCATTAAATTAAAACAAGGCAAGGAAAATTGGCTTCCTAAGAGGTGAGCAAAGTTATATATGCAGTAGAAATCCTTTAGCGTGAGCTGGGGTCCATAAATGATATGTACTCTAAAAAGTATAGTGCTAAAAAACAAGCATAAAAAAATCCACTGAGTCATCAAATGTTCCAAAGCTTGCAGTCTGTGTTGTCCCTCTCTCCTCAAGAGGTATCCCAAGAGTGTATTATCGGGTGTTAACAGTAAGGCCCAAGGTGTGTTTGTTGCACTTTGTTTGTGTTCTGAAAAATTTCAGCCAGTTTGTGAATCTTATTGAAGACAGTAAGTTCGCACACTTTGTAGAAAAAGGATTTGCTATATTCTACTTTCTTACTGAAAAAGCCCAGCCAAAGCTGAACAATATCCTTTTTTTATCTGAAAAGAAAAAAGGAAAATCATTTCAAAAGTTTAAAAAATGTTTTCTAGATGGAGACAGAAGTTTTTAAATGATGGCAGCAACTGAACAAACCTATCTTAGAGGAAAATGTATATTTTCCTACTGTGTTTGTGTTGTGCTTTTGTTCCATTTTATTACATTTATGTAAAAAATATATATGGTAGCCAATTTGGAATTTAAGAAAGCAAACAAAAATTCATGGAAACATTTTCTAATAGTTTTAAGTTTTGTAAGAGTTTGTTTTTGCAAAACCTATAATCTGAACCTCACAACACCTGTTTTAAAATGAGAGAGCGCCCATATTTGGGTACAAAAAAATACAGTTTTAGACATTTGTGAAAACAAAGAATGTCTGAACAAATCATTTTAGTTACGGGACTCTGTCACCTTAAACTGTAGAGACAACAGGAGCCACTGCTGGCTTGAGACATGCTTAGTTAGGTCTCTGAGGGTATGTCTACAACAAAAGCTAGAAGCATGCCTCCCAGCCGAGGTAGACAGATGTGAGCTAGCACACTAAAGACAGCAGTGTGGACGTGGCGACGGGCTAGTTGTCTAAGTACAAATACACTTGACCCCTGCTGCCAGTGCTGCAACATCCCCATTGCTATTTTTAGCGTGAGTTTGCAAGCACTTTGGAGGACAGGATAAGAATTCAAAATGACCTTGACAAATTGGAGTATTGGTCTGAATTCAACAAGATGAAATTCAGTAAAGACAAGTGCCACGTACTTCACTTAGGACAGAAAAATCAAATGCATCACCACAAAATGGGAGATAAAATGGGAGATAGGTGGTAGTACTGCTGAAAAGAATCTGGGGCTTATAAACTGAATGAGTCAACAGTATAATGCAGCTGTGAAAAAGGCTAATATTCTGGGGTATATTAACAGGGGTGGCATATGTAAAACATGGGAGGTAATTCTCCCACTCTACTTGGTTCTGGGGAGATCTCAGCTGCAGTACTGGGTACCACATTTGAGGAAAGCTGTGGACAATTTGGAGAAAGTCCAGGGGAGAGCAACAAAAAGGTTTAGAAAACCTGACCTAGGAGGAAAGGTTAAAAAGACTGGGCATGTTTAGTTTTGAGACTAGAAGACTGAGGTGGGGGGTCTGATAAGTCTTCAGATATGTTAAGAGCTGTTATAAAGATGATGGTGATCAATTGTTCTCCATGTCCACTGAAGGCAGGCCACGAAATAGTGGGCCAAATCGGCAGTAAAGGAGATGTAGATTAGATATTAGATATAAAGGCTTCCAAGATGGTTGTGGAATCCCCATCATTGGAAGTTTTTTAAGAACAGATTGGATAAACACCCGTGAGGGATGGTCGACATTTATTAGGTTCTGCCACAGCCCAAAGAGCTGAACTTGACATCTTGAGGTCCCTTCTAGCCCTACATTTCTGTGAGTCTGTGATAAGGAAAGGTATCACTAGAGAGAGAGAGAGAGGTTAATAGGTTAGTATCAGGTCTTTACACTACCATGTTTGGAAATGTAGCTTGCAGAATTTTAGCTCTCTCTCTCCTTACAATAGATATATCTGAAAATTAATATAAGGTATTATGTTTTGACCAGTATATTTCTGTTAGGCATTTTTCTTTGTCGCACATGGCAAGAGCTCTCTTTTTCCACACACTCTTTTCCCTCTAGATGAAGTTTGGTCAGAAACAATATAGTTTCTTTCTGAAAATTTGGGAGAGGTCTGACTATTTAATCTGAATTTGAATTTGTTAAATTTGTTTCCTATGACTAGAGCACTCATTCCATGTGGAAATCCCAGCAGGAGACAACATGACTGAGAATTTTGGCACTTCCCTCTGATTCCACTTGCTATCATGAGGGGACCTCACCAGAATAAGAACTGGACAACACAGGAATTGCTCGCATCATATATTGGTGAAAAAATCAAACTGAAAATGCACTTTCTTGCTTTGCATAATGTCAAGTAAGGGTGTCATAGAAGACAATTACTCCAATATTATTCTACTGTTGGTTTGTTGTAAATATTTTTATTTATATTGTAGTATGGTTAAATGTTTTAATTTTTTTATAAAAGTAAAATGCAAAATAATAGAGAGGGTAGGGAATGGAGGCGTAAATATAACTGGATTCAGGTTGTGTCCAACATTGAATTGAGACATCCTGGCATTGAGGGAGAGATGGCTAAATTATTCACTGCAAACAGACTAACTAGCAAAGTTAGCTCTTTTCCTGTTTGCCGGTCATTGTAAACCAATCCTGATTTTTTTCATGTATTTGTTACTTAGAAGTGTTCACAAAATAAGTTTATGCAAGTGTCAGCCCCTGGATTGCTTGCTGCCTCTAAATTTATTTGAGGTGCGTGATTGATCACTAAGTCACATGTATTGTTTTTGTTCCATGAGTAGATGACTGAAGCTTTTAAAATGAGGAATGATGAATAGCAAATAATCTCCTCTCCCCACCTCCAATAAATAATGCATTTGTGGCATAATGTTTTGGAATAATTGGGATTCCCAAACACGTTCATGAATAAAGTCCGTGTCCTGCAGCGGCAATTCAGCTGCAGCTCTGCCGCTCTTGGCGCGGCGGCAATTCGTCGGCAACTTCTTGGGGCGGCAAAATTTTAGAGCCCCCCCTGTCGACAAATAACTGCAAAAAGAATTTCCTGGGTGAAATCTGGCTGCAGTGAAGTGAATGGCGAAACCCCCATTGCCTTCAGTGGGGTCAGAATTTCACCCACAGGGTCTAATCATGAAAATATTCACTAATCACTTTTGGTATTAAGCCAGACATAGTTACATGATACCTAAAACTGACAAGGGGTTTTATGGTCTCACTGTATGGTGCACACCATAATGATCCTGAGAATAATTGAGTAAAACCCCAAATCCTTACTCTGCTAAAAATTTGGGAGTCTTGACTGAGCAATGATTTGTAGGATTTGACCTTCTCTAAAAGGTAGCCTGAGACTCTGTGGACCTATGGCTTTACAGGCTTGCTTGACCTTTTTATCACAAAATAAAAACCTTGAGGAAAAGGAAGTTTTTACTTGTGATTATTTCTTTAAAATCCCAGCAAAGGCTCCTGATGAGTGCTCAGCTGTTTTGTGGCATGCTCCTGGGCATATAGGATTAACACAACTAAAGAGCATTTGTTATCAGAGCCAGAAAAGCTTCCATCTCTTACACATTTTAAAAGCTTACCAGTAGAGCTATAAACCCATAAGCCAAAGTGAAAACCTGTCTTTTATATTAACACAAGACAAAGTAGCAAGGCATTGCCTACCCCTAAAGTGAAATCAAACTGAAAGGGATTTCCTATCAGCAGCCCAGACCAACATCCCCTGCAAGGGGGGAAAAATGGAGGAAGCTGAATAGGGAGAGGGGAAAGGTCAGCAGGGCTTTGAGGGGCTGTGGTGGTGTCCCTCCTACCCATGCTGGTTGTTGTGTGTGTGTGGGGGGGGTATTACCTCTCTTTCTGTGCAGAGACAGGAACCTTTGCACAGGGACAGATGTGGTCTGCTAGTGCCCCTTCTTCTTGGCAGTGTGACTCAATCAAGAGCCATGTTGTCCTGGCTGTGTCCCCTATCTCCTCAGTAGTAGAGACAGAGGGGACCCAGAGATTTGAGCTGTAATACCTCCTGTGACAGGATCTCCTCAGAGTGCAGGCTGGGACCGTGGGACCGCTGTGCCCCCTGAACTCTCTGTAGCCTGGGCTGTGTCTCACAACGTCTTGGTAGTGACCAGCAGCAAACCCCTCCAGGCGCTGTGATCATTCAGCATAACCACATGTGGAGCCCCACACCCAGTTAGATTGCATGAATGCTCCCAGAGCCACTCATGAATCACGCAGAGAAAGGCACCAGCCAAATCCCCCCAGCTCCCAGCACTGTACTTCAGGAATATACCATCTTGCACTGCTCAAGACGAGCAATGCAGATTTATTAATTGGTTCACCACTTCATATACTGAAAGTGGATATACACCAGCCTTTGCAAAACCTGAGCACTTACCAAACACTTCAGGCAAACTCACTGGTAAAGATAAACAGTAAAAGAAGTTTATTGACTACAAAAGATAGATATTAAGTGCTAGGCAAAAAATCAGAGTTAGTTATCAAAATAAAATAAAATATAAGCACGCAGTCTAAACTCTCAACCCTATTAGACTGGGCAATATCTAGATTAAGCAGTTTTTCTTACTCCACTGGATATTGCAGTTCATAGTACACAGATTTCACCATTGAAATCTGGGCCAGTCCCCTCAGTTGGAGTCTTCAGAATGTCCCTGTTGCTTGCAGCATAGGTGGATGAAGAAGAAAGGCCCAGCATATGGCCACTGTGTTCTGTTTTATAACCTCAGTCCAATGTGCTTGGGGAGCACAAGTCCAGGCATGTATGGGGGGCATTGCTGAGTCTCCAGGCAAGGTTGAGCAATTCCCCTGGTGTGGCCTCATGCAGGTGAGTCATTGAATTGTAGCTTCCTTACTGGACAATGGTTGCTGATGGGTGGTTTAACACCCCACCTGGGTGTTGGTTACTTTCATTGCTGTTGCCTCTGGGGAGCTAATATCCCCAACTTACAGAATGTTTTAGTGACAGCCATACAACACAATTCTCATAACTTCGTATGCATTAATGAAATATATATATGGATAGAGAAATGACTTTCAGTAGATCATAACCTTTCCCCTGATACCTTACAAGGCACGCTTTATATGTAAGATCATGATTATATCAAAAATGAGGAATATGAAGGTTCCAGGATGCGCTCCCCAAGGTATAGGATGTCACACCTCCAAGCCAGATTTAAATGGAAAAATCCAGGAGTTGGGATTGCTTCTGTACAGTCCCTCTCTATCTCCAGCCCTACTCCATGAAGCTTCTGGACTTCCATTCATCATTCCTCATTTTAAAAGCTTCAGTCATCTATTTAGGGAGCAAACTCAATGCAATGTGACTCAGTGATCAATCACACCCCTCAGATAAATGAGCAGGCAGCAAGCAAGGAACTTGAGGGAATGGCAAGCTGAGCTAGACTAGAGAGCAGTGGATACTGTTGTGGAGGAAGGGTTCTGCCCACCCTTCCCATAGTAAAAGGGATGCCCGCAATGGAGGGGAGCTTTGACCAAAATTGAACATGGGCCAATATGTCCAGAGTCATGACTCAGTCCCGTTAGTGATCCTTATTCAGACCGGTAGTCTCATTAACTTTGTGTGAGGGTTGGGATCTGACAGAGCTTGTCATACCATAAAAACAACGAGGAATCTTTGTGGTACCTTAAAGACTAACACATTTATTTGGGCATAAGCTTTTGTGGGCTAGAACCCACTTCATCAGATGCATGGAATGGAAAATACAGGAGCAGGTATAAATACATGAAAAGATGTGAGTTGCCTTACCAAGTGTGAGGTCAGTCTAACGAGACAATTCAATTGACAGCAGGATACCAAGGGAAGAAAAATAACTTTTGAAGTGGTAATGAGAGTGGCCCATTTCAGACAGTTGACAAGAAGGAGTGCATAATAGTAGGGGGAAATTAGTATTGAGGAAATTAGGTTTAGGTTTTGTAATGACCCAACCACTCCCAGTCTTTATTCAGGCCTAATTTGATGGTGTCCAGTTTGCAAATTAATTCCAGTTCTGCAGTTTCATGTTGGAGTCTGTTTTTGAATTTTTGTTGTGGAAGAATTGCCACTTGTAGGTCTGTTATTGAGTGACCAGGGAGATGGAAGTGTTCTCCTACTGGCTTTTGGTATCCTCCCTTGGTATCCTGCTGTCAATTGAATGGTCTCATTAGACTGACCTCACACTTGGTAAAGCAACTCACATCTTTTCATTTATACCTGCTCCTGTATTTTCCACTCCATGCATCTGATGAAGTGGGTTCTAGCCCATGAAAGCTTATGCCCAAATAAATGTGTTAGTCTCTAAGGTGCCACAAAGACTCCTTGTTGTTTTTGCTGATACAGATTAACACAGCTACCACTCTGAAACCTGTCATACCATAGTGTAGAGCAAAACATCACCTGGGGGAAGTGCAAGAATTGGGATTTTTGAACTGAACTGATACAGCAATTTTGGGAAATCACACATAGATGCCCAAGCTGAGTTTCTACACTCCAGCTCTAAGTACCAGTCTTCAATTTTACTAGGTAAAATTGCCAGGTGTATGGTAAATCTTTAAATTGTGGGTGATAAGCACAAAATTATGGTTCAGAAAAAATCCTTTAGAAGTTCGTCAGTAGCCAAACTTTGGATTTACATTGGCCTGAGATCAGAATCAGACCTGGGATCACTAGTGTGTTTGAACCTAGCACAACTGGAGGGGCTGGAGGCAGGGAGCCTAATATTACTTAGAGTCATAAGCCGTTGACACTTTTTTTCTTGCAATAATGAATGCTTTGGAGTGTTTGCCAAGTAATTGAGTAACTCCAAGGGCTCTGTTTAAAAATAATCCTAAATTTACCTATCACTGGTGAAAAAGTTTATAAACATCTTTAATTCTTTGGGCCTTTGAGATCAATAGCCATACAACAGTGCTTGCCTGTGCATGGGGGTTAATGGGCATAAACTGGCAGTGTGTCACAGTGCTCACTTTCTATGGGACAGAGGAAAAATACTGTTGATACAGTCATTGTTACATAGTCTCACAGTTTATTTTGATGGAGACAAAGCAATAGTAGCTCTCAACCTCTAAGATTGCAATATATTTCAATATGTTGATTTTTGGAATAGATCAACAAGACATTACATTTGTTGGGGAGAAAAAATAATTCAAAAGATCCTTTTGAGGTAGTATAGTTTCAGGATAAACTGTGGGTTACAGCTGGAAAGGCAAGAGACATTAACAGATAAATAAAACAGTTTTTTAATATTCTGCCCATGAATTTTCTTAAACAGACAGCACAATTGGAATAAGTGTTAGAGACTTTCCTTAAATCTCCTAATATTATGAGTTAACATAGTAGTAATTATGGATCTTCTTACTGAGGTAAACCAAAATAGATGGAATTACTTAAATTTTAAAAAGTAATTTTTTAAAAGAAGTTAGGAACAGAAAATAAGGCTGGAGATCACATTTCACCATAAGGCCTCCTTCAGTGGATGGAAAAAATACAGGAGAACTTAGTAACTGGCTAAAAGTTAGTGTGACATAAGTAAACTGAGAATTAACTGAAATTAAAACCCATTAAGCTAACTTCAGGCTGATATATCTCTGCTCTGCATTCTGTCTGAGATTGCTAGGGACAGTAACACTGGTGAGTTATCACCATCTTCATTTTGGGGGAAATGTGTCAGTAGCAAATCATTTTAAGGAGGGGATGTAGAGAAAAATATTAGTTTTGAGAGCTTTAGCCCAATTCCCCTCAGTCAGTCACCCATGCGTGTAACACAAGTTAAAAGTGTTGAGACATTTTTGTGAATAAATGTGGCAAATACAATGTTCTGTTTGTGAAGTCACATGCCTTGAATGATCATTGGTTTGTTAGGTCTTCCAATCCATCTCCCCTGCTAATAAAGGATAGTCTCTTATCTAATGCTTTGTCCAATTGTCTTCTGAATGTCTCAAGTGATATCATACAACACTGGTGTGGAGACTATTCCAAAATAAAACAGGTCTTACCACAAAGAAATTTCTCATGATATTCAACTACATTTACCACATCTTAAAATTTAATTGTAATTCTTCCATATGTCTAAACAATTCCTCTCCCTTCTGGTGTTTAACCTTCAACTGCTTGTATACAGTTATACTGCCGAAGAATTGGTACTTCGCCAAATAATTTATACTGTGTCAAATTCTATTATTTCTTCAATTTTTGTAGGGCACCTATTCCCATAATACGTTAAGTAAGTTAGACCTGCAAAGCACTGTCCACAATGGGCTTCATGGTACATTGTGCTCCTTGCCTTTCCTAAATTCTAGGAAGCTCTTCATAAATTCTAGGAAGGTCACAGCAGCATAAATCCACAGTAACTCCATTGACTTCATGTGGAATCTTGTTAATCTGCTGTTGTGCCAGAATTTAACTTGAAGTGTGGAGCTGATTGGAAGGGATACAGAAATGAAGGAAAACATCAGATTCTGCACAGCTGTCTCTTTCATCCTGTTGTATGTGCTGTGAGATTTCCATTCTCTTTGGCATCTGAGTTCTTCCCCTTTATGTAAAAGCTGGATAATTTTTTTTTCAAAGGGTGGAGGAGGGATGTACACATATGTTGTTGTGTTTGGAAATTGACTGGGTGACTATCGTAGGATGTTCTTACTGGAGGAAAGTTGAAAGAGGAGAAGTTTGCTACTAAAACCAAAACATTCAATAATTTTGGACAGTAATCTGTGTTCCCAAGCACCCAGCATCCTGATGTCAGAGGCAAGAAACTCCTTGGTATCTAGCAGTGAGTTTCAGCTGGCCTGACTAGTGTAACCCAACATGTTGGTATCATGATGTGTTTCTAAAAGGTATCATGTAATAGATCACTGGAAAACTAATGATATAGTGGTGACTAATATCATAATGAAATCTATGTATCAATGCTACATGTGGCATTAAAACGTAATAGCAGAGAACATCCATAAAGTCTGTATTTGAACAAAGTAGAAAATAGGTTGTCCAGGTCTTGAATACAAATGAAACAGAATTGACCAGTGACAGTGGGATGGCAATTTACAAATGTGGTAAACAGAAGCATTAAAGCTCACAAATAGTTAGGGAGTCAGAACCACCAAAGCACCAAGGACAAGTATTTGTTTGTCTGACTAGCCTCATTGTCAGGCAGAGAGAATTGCAAGGTAAACAAAGCCATCCTGACAGCAAGTGGGGAAAAGGCAACCACTTAACGATCACCACAGGGGATGGAGATGGTCCCCCCAGGAAGCATGCCTGACTCTTGGAGCAAGGTCCATGAACTTAGAAAGATCTGCTTTTCAAAGACTTACTGGGCTACAAAGGAGGGGCAGAGAACCACCTAAGTTATCCATCACTTGGGGAGTCTAAAGAGCCTGGGCTCTTCAGATTGCAGAAAGAAGGGTCCTTTAACCCTGGGGGACTGGAACAGGGGCAGGGGCCTATGGCCCCATTACTTTTTACCAGCCGTAAGGGCAAGCAGCTGGGGATGGGGGCAAAGAGGAGCAAGCAGGGGGGAGGGTCTTGGGGGGGAAGAGGCAGTGCGGAGGTGGGGCCTCAAGGGAAGGAGCATCACCAGGGGTGCGGCCATGGTTCAGGCGCCGGTGGCCCCCCACTTTTAGGGACATTCCGCTGCTCCTGCTTCAACCAAGTGGATTGAAATCTCTGGAAATTGATCATAGGTGAGACACCTGCTTAAGCAAAGATAGTAACGGGCAGTCTGCTGGGGTCAGACTGCTGAACCAGGGCTCCACAGCACAGACACTCAGCAGACTGCATGCTTGTCTGTTGGCTGGGCTGTGAGCCACAGCAACAGAGCATTTAAGGCACCTATGATTGTAGGGCAGGCAGACACACAACCCTTTACTGGTCTGGATTGCACCCCAAAATACAATAAGATGCTTTTCTCTCTCTCTTGCATCCCAAAGCTAATTGTTGAATTATTCTGGATTTGCACTAGAGTAACTGAGAGCCTACCTTTGCCCATTAAAAGAACTAACTGCAATCTTTCCTCACAATGTAATCCCTGTAGCTCATTCATATTTTTTGTTATTCTTTAACTCCTCTTCCATTTATCTAAACCAGTTGTTCCCAAACTTGTTCCGCTGCTTGTGCAGGGAAAGCCCCTGCCAGGCCAGGCCGGTTTGTTTACCTGCCGCGTCCGCAGGTTTGGCTGATCGTGGCTCCCAGTGGCCGCGGTTTGCCGCTCCAGGCCAAAGGGAGCTCCTGGAAGCGCTGTGGGCCAAGGGACGTACTGGCCACCGCTTCCAGCAGCTCCCCTTGGCCTGGAGCAGCGAACCGCAGCCACTGGGAGCCACGATCAGCCGAACCTGCGGATGCGGCAGGTAAACAAACTGGCACGGCACGGCAGGGGCTTTCCTTGCACAAGCGACGGAACAAGTTTGGAAACCACTGATCTATGTTGTTCTGGTATTGAAGTGCCCAGAACTGAACTCAAGCTAAAGTCAGTGGGATCACACATTCCTAACTCTAAACACATGAGTAATCCAATCAATCAGTGGGATCACTCTAAAGTTAGATGTATTTAAGTAAATTGCTAAATCTGGATCTTAACTGGACTATTTGAATTTTTCAGAGGTGTTGAGCATCTGCAAATCTCACTGAAATTAATAGAAGCTGTGAGTGCTCAGCACCTCTGAAAATTGGGCTACTTACTTAGGATTAAGTAAATCAAGAATTTGACCCCAATATTTTATGTGTGGTCAGATCACAAAAAATCTAGCCAACACATTTATAATGTGCACATCTTCAGGTTATCTAGGTGCTAATCTAGATAATCCACTTCATGACTGAGAACAGCATAGAAGCCCAAAATCACATTGGCTTTTTTCACTGCCATACTGCATTTCTAATTTGCTCTTCACTTTCACTCTTAAAATCTCTTGGCATTATTGCCTTGCAGGCTTCTCCCTTCCTATCTGTGCATCAAGTTGTTTTCCCTCCTCCTACTCCTCCCACAAATGATGAGCTCACTGTATTTCACTCCTGTATTTCTAATCGCTCTGTGTTCCTTTAAATCAGTGGTTCTCAAACTAGGGCTGCCGCTTGTTCAGGGAAAGCCCCTGGCGGGCTGGGCCGGTTTGTTTACCTGCCGTGTCCGCAGGTTCAGCCAATCACGACTCCCACTGGCTGCGGTTCGCTGCTCCAGGCCAATGGGGGCTGCGGAAAGTGGCGCTGGCCGACGGATGTGCTGGCTGCCCTTCCTGCAGGCCCCACTGGCCTGGAGCGGTGAACTGCAGCCAGTGGGAGCCGCGATTGGCCAAACCTGCAGACGCGGCAGGTAAACAAACCAGCCCGGCCCACCAGGGGCTTTCCCTGAACAAGCGGCAGCCCTAGATTGAGAACCACTGCTTCATATTATGTCTCTGTTTTGATGATGTTCACAACACCTCTCTGTTTAGTACCATCTGCGAATGCCATTAATAGCTTTTCCCTCTCCCCCACCAATCAGAATGGCTTTTCACTTTTTAAAATTGCTCTGTGCCTTATTAGTTAAATATTAAAGCTACTCGTGTTCAACCAATTATCTACCATTAAATAAAACTTTTCTTCCGACTTAACCCTGCATGGCCACCTTGCTCATAGGCAAACACCCTTTGCTTCCAGAGGGACCCCAATGAGTAACACTAGCTGGATTTTGTCCATACAGATGAAGTTGACCCTGACGTGAATCATTACCATGACAACAAATAATGATATCACACTCGCCAAGTATGATTTCACTGTAGAATAAACAGGAAAACAAGCTGTGAGATGGAAGAGTGCTTATTTGAACACACAGTTCTGAAATAATACCATAGGGAACACAGAAAGTGACCAGACAAAATATATATTTAATAGCACTCTTCTCTTCTTTCAAGTTTGCTCGAGTACGAAAGTGTCAGTCAATCAGATGGTCACCCAGTGAATTTTTTAAATAATCCAACATATATGTATCCCTTCTCCACCCTTAAAAAAAAAAAGATCCACCTCTTACGCTAGTGGAGAATTCAAGGGCAAAGAGAATTGAAACCTCACAGCTTGTTGAATAGGATGAAGGTGACAGCTGTGTAGATTTCTGATGTTTCACTTCATTTCTGTGTCCGGCTCCCAGTCCAGCCCCCAGGATCAGGCATTCATTTAACCCAGTGTTGGGTCAGAGTTTACCAAGATTCCACGTTTGGCAACAGAACTCTATATAAACCTTTCACCTCTGGACATTTCACGAGTGGGACTTTATTCATAAGCCCAGTGTTTATAGTGTATAAACCAGTTTTGTAGTCATCTCTGCTATTCCATGTGCATTGCTAATTTGTATGTTGTGTTAGTTGTTTGTTTTTTCTCTCTTTTACAAAAAGTAGCCCAGCAGCATCACATGTGTAGCCTCTTGCCATTTCCGTTGCAAAGTGACATTTAAGTTGGTTTTTCATCCTATCCTTTTAACAATTGTTTGTGAAGTTTTGTAAAATGTGTCATGGTAGTCTGCAAATACAGTGAAGATAAAGTTTGGGGTGTTTGGCCACCCAATTCAGAAAGGCCAGAGTGATACACTAGATAATAAGTCAAACTCAGGATGTGGAACTGAAGATCAGCAAGGTTCAGGAACCATGTGGGATTCAAAGGCGTGTACAGGATGAAAAGAGGGCAGCAGTTTCAAGCGTAGGGTGTGACATGAAATCAAATGTAAAATTGAATGTGGAAAATTCTGTACAACTTTTCCACATGAGTTTGCTCTTCTCCAGCCATGATAAATTGCTGCTGCAAACATGATGAGCTTCAGTTCCTTTCTCAAATATTTTACTTCATGTCTTCCCTTCATTCCTATATCTTATAGTCTTCCCTTCATTGTGTGTTCTTCTTCCAGCTGGTGCTTATGATCTGTCCTCAAAGCAAGCAGGAGCTTCCAGGTTTGAGTGCCAGAAAAATTTCCAAAAGAGCTCTTGGGTGTTTAGCATCAATAAAATTGTCAGGCAGCATAGTGTAACTTCAATAAAAGAATAAAGAAGCCAGAGTTTGACCAGGATTTTCCATAGATCTAGTTAAACTCTGGAGACAATAGACAACAGGCAGTGAACACAGTGTAAAGTGTCACTGGATTATAAAGAAAATGGTATTTTAAAATGAATCACAATTAGTCAAAAGTTTTATTATGTCCTCAGAATATTATTACTCAATAACTCTGGCTTCCCTAGCACTCAACTTTGCTTGCCCCTAAACTATCTACAGGGATGCTGCAAAACTATGCTATCTTGCCCACTTCTTTTTATGTCTAGTCTCATTTTATATCTTTTCACGGGCTTCCATCCACATTCCACATCAAATTCAAATTCCTGTCCTTGCTTTCAAGACCCGGCATGTGTTCCACAGTACCGAGGCAAGCATCGACTTCCGGAGTGTTGCACTGTGGGTAGCTATCCCACAGTTCCCGTAGTCTCCGCTGCCCATTGGAATTCTGGGTTGAGATCCCAATACTGATGGGGCTAAAACATTGTCGCGGGTGGTTCTGGGTACATATCATCAGGCCCCCATTCCCTCCCTCCTTCCCTCCGTGAAAGCAGCAGCAGACAATCGTTTCGCGCCTTTTTTCTTGAGTTACCTGTGCAGATGCCATACCACGGCAAGCATGGAGCCCGCTCAGGTAACCGTCACCGTATGTCTCCTGGGTGCTGGCAGACGTGGTACTGCATTGCTACACAGCAGCAGCAACCCATTGCCTTGTGGCAGCAGACAGTACAATAGGACTGGTAGCCATCATCGTCATGTCCGAGGTGCTCCTGGCCACGTCGGCCAGGAGCGCCTGGGCAGACATGGGTGCAGGGATTACATTAGAAGTGACTTGACCAGGTCATTCGCTTTAGTCCTGCAGTCAGTCCTATTGAACCATCTTATGGTGAGCAGGCAGGCGATACGGATTGCTAGCAGTCCTATTGTACCATCTTCTGCCGGGCAGGCAAGAGATGAGGATGGCTAGCAGTCCTATTGTACCACCTTCTGCTGAGCAGCCATGAGATGTGGATGGCTTGCAGTCCTTCTGCACCGTCTGCTGCCCGCCAAAGATGTAAAAGATAGATGGAGTAGATCAAAACAAGAAATAGACCAGATTTGTTTTGTACTCATTTGCTTCCCCCTTCCCTCATCTAGGGGACTCATTCCTCTAGGTCACACTGCAGTCACTCACAGAGAAGGTGCAGCGAGGTAAATCTAGCCATGTATCAATCAGAGGCCAGACCAACCTGCTTGTTCCAATAAGAACAATTACTTAGGTGCACCATTTCTTATTGGAACCCTCCGTGAAGTCCTTCCTGAAATACTCATTGATGTGAAACCACCCCCTTTGTTGATTTTAATTCCCTGTAAGCCAACCCTGTAAGCCACGTCGTCAGTCGCCCCTCCCTTTGTCAGAGCAACGGCAGACAATCGTTTTGCGCCTTTTTTCTGTGCGGACGCCATACAAAGGCAAGCATGGAGGCTGCTCAGCTCACTTTGGCAATTAGGAGCACATTTAACACCACACGCATTATCCAGCAGTATATGCAGCACCAGAATCTGGCAGAGTGATACCGGGTGAGGAGGCGACGTCAGCATGGTCACGTGAGTGATCACGACATGGACGCAGATTTCTCTGAAAGCATGGACCCTGCCAATGCATGCATCATGGTGCTAATGGGGCAGGTTCATGCTGTGGAACGCCAATTCTGGGCTCAGGAAACAAGCACAGACTGGTGGGACCGCATAGTGTTGCAGGTCTGGGATGATTCCCAGTGGCTGCGAAACTTTTGCATGCGTAAGGGCACTTTCATGGAACTTTGTGATTTGCTTTCCCCTGCCCTGAAGCGCATGAATACCAAGATGAGAGCAGCCCTCACAGTTGAGAAGCGAGTGGCGATAGCCCTGTGGAAGCTTGCAACGCCAGACAGCTACCGGTCAGTTGGGAATCAATTTGGAGTGGGCAAATCTACTGTGGGGGCTGCTGTGATGCAAGTAGCCCACGCAATCAAAGATCTGCTGATATCAAGGGTAGTGACCCTGGGAAATGTGCAGGTCATAGTGGATGGCTTTGCTGCAATGGGATTCCCTAACTGTTGTGGGGCCATAGACGGAACCCATATCCCTATCTTGGCACCGGAGCACCAAGCCGGCGAGTACATAAACAAGGGGTACTTTTCAATAGTGCTGCAAGCTCTGGTGGATCACAAGGGACGTTTCAGCAACATCAACGTGGGATGGCCGGGAAAGGTGCATGACGCTCGCATCTTCAAGAACTCTGGTCCGTTTCAAAAGCTGCAGAAAGGGACTTTATTCCCAGACCAGAAAATAACTGTTGGGGATGTTGAAATGCCTATATGTATCCTTGGGGACCCAGCCTACCCCTTAATGCCATGGCTCATGAAGCCGTACACAGGCAGCCTGGACAGTAGTCAGGAGCTGTTCAACTAGAGGCTGAGCAAGTGCAGAATGGTGGTAGAATGTGCATTTGGACATTTAAAGGCGCACTGGCGCAGTTTACTGACTCGCTTAGACCTCAGCGAAACCAATATTGCCACTGTTATTACTGCTTGCTGTGTGCTCCACAATATCTGTGAGAGTAAGGGGGAGACGTTTATGGCAGGGTGGGAGGTTGAGGCAAATCGCCTGGCTGCTGGTTACGCGCAGCCAGACACCAGAGTGGTTAGAAGAGCACAGGAGAGCGCAGTACGCATCAGAGAAGCTTTGAAAACCAGTTTCATGACTGGCCAGGCTACGGTGTGAAAGTTCTGTTTGTTTCTCCTTGATGAAACCCCCCACCCCTTGGTTCAGTCTACTTCCCTGTAAGCTAAGCACCCTCCCCTCCTCCCTTCAATCCCCACTTGCAGAGGCAATAAAGTCATTGTTGCTTCACATTCATGCATTCTTTATTCATTCATCACACAAATAGGGGGATGACTACCAAGGTAGCCCAGGAGGGGTGGTGGAGGAGGGAAGGACAAGGCCGCACAGCACTTTAAAAGTTTAAAACTTATTGAATGCCAGCCTTCTGTTTTTTGGGCAATCCTCTGTGGTAGAGCGGCTGGTTGGCCGGAGGCCACCACGTTCTTGGGCGTCTGGGTGTGGAGGCTATGGAACTTGGGGAGGAGGGCGGTTGGTTACAGAGGGGCAGCAGTGGCAGTCTGTGCTCCAGCTGCCTTTGCTGCAGCTCAACCATACACTGGAGCATACTGGTTTGATCCTCCAGCAGCCTCAGCATTGAATCCTGCCTCCTCTCATCACGCTGCCACCACATTTGAGCTTCAGCCCTGTCTTCAGCCTGCCACTTACTCTCTTCACCCCACCACTTACTCTCTTCAGCCCGCCACCTCTCCTCCCAGTCATTTTGTGCTTTCCTGCACTCTGACATTATTTGCCTCCACTCATTCGTCTGTGCTCTGTCAGTGTGGAAGGACAGCATGAGCTCAGAGAACATTTCATCACGAGTGCGTTTTTTTTTCTTTCTAAGCTTCACTAGCCTCTGGGAAGGAGAAAATCCTGTGATCATTGAAACACATGCAGCTGGTGGAGAAAAAAAAAGGGACAGCGGTATTTAAAAAGACACATTTTATAAAACAGTGGCTACACTCTTTCAGCAAGTAAACCTTGCTGTTAACATTACATACATAGCACATGTGCTTTCGTTACAAGGTCACATTTTGCCTCCCCCCACCGCGTGGCTACCCCCTCAACCCTCTCCCCTCCCCGTGGCTAACAGTGGGGAACATTTCTGTTCAGCCACAGGCAAACAGCCCAGCAGGAGCGGACTCCTCTGAGTGTCCCCTGAAGAAAAGCAACCTGTTTCAACCAGGTGACCATGAATGACATCTCACTCTCCTGAGGATAACACAGAGAGATAAAGAACAGATGTTGTTTGAACGCCAGCAAACATACACTGCAATGCTTTGTTGTACAATGATTCCCAAGTACGTGTTACTGGCCTGGAGTGGTAAAGTGTCCTACCATGGAGGATGCAATAAGGCTGCCCTCCCCAGAAACCTTTTGCAAAGGCTTTGGGAGTACATCCAGGAGAGCCGCGAATGCCAGGGCAAATTAATCCTTTCACATGCTTGCTTTTAAACCATGTATAGTATTTTAAAAGGTACACTCACCGGAGGTCCCTTCTCCACCTGCCGGGTCCAGGAGGCAGCCTTGGGTGGGTTCGGGGGGTACTGGCTCCAGGTCCAGGGTGAGAAACAGTTCCTGGCTGTCGGAAAAACCGGTTTCTCCGCTTGCTTGCTGTGAGCTATCTACAACCTCATCATCATCATCTTCTTCTTCGTCCCCAAAACCTGCTTCCGTGTTGCCTCCATCTCCATTGAAGGAGTCAAACAACACGGCTGGGGTAGTGGTGGCTGAACCCCCTAAAATGGCATGCAGCTCATCATAGAAGCGGCATGTTTGGGGCTCTGACCCGGAGCGGCCGTTCGCCTCTCTGGTTTTCTGGTAGGCTTGCCTCAGCTCCTTAAGTTTCACGTGGCACTGCTTCGGGTCCCTGTTATGGCCTCTGTCCTTCATGCCCTGGGAGATTTTGACAAAGGTTTTGGCATTTCGAAAACTGGAACGGAGTTCTGATAGCACGGATTCCTCTCCCCATACAGCGATCAGATCCCGTACCTCCCGTTCAGTGCATGCTGGAGCTCTTTTGCGATTCTGGGACTCCATCATGGTCACCTGTGCTGATGAGCTCTGCATGGTCACCTGCAGCTTGCCACGCTGGCCAAACAGGAAATGAGATTCAAAAGTTCGCGGTACTTTTCCTGTCTACCTGGCCAGTGCATCTGAGTTGAGAGTGCTGTCCAGAGCGGTCACAATGGAGCACTCTGGGATAGCTCCCGGAGGCCAATACCATCGAATTGTGTCCACAGTACCCCAAATTCGACCCGGCAAGGCCGATTTAAGCGCTAATCCACTTGTCAGAGGGGAGTAAGGAAATCGATTTTAAGAGCCCTTTAAGTCAAAATGAAGGGCTTCATCGTGTGGACGGGTGCAGGTTTACATCGATTTAACGCTGCTAAATTTGACCTAAAGTCCTAGTGTAGACCAGGCACAATCCATTTGTTCCTCTCTCAAGTTCCTCTCCTCTGTGGCCTGCCTTCAGGCCACTGGGTCCTCAGTTCATTGTGCTCGATTTCTTTGTCTGTCCATAGCTTACTGGTTTTCCTGAAAAGTTACTGGGTTCTTAATACAGACCGCTTCTGAGTAGCTGGGTGAATAAATTAATATGCAACCCCTATGAGGCCCAGAAGCACTTCAGTTCTTACAGTCAAAATTAATAGAGGAGGGGGTAGGGAGGAAGGGTGACAATTAGCAGGCTTTTAGGGTTACTTTTCTGGAGAGGATGATGTTGAGAGACTAGAGAAAGAAGAGGGAAGGGTAGGGAGGGAGAGAGTACCCCGATCCTGGCCTGACAGAGGGGAACTTGGGCCTCCTACATCACCCACCACATTTATATAAATCAGAACCAGAGTAGTTGGTGATGGGGTGGAGACTGCTAACTCCCTCCTCCTTAATTTGGTTCTGGGTCCAGATGATATGGAGAGTAATGGGAGAGGAACTAGCATGTGCTTCCCACAACAGCAGGACCCTACCAACACCAAGGGAAAGCTGTTTGCATGAAGGATATCCCAGCAAGTTAGACATTATCCTTTCAGCCTGAGCATTTTGGCCTTGAGCTACTTTTATCAGAATCCAGATGATTCCTGACTCTGGACCCCTGAGAACTTGATCCTTCATATACAAGGGCTGCACTTAGTTTTACAAGATATGTTGGGCTAAGCATCTGTGTAGCTGAAGACAGGATTAAAGCATAAAATCATACTGTGCTGTAGAAATTAGAGCTAAGAAAAATCTAATAGAGCAATTCTGTTTCTTCTCTTGTCAAGGCAGGATTCTGTTTTACAGTATAGTCAAGCGCTTTGTCTGGTCTCATTTTAAATCATTACAGTTACTAAATTCCAGCATTAATAACTAAAGTTAACCAGGGTTAATACAGGAAAAGGAAGAAGAAATTTTTGATTGCTTATGGGAATTGATGGAGATAACCAGACAAGACCAGATATTATATCGTGCTTTAAATAACTTGAGCAAGGTGCTCAGACATTACAATGGTGAGCTCAGTATGAAAACATACAGCTCCATCGCTGAGTACTCCCTCTTCCAACATTAATCTCCACTGCTTTGAAATATTCTTTTTCACCCCTTTTATGTGTTTATGAACTACAGAGGATCACTGATCAATTGATCACACAATACCCCTTGTGAATGTAGACACCCAGATTCACAACTGGTGTAAACAGGCAGGTCACTAATCCTCAATGGAGCTGCACCATTTCTATCAGCTGAGGATTGGGCCCAAGTTATATTTCATAATATGCCCTAGAGAGCAATATAAATGCTTAAATCATATGGCTGCCAGGAGCTTCTGAAAGAGGATAGTATACAGGAAAGCTATCTAGCTTGATGGGATACTAGGTTTAAAACATTTCTGGCAGTACTTCTTTTCTTTTCTTTTTTTTTAATATGACAGTACAAACAACACAAAACAACCTTCCCCCACTATAAACTTAAGTAGGGCTGTAATTATCTTTACAAAAATCAACTCAGTTCTTTTCTACTAAATTTCTGTAAGTCAAAAGCTGTGGCTGATCTCAAAAAGAAAAAAGACATCACGTTACCTCCCGCTAGATATGTGGGCCAGATTTCCCACTGTTGATTATATGTCTGTAACAGCACATTAGGCAGCTGTCCAATCAGATGTCTCTGTCATATCCAAAACACACATTATCTAAAAACATGCAGCTCTGTATTAAAGGATGTAAAAATGACCATATTGTAGTTAATGCTCTCCAGGAGTTGCTGCAAAATAGTTTGGCCCAGCCCTTAAGCTGCTTATCCCAGGTTTTTACTGCATCAGAAAATGGAGCCAACATATTATGTGCTGTGAAAGATGGTAGCAAAATACATATGTTTCATCTGAAATGTGTTGCACCCCTTAGTCATTATGAGCTTCCCTACAAGATTACTACAGTATGCTGAAAATATAAGAGTGCTTTCAAGGCCTTAGTGGATTGGTTAAAGGGGTGGAGTGAAGTAGGAAACCCTCATCAAAATGGTCCTCTAATGCAAGGCTTTCAGCTCATTGAAATGCTTTTCCTTGCTCAAACCACAACACGAAAAGCAGAAACTCCCCAGGACAATTGAGAGAGGAACCAGGTAGACAGGCTAGATCGTGTACTGGAAAGTGGGCTTTCAGTTCACTTATCATCCTTTACCCAGAGGAGAACAGAGGGCTAAAGCTGCCTCTTTTAATAGCACCATAGGTTATGACAGTTGCAAACACAAATGTAAAATAAATTTTAAGACTCGTGTGGGATAGCGTATCACTGATGTGGACAGCTAATCCGTCTGTACATTCCAGAATAAGGTTTAATACCGTGCACTGCCTTATACCGTGTGGTATTCAAAGCGACATGCACATCCAGTATACAGCCACAGGATGTAGCAGACATTGATCAGTAGCCAGTGGCGGTGGTGCAGCCAAAGGAGGCTTATGCCAGGCTTGAGCCGAGTGCCTGGCTCTCATTCGGCTCTGTGTCTATGAAGTGAGACTATTCTTTCTGGCATTACGTCCTGGCAGCTGGAGCAGCTCTATCTATCACATTATGTATTTTCTGTTTCATCTGTGTGTATTTGGTTCCAGTGGCTGGGTTTGTGTTTTGGGCCCGCACAGCACAGCCAAGCCAGACCCTTCGCTTGGCTCTGACGTGGATTTATTTTGGCTAGCTCAGATCACCATTGCCCTGCTCAGGCAGCTGACTAGTATTATCTCAGGGAATGATGATTTCTAAAATAACAGTCTGTACCAATTCCTGGGAGAGGGGGAAAAACCATCCAAACCATTTCAGATTACTGTGGAAGGGGGCAGCTCTGATGATGGCAAGAGTAGCATGAAAAACCACCCTGTGAAACATTTTGATTAGCACTAGTCTTTTCCCTATAAAGCAATCAGACTTTCCATTGAGGGTCCTTCCCACCCAGCCTTGCAATAAATGTGTGCGCTAATGGGTTTACTGTTTTTTCTTAACCACACATGACTTGTGGTTCCTAGTGCCTGTGAAATTTAAACCAATGGAAGAGAAACCCCCATGTGATTTAACTGCACTGCCATTGCTTAGAAAACGTGGAATACACAGAATTTAACAAATTTATTTGAGCAAATTAAGTCTCTAAGGTGCCACAAGTACTCCTTTTCTTTTTGCGAATACAGACTAACACGGCTGATACTCTGAAACCTGACAGAATTTAACAGTTTCTCCAAAAATGCAAACCCAGGCAGAAACAGCTAGGGATCCTGAAGGCTTGTATGGTTCTGTAATGTGTTATGGTCAACAGTGCCCTATTTGACTGTTAAGACCATAAAGGAATAAAATATTAACATTTATGTGGTTAGAATCATTTTCATCCTGTATGTAGCCTGAACGGTGGGTTAGATACTAAAATTCCTGGCTCAGTTTTTATTCAGTCCTTTCTCAGGCAAAATTCCCACAAAAGCCAGTAAAGAAATAATTATGCAGAAATATTCACACCCAAAAGAATATGTGTGGTGGATGAGTAGCCACCAGGCACCACAAATAAGTTTTATCAAAATAATCACCCAGGTGATTGGATGATGATGGAACCTCAGCTAGAGCAGCCCAACCAGAACCCATGTTCACTCAGGTTACTCAGGGTGAGAAATGTTGCCAGGTTATATTGCCATTGGATATCAGTGCACAAGTCAATGAAATATGCACAAAAGCACTTGGATAGTTGCCAGTGCCCGGAAATTGTTCTGTTGTGGAAGTGAGCCACTGAATGGGCAAGGTATGTACAGTGTAATCTGTAAGCAAAATGGACACAAAGTGGTTACAGTTTTATATTCTGAAAACATGCACCACCAATGCTTGGTCCCAGATTATGCCTGGGTCTTAACTGGGCAAACTGGTAATGCCATTGTGAACCATCACCATTCCAGTGCCACTAACAACTGCTAATTCACAGGACTGGGTGAAATAATACACAGAGATATATTTCATGGATTAGGGTGGCCTCCAAGGGAATACAAGATTAAAGGGATACCACTATCAGATTCTGTAGTGCATACATTTTATGAAAAGTTAGTTGCATTAAAGAGTATTTGAGGATGGAAAACGTAGGGGTAATTTTCAAGGTAGATGATCCTAGAGAGAGGATGGATTCCATGGTGGGAATGGAGAAGCCACACACAGGAAAGCTGTCATTTTGCTTAGAACCAAGGGACCTGAAGAAGGCAATGAAGAAAGAACATTACTGGATGTCTGTTTTTGATGAGATTACAAGGAAATTGGCTGCTGGATGAACTGACTGTCCTGGATGCCAGAACTGGGTACTGGAAGACACTAAGTTGAGCTAAAGAAAAATATGGTTAGTATTGAATTAATACCCTTCCCAGGAGAGAGATTCACCTTCTTATCCTTCCGTATTCTTTCAGCCCAAAGAAGGGGCATGGCTATGCTTCACTTCAGTGGTAATAGATGATATTTTGCTGTTTGGAGGGACAGTAGAAGAACATGATGCCAGTCTGTGCCGTACTTCAGAGATCTATGGAGCAGAAGGTTAAGTTAAATCTGGACAAATGCATCATCATGGCAACTGAAGTAAAATATTGTGATCATGTTCTTTCAGTTGAGGCTACCGAGCCTGATTCTGCAAAAGAGGCAGCAAACTCCAAGACTTGAGGCCACTGTAGAATCATGCAGTGCTAGAAAAGATATTGGGGATGGTGATTTAACTGGCCAACTTTATATCATGCCTTACAGAAGACTTGGTATCACTTTTAAACCAAGACTTAGTTTCAAGGAGAAGCCCGTAATGATTCTGCCTTCACCATAATGAAGCAATCAATGAGCACTGTGGCCATTGTGGTATACTATGAAAACAAAGAAGGAGGTAACAGTTCAAGGGGATGTGCCCAATAGAGTCGGGACTCTCTTGTTATGCGGGGGAGGAGGCAGGGTGGGTGGTCTCATGACTAGATGAGAGGAGAGTTCTGAGGGATGTGGATGTCCTGGTATGGAAAAGATTGAGAAGGACTCTAAGGGTATGTCTACACTGGGTGTGGAAGGTGTAAATTCCCACTTGAGGTTACATACCTGCATTAGTGCTGATCAAGCCGTGGGAGTGGCAGGAAGGGCTAGCCATCCAGAGTATGTACCTAAGTCTCAGCTGGCATCATACTAGGGGCTATTAGCCCCTCCTGCCACTCCCACTGCTCTAGCAACCCTTTTTTATTTTAAGCACACTAGCTTGACCAGAGCCCAGGGATGCCTCCTCAAGATGGAATTTACACCTTCCAGATCTAGTGTAGACATAACGAGAGGGAACTCAGCGCTGTGCTATTGCAAGAAGGGAAGTCAGTGCTCTAGGCATCCAAGTCTTTCTCTCACTTACAGAAATCAACCAGGCATACATTTACAAAATAAGAGGTATGTGCTATTTGTGAACACTCCGTCAATATGTGCAGGGGAGGAAAGTTACTGTTGAGTCTGGCCATGCTCCTTTTCAGGCACTCATAGGGCGGTGGGAGGAAACTTGCATTAGCATCATCGCCAGCCCCAGCCTTCGAAGGGTTAATATAATGCTTGCAGAAGTACAATATTGGGCTGATCTTATAAAAGGACATACCACCGGTGACCATACCTTAAGCATATTGTTCCTTTCAGAGTGACAATGTAGAGGGCTTACTTAAAATACGTTCATTTAGTTATAGATATTGACTTGTGTTAGAGAAGAACAAAGAATTTCAGTAAAGTAAGATGATGAGAGTGACTAGCCACTGGAGTGAACTGTGAAGGGTAGCAATGGATTCTCCATACCTGATGCCTCAAATCAAGATGGGACTGGGCTCGATAGAGGGGTAACTGGGTGAAATTTTATAGCCTGACCCAGAGAATGTCAGACAGATGATCTAATGTTCCCTTCTAGCCTTTAAATCTATGATCTATAATCAGTTACCCACATTGTGGTAAACTATTATTGTTGCTTGACTAAGAGAAAATGTTTGTGTCAGCCACATGTGAATGGGTTCTCGGTGTTCTGTGAGGAGCAGTTAAAGATGATCTGATTTTTGAAAGACATGTTCCATGACCACTGAGATCTGAAATGATAAAGATCATTTGAGGCACATGGGAGCACGGAAATACAAGCACAGGGCCAAAGATGTGCTGGTTTATCCTATTATGAATTGCTCAAATTGAAGAAGCTGGAGTATGTCCAATTTGCCTTCAGCATTGCATGTCAGACTCTAAGGAACCATATTTCTCCTTGACATGCCACCTAGCCCATGGCAAAAGAGGGCATCTGACCTTTTCCCACTAGATTGCAAATACTGTGTGCTTGTGATAGACTCTTGGGGCTAGATTCTTTCCCACACCAAAGAGTCACTTGGCTCAGAAGACTATTAATTGGGGGAGGAAACAAAAGTGGGATTTGTCAGGGATCCAATTATGACTCTTCAATTCTCTGGCCAAGCTGCACCAGCTCTAGCCCTGTCATGAGATAGAGCAGCTATGAGGTTGCTCTAACTTACTCCAACAGCATATGGTCCCATATGATTACCCTGCAACATCCCATTTATCCACCATCATGCCACATGCAGTAGGATGAGGGGATGGGACAATCAGTGTAGGAATCCTTAGTTGGTCAGGTATGGCCAAAATCTGGCTCCTTGTGAATACAGCAAAGGAACTGGATTGGATCAGAGAGTGACTCCTAGCCATTTTCATTTAAACTGAACATACACACTCCCACAGTGACTAGTAAGCCTCATTCCTGGCTCTGAATTTGGTCCAATAAAAGATATTACCTCACCCGCTTTGTCTCACGGAATTCCTGAGAAGGTGGTATTGGGCACAGTACTTACTCCACTTTCATAATAATTTCAATACCTTGTACATAGCTATGACCACACAGTATCTGGCATCCACTATTGGCAGTCAAATGGACAAACAGAAGAAAAGCGCTGCATTATTTCCTGAACTTTGGAAAGCTGAGTCCTGCCTCTTCAGAAAAATGAAACGAATCATGCCCCTTTTCAGCCCTATTGCGTGTTGCTAAAAGCCAGTGCAAAATAAGCAGTTTCTCAGTGCAAATCTTCATATTATACTTCCTCTCCTTTGATGAGCAGCAAAATAATTAGTGGTGTAGATATTTAAAGTACCATTTGCATATGAGTTAATACATTGCAATCAATAGGGCAGTTCATGCCACAGAGCACTTTTCATGCTCTCTGTAAACTCAAGACATTGCTTCATTGGTTATAGTTGGGTCACATTTTAAACAATTCCTTTCCAATCGTAACAACTAAGGACTTATTTTTTTAAAAATTTAAACAAAACTATAGAGAACAATTGAGAGACTGAGCTGTGCCATTGCTCCATCTCCCCCACCATGTGGTCCTTCATACACCTCATGCTTTGGAAAACACACAGGTTGTGAAAAGTCTGCCAGCGAAAAATAAAACAAACAAAAAGACAAGCAGAATGGAGGAGACCCATTTTTGTTATAGGAATATACCTACTGATGCCATGGAAACATCAGCACACATGCTGACCAGTCATGATTTGCATCTGATTTTTGCCTATCTCAGTTGAAGCCAAAAGACCTTCAGTCTAGCTACAACTCAGGAGAAGCTAAAGAGTATCAGATCTGCTAGTTCAAGATATCACAACAGAAGCACTAAGGCCTTCCCTCTCTGTCAGGAAGCAGAGACAGTGTGCATGCAGAATTCAGATGCTCCATCAAATGACACATACCAAGGTTCTATCTAATAGAGATAGACAATGGAGGAATGTTCAGATGTAATCAAAGACATTTGCTCTAATCACTGTAAATGAATCTTACTCCCACTAGTTCTGATTTTTACTTATGAAGTTCAATTTGCAAACCAAAAGACAGGGGTTTTACATCTCAAGGACTTCGCAACATCTTTGACTACACATAAATCAACAGAGAAGCCAAAACATAAAGACAGTCCTTATGGTACTCATACTGGCTAGTTTGTAAAACTATCTAGGAAATTGATCTATACACATTTATTATGAAGTTCATATTTAAGGAATGTAATTAAATAGCAATGTGCTGAAATATTTGGTTGAAATAAAGCTCAAGTTTATGTTAATAAGTAAGATTGGTAGATTCTTTCCCTTTAAGAATGCGGTGTCTCTATATAGTCTTAAACATTCTGTTTAACTATATGCATAGGCAGTCAAACCTTGGAGAAATGCTCATTGTTAATTGTGGAGCAAATCTTTTTATATGATATGGATTTAGACAGCAAAGTCTATTTACGGCCTTAATATCTGACTGGAATAAAAACATAATACAATTCAGGATGACACAGTGTGACCCTAAGAGCACCCCAATGTCAATTGACATAGTATTGTGATATTTACCCAAAGGTGGCAAATAATGTATCAATGGAAAACTCATAACTCACTGATCATTAATATTATTGTGTGATGTATGTATGGGTAACATATATGGAAAATTACAAACGTGCTGAAATTATGGACTTAAAGTGTGTGCTAGGCAGGACATAAGGTATGCCACCAAGACAAAGAAATGTGGTTCTGCCTACTTGAAAGTGGAAGTGTCTCCAAGGTAAATCAATAAACATTAGAAGTGTATTTACATAAAAGGTAAACAAAGCTAACAAGGGGGTAAGGTAACCACTCAGCTATCACCAGCATGGGAGAAAGCAGCATGGAGGGCTATATCTGAGAATACATTTCAAAGGTATAAGGTTCTATAAAGAGAGGGGGAGTGAACCCCGCAGTTATCCTTCAGCTGAAGGGACAAAGAATCCCAACATTTTGAGATCTGTGAAGGGTCCTGGCCAGACAATCAGGTCAGCCATTGCTGAAAGAGAGACTTGGTGAGAAACACCTCTTTGAACAAAAGAGTCTAGTTTGTTAAATCAGGTTTTAGTGTTAGAAGCTTATTTTTACTTTTGTTTGCTTGTAACCCTTTCTATCTTTATTCTTTATACTTGGTATCACTTAATGTATGACTTTTTGTTTAATGAACTTATTTTACTCTTACTGTAAACCAATTCAGTGCACTGTGTTTCCTGATCTATTGATTACGTATCAATTATATTGATTACTTAAGAATCCCCATGTATATCCATTAGTTACCATGGCATTCTTGTGGTCACACATCTGGTGATGTTCCTCACTTAAAAATATCTAAAGTTGATATCAACTAGCAGCTTGTGGTTACCAGTCAGCAGTTTAGTCACTACAGCATTCTATCCTGCAATATCTTATGATCTAGAGTTACTCCTGGTTAACTGCTTAGGCCTGGATTACTTTAGCTAGGCCAGTGGTTCTCAAACTAGGGCCGCCGCTTGTTCAGGGAAAGCCCCTGGCGGGCTGGGCCGGTTTGTTTACCTGCTGCGTCCACAGGTTCGGCCGACCGTGGTTCCCACTGGCCGCGGTTCGCCGCTCCAGGCCAATGGGGGCTGCGGAAAGCGGCGCAGGCCGAGGGATGTGTTGGCCGCCCTTCCTGCAGCCCCCATTGGCCTGGAGCGGCGAACCGCGGCCAGTGGGAGCCACGATCGGCCGAACCTGCGGACGCGGCAGGTAAACAAACTGGCCCGGCCCGCCAGGGGCTTTCCCTGAACAAGCGGCGGCCTTAGTTTGAGAACCACTGAGCTAGACTATTGTTTTACAGGCCTGGAGGTTGATGGGCTCATTGCATTACTGCTTTAATGTATACCTGTGTCTTACCTAGAAAATACCTACACCTACAGACTACAACTGATTGAAGGGAAGGGTGTGTTAGCCCCAGTTAAGCTAACATGTTGCAGTGTATTGTCTTTTAAAAAGTGCAATGAGCTTAACTCCTGTGAGTATTCCAGAAGAGGGTTGGACACTACACGGCAGACATTTGCAGGGAAATTTGGGCCCAGGGCCACCTAGCAAGGAGTGACCAAGGCTGAGGGAAGCCAGGGTGAGGTCTGTATGCTGTAAGCTGGTTGATGGTATCAGAGCTCTGAACCAGGCTGCACAGCACAGAGACACCTAGGGTTACAGAGCAGGTGATAACAACCCCTTCCTGGTCTAGGTTAACCCTAAAGCATCACACACGGCTGTTACTCTTAAAATTCAAATGACAATCTTAAGTGAAAATAACACGATTTTCTAAAAATTAAACATGCAACTCCTAATCCATGAAATATATGCATCTTTATGACAGCAAAGTTACCTCACCTGGAGCTATTTTAGGCATTTGTGGAACTATTATATAGGCATTGTACTTAAATAAATTCTGTGGGTTCCAGTTGCACTCACTCCAGCATGCACACACACATGATCACTATTGCCTATTGGAGTTACTGGAGTTAAAAAGGAAATAAAATCCATTTATTCATATCTTAATATTGGTGACATCATAGCAGAATTTTCAGAAGCCTTCTTAATGCATCGCTAACTTTGATCACTCAGCAGCTGACCTCCCACTGATCTGCCACACACCCAGGGCTGGCTCCAGGCACCAGCGAACCAAGCAGGTGCCTGTGGTGGCAAATGTAAAGGGGCGGCAGGATGTCAGGCTCTGGGGCTGCAATCCGCCCTTGGCGGTGGCGGGAATTCGGTGGCTGCTCCATCACAGCATGTTTCGCGCTTGGCAGTAATTCAGCAGCGGGGACGCGACTCTTCTTCAGTCGCCGGCGGCAATTCGGCGGCTGCACCATCACTCCACCTCCGTGTTCGTTAGCAAGGTTTTTTGGTTTTGGTTTTTTTGCCGCTTGGGGCGGCAAAAACGCTGGAGCTGACCCTGCGCACACCATCTATCCATCTCGTCACTGGCTGTCCTCTACTATGATGATCCACCATCATTCCTTCCATGATAACTTTCTCAGTGTTATTTCCATCTCTACGCATGATGTGACTGAAATACGTACATTAGTTGATTTCAGACAACATTAAGACAGGGTCTGCTTCTCTCCAATGGTACAACTAACATAAGCATTCATCTTATTTTCTGTTCAGAAGATACACAAGAGTTTTTGCAATCACTACATCTCAAAGGCTTCAATGTTGTTCTTGTCAGCATGATTAATTTCCCACTATTCACACTAATAAGTTGCTATGGAAAAAAAATTAAACTTTTTCATCAGTTGAACCCTTAAGCTGGCGTTAAAAACAAGTGCAAAAAATGCTAGGGTGGAGGCATCCTTCTACTAATAAAAATTGGAAAAGGAAACAAAATCAAAAAGGTTGATACATACACCTCACTAGTGGTTTCTTTCAGCTTTAGGAAGCTAACACTTAGCTGAAAAGATTATCTTGTTTTCTCGGCTCCAACGTTTTAATGTTGATGGACTTGCTAGCTGGCTAGACGTTACTTGTTTGTAGATTCTTGAGTCTTGGATGTTGTCTGTTCCTGGACTCCTACCCCTCTATGGCCAGCCAAAAGAGTGGAATAAGCATTAGCCTCCTTGTCAGGCCTTGTGGACAGAGGCTAGTAGCCAACAGTTGCAGCACCAGCTGCCATGACAGGCAAGCAAGCCAAACAAACCAATACTGAGCAAAGCCTTCTTCCTTTCCTTCAGTTTTTGAAGATGGCGGTCTGGCTGGTCCCTCCCTCTTGAAACTCCTTCTCAAGAGCTTCTTGGCTAATCAGAATGTGGCACTCCCCTTCTGTTGTCACTTGAATCACCCAGTTGAGTATCATTTGGTCATTTCATGAAAACAAAGTCTCCCCATTCCAGTAATATCAAGCTCAGAAAGTCCATAGATCCAAAAATATATCCAGCCAGTCAGCATTTTCAAAATGCAAGACTAGCAAAATGTTGGACTTGAAATCATAGGAAAACACTAATCATACATTCACTCAACCAGGCACAGAAGGACTCACTTCCTTATTCTTCCCACCTTTGTATTCCACAGACATATGTTTCTACCTTCCCCTTTATATTTGTGGCTCCCCTTTGAACAGCATTTTTAAGGTTCAATTTTTATATGCAGGCAGATATTTCTCACACACATAATCAAGTGTCAGCTTGACTGTCAAAGAGAGCCTATTCCAGTGAGACCAGTAAGGGACAGACTTCTCTTGGACAACTTTTGGTCAGTTTTTTTGTTTTTTAAAAAACTCCGGAAGGTGCGCAGACACCATGGTTAATTACCCTCACTGCTAATAATTTGTACCTTGTTTCTAGTCTGAATTTGTCTAGTTTGGACTTCCAATAATTGAATCTTGCAATGCTTTTTCCTGGCATTTTCAGACATTTCTATCAGAAATCTCTTCCTTGTGATCAAGTTACTTTGTAACTTTCTCTTGGATAAACTAGATTGAGCTTCTTAAATCTCTCACTACAAGGCAGGTTTTGCAGACCTCAAATAATTCTTGTAGCTCTCTTCTGAACCCTTTCCAATTTTGTAACAATTTGCTTCAGGTAAGTACCACATAAAAACAAAGCAGCCCCACCATATTTCAGACATATAATGAGTCCAAATACCTGAACACTGTAGACTAGTTTGAGTGATAATGATGAAAAGTTAATGTTCCATTTAAATAATGACAAATAATTCACTACATTATGGGCTTAACTCCTGGTCTCATAGGCAAAACTCCTATTTTTAGCATTCACATCAACAAGACCGGCTTTTGTCCCCTAGGCCACAATTCAGCAAAATACTTAGGGCAACGTTTAAGTTTAAGTATGTGTTAAAATGTTGGTTTTTTCCTGCAACTGGACTTGAATTAGTTTCTTGAATGATTGGTATGTTTTCTTTGGTTCCTCATTGCTTGCATATATTTGCTCTGTTTTTGTTACTGCAGTCTTTTAAAGATATACCATTTGGTTTCTGTTTACTTGCCTCGTAGCATGGCCTACTGGGTAGAACATTGGACTGGGACTCAGGAGACCTGGATTCCATTCTCTGCTCTGCTCCTGGCCTGCTGGCTGAGCTTGTACAAGTCACTTCACTTCTCTGTGCCCCACTTCTCGCATCTGTAAAATGGGGATAATGATACCCACTTCCTTTGTGAAGTGCTTTGAGATCTACTGATGAAGAGAGCTGTGTAAAAAAAGGATCATTGAATTCAGCATACCATAGATGGCTTCAAAGCCATCTATGAGTTTCTAGCTAGGCAATTGCAGGCAGCATAAAGAGTCCTTTTTTTCTTGTAACTATTTTTTTTCATATACTATTTGTGGTTCATTAAGAGTCTTGCAGATTCAATAGAAATGGATTAACTAGTTACTTTTCACTGTATAGCTCAGTCCAATCCAACCTCTGATAATGCTAATATGCATGTGAGGATGTACAGCCTGACAGTATTGCAGACTAACCAAATTGCTGGGGCCTTTAAAGGAGGAGAAATTTCCCTCAGTTGCTGGGCATGATGGGAACAGAGACAGGAGGAAGCACAGGGTTGCATCTGCATGGAAGGAGCCGTGTTTAGAGCAGCTAATTCAAAGGAAGGACTCCTCTGGTGCTGTGGGGATATAGCCATAAAGGCAGCTCTAAATAAAAGACACTTTCTTGCAGCAAGCATACCAGACTGGGCTGCGGAGATCCAGGAGCAATTGCTGTGTTGGGGCAGGAAGTCCATTATTAGCTATAAATGGAAGGATCTGTTGGCTTTGTACTGAGTTACGTTTCATTTGAGATTTACTGAACTTTCAGCTCAGTCATGCCTGTTAGGTGCTGGCCAGCATGGACCTGCCCCACCCCAGTGACTACTGTGTGAGGAGCAACCAAGAATGCACAGGGCGGGAGAGCGCTGCTACACCCACCCTTTGAGAGTGTACGTTGTGTGCTCCCTGCTATGGCCTCCCTTCCTGCCTACCCCTTATTGCCAACTTTGATATGGCTAGCACGCTTTAAGATGCCCACAGAAAGCAGTCCTTATGCTCCATTATGCTGTTATGGCTGACTCCTGCATATGGTTTTCTGGAGGCATGGGAGAGGCTCCTTGTGCAGAAAAAGGACCCAGTCTGGCCATATGTGATTATCAGAGACATCTAGCCAGTGGCCTGAGTGGAGAGCAAAGACTCATGACAACCCCAAACTGTGGTATGACTTCACTACCCAGAGCTTTCGCTTGCATTCCTGATGCGTGACATGTGCTTGTGTTGAAAAAGGAACCTCAAACAGGGTTTGGGTGCAAAATGCACAAATTATATTGAAAATGGGTCAGTTTTTAGTTACTTTGAAATATATCCTCCTTATTGAGTCATATGCTAATAAATGGAATCCAAGGTCATGGTGTACGTAATATGTACACCTCAAAGGTTAGACAGTGTTTCTTTGAGAAAAACAATTGGGTCTAATCAGATTGTGTTGGAGAAGCAAGACAGAAACGAAGGTTGGTTGGTCTGTATTCTTCCTCTTGGTCTTTCTGGAGACTGTTAGCTATGGAGTCACTGCAAATGTGAAAGTAAATAAATTGACAAGTGAAAAGTAAGCTGCTCACAGGCAGATTCATGCATGAGTTGGCTGGGCACAAACTTACTACCACATAACTACTCACACAGCTGATTCAAAACCAGTCTCTCAACACATTACAATAAATAAGAGGCACAACAGCCTCTGCCAGGAGTTATGAAAACAAACTGTATTTCCACATGAAAGAAAGATAGAGTGCCTTTCTGACATCAGTTTTTCTTGCCTTATAAAACATGCTTGCAATCTACATCTTGCAGTTTCCCTGGCAACCCTCTAATATCACAGAATAGTACGTCCCAAAGCTACACTCCTTTACACTGCACCATTTTTCTCTTGCTCTGCAGACTTTAATGAGGCCCATCAAATTTTCACAAGTGTCCTATTTACTGTACAAAGATTATGTCAATAGGAACGATGTCGGCTACCTTTTAAAGCCAGATGATTGGCAAACGATAGTGAGAGTCAATTCCCGTTCAGATTGCAAAGTGGTGGCGTGCGTTGCAGCCTTGCCTAATTAGCTTTGCTGATCAGATGTTTCCTGTTGTGGAAAACAAATACTAACAGATTACTGCCTCTTTGTGTTTGAAAAGAACCAGTATACAGTGGAACCATTTGGATGAGAGTATCAGAGGTATACTGTTAGAGAGGAGAATTTCTGCAGGCGTGTTATAGCATCAAATCGTTTTCACTGCATAAACCTGTAAAGGAAAAACAGAGGTAGGGTGTGCAAAACATTTGAACAGAAGTCTGTAAAACTACAAAGGCAGCTTGTGAAGTTTTCAGTGTTTTGAATATTCAGCACTAATCCACCCCACAGCACTAAATATTTTTCAATTGAAGCGAATGTCAAGCAATTTGGGAGCTGAATTTGGACACTGCTTGTCTGGTAAGGCGTTTTTCCAGGAATGGTCGATCGGTGAGTTATAGGAGGTAAGAATATGTAATAAGAACTGCAATAAGCACTTATATGCAGTACAGCAGAGTACAATTTACAAGTGATTTGTGGGGGGAGGGAGAAGGGATCAACTCTGCCTCAGAAAAACCCACAGGAATGTACCCTTGTGGGAGAAAAGCTCCATAGGCCAAATCCTGGTCCTACTGAAGTCAGTAGTTTAGTCGTTTATTTCAGTAGGGCCAGCATTTGGTTCTGTGAATTTTCTCTTGTGGTCCGAGAGCCAATAATTCTCACACAATTCATGCATATGCCAGGGGATCTACAGCAGGCCAGGACCATCCAGGCCTCCTTATGCCTCACTTCAGTGCTGAGAGGCCGGCTGCCTCTACCTCTGCCTCCTAATAAAGGCATGATGTCTTTTTCAACTAGCAACTGCCCAAGATGACTCCAAATGGGTGAATGTATTTGGCAGCATAGAGCAGGGGGCTATGGAAAGGCAATGCAGGAGAAAACTGGGTTAGGTGAAAGACAAAGGGTTGGGTTGGGAGATGGCTGGGACTACACACACACACACTCACAATTTCGCTGATTATTTGTGTGTGTGTTTTCACTGAAAAATCAAAATATATTGGTTATGAAATAAATCAAATTTCACAAAAGTTCACATTTCGGTGAGTAACCACTTTCCACTGAAAAAACCTTTCAGTGGAAAATTTCTGATAAGCTCTGGGCAGGAGGTCAGGTAGCTCAAATAAAATGTCCAGTTCCTTAAGAAATTCTATGGAGTTTGTTGACTACTATTCCGATTGTTGTACACAGCAAGACAAATCGCCATTTATAATGAACTGAGCATCTTCTAAAATCAGGAGGCCAAATTCTACTCTCAATTACATCATCACTTTGAACTTACTGGAGATTGAAAAATCAAGGAAAAGATGTAAGCAAAACCAGAGAAATGAAATAAATAATACTAAATACCATGTGCTGCAATCCTTTAGAACTTTCCATCACAAGCCATTCAGACACCTCACAACTTTTAATGAATTAAGCATTCCAACACCTTGCGAGGTAGGTAAGCAGATGGGGAAGCTGAATCGTGGGGAGGTTAAATGACTTGGCTAAGGTCTTGCATCCAGCCAGTGGCTGAGGCAGGAACAGAACCCAGAATTTTCCCACTTCCATTCCCCTGCTTTGGCCATTCAGCCACGCTTCTTCCAGCTTTAAAGAGAATTTAGCCAAATGTTTATAAATTAGTTTAGCTATTTATTTTTGAAGTGTTATGTCTCAGGTGGGAAGACATATTTGATTGAAATTGTTTTGGTAGTTCCTGCTTGCTGCTCCTGCCAGCCAGTTTCAAAGAAAACTGTAAGCTGAAAGGAACTGGGAACAAATACAAGAAGACATGGCCATTTAACTTTCTGTTTGACTGCTTGTGATTTAAAATATACTCTTTAATTTTTTTTCTATGCTTTTTGTGGTTTTTGAACCAGTCTCCCAGGTCATTCCTGCCTCTAAACAAGCACAAACATCTTTCACTAAAATTATTCTGCTGCCCTTCTGGGGAGAGCAAAAGGCAAGAGAGTCCACTTTATTCTACCACTAAGATGGTACAATCATAAACAGAGCCTATTTCTGTAACAATTTGTGAATAGCCATTTCTCTGCTTGTCCATCACTTGTGGACACGTTGTCTGTTTGGGATTTGGGGACGAATAGTAATAACCAGGATAGATTTTTGTCTTTATTGCAGGGCCGGCCCACAACATTTTGGCACCTGAGGCGAGGAGCTCAAATGATGCTCCCATGCCCCCTCGCTTGGGCCAAAACTTTGAAAGGTCCTAATTCTGCCTTCTTCCTGTTCTACTCCTCTCATGGTACTGCTCTGCTACCTACCCCAAGAAAGGAGAACTAACAACTTAAAATGCCTTGTTCAAAAATTTTAAGTAACACTTAACTTTCAAATGCCTGAACAGCAAATGTAATTTTTCTTGTCTGAATAGTAAACACTGGAATTTTCATCTGTTTGAACTATGAAAGTGGTGCTTTCCGTGCCTTCTTGGTTGCAAAGATTTGAACTGCTTACTGCTGAAGGTCCACAGTCTGGGCCAGCTCATGCTCTATTGAGATGGTTGCAAGGCCGACCAGACTCTCCTGTGTCATTGTGGAGCGTAGATGTGTTTTTATTAACTTCAGCTTGGAGATGCTGCGTTCTCCACTGGCAACTGTTACAGGAAGTGTTAAAAGTATGCGCAGAGCAACAAAAGCATTTGGAAAGAGGGCAGTCATCTTATTTGTGCACATATATTCCAGAACAGCCTTGGAGTTGATCCTGCTGAAATGTACCTTGAAAGGGCTTTCAGTTCATCATCTAAATCACTCGCATCAATATCATGCATGTCATCATGTGTCAACACTGTCTCTAGTGCCCTGCATTGCTGGTGTAGGTCTTCTTCAGGTATAGTGAGGAGTTTTGGAATACCATACAACATCCCAAATATACTGCTGTGTTCCTTGAACTGCATGAAACGTTCTTCAACTGACTGTATTGCACAATCTAGTACCTGGTTAAAGAATTCAACTTTGACTTGTTGTTTGGGGTCTCTTATGGGATTATCCCATGCCTCGTAATCAAAATGTCTTCTTCTTCGGTGACTCTTGTATTCTTGAATGGGTGGGAAAATAGCTTCAGTGTGAAGTTCCTCTGCCAACTTCTGTGCACTCTTCAGAACATTTTGAAATCCCTCATCTGACCGGTAAGATTGTAGGTATGACTTTGCTTTGTCCAGTTGTTCCATTGCTCCAGATATATCAAGGTCAACACCTTGGAGTCTCTTGTTTACAACATTTATTTCAAACAGTATGTCATGCCACAACACTAAGCCACACAGGAATTTGAAGTTATGTATGTTTCCGGTGATTCCATTTCCCTCTGCCACTGTTCTCCCACGAACAGTTCCTGTCATAGCATTATCCTCCATAATGGCAACTATGGCATCATCTATCTTCCCAATTTGGTGTTTGATAGGCTTTATCGCCTCCACTCGACTTTCCCATCGTGTGGCACTCAGTGGTTTCAGTGTCAGAGAGGATGTTCCCAGATGTTGCTTCAAAATTTGCCATTGATGAGCTGATGCAGAGAAAAAGACATAGATGCTTTGAATTACATTAAAAAATTCAGCAGCCTCACTAGAAGCTGATGCTGCATTACTGACCATCAAGTTCAATGAATGAGAGCTGCATGGGACAAAAAAAGCCCAAGGGTTTAACTCTCGGATCCGTGTCTGCACTCCTCTGTTCTTTCCTCTCATGTTGGCACCATTATCGTAGCCCTGACATCTCATGTCACCTATCACAATTCCCGTATCTTCCAGCTTTTTAAGAAGCACATTTGTCATACCAGCTCCTGTAGTATCATCAATGTCAATAAATTCCAGAAAATGCTCTCTGACAGTCACCATTGCAGGGACATTTTCACTAGGGTCTGTTGTTGTTACAAAACGCACCATTAAAGTCATTTGTTCCGTATGGCTGATGTCAGGTGTGCAGTCCAGAATAACAGACTAATATCTTGTTGACTTCAGATCTGCCACAATCTTCTGTTTGACTTTTGTTGCCAGTAACTGTTTGATCTCATTTTGAATTGTTTTTCCAAGGTAGTGGTGTGTGTACATTTCTTGGGCGGTGACTCTTCTTAGATGCTCCTGGAGTACAGCATCAAACTCAGCCAGCAGCTCCACAATTGTAAGGAAGTTTCCACTGTTTGGCACATACAGCTGATCTGAAGTGCCACGCAGTGCTAGGTTTTGGGTAGCAAGCATTCTCACAATGGCAATGAGCCTTTTCAGAACATTTTGCCAGTAAAGAGACTCTGATGCAATCTTCCCTTCATGCTGATCATCTATGGTGGCCTTTAACCTTAGTCTCATCTCAAGCTCTCTCCACCTATGGAATGCTCTCTGGTGATTTGCTGCCTTCTCATGACATGCCAGATTTTTAGCCAGATTTTTCTAGGCCTTTGTTCCTGTAGAACCTAATGTGGCTGGAACATTAGACTGGAAGAGTTTGCAACAAAAACAGTATGCAGCATTCTGGGTTTTTGAGTACATAAGCCATGGCCTCTCCACTTTGTCACCATTGGGGATTTCATGCTAGTAATGTGTTGGAAGGAAACTTCTATTTTCATTGTCTTTGGGGAACATGAAGTTTTTCACTTGCTGTGGCCCATGCAGTACCAGGAAGTCCCTCAGGCTATTGCTCAAGTGAGTCCACAGTCCTGGATCATCTAGACTTAAGGAACTAAACTCAGCAGCAGCTGTTTCTTGTGCCTCCACCACTCTCTTCTCTGCTCTACACTTTTCTTCAGGAATGTGCAGGGTTACATCCATTTGAGATGGAGATATGGATGCTGCAGTAGCTGCCAGGTCACCTGAACTCTGACTAACTGGAAGATCAGGCGTCTCCTCACCACTCACATCCTCACTGGGGCCGGAAGGCTCACCTTGAACATTTGTGTCTATGTATCTCAGGAGAACTCCTTCCTGCTTAGAAAATCTTCCTTTGCTTGCTTTCTTTTTCTGAATGCTTCCCCAGAGTGGCATTTTCTTTGTTCACTCATGATTGCTGTTCTGTGCCAGCTATAGTGGCTCTCAGCACTCAATTGAAGGAGACAAATAAGCAGGCTGGTAGCAGGGCCTGAGTGAGGGAAGATATCAGTGTCTTAAGGGCCTAACTGGCTCCTACTACTTCAGTTGACTGCCTGTTCTCCTCAGGTGGGTTCAGGGAAGCAGCAGGAAACAGGAAGCTCCCTGAGAAGCTGGTGTTAATCAGTCCAGGTTCCTGGGGGTGCTAGAGAGGTACATAAGAGGCTCCTCCTCCTCTCTCTCTCTGCAGCTCCTGCTGCTTTCTGTTATTGCCTCTCACCTTTTCTCCTGCCTGCCTGTTATGTCTCTTGTGCCCTCCTTCCTCTAGCACAGCACTCCACCATCTCTGTGCATCTAAAGCAGAGAGAATACATACGCACCACCAGCAGACACAATTTTCTACACTCTGTGTCCTAGGGGTGCCCCCACACAGTCTGGTACCTGAGGCAGCCACCTCCGTTCGCCTCATGGTAAGGCCAGCCCTGATTTATTGGGTTAGTTGATTTTTCTCTTCTCTCTTCCTTCTCATTTTCCTCTTTCTGCTTTTCTAGACTGTTTAATATAGTTCCATCCTTAATATGATATTGGTCTATGTGTCTGATGTAATTTCTCCATGCCCAGTTCTTTATGTAATTCATTTATTTGTTATGAAAATACAGCAGAATTTTACTAGCCAAATTAATCTTTCTGATTAGCATTGTGTATTAGAATTATGCTCATTCAGCCAGATCCTAGCCCTACTGAAGTCAGGAAGTCCTACTGGGAAGTTGCCTAATAGCACCATGGTTTGGCCATTTGTTTCTCCCTATCGCCCACTTTTTGTTCCTTCTTTTTGCCTTGCTCTCCCTCACTTTGTCTCTCCTGCCCATTTCTCTCTGTCTTTTACTCCCTTCACTTGAGAGAATGACAGTCTCCTATCTTCTCCTGCAGGTGGCATTCATTTACATAACCTTTAACTCTTGATTTCTACAATGAATGAGTGCCACCAGTGATTATCATCAATCTGTTTTTTTTTTTCCCAAAGCAATACCCACTTAGATGAGTGCCAGGCTTCTAGAACATATTAGACTAGCAAAAACGTAAGTACTTCCTCTGTCCAACAGCAGTGCTTTCTATGAGTCTCTCTAATAAATGAATCACTTTTTTTTTTTACAAGAGTTTTGAATGAAGTTACAATTGACCTGATGGAAATCACTCAGCTGAAGCACTCAGATTCAAGAAATGAGGTGTGCCTCTCACTGTGAAGGTGATATGTAAAGTGCTAGCTAGATTGATGCATGGGGATTGCTCTTTACATTAGTGTCATTTTACAGCTTGAATGGTGCCTAATGCATTAAATATGTGCAGCAAAAAGGTTAATCAAGTACTGATCATGCATGTTTATTTCATTTTCATATCTAATAATGAGTAAGCTATGGATGATTGCTTATCCTTTTAATAAAGACATGACAAGAGAAATGTAATAGGGGTTTGTTGTTGTTGATTTGTATTGTGATAGCACCTAGGAGCCCAAGTCATGAACTGGAGTCCGGATGCCATTGTGCTAAGTGCCATACACACCTGGAATGAGCTTTGTGATGGGGTGTATAAAACCCACACTGGTTAGCCACAGGTGAATAGGAGCCTCAGCCCAGTTAGGCTTTGGGTGGCACCAGGAGGAATGTCAGGCATAAATGGTGATCAAACCCAGCTGGAGAGAAGCTGGATCTTCATAGAGGAGGGAGGATAAGGCATTGGGGAAAGGCCAGGTAGGAGATAAAGGTGACAGATAACTGAGAGTTTCCTCTCTTGAGTTAAAGGCTGGGAGAAGCCTGGAAGGCTTTAATTTAAGCTTGAAGCCAGAACTAGGGGGGTCTGAATCATGAGGAAGCCTGGGCTTTGAAATAAGAGCGAGAAAGAACTTTGCAGGCATGAAGCTGAGCTGAGCCCCCAGCAAGAAGCCCTGAAAAAGGAGTGTGAGGGACCTGGAAAGGAAGCTGAGGATTTCAGGGAAGACCACTGGAGGCAGGGAAATTCCTGGATATGGACAGTTAAAAGGCCAAGGCTACAGGCGATGGTGATTTTCACTGCAGTGGGTTTAATATGGATCTGAGACTTAGGGAGTACCAAGATGGTGGGAGATGAGAGGTTGTCACTGTGGTGAGTCTGAGACAGGGTTCTGTAAACTACTGAGAGTTGAGTGGTACTAGAAGTACTTGAAATTTTGTTGAGTGGCCCACACTGAAGAGCCTGGGTGAGGACCACCTGTAGGTCTTAGTAACCCCCAGGAAGAGGGGGTAAAGAGATGAACTTTGGGTATTGTTTTATGTGAATTTGGGAGTGGAATACCGTGAAAGGGGTGTGATGCTAAAACGTGACCTGTCTGAGTCATTAGAAAAGAGACCACCACAGGGCCAGAGTAGTGTCAGCAGGGAGCACTAGACAGTGAAAGAAATGCTATGCCACATCTAGTCATGGCTAGCAGGTGACCAACAGTGAGTCCACTATTCTGCAAGCTAAGTTTGTTGACAGGGTAACGACTGTTGTTGTTTCCTAAGCCTCCAGTACATATTTGGGGGGTTAAAACTTTCCAGATGTTTACAGTAGTTTGTAGGCAGAGATAAATACAGAATAATGGTTCAATACTTTTTACAATGGTAGCAATCACAGGTGGAATAAGTATGTGCCTATTAAATGCCTGGCATAAATCATGATTCCCAGAGGGCTAGGAGGTATTGTGGAAACTCAGGGAAGCAACTGAGAGAGCTAGAAATATTACCTCTTGAGTGAGGTATTCAGTCTTTGAAAGAACTAGTAGTCTTAAGTGTGAAACTGTGCCATTTTGAACACAGGTCACTGTTTGGAGGGGGTTCTTTTCTTGGCTAGGTCACACTCTTTTCTCCGTTGGGACAGAAAAGCAGGATAGCTATGTGGGTAGGAGAGCTAAACAATAGTTAGCATAATATGTGATTTTTGGGAATACCAGGGACAGCACTTGAGCCACTGGGAATGTAACATTTTTGGAGAGTGATAAAGATAAAATAGCCGTAACAGAATCACCAGGGCCCCAGGCTTCTGCTTATCCAAACTGAAGTTAGTTCAGTGATTGCTCAACAATACTGGTTTCCTTCCAAATGTGTAATTGAATGAGGGTTTGGATTTGATTCTGGACCATTGTTTGTTTCATAAAGCCCAGCATTTGTGGGGCTTTAATGTCAGTGAGAGAACTAGAATCAATACATTATCCGTAAGGAACACTGATGTTCTGAGCTAGAAAGTCCCACACTGGGATTTAGTCTTGTCACTAGAACAGACATATTTCCCTTTTTATTTGGAAGAAGGATGATCTTGTTAAGGCACTGGACTGGGATTCAGGAGATCTGGACTTAGTTTCCAATTCTGTTACGCATTTCTTGTGTGCCATTGGGTAAGTCACTTTCTTCCACCCTTTGTAGGTTGCATCTACTTAGACTCTGCCCTGGAAAAATTATAATCTATTTCCTATTATGTCTATGTACAGTATCTAGCACAATAAGGCTCTGATATTGGTTGAGGCGTCTAGATGCCACTAGAATATAAATGATATGAATGGGGAAGGTATTGTGCTCCTGAGAAGTCCTGTGCTTTAGATGAAACAAGAAGCTGAAGTTCTCTTCTTGGTCTTTGTTGTCCATCTAGGATGAAGGTGAAGATTTGAAAGTGCTTTCTTTGGTGGGGGAACCCTTGGATATAGGTCTTGTGTCCTGGCTACAATTTCCTCACCATTCAGAACAGTATCTAATACTCCCATATCAATGTTCAGTCATTGCCATATCTGTCTGCCCATAATGCTACCAATATTTAACTGGGCATTGGGTAAGGTGTTTTGCGGAACCTTTGATAGGAAAGGACCAGTTCTCAGTCAAATTCTACTAACAGAACATTTTCCAAGGAGCTCAACAGAAAAATTAATGTAGGTCTCTTAGCACCTAAGATTTAGTCTTACAATCTTTTGTTTCTCCTCTTTGTACTCATTTTTTTTCTTTCCCGTTTTAGAGGATCAGATGTAATAGGGTTTATCTGCACAGCAAAAAGACCTGCAGCAGTGAGTCTCAGAGCCCAGGTTAACTGACTTAGGTTCACAGAGCTTGTGCGGAGGGTAAAAATAGCAGTGTGGGCAATTGGACTTGGGCTCTGAGACCCTCCCCACTCATCAGGTTTCAGAGGCTGGGCTCCAGCTGAACCCAAATGTCTATTTTGCTATTTTTAGCCCCGCAGTGGGAATCCTACAAGCTGGAGTCAGTTGACCCATGCTCTGAGACTCTCTTCCGTGGGCTTTTTTTTTCTGTGTAGAAATACATGGTGACCTGTGTTGTATTATCTAGATAAAAAGTTCAAGTGAGTTAGGCAAGAATTCCTTCTGGATTCAGGGTTGGTTATAGAACTTGTAAAAGGTTCTCGTTCTAGAGATGTGTAGCATTGAGCAGTCTCAGTTAGTTCAGAGTTATTATTCAGATAATATTCCATAGCTAAAACTCTGTTTCAAAGGTCATTAATACAAGCCCTTGAGTTTAAGTTTGGGTCAAATGTTCTGAGAAGGGGCTCTCTCATGAGACTTCCAGTACTACCTGCCTTTAGTTACCTTTCTTATGATATTTTAGTCCTACATTTACTTTTAGTCCCAGACCCAAAAAGGCAAATATAACAAAAAGCTAACCAAATATTTTTGAACCTTTGGTTTGAGTTTGGGGTAAAACTTCAGCATTGGGGGCTGGTTTCCTATTTTGGCTTCAACCTGATAAATTTATCCCTGACTGTCTTCTTTAATGCCAGTGATTCTCCCAGCTCTGCTTTTCCAGAACAATAGCTGAGTTAGCACCCTATTTTACATCCCACAGAATATTTATCTGATACTTACAAGTGAGTCTAACCAAGTTAGGAGTAAACAGAGGATGTGGGGATAAAGACACATTCTTATACAGAGTCCTTACAATATCAGGGCTTTAGTCATTGTTAACTTTTTTTAAAAAAGGAAATTTAGTTTTGATCTAAATTTTGACGAGCCATATACTAAAAATATTTTAAAGCTGCCCCACCCTCCTTTGAACTTGAACTTCCAGAGATTAGCTGGTTCCAGTAACTAGAAATGGGGTATGGAGCCTTCCACTCTTACATCACCATTTACAATCACTTTAAAAGTGTAAAAACATATATTTTGACCTCCTCATGAAGAGCAGGCTATAACTTTTGGTCACACCATCATTCTGTGGGTGATTTGACCATCCAATTATCAAATACCAGCAAGTTCAGAATTTCCACATCTGGTCAACCCATGTATACTTCAGAATTCTGATCGTGTTCTCTTTCTCTACATGAGACAGTAATGCCGACTGCCACTTTCACACGGGATGTTTTTTTCCAGTCTCTATTGATTCTCATTGTGTAGCTGAGTTAATCTCTGAACATCGTGGAGTTTCTCCCCTTCTGTCAACACAGGCCATGTGTTTGCTTTTGCCCTTAATCAGAATCAAATTTAGCCTGATTATGTATCTCAGTGGTGGAACAGTTAGCCTTGATTATAGGTCAAACATCAGAAGGATTTAAATTTTTGTAAATATTTATATCTTTAGAAATACACTGAATTTATGCTTTGGTGGATTCCCCCCTCCCAATTGGCTTTCCTTTTTGGAAGTTTTGCCATTATTTCTAGTTGGTTTGTTTCACTCTATAAAGTGATGTTAGTGTTAGAAACTTATTGGTTTCTTAGGTAAACAGTAACTGTCTTTTAATTCTAGCTATTGGGTTTTTATAAGTAATTTGACTTCAGTTCCTAGCATTAGGCACAGTGTGATTACTTTTATTTAGTTAATCAATTGCAGTGCTACAGATATGGACCACTCTACCTGGTTAGGATATGAAGCCCTATCGGACAATGATATGATCTTGGAATTATTTTAAATTTCATTTAGTTGTCTTTATGTGTATTTGTCAACAGGAGGAAGGACCTATTCTCCCCTATTGTGTCTTGTTCCCTAGACACACACCTGGGCAATGTCCAGACAATGGTTCTGTGCTTGGGGAGCATAGGACTACTCCAGCCATGTGCCTTCTAGGGTGGAATTCAGCCCAAAGAGAATAGGGAAGGGAGAAGGCATGGAAAGATAAAGCGTAAACTATGCACAAAGAATTGGGGGGGGAAAAGACTGTGTTCTGAAGAGCTGTGCAGCTTAGTGCTGCCCCGGCTTTAATTTACTGTTGTTTTAGTTAAGAAATGCATCTAGTGTTGGTCAGTTAAGATAATGGGGATTACTTTCTTAACTATGATTTTTGTTGTTTATAATTAATCTGTCAATTTGGGAGCCCATTTGTATCCTTGGGTCACATGCAAAACTCACTGACATCAACCAGAACAGTATACATGGACCAAAAATTAACAACACAGACCTTAGACTATGAAGCTGAACATTGAACCTACTTGATAATGCTATCTGTTATAACATATCAGATAATACTGTGCATAGGTTACTTTACTTGCTTTCCAAAAGTCCTGCCAGAATTATCCATTGACCATTTGTAACAACATTTCTATATTAAACATTCCAAAGGCCCAAGTCCTAAGATTTATAGCTTCTTATATGAAAAATCTGACCTTTTTTCCTATCCCCTTTTAAACTTGTGCATGCAATCCTGGCACATTTCTGCAGAAATAAGATGAAATAGGCATGAAATAAACTAATCTGTAACTGCAAATGTTCATTTGTACATGAAAATGAACATTTTGTACACATGATTTTGTATAAAGTATGCACAATTTCAGAGCTAGTTTCAAAATGTGTTCTATACTTTTTTGAAGTAGGGTTTTCTTGCTTATTACATGAGTTATAACATGGCTTCTGTAAGCTGGCGTGGCCATCCCTCCTTGTCTGCCTCTGAGGGAGGCCACACCTCCTCACAATTTGGTCTGCTAGAGTACTCTCAAAGAAAAGGGGGAAATTAGTGGTAGTCAGTGGGCCCTGGCCATCAAGCAGGATAGGGCAGCAAACAGTCAGGGCTCTGGCCTGCAGTCAGGCAGAGCTGTAGCTGTTTATTTTCCCAGCCATCAAGCAGGGTGGGGCACCAGCCCAGTCTAAGAGTGAGCACCCAAACACAGTCTAGGAGACCCCAGCAGGGGTGAGCACCCGAACATATTCTGTCATCCTGGCTCTGGAGGGAGACAAACACAGGCCTCTTGGCCTAAGGAAGGGGAGTACTGCCACCCCAGGGGTGGATTGGTAGGTGAACATGGGCACACCCAACTCCACTGCATCCAAGCCAAGGGAATCCACTGTAACACCCTCACCAGGTTTCCAGGGGCACCACAGCCAGATGGCATTCTGGTTCCATCTGGGCTCCTTCCTATTCTCCCACAAGGGTGTACATGCATCCAGGGGTCATTCTCAGTCTCTCTGGGACACACCACCAAGGGTAATGGTAACAGCTCCTCAGCGCTGGGAGTGGCAGGGCTCCCTGGAAGCTCAGGCAGGTCCTCCGGACAGTTGCAGTTCTCAGCATCCTGCTCCAGCAGCAGAGAAGAAGTATCTGTCTCCCTCAGCAGCTCCTCCTCAAGTGAGCTGCTGGACTGGCCTTTTATACTTCCCCTTCCTGTCCTGGCCCTCTGCTTCCAGCATGCAGGGTGTGGCCCTCCTGGTTCTACCCACCAGGGGGATCAAAGTGTTCCCTCCATATCTGCCTCTGAGAGAGGCCATACCCCCTCACTACAGCTTCCAAGTCACGTTAAAAATATTTCACAGATGTGACAAAAATTCTTTCACCTTTACTCATCTAGAGTCTGTGATAGGTCCTAAAGGACTTTTCAGGCCTCATGAGAGCACCCGCATGGGTATGGCATTCCTCACATCAGTTTTTCCAGTTGGAAATCCTACTGACCTGGTGGAGGCACAGGGACAGATGGACACCAGTGGTGGTCTGGGCTAGGTCCAGTAAAAATATGAGATTCAATTTCTAAATCTTGATTTCTGGTCAGGTCTAATGAGTCATTGGGAGTGGAGCTACTTCCCATTCAGAAGTTCCTTCCTCAGCTGTGTGATGCTGAGAGAAATTAGCTATTGAATTGTAATTAATGTAAGCAGGTGGGAACTATATTTCCTAGTCAGGAGCTCGTAAAATGTGTTGGCATCTTCTCATGAGAAGAGGAAAAACTTGCAAAGAGGAAAACCCTCAACAGCTTGAAAAGCAGCACTGGCCTTCCCAACTGGTGAGGGATTGTGGGGTGGGGACTAGAGGGCAGGACATGCCCCCTCTATTGCCCTGTTGCAACAGCCAGCCAATGAGGCAGTACCGCTAAGACGAGGCTCTCGTTGGGTAATCTTGGCCTCTGCAACAGGCTCTCAGGTTGGCTGGCTGGGGCACAGAACAATTGATATCTGCCTGCCACCACACATTCCACTTGGGGTAATGTAGGCTCTGACAGGGTTTTAGTTTAAAACAGGCTATTAAGCTCCAGAAGGCCTTGGAGTAATGCAGGCTCTGATAAGGCCTTGGTTAAATGGCTGTTAAACCCTGAAACTTGGGATTTGTGGATTGAAAAGGGGGAAGGCAGATAACAGAGAGAACACAGATGAACTACCCCCTTTTCATTGCTGCCAGGGCAGGTTCCTCAAAAAGTTATCCTGTTCTGGAACTAAAAAAGGTTGCGGTCACTTGGCCAAAAAATCCAAATGTCTGTATCGTCCTCATTGGCCCCTGCAATCCACAAAGGGAACTTGGTGTGTTCTTGGTTTGTTGCTGTCAAAGCTAATTCCAAACTCTGGCACTTCAAGTGCAGAAGGTGGGGGCCTGCAAGGATTTTTAAAAATTCATACTGGCCACTCCAGGCTTGTATTAAACTCCCAAGGTTACAGCTTTTCTCTGACCTTGGAGTGTTAGATGCTACCACCACCCAAGTGCAGAAGCCCTTTGAAAGCCCAGAAAGGTGCACTTGGGAATTCCTTCCTGTGACGTACCCTCAAGCCCTTTCACGCCCTCTCCCCTGTGGCCCCCCACCCCCACAACCATGGGAAAAGCTGAGAAAGAAAAGGGGGGGAAAAAAGGGAAATCAGCTGTTGCCACTAGCTAATTAAACAACATCTGCACAAACCTCTTAAGACACAAAAATCCAATTCTGTTCTTAAGGTAAATTTTATTTAAAAAAAAAAGGAAGAAAATACATCTGGGAACTTAGGCTATTGCTGGATTTTAAAAAAACAAAAACTACAAGGATTAAGCATCAAGAATAGCTTTCTTGAGGTCCAGCTTAAAGGTTACAAGCAAAACAAAAGCACTTGGGGTTAGCACAGAGTAATCCACAAGCCATAAAGAAATAAAAGGAATAAATCAAATCACGTCTTCCTAGACATTTCCTGATCTACTTACATATCTGGGGTTTTAAATGAGTAGTTTCTAGGTATGATACCGATGATTTTTCATACCTGTCCCAAGCTTCTTACAGTATAGCTCTGCCCTGTCCCCTCTCTCTGGGAGAACAATCACAGACAGACAAAAGGGGAGTCATTTTTCAATTTTAAAAAGTTCTAGCCTTCCCATTGGCTCTTTTGGCCAGGTGCCCACTCACTTCGTTTTACCTATACATAGCAGTGAGACTTTAGAGAACAGCTACTAAGAGGGATTTTATAGCTACTGGCTGGCTGGGTGTCCATAAAAGGAAGCTACTGACCCCCCCTTCATTTATCACAGTTGCCTAGGCAAAATAATCCTATATTTACTGGAGTTTGAAATTAGGTTTTTTTTATGACCATCACAAAGATTGAGCATGACCAGGATAGCTCTAGTATCTGTTATCATTTAATACATAAACTCTATAAGGTGAAATCTTGGTACTATTGAAGCCATTGGAAAACACCCATTAACTTCAGTGGGGCCAGGATTTTGCCCATTTTATCTATAGTATATTGTTGCCAGAGTGTTGATCTTAAGGTAATTGATGGGTCTGTTTCAGTTGTTTTCAGTATGGTCATTCTATTATAGAGTTTTGTCCTGGCTTTCATTACAGTAGTATCTGAGCAGCTTCGTACCTGTTTCAGATACTTATTTTCTAAAATCCAACAAATGAGGGCTCCAGGAAAAAAAGCATTTATGTCATCTTTGAATTCCAGTGAAATTAGAAATGCGTAAAATGGGGGGGTAGCTTTGGTTTAACACTACATAACTGGCTAGGTTTTTTAAATCAGAGGTGGGTTGGATCTGGATTCCTTATCCAAAATCTCTGCCCCTCACCCATCCACAAACTTAGGGAAGGCTAGGTTAATATAGACCGTTTAGGCTTCTGTGACTGACTGAAGACTCAAATCGTTTTCATAGCACCATAAAATATCACCCTAACTTTCTTTGAAAGTAACCAACTGATTTTATAATTTGTTTAACCTTGAGGATTATTTCATGCTTATGTGATGGAAAAGCGCTTAGTGAGACATTCTGTGTGAGGTGCTACAGAAACAGAATTTTATGAACCTGACAGTGTCCCCTTCAGTGGACAGAAATTAGATTTTTTTGGCCTAATTATTGGAGCTGCATAGCACTGAGATGGTAGTTTTGATCAAGCTGGAAGACATGCTGTCTGCAAAATTCCAGATCCACTCAAACATTGCGGTTTGAAAGAGACAAACGTTGAGGTCTGAGAGCTATTGGGAATGTATCATTCTTTCAAGTTTGTCTATGATGGAGGGAGTTTGTCCCCTGTTTCTTGGATCAGGAGGGTTTTCTGTTTTCTAGGACACTGGCGCTGCTGCTTTAGTACTTTCATAGCTAGTCATTTTTAGCTAATGAATCAAAGTACTGAACTTGCTTGAGGAATTGGAGGATCTGGACACCTGTGAGTAGCTGAAACAGAGAGTTGTGGTGGCCAGACCATAGTAGTGGCTGTTGATACTGATCTCTTCTTTCATCTTTTCCTTTGATGCTCATGGTGAGCATTTAAAGCATTTAGAGGGGTGGTGAGTGTTGAATCTTGGTACACTAGGACCCTAATAGTTTGTGGAACCAGTGCAGATGTTCTGGGCTAGGCTGTGCAGAATGTTAGAACCTACATGGCATAAGGACCACTTTAAAAGGCAGAGCTGTGCTCTGTGAGGACTCCTTTCTCCGCACCAAACAGGTGGTGTTGGGCCATGTAGAACATGGCTGGTAAATCTGCAACTAAACAACCTACTGGCCAGATCCTCATGTGTGTAGTGGGAGACTGGAAGTAGTAGCTGCTGAGAGAAAGCAACACAAAAATTATTTTTCATTTCAGTGGCTTAATGAGTTTTTTGCCTTTGAAGAAATATGCCCAGCCAAATCACCCTACTACTCTTGAATCCAACAGGAGAAAAAGGAGGGTTACGATAGAGGGGGACAAATTGTTTTGTACCTGATAAGTGCAGAAATTGGTCCTCAGTAGGAAAGGAAATACAGAAGACTTGTCGTATCTTAGCGAATCTTTTGTAGAACATTGCCCTCAGTTTCCATTCAAGCTAGGGCCATTTTGGTTAAAAAAAAATAAAATAAAATTCTGCAATGGTCACAAGATCACTTCTCTGAAAATTACTGCAAAATTCATAAATAATCACAAATAGGAAAATAGACCAAACCGTGCAAAATTTCACATTTTGTAATCTTTTCCCCACTGTTTGCCCCTAAGATTTTGTTAAACAGTAGTCAAATTTGGATCAACTCTTCCTGCAGACAAAAAGGTAGTAACAGTATTAATGTTGTAACCCTTCTGTCCGTCAGAGTTGGCAGCAACAAGGGCCGGGTTCAATATCTAGGGGATCCATTCCAATAACACAATGCAAACCGGCTCGAGCCCCCACCCAGTGACCTGGGACAAATATATACCACCCCTGCTGGGCGCCTCCAAGAGGCAATACTTCTCCTCTCGCAAGCACATAGTCTGAGTGTAGCAAAAGCCTTTTAATAACCGAGAGAAACAATGTGGCATTATGTTTGGGAAACACCACCAACAGGATTCATAACAAAACCCATGAGCAAAAACCCACCCCAAACAAATTGGGGCATGCCCTTTTCCCTTTGGTTCTTGAGTCCAGCAACCCCAAATCACCCAAAGTCCCAAAAGTCCAATGCCCCAAAAGTCTCTGTCCCTGGTCAGGGCAGCCCCAGTGTTCAAAAGTTTATCTGCGGAGCTTTACCTTCCAACCTGGGTGGAAATGGGATGGGGGTAAGAGGCACCTTACATGATCTGAAGCTGACCGCCCCACGAACTCCTTCGCTCAGCTGCGCTCCGCTCCGCCAGCCGCCCCACGAACTCCTTCGCTCAGCTCCACGGCCCACAAGGAGCTCCTGCCATCCACAAACTGCTCCACCAGCCGGCCCGCCAACTGCTCCACAATATATCTTCCAGCTCCCCCACTACTTAACACAACACTCAGTGATTTCAGCTCTTAGGTGAATTCAGCTTGTAGTAGGGGAGCCCCAGTGCTGGTGCACTGTCAGCCCAAAATGAGCTCAGCAGCCTATAACTAGACTTCTAATGAAATCAAAATTAGCTCTGATATTCCACAGTGGAGAGAGGAGGAAGTGCAATTAGCATGTAAGGCCCTCACCAAGGGGCCCATGCCACTAAGTATTAGTACTTGTCCCCAGCCTCTCTCCATTCACACAGTTTTGGAACCCATGACCCTTGCCTAGCGAGTGCTACTTAGTTGATGGTGAATCCCTCCATCATAACAAAAGGCCACGTACAGTTCCAAGCACAGTTCCCATAATCAGGGTAATAACAATTTATTCTTCCTGCCCCAATAACAGAGACACTGGGGATCCCACAGCAGCCAAAGTGACCATTTGGGCAGCTATGGTCTCATTCTAGGCGTGGTGGGTGTGCCTATGCAAATGAGATCGGCCCCTGAAGTTCTTTTCCACAACTTGCCACACCTCACCACCAGATGTCAGGGTGGAGCTCATCCTGACACTGCTTACAATGTAATATACTTAGACTTATGTACAACATTTGACTTGGTGCCATATGACCTTTTGATTAAAAAACTAGAAATAACATGGCACACAATAAATAGACTGAAAGCTGGTTAATTGATAGATGTCAAAATGTAATTGAAAATGGGGAATCCCCATAGAATAGTTATGTTTCCAGTGGGCCTATACTAATTAAAAATTTAATGACCTAGAAGAAAACATAAAATCATCACTGAAAGTTTGTAGATGACCCAAAAATGGGGGACAAGTAAATAACGAAGAGGTCAAGTCACTGATACTGACCAATCTGGATCGCTCAATAAGCTGGGTGCAAGAAAACAATACATGTTTAAATATAGCTAAATGTAAATGTATGCATCTAGGAAAAAATAATGTAGGCCGTACTTACTTGATTTAGGACTTACTCTGAAAAAGATTTGGGGGTTGTGGTGGATAATCAGCTGAACATGAGCTCCCCATTTGACACTGTGGCCAAAGGGGCTAATGTGATCCTTTGATGCATAAACACAGGAATCTCAAGTAGGAGAGGTCATTTACCTCTCTATTTGACAAGGGTGTGACAAGTGCTGGAATACTGTGTCCAGATCTGGTGTCCACAGTTCAAGAAGAATGTTGATAAATTGGAGAGGATTCAGAGAAGAGCCATGAGAACGATTAAAGGATTAGAAAACATGCCGTGTAGTGATTGACTCAAGGAGCTCAATCGATTTAGCTTAACAAAGAGAAGGGGAAGGGGTGGCTTGATTACAGTCTATAAGTATCTACATGGAGAACAAATATTTGACAACGGGGCGTTCAATCTAGCAGAGAAAGGTATAACATGCTCCAATGACTGGAAGTTGAAGCTAGACATGGCAATAAGATGCATTCTTTTTAACTGTGAGAGTAATTAACTATTGGAACAACTTACCAAGGGTCGTGGTGGATTCTCAGTCACTGACAATTTTTAAATCAAGATTGGATGTTTTTCTAACAATCTGCTCTAGGAATTATTGTGGGGAAGTTCTGTGGCCTGTGTTCTACAGGACGTCAGACTAGATGATCACAATGGTCCCTTCTGGCCTTGGAATCTATGAATAATGCACAAGACTGTATCCAAAAAACCATTACAGAGACTGCAAAAAGAAGGAAAGAAAACAAGAGAGGAAAATATTTTACTTATTTATGTTGAAACTGAAAAACATTTTCATAGAGGGTTTTCTTTTCACCCAGTAATGGCATATGCCTCTTACGATAATATTGTGTACAACTTCTCAAGTATTTTTCTCAAGTATTATTCAAAAACATTTACATGTGGGTTTGTTTGTGCAAAACAATATTTTGAATCATACAGCTCTCTACCTCAGACATTAAAAAAGAAGGCTGCTGGATGGAGAATGTTGGTGTATTTATGCTTCTTACCTTTCCTTATTGGATATGAGACTCTTGGCTGAACAATCAAGTTATAATTTTCCTGCAGTGGCATCTGACTTCTCTTGTATGATTCCACATGTGTTATGTTGACCTTTCCAAAGCTGCTTTGAAGTTTGTCATGCAGGATCATGTCTGTTTTTGTTCTTCTGTTGTTACAACTTTCTTCTGGCACAGACAAACATTTTTTTTTTTAACTGACCTAAACTCCAGGAGCCAGTTAAAAGAACCCATTGACTGAAAACGAGCAGATAAATAAAATATGACCAGCGCAAATTAGGGATGCGTGAACTTGGAGACACATCAAAGGTTGTGAAACGATTGGAAGTATTTAAAAAAAATAAGAAAAGGAGATGTTCTTGAAATTCTGAATAACAATTTTTTTAACTTGAACTTTCTTTGAAAATTGTCTTCTTTTTACAGGAAAGTTGCTCCCCCAGTGACAATTCAAAGAAAGGAACAGATCAGAGTTAAGCAGAAAAATTCTCAGCACCAGCCAAACCAGATGAAAATTTGTCATTTTGCAGGTAGGCCAAACAGCAGACCTTTCACTTTTTGCTTTGAATTTTCCTGGGGTGAAGCAAAAGGCCACCTTTGGTAGTAGCTAAATGTTTTTGCGTGCAGTACGCTCATGAAGCAAAAATGACTCATTTCACAAAACTCATTCTTTTTAAAAAATGCCTTTGAATTGTGTGCTGGCTTGTTGAGACTGTCTGCAACAGTGCCAACTACTCAACACTGCTTTGCCAATGTATCTCCATCCTGGCCATGAGGGATTTGCCTCTACCAGTGATAGGGGAGATCAGGCTCCATTCCCAGCAGATCTGGAAAGCCTGACATTAAGACTGTAGATCAGTGACAATTGTGACTTTTGTGTGTGTTGTAGACCTTTCCCCTTGGAATTCAACAGAGACCCCCTCCCATTCACCCCACAGAGGCCACAAAACAGCAACTGGACAAGGATTCTTTAAAAAAAAAAAAAAAAGCTTATACATAGCAATTTTTCTATGTACAAATCAAATTTCTTTACAGAGCTGGGCAATACCATTATCCCTATTTCATAGTGGGGAAAACTAAGAAAGAGATGTTAGATGATTTGGCCTTTCATTTACTCATAATTTTCTTAAACTAATACCATATGATTTTAAATGTCCCAGTTCTGGTCTCTACTCAATCATTAATTTTGTTGGTAATCTGGAGCAACATCAGAGGAATCGTTTTTGAGTTTGAGGTAATTCAACTTTTACCCCTGTGGTTTGACTCAAACTGCTGAATCTACAAGGTTCAACTTGGTTTGTTTTGTAGGTTTTGTTGAGATCTAAGGAATAAACCAAGTTTGAAGAAAACTGATTGAGTAGCCTTAAAATTTCTGAGCATTTAAATTTGGAAGTTTCACATATGCTGCATATTATTAAGATGAACTATCTGTATTAAGGTAGGGTCTAGCACTGGTCCCTGACTGGGGTCTCTATGTGCTGTCTGCACACATAGTGGAACAAAGGTCTCTGCTCCAAATGGTAAGGATTTAATGCCCTAATCCTGTAACAGATTCCACGCATGTGAAGTCCATTGCAGGACTGGGGACTAATTTAGAATTGTTTATCAATTATTTTTTAAATGAGTCTAAATGTTGGGATGATCCAGAGTTTGAAATGTAACTGCAGAGATTAAATTTATTATTTACATAATGCTACCAGGTCCCCTCCCAAAAGAGCTTGCATTCCGGACCCCTGACAAGTGTGTGGTGTGAAGGAAAGACTTTATTTAAAAAAAAAAAAAAAAAAAAAACCTTTCCCATTTCCTTTGTGCTTCAGTTCTTGCCTGTCTTCTTTTTTCATACATCTTTAATTCTTGCTTATCTTTTTAATTTTTTTAACTGTTTCCCTTAACCTGAGTTTCTTTCATTCAGATTTTCTTTCTGGTGCATGTTGTGTTTTTTAAAACTAAATCCAATGCTCTCTTTCAATCTACGTGACAGGGGTGGCTGAGAGTGGGGGATTATTCTGTTCTAGGTGTTTTTAATCTGGGATGGAATTTACTGCTGTTCTGTTATTTTTGGAAGAACTGTGGTTGTAATAACTGTCAAAGTACACAGAGCCCAGAATGGACACTTTTATGTATGTAAATGTATATGAATTCAATCAACTTCAATAATGCTACACCTGTTTACACCAGCTGAGGATCTGGCTCTATCCCCTTAGAGATAATGATAATCACATGGTCCAACATTTACATTAGGCCACCTCTAGTAAATAAGAAGGTTTGCAGATCCCTTTGGAGACCACTTAAAAGAGATTTCACTCTGTTTGTGGGACACCTTCAAATGGTGGGATAATTTAAAAAAAAAATTTAAAAAGCTTCTCAAATGCCAGCACTTCAAGGAGAAACCTCCTTCTTGTCTCCCTTCACCATGGTCATAGCACTTCACAGGGGACTTTAAAAGTTCATCTTTACTTTAAAAAATTGAATTGGGAGATATTCAATGCTCCCAAACTAGCTGAAGTAAAAATACATTGTGTTGGTAATTCAGTTATCAGAGGGCATGATTTTGTCTCCCTCTATGTGCTGTGAATTCTCTGTCCCTCTCTACCGGCCCTACTTGAGGTGTGGACTTAGCACCAACACTCTAGTGCCTATGGCAAGTCCCCCTCATGACAAAGGGGGTCAGCAAATCAGTTCCCTGCCATTTCAGAGACCTGAGGCATTTGTGCATCTTGGACTCTCCTATTCTTTGCCAGTGGCACACAGCAGTTTAGTCTCTGGAGGGCTGTAATACTTAAGTCTAACCCAGGTTATTGCACTCAGTGCAGGGGTAATTGGGAGGAGTTTAGTGGCTTGTGATGTGCCAGTCAGACTAAATGACTTGCAAACAGTAGTGGGTATGTCCCCCACAACCTAGTGCACCCCAGACTGGCTATGATCAAAGGGATCCCACCCACACTTCAAATTATGCACAATAACAATAAATTGCTCTCCCGTAGGTATAACTTCTTGATGTTCTGTGCAGTATTTCACTAACTTCCCTCCCCAGCCCACTGTTCTAGTTTTGGAGTGTTGTGGGCTAGGACAGGTACTTACACACGCACCAGGATTTGCCCCCTTGCCCCTCAACTCCTCCCCTCCACAGCTGGCTCTGCATAAAAGACTCACAGAACCTCTGTTCCCTAAAACAGTTCTCCTCCTCAAACTGTCTCTGCTCAGAAGAAAGATGCGCCCCAATCCTCATAACTTGGCTGTGCTGAAGTGAGACAACACTCAGATCCTCCATATCAGTGCTCTGAAATCGGGTGGTGGGGGGTGGGATTAAAAAAAATTTAAAAAGTTTTTTATTGAATGTGGGAATTAAACTCCAGAGTTGCTAAGAGAAAGCACCTGCTGGTGTTGGAGACTGTGCCATCCTGGGGTGCTTGTTGTGCTAGTGTTTTACACAGGCTGTAGCATCTGTTCCCCAAAATGAAAATCTATAAAAGAAAAATCAAAAGTCTATTGCCCATGAAGAACTTCCGAAGCAAGACCTGCTTTACCAGTGAGAACGGAAGAGCGGGACTGATTCCCATAAAATAAGCAATATAAAAGAATGCATGTTCTAGCCCCAGAATGCTCAAGGTAAAACACTTATCCAAAGGAATTATATGCTGTAATCTCAGTGGGAGTAAGCCTGGCAAAGAATTCAAAATATTCTGCAGGAAAGAGTAACATGTCCTATGAAAACCTCCTGACTAGAAACAAGCCCACAAAGACTATGTTCAGTTGGTAGCTACAGCTTCACGCTTGACAGATTGGGTTAGCTCCTGTGATGTTCTCCCTTCTAACGTAACAATATTGTTGGTGAGAAGACGCACACAAGAATATTGTTTCAATCATTCATTCAAAGAAAGGGTTTGTTCGACTTAAATCCTGAATTGCAACGAACAATTTAAGCAATTGTGCCTTGTGAATCTAATGCCATGGGCTTTCAGTGAAGGCACTCCTGATTTAAACCAGCATGAGGGCATAACAGCTTGTTGTACGGAGGAGCTACTCAGTGGTTCTCAAACTTTTGTACTGGTGACCCCTTTCACATAGCAAGCCTCTGAGTGCAACCCGCCCTTACAAATTAAAAACACATTTTTATATATTTAACACCATTATAAATGCTGGAGGCAAAGCGAAATTTGGGGTGAAGGCTGACAGCCAACCAGGTAATAACCTCGTGACCCCCTGAGGGGTCCCAACCCCTGGTTTGAGAACCCTTGAGCTAGATAGTTCACAGGATTATTATCGGGCTACAGAGCTTTCCATCTCTACTTACTACACTGAATTCAGTCCACCTGTGGAGTGAGTAAGAACTGTAACCATCAGAACGTGCTGTTGGGCATTAATCCCCTTCCCCTTGAAATGTCTAGGTCACCAAAAAAATACCAAACCCTCACAAGCACAAGGGACAGTCTAACCAACACTTTTAGCAGAGGGGAAAAAATGTTTAGATGTTGAACTGCCTTCTCATTTCTTTAGGGCAGAGACCGCATGTCTTCCTATGATTGTGTGTAATGCTTAGTGCAGTGGGACTCCTGATTTTGACTGGGGACCCCTGAGTGCTACTGTAATATTAACAGCAAGCTTGAAGGCCATCAGTGGGATGCTGTGAAGAAGCTTGTGCTACTGATACCCCTGCTATACCTGTTCTGTGGATCATTGGTTGATCTCATTCTCCAGGGCTATCAGTCCAGAGTCTTTCACAAACACTACATTTACTTTAGAACTCAATGTAAAAACAAGCGTGCTTGGGTGGGGGAGGGGAGGGGGGTGTTAATATGGCTATGCCATACACAGAAGAACAAGCTTTCCTATTTGAAAAAATAAGCAGAAATAAAAAGATGAAAATGACTAAATTTTTGTTGTTAATGGGATCTGTTTCTAATGCTCTGTTGCCCCTGTTAATTGATCTTGATGCCGATTATCTGCCCTTGCCTTCTGCCTGAGTGGCCCTGCTCCCATTTTGATCAATTATCTGATCACAGAGGCTGCAGTAATAGGGAGCAAGGCTTCAGCACAGTCCTCTGCTTTATAGCACTGGCCTTTGGTATGAAATAAAATAAGATGCCATGTTATGAATGTTCTGAAGCAGTGTTGTAATGTGGCTTAATATGGCTGTGAATAGATGTGTTGGTGTACAGCCGCCCTCACAGGAGAGAGCTGACTGGGCTCTAATTTACTGGTAGAGCAGACGGTTGCCTAGAGCAGCAATACTTTATGATTATGATTCTGCTTGCTCTCTCTCTCTCTCCAGTTTTACACTGGTCTAATGCCATTGATTTTAATGAAGCCACTCCTGATTTAAATCCGTGTGAGGGCAGAATCGGGCCCAATGCTCCATCTGAGACCCTGCTGGGGACCATCTTCCACTATGAAATGCCTTAAGTTCATTTAAGGGCACATAAATATATCCCTATCTACATGGCTCTTTCCCTGTTTTGCCTGGATATTTTGGATCTTTCCGGTACATCTGCCTGCAAAGAATTTCCAAGCGAGATCCAGGACTGATAAAGTGTGGCTCTGGTGTCTTTTGAGTGGGGTAGCCTGCCTCAATCACTGCCACATTCTTCCCATGGTAGTCCTTTAAAATGAATAGCACATGCAGGGGAAAAACTAAACCCTTTGACGTCACTCTGGAAATGAGGAAACATAAACAGAAAAGGCTCCCCTCCAGCGAGCTGACAGTGCTGCCGCCGATTGGTCTGCTTTGCCTTGCTTGTGGCAGTTGACAGCACCTCCCAGCCGCGCACGGCCTTCTGCCTGCTAACGCGGTCAGTCAGACGGGCAGCAGGCTCCGCTCTGTCCCAGCACTTGCCTGGGAGGAAAGTGCACTCTTGTAGCAGCGAGTCGCGGAGCCTTTTGGCTTCTTGGGTTTGTTTGGGTTTCCCGCCCTCCCCCCCCCCCCATCTTTAGTTGCTGTTGTTACTTAATGATATCCCTAATCCTGGATGCAGTTGCTGGATTCTGCGGTACAAGTCTTCATGAACGAGCTGCACCGCTTAGAGATTTCACGGCATTCAAAGGTCACAGAACTGCCACTATGGTTAAATGTCTTGTTTAATGGTTGAGGTATGTACGGCAAATCTAAAAGAGGCAGCATGGTTTTTTTTTAAGGAGGAACTAAAAGTGCAAAGTGGGGGAGGGAGATAATACTTTTATTTGGAGAAAATGTTTTTTTTTTTATTATTATTATTAGTGATTGTTACTGCAGCAACCGGCTTTTGAATTTCCTCCCTTTTTCTTCAAGGCAGCGGGACGTTTTAACTTGTGTTAATTTAACCCTTTGAGGGCAAAAGAAAAGGAAAGAGAGGTTCTGTCATTGTGGCACTTTATGACCCCACTGAGGAAAGTGAGATTGCTTTTCCTGTATGCTGTCCTCAGTCCTAACATTTCAATGGCATGAGCAAAGACCTTGCAGTTGGTTCACTTCGTTGGATGGGGGGGGGGGAAGGGGTGTGAAAAAGAGGACTCAGTCCTGTCCCTTGAGGGTGTTTTCGAGTTGGCTTGAGACGCGAGCAGAGAGAGAGGGGGGATTGGGGACAAAAAAATAGAGCAGTGAAGTATATATTCTTTGGGAGTACATGTTCCACTTCATTTTATTACTACATGCTTAGGATGCTTTACTTGCTCTGGATTTAAAAGTCACAAGTGGAAACGAAGCTCCTGCTTTAACTTACATGCAAAAATGAGGGCAGGGGAAATTGCTTGTGTTCTGTCATCGCCACTTTTCAGATCGCTGTTGCCAGCTAGCTAGAGAAGTGGAAATTTAATTAGAAACTGAACTAACGCAACCTGATGGCTACTTAATGACTTATAGGTTCAATTAATCTTTGGGCAGCCTGTGGTTAAACTTGAATGACTATTGCAGTATTACAGTGAACGGTATGTGCTGCAGGAAACGAGAGCAACAGCTAACATAAAACTAACATTGTTTTCAGGAGTGTGATTCTAGCATGCAAGAGGAGGAGCCACTTAACCAAGGAGCTCTTGTGCGTTTAAAAAAAAAAAATCCTGTCCAAACAGCCAATTTCTGTTGCTAATTAAATTAAAATGCAGAGTAAATGTATATGCTTTTGTCAGGTGATTGGTAGCAATCTTCAGGTTTTCTCAAGTTATGGAATGGAAGATCATATGAGCCACTTTGACAATGTTACTGTGTATACAAAAGCTTTTTCTTAATTTTACAAAAAGTATATCTTTTATAGTCAGGTCATATAACCAGAAACATCAACTGAGCACTAGTAGCTCATGTAGTGCACTTCAGAGGACTAAGAAAAAAAATTAACTGTGCTAGTCTCAAATGCACCAGCTTAAGGACTGCAAAAATATTAGCTCTGAAATGCAGAGGATGTGCTATGTGCTGTGAATGGACAATTGCTATTCTGCAGTGCCTAGTGGGAAAACAAGGACTTTGTGTATTGCAAATGCATAACTGCAGCTCCTCCATTTCCTTTGCTGTATCTTCACTGGTGGCTGCAGGAACAAAGAGGGCTGTCATTAATAAACTCTTTAATGCCACATCTCTTTTGAGATGCCAAAGCATCCTTTTTTCCATATCAACCAGCCACCAAAAGTCAAGAGTTTCCTATACAGCTAGATGAACTGTTACTCTTCCACCACCCCAAAGACTTTTACATGAAAATGTCAGCTAGCTTCAGAAAGCCAAAGCACTGTTTCTCCAGGGTAATACTGGGGGAGAGGGAGGCTGGCAAAGTGTAAAATGTATATTATAGAATTAAACTGATTGGTTTAGAGGGAGGGGGTGGAAGGGGAGAGTCTGAGAATTCTATAAGAAATAGAAAAGTCTCAGTTTTCTAAACTACATGAAAAAGCCATATGCAATGCATCCGTTCGTAATAATTTTATAAATACGGTAAATTACTTGCTTCATTTTATAAGACTTTTCCAGCAGGTCTTAATTTTAGTTTATGAAGAAGTGTTAACTACCACAGCGTTTTGTGGCACTGTACACGAGGTAGGGCTAATGACAAAGCAGGTCAAGTGCATTTCACACAAACAGACCACAGTCTATCACCGAACCTTGTCAATCATGGCCTAGTTTGGTTAAGGTGCTTCCTCTGAGCATTCTGCATATAGCAGCAAAAGCAAGATGAAGACTCAAAGCTAAACTTTCGCATGATGCAGGCATGTTGCCCCAGTGAATGAGTCCCAAGAAGGGAGTGAGCTCTAAAAAGTTTTAAATCAAAGGAAAGGCAAATAATTATTATGAGGTTAGTTGACTAGGTTGGGTCAGATTAGCACTGGTGTGACTGCAGTGATTTCAGTAGAGTTGGGGCTGAGTACATCAAGACTGAATTTGATCCAATGTGTCAAAGATCAGTGCTACAATGTTAAATTTTGAATCCTGTAAACGTGACGGCATATAAAATATACTGTAGGATGGCAGCTGCTTCCTCCCCTAATACCCCCAAACTTAGATACCTTTCTCTTGTGAAGCACAGACCTTGATTTGCCCTTACCATAGCTTTGGCTAGATTATTTAAGCAAACTGACTTTCCAGTATCTTCATCTCAGTTATGAACTATAAAGGAGGCATTTAACAGTGTGTGGTTCCCTTTCCCTACCCCTAGGTTCTTCTACTAATGTTTAAAAAATACTGTAAGAATAAACAATTTGAAAATTGATCTTTCCTGATATTTGAGTACAGTTATCCTGTCATTTTGAGTCTAACTTGGAAAACTCTCTCTGGACTCATAATTTCCTATACAGCTAGAATTGTAGAACAGATGTACCAGATATTAACCACATCATTACTGTCACTGGGTCAAAACCTGAGACCTGCTTATAAGACCCATAAGATTGCCTTGTAAGCAAGCTGTGCACCTGGCCAGTAGATCCTGAGCATGGTTGTGCTCAGGGGAAAATGAGGGCTTGATGCTGAGCCACTTGGGGTTGATAGGCAGGGACCTCATGTAAAAGAGGTCTCTGAGTAACTCACTGTTTATCCAGGTTCCTTTTTCTTCCCTTGTTTTTTCCATGGACGTTTCTGCAGTCCTCCATATGATTGCCATCTGAGATGGGGGGATTGAGGTCCCTAACATGTTTTAGAACAAAATGAGTTATTTTATGTGGGCATGATAAGATCTTTCTTTCCACTTTCCAGTCCCCCCGCGGGGGGGGGGAATTGCTGTCCCCCACACCCCAAGGCCAGGAGGGGTCTACCATAGTAGACTATGGTTAGGCCAACTAGCTTCGGCCAACTCTCCGCTAGAGAACAGAATCGTAACCAAGCTGAGCCTAATCCTACCTATCACACCAGGAGACATACCAGAAAACTTTAGGTTCATAAAGGGCAGTGATATGAAACAAGGCTCATACTTCTAGTGCTAAAGCTTTTGTTTTCCCTTTTTAATTCAGAGGTGATAAATAATTTGATGGGAAATATTTTAAACCTGTCAAAGGGGTGACAGTTCTCCTCTAAGCATGCAAAAAGTGGATTCTGAAATACTGTGTGTGTGGTTTTACTCCACAAACTGTGCTTATAGGCTATCACTTCATTCTCTGGATTGGTGTCACAGGATCATAGAACCGTGTGATTCTGAAGGGACCACAAGCATCATCTAGTCTAACCTCCTGCCAAGATGCAGGATTCATTGTGTCTAAACCATTCAAGACAGATGGCTATCCAGCCTCCTTTTGAAAACATCCAGTGAAGTAGCTTTCATGACCTCCCTAGGCCAGTGGTTCCCAAACTTGTTCCGCCGCTTGTGCCCTCGGCCTGCACCACTTCCAGCAGCTCCCATTGGCCTGGAGCAACAAACTGCGGCCAGTGGGAGCCGCGATTGGCCGAACCTGCGGACACGGCAGGTAAACAAACCGGCCCGGCCCGGCAGGGGCTTTCCTTGCACAAGCGGCGGAACAAGTTTGAGAACCACTGCCTGAGGCAGTTCGTACTCCTATGAGGCAGTAAATGTTGAGCGTTATGCTCAGGGAATTAGATGAATTTGGTTCAGGGGTTGAATTTGGTCCATGCTGTTGAAAATCTGTCTGTTAGCATAATACTTAGCTCAAATAACATGACTTTATTTGATAATTAATAGTGTTGAATCATCATGAGGACAAGCAACGTTACGGATTTGTCAACCCTAAGCAAGCTTAAAGCTTCAGCATTCTATAAAATTGCTTCTTAGCTCTGGGAATTTTTATCAGCTGATTCAAAGAAAAGTAAATTGGTAATTTAGATAGGATGTGATATTAATGATACTGAGCAGGGACGCAGTGCTTTTTATCCATAGATTTCAAAGTGTTTCATGAAGCTGAGTAAGCATTTTACCCCCATTTTATACATGGTAGAACTGAGAAACAGAGGCACTTAGGCCCAAATTTTGGAAGGTGGCCTCAAACTTTTAGTGCCTGGTTGTTGTTGATTTTTCTGTGCCTACCTTGAGATACTTTGTATCTAAGCATCTAAGGGTGGACTGCCAAAAACTGAGGCACCAAAAGCTAGAGGCCATTTTTATTAGTTTGGCACTGAAAATTTTGCCCCTTGTTCCACAGTGCATCAGTGGTAGATTAAAAGGTAAAACTCAGGTCTCCTGACAGAGTGCCCTAATTTATGATACGATATTTATGAACTGTTGATTCTATCTGAATCACAAACAAGGCCAGTTTCCTTTAAAATTGTTTTGTTCGGATGTCCTTTTTTTTTGTCATGCTGTAAATTGTTTGCAACATTGTTCAATTTTATTTTGTCTTACTCTTTGTAGTCCAGTAGCACCCAAAAGCCCAAATCAAAAAACATATTAAACTCCCCAAACCTATATTTTGTCCATCTCTTTCATGAAGCTGGCTGTAGATTCAGCAGGTGGATTGTTGGGGTTCAGAGTTTAGGGCTTGCAAGTGAGCAGCTGTTCTGTATCCTGAATGACTTATAGCTGATATACTGACATTGTGAAGTAAACACACCAAGCCAAATAGTGTAAGGGAGTGAATTCCACTGAAGTCAGGCTCATGTTTCAAAATGGTTGTGTGAAAAACCAGTGACAGTCCTCAAAAACCAGTGACCAAATGATCTGGTGGTGCTATTTCATGTACTATATAACATGAGAGATGCTGTCCTTAGACACTGGGGTTGAGAAATCCCCTTTTGAACAGAATATTTTTTGTCAGGATATGAATAATCTCTTCATGTCATGTTTTATTACATAGTCTTGAACTGATTATAATAAACTCATCAAAGGAGTCAGTGCTCTGAGTCAGGTCTTATTCCATCCTTCCTCCCAGTGGGAGTTTTGCCTGAGTAAGGATTGATGAGGATGCAGGGCTTAGCTTGTTTACGTACAAAACACGAGTGCACTTAGCACTACTGCAATATGGGATTCTGAACAGAGAGGCTTGCAGGTGGGTGACATCCACTCAGATTAGACAACCAGGTTGCTTAGGCAGATAAACAAAGTGGATGGTCTCTCCTAATTAAAGGGATAGCGGGGGCTCTGTTGCTTGCACAGAGGTAAGTAAATTCACATTTCATCGTCTATTTCTTATCTGGCAAAAATTAGCAGCTTTTTTCCCCCTTGTTCTTTAAGTAGGTTCTTATGTTAGGAATAGGAAACCAATATTTAAAAGGAGAGAGCTAAGGTGCTATTGTCTATTTAGTTAGTAAATTTATATTAATCATAACAATACTACTGGACACATAATATCCAAAATAACTTGGGCTGTCGATTAATTGCAGTTAACTCATGTAATTAACTCAAAAATTAATTGTGATTCATCGCAGTTTGAATCCCACTGTTAAACAATAGAATACCAATTGAAATTTATTAAATATTTTTGGATGTTTTTCTACATTTTCATATATATTGTATTCTGTGTTGTAATTGAAAACAAAGTGTATATTATTTTTTATTACAAATATTTCAACTGTAAAATTGATAAACAAAAGAAATAGTATTTTTTCAGTTTGCTGCATACACTTTCATGACAAAGATTGCACTACAGTACTTGTAACTTACAAATGTAGATTTTTTTTGTCATATAACTGCACTCAAAAACAAAACAGTGTAAAACTTCAGATCCTACAAGTCCATTCAGTCCTACTTCTTGTTCAGCCAGTCGCTAAAACAAATAAGTTTATTTACATTTACAGGAGATTATTCTGTCCACTTCTTGCTTACAATGTCATCAGAAAATGAGAACAGACATTTGCATGGGATTTTTGTAGCCGGCCTTGCAAGGTATTTACATACCAGATATGCTCAACATCATATGCCCCTTCATGCTTCAGCAATACTCCAATGCAGAAACTACAGAACCCAAACCTCCAAAAAAGAAAATCAACCTTCTACTGGTGGCATCTGACTCAGATTATGAAAATGAACATGTGTTGGTCCGCACTGCTTTGGATTGTTAGTGAGCAGAACTTATCAGCATGGACGCATGTCCCCCGGAATGGTGGATGAAGTATGAAGGGACATATGAATCTTTAGCACATGTGGCTTGTAAATACCTTGTGACGCCAGCTGCAGCAGTTCCATGAGAACACCTCTTCACACTTTCAGGTGACATTGTAAACAAGAAGCAGACAGCATTATCTCCTGCAAATGTAAACAAATTTGTTTGACTGAGTGATTGGCTGAACAAGAAGTAGGACTGAGTGGACTCGTAAGCTCTAAAGTTTTACATCGTTTTACTTTTGAATGCAGTTATTTTTGTACATAATTCTACGTATGTAAGTTCAACTTGCATGATAAAAAGATTGCACTACAGTACTTGTATTAGGTGAATTGAAAAATACTATTTCTTTTTTACAGTGCAAATATTTGTAATAAAAAATAAATATAAAATGAGCACTCTACACTTTGTATTCTGTGTTGTAATTGAAACCAATATATTTGAAAATGGAGAAAACATCCAAAAATATTTAAATAAATGGTATCCTATTGTTTAACAGTGCGATTAATTGCAATTAATTTTTTTAATTGCTTGACAGCCCTATTAATAACAAATTAATCAAACTTCACTTGGTGTCTGTTAATCCTCTTAGGTGAGACCAAGCAGAGAGTCTCCAGTAAAACTCAGTGGGTCAAAGCAGTCTCCATAGTGTTCTTCCTCTTGGAAGCATAAACACACTTTGAGGGAGGAGCATCTGTTAAGCATTTATATATCTGTCTAAGTTCTTGTCACTGCCCAGGGCTGAGTCAGTGATTCCACCCCTGCTAGATTTCAAGGAGGAGATATTGCTGATAGCCATTGCCTTTCTAAGAGGGGAGTGTAAGGCAGATTCCCTCTGGCTGAATGGCCAGCGTCCTAGAGTACCTCATAAGAATGTACTCCTGTAACAGTATAATAAAGATACCTTGGCTTTGGCTGCAGGACAGTTTGGAGATAACACTGGATCTCCGGTAATCACCATTGTTCCCTCTGCCCCATCCCCAAGGAACTCTCCGTTTTCTAAAAGAGGGGGGCCCTACTCTAGTATTTGTTACTTTATTCATTCCACAGCCCCCTGAATGCAGTACCTCTACAGGGGTTATTTAGGGTTTTCGTTTTTTTAAAATTTTCAAATAAGAGACGGCAAGGGCCTCATTAGTCTCTGAGGGCCCAACCCATTGAAAGAGGGATGGGATCCCAGAAGGTTGTTTGTGTGATGCTGTTGGAAGCATATTTACCTAAGATCCCTACCCTTCCAAACACCTTCCTCCCATGCAGAGGGTTTTGGTCTCCTGGCTTCATTACAGAGCTAGACCCCAGGGAACAGGGTCCCCTCCCTATTTTCCACAGAGGAAGAGCTTCAGGATCTACCAGAGACTCAGGAAGCAGCCACAGGTGCCTCTGCATCTAGGAGCCTGGCCCATGCCATTGAACATAGGCACCATCTGATTGGCTGGTTTTTGTTTTTCTTTTAATCTCCGTAGTGCAAAGCCAGCTCTTCCACTCCAGTCTAAATCTATGAGATAGCCAGGCTGGAATGAAAGCATATTAAGTATGGGGGTAGCTCTGGGAGATGGGGGACTCTATGGGGCCTGGACTGGTAGGGAGATGAGAAAGGGATGCATAACATCACCTTGGAGAGCAAATCCAGCGCTAAGCGTAAGCAGACAAAGCAATTGTTGGGGTCCTGAGCAACTCAAGGGGGCCTGCTATTTGCTTATTATTATAAGAACTTGCCTGTTTTAGTATGGGAGGAGCAAAAATATTCCTGCATAGGGCCCCCAGTGAGCTAGCACTGGCTCTCTTGGAGAGGGCCTATGTCTGCTCTGTGTTCTGTGAGTCACCTGGCATGCTCTTGGTTTTGAGATAACTGGTAAATAATAGGTGTTGAAAAGAGGCTATCATGCCCCATCCTGCTTCGGACCCTGGGTCAAGCCTTGACTCTGTGTTATTCATTCATAGGCATTTCTGTTTCACTCATTGCTATAATATCTGAGCTTCTATTAATAATAATGTTCAAGGGGTGACAGAACCTCTACCATACATTTAAATAATCTGACAGCTTCTAGTTCTTGTTATATGGTAATCAGATGACTATATGAAAGCCAATAAAACTTTCCCTCAAACAGTGACAAAAGCTGATTGAATAAGATGAAAGAGCTGGCAAGACAGCAGCCAACGAGAAGTGGGGAGATATGGTGAAGGAGCATTGTTTACCCAAGCCATGGAGGGGGAGCTGTGATTAAAATCCTTTTTCTTGTCCCTCGTTATTGTCCTCTGAGTAATCACAGTGCTTTTTAAATGGTCATTTAAAACTGGATTAGACAAAGTAGATGAAAATATACTGTAGTTGTGCACTGAAAGAGGGAGGGGTTCTATGACTTAATGTCTTTTTCCATTGCTGAATTCTAAGATTCCATGATTTTTTCAAAAAAATCTTAAAATAGAAGATGTCCGTAATAAATGCTTGGAAACATGAAAGTGAAATGTATTTCTTTACCAAACATTTTTCTCGTGTGCACAGTTGCTTTGTTACTATAGAGCTGCTGACCTGTTTTGTAAAGAAGAGAACTGAAGCATTTAAAAGAATAATGAAACATTAAGAATCACAATGGTTCAGATTCTCCGAAGGTGTAAACGGATATGGCTCTGTGACACTTTTGGGTGCAACCCAGACCAGTAAGGGGTTGTGTCACAACCCGCCCTGCAACTCTGGGTACCTCGAATGGTCTGCTGCTGTGACTCACAGCCCGCTGACACAAACAGCCGGCTGACAAGCATGTGGGTCACATACTGGCTTCCACTGTCCAGTTACTTTTTACATGGTGACCCCTATACCCTCCAGACCCAAATTTTCCCCAGACTGTCTCCCTGCAGTGCCCAGGCCTCTCACTGAGCACTTAGAGAAGTTACCAAGTTTGTTGCTCCTTTAAAGAGACAATACACTGCAGCTCATTAATAGAACTGGGGTTTGACAAACACTCTTATTTCAATCCGTGCACTGAACTGGTGGTTTATAGTAAAAGTAAAACCAGTTTATTTAACAAAAGGACATAGGAGTAAGTGATACCAAGTATAAGGAATAAAGATAGAAAAGGTTACAAGCAAACAAAAGTAAAAATACGCTTCTAAGACTAAAACTTAATTTCAGCCAGTTACAATCTTTGTCTAAGCAGATTTCTCATCTAAACACAGTTTCCAGTGACTTCAACCCCTTGATTGAACGCTCCAGCGTTCTGTGATTTTTAAGAGCTTTGGCCCCTTTAATCATCCAAGTCATGGCTACCATCATGGCTTTCTGTTTCTGCTTATATCTCCCAGTGTTCACTGACCCTGTTACAAGCAGCAGGCAGGCTTCCTGGCGGTGCATCCTCCATCCCGTGGGAAGATTAAGTGGTCATCTTGACCCACTTGCTCTCCTAATGGCTTTGTTTATGTTGCATGTAAATGTGCTTTTCTTTGTCTTTGGTACTACTTGCCTAATTTACATCAGAGACACACGTTCAAGCAGGTGGAATCACATTTCTTTGTCTGGCCCAGGCATGGCTTAGGCTCTACTTTCCAAATACATGTTAGGAACACAATTCTAGCACATATCTATAACTGTTTGTACACAACCCGTACATCCACTATGAAATGATTTTTGGAACCAGTGTGTGTACAATACCTTACATGTCACCTTTCAGGGTATTGAGTCCTGACAGGAGTTACTGACACAGAGTAGTGAACCACCAATGGACTTCTGTGTCACAGGATCCACTGAGGTTAATAGAACTGTGCCAGTTTCCATAAGTGGAGGATCTGGCTCATTGACTTTACAAACCACTCCTCGTCCTTGCTAGCTATATCAAATTTTGGGCTCACTGACCTTTAACAGTGTCTGTTTCATACAGTATTTTCAACAACTTCATCAGTGTTGCTGTACCATCTGGCTTCTTGATGGCTCCACGGAATCTGTGACACACTCCTATCTCTTCCCCCACTCTTTAAACATCCCCTTCACTCCCCCGCAAAGAAAGTGGTTGTCACCAGAATATGTTATTTCATATGGTATTTATTGTGAAGCTGTGATTTTCAGTAATATAGCCCCAGATGTGCTAGCTTCTGCAAAAATGTTCTGTGCACTTTTGGAAAAGGAAGCTGATTCTTTCTTTCTTTCTTTTTCTTTTACATAATGTTAACAGTTTACCGATGTAGCTGTTTTATGCTTTAAAAAGCTAATGGATGAAAGGAAAATGGTCACCTTGTTTAGGCCCTGTAATAAATGAAGGGTGGTAGTCCCTGTTTATGAACACCCAGCCAGCCAGTTAGCTGTAAAATCCCTCTTGGTGTCTGTTCTCTGCTTGGCTACCCCCCACCCCCCTCATTTATTACAGGCCCAAAAATGTTCTGGACCCTAAAGGAGAATACTGTTCATAGAATATGACTACAGCATTTTATCTCAGATATCTACTTTCTTTAATGGGAAGATACAGGAAATCCAGTGCATCAGACAATTACACATAATGGTGTGACATAGTGTATACATATAGTACATTATGTGTTAATTGTATATTGCTCAGGATTTACTCTATATATTAATGTCAGAGCTGATAGCACTGCCTATAGTTTAGGCATTTCCTAACTTTTGACAGATTGACTTAGCATCCTTAACATTCTTTTAACATTTTCTTGGATGTAATATATAATGTATATACACCGACATGGTACATAATTGAATGTTGCATTTGCCTTACTGTACGTCCTTTTCAATAAGGTATATTTTGACGTTTTCACAGTTTAACAGTTGTCAGTCTAAACCCTTTAAAGGTGTGATACTAATCTATTAACTCTGAAGATAGGACAATGAGCCAGATTTTGCTATCATTTACACTAGTGTAATCTAGAGTAAATCCACTAAAGATTTTAAATCGAGTTATTCTGGATTTTTATTGATGTGATTCACCAGAGAATCTGGCCCATTGTATAGCTTAGCACCATCTTTTTTTGTTTTTAAACTTTCAGGGACAGATTTTTTTAAAAAGCTCACCAGCATCTAACAGCTCCCTGCTAGGCACCTGAATAGGTGATCAGGCTTTCCAAAGAGATGAACTGTGCTGTAGGCATTTGTATGGAGAGACTGATTTTCAAAAGGGCTCAGCCCCCAACAGTTCTCACTGAGCTTATGGGAGCTGCGGGGTACAGAACACTTTTGACAATCTGGCCACTTCATCTGTGTGCCTAAAGGGGGAGCTGAGCTCTTTTGAAAATCTAGGCCCAATTGTGGATGCTGAAAATCTGGCCTTGAAAGTTTCATCTGAGAATTTGAAAATTCAGTATAGATCTTTGCTTCTGCAGAGCCTGAACTGGAGGATTATATAGGTTTCATTGGTCCCTTATGCCACGAAACACTGTGGTTTAGAAGAGAGCATCAGATTTCGTGGACTGCAGAGCTCCCAGCTCCTCTGTTATTGAACAGTACTTTGTTTTTTCTCTTGAAAATAAAAATAAAGGTAAAAGTTTTATTTTTAATAACTTACAGTTCTACAATGGATTTCTTTTTTTAAGCATAGATATTCCTTTTGAGAAATTCTGACTCTAGATTGCTTTTACCAGCTTGTTTCTTTGAGTTTAGATTTCTTTGCAGTGGTTGCAGTTTTGTCATCTCTGAGGGAAACCACTGTTTTAAAAAAGGCTTTACCACCAACCAAAGGTGGACTCTTTCTCCTCCCACCCTTTCCCACAAAACCTAGCCTTTAAAGGCTTGTTCACACCAGGAAATAGACGGGATAGCAGAGCCCTTCCTTTTTTAAAGCATGATAGCTAGCATATTTTTAAATTCTAGCATAGATAGGGCAAATTGTAGTTTTAACACGTCAGCTGCTTAAGGTAAGCTCTAGTGGGGGTACCTATAATTCACCTTGACCAGTTAAAGTGTGAAAACTGCAACTTGCCTTGTCTATACTGGGATTTTAAAATATACTATCACTTGTTAGCTAATATATATATTTTTAAAGAAAATATTTTCTCCTAATAATAATAATAATAATATTAGTAATAGTTAGCAAAGCTATCAAATATCCTAACACAGTGGACCATAAATTATCAAATTAGTGTTACTCCTCTGTGAGTATTATGATTACTTTGTGATAAATGATGAAAAATAATTCACAACAAACCAAACCAACCCAAAATAACAACTTCTTGTACTTTTAACATGCAAGAAACAGCTAGCAGAGAAACCAGTGAAAAACCCCTATTCTATAATTGTCATCTCTTGATAGTGCTTTCACAATTGACCCCCTTCACCTCAGACTCTGTGGGAAACCTTCAGAAGTGTTTGAGCTACTGAAATCTTACAGACATCTTTTAAACGATTGTATTTAAACGTAAATTTCTCCTTTCTGACTCTACCTCCCCCACCCCCATGCCTTTTTTTTCTGGCTAGAACACTTGTCTAAAAATTACCTTTTCACCACACTGATTTATAGGTTTTGGCATGGGAGCTAATGCTGTTTCTCATAGAAGTAGACAGAAAATTAGTTGCAATGTGATGTTAACAACTTTCTTCATTACCTAAATTGTTTTACACTTTAGTAAGTTCAACACAAGCAGATCTAATGCCTTTGAACAAAACATGCAGCTCTTGTTTGTGTTGCAAAGATACCAAGTGGCAATTAATTTCAAAAACACCATTATCCCCAAAAAGAAAAGGAGTACTTGTGGCATCTTAGAGACTAACAAATTTATTTAGTCTCTAAGGTGCCACAATTACTCCTTTTCTTTTTGCGGATACAGACTAACACGGCTGCTACTCTGAAACCTGTCATTACCAAGGCTCTGTGGCAAACTGGACCTGACTTCTATGGAGAAGTTTCTGATTCTGTGTCACTCTGCTATAGCAGACTGAAAATTCTGTGACAGCTTCATTGAAATTTTTTAAATGGAGGCTCTTAATAAATCAAATGTGACTGTCGCAGTCAGCACAGTCTCTCTTGTGGAGTTTATTTTGACATTAAAATCAATATATTTTATGTTGTCTCTCCCAGTGTGCCCCAGATTTTTGTACTGACCACAAGTAACTGGATTGTTGACATTGAGGAAGGAAGCTGGCACTTTTGGTAGTTGGGTAGGAGATAGTTTGGGTTTTTGACAACAGGGGAGTTATGGGAAACAGTTTGAGAATGTGTCAGGAGCCCATTCACTAGTTGTTTCTGCTAAAATAATCAGCAGTGATATAGTTAACAATATTGCCGTTTAAAATGTCTCCATTAGGTTTCAGAGTAAACAACTCAGTGCGTGTGCAAGTGGTTTGTTAGAGTGGAGCTCTTCCTCCTTTTTCTGCTTCTTCCTCATAAATTCCTCCCAATTTCCCACTAGCCCCTCTGGATTAGAAATCGGAGTTTTATCCTATTAGAAAGTCAGTCATTTAAAAGGGGCATGATATTTATTTCTAGTCCAGATAGATGTATGAAGTCATAGCTCTTTAATATTGTGATATTAATAACTATAGGTTTCAGAGTAACAGCCGTGTTAGTCTGTATTCGCAAAAAGAAAAGGAGTACTTGTGGCACCTTAGAGACTAACCAATTTATTTGCTCAAATGACATGCTCAAATAACATGCTCAAATAAATTGGTTAGTCTCTAAGGTGCCACAAGTACTCCTTTTCTTTTTATTAATAACTATGATTAAGGAATTATAGGAAATTTTTGCAGCTTTCTAAAATGTAAGAGTTATTTCCTTTCTGTCAGAATCCTGGGCAGTGGAAATCATTGTTCTAAGGGAGTCTGGCTTCAAAGGTGGAAGGATATGAAAAAGATGTTTAGAATTTAAAAATAAGAACACTTTCCAAAACAGTTTTTCTGTAAAATATATGTGGCATGAATAGACTTTAGGGTAGTGTAATATGGTTTTATTGGTACTTGTGAAAGATGGCCTGCATAATACAGCCATTGTGATCTTTTAAAACCCTTACACACTTTTAAAAAATCCAAACCATCATAGTTTTTATCCACAATAATATGTTTTATGTGTATATATACACACAATACAATATACAGTATGTGTTTCTATACAACAATTCTCTACAGAGGAGCAACCATCTCTGGTGAGGAACACAGCAGCTACTTAACAACATACAACAACAACAACACCACACAATTCAGATCAGGAAGTGACTACTGTGTCCAGAAGACTATTTTAAAAGGCTATAAAATACCTAGTTGGTCTGAAATTCAGATAAGGTCTCAGCCAATGAGGAGAAGATTGATTTTTAAAAATCCAAACTTGACCATAACTATTTTTTGGTGATAGATATATAGAAATAGAAATGTCTGGCTCCCAGTGTTGAATTGTACTACTTCAGCTCTTATTTTTCTTCACATGATATTTTGAAGGCTTTTGGTTCTTTTAAGGACAAACACCAACATTTTCAAAAGGGTCCACCCATTTTGGGTGCCTCTGTTTTTTGGAGCTCAATCTGAGACAATTTAGGCTTGACTTTTCAGAGTACCAGCATCTCCCACTGTTTTCTATTTGCATTGTGGGATATTCACCATTTTTTGAAAATCAGATGTTGAATGTATAAAATTGGCCAACAAAGAACAGAGGCACCCCAAATTCTTGACTTTAAAAAAAAAAATTAGCCTTACATTTTTGTTGGTCTTTTATAGAAAAAGTCAAATTGTTACATTTTATATGATAACAAAATCTAGTAGCTATTTCCCACTGCACTAGGAGATGCAGTCTTCTGCCAATATTCTGCTCGGTTTTGGAGGGGCTGGCAGAAACATCAAGAGGTAACCACTCTGCATACACCATTGTTATGTACCATAAAACCGTCTGCTAAAGGCCAGCACCTATTAATTTTTCTCAGGTTATTGGGCTCGTGTCAAAACCATGTTTTCTCTCCTCCTCTTCAGGCTGCCAGATTGTTTTCAGAGAAGCTGCTGGGCTTTTCTAATGGCTTCCAGTTTTTCGTTTATTGGCTTTGTTTGTTTGTTTGTTTGTTTCCTCCTCCTCCAAATCAGAATGCCTGCATAAAATATAAGTTGGTGTACTTCATAGTTAAGCCTCAGACTTCCCAGCAGCTGTCGTAGACAGCACATGCATATATGACTCACCGCAAAAGCCAGCTGCTCTTTTGCCAGCCTGACACAGTACTAGCTGTACTACAGGAGATTAATGGTAGACCCCAGTATTGATCAAAAATGTGATCAACTGACTTGCAAGGTATTTACCCTAGAAACTGACAATGTGAATTCTAAAAGATGTGGGGAGAAAATGAAATTTAAGAAGAATTAACATTAAGGGCCTATTTTAATGGCCAACACATACATGAGACAATAAATTGCTGCATAATAATACTTAGCATTTTTCACTTGATGGACTCATAGTACTTTACAAATGTAACGAATCACACTTTAGAGATGGGGAAATAAGTACAAAAAGGGTAAGTAGCTTCCCCAAGGTATCAGTGCCAGGGCTGGGATCCAGAACCATGTCTCCGTCCATTGGACCAGTCTTCCCCCTGAAGATAGTGAAAAATTGAGTAAAGAGTCAGGAGCTATTCAGCTTCAGGCTTCTGGAGAGAGATAGAGGGGACAGAGCCAACTCTAATACTTTCTTTGACAAGGTTCAGAGTAGCAGCCGTGTTAGTCTGTATCCGCAAAAAGAAAAGGAGTACTTGTGGCACCTTAGACTCTGTTAGTCTCTAAGGTGCCACAAGTACTCCTTTTCTTTCTTTGACAAGCGTATCCCAGAACTGTTGATACTAAATGGGGAAGATTAACACAGTTTATGTGGAGAGCACAATGGGAAGTAGAAACCATAATAAAAGGAATTTAAGGGGAACTATACTTCAAGAATTTCTGTCATCAGAGATAAAGAAAGAACTGTACTGGTAACTAGTTAGGAAAAGTGGAGAAGTATTCTTCAAAGGAAAGAAAATATATAATTTTCCAAACCTGGGACACTTCAACTACCCCAGTCTTCCTAATTTTTAAAAAGAGCATTACAGGAGGCAGCTTTACTATCCTCAGACACAGCATAGGTCAGACATGAGAAGAAAGTTTGTTTGCTCTGGCATCATGAATCAGCAAGAACATTTTTGGAGGGGTTTGATAACCCAATGGAAGAGCGAGAAGTGCAAGCAGAGGTCGTCTCAGAGATTTTGGGAACAAATTCAGACTCATGCTCATATCAAGTGAAACTATAAATTGTATTGAGTTAAGAGGTAGTTTGAGGCTATTGCTCCATTTTAATTATCTGATTTGTGACATTCATGGAGTTTGGAAATGTTGTCTGTGCTATATTGTATTGGGTTACAGATTCTTAGTAATTTAAGATGTCCATCCCTGGTGGACTGAGGCCAAAGGAAAGTGTGGAGAATGTAACTTATACGTGACCATTACAGCTTGTGTTTGGGCTGTTGTGTGAATTTCAGGAATGGCCAAGCCCAAGGGCATATAAGGCCAAATTTTCAAAAATGGCTTCTCTGTTTTCCCACACCGAATTACTAAGAACTGGAGAATTCAATTTGAAGAATTCCATTATTTTTGCACCCCAGAATTTCTGAATTCAGAGAGGAAATGGTAGTTATGTAAATACGATACTTAGTTACCTTATTTTGTGCTTGCAAATGTAACTGTTTAGGCCCCAAAATGGCCTGCCTGAAATCTTGGATATACAATGTTGGGAATTGATGTCTAGATGACAGATTGAATGACTCTGGAAATTTGGTTATTCCTAAAAGGAATAGGTTGTCTTCAAAAATTAAATTGTCCCTCAGTGAATTGTGAAAATCGTTCACAAATGGAGGATAAGTAGAATGACTTCAAGGATCTATTTGATCTTCTGAACATAATAAAAACAATGGACTCAGTTTCCCTGCCACAGGCAGAGAGAGTGCAAATTCCATCCCAGCACTGACAGGGCCTGCTGAACCCAAAGGGATAAGGGGATGGCCTTCTCCTGCCTGTTCCACCAGGTAAGGCAGTTTTAACTGGGAGCAAGGGCCTTTATAGCAAACCCAGCAGCAGAGGCTACCAGGTTATGTGCTAAATCAGCTAATCCAATGTCTGCACTGGCTATGCCTCCTTCCTGGCTAGCACCTCCTGTTTCTTGAGCTGAACTGACTTCATAGCAGGGGTTGTGTTAAACCATAGCAGTGTTAAACCACTGTAACCTCCCTCAGGGAATTTTTTCCACCACTCAAGGCCCTGTGCTGTGATATGCGTTGTCAGAAGCAAGGACTGAATCAAGCCCTGAACCAATATTACCTATAAAATTGATTTTACATAATATATGTAATATGAGAGAGAGAGAGAGAGAGAGGTGATACAGAACAAATCATACTATTTAAAATTTGTGTCAAATTACTGAAGATCTAAACATACTTAATTAGCATGTCTCCCTCAGCAACTCAAACTACTACAAGTACATCAAACTTGTCCTCTGTTCTCTACGTTATGCTCTCTATGTTGTGTCAGGTGCAGTGTCTCAAGTAGCTCAATGTCCTGGGAGCAGCATATCTAAAAGACCATCTAAAGCTTTCAGATTAAGACTGTGACTGACAACTTCTCTACTTACGCACAATGGAACTCTCTACAGTAAGGGTAACGCTTGTCTGTGCAGGAGACAGAGCTTTCTCAGGGGCCAGTCCCAGACTATGGCGTGAACTCCCTCAGGAACTAGGGATGTTTACACAGCTCACCAGCTTCTGCAATGTTACTTTCTCTAATATAAACCCATAGGAGAGTATACATTTAAAATTAAATATAAAAAACCACTGCACACGCAATTCTCCCCACTGGTGAATAAAAGAAAGAATGAACCCCATACAACAGATGTCACAGCCATGTTGTTTGGTGAGCTGCTGGAAGCATTTCAGACACCATGGCAGTGAGGGTGGTGGAAGAACATGAATGGAATAAATGAAGCCTGGTTGCAACTGAAACTGAACTGGTAAAACTCAAAATGTGCCCAGAGCCAGTTTAGAGCAGTGAGTTAAGACCATATTATATCTATCTCAAATCAGTATAGGTGATGTCTACCCATTGAAGCCCCAACTACACTCCAGTGTCTGGAACATTGACATATATTCCAGTTTTGTGAATTATTGATGCAAATAAACTATTGTGCTGTAGCAGTAATACTTCCATACATTTTCATCACACATTTCCTGTGGATAATAGATGTTATAAATACTTTCACAATCGATCTAGAAATGTAGCTACATATTTACTCATGTGTCCGGAGCCTTATACATAGGAGCAGTTCAGTGATGAGCAAGTTCAGATGTCTCTGTAGTCCTCAAAGATAACAGCTTATAAGAAATCAATAACTGTGACTGCGTACAAAAAGATCATCCATGTAGTTAGCATCTCTGTAACTTCTATGGATGATAACATTCTGGGAATTAACTCATTTCACTACTGAATTTCCAATTTCAAGAACCAAGCATCCGACAGATTGACTTTTTCGGGGGCCTGTCTTTTTCTTGCTCTCTTCGACTGGTATCTTGCATTTTGATATGCCCCCACAGATCAGTCAGTCTAGCATAGCAGTCATGCAACACTTAAAACATAGTCCACTCCCCTTGCAACAGCAAGTCTTGGCAAAAGTATGCCATCTTCAGGAATTAAGCATCACTGAGCCAGTTCAGGCCTCTCTCTAGAGCACCAACATCATAATGATGCTGAAGTAATCAGGGGAAATTTTAAATATGCATTTGTCTATCAGCAGCTGAAGCTTTTGTACCAAATAAATAGCTTGTATCTACTGCTAGAGAATTGGCTTTGCAATTATCAGGGTAGGTGGAAGCTGGATCTCACCTAGGAATACAAATACGCCTACCTAAACCTAGCTGCAGTCTTCCTACATTCATGCTAAATCTTCACATGGTGGCTTTCACTTTAAGTGTTTGACCTTTTGCTTCATTTCTGCTCCGAGTTATTTTCAGCAAGTTCTATTCACTATGTTGGCTAGCATCCCAGGGAAGTTGGTCTGTCTCAGTAACATTTGGTCCATGGGAATGTCAGAGTAAGTAATGAGAAATGATTGCTTCAGGTCTTACATCACATTCGGCAGCACCAAACTACCTTGAAAGAATCCAGATACCAATGTGGGGTCAGCAAAATCAAATTTGTTGGCTTAGACTAAAGTGTCTGCTTTGGATCTCCAGCCTCTGCAATGTCCATCCAATCCTTCATTTTCCTCACATCTCAGTTTATCCTGACACCTTGTGGGCATGCAAAATACTATGTTTGTGTTATACCGGTATGTGCCACCATTACTTGCATGCTGAGGGCACTCTTGAAGAAAGATGCAGCTTCAAATTGGATACCTCAATGCCAAGACGTGATCTACTCCCTCAGATTGGTTCTTGCATGTGTGCTGGTCTACATTTTCCATGCTCTCCCCATCCTGAGTGTTTTGATGAACCTGTAATCACCCTGGAAGCTATTCTCTCTGTCTATACTGGCTGCAGAAAAAGCAGTAGCCTTTGCATAGTGAGGTTTGATATCCTTGGAGTAGAAGTATTTTGTCAGGGAGCAAGAGGCATTTATTCACACATCTGTGGGCTGCTGAAACATGTCTGCCACTATGCTAACTTATTTACTTTCCACACTTCTATACTGGTAGCTAAGCTCTAATCACAGCCATCTGAGCCACTATCAGTTTCATGTAGAGTTTACACTGCGTAGAATAACAGAGTGGCTGCCCTCTGATCCCAGAAAACTTGCTGATAGATTTTTCTAATGGCGATCTTCTAGGGACTCTTGCAGTTGAATATTTCTAAAGACCTATATCAAGCATCCTTTATGATCCCTGGGAACCCGACCATGTCTCTACTGTCCATGTCACTGGTTCTCCTTTTATACCAGGGTGTACCATTATTGGGAAGGGCCCTTTTTTTAACTTCACTGACTGAGTTTTGCCTAACTACAGAGTTTGGGGTTGGGTCTGTAGTAGTAAATTAGAGTGGACAGTTGCAGCCCTTATCTGCTGCATGTTTGGAAGATTAGTATTTGCTAAAAACGAGGAAGCAGGAAGGAACTAATAAATCAGGTTCCAGTGGCAGCTATTGAAAAAGTTAAAAAGTGAAGATGTGAGGCCAGATTTTGATCTCACGTAATCTTGGTGCAAACATGGAAGAATTTGGCTAGTTAATCTCAGTGTCTGTCTAATTAACCATAATACCACACACTACTCTGAACCTGGTTCAGCAGGGTCTTCCTCCTCTTTGTTTTAAATTAAAAAGTTTTCTTAATTTTAATAGATGGATATACAGGAATAGATTATGAAAACGTGTACCAACTACAGAATGGAAAATGTGACTGAGCAGAAATTTTTTTACAGAAACCTGTTTGAGCCTGCAAAGACATTGTAGTATCTCTCTATCATCTCTCCATGGAAGGCCAGAAACCAGATCTGTCCCCTAAAGAAGGGAGCTTTACAAGGTTTTTAAAAACATCTGGGAAAAGAGGAGCGATTTACAGCAAAGTGGTAAAAATACTATAATTTTGAAAGGTTTCAGAGGAACAGCCGTGTTAGTCTGTATTCGCAAAAAGAAAAGGAGTACTTGTGGCACCTTAGAGACTAACCAATTTATTTGAGCATGAGCTTTCGTGAGCTACAGCTCACCACGGTATACATCTGATGAAGTGAGCTGTAGCTCACGAAAGCTCATGCTCAAATAAATTGGTTAGTCTCTAAGGTGCCACAAGTACTCCTTTTCTTTTTATAATTTTGAAGAATCACATTCATGTCAAGGCTCCATGATTAGATGGCCTAGCCATTCATAACCTCTCAAAAAATCTTTTTATTAACTTTCTAAAAGGGTTTATTACCTACAGTAGAGAAGTAATTTAGAATACAAATGGGAATTATTCATGTGAATGAAATCATCAGAATCCTTGTAATAGCTAGTATCACCGGACAGCAATGCAATAATACAATAAAAAAATCACTGATGTATTACAGCATTTTCCAGTGCGGCTCTTAGGAAGCTGAAAGGTAAAGACTTTCAAGTTTTGATTTAATGAACAGAATATTAAAATGTTAGCAAATCAGCTGCTTCCCCATTGTCTTGGTGCATTTGTATTTTACTTATATGTTATGATCCTGTCAGATTAGCATCTTCCATTTTAAATTAGTGAATTTTGTTTCTGCTAATTCAATACAAATGTCAGGTGGGCAAATGTCACCTTTGTAAGCAGCTTGCTAAAGGAGTGAGACCATCTTTTAATCCCATGCTGCTTCCCTCTTTGGTATTTGAGTTCGGTTTAGAGCGTTTTGATCTTGCTGCCCTTCCTTCATGATCTTGTAATGTCAGGAAAATGTGTTCATCCTTCTGTGAATTAACTGCAGAGATTTAATCCATGGTCCTGTGGTTGGAGCATGGGCCTAACAACTCACACTGAAGGATATAAATTCTGAGTATTATTATTTCTCGGGTATTAAAATACATTCTTGATTTGTATTGGTTATGGGGCTGGGTGGATAGGAAGGTGTAGTATATTTGCAATATGTGCAGAAGGTAAGAGTACTAAGTCATGTTTGAGGGTGTAAGTTGGTTTTCTCCAAGGTCAAGAAGAAATTCCCCACCTCTAGCACTAACACCCCCATGTATGGCACAAACAGGTAAGTACACACGTGGGGGCTTTTCACCTGCACGTGAATCATCCAGTATTGTCTATTGCGGCAACTAAGATACCTGACCTGATGGATCTCTAATTTGGTATGGCTTTTCTTGTAAGCTTCCTCTCTTTAACACTGCTTACATCAATCTATTCCTGGGGCAATATTTGTCAAATAAACCAGTTCTATTCCTATTTTATTTGGTAAAACTCCAACGGTGTAAGTCATATAGTCAGCTAGTTTGTAGACCGATGGTCTGATCTGTTGTGACAAATCATATTTTCCTATGGTATACTGAATGATCTTTGTGATCCAACTCTAAACTATTTTAGGGTTTCATAAGAAGTGCTCGCTTTCCTTAATAAAACAAAACTAAAAGTGGACCTGTATAAAAGACGAGGGAACATTTCATGCAACCAAAATATAATTGTTTATTTTCCTGTGGTCTTACTCTTCTTAAAACTATTTATCTATTTGTGTTTCCATAGCACCTACCTGTCCCACCCTGGCGCAGGCCACATTATGCTAGGTGCTATACAAACATAGAGGAAGATATGGTTCATGGTCATTCAGTTTGAAACAACAAGCTACTGTGGCAAACAAAAGTGTGTGTGTGTGTGTTTGTGTGTGTGGGGGAGACAAGGGTGATGAAAATAAGATCACATGGTCAAGATCACACTGGTTAGCCATTGCACAAGTTGATGGTTCCACATTATCTTACATTAAGCATAATCAGTTAATTTGGAAATAACTGATTTAATTACACAGTGTCACGCAGCCTAGCCATGAATGGTTTAAAAATGTTCCTTGTACTCACTTCAAAGAAAAAAGAAAGATGAAAAACATCCTCTCTTTTTGAGGAGAAGATGAGATTCTGCTCTGTCCCTCCATTAGGAGTAGCTCTTTGCAGCACTCACACTCACACTCTGTGATCAATTGTGTGGTGAGGCCATCTTTGAGTCTTCCTTTGGTTTAATTTCATACAGTGTGCACAGACCTTTTTAATGGGGAATTTGTTAAGGCTAATTCTTAATGACAGCCGTTTCACTGAGAACATTAAAGACTAATAGTTTATTCGCAATCCAAACTATGAATTGTAGTTACTGTATGCAGAGTGTTGGTGGACTACCAAGCCTTGCAGAAAGGATATGGCTGCCAGCAGGCATCAGTTTTAACAGTAAGAGCCAATAGCATCATGTAGGGAGGGAATATGAAGAATATTTCCTTATTAAAATCTTTGCTATAGGAGAGAATGACCAAAATGATTACTGACCAATGGCGCCAAATAGATGCAGAAATTCATAGCCCTGGTGCTCAGGAAAGCAATGCAGATCATTTAAGGCTTGCTCATGTTGTTTAAAGATATGTGGCGTTAATCGCCTTTGCTAGTTGGATCAAATTCTGTACCAGTGGCAAAGGTTTGTTATGTGTTTTATCTACTAATTTTGTTAGGGCCCAATGGAACCAACACAATAAATGCTACAATTTTGGAGCATAAAATGTTGCAAACCTAGCAATGTAGAAGCTCCTTTCATTATAAAGTTTTAAACCTTCCTATTTAAGGTAATTTTTAGACCTTCATTTGTGTGTGTGTGTGTACACATGCATGTGCCCAAAGGTTGCTAGCTTGTCCATCTTCCAAAGACAGTGAAATCCACAGGGAGGCCTCACCGTGAACTACATATAATTTACTTTTATTACCTTAATTTTTGGAACATGTATGCTGCCTCCATTTGCTGGATCTAGTCACGTCAGAGCATATCTTTGAACCTTTTGATTAATAGCCTGTATTAGAGGCAAGGAGTTGTATAAAAGAGAGATGGAGGGATGTCAGCTGCGTGGGCTCTGCTCTAATGCCATTGTGCTGCAATTTGTTTTTATAACTAATAACTTTTAATTCATAGCATCCCAGCCCAGAAGACCTCCAGGAGCCTTAACCAAAACAAACGAAAAACAAGGTTTACCATAAATGAGGCAAAAGGCTCAAATAAATCTCCATTTGTGAAGGAAGCCTGGAAAAAGCCAATATCCCATTTCCTCTCAGTACATAAAACGGGAAGCTCATTAATTTGCTATAATGTTTTGAATAGTCTATCAACATTCTACATGAATGACGTGAAGATGAGGATCAGATAAAAGAAACTAGCTTGAGACGTGTCAAGTTGTGGAGCACTAACTTTTGGGCCTCATGACTTTCCTATTTATAAGAGGGGAGACGAAGAGACATTTCAGCCATAAAGACTTGCCATGTGTTTCTGTGAATGTTCAGAACTCAATCCTGTGCAGCACATGCTGAGTCCAAGGTTACTGGGAGTCTTTAATTAATACACCCAGGGTGAAACCCTGGATGCACTGAAGTAAATTGGCAAAACTCCCATTGACTTCAGTAGAGCCAGGATTTTACCCGAAAGCTCAGGAGCCAGCGGAATTGTTGAACACAGCTATGTTCGCCGGTGGTCTACACTGGACTCCCAAAGTGTCCTGGTGAAGCATGCAGTGGCTGCCATGTGAAATCTTTCAAGAAAAAGTCTCAATCTGCAAAAAGGAAGGGACCTTTAAAGGAGATTATTGTGTACATCCCTGCATACTTTGTAACATGCAGTTCTAATTGGTACATATTGAAATGTGGGGCTCCATATAGATTTTCTCAATGTCTCCATGTCACATTTGTTTAGTTCGAAATTAAAAAGAGATTTTCTAACTGACAGCCCTGCAATAAGTATATAGCTTTTCTCCTCTCTGGGCTAAGGACTGGGTTGGTAACCCTTACTCACCTTGGTGAGCACTATTCACCTGAGTAGATGCGATGACTTCAGTAAGACTACTCAGGTAGAAACCTGTCACCATTGTGAATAACAGGTTCAACAATCTGGGTCTGTATTGGGCACAATACTCCAATAAACCTTGCACCGATGATCAGGATGTCTCATTTTGGCATGTTCTGTCATGGCAAACTCTATATTGGTAGTACAGTAAGCTAAAAATACAACTTCATGGAAGCATCTCAGAGAAACCACATATCCACGTGATAAATTGACTGTTTAACTCACATCCACTTCATAGTTCTCATGGAAGGATATGGCCACTGGGCTTTGAATTAAATTTGTCACTTCTTTGCCACCTGCTGGCAGTGGGCAACTTACTAAAAATAGAAAAAATATTGTTATTTGTGACACTGGCAGTAGATGGAACCAATGAGCGACTTTCTTTTTGTAGTACTTGTTTAGCCGTTAGAAAAAAAGCAGACTTAATATTTTAATTGACAGTATATATTTTTTCCTACTGAATTTTTAATCCACCACAGATTCACTTTGGGAGCTAATAACACAATGTGCGTTTACAATCAAAGTTGTCTTACAGAGCACTGTTATATGACTCATGCTGTTCTGTTCAGCTTTGTAGATTGCACACGTCACTATTGTATCTAGTACTACAGTTTGGGAGCTGGTGCCAATTTATTTTTTGTTATATCTGTCAACATGACAATTTATCAGTGAAGCTCAGTATTTCTGCAAGCATGGACACTCCCACAGTACATGAACAACAGTGCCCAAGTGTATTTGATAGCTGGGGTGTTACTGGGATTAGTCTAATTTGGTGTTACATACATTTGGTGCATGATTTTCCAATACATTTGGGATATAGCTTGCATTTATAGGAAGATTTCTAGATTAAGACCCTGCTCCAAACTATACGGGTACTAGAGCAGTTCTAAGAAAAGATCTCAAGAATTTTTCACAGAGGGCAAAACAACATATTTTTCACTAGCTTTGTTCTCTGAAAAAGTTGAACTGTTGACTAAAATTTTCCAAAAACATTCAACCTGAGCAGACTCCTGGCATGGAAAATGACAACCCAAATTTCATACTAGACCTATAATAACAATTCCAGATTCTTCTGTTAATGTTGTGGGTTCACCCATTGCTGCTGCTAGAAGGGGAAATTCCTTTTTTTGCATCCCACGCCAGTGCCATTAGGAACATATTGAGAAGGACACATGCAATGCGCACATACCAGATGTACTTTTCCCTTTAATCTGTGGGGAAAAGTTAGTCTAAGAACTCACTGTGAAGTATGGAGTATACACTTTAAAGCAGTAAAGTTAAGAGAGGAGCAAAAGTTGCACAGACACATTACAGATTTTGGCCCCATTTGTACAAAGAGAAGCATACAAGCAGACACTCACATCTGGATGTGACCATGTTGAAATCGTTAGGGGTCTATGTGTTTTCATTGCAGAATCATGGCCTTATTGTATAGATCAGTGACATGCACTAATTGGAGCAGGAATTTGATATCACAATTGGTCCTCTTTGTATGTGTGTGTGTGAGAGAGAGAAAGAACCATAGCCATACGTTAGTCTATTGGCATAAACAAATTTTGTGTTAGAGAATGGTGAAATGTTTGGAGATTGAGTTTTGTCAAGAACCCAAAAGTCTGGGTCCTTATTTGAACTTCCCACTTCTATCTGGAGCTCCTGGGATCTGAAAAATTAGTCTAGAAATTTCTCAGGGGCATAGAATTCTAATGATTTTTACAGTGCTTCCTATTTTGTCATAGAATCATAGAAATGTAGGGCTGGAAGGGACCTCGAGAAGTTAGTCCAGCCCCCTGCGCTATGGCAGGACTAAATCTACCTAGACCATCTCGGACAGGTATTTGTCCAACCTGTTTTTAAAAACCGCCAGTGTTGGAAATTCCACAGCCTCCTTTGGAAGACTGTTCCAGAGCATAACTAACCTTAGAGTTAGAAAGTATTTCCTAATATCTCATCTAAATCTCCCTGACTGTAGATTAAGTTCATTCCTTCTTGTCCTCCCTTCTGTGGACATGGAGAACAATTGATCACTGTTGTCTTTGTAACAGCCCTTAGCATATTTGAAGACTTTTATCAGGTCCTCCCTCAGTCTTCATTAGTCAAGTCTAAACATGCCCAGTTTTTTTTTTTAATATTTCCTCACAGGTTAGGTTTTCTAAACCTTTTATCATTTTTGTTGCTGTCCTCTAGACTCTCTCTCTCCAATTTCTCCACATCTTTCCTCAAGTGGGGTGCCCAGAACTGGCCACAGTACTCCAGCTGAGATCTCACCAGTACCAAGTAGAGTGGGAGAATTACTTTCCATGTCTTACATATGCCACTCCTGTTAATACACCCCAGAATATTAGTCTTTTTCACAGCAGCATCATATTGTTGACTCATATTTAGTTTGTGTCCACTATAAACTCTAAATCCTTTTCTGCAGTACTACTGTCTAGCCAGTTATTCCCCATTTTGTAGTTGTGTATTTGATTTTCCTTTTGTGCTTTTCTTTATTGAATTTCATCTTGATGAATTCAGACTAATTCTCCAATTTGTCAAAGTCGTTTTGAATTCTAATCCTGTCCTCCAAATGGCTTGCAACCTCTCCCAGCTTGGTGTCATCTGCAGATTTTATATGCATACTCTCCATTCCATTATCCAAGTCATTATTGAAAACAGCGAGAGTGAAAACACTTCCCCATCCAAATCAGCCCAAACACTGCAAAGGCACACAGAAAGGAAATATAGTTAGAGAACAAGAGTTAGCCAAGCTTTTTAAATTTCAGAAATGGATCTGGTCTGATTCAGTTTGAGTTTAGGGTGAAGTTATTTTATTTGAAATGTTTCATCCATCCCTGGTGTCTAAATATGTAATGACTCCAAACAATGGTTTGACTGTTGGTTGTGTCTAGGTATGGTACTCATTACTGGTAGTGTGCTAATACATCCAATGCCACAGGCGCCAACTTTCCTTGGCTCTGGTGGGTGCTTGCACCCCCCTGGCCCCGCCCTGACTCCACCCCCCCCGACCCTATTGGACCCCTCCCTAAATCCCTGCCTCGCCTCTTCCCTGAGTGCGCTGGGTTCCCCTTCCTCCCCCATCCCACCCAGTGCTTGCCGTGCAAAACAGCTGTTTTGCAGCGAGGAGGGAGGGGGGAGAAGCAGGACATGGCGGCATGCTCAGGGGAGGAGGCGGAGATGGAGCGGAGGCAGAGGTGAGCTGGGGCGGGAAGGGAGTCGGGGAGCTGCCGGTGGGTGCAGAGCACTCACCAATTTTTCCCCGTGGGTGCTCCAGGGCTGGGAGTTGGCGCCTGTGTCCAATGCACGATCATTTGTCTCATGGGATACCAGGATTTTGTTTTGGCTAGAAAAAATAAGATTGTTCCCTTTGAATGTGAAAGGTTTTTGCTGTTGCAGAGAGGGGAAAGTGAACACAATATTTGTTAGCAGACTCTGCTCCTAACATTTTGTATAAACAGCTTTAGTGATAGGAGCATATTCACCAAAGAGAGCTACTAGTGTGAAATTTCTGAATAAATAATGAAACTCCATAGAATGTTTGAGCGGCAGGGAATGCTCCTGGGGGCACCAGAGAAAACATTTCATTCTTAGACCGTTCTGATTTTACATATGCTGTGCGGCAGCCTCTAAACAATGTCCATTGTGGATTCAGACTGTGGATGGCTTTATGAACTCAGCCAGTTCAAAGTGGCAGATCTGATATTGTTGCTAATGATTTGCAGTACTCTGGTGAATGTAAATGATTCATGCGCAGTGGTATTTGTAGATAAAACAGACAGAATGAAATGTACGCAGCTTCAAAGATGCAGCTCAGCTTGGCTGACAGCCCATCATGTCAATCAATGTGACTGGCACTTTTAAATATACATTACAGGTACTTTGCTCTTGTCTGCCCAAGGACATAGTGCCATCTTAAGTGTGTGTGACAGACTGAAGAGACAGGGCTCTTGAAGGCAGGAATGCAAAGTTAGCTAGTGCAGCTTTACTACCTAGCTAAATGAGAGATGGAGACTGCTAATAAGGTATGTCTAGGCCTGTGGTGATTTTTGTTTGTCTGGGAAGAGAAATACCAAAGGAAATGCTAGATATGTAGAATGGGCTGCAAGGAAATATGAAATTCATTCTGCCACATACAATAAGTCTATCATTCACTTTGAAACCAACCAGAGAAATAGAAGAAAATTCTTCTGTGAAGGAGCAGTATCTCATTTCACTACAGCCAGGAGCATATTTTATTGGAACAAGTGTAGGAGGGTTGTTGTTTTTTGTTTTTTAAATAACTTTTAGCAACTACTGGAATTGAGGCAATTCTGTTCCCTTACCCCAATCACAGCCCCAGAGAAACAGAACTGTCATTTGCTGTGTGACTGTTTCCATCAAGCTAGGACATCCTCACTCCCTCACAATAGCCCCTATTTGGTTTGCCTGTAACCAATACCTTTTCTTTATAATGGGTACTCACCACTTTTGGCCAAAAGCCTGAAGGGCTTGACAAGTACCTCTCAGAACTGTATGCTGCACTTCTCCACACAAGGCCAACAGGAGACAACTGTGAGTGGTGCTACCACTCTGCTCCCCTCCCCATTACTCGTCATGAGCCAGTAGCATTGTTTCAGGATAGGAGCCTGACCCTGCTCCTTAGACAAGATTGCATCCCAGACACCACTGCAGCATCAATTCAAATAGGCTCTCTATTTAAAAAAATTCTGGTTGTGGCGCAATCTTTCCTTACTTCAATACTCTTCCAATATCCTCCCCTGGAGAGTATGTTGGCATGAAGACCAGAAAGATCCTCTTTGCTGGTTTCATCCTTGCAGCTCACCGTGGTTTACTGATGGCCTGTGACTAGTGAAGCAGGAGGGAATATAACTAATGTGCCAGAGGCAGAAGTCTTGAGCCAAATATGATGGGATGCAGAATTTTTGCACTCCTATTTGGCACTGAAACTGTACTTGGTTGCATTGATAGACATCTCCTCTGAGTAATATGTGAAGATCAAGTTTCTGTTCTGATATTGTTAGATTTGTTAGCATTCTTGGATAGCTTTTGATCATGAGGTGTTGCTGAAATATCTATTGATGTGGGCTGTTTCAGAGATGGGGGAAATCAGATTTTTGGATAAATCAGACACTTGGGTTGAAGGGGAGTTTGGTTTTCTGTGGGCATTTAAATTTTATTTTGTAACTTGGATCAATGTCTGTTTTAATTTTTTGTATAAATCTAAATAAATATATTTTAATCAGTTTTAAGGTAGGCCCAAATTTGGAACTGTTTTCTGTTGAGCATTGAAATACTAATAAAACTAAGCAGTTTTTGGTTTGGAAAGTTAAAGAAGCAAATAATTACACTTAGAGATTTAAAGGATTAGGATATGTTAGGTTGGTGTGAAGAAGAGCTGATAAAAGTATATGAAACAACTGATTATGTGATATGAATATGAATTTTGATTTACTTCCATCTAAATTTGTTACATTCCCTGCCTACAGAAAACAAACATGAAACAGTATAATTTGCTGTTAAAAGTTCTTTCAATGTTAGTGTTTAAGCATGAAACTTTCTCTTTGGAATCCCTGGAAACCACTCTCATTTTTCCTCTGCTGTGGTTGAGCTGTGGCAAACATTGTTCTGAAATTGTAGACTTTAACAATCACTATTGATTTCTTCACGAGGGGACCAGTAGTTCATCACATACAGAATACATTTTCACAGTCACTCATTTTAATAGGTTATGCAATGAGATATATGATTAAAATTGACATTCTGAACTACTTTCCTACATTTTCAGATGCATTTAAATCAAGAATGCTAAATCACAGGTGATCGTTTGCAATATACAAAATCGTCATTTCAGTGAACTGTTGTAATTTGGGAGAGATGTATTTACACAGTGCAGGGATTTCCTGTCTGGATTTCTTGGGGCTACAAAAGATTCACTTGAGTTTTGGAGGCTGGTTGGCCAGCAGAATTTGTTGTCTTTTCAGGGTGAAGAACAGCAGAGGGGCTGTAATTAGCGCTTACGCTCTCATGAGAAAGGCAAAATGCTTTTAGAATGATTCCCAGAATACATCATGTGTCTCATGTTGTGCTGGTTAACTTCTGATGTCTCTTATTTAGTCTTTTTTAATCCAGTTCTATTCGATATTCATTTCATTGCTTTGCAATCTGAAAGTGCCAAAGATTACCTTTTAGTAGAATCCAAACATCAGTGGTTTAACAAAACATTTGTCTACGTTAGGTATAGTTCTCTTAAAGTACATAAATTCCCGAGATTGGAATGAAGTATTCTGAATGCACATGAACATTTCCTATTACTTTTATTCCTCATTTGAGCTCTCTTGCTGAGTGACATTTCAGATGTTTTCTCGAAAAAGAAAAAAATTACTCAGTTTGCATTTTAACATTAAGTATTTGAACCATCCCAGTGTCCATATGTTTCACTGTTCATGTCAAAGTGGGGTTCAGAAGAAAATGATGATTTAAAAAAGAAATACAACTTTCTTATTGTATATACATGATTGTAAGCAGGAGGCCATTTCACCTTACTCAAAGCATACACATAGGATATGGTCCAATTTTATCTCCTTCCTGGAGTTTCTTTATTGTTAAATTAAAATTTTCTCTGGAGCTTGACTTGTCCTAGGGTTTAGAAGTTCCAATACCTATTTACATCATGGATTGGAGTTAATAGTATCCACCTGCCAGCATGATTTAGCAAAAATAATTCTGCATCTTTATATAAGATCCTACCACCTAATTTTAGAAGAACCCTGCACCTCTCCGTAGGGTCCTAGAACCTGACATCAGGATGAATCAGCAGAAGAGCTCTACATCACTCTGTAGGGCTCTGGAGCCTCCCACACTTTTTAAAAGGAGTTAAGTCTCTGAATAATAAAGTGGAGTGTACAGTATTAAGATCTAAAGTGGAGTGTACAGATTAAGATTACATTCCAGTCATTAATATTTTCCTCCTGATTACAAAAGGGTAGCTCTTGAGCAATATAGCATGATTCCTAGATCGAATCTTCAACTTCATTAGTCATTGATTAATCATCAAACCTTTCATCAGTTTTCTTACTTGCATCTTTTTCTCTTAAGCTGAAAGATATTCTAAATCCTTACTTTTATTAAACCTTTCAGGATTTCTGATACTTTCTTCACAGGGTGAAGGGAATGCAAATGTAAGAGAGTAGGCATCTGCATTCAAGTGTTTCTTTGGTTATTACAAAGAAAGTCACCTCTGTCTTTGCACCCTGTCCTGTCAAGGAACGGACCTGGTCATCAATGGTGAGCCATGTATTCATGATGACCTCCTGCCAAGATTATTGCAACTCTAGGAATGAAACTATGCACTTCGAAAAATCTCCCAACTAATTAAAAGACAACAGCCTCAATGCTTAGTGACATGGGTTAGTGTGAACACATCACCTTCATGTGCCACTCTCTGCACTCATTTCCCCCTTAAATACTGAACCCCTCCAGATGCTCAATGACTCCTACTCCCTGGTAATATGTGAACCTGCCACCTCCAACATTCCGCTTGCAATGAGTGTAGGAAGCCATATTCAGATAAATGTTCCCAGATGACAGAGCACAACTCTCAGCCGCCAGTGTCCTTGGACTGTTGAAGCTCTGAAGCCACTTCTTGAAGTAGCGTCCCTATGGATGCTCCATTTCAGGTGTGCATGCCCCTCCTAAGCCCTTGATCGGAGATTTATATTTGGTAGTGCCCATTTGATCTGCACATCTGCCCGATGCCTCCTCGTGGCAGACACTGAGGCTATGCGGGGGGCACGGGCAAACCACCCTCAATTCATTCTCTATCACCTGGGCCAGAGATGGAGTACTAGCAAGTCCTTCTAAAGCGTACTCAGCCTTTCTCTTTACCCCTTTTTCTATCAAAGTTATTTAGTTTATGGTGGTTGTTAGTGTTAGCATAGTTACTTAATTAAGATGAGAGGACTGTTTTCCCTCTCTTTCTCCCTGGGACACCTGTTCTCTCCTAGTGGGATATGCCTGTTTTGCCAGGATTCAAATGCTGCCTCTCCTGCTGTGAGGCTGTACCATTGAGTGACAGACACTCCAAGTGCATCTGTTGCCTGGAAGAGTCCCGCATCTCCCAGAAATGCTCCTTTTGCTTAGCCCTTAAATCCAGGGCTGGAAAGAACAGGAAGATAAAGCTCAGACTGTTGGCAATGGAACATTCCATGCAAATACCCTCTGAACCATGTCAGGAGACACAACTGCCCCTCCGTCCCCCGATATATCTGTCCCAGGACAGACCCAGTACCCCAGCGCCACTAGATTACATTTGAAATTTTGTTCATTTCACCTCCAAAATGTTAATTTTTAAATGCATTTCATTTCAAAACAGTTGGAATTTTTTGTTCTGTGGAAATTTCAAAATCTTGACATTTCATTCCATTTTGGAACAAAAATACTTTGATATTTTAAATTATTCACATAACTAATAATATTGCATTTTTTACCCAAACCTAGCAAAAATCCCATAAACTGTGTTCTTTGTAGACTGTCTGAAAAGGTAGAGAGAGAGATTATTGTTGTGGGGTCTCTTTTTAAGTAACTAAGACACACCCAGGCTATAGTGATCAAAGTCAGAGAGGTCCCTAGGTAGAGTAGTCCATGAAGAAATACAACACAAGGTTTATGTCCATGGTAGTATTTTTTTTAATTGTATCATCCACCTGAGCCCCTACATTTTTTAAGTTTTCTTTACAGACCTGATTTTTCTTACTTTCACAAATATTCTGTATCTTTCCTTTTCCCGTTTTATTCTGTCCGTTTCCCAAGGTCTGTATTTATGTGTAGGGCCCTACCAAAGTCATGGTCCATTGTGGTCAATTTCACAGTCAAAGGATTTAAAAAATCATAAAAGTCATGATTTCAGCTATTTAAATCTGAAATTTCATGGTGTTGTAATTGTAGAGTTCCTGACCCAAAAAGGAATTATGGGGATATCATAAGGTTATTGTAGGGGGGGGTTGCGGTACTGCTACCCTTACTTCTGCGCTGCTGCTGGCAGTGGCGCTTCCTTCAGAGCTGGGCAGCTGGAGAGTGGTAGCTGCTGGCCAGGAGCCCAGCTCTGAAGGCAGAGCCAGCAGCAGTACCAGCAGCAGTACAGAAGTAAGGGTGGCATGGTATATGGTATGGCCACCCTTATTTCTGCGCTGCTGCCTGCAGAGCTGGGCCCTCAGTCAGCAGCCACCATTCTCTGGCCACCCAGCTCTCAAGGCAGCAGCGCAGAAGTAAGGGTGGCAATACCGGAACACCCCTAAAATAACCTTGTGACACCACCCCCCCGCAATTGCTTTTTGGGTCAGGATGCCCAATTTGAGAAACACGGGTCTCTGGGAAATCTGTATAGTATAGGGGAAAAGCACAGAAAAGACCAGATTTCACAGTCTCTGATGCATTTTTCATGGCCATGAATTTGGTAGGGCCCTAGTTATGTGGCTACACTATAGTTTTGTTTTGTTATGCTTCTGAATAGCCTCATCATGTTTTTCTGTGTTCCACTGAGTACAGGCTACCATTGAGTTTTTTGAGAAGTACAGGGAGTTCCTCTTTTATTAGTTCCAATTCTCTTGTGAGAAGTGCCTTCTCTTTTAGCTCCTTTTATTTAGCATTTACTGAAACTTCTGCAGCATTCTCCAATTCACCCAAGTGACCTTTTCTTCAGTTCCCATTTGCTGTGTCAAATACCAGCTTTATCTGTTTTGCTGTAGTCAATGCATGTTCCTTCTACTATTTCATTTTCTTCTGACTGTGTTAGCTAGCTTTATCTCTGCAATATCAATCAATTTCTGCAGCCATTGTGCCATAAAAACCTTCATCACAACTGCTTCTATTTGGTTGGCAATACTTTTCTGGGATTATTTTCTTGCTAACTCTTTTTCACATTTCTTCCATCTCTTCACCTCTTATAGTGCATCTTACTACAGTTTTTCACTTTTTACTTGTCAAGCATCTTTGCTTTCTCTTCTGATTTCCTGGAGTCTTGTACTACTCTGCCTACTGCAGCTTGGCTTGCAGCTTGAGATAGCTGTTTCCGTCATCTTTTCCCATAAGAATTACATTATGGTATTGACGCAATTGACTCCTGTTATGGGTCTCTCCATTAACCCCTATTCTACCAGTTTGCATCCTCTCCCTTGTGAGTTCCCTAGGGGTGAACTCCTGCTTGGCCTATATTAGTCTTTTTCAGAATCTCTGCTATGACTGTCTTCTCCATGTTGACACTGGCACAGATGACACCATCCAGCTGAATTATATGTCCTGGAGAAACACAGGAGCTCAGGGTGCTGCATATTGTTTCACAATGTATAAATCACATTTAAACACCACCCCCAGTAAAAAATAAAAATAGAGCATTTATTGAACACTTTAGTTTCAGAAGGTCTGCATCATATTGCACGTATTTTTAGTTCTGCTACCATAAAAGATAAAGACCAAAAAGACTGATTGTTATCCAGACCCCGTCCTCTGCACCTGAGACTTGCAGTTGGTTGTTCATTTTATCTTCTTCCATGAGAATGTATACCACAGAAAAGCCAGTTTATTAATGTACATGGGAAGGAACCTTGTATAACAAAATTGTGGACTTTTACCTGAGAAACTACAGCAATATTTGGCAAGCAGTATAGATTAATATCAGGCACATCAACCATCCCAACTCTTTCATTAGACTTTTCTCTCTAAAATGGCTGCCCCACAGTTAATATTTTAATGGCCAAACTCTGCCCTCTGTTGCATCCTTGCAATCCCACTGTAAGTAAAGGAATTGCCAAAGTGTAGAATCTGGCCCTATGCTTTGTAGGCAATCTCAAATATATTAGCTTTGGGCAACATATTACGAGGAAGAGAGGGAAGGCTAAAGCTCTGTTTCCTTCATAGTTCTAGTCTGAAAATATAGGCGAAGTAGATTCCCATGGCCAAACTGTGCTCCAGTATTAAAATGTGGAATCCATCCTTTATGGACTTATGCGGGTGACCTTCTAATATTCCTAAGATAAGAATACTGAGTGATGTGGGTGCCCCAACCTAAGCTGCATTTTTGTACACCCCAGCTATTTTGTCCTCATTTTAAACTGATGTGACTCCATTCAGTTTAGTGGGGTTGCATGCCTGTAACTAGAGATAGAATGTGACCCAGAGATATATTGGTGTGTAACTTCAGACATAGAGACAGGTTTGAACCAATACCCCAGAACAGTCCTAAACATTGGAAAATCCCAGATTCATATCTGCAGCTTGTAGTTTGCAACAATCCCATACTTAAAACAACTTAAAACAACAACACTGTCCTCAGTCAAACCCTGTGACTGCAGGCAAAATTTTGCCCAGAGTGTGTTAGTATATAGGAAGGTCCCTGATCTTCCCATTAACTAGTCCTGCAGTTCTGTTATGGAGTCTTAGTAGCAACTCAGGAAAATAAGGTGGTACCGTGTGACTACTCGACATGTCTCTGCCTGTGAGCAGTTGACATATTATCAAAGCCAGGATTTTCCTGCCCTGGGTTTTGCTGCTGCAGCTGAGACCTTCTCCAGCTATAGCCTGGGTCAGTCATCCTTTTTGACTATTTGGATCCAAACTTCTTCTTACAATAAGGGAGGATGAGAGAAAGGAATTTCATATGTAGCAAGCGGTTATACAGAGGCACACAGGCAACAGTTCTCTGTTAAACCTTCTGTACTATAGGACAAGATATTGATTCGGGAATGGAAAGCAGGAGATCTGTGAATAAAGTGGGGAGGGGAAAACCCTTTCATAATGCAAAGGAATAAAGGAATCTGGAAATCATTGGTACTTAAAGACTGATCATTTTAAATTGCTTTTACCCTCAAGAAATTAACGTTGTTCTTCTCTCCAGTACCAAGTTAGTTGCTGTATTATTAAAATAGCAAACTCTTAAAAACTGAGCTTCTCTTTTGCATACTCTGCATTTACAATATAGGTGAAAACTGGAACAAAGCAAAGTCCAAATTTAGACCTGGGTGGGGCAAGTGAGAGCAACTCCATTTGACTTCAGTTTATTTTATTTAGGTTACATTGCAGGTGTACCTAAATACCCCAAGCAGTATTGGGCTCCCACTTTGCTAGGTGCTGGACAAACAGAGTAAAGATATACAAAACAAAAGAAAGAACGTACAGTATAATTGACACCTGGTCGTCATTTAGTCCAAAATATTCTTTGAAATGACTATGGCTGGCATGTATTAGACAACCACAAAATACCCACTTGTATGTCTCTAATAACATGATTAAATTTGATTTAATACAAAAAGAAATGTTAAAGGAGTTTGAGAGACATATAGCAGTCTCGTAAGCTTGAGACTTGGTGTTTGCTAGCAACTGCCAGCTAGGGCTGGTCAGAAGTTTCCAGTCAACTCATATTTCAATGGAAAATTATTTTTGTTTTTTTGTTGGATTTTTTTTACATTAATATTTTCATAGAAAGTGTCTGTTTTCCTCTAAAAATCTGATTTTTCATCAGAAAACTGTCAAAATATTTTAACAGAATTTTTTTTGTTTTGTTTTTAAACAAATAGCCTACATGGTCTGCTGAAAAATAAGCCCATTTTTCCAACCAGCTCTGCTTTCAGCTCTGCTCCTTTGAAGCAGCTCACAACCAGGGCTGGCCTTACCATGAGGCGAACTGAGGTGGCTGTCTCAGGTGCCAGATTATGTGGGGGGGAGCACCACTAGGACCCAGAGTGTGGAAAATTGTGTCTGCTGCTGGTGCATATGTATTCTCTCTGCTCTAGATGCACAGAGATGGTGGAGTGCTGTGCTGGAGGAAGGAGGGCACGAGACATAACAGGCAGGCAGGAGAAAAAGTGAGAGGGAATAACAGAAAGCAGCAGGACCTGCAGGGAGAGAGAGGAGGAGGAGGAGCCTCTTATGTACCTCTCTAGCACCCCCAGGAGCCTGGACTGATTAACACCAGCTTCTCAGGGAGCTTCCTGTTTCCTGCTGCTTCCCTGAACCCACCTGAGGAGAACAGGCAGTCAACTGAAGTAGTAGGAGCCAGTTAGGCCCTTAAAATGCCGATATCGTCCCTCATTCAGGCTCTGCTACCAGCCTGCTTATTTGTCCCCTTCAATTGGGTGTTGAGAGCCATTATAGCTGGCACAGAACAGCAGTCATGAGTGAACGAAGAAAATGCCCCTCTGGGGCAGCATTCAGAAAAAGAAAGAAAGCAAAGGAAGCTTTTCTATTTAAGCAGGAAGGAGTTCTCCTGAGATACATAGACACAAATGTTCATGGCGAGCCTTCCGGCCCCAGTGAGGATGTGAGTGGTGAGGAGACGCCTGATCTTCCAGTTAGTCAGAGTTCAGGTGACCTGGCAGCTACTGCAGCATCCATATCTCCATCTCAAATGGATGTAACCCTGCACATTCCTGAAGAAAAGTGTAGAGCAGAGAAGAGAGTGGTGGAGGCGCAAGAAACAGCTGCTGCTGAGTTTAGTTCCTTAAGTCTAGATGATCCAGGACTGTGGACTCACTTGAGCAATAGCCTGAGGGACTTCCTGGTACTGCATGGGCCATAGCAAGTGAAAAACTTCATGTTCCCCCAAAGACAATGAAAATAGAAGTTTCCTTCCAACACATTACTGGCATGAAATCCCCAATGGTGACAAAGTGGAGAGGCCATGGCTTATGTACTCAAAAACCCAGAATGCTGCATATTGTTTTTGTTGCAAACTCTTCCAGTCTAATGTTCCAGCCACATTGGGTTCTACAGGAACAAAGGCCTGGAAAAATCTGGCTAGAAATCTGGCATATCATGAGAAGGCAGCAAATCACCAGAGAACATTCCATAGGTGGAGAGAGCTTGAGATGAGACTAAGGTTAAAGGCCACCATAGATGATCAGCATGAAGGGAAGATTGCATCAGAGTCTCTTTACTGGCAAAATGTTCTGAAAAGGCTCATTGCCATTGTGAGAATGCTTGCTACCCAAAACCTAGCACTGCGTGGCACTTCAGATCAGCTGTATGTGTCAAACAGTGGAAACTTCCTTACAATTGTGGAGCTGCTGGCTGAGTTTGATGCTGTACTCCAGGAGCATCTAAGAAGAGTCACCGCCCAAGAAATGTACACACACCACTACCTTGGAAAAACAATTCAAAATGAGATCAAACAGTTACTGGCAACAAAAGTCAAACAGAAGATTGTGGCAGATCTGAAGTCAACAAGATATTAGTCTGTTATTCTGGACTGCACACCTGACATCAGCCATACGGAACAAATGACTTTAATGGTGCGTTTTGTAACAACAACAGACCCTAGTGAAAATGTCCCTGCAATGGTGACTGTCAGAGAGCATTTTCTGGAATTTATTGACATTGATGATACTTCTTAAAAAGCTGGAAGATATGGGAATTGTGATAGGTGACATGAGAGGTCAGGGCTACGATAATGGTGCCAACATGAGAGGAAAGAACAGAGGAGTGCAGACACGGATCCGAGAGTTAAACCCTTGAGCTTTTTTTGTCCCATGCAGCTCTCATTCATTGAACTTGATGGTCAGTAATGCAGCATCAGCTTCTAGTGAGGCTGCTGAATTTTTTAATGCAATTCAAAACATCTATGTCTTTTTCTCTGCATCAACTCATCGATGGCAAATTTTGAAGCAACATCTGGGAACATCCTCTCTGACACTGAAACCATGGAGTGCCACACGATGGGAAAGTCGAGTGGAGGCGATAAAGCCTATCAAACACCAAATTGGGAAGATAGATGATGCCATAGTTGCCATTATGGAGGATAATGCTATGACAGGAACTGTTCGTGGGAGAACAGTGGCAGAGGGAAATGGAATCACTGGAAACATACATAACTTCAAATTCCTGTGTGGCTTAGTGTTGTGGCATGACATACTGTTTGAAATAAATGTTGTAAACAAGAGACTCCAAGGTGTTGACCTTGATATATCTGGAGCAATGGAACAACTGGAAAAAGCAAAGTCATACCTACAGTCTTACCTACAGAACGTTTCAAGTAGCTCAAGGAACACAGCAGTATATTTGGGATGTTGTATGATATTCCAAAACTCCTCACTATACCTGAAGAAGACCTACACCAGCAATGCAGGGCACTAGAGACAGTGTTGACACACGATGACATGCACGATATTGGTGCGAGTGATTTAGGTGATGAACTGAAAGCCCTTTCAAGGTACATTTCAGCAGGATCAACTCCAAAGGCTGTTCTGAAAAACATATGTGCACAAATAACACGACCACCCTCTTTCCAAATGCTTTTGTTGCTCTGTGCATACTTTGAACACATCCTGTAACAGTTGCCAGTGGAGAACGCAGCATCTCCAAGCTGAAGTTAATAAAAACACATCTATGCTCCACAATGACGTGGGAGAGTCTGGTCGGCCTTGCAACCATCTCAGTAGAGCATGAGCTGGCCCAGACTGTGGACCTTCAGCAGTAAGCAGTTCAAATCTTTGCAACCAAGAAGGCACGGAAACCATCACTTTGATTATTCAAACAGATAAAAATGCCAGTGTTTACTATGCAGACAAGAAAAATTACATTTGCTGTTCAGGCGTTTGAAAAATTAAGTGTTACTTAAAATTTTTGAACAAGGCATTTTAAGTTGTTAGTTCTCCTTTCTTGGGGTAGGTGGCAGAGCAGTACCGTGAGAGGAGTAGAACAGGAAGAAGGCAGAATTAGGACCTTTCAAAGTTTTGGCCCAGGCAAGGGGGCATGGGAGCATCATTTGAGCTCCTCGCCTCAGGTGCCAGAATGTTGTGGGCCGGCCCTGCTCACAACACTGCTCTGAGCTATTTGTCCAGATATAAAACTCAAGGAAAACTGTCACCGTTACTTGAAATCAGATTATTCTAGCCAATAGGAGCACTTATTGTGCTGTTAAATTTAGACTTTTTATAAATGGATGCAAATCCAAGGAACTTACGAATGATCTGAATATGGCTGGTAGACTCCACCATTGCCTATGTCGATACACTCCAATAACTAAATCACTCTTTCACTGCAGGATTTAAAAACATTGTGCTAAGGATATGTCAGAGAACTAGGCTAGAAATAAAGTATAACTATTATTTCCAAATGAGAAAAGGAGAACACACAAGAGTCTGCTGTAAAGGGATATTACTAGGGACGGTCAACATTTTTTCTGGAAAAAGTTTTTCATCAAAAAAATGGGGTTTTGGCAAATACATTTTTGTAAATGTAATTTACTTGAAACTATTGTTTTTAACTGAAAAAGGGTGAAGTATATATTTTTAAAATGCCATGCCAAAATGCCAAAAGCACTTTTTTTAAAATGAAACAATTTTTCAAAATGAAATTCATTTTGAACTTGTCGCAAGAGCAAGTGAAAAATTTTGAATGAGATTAAACCTGTTTGTTTCCTTTATAATTTTTATGTGGGGAGCAAAACCTCAACACTTCGACAACCACTAGAAGTTACTAAGATAGGCCAAAAATCAGGCGGTGTAAAAACTGTTTACTTGTTTTTGTTATACAGATACCACCTTGAAATATTTGCATTACATTGTATAAGATCATTTCATTTTAAAAAAATTCAGTGTTTGAAATGCAAACAACATTGTGCTACTGCAGCGGAACTGGAAAGTAAAAATGACCCAAAATAGAAACATAAACTAACTGGTTTACAGATGTTTCACTGTCTGAGTGTGGTACACAAAGTTAATTGTTTTAACAACAATAAATTATATTTGTAAAACGCATTTTGTTTTAATAATCACAATTATTGAAGCAATATAACTAAAGAACAGAATTTTACTTGAGTTTTTTATCTTGATTGTGTTTCTTTAAGAGAGTTCCTAATTTATTTATTTACCTATTATGTTTGCCTTCTGATACACTGTAGATGTGCAAAATGTCAGCGTACCTGAACTCACTCCAGTAATGCAAGCTGCTTATTGCAGCTCTATGGAAACGAGGCACGGATCTGTGAGAGCATGGAATATGGGTATGGGGAATGGGCAAGCATATAATTGTATGCAAATGTGGTCATAAAAATTTGCCCTCTTTTTTTTTACAGAATGGCCTGATTGTGTGATCAGCAGATGCAATGTGTATCCGTCATTTTCCGGTGTGATGTTAGCTAGGGTCATTTTGCTATTTTCCAGATTTACATAATAGAAGAATCCTGCTGTTTTGCATGAGTGCTCTAATTGTTTCATTCCTCTTCCTGCCCCCGCCGCATATTTTATAGGAGAAGAAAATACACTTTGCATACAGTCTCCCAATGGTGATTTGTAGAATATATTTTATATCATTACCGGCTCAGAAATTCCTTGTTTTGCCTAGATAAGATTTAAGCTGTAGTGATAGTCAGCACAACATGTGTTCCCAGATTCATATATATTTACAGTGAGTAGTAAGGCCTCAACAAGACTACTTGGGTCATTCACTCTTTAATAGGCCAGCCATGTGTGTCATTCCCTGTTAACTAATCTGTCCTTGGACATCTACAGTGATGGTGCTGTCAGTTACCTTCATCTGTTCCATTGCACAGTTCTTTTGACTGCAGATAACTTTTTCCCACTGTCTTACTTACTTTTCTTAACTTAGCTTTTGTAAACAAGGGTTTCTTGCTCTCAGCCAGTTTCTCCTGCTACTGGGTATTCAGTACCGATGCAGCTTCTCACGGTGTTTCACTTGCAGTGATGCCATTACATAAAATAAATGTTTGTGGGTGAGTGAGGATAGAATAAGCACCATTTTATGCCTCTTACAAGGAGTTATACCTAATAATATAAGGTAAGTATCTCCAAGTAAACTTTCACGTAGTGTATTGTGTGCAGACGCAGGCAGATCTTTTGACACTACCTCCATGTGCGAAATGTTCCATGCAAACTTGCTTCCACCCAACACATCTATTATTGGCTCTCTCATTTTGCTGAAAAAACATTGACATCAGCCATGCTGAAATTACACAAATTATTGTTAGTGGCAGCTGTTTTAGCATACTCTCCATAGGGAAGTGATGGAAACCCCATCACTGGAGACATTTAAAGCTGGACTGAACAATTCACTGGAGTGTATATTGTAGTGAACCGTCCAGCATTAATGGGAAGATGAACTAAGTGACATAACAGGTCCTTTCCATCTCTCCATTTTAGACAATTTTAAAGGAATTAACTATACATTTCACATTTATTGTTCTACTAATTTTATTGTGTGCCTCATGTTTGATCTTTGCCCTATATTTGGACTTGGGCATGTTGAGAGGTCTAAGAGAAATCTTACATTTTTAAAAAACTACATTAATTTTCATACGTATTTAACGTGTTCTGTGCAGATAATGACAGGTTTCAGAGTAACAGCCGTGTTAGTCTGTATTCGCAAAAAGAAAAAGGAGTACTTGTGGCACCTTAGAGACTAACCAATTTATTTGAGCATAAGCTTTCGTGAGCTACAGCTCACTTCATCGGATTCATCTGATGAAGTGAGCTGTAGCTCACGAAAGCTTGTGCTCAAATAAATTTGTTAGTCTCTAAGGTGCCACAAGTACTCCTTTTCTCTGTGCAGATAATGTCCTCTTTGCAGGCATCATTACAAGCTCTAATCTGTATGTGCATGAGTTAATCAGAGGATATGCATCAATATTTTCTTTTTTCAAAGAGGTTACACTTTACAGTAAACAAACAGTTCCCATGTATGAAATGTGAGTACTGTACACTTGCCACACCCCCACTGTGTTGTTTGTTTAAGGTGGAAACAGGAGATCGCTGGCATACTAATGTGTTCTGTTTCTGTTATAGCAAGAAGAAAATAGTCTAGTACTATATTTCAAGGTTCGTAGCCAAGGAAAATGAATATATCAGATTTGAAATCTTATACTGTAATAAATTCTATTTGACACTGAATAGTCTATGCTGAAACTACATTATTTTTATGTATTGGCCTAGTATGTTTAAATATGGATTTTTTTATTGGCAGATTTTACATTTTCTTTTGCAAACACTTATGACGGATGCATTTTATGGCTGAAAGAGCAATGTCTGTCAATTCTCAACACGCCAAAGATTAGATCTCTGTCAGACTGCAATAATAAAACATTGGAACTATAGAAAACTCAAAGGTCAACTGGATATGGGAGTTATTCTTATAGGGCAAGTTTCGTAACAGTGTTTGTTGTAAGGGTGTCAGAAATAGCTTCCTAGCAGAATTCTTCTGCCAACATTCTGAGGATAAAATCTCCTCCTCTAGAAAACCTTCCTGCCTGTGTTACATTTCAGCTATGGAAGATTCTCATGCCAGCTTCAACTGACAATTTTGCTTGGGGGGAGTGAGACTAAAAGCTTTGTTTGTGCCTTCACTTAGAAAGAAACTATCAAACCCTTTCTCAGTCTCCTTAGTCCTTCTGGTTTCTGTTATATTCATTAGGGAAATAATAGGGGAGACAGACTGCTGGTGGGTACCAAATAAAAACCCAGGATTGATCAAAATTTAGAGCTTGACCCTTTCTGTAATGGGCCAGATATGAACACCCCATCATTTGAGAACTTTTGCACTAGAGATTGGATTTCAAACAACCATGTTCAGGAGTGTTGGGATCCAGGATCGTAGGTAGGTATATTATAGAGGAAAGAAATCTGGATCCAAATCCAATGTTCTGATTTGAGGCATTGGCTCCAGCACTAGAAATAAGATATCGGTACATGGCTTCAACCACAAACCAAATTTAACATAAAAACAGCTGAGCACTTGATAATCTGCTAAGAATGATTTTAGGACTCTGAGTAGCCCAGGAAGTGAATCTGGGATCCCTTAAAATTTCTGCTGTTTGGGAAGCATGTGGTGGGAGAATTTGGATTCCCTTCATAGAAAACTCTCTGCTGAATAGTCCAAGGAATGCCAAAGGTATCCAGGGAATGCCAATGGCAAGTAGTAGGTTGGAGAGGAGGACATTCTGGGATGCAATACAGACCAGTGAGGGTCTGTGTCACCACTTGTCCTGCAACCTGGGATGCCTCACAGCACTTTGTTGCTATAGGTCCCAACCTGGGTTCCTCACAAACAGCATGCAGGTCATAGCCTGAGTGACTGTATATAGCCACAGCCCTGGCTCAGCAGCTCTGACCCGAGCAGCCTGTCAGCAAACACTGGCCACAGCCTGGCTTCCAGCAGCCTTGGTTACTATTTGTAGGGTGACCCCAACACACTCGCTGTCCTGGATTTTCCTCAAAAGACATGTTCTGCACTGTCCTGCCCTCTCCTGGGCAGTTTTGGTATATGAGGTCTTTTGCCGCTCTAAAGGGATCAACAGTCTGCTACCTTAAATGGAGATACCCAAAAATTCACAATACTGGATTAGTTGTAAGAAAAGAATAAAACAAGTGTATTTAACTATAAAGAGAGATTTTAAATGAGTACAAGTATTGAGACATCAAAGTCAGAAATGTTTACAAGAAAAATAAAGATAAAAATGCTTTCTAAACTTCACCTTGAACCACATGTTTAAGTCCCTTACCACATCTTTCTAGAAATATTGCTGACAAAACTCTCAGGCCAGGATCTGCTCCCAACAGCTGTTTCTTTTGTCATCTTAAGTGAAGAGAGAGATGGATAGAAAGAGAGAATTTGGGGTGGTTTTGCCCTTCACTTTTATAGTCCAGTTCCTCTTTGAGATCCATTTCCATAAAGCAAAGCAAAGCAAAGTTTATTCAAACAGTAGAGAGGAGACATGGTTCTGATAGAGTAGAAGTCCCATGCTGTTTCTTCTCACTGCTACTTGCTGCAATGCATGTTTTCCTTGGCTCCTGTCTTCCCCTTTCTTGCTGTATGAGGGTCTGTTCACAATTATATGTAAATTGAGGTAAACACACATTCCTTTGTTTAAGACCTGCTTAACCAGTTCTGCCTAATCAGGGCTACATGGGTTTGAACATGTGCCACCAATATCATAGAATCATAGGACTGAAAGAGACCTCGGCGGTCATCTAGTCCAGTCCCCTGCACTCAGGGGCAGTTCGTAACTTTACACATAATGTTGCTATGTACACTTCACCATGATATTATTGACCAGAGAGTTATTAGTTTTCAAATGATGCCTCATAAGGCATATTTTGTACAAAGATTATTACAATAGTGTATAGGATGTTAATACAAGGGTGTGACAAAAGACATACGTGTGATAGAGGATCTAGTAATTCCTTTCCTTTCATATAATATGATGCATGTTGTCTTTCTAGTTGGTCCAGTATGGCACGCAGTTCCTCTGTGCAATATTTCATTGGTCTGCAGTAACTGGAATCCCTTGCTCTTAGTCAAACTAATAATATACTTTGCACTTATACATAGTATCATTCATCAAAGGATCTCAGCGTTTCCATATAATGAATTAAGTCTCACCATGAGGAAGAGAGGTTTATTGTCCCCATTTGACAGCTGGGTAATATCAAACACAGCGAAGTGAAGTGATTTGCCCACAATCACAAAATCAATGCAGAGCCAGAAGTAAAACCCCATAGCCCTGACTCCAAGAGAAGCTTCCTGCCCTCATCATTATACATATCATCATGTTCTCATTACTTCTCTAATGTTTAGGGCAGTGATGAAGCGCCTCCACTCCTATCTGCTTCTGACAAGTCTTTCAATACAGCACTGCCTTTTATATAGTTAATTTCATACTATGGCCTTATCGCAACTCTGCTTCATGTTGTGATTGCCTTTCTGAATACAGTAGTGATATATAGCTCTGTTTTGATTTTTTTCTTGCTCACTGAATTTTGCATCCTGTATACATAATAGATTTTTTTTAAAAATATTGTTACAAGAACATTAAAGATACAAAGTCAGCAAATCAAATATTAGGAAATAACAGAATTGGATTGCCTTTGAAACCTTAATCTGCCACCTAGTGCCTGTGCATTATGCTAGTCTTGAATTACATGATCACATACTATGTTATGAACATTTTTAGTGTAGTTTTTTTAATGTATTTTTATTTTTTTAAAAAGCCAGCTAAAAAAACCAGGCTTCATTGTGTGGAATCATATTGACATCCACATGGGTCATCAACAGTTAGAACCTTCAGATTCAAAGCACAGACCTCTGACATTTGATCTAATAGGGTAACTGATAGCAGTAGGCTGTTATCCTCTATACATACCAGCCAGTGGAGGGGCATGAGACACACTTTGCCAGTGGGTTTTGCACCTATTTGATGACAGCAGAGGAACAGTAAGACATCTATACTACATACCACTTTTGGTTATGCAGCCTAGCTGACTCATTAGGGTGTCAGGAGTTCTGAGCAAGTGCAGTGCAGGGCCTTACAGCGCACAGGGACTACCCTTGTACCTACTCTACATGCTGCCAAAAGAAGACTGCGCTGTACACATAGCCTAAATCTGCACTGTCCATTGGTGCTAGAACTAGAGGTATGGTGGGTGCTGCAACACCCCCTGACTTGAAGTGGTTTCCATAATATAAGGGGTTTACAATTTGGTTCAATGGCTCTCAGCACTCCCACGATACACATTGTTCCAGCACCCTGGCGGTGTCCGTCCCAGCCTTCCTCTGGCCTCACATCCCCCTTCTCAACTCTTTCGCATTGGAGCAAATTAAGCTACTCCTTTCCCCTTTCCCGGTGAAATACACTCACATCTACTTGTATTGTCACCATAGAAGAGATTAGAAGACCACCTTATGCTGTAGGCAGTTGAGGTTCCTTTGCGACAACTTGCTTCCTATTGAATGAATAGATTAGTCTTAGATTCTAAGGTCAGAAGGGACCGTTGTGATCGTCTAGTCCAACCTCCTGTGCAACACAGGCCATGGAACTTCCCCAAATAATTCCTAGAGCAGATCTTTTAGAAAAACATCCAATCTTGATTTAAAAATTGCCAGTGATGGGAAATCCAATTGTTCCAGTGGTGAATTACCCCAACTGTTAAAGTTGTATACTTTATTTCCAGTCTGAATTTATCTTGCTTCAACTTCCAGCCCTTGAATCATATTATACCTTTATCTGCTAGATGGAAGAGCCCATCTGTGAATTTTTGTTCCCCATGTAGGTACTTACAGGCTGCCTTCTTTCTCTTTGTTAACCTAACTAGCTTGAGCTCCTTGAATCTATCACTATAAAGGATTATTTTCTAGTCCTTTAAAAAATGCTCACCTGCTCAAGCATGCAGTATGTCCTTGAAGTGAGCGTCCCTCTCATTGTTTCCTCTTAAGGAAACCATCCACAACAGCCTGAATGCATCCCACAAAGCCGCAATAAGAGCCTTTCAGCAGCAAGTGCCTGATGGCATGACGTCGCTGTGGGATTTCTATTGAACTTTATGTTCTGATAAACAATGCTGTGGTGCCAGTGACCACAAGACAGAGATTTTCAAAAAGAAAACATTATTATAAGTGGCCAGTGTGACTACTTTATCTATTATTAAGCTCTATTGTAAGAGTTGCTGAGTGGATCACAGGAAGAGCATGGGAGTGGTTGGGGAATCGTAAAGAAAAGCTCAGAGGAATTGTCTTAAATAAATTGAGTTCAGAGCAGGAAGCTGTGGCTCTAACTACATCTTGCTTCTCATCAAACTTGAATAATAAAAAAAACCCCTACAGTCCCCTTCCCACATCCATGACTCATTTAAATATAAGTTTCTTTCAGCTAGCCCCTGCTTGTCTACAGCTTCAGTCTCTGGCCAAGGCATGAGCACCGCAGAATGACGCCATGTTCTGGAACACAGCTGGGTAAAGTGGTCTTGTTTTTATTTTCTTTAGACCAATAAATCACTTCAGTTGCTTATAGTGCACTGCCATGGGGGTGCCATGGGGCAACAGTAGGGCCATAACTAGGGTGGGGCGAGTGGGGCAGCTGCCCAGGGGGCAAAGCTTCAGGGGCAGAAAATGGGGCGGCATGTGGGGGGTGGGATGGTCACGTGGGGTCATCACGTGGGGTCATGTGTGCCATCCCCCCCCCCCAGATTTCTGCCTTCCATTTAGGACAGAGCTTTTCAAACTGCCCCACAGTTTGAAAACTGACACCTCCTGCCAGAAGCCGGCAGATTGGGAGCCAGAGCACTGGCTAGCTGTCTGCCAGCCTTCCCTACCCTACTCCCCGAGCCAGGCTGCCACCTCTGCATGGCCAAGCGCTCCCCAGGCAGGGCGGGCTAAACAGTTCTGAACTGCTCCCCCAAAGGAGCCCAGTACTGGCCAGTGGCACCCCCTGGAGCCAGCCCCTCTCCGCAGAGGCCGGCTGCCATGAGATGCTCCCCAAAGCTCTTGCTCGCCATTGCTCTGGTGCTCCTGGCTCTGCTGCTGGTAGCCGAGCTCCATAGGCAGGGGCCAGCTCTAGGGGGCATTGCCAGATGGCGCCATGCTCCTCCAGGGGAGTAGCAAAAGTGCACAGGGGTGCAGCTCAGAGCTGTGCTGCCCACCCTGCCTGAGGAATGCTTGGCTGTGCATAGGTGGCCCAGCTCGGGGAGCAAGGCAGGGAGGACTGCCAGGCAGCCAGCCAGCATGGAGAGCCAGGGGCCTGAGCAGCTCCCACCAACTTCCAATCCACCGGCTCCAGGCAGGAGGCAGTAGTTTTTAAACTGGGGGATGCACCCTCACAGTTTGAAAACCTCTGTGGTTTTCAAGTGGAAGTTAGAAATCAGGGGGGCGGGCATGTCACCCCACATGCCTCCCCCATGCATCACCCCTAGGGAGGTGCAAATATGCTTGCTCGCCCCAGACACTAAAATGCCTAGCTACAGCTCTGGCAAACAGAGTATGGAAATGAAAGCATTAACTTTAGTTGCTGGAATAACAGGCGCGGACTCCTAGGGCTGGAGCACCCACGTAAAAAAATTAGTGGGTGCTTAGCACCCACTGGCAGCCAGCTTCGCCTCCCCTCCCACTCGCCGATCAACTCCTGCTCCTCCCTCACAGCACCTCCTGCCTGCCACGCTTAGCTGTTCCATGGTATGCAGGAGGTGCTGGGGGGAAGGGGGAGAAGCGGGGATGGGATGCACTCAGGGGAGGGGGTGGAGCAGGGGCAGGAAGAGGCAGGATATGGATGGAGTAGGGGTAAGCCCTGAGGCTGAGCGGGGGTTGAGCATCCTGGGGAAAGGAGGAAGCTGGCGCCTGAGGCTGGGATAGCAAAAGCCTGCAAACTCTTTGTCGTTTATCTCAACATATGTGTGTCTTTGGCATTGCAATAACTCCCAACCTGTTAGCTGCAAACAAAAGTACAGTGTGGCTTTATTTTCTGAAGCATCTGTCATACAAACACATCCCCAGCTGCTTTACACAGTTAAATTGCACACTGAGAATTAAACAACAGCAAAGGGAAAGAGCAACTAAGGAGGCATATAAAACACGTGTTTTTCGCTGAGTTTTGGAGAGATGAATCAATGAAGCAGAAGGTTACTGGAAGACAGAATGGCGCATTAATACTATTGTAATGAACTGGCAAGTATGTTTGTTTACCACTGCTCTCTACTCAATACAACCAGAATGGCTGAATTTTTTCATAGGCTCAAAACAGAGAGGAGGGATGACCCATGGATTGGAGGGCCAGCCTGCAACTGGGGAGACCTGGATTCAATTCTCTTCTCTTTCACAAACTTCCTGTGTTTCCTTGGGCAAGTCTCTCTGTGCTTCAGTTCCCAGCCCGTAGAATGGAGTGATGATAATAATTCCGTACCTCACAGTAGTGTTGTGCGTGTAAATGTATTACAAAACAAGTGTGAGGTGCTCAGATACCACAATGATGGGGGCTGTATATATATCTTAGCTAGAAGGCTCCGAGCACAGATTCTCCTTTAGTGAGAGGAGCTTTAGCTTTCCCAACAGGATTGGAATTCTGTCCCACTGGTACTGTGAAGTTCCGTATTGCTACTGCATGCAACAGTGTAACAAGCGTGAAGTCCTCTGTGTCTGTTTGCTGCAATATGCTTTGCAAAAATTGATGCTTTATTGCAGAAGGTCTGTATATCACAGTTTAGGAAAATATATGTGAAACAATGCTTTAGCAAGAACATTTTATTGAAGAAAGTGTCACAGGTCCTTAGAGCATCCTTTCAAAGAACAACAGAAAGAGACTTAATAGTCACCATTGTTATCAGTTATTTATTTTTGTAAAAATATGGTCCCAAAGAGATTCTGCTGCTTGCAGGAACTGCATGTCCATGAGTTGCAAAAGTGTAATCACACATGATTAATAAGTAAGTGTGTAGGGTCTTTAAATACCCATGACCCTTGCCTACTGTCCCTAAACTACCTATCATTCTGCCACACTGAATCATCACCTGAAGCATTTCCCACAAATGGTTCAGCAACATTGCTGCTAACGGGCTGTCTTTATGCACATATTATTCATGAGAGCTGCTGATTCCCCAGAGATTTCAGTGTGGTTGGTGAAGAGCCTGGTGAGAAAGCATGCACTCCAATATTCCCAAATCTTTGGGGGTCTAAGCACTACCATTGTTACTTAACTGAGGAAGAAAAGATCAGAGGCTAAATACTTGAATGGGCACTGAGACGGAGTGAGAGCCACATATAAACAGTAATCACAGGTTTCAGAGTAACAGCCCTGTTAGTCTGTATTCTCAAAAAGCAAAGGAGTACTTGTGGCACCTTAGAGACTAACCAATTTATTTGAATATCAGCTTTCGTGAGCTATAGCTCACTTCATCAGATGCATACTGTGGAAAATACAGAAGATGTTTTTATACACACAGACCATGAAAAAATGGGTGTTTATTACTACAAAAGGTTTTCTCTCCCCCCACCCCACTCTCCTGCTGGTAATAGCTTATCTAAAGTGATCACTCTCCTTACAATGTGTATGATAATCAAGGTGGGCCATTTCCAGCACAAATCCAGGGTTTAACAAGAACATCTGAGGAACAGTGCGGGGGGCGTGGGAGGAATAAACAAGGGGAAATAGGTTACTTTTTATAATCACCACTAGCTGTCACCTTCAGCCCCCAACCAAAACCCCTCCAACGCATTATCAAGGATCTACAATCTATCCTGAAGGACGACCCAACACTCTCACAAATCTTGGGAGACAGGCCAGTCCTTGCCTACAGACAGCCCCCCAACCTGAAGCGAATACTCACCAGCAACCACATACCACACAACAGAACCACTAACCCAGGAACCTATCCTTGCAACAAAGCCCGTTGCTAACTGTGCCCACATATCTATTCAGGGGACACCATCACAGGGCCTAATAACATCAGCCACACTATCAGAGGCTCGTTCACCTGCACATCTACCAATGTGATATATGCCATCATGTGCCAGCAATGCCCCTCTGCCATGTACATTGGGCAAACTGGACAGTCTCTGTGTAAAAGAATAAATGGACACAAATCAGATGTCAAGAATTATAACATTCATAAACCAGTCGGAGAACACTTCAGTCTCTCTGGTCACTCGATTTCTGATCTCAAAGTGACTATCCTTCAACAAAAAAACTTCGAAAACAGACTCCAATGAGAGACTGCTGAATTGGAAGTAATTTGCAAATTGGATACAATTAACTTAGGCTTGAATAGAGACTGGGAATGGTTCATTAATTATAAAAAGTAACCTATTTCCCCTTGTTTATTCCTCCCCCTCTCCCCCCCCCCCCCCCCCCGTTCCTCAGATGTTCTTGTTAAACCCTGGATTTGTGCTGGAAGTGGCCCATCTTGATTATCATACACACTGTAAAGAGAGTGATCACTTTAGATAAGCTATTACCAGCAGGAGAGTGGGGTGGGGGGAGAGAAAACCTTTTGTAGTGATAAACACCCATTTTTTCATGGTCTGTGTGTATAAAAACATCTTCTGTATTTTCCACATTATGCATCTGATGAAGTGAGCTGTAGCTCACAAAAGCTTATGCTCAAATAAATTGGTTAGTCTCTAAGGTGCCACAAGTACTCCTTTTCTTTTTATATAAACAGTAGGATTTAGCAGTTAGATAATGAAAACTCAGCTCAAAATTAGACACTGAATAGCCAACGCCAATCCTTTGTGTATGTGGTAAAAATCTTTTTTTAAAGATAAATATTTAAAACAGCTTTTTCCCCCTCCCGAAGGTGTTTATTTTATTTTCTCCACAACCCGCCATATACTTTACATTCTCTGGGTGATGCATGGTTTACATTGTAATGCTTTTTGCCCTACAGCACACAAACCCTTTGTTTCTTTCCACATCACCTGGGAATGGTGCAAAGAAACAAATGGTTTGATTTCTTTCTGGAAAGTATTCTTTAAAAATAACTATACTTTAAGAGGTTTTTTTGTTTTTTTTTAAATTAGCTCCTTTTTCCAGTTGAATGATTTGGCCAGTTCAGGGCCAAAGTTTTCAGTCTAAACCCTGGTGGGTATAATAAGTGGACAGACTTTCACATGAAAAGAGCATTATTTTCTATTACTCATAGGTACCATCAGGACAGGTAACAGCAGGCAATAAAGGTCTGGCAAGTCTCATGGTTTGAGAATGCTAAAGAGGGCCATCCAAGCCAAAAAACACCCTCCATCCCCAATCACTTAGTGAAAATCAAAAACACTTGACACAACTTGGATCAAGTAAAGTAAGTTATGTTTATTTTTGACCTTCTGTGGTGTGTATACGAATGCATTAAGATGTGAATTACTAAGCAGACAGCTTTGCATGGAACACTAGCTTCCATTTTCCCATTTGAACCTTTCCAGGGGGAATCATTATTGCAGAAAAATATTTCTAAACATTTCAATATGCTAGAAAGAAAGCTCTGATTCTTTTGTCAGATAGATATTTACAATGATGTGTACTGAATAATTATATTAGTCAAGATCAAGAATTTCAAAATGGGTGCCTCACGATGGGCTACTAAGTCTATGTTTGGGCACCCTAAATAAGTGACCTGATTTTCAAAATTTCTGAACACTATCAGTGCTGATAGTTACAAACATAGCTATCAATATTTGACTGAATGGGCTCAGTAGGGGGGAGGGTATAAAGGATATCCCCATGCCCTGATTCCAACCATGTCCACAGAGTTCACATCACACTCCCTGTCGGTACCTGGCCCAAGCCGGAGTAGCTAATGATCCAACCCGTGGATCAAATTTGGTGATGAATCCTGGTCACGTGCTACCTGAGGCATGTTGTGCATGCTCTAAGAAGATGCATGCTGGGGAGTGGGATGTATCTCTACTTCCTTATACATTTAGGTTTTAAATATTGTTATTAGAGCTGGCCAAAAATTTTCAAACAGAATGTGTTTGTGTTGAAAAATGCTATTTTGTTTAAATCAAAACTTGCTGTGGGAATGTGTCCATGTTGACAAAATTTTGTGTTGGAAACACAAATCAAAATGAAGCATTTCAGTACTGTAAAAAAAAATTCCATTCAGAATGTTCTGATTTTTTTCTCTCATTTCAAAATTTTGTTTCAAATTTTATTTTTAAATTATAAATAATGTAATATAACATTTTAAAAGGCAAAATCAGAACAAAACATTTTGATTGTATTTAACTATATATTACTAATTTAAAAGTCTAGGAAATTCCCACACAAAAAACTTCATTAGCTTAGAGTTAAGGGACTTGATTCTCTTCTGCTATAAATCAGGTTTACATAAGTGCAACTCCATTAAAGTCATAAAATTAGTACAAAGTAGTAATAAAGAGTGCCCAAGTTTGATAGACTACATCCTAAAGACTAAAGAAAACTGTTTATTTTCTTGTTTAACTCATTCAACACCTCATTTACACACCATCTACCAGTTCCTCTTTTCAAGGTTAACTACTTTCCTTCCCCCATCCCGCATATGTGTATCCTTGTTGTGAACAATCTGTGTGCACCCTGGAATTCTGACCATAGATAGAACACACAAACATACATTGTTGAAATCTGTCTCTGTGTGTAACTCCTATATAAGAATTACTGCCAGATTTAGAATAATAATTAACAAAGATCACCCAGGCACATAACTTTTTCTAAACATTATAGAAAAACTTCTTGCTACCACTATTTGCAGTGTGACCCAAACTTTCATTTATACAATATTAAACCATGTACAGAACTACATAATGTCTAGTTGTTGAATGCCACACCACCCTTGTATTATCAAAAACCATTAACTCTGTAACTAGTAAACATGCTCACAGTTCAAGGGTCCCAGAAGGGTTTTCAGGAGAATGCTGGGATATGGACAATGGAGCAGAGGTAATTAAACTGAAAAAGGAGAACTGATCAGGGGAAATGTACATAGGCTGTTGAATAACATAATTGCTTATTTCGTTGCATTTTAGAGTTTGCACTGGTGGGCTATGAGGTCTAACAGCCTTAACTCTAAGTTAACCAAGTGTTATATACATATACCAAGTCTGTGTCCATGTCTAAAATCAAGTCAAATTCAGGCCTGGTGCAACTCTGTTGATTTCAGAGGAATTACACCCAGGATGAATCTGGCCTCTCTTTCTTGCAGTGTTTCTATAATCTGCATTTGGAGCAATCCTAAACTCTCCAGGGAATCCTATATCCTTCTCAGTTGCAGCATTTGACAATGCAGGGAGGTTTCCCAATCAGCCCAGAATATATCATGCTGTATAATTTTACACTTAATTCCCTCTCAGAACTTGGCTGTAAACTACCTCTCTCTTTGACCTACCAGTTCAAGCCACTTCAGGATGCTTGAGTCTATGCCAATGAACATGGTACAAAGACTTCACACAATAGGATTCAGCCACCTCCTAGAGAATCGTCTTGCCATGCCTACTGATTTCAGAGTATATAAATCCTGTTTTATTAGCGTGTATAACAAGAAATTACACAGGCTAAGTGAGCTGTAGCTCACAAAAGCTTATGCTCAAATAAATTTGTTAGTCTCTAAGGTGCCACAAGTACTCCTTTTCTTTTTGTGGATACAGACTAACACGGCTGCTACTCTGAAACAGGCCAACAGTGTGACTCGAGTATTAATGAATCTGTTTTTTTCTCCCTTTCTGGATCATATATATTTAAACAGGATTTGATCCATGTCCTGTTTCTAGAGCAGTAAAGAGTGTGTAGCCCCTTAGCTGCCAGAGATTTCAGCCTCCCATTAGCCTCACTGATTCTGAAGTTGGGACAAATGTGTATGGCAAGGAAAGGTATGCAGAGAGTAATTGTACAACTGCTGTACACTAGGAGCCAAGGAACTACAAGTGAGCTCTCTGCATTACTTCTCCCAAGCCACTCTCTAAGGATCCTGCCCTTGTATCTCCCTTGAGCATCGGCTGTGGAGGGAGGGAGGCTGGGATGGAGTCCTAAACTGGAAGAGATTTTTAAATTAGTTTTTGGAGGGCATGGTTAAGGTTACTGGGTGGGGGGAGGGGAGACAGTCCTTCCTGCTACCTACTGCTGCTACTCCCATGGGAGAAACACAGTGTTCTTTGCCTCATAGGCATAGATTCCTCTCCTTAGCCTCTCTTAGGGTTGTCGGACAGAAGTATTTGGTCAGCGGACTATAATGCTCCTTTAAGGCTTTACAAAGCTGTCTATCAATCATGTACTATTAAACTATTACCATGCATTTTTATACTAAGGTACCTGCCTTTTATTCTAGAGTTTGGTAAAGGGAATACTTGCACACTTGTGTGTAAATGTCATTCTAATGCTTACCAGGTGAGACTGCTTTAGCTAAGGTTTAAATAATTTCCCATGATAAACAATGTTTCACAAAACTTACATTTCCAAAGTCTTCTTTGGGGCTGAAGTTGTCCACGGTTAGTCTCTTCCTGAAGGGAAAAATTCAATCCCCTGTTTCTGAGTAGAGACTTATTAGCCACACACCGTGACATACATGCAGTAGAAAACATTAACTTATATGTGGTGATCATAAGGCAGATGGGCTAGGTGCACTTTAAGTGGTTCTGGATGCAGTGTGCATTCAAAAGACAGCAATTTGAATGCATCATGAATAGCTAGACAACTGAGAAGATCTAAGCATGTAAAGAAACTTAAATCCTCCTCCTGAACCTCCTCTGAGAGACCACATGAAGCATCAACACAGAGTTGGTAACAGGACCTGTCCATTCTATTACCACCTCTGCCTTTGTCTGGCCTTAATATTTTGCACTTGCTATGTAGTGTCTTACAAACAGTATTAAGTTGGACTTCATAACACTCCTTTGAGGTAACTAAATAATTCCTACCCCCTTCCCCTTTTATAAATGTGGAAAATGAGGCTCAGAGACGTTAGCTGGCTGGCTAAGCTCAAAGTCAGTTTCAGACTTGAGATTAAAACCTAGTTGTCCTGACTGTGAAACAAGTTCTGTACTGTGTATGTGCATATGTATTTGCGCAGGTGCCCTCATTCATCTATATCCTTTAAAGTTTGCAAAGCATTTTGGTATCATTTTGATAACTTGCAGTATAGAAGTGTATGGTAATATGGTAGCCCTTCCTAGCTTGGAAGAAAGTCAAAGTAACTGAGAATGCAAGTGTCCTAGAAACATAGAATCATAGAATATCAGGGTTGGAAGGGACCTCAGGAGGTCATCTAGTCCAACCCCCTGCTCAAAGCGGGACCAATCCCTAACTAAATCATCCCAGCCAGGGCTTTGTCAAACCTGGCCTTAAAAACCTCTAAGGAAGGAGATTCCACTACCACCCTAGGTAATCCATTCCAGTGCTTCACCACCCTCCTGGTGATACAGTTTTTCCTAATATCCAACCTAAACCTCCCACACTGCAACTTGAGACCATTACTCGACATTCTGTCATCTAGTACCGCTGACTAGCTCCATCCTCACTGGAACCCCCTCTCAGGTAGTTGAAAGTTGCTATCAAATCCCCCCTCAGTCTTCTCTTCTGCAGACTAAATAATCTCAGTTCCCTCAGCGTCTCCTCATAAATCATGTGCTCCAGCCTGCTAATTTTTGTTGCCCTTCGCTGGACTCTTTCCAATTTTTCCACATCCTTCTTAGCCCATTGGTATTTAATGATCCAGGTGTGGTATTCCTTTCTGGGTACACAGACTATTTCTTTTCAGTTTGGGAAGGAAGTTTTTGTTGTGTTTTATGAGATCAAGTTTTTCAGACAGTTTCCAAATGTTCCAGTGCTTTGACTGTGAAAGTTATTCGGCTCTTTGATTGTTTTCTCTGTGGGGGGTGAGGTAGGACAGTTAGCTTCATTTTGCTGAGTGACAGCTTTTTGTTCTCCCCTGAATTTCTTTGAAAGGCAGGCCCTAAGGTGTCAGACTTGAGACACAGGTTGCTACAGTTCGAGGCAGTTGTTTGACAACATTCCAAAGACGGATGCGAGCAGCCTTGGCCATGTACCCTGGCGACTACAATTCTGTGCCTGGTCCTGCCATGAATGGTTGAGAACTTTTTAATAATTAATCTTCATTATGAAAGGAGCCTTGAGTTTTCTCAGTGTTTAGTGTCTTTGGCACAGATTGCTGGCAACCTTGGATTCCAAATGACATACAGCATGTTATCCAGGCTCTCTCTCTCTTGTAAGGTTTTTTTTCCTAAAGTAATTTTTGCTCACCTTTGTCTTCCCCCTTAACTATGCTAGAGTTATATGTCATATAGTAAGGTCATAAGTGGGGACGCTTATGTCTTCTGTAGGTCAGTTCCTGGACACTTGCAGAGAATGTCAATAGCTAGACAAGGTTGTGGTATTTTGTATTTATCTTGTATGAAGCGCTCAGGAACAAGTTTTAAAAATATTTTTATGTATTGTTTTGATTATTTTTTAAAACCAATTAAAAAGTAGAAACAAAACAGCAAGCTTCTGATTTTAAATATCAAAAGACTGGAAATTCTACATCCTTTACTTCTCACTGAGATTATAGACCGTTACTGTTTTGAAATTCCCTGCACTAGCTGAGCACAATGGTTGAAGGAGAAGCAGAAGGACATTTAATTCTGGCTCCGATTGAAAGTCAGCGCCTTAACACATCATAGAGTCCTATGATGGTGACATTAATGGGTTTGCAAAGACACCACAGGATTAAACAAGTCTTCTAACACTGGGTTGGACTATCCAGAATCCATTATTTCATCCAGAAAATAAAACACTTTGTAATCAGCTCCAAGGTTTCCTGATTCCCTCACGGTCTGCAGACAGAAACACAGTTGCAGGCCAGACATTGTGGGATTGAAGCATGGGGAGAGGAAGTGGCCTCAAAAGAATCTCTCTTATAAAGTAGTCCACAAAGTGAAACTGTTGGAAAACCACTGTGTCTCATGATGATAACATGCAAACTAGCACATGCCATATTTACAGGTGCAAGAAATATGTATGGTGAATGTTTACCTGTACGAGCTGGATGCAAAGGATCTCTGTGGTGGCTGATGGCCCTTGAGTCCCCACCAGACCACAATTTGGGCTGCTAACAGAGTCCTTCCCCTGCTTCTAGCAGACAAGGGATTCTCCAAACAAACCAAATGAAAAAAGGTTCCTTTCCCTCTTCCTTGCCTGGGAAAGGAAGAATCTGATTAAAAGAAAAAGACAAAGCTAGTCAGACCCTTAAACAGTCTTGTGGTCACCCCTTTCGGGATTCAGCTTTGGTGTTCTTGATCAAGCTTAGGGTCTGCCTTCAGCCCCTCCTTTTGATAACCCCCACTTTATACCTGGTCCATACGGTGTTGTGTCAGGGGCAGTAGGGTCTACAGCTGTCTTTCTCTGTGCTGATCTATCCGAGTAGCCAAGCACAGCAGTTTTCCCCTGCTCAACACCCATTCCAGCAGCAGCCTTTCTCTTTTTAAGCTTCCTCCCTCCAGGCAGAGCAAGCCTTACAGTTGTGTCTGGTTAGTGCTTGCTGAGCCCATAAAAGCTCATTAGCCTCCTCTCCAGTAGAGTGTGGGTAACCTCATAGGCTAGTAAAGGATAGCATGGCAACCTTTACTAAATTACTTCATTGCAGACATTTCAAGAACCATCCCCACCCAAATGTCTGAATGTGTGTGTTATTGTAGAGCGGTTTGGAAGAGCAGGTTGGGGACATATAATATTAATGAATGGAGACCTGGGTTTTAACTACATTTGGCAGAAACTATATGAAATCCTATTTTCCCCTATCTGTGGTTGCTTCTGTAAATGCCTGAGATCCAAGCTACCCAGAGAGGCAAGTTCCTATGGTGCAGGAGTTAGATTCTGAGCAAGCTGTTTTCCCATGTAGTGAATTTAATACTGCAGTTGATGTTTCCTAATATACTAAAAAAAAAAAAGAAAGAAAAAGGAGGCCCCAATGGGTTGTGAAATACCACATAAAACACTAAGAAACACATTATAAACCCAAACCATAACCTTGGTATCCTGTCACTGGATTGCATTACATCCAGATGGGAAGGATAGTCTTACTTAGAGGTTTCTGACTTTTAGTGGGTTTTTGTTCGGCCATTGATTTTTAAACGTAGAGTCCTTTTTTTTTTTTAAATGTCTCACTCTAAAGTGGACTTAAGTATCAGGGAATACATTTACATGCTACATTTTCAAGGAGTCTTCAAAAGGAGTTTTTGAAGTGTAGTTCCCATTAGCTTCAAATCAGACATGTGACTATATTAGAGGAAGACTAGGCCATGTACTGTGCAAGACTGGGCACAGGGAGACCTGTAACATACTCACCAGAAGGTTGCATATGCATACAGGAAGGCAGAACTGGATCCTTAGGTTAGTATTTTCAACAGTCCTTAAGTGTCTGAGGAGTACAAGTTTTTCAGTGGGACCCTGATCATGATCTCTAGTTAAACATAGTGTGTGACCTCTCAAAAAATGCATCACCTACTCAAAATTCGTCTCTCTGGTTTGGGTTTTGTGTCTCGGTCGTGTGATGTGCTAGGGTGTCCTCTAGTCTCATTGCATTTAATGAGAGTTGAGGGCGCTCAGTAGCTTTCAGGATGAGTGCCTATATTTGCTCATCAGGGAGCACATTGTGAGCACCCAGGTAAATAAATAAGTCGTGCTAATAATATGGTACAGTTATGGATAAGATTTTGTCACAGAGGTCACAGAAGTCATGGATTCCGTGACTTTCAGAGACCTCCGTGACATTTTCTGCTTCAGCTGCAGGCCCTGGGGTGGCAGGGCCGGAACTGTCAGCTAGTGGGGGCCCTGGAGCCCCCCTAAGTTGCTGCAGACAATGAGGGCCCTGGAGTGTCTCCCGAGCTGCCGCAAGGCTCGGGCTTCAGTCATTCACCCATCAGCCCCCCGCCCCCCATTATTTTTGGTAAAAGTCACAGGCAGGTTGCAGGGGTCCACGAATTCTTGTTTATTGCCTGCGACCTGTCCATGCCATTTACTAAAAATAACCATGACAAAATCTTAAGGTTGGGTAGACTGTGCACAGGATTGGAGGTGAGGATTCAGGGGTTTTATTGCCAGTTCTCCCACTGAATTGTGTGCCCTTGTGCAGATTCATGTAAACTGTCTGGGCCTCCATTTTCCCTCTTCTAGTGTTCAATAATGATTCTTATCCTATCTCTAAGGGTATTTATTGTTGGAAAATAGTTGTAAAAATCTTTAAAACAGATAAATCAAAAGGTGCTAACAGCAAATTATTATTACTGACACACTCAGCCTCTTCGACAACGCAAGCTGATAGACTTGGGAGTCCCCTTGTAACATTGTTTTTATTAGCTGTCCTTTTACAACATTAAAGTTCTGTTCTAGGTACCTCAATCAGTAAGTTAGCATAGCAATGCATGTATTAGCACTTGAGCAATGTCATAGCATGAAGGATAAAAATGTGTTGAATGTAGAGTTGGGCCTGAGCCACAAAAGCTTAGACCCAGATGCAACTTTCAGAGCTATTTATGTAGCAGCTTATGATTTACATTCTTTCCAGTTGGAACTAAGCTCATTTTCATTGAAAAATTTTGTTGCACAGAATACAATTTTCAGCTAGACTATGAATTAGAAACATGTAACAAGTGAATGGGCCCCTTCTGGACTGTATATACTGAAGACCTACTCTTCCCATTCTGCAAAGCTCAACTCATTTGATATTGGCTGAGAAGAAGTTTAGTGGATTGGCAGGAAAGTTGTTTAGGCAAAGTTTTAAATTATTGTTGTAAAGCTCTTAATTGTGCATACTCCACACATGCAAAAAATATGGAAATACAAGACAATATGTCCATGTTAGCACCTGGCTCATGTGTATCTTAAGGTGTGGGATAGAAAGCCAACAGCTTTTAAAGTGGGGTTCATCTGTGAGAAGTGACTGTAAAATCTGCAGTTTGTTTGCCATTATTTAATGCATGGATTAAAAAAGAACTGCTGGAGCTGCGTTCGGTTCCTGACATATAATTTAACAGTGGTTCTGCTCTTCTCTCCTGGTCACTGCAATACAAACAATCTGTATCCTAACACTTTAGACCCCCCAATCCTCGTCCTGGAGAAGCAGACTGAAATAGGTAGGAGCAGAAGTAGTCTCATTACTCTGCTACAGGTTCTGAACAAATATGTACATGTTGTTATATATCACAATTAATTAACCAAATAAAAGATTAGTAATGGAGGAACTTGGCCATTCTTATTTTCTCTATTGTTTTTAGTTCTTTAAACAGATGAGGAAATCCTGGGAAGTCATTCAGACCTTTTGCTTTTTGCGTTTAAAGACTAATCATGCGCTGATACTAATTTATAGCATTACAGATTACTAGAAAATGCACTTAGTAATCTTCCCAGTGGCCTGAAAGCCCTAAGAACTAGGTCATACTAAAGCAAAAACGTAGGGTTTTTTCCCCTTATAAAAATGTAACGAATGTTGTGCTGTTAAAAGGGGCCACACTGATATGATATGTCATCGGAAGTAGTAGTACAAATCTTCCCATACTACCGTAGCAATATGACCTAACTTGTTTTGGATGGACCATTTTTAGAGATGAGAGGGCAGTCAGTTTCCTTTCTCAGTCCTATTGAGGTTGCGAGCAAGGCTGACAATTAGTGCCAACTGTAGTGATGGTGTTTGTGTTGTGCACATCTATCCACTGGATTGAGACCACCAAACTCAGTTTTACATTGGCTACCAAACATCTAACAGATGCTAATTACTTTTAGTCATTACCAACCTGCGCAAGATTCAAACCATTGTCTGAGAGGTCACATGCCCCATGGTTTCATTGTTGTGCTCCTGAGCCATCCAATTCCCCCCTCCATCCTACCCCAAACACTCTTTAAAGCTTTGTAGCTTCCCTCTGCTGTAGCTGTGAGTGGTCACATTTGAAGTGCCAAATTTCCATTAGACTGTCAGTACTTTGTAGGCAAAATTACATTACACTGAATATGGGATACCCCTGGAATGTGTGTTGGTCCCGCAAACTATTAAAGTTTATCTGTATAGAGGCAGAGCTTTTTCAGGGAGAGTCCAAGACTGTGGAATGAGCTCCCACAGGAACTAAGGACCAGCAGAAACCTCATCATCTTCTGCTCCAAATGCAAGATACACTTCTTCAACCTTACCTTCTCCAATATAAACACATAGCAGAGTGTACATTTGACCAAAACAAACAAACAAACAAACCAACCAACCCCAAAATAAAACCCAATCAAAACAAATGCAACATTGCACACACAGTTCTCCCCTTGGGAAAGGATAAGAGAGAATGAATCATACATGATAGTTGTTAGTCATATTATTTAATGCTGTACTGGAAGACTTTGATGAGGGGGGCATAAGATAGAACAGAATAGAATACCAAGGATATTAAGGAGTACAAAACTGGTTAATATTAAAAATCTAAGACATTGTCTATTTTTGTTCAGGCTGGTATGGGGGTGTATGAAAGAAATTGCATCATAAAAATGTTCAACATGTTGACTTTGGCAACTAGCAATGAAAGGTACGAGCAGCAAAGGGCCAAAAGGCAATTTAAGATTATTCCCATGACAACAACAACTGTTTAACATTTTTATTTTCTATAAAAGAAGTAAGTTCTGATATTTGTTTCCTGGAATGACAATAACAAGTTGAACACGGAGTAGCTGGGATCGTTGCCTCTTTTGCAAAATACTTTACTCCATGTTTACAATGCTGTATATGAGACATATCTCTTCAAGGGGATTTGTCCTGAAGACAGATCCAGCCCAAGAGAGGGAACTATATCCATTTAAGTCCTTTCGTGACCTCCATTTTCATCCTCAAGAATATCATGTGTGTTCTTTTGACCTGGTAATGCTGAAAGCACAGTGTTTCCCATTTTATATATTTAACACCTACGATTGCAAGGGACCTTGGTTTAGTGGAGAAAGACTCTCTGAAATGAATATGTTTTCTGCTTGTCACAAAAATGTACCTTTCTGGAATGCTGTAAGTGAATGTATCTAAGCAGCTAGTGAAAGTATGAGTTATGTGATCCTCTTTTATTCTGTTGCAAGAAATATGAGTCTTGCTGTTCAGAGCTAAAATGCCTAACCACTGCTTTGAGTTGAAAACTTCCTTAGGAGGGTGTGTATTGGCATGGGGAGGAGTGCACTAGTTTAATACAGTAGACTTTACCTCTTGAAAGGTTCAAATGCTTATCTGGGTTTCAAGGGGAAATGAGTTTCCTGATTTCCTTATTGACCTGTGTGTATCTCTGTCCATCTCACAACATTGAGGGTTGTGGATAGTTATGAAATTGTGACATGTGGAGTGGTCACTTAAATTTCCAAGACACCATCTGTGTGCAGACTCAGGAGCCATTTTGTTCCCGTAGAGCCTTTACTTTTGTTCATTCTTATTGTTTGCCATAATCAAAAATAAGCCATGAAGTGATATGCTTGCTCTTTGTGTATGGAATCACAGCAGTCATCACTTAGGAAGGCCATATGCCAGCATGAGAACAGGAACAGGAAGCTGCGTGAAAAAATTCATTCTCTGAGTCAACTAGAAATGAATTTCACCCAATATGTTTCACCACAAAGAAGAGAATCATTTGCACCAGCTTTCTTCTGCCATTTTCCTATTACAATGTCCACCTCACAGCTGGGCACAATTGATCTCGACTAGACTCCAGAATAACAGAGGTGATGTTACATCAGTATGGAGAAGAGCTAGCAAGAGAAGCTTTGTGCAATGATTGCCAATGATATGCCTGTTTCAAACCAGCACTTTCACGCATGCAAAAATATTGCTAAAAGAAAACAAAGACTCCAGAAGAGACTCTGTACTCTGGGAATTAGTTTCAGTGCGCAAAAATTCACGCTTCTAGCACTGCATCAAGAAGCAGTAACCTTGGAAACCACAACTACACAGCAAAAGACATGAACTTCTATTTTAAATATTTATATAGTGCCAAGCGCTGTGGCATCTGGTCCTGGTGGTAAATAACAAAACACCAGCCATGTTTGTGGGTCAAGGGGGTTTGAAATTCTGAAGAAGTTTCAGGGGTGCCCTGTGCAACTTTAATCTTCCATGCAGACAAAGTTATTGTTATAGACCCTACTGTCCTTGTGATCTGCATGTAAAGCTGATGTCAGTGGGAATTACATGCACTGACAGGGGTAGGATGTAACTGTAATAACTTTTTGAGAGTTGGAATACACTCAACTGTTTGACATCACGTTTGGTGAAAAAGCAGCTCTTTTTCCTGTAAAACAGTGCTTGCTGTTTTGTGGGTTCAGCAGCTTTGCTTGTAGGAACTAGTAACGTGCATGTTACACTGACATTTTGGAAGTTATTTTCGCTTGCACTGAGGTTACTTAGTTCCATGGCTTGAGTTACATTTTAAAAAAAAACCTGTACAAATATCAATAGACATTTAATTGATAGTTTTGTGTACAGGAGCATCTCTGTGTCAAGGTGCTAGAAGTCCATTATAAATCCTCCTTTGTACTGTGTAAACATCCATTTGGTCACTTGCTGGATAGGTGCCCACAAAAAACTTTGAATCATGGTGTTTGTACAGAAGATTTGTAGAGACTGTGGACACTACTGTATACAGTAGATTGAGCTTTTGCTGGTTATGGGCTCTAGCACAGTAGCTGTAAAATTAGAGCATAAAGCAAATGACCCAAAGATGTCTGAGAGGTACAACCAGAATCATATCCAATGGAAAAAAATACAAGGAAGCATGGACTTAAGTGAGATTATCATGTTAATGAGGCACTTAGTTATGTAGTACTGTTTTAGTCCTTTTCTGCTACTAGATAGGAGTCACTTGATGGCCATGAAGCAGTGCTTTCATTAATGCTGGATCAGGTTTCCCTGCACTCTGTCTTCTGCTCTTCATTTGTAAAAATGTACTTCTATATGCCGCACTCCATGCCTCTGTTCTTCAATAGGCACCACAGAGCAAAATTAATATAATGCTCCAGGTTATCCCATAGTGCCTTGTTACTGCTTTTTGAAAATCCCACCCAAAGTTTCTTATGTTCATATTGCAGCTTCAGAACTGCTTGATCAAGTCACGAGTGGATGGAATACAAGTACTGATCACACAGTATTGATCTGACACAGTTCAGAACTAGCTGCTTCTCTGTCACCTCATCTGGTCTCATTGAGTGTACCCTTCACCTACTAGGTCTTGTGCCTTCAGCTGTCCTGGCGTGGAATCCCATCATTCTCCCATACTGAAACTGGGTCCCCTGGGTACCAACTGTGATGACTCAGTAGGCCCGTCTAGGTTTGGGTCCTGCAAGTCTTTCTTTCGGGAGCTGTGACCCAGAACAGCCTTTTCAAAACAAACTGTTGTTTAATCATAACAGCTGGAACAAAGCATAACCCAGAGTAGAGGGTTTTTAAACTCAAAGGGTCTACATGCGTATCTATCTTACCTGTAGTTCTAGGTAGCCCTATCTTATCCCAGACACCTCAGCTTGTAGAATCTGGGTGTCAGACTGCTCCCCAGCAATCTCCTGCTTTAGTTTCCCCTTAACCGTCTGCTCTCCTCAAGAGAGTGTTTTTGTCTTTTAACCTTCATGAGGCTTTGATCTCCCTCCTTATTAATGTTGAGACATTTCTGGAGAAACCTGTTAGCAAATGTGGGAGGAGGTGGCTAGTCAGCACATCACAGCAAATGGCTCCAGCATTGTCCATTGAGTGTTTCCAGTGTGTGTCCATCAAGGGTTTCCATATCAGGTCTTTGTCTCCCTTCCGGCATACATGCAGCTAACCCCTTCATGAATTAACCACTTGTATTCATATAGTAAACACCACAATAACAATCAGATATACTGGTGGGACATGTCGTAGTATAAAATATTGGAGGCTGCTCTCACATGCTTCGCCAAGATGTATCTGACATTAAATAAGTATTGTGACAAAATCAGACCTGACAGTTCTGAAAGGATGGTTAAAGGCAGGTATTTCAGTCATAGAATGGATAAAGCTCTTTTTCCTATGAACTGTGAAAAGAGGTTACCTCAAGTTAATTATGGACACCGATTATGTGATCTTTAAAAACCTCTTCTCGTGGGAGAGAAGGGATAGGAAGCAGGGTGCAGAAGGGTTGTGTACAGTAAAGGGAAAAGGCTTCTCCTAGGTAAAGAGCTATTTTTTCTCTGAGGGAAATCTTGTGTTTATTTCGATTTGGGGAGGACCACCATAGTTCTCAGTGTATTTGGTCCCAGAGTGGGTTAGAGAGGATAGCTGATGATTGAAAGGCAGCTTAAGAAAAGACAATAGTGCACTGGGAGTTAGAAAATGTATTTTTTTCTTTGTTTAAAGAAACCTCTGGAGCCAACCCTAGGGCCTACCCTGTAAATATTGTAAGTAAACAAGTGTAAGAATTAAAACTCCAGAGTAGGACTCATTTACTCCAGACCTCCCTAGTGCCAGAGGGGAAAAAATTGAGCCTTGACATAAGAGGTGTGTTTTCACAGTATATGCGACTAAATCATGCAGACCACTTTCCAAAGGTTTGCTAATACTGATGGGCTTTAGTCTGATCAAGTTGAACTGAAGACTTATATTTCAAAATATTTCTATATATTTAGTTCCTTTCAGTAGAAAATGAGAGTTGTGATTAGCCACTTTCCTCAAAATATACCTAAAAGGGACAGAGATACTTGTAGGACTTAGAAGGAGGGCAAGTAGTCATGTAGTTCACCAGGCTACTGTTTAAAACCAAATAGCCTTTAAAAAGTTTTAAACAAATAGTAGAGAAAAGGTGTTTGCAATTTTTCCCTACTGTTTTCTATTTTCCTTCTGTTAAGAACTATTTTTTGTGGAGGACGGATACATTACATAATACACAGACATTTTACATTTTTTACAATTAATTTTAAAGTTGAACCATACTTTAATATCAGTGCACCACTGCTGGGGTGTGCACTTCTAGGCGGTGATTCACACAGTTGCCATTAGTGTGTCCCCTTGTGTCAGGGCACGATGTTGCAGGAATCTGTGACTCTGGTGCTGCTTGGAGATTATCCGTCTCTGGGTGCAGTTCAGCCCTCCCCCTGAGAAGCATCTAAGTCTAACCCCTTTCAAGAGAACAAAAGCTCAAATGAATAATCAGAGCCTCTCCATTTTAAGTTGCCTCCTTCAGCTACAACACAGCTTCTACCTCTGCTCCAGCATTTAGCATGCACCCCTCAGAAAGAGTCTCTCTGAGGCTCAGGCTCCCTGACAGAAGTCCCTCTGTTCCCTGTGGTTCTGCCTGTTGATGGGGCCCAGGTATCCATTAAGTTGTCACCTGATACCTCCCAGTCACACCCCTCTGGTTGAAAAGCAACTAATTAAGTACATCTGTTGCACCAGTGCCATAATTGACTATTAATCCCTTTCCAGCCTATGATGGGGTTTCATGCCAGCACACTGGGCTATTGGTGTGCTTCTTGGATGACTGCAGGCAACCACGACATACCTGAAAGGTGTGCCCTAATAGCCTACTAATGCACACCTCACTGTGACAGATTACTTTATTAAAAATAAAAATGGCTGAGACTTTTGTAGTCCACGTTTCACCTCGTAGCACCCAACCTATAAACATCTAAAAATAGGGAATTTATACTGAAACACTGACAGATCCTCAGTGGTGTCAATTCTGCTGGCACATGTATAATGAAGTCACACACACTGTTAAGCTAACATTTTTTCCTTGACTGAAGAAGAAAACAAAGCTGTTAAGTTGCTATGTCCATTTTCCAACAACATTAATCCATTTCAAACAACTCCTAACCATAGTAAATCACAAGTTTGTGAGGGAATGAACTTCCTTAAGGTTCACCTCAGGATAGTTAGCCCACAGAGTAGTTGCTGACTTCTGGCAACAATGGTTTTCTTGGAAATTTTTGGTCAATTTAGTGTAATTACTCATTTGGTTGTGTCTTCTATTTTGACTGGCTGAGGGTCTGCAGCACGGTAAATACCAGAACCAACTGCAGAGCCAGGTTTTTGCTGGAGATTGACAGAATCCTGAACTGTTGTTAGACTAATGCATTTAACTGCTTGGATCAGAGTGAAACCTACCCTTTCACAAAGGAAGCTAGGAAAAGGAAACATAATTTCAAATAAAATTTGCCCAGGCAGAGCCCTGCTACTCTATAGCAACTGAGCTCCAGAAGATGCTATATCATTAAAGAATTCAATGCTAATGTGCCACCTGACGTTTGATTGAATAACTATGCATCATGCTGATGTCAAATAGGGAAAATAGAAAGCCCATACACTAAAATTTGGTATGATGGTAATTTGCTTGATTCTGCAATATTTGCCTTAGTAATAACAAATAGTATGCTTGAGGGCTTTGCTGATAGGGATGGTTTGCTGAATCTGGCCTCAATTTCCAGTAATGTCTAAGATTTGACCTATGACCTTTCTCATGAGGCATTAGTGATTCCCATGTTGGTAATGTGTAGGGCTGTAGGTTTGTCTTCATGGCAAAAATATCATAGATACCATGACTTGTCCATTTGTCTATGACTTCTCTGTCCATGACTTCTGTATGAGAAGGCTGTAGGTGGCTTGCCCTACCAGCCTGGTGCGGTGGCATGGCCTGGGGACGTGAGGTCACCCCACAGGAGTGTTTCCTGGTGTGACATTACACTCCATATGTTTTATGGAAATATGCTTATGAGTGTAAATATGATGTAACTGAAATATGCTTTATGGAAAAGGTCTCTTGTATGGTATCATAACAAAAGTTACAACCTACTGAATATATTCTTCCTGTTTTTATGTATGTATCATTCTTGTATCTGAAGCTAGAAAAAAAGTATAACTCTGGGGTCCTATTGTAATTATGCAAAGTGTGGGCCATTGATGGCGGTTCAGAATCTTGATGGCTCCCATTGACTAGGACAATTGGTTGTAAATGGCTCTGTTTACTTGAAAGCCTTCCTGTGTTCGTGTAAGCTAGCCCAGGACGAATGGAGTCTGGGGGTCTCACCGGACAGGTGGCCATGTCACATGATGCTGAAATCCAGCTTAAATCTGGTACTTTCCCATTTAGAAGGAGGAGTGGGGACCCAGAGAGACAAAAGATTCCCGCCTTGGGCCAAAGCTATAAAAGGGGGTGGAACAGAACAAAGGGGGCGGCCAGTCATGAGAAATCCCCTAGATACCACATGAGCTGGAACTAACAAGAATTGTACTGAGGAAAGGATTGGGCCCAGACTAGGAAGGAGTCTAGTCTGTGAAAGAAGCTTATTGGAGCATCTCTGAGGGTGAGATTTTACCTGTGAACAGTTTTGTTGATGTACTGTATTAGACTTCGACTTGCATGTTTTTTGCTTTATTTTGCTTGGTGACTTACTTTGTTCTGTCTGTTATTACTTGAAACCACTTAAATCCTACTTTTTATACTTAATAAAATCACTTTTGTTTATTAGTAGACCCAGAGTAAGTGATTAATACCTGGGGGAGCAAACAGCTGCGCATATCTCTCTATTAGTGTTATAGAGGGTGGACAATTTATGCGTTTACCCTGTATAAACTTTATACAGAGTAAAACAGATTTATTTGGGGTTTGGATCCCATTGGGTGCTGGGTGTCTGGGTGCTGGAGAGTGGTGACCTGCTGAGCAATTTTTGGTTAAAGTCTGCAGGTTTGGGGGCATGGACCAGACCTGGGTCTGTGTTGCAGCAGGCTAGTGTGTCTGGCTCAACAAGGCAGGGGTTCTGGAGTCCCAAGCTGGCAGGGAAAACAGGCTCAGAGGTAATTCTAGCACATCAGGTGACCGTCCCAAGGGGGTCTCTGACCGAACCCATCACACTAAGTTCCTGGGGGGCTGGGCCTTGTTCCCTTCTCTGGGCATTGCAATCTGAAGCTGAAAGGTGTCAAATTCAAAACTGATAAAAGGACATACTTTTTCACACAATGCATAATTAGACTGCGGGATTCACTGCCACTGGATATCATTGAGGCTAAGAATTTAGCAAAATTCAGAAAGGATTTGTTGACATTTATTTGGATAAGAACAGAAACAGTTTAAATAATCACTGATTATTGTATTGGAAGGGATATAAAACCTTGTGCTTCAGGCCTTAAACCAATCTCTTATTTGTTAGGGATTAGGATTAGACTTTCACAGGGGGAAGATTACCCCATATCTTCAGGGTTTCTTGCATCATCCTCAGAAGCATCTGGCCACTGGCAGAAACAGAATTCAGGACTAGCTGGACCAAAGGGTTGACAATTACGGCAATTCCTATGTTCCTATATTTTCTCAGCACTGATGTTGACTCACGTCTTGCTTGCTTTTTTGCTCATCACTTAAACCTAAGAATATCATGCAACCTCCTATTTTCAGGCAGTTTTAGGAACATAACTGAAGAGAGCCTGTGCCAGAGGACCACTAACTCTGACCCTTACTGAAATTGCTATAACCTTTATTTTCATATATTTATACAAAATGCCAGCTGTTTTTAAAGCAAATGAAAAGTTCCAACCTCCTTTTATGCAGGTAGCTGTTTTACCACACTGACAGAGCCTCACAGATGGCTTAACTGCTAGTGCCTATATAAGTATTTATATATAAATAAAGTAGAGCATTTCTATAATGGAGAGGATTAGGGCTGTACATTTTAAAATGGGGAAATCTTTGGTTTTCCACTTTTTTTATTGCTTGCAAAATGCCAGGAAAGTTTAAATTAGAAACAACCACTGTAAAAGAGAAAAAAAAAAACAAAAGAAGCATTTATTGCTTCAGAGACAGTCCCATTCCCCCCATAGTTTTCCATAGGAGCACAGAAGCTTTCTGTCTATTTTGGCATCAAAATGCATTAAATTCTGCATTTTTATCCATAAATCTGTCAGAATGCGAAAGCATATGCAGTATGGTGAAATGGGGAAATGAATAAAAAAGTTAAGCTTTTTAACCAAATAATGTTGTTCTGCATTATCCATTTCCCTCTGCTCTTGCAAGCAGCAGAATGTATTGCCTCAGTAAAGTGTCAAGAAAAATCGAATGAATTCTTGGAAAATATTGAGTAAGCTTAGCTTACTGAGGACACACCTCCTAAATATATATATATGTTGCTTATCTCAATATGTATGGAACATAACAGTAGCGTCTGAGAGGCTTAGAAAAAAATGTAAGCAGAAATTCTCAGACAATACGATTTCCACTGGGTTTTGGCCTGATCTTTAACTTGTGTAAACTGAGGTAATTCCACTGACTTTAATGCCAAGGATATTGTCCAGTACTTTTCATATATGCTTGTGAATACATCGAGTCTCCATGCGGTTGCTTGACTGAGGTGCTGTCCAAAACTCATCCCTTTCCTGTGATTTGTGTATAGTCTTTTGTGAAATCCTGGCTACAGTGTAGTTAATGGCAATACTCTCAGCCTATGTCTACACTACAGTCTAAGTCAGCATAATTTATGTCGCTCAGGGGTATGAATAAACCACCCCTCTGAGCGACATAAGTTACATGGACATAGGTGCTCATATGAACAACACTATGTCTGTGGGAGAGCTTCTCCAGCTGACATGGCTTCTGCTGATTGTGGAGATGGTTTTACAATGCTGATGGGAGAGCTCTCCTCCATTGGCATAGAGCATCTTCACCAGATGAACTGCAGCAGTGCAGCTGCACCGCTCCAACTCTGTACTTGTAGGCATGCCCTCACTGAGTTAAATGGGGTCAAGATTTCACCCTCTGTCTCCAGAAACAGAACTTAAATAAAAATGTCCGAAGGGGGACATCGCTGGTCATGAAATTGTGTCAGAATGTTTTTGGACGGAAAAGAGCAGCTTCCCCCAAAATGAAAATTTTCAACTTCGCTTAAATTTTTTCAATTTTCCAAAAGGAAAATCAAAACAAAATACTTCATTTCAGGTCAAGTTCACCCAAATAACATTTTAGGTTGTTGAACTGAATCAAAATATTTAATTTTGGGTCAGTTCAACATTAATTTGTGTCCACTTACGCTGCCGTGGTGCCTCATGAGAATTGTAGTGGGGTGCCACATGTCCCCATTCATAGAATCATAGAATATCAGGGTTGGAAGGGACCTCAGGAGGTCACCTAGTCCAACCCCCTGCTCAGAGCAGGACCAATCCCCAATTAAATCATCCCAGCCAGGGCTTTGTCAAGCCTGACCTTAAAAACCTCAAAGGAAGGAAATCCCACCACCTCCCTAGGTCACGCATTCCAGTGTTTCACCACCCTCCTAGTGAAATAGTTTTTCCTAATATCCAACCTAACCCTCCCCCACTGCAACTTGAGATCATTACTTCTTGTTCTGTCATCTGCTACTGCTGAGAACAGTCTAGATCCATCCTCTTTGGAACCCCCTTTCAGGTAGTTGAAAGCAGCTATCAAATCCCCTCTCATTCTTCTCTTCTGCAGACTAAACAATCCCAGTTCCCTCAGGCTCTCCTCATAAATCATGTGTTCCAGTCCCCTAATCATTTTTGTTGCCCTCTGCTGGACACTTTCCAATTTTTGCACATCCTTCTTGTAGTGAGGGGCCCAAAACTGGACACAGTACTCCAGATGAGGCCTCACCAATGTCAAATAGAGGGGAACGATCACATCCCTTGATCTGCTGGCAATGCCCGTACTTATACAGCCCAAAATGCCATTAGCCTTTTTGGCAATGAGAGCACACTGTTGACTCATATCCAGCTTCTCGTCCACTGTAACCCCTAGGTCCTTTTCTGCGGAGCTGCTGCCTAGCCATTCGGTCCCTAGTCTGTAGCGGTGCAGATTCCCCTCTAGATTAACTGCCATGGTGCAACATAAGTGACATGACCAGAGTGCATCATCACGGGAGTTGTAGTCTGGCTGGGCAGCCCATGGATGGAAATTCCAATTTTTGATCAGGTCTACCTTGAGTAAGTCGGTACTTTTAAACAGTTCAACGTAGACCGTTGCCCAAATTTTCTCCCAGACTGGCTTATTTTCAAGGCTTCTCTTGCAGGACATCCTGTCTATTCTCCTATTTGTCTGCTTGAATTAGTTCAAATAAGACTCGCCCAGTCTGTTAGAGTGAATCAGCAGAGTAACTCCACACCTCCATACAAAATCCTATTGCAGGACACCCTGTAACAGTTATATACAATAATAGTCTTTCCCAACCCCAGAGCAAGCTCCATCTAATTATGATATTACTTATGTTGGGAAAGTTTTGAGGAGCGAGATTTGTATTTAATCCTCTTTCATTATGTTTTTAATTGCTGCTTATGCTTTTAACTTCAGTAATGCACCTAAAAAACCTGATATGCAGAGCAAGTCTGAATAAATATATATGATCTATTCATGCATAACAGACAAGGTGAACTACAAGTCAACACGAAAGGATTTCAGAGAGAAAGTTTCTCATTCCATAGAAGATACACAACATGCGACTTTTCCACCAGCAGTAGAAAAAAAAAAAGCAAATCCATTAGGATAGTAAACAACTTTTGGTAACCCCATGGCAAAAATAGATGAGAAAGGAATTAATTACTTTTGGCAGTTTTCCCAACGGATATGAGACATGTAGTACTAATGTCCCTTATTGGTTAGAAAAGAGAGTTTGATTTATAATGAGTATCAAATGGTGTGGGGAAGTTCAAGCTAGAAAGGCTAACCAAGGTAAAATGCTAGTGAATTTAGCAACATTATTGCCTCAGCAACTTAAAATTTTGTAAATAAAGGATTTAGTTGACTTTTTCAAACAAAATTGGCCTCCAGATTTGTGTACACGGGGAAATTGCCCAGAATAACTAATGCGGAATAAACTATTCCAGAATAGTGTTCCATGTGGACAGTAGACACTCTCTTTTCAAATAAAAGTATCTTTATTTGGGAATAACTAGTGCACTTTCAAAGTGGAGTAATTATTTTGGAATATAAACGCATTTGTTCCCAAACAGAATATCCACACAAGGAGCTATTCCAGAATAGCTATTCCACTCACTTTCTCCATGTAGCCAAGCCTTAAATCAGCCCTGTTGTGATTCCATTGACTATGGTAAAGCAGGTACAGCTCTACATTTGGCCTAATTTGGCCAGACATGTCTTCCTGTGGGTCACAAGTGGAAAATGTAAATGAGATATGGGAGAGGACAGGAGCTTGAATATTTTAGGGGGATGTGGATATGATCCTGTTACAGGGTGGACTAGGCCTTGAGCCCCCCCTTCTGGAGGCCTTGTGGCCCTGCCACACCCTGCCCCAGAAAAGGACATTAGAGAGATCCTCCAAGGCCTGGTCTACAGTACGCGGTTATTTCAGAATTAGCTGAGTTAATTCGAAATAAAACTGATTCCGTCCACATGACCAAACCGGTTTTTTCGATTTAAAGGGCTCTTTAATCCGATTTCTGTACTCCACCTCAGCAAGTGGAGTAGCGCTAAAATTGAGATCGCAGTTCCGGGTTACAGGTACTGTGGACGCAATTCGACGTTATTGGTCTCTGGGAGCTATCCCAGAATGCTCCCTTGTGACCGCTCTGGACAACACTCTCAACTCCGATTCACTAGCCAGATAGGCAGTAAAAGCCCCGGGAACTTTTGAATTTCATTTCCTGCTTGGTCACCATCAGCACAGTCCACCATCACAAGAGACCATGCAGTCCCGGATTCGCAGATGAACTCCAGCATGGTCCGAAAGAGAGTTGGCTTTTAGCTCATGCAGTAGAGGCTCATGCACTAAGCTCCAGAGGTCCCAGGTTCGATCCCGACAGCCGGGGTCTGTCAGTTTTAGAATACCCTAATATGGTACACAATCAATTGATTCAATTGCTTCTCACTTGAGGTTCAGCTCACTGTCTTTATAGCCCAGATAATATTTCACCTCCTTGCTCAAAGCTGTTTCCTCCCACATTTGTTAGCTTGTCAGCTCTGTTTACCTAAATGAAGATCCATGAGAGGGGAGGGATAGCTCAGTGGTTTGAGCATTGGCTTGCTAAACCCAGGGCTGTGAGTTCAATTCTTGAGGAGGTCACTTAGAGATCTGGGCCAAAAATTGGGGATTGGTCCAGCTTTGAGCAGGGGGTTGGACTGGATGACCTCCTGAGGTCCCTTCTAACCCTGATATTCTATGATGGTTAGAAACCTTCTATTTGGGGGAGAGGGATAGCTCAGTGGTTTGAGAATTGGCCTGCTAAACCCAGGGTTGTGAGTTCAATCCTTGAGGGGGCCATTTAGGGATCGGGGGCAAAAATTGGGGATTGGTCCTGCTTTGAGCAGGGGTTGGACTAGACTCCTGAGGTCCCTTCCAACCCTGATATTCTATGGTTCTATGGAGGTACTGGATCTCATCGCATGTTAGAGAGATGAATCTGTTATGGCAGAACTATGTTCCAAAAAAAGAAATGCAAATACGTACGCTAAAGTCTCCAGGGCCACGACGGAAAGATGCTACTCCAAGGACACAGAGCAGAGTCCTACAAAAATCAAGGAGCTCAGCCAAATGTACCAAAAAGCCAGGGAGGCGAACGGGCACTCTGGGTCACAGCCCCATACATGCCGCTTCTACCATGAGCTGCATGCAATTATGGGGGTAATGCCACCACTACCCCACCGCTGTCCATGGACACCTGCAAGCAGGGAGTTGCAAGGAGTGAGGAGGAGGAGTTATTGGCGGACAAAGAGGAAGAGAGGAGGAGGAGGACAGTGCACAGGCGGCAAGTGGGGAATCTGTTTTCCCCCCTAGCCAGGAACTAAACGCTGGACCCAATAGCCTCCTCCCACTCCCAGTGTGGGCTCCCGGACCATGACCCTGGAGAAGGCACTTCTGGTGAGTGAGAGCCTGATCGGAGCCGGGGTGGGGGTGGGGATGGGGATGGGGGTGGGGGGGGGAAACCCAGCTGCGCTGGGCTGTTCGCGTTTAGTTTAAAGGACTCATCCCTGCTCAGAGCCTTATCAAAGCCACACAGTGGGGGTGGGTGTTGAGGGGCGTTGTGTGAAGCAATCACCCCAGAGAGCCCACAGGCCCTCCTTTTCTATGGCAAACCCACCAGGCATTGCTTGCTATGGGAAAGGGGGCCTGGCAGTTTGAAAGCATTGAAATGAATGCGGAAGAAGCAGAACCCCGCGTGCCCCTAGGGCTTACCATGGCTGCCGGCAAGCTGAATTCTGTTGCCCGGCCGCATGTGATGGCTTACTCACACCAAAGTGGCAGGCACTTCAGAATAAGAGGCAAAATGCGACCTTGTACAGAAAGAACATGTGCTGTGTACTATGAATTGCCTGTTTCACTGAGAAAGTGTGTCCCCTTTGTTCTCTAAAATGTATCTTTTAAAATACTACCCTCCCTTTTTCTCCTCCCGCAGGTGCAAATGTTTCAACGCTGCCCCTGTCTACTTCGTCCCAGAGGCTGGTCCAGATAAGAAGGTGGAAAAATCGAACTCAGGACAACATGTTCGCCGAACTTATGCAGTCCTCCCACACTAATAGGGAACAGCTGAATACGTGGAGGCAAACAATTGCGGAGTCCCATAAAGCGTTAAATGAACACGAAGAGAGGAGGGACGCACGTGATGAGAGCAGGCAGGATGCTATGGTCAAGCTCATGGGGGAGCAAACTGACATGCTCCACTGTATGGTGGATCTAATGCGGGAAAGGCAGCAAGACCACAGACTGCCACTGCAGCCCCTGTATAACTGCCCTCCCTCCTCCCCAAGTTCCATAGCCTCCTCACCCAGAAGCCCAAGAACACGGCAGGGGAGGCTACAGGGACCCACACACTCAACCCCAGAGGATTGCACAAGCAGCAGAAAGCTGGTATATCTGAAATTTTGATTTGGTTTCTGGACTTGTCCTTCCCTCCTCCTCCACCCCCTCCACCCCCCTACCCCTCCGGTCTACCTTCTGATTTCTCTCAATGTGTTGTGCAACAAATAATAAAGAATGGTTTTTAAACAGTTGTGACTTTATTTCCTTTCATATATGTAGGGGGCAGGTAACTTTAAGAGAAACAAACACAACTGTCACACCGTACCCTGGCCAGTCATGAAACTGGCTTTCAAAGCTTCTCTGATGCGCAGCACACCCTGCTGGGCTCTTCTAATAGCCCTGTTGTCTGGCTGTGTGAAATTGGCCACCAGGCGAGTTGCCTCAACCTCCCACCCCACCACAAACGTCTCCCCCTTAGTCTCACAGATATTGTGGCGCACACAAGAAGCAGCAATTACAATTGGAATATTGGTTGTGCTGAGATCTAACTGAGTCATTAAAATATGCCAGCGAGCTTTCAAAAGTCCAAAAGCACATTCTACCACCATTCTGCACTTGCTCAGCCTATAGTTGAACTGGTCCTTACTACTGTCCAGGATGCCTGTGTACGGCTTCATGAGCCATGGCATTAAGGGGTAGGCTGGGTCCCTGAGGAAAACTATAGGCATTTCAACATCCCCAACAGTAATTTTCTGGTCTGAGAAGTAAGTCCCTTCCTGCAGCTGTTCAAACAGACCAGAGTTCCTGAAGATGCAAGCGTCATGCACCTTTCCCAGCCATCCCACGTTGATGTTGGTGAAATGTCCCTTGTTATCCACCAGAGCTTGCAGCACCATGGAAAAGTACCCCTTGCGGTTTACATACTGTCCGCCCCGGTGATTCGGGGCCAAGATAGGGATATGCGTTTCATCTATCACCCCGCCGCAGTTAGGGAACCTGAGCGCATTAAAGCCATCCACAATGGTCTGCACATTTCCCAAAGTCACTACCCTTGGTAGCAGCTGGTCAATGATTGCGTTGGCTACTTGCAGCACAGCAGCTCCCACAGTAGATTTGCCCACTCCAAATTGATTCCCGACTGACCGGTAGCTGTCGGGTGTTGCAAGCTTCTACAGGGCTAAGGCCACTTGCTTCTCAACTGTGAGGGCTGCTCTCATTTTGGTGTCTTTGCACTTCAGGGCAGGGGACAGCAAGTCACAAAGTTCCATGAAAGTGGTCCTACGCATACGAAAGTTTCGCAGCCACTGGGAATCATCCCATACCTGCAACACTGTGCGGTCCCACTAGTCTGTGCTTGTTTCCCAGGCCCAGAATCGGCGTTCCACGGCATGAACCTGGCCCAGCGCCACCATTATCTCCCAATCGCTACATGCCATGCTTCTAGGAACGTCTGTATCCATCTCCTCATTACTATCGTAATCGCGTTGTCATCACTTCCTCGCCCGGTTTTGCAGGTACTGCACATACTGCTGGATAATGCGTGAAGTATTTTACAGTGGTCAAAACTGCAGCGGAGATCTGAGCGGGCTCCATGCTTGCCACGCTATGGCGCCTGCATGGGTAATCCTGGAAAAAGGGCATGAAATGTAGGAGAGCAGAGTGGCAGCTGTTCAGTTCACGATAGCCAAAAAAAGGCAGGAAATGGTTCTCTTCTGTAGCTTTCACGGAGGCAGAAGCCCAGGACAGGCAACATGGAGAAGCTCAAGAGCGGGAGAGCAGAGTTGGCGGCAGAAGCTGTGTTGCTCGGTTCACGATGGCCGAGCAGAGTTGGCAGCGGAAGCGGTTGATGAGGAAGAGAAAGAGTAGATACTTATAGAGATTACATAGAAAGATGAGAGGAAATGCGAGGTGGATTCATAGTACCAGGAGAGAAGTGGTGCACTGTACTGCACCGTCTCCTGAAAGCAGTATGGCGTCTGCATGCCAAAAAGGCGTGAAAGAATTGTCTGCCGTAGCTTTCACGGTGGGAGGAGCGACTGACGACACACACCCAGAAACACTCACGAGAATGTTTTTGCCTCATCATGCACTGGGAGCTTAACCCAGAATTCCAATGGGCGGTGGGGACTGCGGGAACTGTGGGATAGCTACCCACAGTGCACTGCTCCGACATTGGATGTCTCGGTACTGTGGACGCACTCCGCCGAAATCACGCGCTTTAGTGGGGACACACAAGACCGAATGTATAAAATTGCTTCTGAAAATTCAAATCGAATAATTTTGAAATAATTTCGTACTGTTGATGTACCCCCAAGCTACCCAGAGCGGCTGTATGGGAAGCAGCCAATTAGGCCACAGTGAGATCAGTTCCTTGCTAGAGCTGGAGGAGAGTGGATAGTGCTCTGGGATGGCTGCTGGGATTCCACCAGTACAAGGCCCTAAGGTAAGGGTAAAGAATGTGCTGGAACCATGGGGAAGTGGCCCAGGGAATCGTAGCAGCAATGTAATGTATTTAAAGGGATGTGGTGGTTGGCTGCTATGTATAGGGTCCCTGGGATGGGATCTGAAGTAGAGGGCGAGCCCAGGTCCCTCCTCCCCACCAGCCACTGGGAAAGTGGCCTGAACTTTTTTAGTGGCCCAGCTGAAGAACTGGGGCCAGAAAGGCCCAGAGACATGAAATCTCCAGGGAGGGAGCCTTGGGGTGTGTGGCCCCACATCAGGCCTGGGACTGCTTAAAGAGCAGGGCTAATTTGCGGGAACCTAGAAGGGGCTGAGAGACCGCTTGGACTGGGGTACTGTGATAGGACATGCTGAACTGATTGAAGAGTGAGCCCCAGGATAGGGCTGCAGATTGAAGGATCTTACAGAGGGTGCTGAAATAGGCCCCCTGTTGGATTTATACCCCAGAAGAGGTTTGCTTTGCTTTATCACACAGACAGACTGTGTGTGACTTGGCTGGAGGGCTGAGTCACCAAAGACCCATCACAAACCGAGAGAGAGAGAGAGAGCAGGCACAAGCACTGAGGCAGGGGACACTCGCAAGAGGTGAGTGCACCCCATTACAGTTCCATTTAGCTCTGCTGCACTTTGTTAAATTGCTGCATAGAGTGATGCTGGAACTAGGGATGCTGGGGGTCCGGTAGCAGCCCCCGGCTTGAAGTGGTTTCCATCGTATACCTGGTTTACAGTTTTGTTCAATGGCTTTCAGTACCCCTACTATAAAAATTGTTCCAATGCCACTGCCTGCATATGAATAAACATTCTGATCTTGCAGCGAAAAGAAGGAATTGGAAGATTATTTTTTCCCATAAAGAACAGAAAGAAAATTTCTGAGTCTGCTGTGGATGAACTGGTGGGGGAGCTTTCTTATAATTTACTTTGAAATACTGGTGCTGTCTTTTGAAATCTTTCGGGAGAACAGGGCTGGATGCTAGGGAGGGTTAATATAGGGCATCAGGTTGCTCTTTTTAGATGCACTGATATATGAAGTGGTTGTGTATGGGAGTGGGGCTTTTGTTCGCTTGTTTGTTTGTTTATTTATTTATTTTGGTGTGGGGGGAAGTGAAGGAGAGTGTAAAAATGGCAGGTCCCAAATGTTTAGTCTAATTAGGATGCTGTTGTTCTGTATCATCTTCAGCCTTGTTTACTTTTTACCTGATGTTTTGGATTCTTGCTATAACTGTCACTGACTATGAAACAATAAAATGTACTTGAAAGGGAAGGTACTAATCACTTCACTTTACACAAGAGAAAATGGTACAGGTACTGAAAAGGTTAAAGGAAATTAAACTGGAAAGAAAGCAGAAGGAGAAGAGATACTTTGAGGGGCGAGCCAAAACTGCTCAGTAATGTGGACTTTTGCTTTACTATATAAGATGTGCTCTGCTCCCAGGAGCATTGACACTACAGAGTATAAAATATTCAGAATAACAAAATATGGTGAATGGGGTTACAATGTGCACTATTGTTTCTATAGTATTTGACACCGACTTATGGTTTAATTCTTAATTTTGCCCATAGTTACAACTATCGCCACAGACTTGGAGTTGAGTGACTTGAAATTACACCTATTTATTTATAAGGGCCCAATCCAATCACCATTGACATTGATGGGAGTCTTTCCATTGATTTGAATCAAACTCATAAGATGCACCAGTGTATTCGCAGCACTATAAACTTTTACCAGTTTGAATTTAAAATGACATGGTTATCTATGCAAAGGACCAGAGAGCGTATTGCAATTGTCTCTGAACAAGACCAGGCATTCCTGATTCTGATACTGTTTTCCTCTATGGCCTTATATAAATTGCATAAATCTTATGATTTGGTTTTCTGATATGAAAAATAGGGCTAACAATCCTCACATTTTTAACAAGAGTTGTTATGAGGATTAATTATTTTTTGTAACTCATTGTTGACCTCCTGAGGACCCTTCCAACCCTGATATTCTATGATTCTATGATTGATAAATTGTTATAAACTTTGTAAGGCATATTATAGATAATATATAACTATTAGGTTAAGGGAGGACGTAAACTATCCTTATTTATATAAAAATATGTAAGAAAATGTACTTTGCTTTAAATCACTACTTGAAAATTTAGAGAGATAAGGTGGGTGAATTTTCAGTGTAACAGCCGTGTTAGTCTGTATTCGCAAAAAGAAAAGGAGTACTTGTGGCACCTTAGAGACTAACCAATTTATTTGAGCATGAGCTTTCGTGAGCTACAGCTCACTTCATCAGATGGGTGAGGTAATATCTATTATTGGACCACTTCTGCTGGTGAGAGAGATCCAAGCTTTTGAGCTACACAGAGCTCTTCTTCACCTCTGGGAAAGGTATTCAGCACAGATCTATACTTAAAACACTAGGAGTACTTGTGGCACCTTAGAGACTAACCAATTTATTTGAGCATAAGCTTTCGTGAGCTACAGCTCACTTATGCTCAAATAAATTGGTTAGTCTCTAAGGTGCCACAAGTACTCCTTTTCTTTTTGCGAATACAGACTAACACGGCTGTTACTCTGAAACTTAAAACACTACAGCTGAACTGCTATAGTGCTTTGACATAGTTAATCCACCTCCATGAGAAGCAGTAGCTTTGTCAACGGGAGAAGCCCTCCTGCTTGTAAACCAGGAGGTTAGGTCGGTATAACTGCGTTGCTCAGGGTGTGGATTTTTCATACCCCCTGAGCAACGTAGTTATGCTGATATAAATTTATAGTGTAGGCATAAGTAGTTAGCACATATCCTAATGGACCATTCAATGTAAAGTGGCCCATTAACAGCCCTGTAGTCATAGGACAAAAATTTGTCTTTTTTCACATAAACTTCTATAAATTATGCTCTCATGAATATGAAAACCAATTTCCTCCTAGATAAGAGAGTGAGTGAAATATTCTTAAAAATATAAACCATATTACATGCAACATGTGCCATGAAAACTATGTATCTATGTAGATTATTCATTAATAATAAAACTCACATACATAGTGCTATAATTTAATTGTGCTTTACAAACATATTCTTTACCCATAGATGTTAGTCTTAGAGATAGAAAAGTATTCTTGGTTTCTCAGAATATAAACAAATGAATGTATGATAACAAACTATTTATTAGAGATGTTCCTTTGTTTGGAGCTTATGTTCAACACAACTAAAGAAGTCCTGTATTTTTTACTAGCAGGTACAGAGCCTGTGGTCTCTTTAGAAACTGTTTCTATCTCTTGTTTAAAATTATCCATCTTATATTCTATCCCCCAGTGTATTCTTTTTGAAGAGGCTTTGACACGGTCTGAAAAATTCTTTTATAGCTAGAAGAAAAGGAGTATTTGTGGCACCTTAGAGACTAACCAATTTATTTGAGCATAAGCTTTTGTGAACTACAGCTCACTTCATCGGAAGTGAGCTGTAGCTCACGAAAGCTTATGCTCAAATAAATTGGTTAGTCTCTAAGGTGCCACAAGTACTCCTTTTCTTTTTGCAAATACAGACTAACACGGCTGTTACTCTGAAACCTTTTATAGCTAGAGTTCTCCTGTCCCTTAATCAATTTTAAGTACAGTATACAATGGGTTAAAATTGGAGATGCAGAAAAGTATCAATATTTATCCAAGGCAGTTGAAGTTTCCTCACCTGACTCATGCCTTACCAAGAAATGAGGTGCTAAGTCACTTTCTCAGTTACGTCTTTGTGCACAACAGGGAAGGCACTGATTTTTTACACTGTTTTTTTTTTTTTTTTGCACCATCCCATACCCATATCCTTCTGGCTTTGTGACAGTGTTGGTGGGTGGGAGTGGACCTGCAAAATCTTATGCTTAGTGCCTTTTAGGATGAGACTCCAGTTAAGAGCTCCATGAGTGCCAGTTCACCACGTTTCCCATCTATATTTCATACCATGACTTGAAATTAAAATACCTTGAACTAACTAAGGTATTTTCTACCCAGTTCCACTCTTGGTCTTCCCTGCAAATATGCAGTTAATACTGTGCTCACAGCAAAAGAATGAGGTGTATGAATTACCCATCCTTACTCAATATAAGCAAATTGTTGTTTTCTCATCCTAAAATTTGGGCTACCAGAAAGTCTTCTGACCATGCCATCTGCCCTTGGATTATGCATCTCTGTATCTTACCAGCGCTGAGGGGAATAAAGGCAACAGAGAACACAGATATACAAGTTTTAGGAATGCTGTCACAGGGTCTCACATTAAATATGTCCCTCTTTCTCTTTCAGAGGTGTGGAGAAATCTCATTTGATAGTCCTGATCAGAATGCCAAATGTGTTTGCATGCTAGGTAAGAGTCTTTCCTCTTCTGATATGAGCTTTGGTGTACGGAAGTATATGCTGTTTCATCTGGTGCTTCTCTTCTAAATTAGGCTGAATTCAGCCTATAAAGTATAATTAGCTGGGGTGAAACTAGTATGAATTACAACGAGATGTTCTTATATACCAAATACATGTGTAAACTAGCTAATTAAAATGATTCTTCTGTTTCATTTATATTGTATTGTTGACTAAGTGATTTCTGACAACTGGTTCTGATAATTATTTGCAGATCCTTTCAAATTCCTGTTTTACTGGAGGGACATTTTTGACTGTTTTGTAACTAAGCAGGCAAGAGTATTTGTGTGAAAAATCTCAACACACTTTGGGCTAAATTGTGCTTTGTTATACTGCCATAAATCCAGAGTAACTCCTTTGAAGTCAATGGAATTATTCTGGATTTATACTGGTTTAACTGAGAGCAGAAACTGGATCTTCAATTTAATAAACCACATATCAGAAGAGAGATAATTAAGCTCATTTTAACATTGATTGAAAAGCCCTTGCTTATATAAGCATGCTCAGGATTTCCAAATCTGCCAGAAGTGTATAGAATACACAGTTCATGTTACAATTTTGATGCATGGCATTGGCATTCAAACATTATTAATATTATAGGGTCAGATTCTGATACCCGTATGATAAGTAGAAAACCTTTCTCCTCTAGTAGTCCCATTGACTTACGCATTGTAAGAGTACTAAAATCTGTCCCATAATTATGATGTGTTCATATTCCAAGAAAACTTGAAGAGTTTGTTGGAGGGGAGGAAAATGTTATTCCAAGAGTTTCCCTTAGTTTTTCCTTTTAAAAAAATCTAAAGTAGGTGAGTTGATTCTAAACCTTCCCAGAACTTTCACTACTATCACAGCCATTCCAGTATTGCAGCAAATGTTCCACAATATAGACAGGAGGAAATAATTTCCTTTACATGTAGCCTGTATATTCTCAATTGTGAGCTTTTTACTTACTAAAAAAGAGTATAATTCTAGTGGTGCCTATCAACACAACTGAAATTATGGCTGTGTAGATTCATAGATTCATGAATTATAAGGCCAGAAGGGACCACTGTGATCATCTAGTCTGCTCTCCTGCATAACACAGAGCATAGAACTTTCTCAAAATAATGCCTATTTGACTAGAACATAACTGCATTTCAGTTATGAACTGTGATATACATAGATTCAGAATTCCTCCTGAAAAAATGAAACCTGTTGTACAAGGTTTGAACCTAAAATCAAATTTGCTTTTTAACAGCATTGATTTAAAATGTGAATTTTTGCAAGCCTGGTACCTGCAGTATAAAGTGGCACTTCTATATGTTTAGAAAACTTTTTATAAAATGCAGTAGTACATTTAAAAATTATATCATGCATACATAAGTCCCTAAATATGGAACCAGATGTTTAGCTGATGTCAATCAGCATGACTTGATCCATTGAAATTATGAGGATCTTTCCCATTATTTGTAAAATGTTTAAATTGCAAAATTGTATATTCTCTGGAAACAAAACAGAAATATACTGCTATGTATCAATGTGTTCTGTAGTTGTTTGTTATATTAGCTTGTTTGATTTGCAATGCTATTTCTGAAAAATAAATTAACAGCCTTATTATTATTACAGGGTACAAAGAAAAATCATAAAATATTTATATAAGAGGAAAAAAGACCTAAAAACAGCCTTTGCTCAGAGAAAATATGAAATAAATGGGTCATTTCCTTGAGTAAGGACTGCAGGATTGAGCTCTAAGTTCTTATGACTATCCTGCCAGGGCTGAAATAAAGTGAGCCTTACCCTCCTCTCCCTTTAACAATATGGGGAACAAACGAAGAGCATGCACACAAAGCAGTTTTTAAAGGAAAACTTCAATACAGCATGAAAGCTATTCTAATCATTACCTCTAGTTACTCATATGGAAGCATAAATCATGATCAGGGATTTTTTAGAGCCTTACATTTTAAAAAAGAAGAATGAATAATACACTTCCATTTTTGGTAGTAGGATAATATACAGTAGGTTAGTCCACAAGGAATGCAGCTACAGTTTGAAAGCATTTAGGAAGAGGAAACTGGAAGAGTTTGGAGTTAAGTCTATTTGTTACACAAGTGTTTTCATGAACATATTTGTGATATCTTTTTAAAAATATAGAAATATTTTGGAAGTCTCCTGCTTTCCCATACAACTGAAGGGCAGCTACCTTCCCTGTGACCTAATTGACACCATCAGACTGTGTCTCCTGGTACAAAGTACAGTACCAGTAAAAATGCCATCTCCATTCAGTTATTGTATAAAAATGGGGGGAAAGTGTGGGATATATTTTTTAAATTAGTTCTGAACATACTGCTAAGAACTGGATAAAGAGAAAGTATTGTGTGCGCATGTGCACAAGAGAGAAAGAAAGAGAGCAAGTTCACACTAGTGTTGTCTGGTAGATGCAATCAATACTGCTTATCTGTGTCATAGGCCCAATATTACTAACAAGGTAGAGTTCTGTGCTTTTGGAGTTGATGGATACGGGTCCTACCTGATTACCTAACTCTGTGAAGTCCTGGGTAATCATGGTGTGCAGCACCGTGGCAACCATGAAGTCCTAGGTAGCCATGGAGGGGTTTGTTTGTTATTTTTAAACACAATAAGGCCAAATATTGCAAAGACTTATGCCCACTGGGCATAGTTGGACTGCTCATGGGGCATAAAGTTAAGCTCATGTGTAAGCCTTTGCAAGATCAGAGTCTAAATGGACTATATGGTTTGCTATTCAAGGCCTTATCCCACATTCCTTATGCATTCCCATTGAATTCAGTGAGAATTTTGGGTACACAAGGAATACAGGATCAGGTCCCTACGGCTTTAAAGAAAAATACCAATAAGGCCTGCAGGATGCTCTGCAACCCTGCAACCTTTGACCAGTGTAGAAGTATTAGATTAGCTACATCTTTCTACTTTCCACTCCACTTCAAAGCAAAGTGGACATATTTGCTTAGCTATTTTTAATGTTTGTTTTTCCTTTAGGGGTGGAAAAATTATTTACAGGGACACAAAGGAGTCAAACATCTCAATAATTCATAAATTTTAAAGGGGAAAAAATCTATGTGTGAGTGTGTGATGCTTATGTAAGTAAAAGCCTATCATATGCAGCTCTGCCAATACCCCAGTCTTGGCTTGCGAAACACTTTCTATTTCAATAATGGGCTGAAACTGCCAACTGTGTTCAAACGTGTGGTGGCTTTTCTGCTGTGGGCAAAGAGCCACTAAGGACATAGCTGAATCCATGAAACTCATTTCATATAGGGCCAAATACTGATGTTTTTTTAACACGGATATCCACAGGTAATAAATAGGAGACGCATACCTCTGAAACAACACCCTTCTTTTGAGGAGCCAGGCACCCCTCTCTGGTGGAATGAAGGGAGGGAGTGTGTGGCCCTAAAGCAACGATTTTATGTTTAGTAGTTTGCTAGGGCAAGTTTTCTTTCTTTTTGGGCTGCTCTTTTTAGAGTGACCAGACAGCAAATGTGAAAAATCGGGAAGGGGGTGGGGGGTAATAGGAGCCTATATAAGAAAAAGACCCAAAAATCAGGACTGTCCCTATAAAATCAGGACATCTGGTCACCCTAGTTCTTTTCTTGGATGAATTCTAAGTGGCTTTTTGTGAAGAAACTGCTGTTATTACAAGTAAGTATTCCTCAGGTTATGTCTGCAAGGACCAAGTCTATAGAAAATGAGGAAAAACTCATTATTCCAGCTTGGGCTGAATTTATAACAGTGGGGGGAAAGCACATAAGCACTTTTCATGTACTAGCCATTAGGCTTTTGTTTGACTCTTATTAACTTTAACTCCAGCACCACACTATTTTAGCAAGAGGAATTCACATCTCTTCTGGAAAAATCTCCAGCTGACCTTCCCCAACCTGTAAGTGACAGACAGTAAACAAGCAGAAGGCAGAATCTCCTAATAAAGTCTTCCCAGTGCTTCAGTAATAGGACACAGGTCCTGGCAGCAGCAACTGTCAACACAAGCAACTTACATTAGAAAAATGTGCCCTCAGTTATGCCCCTGTTAACCCACTAATATCAACAGGGTTAAATAGATATAATGGATTGAATAATTTAGCCCTATATACATTATGGTGGAAGTCCCTGGCTATTTCCTGGATAACAGGAACAGGAGCAAATTGCTCCCTCCTTCTAAAGCTGAAGAAATATTTCAGTGTGAAACAAGCAGGTTGAAATTTATTTGTACACTGAGGAGTCACTTAAAAAAACAAAGCAAAACATACCGATAAACAAACAATATCTTGCTGGTATATTATCACCTTTTAGCAAAAATGTCAGTGTCAGCACTTGAAAAACAGATAATAGACTAGAGTAGAATTTCCATACCCCTGCAGATACACTGTGTTCCAGCAACCTCTCAGAGTTACATATCTGCATACACAACACAACCCAGCAGGCCCAAGAGTATTTCTTTTTGAACAGGTGTGTTAAAATAAAATTCAATTGAATTAAAGTGGAAAAATAGATATTGTTCTTGAAAATGTCATATCTACCTATCTTTGGTATTTATATGACCCTTATTACCATAGTATCTGAGTGATTCACAAACTTTATTTATGCCCTTTCCAGGACATGCACGCCTTTTCCCAGTCCTCCTTACAACAATAAGAAAGTTAAAGCCATTTCATAGCAAAGGCCCAACTAAAGATAAAATACAAAAAAAATCTTCAAATGGCAAGTTTTGCTGTTTTAAAAGATGCAGATTTCTGCATAGTGCTTTCCTTTCTGACCTTTTTCAAAATCTGCTTATGTATTTCAGTCCTTTTAGTGTCAGACATGTGCAAAAGGAATTAGCCACTGATACCATAATTGAAAATAGCAGCACACTCTCTATAGTGAGGGTTAAATTTCCCCCATCAGTATTCATATTTGAACTAAAAGCCATAAGTATGTATGTGCAATTCCCCTTGATGGCAGTCGCTGGTGTGAATGGAGCACAGTATCTTCCTATCTGTGTAAAGTGTATGAGAGGCCAGTAGTCCTAAACCCCTGCACTTAATATACAGTCTTGCAGTATTTTGATACTTAAGTCTGCATGGATCTCCAAATCACCATATACCACATTTTTCATGGTGGAGCTCTCTTGTTCACTTGATAACTGTTCCAATTTTGCCAGAACAGTACAGATTTTCCACATTGTGTCATAAATCCTGTTTAGTTGCCTGTAAGCTCTGAGGACTCTTGCCGGTATATCTTGTCAACATTTCTCTATGTCTAAGGTACTTATATGGCCCCCATTACTGTAGTAACTTTTTAAGCCCTTATCCTCACAACACCCCTGTGAAGTAGGGAAGTGCTGTTGTCCCCATCTTACAGATAGGGAACTGAGGCACAGCGGGTGGAATTCACAAGGAGAACTCAAACCACCCTGTCAGCTGCCATCTAACCCTGTAGGCATCTAAGTTTCCACTCTTAAAGTCCCCTAGGCTCCAAAATTTCTGCCAGTGGGCATGTGCACAGCCACCCCAATCCTGACACCACTGAGCAGCTTGATGCCTTACTCACACTTAGCCCCAGCAGGATTCACAAAATAGACGTTCCCCTGCCTATCTTAACTGTGAGGCCTGAACCAGTAGTTGTGCCCAAATCCCACTTTAGAGCACATCTACTGCATCAGTGCCTGGGCAAACCACATCTGGATTCTCTGCACCTCGAAGTCTTTAAACCACGATTTGAGGACTTCAGTAGCTCAGACATAGGTTAGAAGTTTGTTACAGGAGTGGGTGGGTGAGATTCTGTGGCCTGCGTTGTGCAGGAGGTCAGACTAGACGATCATAATGGTCCCTTCTGACCTTAAAGTCTATGATTCTATGGATGAGGAGGTTGGGGTAGTACCTACTTTCCCCCTGCTTTAGCTAGTGGTTAGCACACTCACCCAGGATGTTTAAGACCTAAGTTCAAATCCCCACTATGCCTCATGTAGAGCAGGCGTTTGAACCCTGGTCTCTCACCTTCCGAGTGGGCTACAGGGTATCCTGGGGTGGGTATCTCTCCTTTTGAAGCATTCCACATTGTATAAAATACTTACATGGTCATTGGGTTAGAGAAAGATTTATTCTATAGCCCAGCAGTAAGGGCACTCACCCTTGGGTGAGAGACCCAAGTTTAAGACCTTGCTCCATTGACCAGTAAAAAGCCTCACCCTAGAATACCCCCTAGCCCAGTGGTTAAGATACTCACCCCTGGAGACATGGGTTTAAATCCTTTCTCCAGATCAGGCAGCATAAAGGTTTGAAATTGGGTCTCTCACATCCTGCATGAGTGCTCTGACCACTGGGCTATAGAGCATAAGAGGGCCTCCTTTTTCTTGGTTTCTCTTGAAAAAGGACTGACCTGGCTTAGGTTCCTAACTTCAGGTGAGACTTAACAGCTGTGAATCCCAAGTAGAGCTAGGTACTTAACTCCCTTTGAGGGGCAGGGCTTTGACTTCACCCCTCTCCTCAGCATTTCCCACGAGCGAGCTTAGGCAACTACCTGCTCAGTGTACTGGCTGCAATGAATCCCTTTTTAGGTGCCAGATTCTGCCAGTGCATTGTATAGGGAGCCTAGGCACCTAACTCAGGGTTGTGAATGCCACTTGGTGGCAGGGCACTTAAAAATTAGGCGCTGCAATGCTCAGTGTAAATCCCACATGTGAATCCTACCGGGTCAGACTTTTAAAGGTATTTAAACTCCAGTGGGCATTAGATGCCAAAATATCTTTAAAAATCTGGCCCTGAGTGACTTGCCCAAAGTCATACAAGACATTTGTGGCAGAGCAGGGGATTGAATTGTCTTCTGGAGTCTCAGGCTAGTGCCCTAACCATTGGCCCATCCTTCCTTTGATAGAGGTCATCTCACAGCTGCTGTCCAGGCCACTTCCCAGCACAACCTTGCAGTTCTCACAGACTCCCTGCTCTGTGAGAATGCAACATCATAAAAAAGGGAAGAAGGAGGATCCTGGGAACTACAGGCCAGTCAGCTTCACCTCAGTCCTTGGAAAAATCATGGAGCAGGTCCACAAGGAATCAATTCTGAAGCATTTAGAGGAGAGGAAAGTGATCAGGAACAGTCAGCATGGATTCACCAAGGGCAAGTCATGCCTGACTAATATAATTGCCTTCTATGACGAGATAACTGGCTCTGTGGATGAGGGGAAAGCAGTGGATGTGTTGTTCCTTGACTTTAGCAAAGCTTTTGACATGGTCTCCCACAGTATTCTTGCCAGCAAGTTAAAGAAGTATGGGCTGGATGAATGGACTATAAGGTGGATAGAAAGCTGGCTAGATTGTCGGGCTCAATGGGTATAGATCAATGGCTCCATGTCTAGTTGGCAGCCGGTATCAAGTGGAGTGTCCCAAGGGTCAGTCCTCAGGCCGGTTTTGTTCAATATCTTCATAAATGATCTGGAGGATGGTGTGGATTGCACCCTCAGCAAGTTTGCAGATGACACTAAACTGGGAGGAGAGGTAGATATGCTGGAGGGTAGGGATAGGATACAGAGGGACCTAGACAAATTAGAGGATTGGGCCAAAAGAAATCTGATGAGGTTCAACAAGGACAAGTGCAGAGTCCTGCACTTAGGACGGAAGAATCCCATGCACCGCTACAGACTAGGGACCAAATGGCTTGGCAGCAGTTCTGCGGAAAAGGACCTAGGGGTGACAGTGGACGAGAAGCTGGATATGAGTCAACAGTGTGCCCTTGTTGCCAAGAAGGCCAATGGCATTTTGGGGTGTATAAGTAGGGGCATTGCCAGCAGATCGAGGGATGTGACCGTTCCCCTCTATTTGACATTGGTGAGGCCTCATCTGGAGTACTATGTCCAGTTTTGGGCCCCACACTACAAGAAGGATGTGGAAAAATTGGAAAGAGTCCAGCGGAGGGCAACAAAAATGATTAGGGGATTGGAACACATGACTTATGAGGAGAGGCTGAGGGAACTGGGATTGTTTAGTCTGCGGAAGAGAAGAATGAGGGGGGATTTGATAGCTGCTTTCAACTACCTGAAAGGGGGTTCCAAAGAGGATGGCTCTAGACTGTTCTCAGTGGTAGCAGATGACAGAACCAGGAGTAATGGTCTCAAGTTGCAGTGGGGGCGGTTTAGGTTGGATATCAGGAAAAACTTTTTCACTAGGAGGGTGGTGAAACACTGGAATGCGTGACCTAGGGAGGTGGTGGAATCTCCTTCCTTAGAAGTTTTTAAGGTCAGGCTTGACAAAGCCCTGGCTGGGATGATTTAGTTGGGGACTGGTCCTGCTTTGAGCAGGGGGTTGGACTAGATGACCTCCTGAGGTCCCTTCCAACCCTGATATTCTATGATTCATATAGAGAACAGTAGGGGAAAGAAACTACTGATTCACAACGTCTGTATCAGACAACTTCAGATGGGGGGGTCTCAAGGAGGAGAGAGCAGAGATTACACAGCGGAGAGGTTGTAGGGAGAAGCAGGGGGAGGAAAAGGAGTGCACATGATGGGCTGAAAAAAAGGGGCAGATAAGGGGATTTTGCAGGCCCAAGAAAGATGGCTGAACTTCAGGGATGGAAAAAAGGAGAAGAGTGGAAAAGTCAGGGAGACAGAAAATAAGTATCATTAGACTGGGGGAGGGAGAGATGGGGGGATTCAGGGGCTGGAGGTTAGAGAAGTGGTGATTTTCAGGATTTTGGAACGGAGAGGAAAAGGGGTCAAATGTAGCTTGAAATCCTCAGAGAGAAGCCTGTCGTTCACCCCCAATAGAAATCAGTGAGAGTATTTCAGTGGCTTTAGATGAGGCCCGTAACACTCAGGAAGTTGCCACATTGCCAGCCCCAAAGGCTGATCTCCTCTGTACACAAGGAGACACAGCATGGCAAGAGCAATACACACTTCCCCCACACTATTCCCAGGTATCTCTACCCTGAACTGGAAGGACCAAATGTAGGGGTGAAAAGGTTAGTTTGTTTTTCAGTCTCTTTGAATCATTGGTCTATTTGCTTAAGCAACTGATAATGTTGACAACAGTGGTTTAGGCCTGATCCCAAACCCTTTCAGGTCAGTGGTAGTTTTTCCACTGGCTTCAATATGTACTGGATCAGGACCTGTGTAGTGTGAATACCAGTCCACAGAAAATGTACTGAGAACCCCCAAATCATTTCACATAGGCTTACAAACAGCCATTAGCTTACTCACAAGTATATATTAAATTATACTATTATTGATTTCAAAATAGTGTGTGTCATAAATATAAAGGGAAGGGTAAACACCTTTAAAATCCCTCCTGGCCAGAGGAAAAACCCTTTCACCTGTAAAGGGTTAAGAAGCTAGGATAACCTCGCTGGCACCTGACCAAAATGACCAATGAGGAGACAAGATACTTTCAAAGCTGGAGGGGGGGAGAAACAAAGGTTCGCTCTGTCTGTGTGTTGTTTTTTGCCAGGAACAGAAAAAGAATGGAGTCTTAGAACTTAGTAAGTAATCTAGGTCGCTATGCGTTGGATTCTGTTTTGTTTAAATGGCTGATAAAATAAGTTGTGCTGAATGGAATGTATATTCCTGTTTTTCTGTCTTTTTGTAACTTAAGGTTTTGCCTAGAGGGATTCTCTATGTTTTGAATCTGATTACCCTGTAAGGTATTTATCATCCTGATTTTACAGAGGTGATTCTTTTACTTTTTCTTCAATTAAAATTCTTGTTTTAAGAACCTGATTGCTTTTTCATTGTTCTTAAGATCCAAGGGTTTGGGTCTGTGTTCACCGATGCAAACTGGTGAGGATTTTTATCAAGCCTTCCCCAGGAAAGGGGGTGTAGGGTTTGGGAGGATTTTGGGGGGAGAGACGTTTCCAAGCGGGCTCTTTCCCTGTTATATATTTGTTGGACGCTTGGTGGTGGCAGCAATAAAGTTCAAGGGCAAAAGGTAAAATAGTTTGTACCTTGGGGAAGTTTTAACCTAAGCTGGTAAAAATAAGCTTAGGGGGGGTTTCATGCAGGTCCCCACATCTGTACCCTAGAGTTCAGAGTGGGGAAGGAACCCTGACAGTGTGTGAGAAAAAACAGTGGAGAGGAAATTATTTATGCCAAATATGTCACTGTACACAATGGATAGGTAATGCTGGAATCTGGAAGTGTGCACAAAATAAAATGGATTAATGTAAAATAGACTATAAAATAATAAAGGTAACTCAATTTTTTTAAAAAGCTTATAAAAGCTAGTTTTAAGTTTGTTTCTTGTTTTGAGTTAATTAGGTTTTGAGTCAATAGGTTTTCTTGAATAAGGACTGCTGGATTTGACAAGAGGTTTTCTTGAATAAGCACTGCTATATATCTAACTGTAATAGGTTAAAAACAGTTCTTAAAAGTTCAGACTTACAGCTCAAAAATAAAAAATAAATCTTTTAGGGAAATTATAAAGGATCTGAAAAGATCCATCCAAGAAATCTCATCCCCCAAATTTCTTTGACTAATACTTGACATATGGTTTGTAACTGAGTACGTTCTTTATACAATACAATGTAAAGCATGCAACTCTCTGTACTCTGATTGGCTAATAGCCATCAGCCAATCAGAACACAGGACTTTTCTTAACTATGGAGGTTATACAAATCTTGCACTCTGGCTGGCTATAGTGAGCTCCACGTACAGAGTTGCTTAACAAATATAGCCATCTTTGCTTCTGACCCTCCTCACTCCGTATTTAATATCTGTGGTTAGGTGGAATGACAGTTTAAATAAACTTTGCATGTAAGAGAAAATATGCTTCCCTTAAAGAACAAAGGAATATTCTAAGAGGACTGGGCTTAAATGAGGTAATGGGGAAGGGGATGGTCAAATATTAAAACAATCATGTTTGTTTTGGACATATGAATCAGGCCAGATCCTCACCTAGCATAAACTTTCATAGCTTCACTGATTTTGGTGGAACCAATATACACCAGCTGAGGATCTGGCCTTGGGAGTTTTAAGGGCAGTAGTTAAACTAGAGGGATTTATGGTAGCCAAGTGAAATGTAAGGTTACCAAAAGGAGAACACATTTTTCTGTAACAAGTTGAAGGTGTACGTTGTTCAGTTGATAATAATCATATCCTGAATCCCATATGGACTTATAACTTCCAGTCAGGAAGCACCATTGGATCACCATTAAATTTAAGGATTTTGTTTAATAGTTATTTTTGTTACACACCTCTAGGAAATTAGTATCAAGCGTTAAGGCCTGATCCTGCGCCTCAGAAACCATTGTGTAAGTCTCGTGGCCTTCTTCAATGACGGCAGGATCGAGCTTTTAGACTGGAAAGTCTCACTGTCGCTGCTATTAGCACCTTTGCATTCCTCTACTCAGCTGCTGTTTTCTAAATTACAGTATTATTATTCCTCCTATCGCATCAGTGTATTGGGAGCCCCTTTTCCTTATTACTAATGGCAGAGAAACACCCCTACCATACAGGCTGTGCTATAGCATGGCACTTGCCCTTTCTTCACTGATACCAGTAAGTCTTCCGTTACCCAAAATACCTGAACATTTGAAACAAAATCAGCCCCAACAATGTAATTCAGATATAGACCATTTTTCAGACATAAAATAATCGTTGTTATTCTAAAATTCTATCTGATATTATGCAATTCAATGTGTGAACAGTTTTGGAGATAATGAGGATCCCTAGGAATAAATAATGAAAGCTCAAAACACTCTTGTTTACTTTCATACTAAATAATAATTATCCTCTTGACACTGCAGGGAGTTCCCACAAGACTTCTTTCAGCACAGAATCACTGTTACAGTGCATGATACAGTGAATGTTTCAGTAAATTTCAAAGAATACATAGGCTATAAAGTCATTGATCTCTTTATTGAAGCAGTATTGTTGGTCTAAGGGCATATGCACTGAGCTATACACACAAATGTTATAAAGCCAGCTTTAGGGTGATCCATCAACACACCCTCCTCTTCTTCTCCCTGTTTTCTGTGGGCCTGACATCTCAAAATACAGCATCATTCGACAAGAAGGGTCTCAAAGTCTTGTACTAAGATTTTGCTCTTCACTGTAAATTATGCATTTTATTGACTGTCTCTCCCTGACAAAGGTGATGTGAAAGGAGGAAGAGAGACACTAGAAACTCTCTTTCAGTTCCATAACACTGAGGTTTGGAACTGTGGACTTCTTCCTTTGCTTTCAAGGAACCCAAAGGGGCAGTGGGAGGCTAGTTTTCTGTACCTGCCCCCTTCTGACACATTAGGGTCTGTGTCTGTTGCAGCACTGCCTTGTTAGTTTCATGATATTGCAATTCATCTGGAGTATTTGCACTCAGGGTAGCAATATATAATCTAGTACCTACATTTTCTCCAAATGGTATCCAGGGTTGTGTGCAGAGATGCTGGGCACTGGAGCTATATCCGCCTACACTTGCAGTGAACTTGGCCCAGTGTGTCTTTTTGGGATCCTTTGGGATGAAAGGTGTTATATAAAACATTAATATTTGTAATTTAATGTTAATCCTGATGAATTGCCCCATATATAGGGTGACCATATGTCCCGTTTTGACTGGGACAGTCTGTTTTTTAAGCCCTGTCCTGGCTGTTCTGACCTTTTTTGGCAAAACTAGGCATTTGTCCTGTTTGCTCTTGCCAGCTGATGATTGGCTGGCAAGAGCAAATGGGACAAATGCCCAGTTTTGAAAAAAAAAGTGGGGTGCAACCCCTAGTGGGGCACAAAGGAATGTGAGGGAGGGGGGTCTTGGGTGAGTGGCATGGGCTAGGTCATCCCCGCACCGGCAGTGTGAGGATGGACCGAGCAGCTCAGGCTGGCCCCGCATGGGCCCAGGGGGGTGAGTGTGGGCTGGCCCCATGTAGGTGGGGGGGGTGAGCGGCTGGGGCCAGCCCCACCCGGGGGGAGGGTTTGGTCCAGCCCATGTGGGGAGGTAGGGGCGCCTTGGGCTAGTCCCAGGCAGTGTCCAGTTTTCCCTGTTGGGAAATATGGTCAGCCTAACCATATAAGAGTACAGCATATCCTCATTTTTTACACATTTAAATCTTGGTACATAGAGATAAGAATATATTTTATGGAAAGAAAACCTCACTTTGTTCACTAACCCATTCAGTGCCTTCATACAATAATTTGTGTTAAGGATACTAAGAAATCGTAAATTTTGAATGTTTTGGTATCTGGGATAAATTCAAATCCTCGTCATTATTTCAATGCAGATTTTAGTGCTTAATCTATTTTATTTTAAATATTTTTTTAAACTGGCATTGGATGATAATGGCATTTACATTGAAATAACTTCCTTGGAACTACAGTATTGTGATCTCAGTGGTGCTTAATCCATTATTATTATTATTTGCATGAAAGGGCATTACAGTTCTATCTTTTCTGTCATCTCATGCTGTATGAGACCTCTAATCCATGGATCATTGATATGATAGACCAATAAGGTTTATAGTGTCAATTCATACTTAAGGATCTATGCAATATAAACACGACAGATTTCCCCTATAACTCTTATAGTGGATTGTGACAATGGGATTTTATGTATTTAAACAACAAACCACATTTGATTTGCACCAAAAGAGATTTAGGTTAGAGATTAGGAAATACTTTCTAACTATAAGGATAGCTAAATTCTGGAATGGGCTTTCAAGAGAGGTTGTGAAATCTCCATCACTGGATGTTTTAAGAACGGGTTGGACAAACACCTGCCAGGGATGCTCTAGGTTTTTTTTGTCCTGCCTTACCACCTAGGGCTGGACTCAATGACATCTCAAGGTCCCTTCCAGCCTTACATTTCTATGATGCTATTATTTGTTAGTACAGACCACATGCAGATAATAGGCTTCAATCTGTATGGGAATTTAGACCGGGGACATGTGCAGTAGTAACTCTTTAATTGTGAATATTTCAGCCTTTATCATTTCTGTTACATTTGGGGAAAAGCACAAAACACTTTTTCATAGGTCTCCCCCAAACTGGTAAGGTTGGCATGTATATTTATATAGATATATGCATATTTTGGCATTCAGTCATTTCACCCATTCAAAGTCTTCTAAAAGATCATCATAAGGGGAAAGCCGGAGATTTTTTGCCTTATCTGATGTACAGGTCCAAATAGTCAGAATAAAGAAGTTGTTATCTTTGGACATATTCTGCCAGACTAATATCTAATATAACATTTGATGAATGCTTATTTAAATTAGTAATTAGCATAGATCAGTACAGTAAATAGAATCTCTTAGGGGAGAGGAGGGTGTTTAAATGCAAATAGAGGTATCAGAATTTTCAGTTCATTTTGTCTTTTTTTTTTTGTTTCCTTTGTCTAGACACAATTAAACATATCCTGTTGGAGAAACTGTTTGATGTTTATCTTCTCTCTACAGGTTTGGGCACAAGCCTCATGTTACTAAAGACAAAAGAGGTCCTGTTTTGATTGGCATAAAATGAAAACAGAAGGGCTAAGTGGCACAATGGTGGAATGTATACTCTGTAAAACCCATTGACAAAGAACATTCTTTAGAGTTCCCATGCCCACCAGTTTGTCACTTTTAGTTTCCATGCCATGCTCAGAATGTAGGCGGCTTGGAATCTCAGGGTCTTCCAATACAGTGTTGGACCAGCGTATTGTTTATAAAGGGCAAGATTGTTTCCTGCGTCAGAACTCAGTGCAGGAGAGAAATGGGCATGTCAGGAAGGCAAGAGCACAAGTAATGGGGAACACACACAAAGACTCTGCATGTTCAATGCAATGCAGAGATCTCTATTACCCACTTGCCAGCACACACGTACACGGAAAAACTTACAAGTAAAACAGAGCCATCTACAGACAATTGTCCTGGGAGCCATCAAGATTCCAAACCACCATTAATGGCTCACACGTTGCATAACTAGAATAGGACCTCAGAGTTATATTTCATATTTCTAGTTTCAGATACAAGAGTGATACATTTATACAAATAGGATGACCACACAGTAGATTATAAGCTTTGTAATGATACCTTACAAGAGACCTTTTGCATGAAGCATATTCCAGTTACATTATATTCATACTCATTAGCATATTTTCATAAAATCATATAGAGTGCAACATCACACCATCTAAGGGTGATGTGCAGTTGATGCATGAGGCTGGACATCTAGGAGGTGAAACACCTCCTTATAGAACCTGGATAAGAACTGGGAGGCATGGTCTGTCTTAAAATGGTAGGGGAGGTCATGAAGGTGGAAGATGTGGAACTAGAAAGTTTGCAGTAGTTTCCACAGTTGGGAGACATGTGCATGGTGCCCAGACTAGGAAGGTGTCCAGTCTGTGAAAGAAACTTATTAAAACATCTCTGCAGGTGAGATTTTATCTGTAATCATTTTCTTACCATATTAGGCTTAGACTTGCATGTTTTATTTTATTTTGCTTGGTAATTCATTTTGTTCATTTTGTTCTGTCATTTTGTTTTAATAAAATCACTTTTTACTTATTAATTAACCCAGAATATGTATTAATACCTGGGGGGGCAAACAGTTATAAAGGGAGTTATATCAGTGTTATAAAGGGTGAACAATTTATGAGTTCACCCTGTATAAGCTTTATACAGGGTAAAATGGATTTATTTGGGGTTTGGACCCCAGTGGGAGTTGGGTATCTGAGTGCTGGAGACAGGAGCACTTCTTACGCTGTTTTCAGTTAAGGCTGCAGCTTGTGGGGGACGTGGTTCAGACTTGGATCTATGTTTGGTCCCCTCAAGGTAGCATTGCCATGTCCTTGTTCCGGCTCAAGTGGTAGCTAGGGGATTTCTCATGATTGCAACCCCCTTTATTCTGTTCTACCCCCTTATATATCTTTTGCATACATCAGCATCACAAACAAAGGCTTGGTCAGGATCAGAGTGGACCAGCACCAGGGTAGATATAAAAGCTATCTTCAGGCATTCAAAAGCCAAGCAGGCTTCCAGTGACCCATGAAACCCTGCAGGTTTACAAAGGATGGCATTAATAGGGGATGACCTTTCAGAAGTTTGGAATAAACCTTCTAATAAGAGGATGAACCCCAAAAATTCAACAGATGATTGGTAAAATACGTACTTTTCCAGTTTTGCATATAACCCAGGCTGGCACAATCTGTGAGTACTTCATGGACGCGATGGTTGTAGCTTGCTCGACTATTGGAATAGACTAAGATATCATCTAGATGTGCTGTCACAGACTGGTCTTGGATATCTTGAAATATGTTGATGATCAGGTCCTGGAAAGTGACAGGAGCACTCATGAGACCAAAGAGCATTACCAAATATTTTTGGTGTCCATACCTCATTCTGAATGCCATCTTCCATTCATCCTTCACACTGATTCAAACTAGATTATATGCTCCCATAAAGTCAAGTTTGGTGGACACCCAAGCCAAATGTACTTGGTTCAGGAGCTCAGGGATTAATGTTAAGAGGTCCCGATTGCATAGTTATTTTGTTCAGTGCCCTGTAGTGTATGCAGAGTGTCAGAGGGCAGTCTTTCTTTTTCACAAAGAGTATTCGGGCACATCCAGGAGAGAGAGTGGCAGCTAAAACCTTTCAATTGGCTTTCCTGGAGGTACTCCTTTAGCACGGCTAGCTCTGTTTCAGACATAGAATGTATATGTCTGAACAGAACCTTGGCTCCAAGCTGAAGTTCAGTGGGTAATCATAAACATGGTGGGATGGGATGACGAGTCTGTGTTCCATTTTTTTAAGACATTGTGGTAGTCTTGGTATTTCACAGGAAGACAGCTATTGTATGGAATTTATTTCTCTAGGTCTGACAGGATTTCCACTGTGCAGGGGAATGTCTGCGTTACTGGAGTGGATCCCTCCGGCCTGGTTTCTAGGTTTCTGAGTTCTTGAATGAGAAGCAATTCTCCCTACAGAAGCTCGAAAGGAAGGCAATGGCAAATTGAGACCATAGAATATGGGGATCATGAGGGATGAGCCAAGGTGCTCCTAAAATTAGGGTGGAATGCAGGAAGGAAATAAGGTTAAATGGTAGGACTTCCCAGTGCTCCCCAATCACCACTTCTAGGGGTACTGTCTCCTGAGTAGCTAGACCTGATGCCAGTGAAGACCCATCTATTGTTTCTACCAAGTGCAGGGTAACCTTAGATTGTACTGGAAGACCGAGGACCCAGGCCACAGAAAAATCCATAAAGTGGTCCCCCACTCCCGAATAATCAAGGCCTATTGTATGGGAAAGCCTTGCTCAACCTACAGGTTTGGCAACTGCAGGGGAATTGGTAGAAGTGGAACTAGATGAGGCATTCCTGGTTTAGCTCAGGGCTTCTCCCTAGTGGCACTCATGCTCGGATCACCAAATGGGTGAGGGGTTAGTTTCTTCCCTGTCATCAGGTTAGCAGGGGTTTTGACAGGACACTTGAATACTGCATGCCCTGCTCCTTATCGTGGAAGTGGATGTTCTCCCATCTTCTATGCTCTTGTTCACCTGAACCATCCTGTGTCAGTTGGTATGGACTTGATTGAGGCCAAGCTCACTTGGGCATGAAGACTGAGCCTTGGAAGGCAGCTGGGCTCCTCCTACATTCCAGTTGCCATTCATGCAGTTGGTGTCTATCCAGATGCATAGATCCATGAAGGCCCTAAACTGGTAAGAGAACGGAGCAGGCGTCCACCCATGCTAGCTCATCTTTTAGTTCTTTGCAGAGGCTGAGCCAAAACTGATGGAGAAGTATGGTATCATTCCATACCACTATGGCCAAATGTCTGAACTGGGTAAAATAGGAAGCCGAAGCTTTCCTAAAGCACTCTCTGCTGTGCAGGTTTTGTGAGGGTCATCGAAAATAGTGGCAAACATTTTGGAGAATAAGTCCCAGTTGGACAGTACCGGGTGATTCTGTTCTAAAAAGGGAGAGGCCCTTGCCAGGGCCTCCCTGGTAAGCAGAGTCTGTACTAGCCCCACCTTGATCTGTGAGGTACTCTTGGGGCTGGAGCATGAACAGAAGTCTGCACTGGGTAATGAACCTGCAGAACTTACTACAGGTGTCATCATATTTCTCCAGCAAAGGAACTCCGGGGCCTATCACATGAGCTGGTGTCATAAGAGAAGCCAAGCAGTTACCAGCAGCCGCTCCGAGTGCTATAGCTTGAGCCCACTAGAAATTCTTGCCCGTCTGCAGTTGTCATACTTGGTCCGTCAGTTGCTGGGTTCTGCCTGGAGAGCAGCGATCTGCTTCTGCGAACTCACAGGCACCACAGTGACAGCAGGGCAAGAGCCCCAGTAGTGTCCATATTCAATCCAGGGGTTCAACAACAAGTCTTGGAGGAGAGAGAGGTTGATTTGAGCAAGTTGTCAGAGCTCATAACATGGGCTGTCTAACCTAGTAGTTGGAGCCAGGAATAGAGTCAAGGCTGGGGGCATGCCCAGGGTCAAAACTTAAGTCAGAGTCAGAAATCATGCCTTGGGGTAAGCCAGAGACAGACATCATGCCAAGATTCAAAGCCAGAGTCAGCAAGTAGTGTCAGGGTGAGGAAGTGGGAACCAGGAGCAGGGCTTGCTGTCACGGAGGAGGTATGGTTCCAGGGACAAGGAACCAGGTGAGGAGGCAGAGACTTGGTCTCAGAGGTCTGAGCAGCAACAAAGCTAGCAACTAGTTGCTTAGAAAAGTGATAGGACAGGAACATGAAGCTTTATACCTGGTGGTGTCCAGTTATCAGTCTGCTGTTAGTCATCTGACCTTGCTGACTTAGCAGGTGTAGCTTCAGGTAAGTGAGCTATTAGTAGCAGTTTCTTTATCAGTTCTCGTAGGTTGGTGGCACAGAGGGTGAGGCTCCTGGTAGCTACCCTATGGGCCTGGGTTTGAGACCCATGGTACTTGATAGGCCTGCAGTCCTAGGTGTATGACTTTGCATTTGGCTGTCTTAACATTCATTTTGTTTGAATGGGCCCACCTTACCATGTGATGCAGGTTGCTCTGTATGACTACCCTGTCATCACCATTATTTACCACTCCACCAATCTTTGAATCACCCACAAATTTTAGAAGCAGTAATTTTATATTTGGTTTCAGATCACTGCAGAAAATGTTGAATAGCATTGGACCTCGTACCAATCCCTGTGCAACCCCACTAGAAACACTCCCATTTGATGATTATTCCCCAGTGATGACTAAATTATGAGATCTGTCAGTTAGCCAGTTCTTAATCTATCTAATGTGTGCTTTATTGATTTTTTTAATCAGAATAGTGCTATTTTTAATCAGAATCTCAAGCAGTATTACCTCAAATGCCTTACAAAATCTAAATATATTACATCTATGCAATTACCTTTATCAACCAAAGTTGATAAAGGCATCAAAGAATGAAATCAGGTTTATCTGACAAGACCTGTTCTCCATACGGCCATGTTCAGTGACATTAATTATATTCCCATCCTTTAGTTCTTTATCAGTTGAACCCTCTATACATTTTTTCATTATTTTGCCAGGGCTTAATGTGAGGCTAATCAGCCTATAGTTCCTGGGTCATCCTGCTTGCTCTTTTTGAATACTGGCAGTCTCTGGAAGTTTCCCAATATTCCAATATTTATTAAAAATTAACATCAGTGGGCTAGAGATCTCCTCAGCCAATTCTTTTAGGACTTGTAGGTGCAAGTTGTCTAGATCTGTGGTTTTAAAAATATTTATCCTTAGTAGCTGTTGTTTAACATCCTCCTTTGGTTACTAATGGACTGAAAAGTATGTCATCATCCTTATGTGATATGAATACTTCATCATGTTTCTTTTCAAATACAGAACAGAAATATTCTTGAACACTACTGTCTTTTCTGTATCTTTAACAGCTTTACCATCACCATTTAATAATATTAGGATTCCTATACCATTGCTAGTATTTTTTTTATTACTAATATACTTTCAAAAATTCCTTCCCCTACCAGCCATGGATAGTTCCCTGATGTTTTTAGCTTCCCTTGTCAATTTTCTAGACTTCATAACTTCAACTTTATTACTATTTCCCCTTTTTATGAGTTTTTATATGTTACTTTTCTATTTCTAATTGGTGCCTACACTTCACCACTGAACCAGGATGGGCTTTTAGCCAAAGTTGTCATCTTTCTTGATGGTGGATTTTGTAACATTGTGGCTGTCTAATAAACTCTTCTTAAAGAGTTTTTATTCACATATTTATGTCTACATTTTCCTCCCAATCAATTTTGCTCCTAATTTTCCTCAGCTTTTCTACTACATGTGAAAAGCTGGTAAATTTAAACAGTAACTACCTTCTTCCACATGGTCTGGGAAGTAATGAATGCATTAAATAAATGCTAATGAAATCAGGGAAAGTTTGGTTTCACAAGCAACTCTGAGTACCAGTGCTCAATTTTCACTACTTTTTCAGTGCTTGAACTTGCAAGGCAATTGATTACCATGGCCCCTAATCCACTGAAGCATTTAAAGAGATGCTTAACTTTAAGTATATGAGTAATCCCATTGAAGTTTAGTTAATAGCTTTGCTAGATCAAGGTTGGAGTGTTCACAACTTTGGAGGATTGAGCCCTCAGATGGTCCAAATGAACAGTTTCTTGGCCAAGGGAATGAGAAAGTTGTGGATTTTTGATCACCCTTGATGCTAAAACTCTGAAAACCTGATTTTAACAAAGAAATAATTAGTATTTCTGGATCTCAATTTTCCTTTAGAGTCATAGAGTTTAAAGCCAGGAGGGAGCACCAGATCATCTAGTCTGCCCTCCTGTATATGACAGGCCACCAACACCACCCAGCACCCACACACTAAACGCAACAACCAAAATTAGACCAAAGTATTGCAGCCCACGGAGACTAGACTTCAGAGGAAGGGAATAAAAAACAAAACAAATACACTGCAGGGGTGGGGGGTGAGGATTCCTTCCTAGGCCAGATAGAAAATACAAAATGAGCTCATGGGCTGTTGAGCCCTGTCCACCCCATCACAAGCAATCCCCTCATACAATTCCACTCATAAATTTGTCCGGCTCTCTCTTAAAACTAATTAAGGTTGGGTTTTTTTGCCCCACACACTTGTTAAGGGTGTGTCATAGGATGATCAGACAGCAAGTATGAAAAATCGGGACACTTTCTGGGGAGGTTGAGTGATGGGGAGGTATAGTTGCCTGTCTAAGACAAAGCCCCTAATATCGGGATGGTCCAGATAATATCTGGTCACCCTAGTCTGTCATCATCTTTACAAACAATTCAAGAGAGAGTTCTTAATATATTTCCCACATCTGCCACTACCCAGACTACACAAATTAATAAACCAAACCAAAAGAATGCTGAAAACATCTGGCTGTCAAAATGTCATGTTATATCGTGCACAGGACTCCAAGCTCCTGTTTACATTCTGGCCCCTTATTTTAGATCCTTCTTCTCTGGAGCTGGTTTCAGGCTATCTTGCTCAAAATCTCATAGAACCACAAAATACCATCAACCCACCAAAGACACAAATTTTCTCTTCCTCTAGGAAGCTGGCTGAGAAATGTGTTGTTTGTATCTGAAAAGACATGATGTCTGAATCCAGGTTGTGCATCTGAGGGTGATTGTGAGGAACTGGATGTGTTCGGTATGCATGGGTACATGTTGAAACTGAAAGGGTGTTCTGTTGCAGGGCTGAGCAGGATATTTGGGTGGTAAGTCATGAGATGAGTTTGGTGTCGATGCGAAATTTGGCTTACCAGTGATTATTTTTTCTGGGTTATTAATATTTGGGTTAACAGAAAATTAAGTTGAGCAACTTTGTATTTAAGTTAACTATGTTATTTTTATATGTAAGGGAATTTCCTATGTTTTTAATAAGTATCAATTAACATGCTTTTCCCCTGCACAGCCTAGTCTCTCCCATCCCCCTCACAGAGCACCAGTCTCCACTCTGGTCACCTCACCTGGCCAGCTCAGATTGTCCATACCTCCTGAATCTACACTTGGAACAGAGTAGGGGTCTGTGGAGAGGGGTGAGGCGGGTAGAAGAACTGTGAGGGAAATACAAGGGCATTTCATAGAATCATAGAATATAAGGGTTGGAAGGGACCCCAGAAGGTCATCTAGTCCAACCCCCTGCTCGAAGCAGGACCAATTCCCAGTTAAATCATCCCAGCCAGGGCTTTGTCAAGCCTGACCTTAAAAACCTCTAAGGAAGGAGATTCTACCACCTCCCTAGGTAACGCATTCCAGTGTTTCACCACCCTCTTAGTGAAAAAGTTTTTCCTAATATCCAATCTAAACCTCCCCCACTGCAGCTTGAGACCATTACTCCTCGTTCTGTCATCTGCTACCATTGAGAACAGTCTAGAGCCATCCTCTTTGGAACCCCCTTTCAGGTAGTTGAAAGCAGCTATCAAATCCCCCCTCATTCTTCTCTTCTGCAGGCTAAACAATCCCAGCTCCCTCAGCCTCTCCTCATAACTCATGTGTTCCAGACCCCTAATCATTTTTGTTGCCCTTCGCTGGACTCTCTCCAATTTATCCACATCCTTCTTGAAGTGTGGGGCCCAAAAATGGACACAGTACTCCAGATGAGGCCTCACCAATGTCGAATAGAGGGGAACGATCACGTCCCTCGATCTGCTCGCTATGCCCCTACTTATACATCCCAAAATGCCATTGGCCTTCTTGGCAACAAGGGCACACTGCTGACTCATATCCAGCTTCTCGTCCACTGTCACCCCTAGGTCCTTTTCCGCAGAACTGCTGCCTAGCCATTCGGTCCCTAGTCTGTAGCTGTGCATTGGGTTCTTCCGTCCTAAGTGCAGGACCCTGCACTTATCCTTATTGAACCTCATCAGATTTCTTTTGGCCCAATCCTCCAATTTGTCTAGGTCCTTCTGTATCCTATCCCTCCCCTCCAGCGTATCTACCACTCCTCCCAGTTTAGTATCATCCGCAAATTTGCTGAGAGTGCAATCCACACCATCCTCCAGATCATTTATGAAGATATTGAACGAAACCGGCCCCAGGACCGACCCTTGGGGCACTCCACTTGATACCAGCTGCCAACTAGACATGGAGCCATTGATAACTACCCGTTGAGCCCGACAATCTAGCCAGCTTTCTACCCACCTTGTAGTGCATTCATCCAGCCCATACTTCCTTAACTTGCTGACAAGAATACTGTGGGAGACCGTGTCAAAAGCTTTGCTAAAGTCAAGAAACAATACATCCACTGCTTTCCCTTCATCCACAGAACCAGTAATCTCATCATAGAAGGCGATTAGATTAGTCAGGCATGACCTTCCCTTGGTGAATCCATGCTGACTGTTCCTGATCACTTTCCTCTCATGCAAGTGCTTCAGGATTGATTCTTTGAGGACCTGCTCCATGATTTTTCCAGGGACTGAAGTGAGGCTGACTGGCCTGTAGTTCCCAGGATCCTCCTTCCTTCCCTTTTTTAAAGATTGGCACTACATTAGCCTTTTTCCAGTCATCCGGGACTTCCCCGGTTCGCCACGAGTTTTCAAAGATAATGGCCAATGGCTCTGCAATCACAGCCGCCAGTTCCTTCAGCACTCTCGGATGCAACTCGTCCGGCCCCATGAACTTGTGCACGTCCAGCTTTTCTAAATAGTCCCTAACCACCTCTATCTCCACAGAGGGCTGTCCATCTCTTCCCCATTTTGTGATGCCCAGCGTAGCAGTCTGGGAGCTGACCTTGTTAGTGAAAACAGAAAAATTTGTTGGGTGCAGAACAGCATAATGGGCATGCAGGGTTCTGGGGGAAATCTTTCCTGTCCTCTGAAATGTTACAATATGGAGACTAAATTCAGACATTAACATGCAAAATAAATGGATTTTCATTCTGTTTTAAGTGCAAATCTCAGCATAGCCTTTACTGTGGAGCTTCGAGAGGGCCTCCACAATCATCTCTCCTGGCAAAGAGGGGAGAGAGAAATTACAAAATGGTGGCCCCATCCTGTGAGCTGCTCTACTATTCAACTGCCTCCACACTGATCCCACTCAGAACTGTGAGTCAGCAGATTTGTGATCCTCTCCTGTCCCGCGGCTAGTGGATGGATCCTGGCCCACCCCAGTTTGAATCAGGGAGATTCCCAGCATGCATTTTTATAGGCACTGTTTGCTGCCTGGATGCATGGCATCAACATCTACAAGTTATCAGGGCAGTAGCCCCAGTTCTGTCTTGTATCCAAAAATGAAGGCAGGTTCTGTAAAAAGACAAATAATGTTTAAACCCCAAGGATGAAATCCTGACTCTTATGGAGTTAATGGCAAAATTCCCTTTGACTCCAGGACCAGGATTTCATCTCAAGCACACATTTTCAATATTATAGTAAGATACGTAGTTTATCATTTAATCCAAATGAACTAATAATATTCAGTAGGTGTGGTGATAGGTAAAAAAAAATGCCTGCTTTGTATTTTTGCATATACAGCACACGGTTAATCTAATATTCTAGTTTCCCCGGATCGTGGAGTGGAGGGTACTTATGTAACAAAACATATTACTATGGCAACAAAAAGGGAGATTTTAGTTGGAAGTAACTTTTGTAGTGCTTGTAAGTTTTAGCAATGGCATTAGGTTAAAAAAAATCTTGTCTGCTTTTCACCTTTATCCTCCATAAGAACAAAACCCAGATTTGACTGTTGCTATCGTTGTGTGTAAAATCCCACATGAAATTATTACTGACACATTTTAAAAAGTAGCATATAAATCTTCCCACTATTCAGCCAAGTTTTTTGCAAAGGAGGAAAGATGAACTTGTAGTTAAGCCACGTTCTGTTCTAAGTCATGCCATAGACCTGTGTGATCTTGCTCTCTGGACTTCATTTATGATTTCAGGGTCCTAGGAAAGAAGTCCTGTAAACCCATGGGACAGGGTAGCACAGACCAAAATGTGGTGCTTCATCCTGGGGTAATCCCTATAAATCCCAATTCACTCGTATTTATATAGCATTTTTCATCCTTTGCTCTCACAGGATTTTACAAAGTGGGTAAGTATCATTATCCCTACATGGTGAATCATTGTAAATAGTGTGTCCACTCATACCCAAAATACAGTCACACACGCACCCAACTGCCATCAATCTGGCATTTATCTAACTTTCTGCATTTCTGTCTAAATCCACATTTGCATTAAAGAAAGGTTTGTTGATGTATTCAAACTCTTAAGAGCTGTGGAGAAGAAAGTGGACATTCTAAACATATAGAGAGAGGTTTAAAAATGAACCAACACTTCTTTTCTAGATTTAAATACTCACCCTGAATGTCAATTTCAGGCAAAGGTATCTGGGAAATGAGAATCTGTGTGCTCTGTGACTCACAAGGAAATATTAACTTTTGAAGATTTGGCAAGAATGTTGTTGCTCTTGATGTAATTCCTTGTGTAAGCCACACAGCAAACTCCATATTTAAATTCATGTTGAAGAAACTATTTCTAAGTGCAAAAAACCAAAACGCACACACAAAATACACCACCAATAACAAAACACTCTTTTATTTTAAACTTCTCCCCCGCCCCCTCCCAGTCACTCACAAATCTTTCAAAAACAGCTCCTTGGTAATAAAGAGCTAATCAAAGTTCATTGGCATCTAATCCGGTTTCAGAATTTACTCTGGCTCATTAATCATCCAAAGAGCCCTGTGGATCAAGAGATAGGTCACTGTGTTTGTAGGCAAAGCCTGAAATGTTACCCCCATCTGTGCTGACTCCCTTGCCAAGATTCTCTAGTGACTTTTTTTCCCCCTTTGGTTTCCAGAACTTCAAGTACAGAGTCTCCAGTCAGTACCTGCTATACAATAAACCATTATTATGCTGGCATTATTTCATATTGCTTTGGAAAGCTCCAGTAGAGTTGCCAACTCTTAACACTTCCAACCATTCTGGACGTGCAGTTAAAAAGACCACATGGCTGTTCTAGAGAAAGAGGAAAGAAGAAGAAGGAGGAGGAGGTGTAGGGACTTGAAGGGAACCAGAAACGGGGAAATAATTAGTCCAGTGTTCTTTTAGCACATGGCGCAGTATCAGTGGCAGGCACTGTCAGAGCTCTGGTGGAGAGAAAATGAGTGAGAGATGCTCAGCTGTTGAAGCCTTGCCATCATCAGGGAGTAGTATGGTGGCTGTGGCTCCATTGGTTTAATAGGGGTAATAAAGAAAAGTAGCACGTATGACCACTTGTGAGATGCAGGGGCACTTACTGTCATGGCGGATTTCCCCCAGAGGATTTTTTAGACAGGCACACTATTCAGTCATCCATTTTATTATTTTAGGAGCCAGAAGAATTCAAGCTCATCTGATTTTAATTAACATATTTTCATTTTCTTTCAAAAAAAAAGGAATTGTGGCAGCATAAATCAACATGTCTAATCTCATTTACTGTTGATTGTATGAAAACAAACTCCAAGCCCTTTGAAGTCTGTGTATTGTCTATTAGGTGGGGGGAAATCATCATATAATAATTCTCAGAACAGTTTGGAGAGAAAATGTTGCTGTTGTCGGGAAATTTTTATTTTAATTCAATCCAATTTCTTTGTGACATAAAGGGATCTGTGTTTGGTCTAAGCCATCTTAGCTACCACAGTTGCTTAAAATTGTTCAGCTCATTGAAACAAAACAAGAGGTCTCCTGATAGTTAGTGACTGAATAAACAGAGAGGAAACCAAAGGCAGATGTGAGTTAGAAAGGTTCTTGACACATTGCAGAAGGATGGGAAAGGATGGGGGGTTGTTTTTGCAACAGAAACACCGCACATCTTTTTTTTCCCGTTAATATTTCCTAGTTGTGGTTTTTTATTTTATTGTTGTTTGTTTTAATTGAAGTGAATTTCCAATAATAAATTTAGAAAGGTGTTGGACTGACAGCTCTGAAGACCCAAGTCCTCCATCCACAGAACAGTCACAGGATTGGCTTTAGCAACACAACCTTCTATGCTGTGTGGCCGTTGTGCTTCTTCCTGGACATAAAAAGGTTCCCCTCTAGGAATAATTAAGCAACTCAGTCTCTGTGCCCATCTGCTTTTTGGTCTTCTTTCTGAAGCTCTCCACAAGAGTCACAATTTGTCCTGGGGGCTATGTGGTGTGGATGCTTGACTAGGGGTAAGTAAGACTAGTACAGTAAGAACAGCACTCAGATTACAGATTCATCTCACATAGGCCTTTTAATTTCATTCACTACCATCCTGGCCAGATATGAAGAGCAGCGAACCTCTGTGTGAGAAAGGCTCTGCATCCCACTGAGACATCCAACCCCCTGATGAAACTTTGTTGCATAGAAAGGAACTGAAGGATTAGTCTCTTCTGCACATCCAACCCTTATTATTGTTATGGATTGACAGATAGGAACAGACAGTGCACACTCACTCTGTGGGGAGGGGATCTTCAATAGGTTATTATAAAAGGACTCGGATGGAGAAAAAAGTTCTTAAGGGATGATACAAATTCTTGAGGCACTCATATTGCAGTTGTAGAAAACAATAAAGTATTTAAGTGGCTTTTTAGCTGTGAATGGGGCTAAATCAGAGAAAATGAGTTGTCACTGGCCAAAAATATAAAATACTCAATCCATCTGGATAGTATTTTGGATAAAGACTCAAGGGCAATAGCTTCTTGTTTCGAGCTATAACTGTGTACTAGGTAACAAATTAGAGTCAGGTTACGCCCAGACCCAACCTGGGGAAAGAGTGCAGAGCTGCCCTACTCCAGCAGGAAGCACAATATCTCTGGAGCTGCTGGGGGAGAACATCTGCAGGCACGCTCCTTCCCGGCAAGGAGTTCTGGAGGGAGTGGGAGCCATAGCTACGGTCTGTCCCCACCCCTCTATATTAGCTCTGACACTCTGATTAAGTTTCCCAGGCCAGAGGAAGAGCTCTATGTGAGCTCAAAAGCTTGTCTTGCTTACTGACAGAAGCTGGATCAGACCAATAAAAAATGTTCTCTCACTTATCTGGTCTCTCTAATATCCTGCAATCGACACAGCTACAACAACACTGCATGAAACAAATAATAGCCATTTTATAATTACTTTAATTCTTTTTAAAGGGGCACTCTGGGATAAACTCTGTTTCAGATTATATTAATCCTTATCTGTGCTTTTTGTGATTCCTTAGATATCAAAATGAAAAGAATTTTGAAAAAGTGAATTTACTTGATATTCCTTTTCCTGCTAGAGTACTATCTGCCTTTCTCTCAGTCTGAGCAGTGCATGCAAGCCAGTGAATTTCCCTTTTGTTTATAGTCAGTTTCTGTTCAGTTTTGCCTTTAAGTTCTCATGCATTAGCAAAATGCTGCAGTGTTAGAAGTCTCGGTTTAAAACACTGTAGGGGAATGTTTATTTGTTAAAATAACATGTTTCTATTGGATTTTTTTTTAATGGAAACATTTCTATTGACTTTGGGTTTTGCAGAAGTTTGCTTTTACAAAACTTAACTGTTATGCCAAATTTAATCTGACAGTGTCCCTTTTAACCCCTGTTACTCTACAATTTTGTACACTGACACACAGGTGAATGCTTGTGGGAATATGTATATTTCCGTTCATACCACCCAGATGGCTACAAATGAACAGGACCAATTATGATTCATCTGGAGGGAAGCTTTAATATATGCCTGTATGTTTTTTGTAACTGGTGACACATCCATTAGAGCTTGTTGAGGGAAGGGGGGACGGGTGCAAAATTTGCTTCAGAAATTTTTGACTAAAATTTTTTTTCATCAACATTTTGCATTCAAATAATTTTTCAAGGAAAAAAACAAAAAATGAAAACTTTTGGCTGAAATCCAGAAATTTCTGCCTGAAGTTTTTTTTGCTGGAAACCGAAAGTTTCAATCTGGAAATTTTGCTGACGTGCCCCATGAGCGGTCGTTCTGGTTCTGCCTGTCCCCATTCTGCTCTGTGGGCTGTACTCCTTGGCTGGATTCCATCTCCCATGATGTACCATGATCTCCCCTCTTGATGAGCCACTGCAATGCATCATGGGAGTTCCTGGCCAAGGTGCATCCTGAGAGATGTAACTCGGTTGGCGAATTTGGCCTAGAAAATGGGATCATGAGGTAGCCAAACTAAAGCTCCCATGAAACACTGCGGCAGCATTTCAGAATCAATTTTTTGTTTTCAGATTTTTTTTTTTCATTTTTGAGTGTTTGTTGTTTTTGGGCAAAATCCAAATTTTCTACAGAAAACAGCCCTTTTTTGTTTTTAAAAAAGGAATGTTTAGTTGAAAACTCAATTTTCCATCATAAAAGAGTTTAGAGGGAAAATTTTCTACCAGCCTTAGTGAGTAAGACATTTACCGAGAGTGCCATGATACCCCCTTGTGCTGTGATCCTATTAGATCTTATAGGCAAAGTAGGACAGAGCTTTGTCACATGGATGTAAGACCTCTGTGTAAGTGGTATTAAAGGAGTGCTGTAGATGATTCAATAAGTGGCTCTAGTTTCCCTGACTCAGTACTAAACTAGTGCTGTAGCATGGTATTAGGGTGACCAGACAACAAATGTGAAAAATTGGGACATGGGGGAGGTGGGGATAATAGGAGCCTATATAAGAACAAGACCCAAAAATCGGGACTGTCTCTATAAAATTGGGACATCTGGTCACCCTACATGGTATTAGGGAGCAATATGCTATCAGAGGAGCCAGCTGTGAGACAAGACATCAAACTCCTTGTGCTCATTGATGATTCTGTGGAACATCTTCTGGAAGAACGGTTAGTACCATACTGCAACAAAAGCTTTTGTTTTTCAGTTCTGGAAGGGAAAACATTGAACTTTGATCCACCTGTCATGATGGTGACTGTGTTGCCAAATGCTAGCACATCCACCTGTCAGTCATACCACTATCCCAGTCAGGGATTTGATGCCGTGTGGGTACTTATTTAGCTTTCTATTCACCTTTAGCTAGTCTAGCTTATAAAGGAAGGTTCCCTTTGTTTTGATAAAAGTGTCTCTGGTCTGCATTTCTCTCTGCCTTCGTAACAGCTGTCCTACGGTGGCACAGTGTGTGTCTAATGGAAGCTTCTGTGAAAAGAGGTTTAAAATCTCCCAGAAAGTAAATGTCATAGTCAAGTCAGTTGAAATCATCTCTGGCTGTCTGAGAAGTGTAACAGTCAATATTATGGAACTAAAAAGTGAATCTACTAAAGAAACAAGCAGCATTAGAATATATAATTATCTGTCTCTGTTTTCTTTAGTCACTATGTACTGATGCAGTCAGTGTAATTCCACTGAGGTTTTGAAGGCACTTGGGCTATAGTTCAGCCTATTAAAAAAAAAAAAAAGTATGCACAAACTAATAACAAACAATCCTTGTTCAGTGGAGATCCCTCTAATTCCTGCATTACATTCAGTTCACAGACAGTTGAGCAACTGCCAGGAAAAGGCAAAGAAGCCAATTATATCACAGTGTTTTACCCAAAGCCTGTTTAAAACTGAAAATAACTGGCTTTGAAGATAGTTTAAAAAAAACCAAAAAGTGTAAAATTAAAGTAAACAAAAAAGTTAGAGCATCATGTATTTTCACTTGAAACTCCATATTACTGAAAGATCATTTCCACACTGCATTACTTGCTTCCTCTGCCAGAAGGGTGGGGGAGGGAATTGGGACCGTCAGTTCTCAACTTCTGTAGTGATCTCTGAGTAGGAGTAACCTGGAGTCTGGAAGGGAGTGCCAACCAGCTATTTTAAATGGAGGGCTGTTGTGATGAAATGAGGCCTAGTACAAGGCGAGGTAGGATTAAGAAGGGCAGGGGAATACAGGGCTTTGTGAAGGGGTGGAGACTGTCTTTGGTCATTTCATTGTCTAACTGTTGGGTAGGCAGAGTGGAGATCTGGTCTCAGCATAGACCTGAGTTCTAATCCTACCTTTTTTTTTTTTATTCTTACTAATGTGTTTCAGGACCTTAGTCTATGCCTTGGTTTCCCCATTTCGGAAACAGAGATAACCCAGAGTGTTGGAATGATTGATTAATGTTTGTGTGCAATGTTTTGAAAAGTATAAAAAATTGTGTACCGGCTAAATACATATGAGGCAGTCCATTTGCAAGGGCCCTTGCGTGTGGGAAATACCAAAGTGTGGGAGTGGGGAGGCTTCAATGGATGAGAGAAGAGGGATCTAAAAAGTGTCATTTAAAAATTGTTAAGAGTAAAAATCAAAATAAAACATTAAATGACCCCATCAAACACTGTGTTGTATCCTGGAGGAGAATCCTCTTGGTATTGTGTTTTGCTGTTCCCATGAGTGGTCGGCAGCAGTGAGATCTCACTGGCACCAGGACATTCTGTGCCATGAACTCAGACTCAATAACGAAATAAAGAAGATTATATATCTTATCTATAATATCAATGCATAGCAATGATATAGTGCTTATCATCATCAAAGCACTTTAAAATCATTAATTCAAGTTTAGTAATCAGGATCCCAAAAAGTCTCTTTGCTTTGGCAAAAGGCTAGGAAAATCATTTTTTTCTTTCTAATAGGAGCTAAATTTTAAGAAATAACCCCAAACCTAAACCAGATTTAGATATCATTTTAAATGCAAATCACCAAATAATGACTCCTGTTTTATAAATAAATATATAATAAATAAATTAAATGCCTACTTCTGTTTGGGGAATACTCCAGCATCACTACCTTTAGTGATGAGATCATGCTTTTTTTTTTTTTTTTTTTAACATTTCTGCCTGATAAATTAACAAAATCCATTCTGGGTGTAGCAAAGTAGATATTGTAACTAAGTTCAATTAGTATTACTTTCTAATCCATCATTAAAGAGCATTTTTATGGTAAAACATATGATTCCAATTACAGTTTTCTCTCCTTCTTGTCCATGGGACTCAGGGCTAACTAACTAATGCCAAGGAGTTATTGATTCCAACATGTACAACACAGGATCCATTTTGATGTGCCGGGTTTTTATCTTAGCACCTTGTAATTATTGGACTGAACAGCAGTCTGGAACAAAATCAGTAACTTACACTGCAAACAAGCTATTCTTTGAGCTTCTGTTTCCAATACGTAGCATTAACAATTTCCTCTCTATATATTTGCTGCTTTAGTTAATTTTTTCCTACCACCCATTCTGTTAATCATTCAAGATGTCCTATTACATTTTTTTTAAGACAGCTACTCAGCTTTTAATTTTACAGATCTGTGACCACTGAATGGCTATGCTGCAGATCTTGGATGCTTGGAATTTCATGGCAATGGTGGAGATAAAATTCAGATCCTCCTACTCTAACAGCCATTTGAGCAAAGGGGAAATCTCTGAGAGCAGTTTTCAGAGTAGCAGCCGTGTTAGTCTGTATTCGCAAAAAGAAAAGGAGGACTTGTGGCACCTTAGAGACTAACCAATTTATCTGAGCATAAGCTTTCGTGAGCTACAGCTCACTTCATCGGATGCATAAAAATGGAAAATGCAGTGAGGATATTTTTATACACACAGACCATGAAAAAAAGGGTGTTTATCACTTCAAAAGGTTTTCTCTTCCCCCACCCACTCTCCTGCTGGTAATAGCTTATCTAAAGTGATCACTCTCCTTACAATGTGTATGATAATCAACGTGGGCCATTTCCAGCATAAATCCAGGGTTTAACAGGAACGTCTGAGGAAGGTGGGGGGAGGAAAAAACAAGGGTAACCTATTTCCCCTTCTTGTTAAACGACGTTCTTGTTAAACCCTGGATTTGTGCTGGAAATGGCCCACCTTGATTATCATACACATTGTAAGGAGATGTTTCAGAGTAACAGCCGTGTTAGTCTGTATTCGCAAAAAGAAAAGGAGTACTTGTGGCACGTTAGAGACTAACCAATTTATTTGAGCATGAGCTTTCGTGAGCTACAGCTCAGCTCACGAAAGCTCATGCTCAAATAAATTGGTTAGTCTCTAAGGTGCCACAAGTACTCCTTTTCTTTCTGAGAGCAGTGCAGATCCAATGGCATGGAGTTGTGCAGTTCTAACTGTGCCCAGTAGAGGGCAGCGGTAGCCAGTGCCATCCTTTACACTATTCATAGTTTACTTCAGCTCTGATACTCAATCACTGGCAATTCTTATAATTGAGGGCAGGAGCGTAACTCTGTATGATATAAAATCTTTGTCCTGAATGGACTGAGCTCTGGCCTTTACTTCAGCAGAAGAGTAGGCTGCAGGAAGAGGAGAAATAATCCATATAATTGTCTCTGTCAGTGACCAGGATGTGGATGGTCATGCCTAGTGGTTAGAGCAGGAGGCAGTAGCTAGGAGGTGGCAGTGTTCCTTGAAAGCTGTCTTGTTAGGCATTGCTCCTTGTCCAAAGTATCGTAAATTTTTTCTACCAGTCATTTTCCAAGAATAGAAGGCATGGGTTGAGTTGGATGCAGGGGTCCACATGTTGAGAAAATAATGCACCTATACAAAATTTGAGGTGTCAGCCTCAATCTTAAATGGCTTAGTGGGATCTGGGTAAATCGGGATGGATGCTAAGGTGAATCCCCTCAAGTGAACATCCATTGTGCAGAGGAACTGGGCTGCTGATAGAGGTGCTGCTTTCAGAGCTGGGCAGCCAGAGAACAGCAGGTAGCTCAGATGTGAGGGTCAGATGGTATGGGGGAGGTTATTACTTTGAGGGGAGGCAGGGCTGGCCTTATGGGTGGGTGACTGCCCAGGGCGCTATGGTCAGGGGGCGCTGTGGTCCCCATCCCCTCCCCCCCACACACACACAGCCAACCCAAGGCCCCTTTAACCCCCAAGCATTGTGCCCAGAGCCAGGGAGGGGCAGAGCTGGGGGTGAGGGCACAGGAACCTTTATAGAAATGGGGGGGCAGTGGTGCCAAAACCAGGGGAGCTGGAAGCCATGCCCCCGACTTTTTAACATGGGCATAGTTTGGGGGGTAGGGGTTGGTGTTGCCCCTCTAAACTGCAAGCCTCAGGCAGCCACAGAGCAGTGCTAGCAGGGGCTGCGCTTCACAGTGCGGGACCTGATATCAGTAATTGGCTCTCCTGCTACAAAGTGCAGCCCCTGCTGGAGCCACTGCACACCTCCCCAAGGCTTGCAGTTTGAGGGGGCAACACTGACCCACCCCTGCCCAAACTATGCTCATACCGTGCGCTGGGCTTCTGCTATTAGTCTGGGCTGGGTTGGAGAGAGATGGGACTTTCTCTTCTCTTGCAGGGGCTGCTCCCATGGTCGGATCAGACCCACCTCCGGAAACCTCCCCCAGCTGCAGGAAGGTCCATGCCTACTCCCTGTACGGTGATGCCTCCCCCTGTGGCTGGAGAGCAATGGGGATAGGAAGCAGGGTGGGGGTGTACAGGTCTGAAGGGCTCCCACTATTTGTCACAGAGATATTGGGATTTGTGCTCACAGTAGCAACTCTACTTTTCTGATTGTTTGTTTGTCTTTGGGGCCACTCAGACTGTTAGTGAGTGGGACGTGGGCAGTCCGGTCTAGTGGTCAGAGCAGGAATCGGTAGCTAGGAATCAGAGCCCAGGGTCAGAGCTAGAGTCAGAAATCAGAACTGAGGGTCAGGATGAGGTTTCCTGGAGTGAGGCAAGGCAGGAGCAGGCCTAGGTCCAAGGTGAGAGCAAGGCTGGGAACAGACATGCATAGGAGTTATCGCAGCCATGGGCAAATGCTTTGAACAGCCAGTAAATCGCTGCTGCCCCTAAAGTTGGTCTGCTGGTTTTCCAACCAGGCAATCAGGCAGCCTACGACAGGCCAGCTATACAGTACTCATTAGGTTGCCTGGAGACTGGATCTACTGCAGGCCATCATTCTTGACACATTCAGCACCTTACCCGTTACACTACCACTCATCATGCTTTAGAGCAGTGCTACTCAAAGTGGTGGTCCGCGGACCGGTGCCAGTCCACAAGCCATCGACTGCTGGTCTGCGTGCACATTGGAAAAAAAAATTGCCAGTCCCCCACATCAGATAGCTTGAGAAGCACTGCTTTAGACCATTAGCGAGTCAGTGGCTGGTGATGTCAGATTAGGATAGAGGATGGGATTTTCAAAAGCACCTAAGAAATTTAAGTGCTCCTATACCACTTTGGGTGGAATTTTCCAAAATAACAGAGTTTGTGAAGCACCAAAATCTGGGACCTAAATTGATAGGGTGTCTCCAAATTTGGGAATGTAGAATCCTCCTTCAAGAATCTGCCACCCAGTGTGTGTGTGTGCGTGCCTCAGTGTTGAGTAAACTGGTCAACACTCAGGTCCTCCTCCCTGAATAAGGCACAGGGAGCTGAGCAGTGATCTCTCATCTCAAAGACTCAGTGGCATTTTATGACCTTTGTGAGAGATCACAAGCAGACATTTCCAACACTCTGTTCACCCACGAACAAGCAGGGATGTGGAGAAGGAGCTACCTAGATTCCCTACCACAGTGTGGGTAGCTCTGGGAAACCCACAGGAGTCAATCACAGGAAGTAGATATTCAGAAAGTGTGTCACGTGTGAGGTTAAGGAAGAAAGTCTGTCATTGTGAAGGGGAAAATAAGGTTATTTTAAGACCTGAAATTTTGGTTGAGCTGGGCCCCATTTAGTCTTAATCTATCCCTGTTAACTGGACTGGAAGCAAGTTTTTCTTCACACACATTAATCAAGTATTGCACAAATAGAAGTATCATAGAGGCTTTGCATTTTCCTCTGAAGAATCAGGCATTAGCTTCAGTCAATTTCAGGAGACTCCACAAAGTGTATCATTTGTCTGTTCTTCTATAGCAATGCATATAGATAGGTAGGTAGGTAGCTACTATCTTACTATTTCCATCTGTCTCACTCACCACTCCAGGAAAGAGCCAATGCCATGCCCAAGTCTATTTCAGGCCTGTGCCTCAGAGCACAATTTATTATTCAAACACAAAAACTCTTGAAGTAAACCAAACAAAGTGATTCCCCTAACTAAAGCAGGCTGCAGTGCCCAGAGGCCTTTCCCCTAGTCTCTCTCTGCCCCAGAAAAAGGACACTTGACATCCCTTCCTTCAATCTGCTGCTGAGTCATGTGACAGACAGGCAGACCTTAACCTTTTCCTGGGTGTTTTACCCTATCATATATGTAAAAACTTTTTATTTTGTGATTATTATTATACACAAACTTTCCATACAAGTCATAACAAATCTTATTCATAACCTGCATTTTTTACCTTTACGAGACCCAAACCTCTTATGGTATCTGTGCCCTTATTTTATTCAAATTCCAAAAATGGTAATTGTACATTATAAAATCTGCTTCATCCTTAGCGGCTACACAAACAGATGAGGCTTTGGCCTTCCTCCAGATATTTTCCCATTGTTCCAAAGTGATTGAGACCCTTTTCCCATTTTTCCATAAAGGCAGTCTCATCTTCTAGATCCATCAAAAATAATTTGTTATACCATGCATTGATCAGGCCCGTTCCGGGTGACTTTTCCTGTAATTTGTGTTTGTTTCTTTGTTAATGGTCTCCTGAAACTTGAGCTTTGTATTTTTGATTTGATGTAATACTTTACTTGCATGTAAACCAAAATTGCTATATTAATATTTCCCACGAATTCTATGATGTTATTAATATCCATAATTGTATCATCACAGAATAGCTGGCTGATGGTTGTACACCCTTTCCCCTCTCATATACTATATATTAGAATAGACAACCCTAGTTGAAATTCTGGATTATTTCTGATGGCTGTAATATGGGAGGGGAAGGGGCTACCTCTGACCCGTATCAAATTCCAGATCTGAGGTGTCATTTTTGAGACAAGTTGTGTCCCTTTTGTGTTGGCCAAAAGGTGTTAGGTTAAAAAAAATCAGTGCACTAAATATATGTTTAAAATCCTGTTGTTCGTTTCCACACAGTGTTTATTGTTTTTTTAATAGCCCAGTGCTTAGGGCACTATTTTAGGATTTAGGAAGTGTCGGTTCAATTCTGTGCCCTGTCACAGACTTCCTGTGTGAACTTGGGCAAGTTATTTAGCCTCTCTGTGCTTCAGTTAAACATCTGTAAAATGGGGATAATAATTCTCCACAACCTCAGAGAGTATCATGAAGATAAATACATTAAAGTCTGTGTAAAGTGCTTTGAGATTTACTGAGAAAAAGTGCTAGATGAGGGTCATTATTGTAACACCTAGGAATTTTGGTCATAGACCAGAACCTCATTGTGCTGTGCACTTACAAACACATGCCAGGGGTTCAATAAAGATGGCAAACAACAAGGGGGGCAGAGGACAACATGGTCTGGGTCCTCTTTCTATTTGAATTTCTTTGGAGTGTACCACATTAACTTTTATCCTAGTGAGGGAGTACTGTAATATATATCCAACTTGTTATATTGCCTCCAAAACCCATCTCCCAATCGCAAGGTTTTAGGAAATGCCACTGTATCTTATCAAATCCCTTCTCAATATCTAAGGATAACAGTAGGTCTTGATTTATTTTTATTGTGCATATTATGAATTACTTTTATATTCATCTAATGTTATCAGTTGTCAGTTTTATATATGAAACCTGTTTGATCTATGTGCATTAACTGAAGAAGGCCTGCTTCTATTCTTCTGGCCAGAGTCTTTGAAAATATTTTCATATCTATATTAGGAAGCGAGATTGACCTGCATGAGCCACACACCAGCTTGTGTGTTGGTGGCTGTGGTATTACTACTATATCTGCCTTTTTTTGTTGTTTTGGAAACCTCCCTGCTCTCTCAGAATCATTTAATAGGGTGGTTAGTTTCCCTGCAGAGAGATCTGATGTCATCATCTATACTGAGAACCCATTTGCTCCTGGGGATTTTTTTGGTTGCTATTGATTTAATCATGTCTATGACCTCCCCTTCCTCTGTTGGTCTTTCTAAGTCTATCAACTCGTCCTAAGTTAACCTGGACATGTTAACCTCATTAATATAGTTAATTATTTTCTCCATTAGCTTGTTATAGTTGGAGGCATAAAGATTTGTATAAAAACCTCTTGAGTTCTTCAACAGTCTCTCCGATCTTAAATTTGAAGGGGGGTGTGTGTCCCCGTTATGTTTACTGCCTGTATATAACTCTTTTCCTTCTCTTTTTTTAATTTATTGGTGAGGAGTTTATTAGCCTTAACCTCTCCTCCTCCCCAATAATATCATAAGATGCTTTTTGACTTGTTATGCAGACTGAGGACACTGGATTTTGTTATTAGATTTTTCTCGCCCCGAGGGTGCTCTGTGTGTCCTGGAATCCACCTTCTTTCATATGCTTTTCAAAGCTGTCTCTACAGATGGGTATTTATACTTAGGGCTTAGTTCTGTGAATTAGAGCTGGGTTGGTCCTCTATCTTCTTCATTTTTCCTCCCACCCACTTTTGGAGAAAGTAAGATAAAGCCACCATCTTGTTTGTTTCTTAGCCATGCCTCTATTTTAAAGAATTGGCTTTGGGGTAGGAGATGCTGTGGTCGGAAAATCCTGCACGTTCCTATAGTAATTATTGCAGTAAATTCTAGATAATTCTTCAAGGTACCAGGAAGTTTAGAGCCCCTACCATCTTGTAATGGGAACCTAAATGAAGAAGCCATTTATTTATAAAGTTAAAGCAGATTGCAGTTCTTAGCAAAGTTGTCTGACAGGAGAAGATAGGAGGATGAAAGCATAAATTGCAACACAAGGTGCATAAAAAAGAACTTGAAAGAGAGTATTTGCCTTACTGGATCAGATCATTGGTTCATCAGATCCAGTATCCTGTCTTTGGCAGTAGTCAATGCTAAATGTTCTTGATGAAGGTAATTTCTTCTCCCCTGCAATACACACAGCAGTTATGGAATGCTCCAGAGAAGAGAAAAAAATTCTCTGTAATCTCTGCGGGAGACCAGTTTAAGACCTAAAGCATGGGGTTTGTTTACTCTCCTTTCAGCATGAGTAACGACAAATGCCACTCGTGGCCATAAAACTGCCCATCCATTTTATTAAATAAATAAATAAATAAATAAATGTTCATTCAAATCTAGTGCTGGATTGACAGCTCTGGCAATTGAAGTTTTCTGTCCACTATAAAGGCAAATCATAGGCAGGAGTAGAAATACAGTACAGCCTTCCTTATACTGCCTCAGCTGAGTGTCGCACAGGGAGTGCCAGGAAGGGTGCGAACTACTAACATTCAGTATGGCCATTCTGTGATGTGGACACCTAATTGCTAAGAACTGGACTGAGGCTACCAATTCACTTCACACGAGTATCCATCCTTTTTTAAAAAGCTGACTAAAAGGTTGAAAAGCAAGACATAGCTGTATTATGTGGTTGGAAGTTAAGAGTAGATGGATGCTGTGAAGCCTGATGAGTAAGTGGCTGGCAGAACATGGCCATGGTTTACTGTGGATAAAATATACACAACATCTTATTCAACTTTTTGCTTAGTAGTTTACAGCATTATGTTACAGGATGCTTCCTCTCAGGGGGCACAAATCTACAGGTACACCAACCTGTGTGGTTTAGCTTTGAAACATGAGCGGATGAGAAAATTGAAGGACAAAAATCATGTAACATTCAGCTACTATTGGCTGAGCAAAAATCTCCCCTTTTCCTGCCCTCTGTTACACAGGAGTTACAAGGCTAATTTTCTTGATGAGTCTCAGTCACAAAAGGGATTTTGGGAAAAGAAAATAAACACAGATGAAAGATGTATTTGTTTTAGAGTGTAGTGGAAGAGTTGGCCGGAGGAGTCAAGCACAATGTGACTGTGACGTTCCCCAGGGTACAATCTGGACAGTTGAACAACTGTGTCCCCTTAATTCTCTAGCCTGGGATGTCTCTGACACTGCTTTGCTGTCAGAACATCCACTCCTGACTTATTCACACAGCCTTCAGCATGTAAATTTGCTCATGTATTTAGCTGGGAGTGCTCTGAGCAGTCACTCATGAATTACATACAGCGTGACACCCGCAAATTCCTGGTCCCAGCCTTGTCTCCTAGACATGAGAGTCTTGTACTGCTCAAAGAAAAGGAGTACTTGTGGCACCTTAGAGACTAACAAATTTATTTGAGCATAAGCTTTCGTGAGCTACAGCTCACTTCATCGGATGCATACAGTGGAAAATACAGTGGGGATATTTTATATACGCAGAGAACATGAAACAATGGGTGTTACCATACACACTGTAACAAGAGTGATCAGAAAAGGTGAGCTATTACCAGCAGGAGAGTGGGGGGGCGGGACCTTTTGTAGTGATAATCAGGATGGGCCATTTCCAGCAGTTGACAAGAAGAGTAGGCGGGGAAATAAACCAGTGGAAATAGTTTTACTTTGTGTAATGACACATCCACTCCCAATCTTTATTCAAGCCTAAGTTAATTGTATCCAGTTTGCAAATTAATTCCAATTCAGCAGTCTCTCGTTGGAGTCTGTTTTTGAAGTTTTTTTGTTGAAGAATTGCCACTTTTAGGTCTGTGATCGAGTGACCAAAGAGATTGCAGGCCCAACAAAGAAAATAACAGAATGCCACTAGCCATCACCTTCAGCCCCCAACTAAAACCTCTCCAACGCATCATCAAGGATCTACAACCTATCCTGGAGGATGACCCATCACTCTCACAGATCTTGGGAGACAGGCCAGTCCTTGCTTACAGACAGCCCCCCCAACCTGAAGCAAATACTCACCAGCAACCACACACCACACAACAGAACCACTAACCCAGGAACGTACCCTTGCAAGAAAGCCCTTATCATAGAATCATAGAATATCAGGGTTGGAAGGGACCTCAGGAGGTCATCTAGTCCAACCCCCTGCTCAAAGCAGGACCAATCCCCAATTTTTGCCCCAGATCCCTAAATGGCCCCCTCAAGGATTGAACTCACAACCCTGGGTTTAGCAGGCCAATGCTCAAACCACTGAGCTATCCCTCCCCCCTGTCAACTGTGTCCACATATCTATTCAGGGGACACCATCATAGGGCCTAATCACATCAGCCACACTATCAGAGGCTCGTTCACCTGCACATCTACCAATGTGATATATGCCATCATGTGCCAGCAGTGCCCCTCTGCCATGTACATTGGCCAAACTGGACAGTCTCTACGTAAAAGAATAAATGGACACAAATCAGACGTCAAGAATTATAACATTCAAAAACCAGTCGGAGAACACTTCAATCTCTTTGGTCACTCGATCACAGACCTAAAAGTGGCAATTCTTCAACAAAAAAACTTCAAAAACAGACTCCAACGAGAGACTGCTGAATTGGAATTAATTTGCAAACTGGATACAATTAATTTAGGCTTGAATAAAGACTGGGAGTGGATGGGTCATTACACAAAGTAAAACTATTTACCCATGTTTATCCCCCCTCCCCCCTGCTGTTCCTCAGATGTTCTTGTCAACTGCTGGAAATGGCCTGCCTTGATTATCACTACAAAAGGTTCCCCCTTCTCCCCCCCCCCCTGCTGGTAATAGCTCACCTTACCTGATCACTCTCGTTACAGTGTGTATGGTAACACCCATTGTTTCATGTTCTCTGTGTATATAAATCTCCCCACTGTATTTTCCACTGTATGCATCCAATGAAGTGAGCTGTAGCTCACGAAAGCTTATGCTCAAATAAATTTGTTAGTCTCTAAGGTGCCACAAGTCCTCCTCGTTCTTTTTGCAGATACAGACTAACACGGCTGCTACTCTGAAACCTTGTACTGCTCAGTACCCTTCTGAACAGTTCAAGGTGATAGAAAGTCTGTCGTTTCATCAAAGGAAAATGATAGTGCCTCTGCCTTGTTATCCCAAATAGAGTAGCCTGCACACTTCAATCCAAACACACTGATTAAGATAAAACAAAAAGATAGGTTTATTAACTGCAGAAAGATAGATTTTAAGTGATTACAAGTGATGATGCATAAAAGGATTAGTTACAAAAAGAAAAGAAAAGTAAAACACAAGCTAGGACTTAACAAGCTAAAGGAACTTAAAAACAAAAGGTTTTAGCTCACCAAATGCTACTGCAGTCTGTACTAGCTGAAAAACCTTCCAGCTAGGACCACCCCTTTCTGAGTTCAATGATGAGGTTTCTTTGTCTTTCGAGCATCGTAGCTGCCATGAGCAGAGATGGGGGGAGAGAGGGGTGAATTGGAGGCCACTGTCTTTCATTCTTGTACCACTCTCCCATCTTTGAGGATTACTCCCAGTTGGGGTGCAGGCAACAAGCAGTCTCCCGTAGATGTGAGGTTTGAGCAGTCCCTGTGATGAAATGTAAATTTCTTGTTTACTCCTTTCCCCCTGCCGCAGAATTGCCGCTTAAGCTCTTTAACACCTGACTGGGTGTTGGCCTGTTGTTTGTTCCCGAGAAACTGGTTTGGGCCTGCTTTTCCTAAACTTGGAGCATGTTACAGTAATGTTATACACTAGAAACTTTACATTCAATGTTGGTACACATATTTTACTATGACAATAATGTTCAGCAGGTTGAGTTTTCAAATAATACCTCACAAGGCATACTTTGTACAAAATTTATCATAGTCTTGTAAAAGTGGTGACCATAATAGTGTAGACAGTCACAGTGACACAATTGCCATGCCATTTATTCCTTTTTAAACAGACCTCCTTTGCACATGAGCAGTGCACACCAGAGCTGTGATGTCTGTCTGGAGGAGATTTTTGCACAATTTTTTCCTGTTTTGACAGTATGATACATAAACTAACTCTTCTCTTTCTGCTGCACTGCACCAAAGATGAAACAATAGGGCCTGAAATGTAAAGGACATGAAAGATGCAGCAGAGGTAAGGCACCCATTAGATATTGAAGTGGATAATTCTTTTGGTAAATGAAGTGTTTGTAAAAAAAATTCTAGACTTGAGGAGGAGGTATGTGTGTGAGTAGGAAGTGGAGTCATCATGAACCAGGGCTTTCTTTCCTTTATTACCAGTTAGATGTCAGTAGTTTACCAGACTCATGGAACAGAAACCTTACTTGTTACTATGGATGCATGTGAGTTCTGAGGACAATACATGCTTATATCTTTCCAGATAAAGAATATTCCCATGTCTGTAGAAGAGTTTTGATTTTTAACCCTTCTGTTCTAAGAAGTAGAAAAATAACCCTGGCACAAAGCAGTGAGCTCATTTAAGTACAGAAACTTGGCTTCCCTGTTTCACTTTATTGTTATGAGAAGAGAGAGACTAGAAGCCGCTGTATGTAACAACAGAAACTGATGTTCTGCTTCCCAAATGATTTTTTAAAATGCAATACTTCTTCCCTTTTGTTTCTTGCAGTGTCTGCACTATTTCCCTCAAAATGTCTTTTTTATTTATTTGTTTATTTATTTGCGTTTTCATTATAAAACCCTTGAAAGTTGGGGGCTCTAACTCAGACTGAAAAATATTTGTTTGAGTCTCAAACTCACCTGACAATCTCAGTCCTAGATCAGCAGGTGAAGTTTTGAAAGTAATGGGTCATAGGACTGTCTATTCATCCATAAGTGTGAAAAGATTTTCACAGAATGAGGGTGTCATTCAGGTGTTATATAATTCAGAGCATTGCTATCTGGCAACTCAGCTGTAAAATCCTATCAGTTCAATCTTTGAAGTTCAGTCCTCTCAGTTCGATCTTCCTAGCAGAGCATCTGAGGTCTCTTCACATCACATGACTGTGGTACATCCTACTTGTCACCACAGTTTTGTCTCATCTGTTTTGGTTGCTCATCACTTTCCTCCTTCACTAAAAGATGCTTCAAAATCTGTGCTTAAATAGGCCTTTTTTTCCCTCAAGGAAGATTGTTGGTGACTTGTACATGAAACCAGTGAATGGTGGGGAGGGAAACAAGTTTTTAAAAGGCTGTTATATTAAGCTGAAAATCATTCTAGTGCACAGAAGGACCAGGTTGCTTCATTAATGTTTTGTTATAATTTTTTGCAAGCAGAATTCATGGCATATGTGATCTGGCACTGCAGTGACTTGAGACAAGAACTGATACAATCTTATGGAAGAACTAAAGACTCTCTGTATTCTGAGGCCTTGACTGTAACCTCCTATTGGGTTCATTGAAGAAGGGGTTGCAGGTAGGAGACCCGTATTGGGGGAGAGACAAGAAAAGAAAGGGGAGGAGGAAGAGGCAGAGGCCTTTGAGAGCTGGGAGAAGCCATAGTCGGGGTAGGGTAGATGGAGGACAGTGGACAGTTGGGTGGGGGGGCACCCAGCTCCAGGCAAAGTGGAATGGCTGGGACCAAAGCCATGCTGCATGACACTGAGAACAGTAAGTTCTCATTCTTCATGGACAGCACATGGTGGAGCAAGGGGGTGCTACCTGACTTAGGCTGATGGTCTCTTAGAGTATGACTACACAGGAAGCGCTGCAGCAGCGAGTTTCAAAGCCCAGGTCTACAGACTTGGGCGCATGCGGCAGTGTTGAAAACAGCTGTGTAGACATTTGGGCACGGGCTCTGAAGCCCACCCCCTCTCCTAGATTTCACAGCCCGAGCCCAAACATCTACACTGCACAATAGTACAAGCCCAAGTCTGTTGACCTGGGCTCTGAGACTCACTGCCACAGGTTCCTGATTGCTGTGTAGACATACCCATTGTGGTTGGGGAAAAAATACTGACGGGGACCTGAATGGATCATGTGTACTTGGGGGATCTGGTGTCTGCTGGCATTTTTCACTCATCCTCTGAAAATCTTTAGGACTAGCTCTGCCCATGGGCCATAATAACGGTGATGAAAGCAGCAGCTAAAGAGCATTGAATGATTAGGGAATTTCTGAAAACCACACATTATAACTACTCCCTCCGAACATTCAAGTTACAAAAACAAACAAAGGACATTTAGTTTTGGGGGGGAAGGAAGGAAGGCTTATCCAGAGCATTGCCCCAAAATTTCAGCCTGAATTCTGAATGTCTTGGCTTTTATGTATATATAATATATATATATGAGCATTAAATACACTTAAATGAAGGTCTGGGTTTTTTAAAAGATAATGTAATGCATATTAAGCAGCAATAAGTGGGTGGAACACGACTGTATTATATAACAAGACTTATGTACAGTACAGCAGAGATAAAGAACAAAACTTATATAAATCTTGCTAAAATGGATGTACCCAACCAAATGTGAAAAAAAAAATCCATGATATGGTGTGAATGATCCCAGCTAAGAAATGTGGCTCTCTTTTACTTAGCTCTTAAATCTTTTCCAACAAAAGTTAAAACCTCAGGCTGTGATTTTGGGTGACCAGCAGGAGACATCTTAAAGGCAACATCCTTCATTTTCAGAACACCCTTCATTTTCAGCTGTTCATTGCATTCTGAAAATCAGACCCCTCTAAATTGTCTCACATTGGGTTCCCAAAAGCTGAGGTAGCCAAAATCAGCAGTCATTTTTGAAAATGTAGGCCTGTGTTCTAACATCTACTGATTCACAGAAGGAGAAGGACTTAATATCCATATTTTTAAAATGGAATATTTGGATTTTTTTCTCATGTAAGCAACCAATTTTTTAAAAATGGAAATAAATGTCTGCTGCAGGGTGGAAAAAGACACATTGGAAAGTACTCTATGGAAAATACATATAGACTTTATAGTTAACAGGCTGAGGACAGCTCTTTGGAACTTTATTAACTGCGACTGTCCAAGCAAGCCAGCTGCTCTTGCTCTGAAATGGGAAGAAAGCCCTATCTTTTGTCTGTTCCTCACCCCCTACTGGACACCACATATCTGGAATGAATTAATAAAATGACTGCATTTGTGTCCTGTTGCCTTTTCAGTTTCTCAGCTCAGTTCATGTGAAAAAAATGTTTTAGTCATAATTGCTCCCTGAAGTACCATACATCTTATCACGTAACAAACCACATAACCCGGACAGCATCAATGTGAACAGCACCTGTTTTGTAGCCAGCAGGATAAAAAGTGATTTGCTTGCAGATCATTTCAATGCCATAGTACCTGTTGCAAATAGTGAGGGGAAAGATAAAGCAGTTTCTGGTGTAGTATATCCATTTCTTTTCTTGCAAGGTAGCACGTGTGTCATCTTGATACCATGCCCCCATCTCCAAGCTGTCCCAGAACCTTGGAATTTGTGAAGCCGATATTGAGCTGCTTGGAAATGCACTACTTTTGTCTTCTGCAATAGCAGGTCCACCACTAACAGCAGGGTTAAAGTTAAAGATGAAGACAACATTCCCTGTGTTAAATGAAGGGAAATGATTTCTTAAATGAAATAGGTCAGAGGAAGAACTGAGGACCTGACTGCTTGTGATCATTAAAGAGCCCACAACACCTTTGTTAAGGATTGGGTTCTTAGCACCAGTGTCCTGGCCAAATTGTAGTTTGGACTACTACATTCAGTCTACTGTAAAATTTCCCTTGGTATTTAATTGCGTATGCTACTGCTATATACACATCCTGCCCAAACTATACTGTAGTCATGCTGCATGCTTTTCAATGGCTATGTTCCATCTCAGTGCTGGTCACTTTTCAGTAATGGGTGAAGGGCATGGTTCCTGTATACCAGATGTAAAAATCTGTGAAGAACTTTGTCAGAATAAAAGAAACTACATATATGCATGCAAGATGTTATTTATTATTGTTAAATAAAAGGAGCCAAATCCAGGGACATGCTTAGTGCCTTTTGAAAACTTGCAACTCCCATTGACTTCTGTGGCATTCACAGGGACTCAGCACCTGTCTGGATTTGGCTCAAAGAGCGAACTAATTGAGTCCTGTGGACTTGAGGTGGCTTGAGGTCACACAAGCTTTGATGGGGGTAATACAGGGCTGCCAATGATAGTTAACTTGTCTTGCAACCAGTGAAAAATGTGAAGTGATTGAATGTATTTTCCCTCCTGCTCCCCTGAAAAACTTCATACATTTTAAACATTTGTACTGTCCTGCCAATGACACCTGAACCATTTGAGGCAAGAGAGTAGTTATAAATCATAATAGCCAGGGATAATCACTGGGTCCATCCTTTTGAAAATACAGACTAAAGCATCTATCTAAGGCAGTTGGGTGGCCTCCATTACCATACTATCTGAGCACCACACAATCTTCAGTGCATCTATCCTCCCATCACCCTTGTGAAATAGGGAAGTGCTTTTATCCCCATTTTACCTAGGGGAACTGAGACAGAAAGAAGCTAAGTGACTTGCTTATGGTCACACACGAAGTACGAGGTGGAGCAGGGAACTGCACCCTGGTCTCTGTCTAATGCCAGAACTATGAGACCATTCTTCCTCTCTGAGGCAGTTATTAATCTTGATCATCAACTTCATTCCTATTCTAGTCTGCCAGCAAGCATTCTAGTTGTTATGATGGTGTTCCTGTTGTGGACCTTGTCCATGTGGAACAGGACTGAGACCACCAACTCCATTCACATAAACCACCAAGGAGCCACCATTTATATGGTAGTGACCTTGGGTAACTATCATTGTGGCTTGGATTACTTTCCTACTAATAATCCACAATAATAATAATTTGTATTATAATAAATTTGCATTGATCAAAGTTCTCAGGCTTTTCCAAATCAAACAAGTCAAGTCGTGCCAGCATCAACACCACATAAAAAATAATAGGAATTATATGTAAAAATACACACTACTTTTCAGCACATTTGGGGTCATCCTGTGCTAAAGACGCCATAGCAGTAAGAGCCTAATCTAATGCATAATTCACTGTCCTTTGTACTATCTCTATGAAAATCATAAAGGAGAGGAGAGGGAAATGAACACAATGAATAAAGTGAACACCCATCCTGGAAAGCATGGATATTATGAAAGGTGGTAAAACACATACAACTGAAATTTACTAAGTTCTATGTGTTAGAACAGCTACTACAAAATATTATTTTGCAGAGGTTTAATGTCTGTCTTTTTTTATCACATATATACTTTTAGTATTGATGATGCATTACATCTGGTGAGGGGCAAACCTCAGAAGCTTTGGTAATTCAGTTCCATTCACATAAGCATCCAGAATTCTGAATGCTTATTTCAATTTATCCAACACCTTTGGCTTGGAAATCAGACTGGAAACCTCAGGCCAGAATCTTTCTCATGAGATTTCCTGGCTTCTGCCTAACTGGAAACAGCACAAGGGCAGCTTTTTCCTCAGTATTTTGGTCCTTCCACTTCTGGTCCCAGTAGAAACTGAGGAGCACAGCAGTCTACAGTTTATTTATTATAAAAAGTAGTGGAACATTTTGAACATCAAAATAAATAAATAATTTGGTTAAGTTTGAGATTTGGCCAACAGTATGATCAGTTCCACCTAGGCAGTGGCTGAACAGTTTACTGCTGCTTAGTGCAGTTTGTCTGTGCAAAACATGCTTTTGTTGTTACCACCTAGTTTTCCCTCCCGTGCCTCCCTTTTTGTTTTATACCCACCTAATGAATCTTGTATTTAAGATTGAAAACTCTTTGCTGCAGGAACTGCCAGTACAATAGCTAGTGCAATCAGGGTCTGACGTAGTTGAGATCTTCAGGCACTACTCTAATATTAGTATTAATTTTATCCAAATTGATTTGCCTCTCCCTAATTGAAATATATTTGCATTTATCAGACAATTTTTTTAAAATAGGCAAGTAAGAAAACTGCATTTTGTTTGGTGCTGCATACAAAACGATAACCTTAATGTGATGTGTATGCTGAATAAAATTTGTATTTGTCTATAAGACTTCAAAATCTCAGGTACAAAATTAGTCACTCTTTTTCATCTTATGAAGAAACAATGTAACAGAGTCTTCCCTAGACCCATGTCAAATTGCAATTTTTGTTATCCACCAGTGCTAAGTTATGCTAAAGTAAACTATGTATGTGGCATAATTAAACACAGGTCTTGATGTTCAATTAATAAGTTCCTAGTAAGTGGCTGACTCTTTTATTATCTCTTTCATTAAAAAAAAAAAAAGGAACTGTGGCAAATGCTAGTGCATCACTGACTGTATTTAGTGCTCTTTCACCTTTCATTCTGTCTCTTTGGTCTCTCTGTAATTTACTATTGGCTGAAGAAGGAACTCCCTGTCAGTTCCTCTTACCACAGTCCATCACATTCCTTTGGTCTTCTGCCTCAGTAAAGGGGAATGAATTGCAGTGCTACTAAGGCTGTCTCTCACGAGGGTTGGTGGAAAGTTATTTGAGACTGTTATGGGGATTGCCCTACTGCTCTCTGATCTATGCCATGTACAACACACATGCAAGAACACAAACTTACAATCTATGCGTGCATATATATAAGCACGTGCACACACCCAGATTGCTCAGTGGTGGTTTCTGCTGCTTCATAATGTCAAAAGCAAAATGTTTGAAAAATGTAAATGTTATATACCTAGTTAAAAAACATTTAGATAGAAAAATTTCCATCAGAACATGCAGTTTTGTCAAAATTGAAACATTTTGATGAAGCTTTTGATGGGAAAAAGTCAAAATGCATCATGTTGACTTTTTCACTTCGTTTCACTAATGTTGAAACATTTCATTTCAATGGGGTAAAACATTTCGTTTTGACTTCACCCTTTCAATTTCATTTTGACTTTACCATCCTGGCCTCTGTTTGTCAGAGAGTGGAAATGGATGGCAGGAGAGAGATCACTTGATCATTACCTGTTAGGTTCACTCCCTCTGGGGCACCTGGAATTGTCTACAGTCGGTACACAGGATGCTGGGCTGGATGGACCTTTGGTCTGACCCAGTGTAGCCGTTCTTATGTTTCTACTTTTATTTTATATTAAGATATTAACCAATACTTATACATTATATTTACTATTATACAAACTATATTTAATATTTTATATTTTATATTATCACATTGTAACATTAGACATATTTACCTTAGCCAAATAAACATTGTGATACTGTCAAAATGAATTGATTCAACACAGTTGAGACAAAACAATTAAATCATTCTGCATATAAAATGTTTAGAAGTTTCATTCTATGGAAATTTTGGCTTTTTTTTGTTCTGATTCTGAACCCAAACAAATTTTGAAATATTGGCATTTCCGGGGGAATAGAAATTCCAGGGTTTGTTTTTTTCTAACTGCTCTAGTTAATATTTTTCTTATGTCAGCAACTGTATTTATGTCAGCAATTGAACTTAGAATGATGTTTATTAAAAGAGACTAGTCAATTCGCAATAGAGAAGTGGAACTAGCAGGCAGCCATAGATTGGCATACATTACTGTTTAAGCTGTAACGAGAAGAGGGAAATGTATATTCATGCCAAAATGAGACTAACCTGTAAGTACACACCCAGGGTCACATTCTGTCCTCAGAGACATGCATGCAGCTCCCACTGGAGTTACACATGCACAGCTGCAGGTACAATTAAAAACCTGGGATGTAGTTTTTAAAAAAAATCAACTGATGTAAATGACATATGTCAGCAAAGGAGGTGCAATTAATTTTCCAATTCATTGGCATAGGAAACTAGTAGCATAACAGGGTGAAGCCCTTCTAATATTTGATGTTTTCTCACTAGTCACACAATCTGGTAAAAGTTATATCACTCCTTGCATGCTAACCCTACTAAATTGTTTCCTGTGCAAATGTTCCAATTGAATTTGGCAATATTTGGAAGATTTCTTTCTCATTCTGAAAAAACAAAGTTAACTGTGTTTGAAACCAGTCTCATCTGGTATAACTTGAAAACTGATACTATGCTTTTTTAAAATGACAAAAAAAATCTGTGTTAAAATAACATCATGGCAATGGGTTTAACTGAAGCCTGTGTAGGGACAGCTATTAGAGAGCGGAATCAGCTCCCAATAAAAGTTGTGGAAACTCCACCAGTTGAGTCATTTGAATTTGCACTGGAGAATACACATTGGAATATTCCGTAAGACACAAACTAGCATTGGCAAGAGGATGGGATAGAGGACCTTCTTCTGACTCTGATTTCTGTGATTCTAGAAAACAGTAATGTGCACTTCGATAGCACCTTCCATTGGCAGATCTCAAAGCACTAGACAAATATTAATGAATTAGTCCTCACAACACAGTGCCATGCACACGGTGAATATTAAAGTTTCATGAGATTTTGTCCCCAGAAGTTCCATCCTTTGAGCACTGAAGTTTCCTTGCCTTGCCCCTTGGCAAATGAGAATGATCTCCATTTCCCTGAGCATGATCAGTGCTTTTTAGGCATCAGAAGTGGTGTTATCTTGGCCAGTACCTATCTACATAGAGGCAGCACAACCATGCTGGGAATCTGAATCGGGTTCCTGAACTGAGTCCTTCACTACTTAGCTATGGCTGGCAGAGGCTAGGAGTGATTTGCCCCTGACCACTTCGTCCTCAGGAAGGGAGTGCCTTTTATTGCTAACAAGCAATCCCCTCTGGCTGATCACCAGCCTGGCAAAGATGAATAGTGGAAGAATCATATCTAAGCCAACCTTGACTGAAATGACAAGATGAATTTTTATAAAGACAGTAAAAAGAGGATCCTAGAGGACAAACCCCTAAAAGGCTTTGCAACCTCTGGTGCATCCATGTGACAAGCAGGTATCATCTCACACTATGTTTTGACACCAGTCCCCTGCCCATTGTATTATGCAGAGGTCATGTCTGTGCCTCTGATGATAAATGACAATATATAAGGTAGCCACTGAGTATTAAGACTTGGCCAAGTCAAAAGAAGAGGAATCCTGGTGCCTGGGTTTGAAATCATTCTTACTTATGAGATCACTCACCCTGGCTCCCCACATCCAAGGTAAGATGAAAGTATTATGAGTCAGAACAATTTATTTGTGAAGTTACTAGAGGGTCTTTGTATGTGGAAGGAGTTACCCAAAAGTCTTAAAACTGTGGAAATACATAAATACTGATGTGCTGTAATCAGTTTAGTACATTATAATGCAGGCCACAGAAAAATGTATAGAGAGGAAAATACATTCCCTGGGACTGTGGAGTTAGTGAACAGATAATTTAAGAGGGCAGAGAAACTTCCCTGGATTTTCCTTTTAAAAAGTTCTGAGGTCATGGGACAACTTCAGTACTGATGGAGGGAAGCACCTTTTGGATGTCTTGTGTGTAGGCTTGGAAGGATTAGATTTGTATTGGTAAATGTCGATAAACGTCAGTTTCATCAAACACACACAACTTATGAAAAATATTTCCATTGATGATCATCAAAATTTACAGCTAGGCAAAATAAACAAAATGCTGTTTGAGAATTTACTGGAGTTTGATTTAAAGTTGATTTAGAGTTTGTAGGTGATGTTGACAATTTGTCTTTTTAATCCTTATAAAGGTTTAACGTTTTGAATATCAATGTCTGCTGTTATTAAATAATTGTCTGATTCCCTCATACTTTCATGCAACTGTAAAAGTGATAATTTTTAAAATGTTTAAAACCATGGTTAATATAAAAATGTAAATAGGTAAAAATAGGAAAAAATGCTTTAAAATAATCAATGTTATCCATCAAAATTATTTTAAAAATTTGAATTCTGCCAAGCCTGCCTACGTGTAAACAACATGAATATTTTGCCTTGTGGATACTGTAAGGAAAGAAATGTCTGTGTGCATCCAGTATAGTATTTACAAACCCCAATAACAAAAATAATTAAAGCTGTGGCTACAGTACAAGCTAGGGGTACAATTCCCATCTCACATAGACATACTTGTGCTAGCTGTCGTCTGAGCTAGCATGCTAAAAATAGAATTGTAGCTGCAGTAGCATGAACAGGGCAGTGACAGCACATGCTAGCAGCCCTGAGTTCATACCCACAAGGTTCAGCCGGGTTTGTACTCAGGGTGGCTAGCACTTTACTGCCACTGCCTTTTCCACTGCAGCTCCACTACTATTTTTAGCATGCTAACTCATGTGAGAGCTAGCATGAGTGTGTCGACACAAGCTGGGAATCACACCCATACCTCATAGTGTAAACAGAGCCTTTATGATATGTCTTTTAGTAAAGCTTTTGATATTGCTATTTGTTCAGTCGGGGAAGATTTTAAATATATGTGTATTTTAGAATATAAATATATTTCTATCATGCACTCTGCAGTGTTCTGAACAATGATGTGTAATTGTGTGGAGTGAACCCTTGAGAATTGAGAACTTGAAAAACATCGGAAAACATTTATTGTTTTACATATTGTCAGGGTGTCTTGGAAAGCACACTGCAGCTGGAACTCTGTTACTGAGAGCAGTCTGTCCAAATAACTCTGAGAGAAACATTTTTCCAGAAGTTTTCTTTCCATCTGCAAATGTAGAGGATGCCATTAACCAGTTGTAGATCAGTGTTCGTCAAGGACCTTTCTATACTGTTGCTGAGCTTTTTCTTACCATTTCTTTCTGTAGCATTACCATCAGTACTACTCCCCCCAGTGGTGGCAATGGTGGGAGCTCTACTGTAGACAAGGCACCAGCACCTGCTTGCATTGTTATCACCGTATTGTTTACAGTTGCTTTCAGCAGGGTAATTTGTCTACACTAATGTTGTCATTGTTGCTAACACCAGAAGAACTGCCCTGGAACTAAAGCAATGGTAAGAAATGCTAAGAAAATGTTCATTGTAGATACAGCCCAGTTCTTCAGTCCTGAGAATCTAGCTCAGGGGAAGCTTAGTTTAACCACAAGCATGTTGGTGCATCATTGTTAGCACTTTCCCACGGTTTCCTAGATGCAGCTCTGGTCCATCCCAGCAGCAAATTACGCACATTACTGTCATGCAGGGAGGAAACTGGGGTAAGCAGCCATATATGCCTTGTGTGAGACAGTGTTATGGGACCTCTCGCTGACATGGTGACATTGCATTATCAGCGAGCATATGTGCAGATGGAATGGAGACGCATCAAGTGTGGTTGTAGACTGAAAATGACAAACATTGGTACTACAAAGTACCATAGATAATGATATTGTTCATCTTCATTGTGTTCACTGTACAAATCTAACTGCCAACCCTGGAAACTCGATCTGGGATCTGAAAGTCAAGCTGGGTTCTCCCTGCTTTTTACTTCAACACCAATACTAAAGATTCAGAAATTTGAATTTGTCTGACAGTTTTGCTGAATAGAATCCAGTTCAGTCTACTATAGCTGTATTGGCTCCTGCATAGCAAACAGAAATTCATTCATTTTTTTCTCTTTGGGAGAAAACTGTCCTTGTGCAGAGGGCCAGCATGAGGCCTGTCTGTCACCAAAGACCCATCTAAATTCTCAAATTTGGCATAAATGGGCTTTGTATGAGGTTGAATTTCACCCTAAATTGGTAAAGTCAGCAAAGATAAATTCAAGACAGTGAGCAGATACTCTGCAAATTTAGGAAGTGCAACATTCTAAATATTTAAAAACATAGGAAAAATGTTCAGCTGTAATGACAAAGAAAGGCATTTCATTTTCAACAATGCTTTTATTCAAGGGACAGGGTTATTTTGTCTTGTTTTCAAAGGTGAAAAGAAAGATTAAGTCATCAGCTCTTTGTAACATCTGATGTTATCTCATTTCCAAGCGAATGAGCTTCCCTGCAGTTATTACAGTATTCATGCCCCATTTACTGTTGCTGCACTGTGCTTTCTAGGAAAGAATGTTAAGCCAGAGATCACCTAATTTGCCAACATTCTAGAGGCACACTGTTTATCGTCCTGAAGAAAATAAGTAAAAGAGCTTTCGGAGTTTACAGCCAATCTCCACGCTGTCTGCTACAGAAGTTATGTAATCCTAAGGGCATCTTCGGCCCATTTTTTGGTCACCGGCATTACTCAGACTTACTACTGCCGATGGCACCAAATATGTTCAGGTCACCCAAAGTTCTAGAAGGTGATGGAAACAATTTTAGACTCTTCCCATTATTTTTCTTGTTTTAAAAATGTGGAAAAGATAAATGAACATTTGCAGACTCCTTTCCGTGTGCCAGAAGTGCCCGGGATGGAGCTAGCAGCAGATACTTGCTCTAGGCAAATCAGCCACTACCACCTACTGATCAGGGTAAGTAGCAGCTGAAACAGGAAACACATTTGGAGTGCCATAATTCACGTCTGTCAGTTTTGCCTCCTTAATTGTTAAACATTTTGACCCTCATTCAGCAAGGTATTTAACCATTTGCCTAATTTTAACCCCATTAGTAATCAAATTCACTTCAATAAGATTATTCGTATGCTTATATAACAGAGATGGGGGATGCTGAGGCAAAATGCTGTGTAACTATACATTGCCTGGCTATACTGAACAAAGGACAGGAGACACTGGATATGGTTTAACCAGGATGCAACTTTATTATTAGATGTCTGGGATTACCTGGCAGATAAAGATGTACAGAACAGGTAACTCCATGATCATTTCAATATCTAGCCAGGGGCTTCTTCCAGCCTCTCCTTTTTCCATCCTAGTCCCTAGCCAACCCACTGGAACCTGATCATCCCTCTCCTTGAATGAAGGTTAAGGTGAGCTATAAAGGAAAGGGATTGGCTCCCTACCATGCCAGTCATAGGAGCCCTGGACTCCCTCCCCACCCCATTTCACTCATTTAACTAACACCTCCTTTAATTCCTTTACCAAGCCATTTATCTGGTAACTGTCTCCCTTTCCTATGGCGTACCTGCACTGGACATCCACCTCATATTGGCATAATGAGCTGCGACATCATCGCTTAACTCGCTTCTCTGCTCATCATAACATAACCCCTCCTGAACCCGCTGTGGGGAAGGCGAAAAACTCCCACTCCAACTCTCTCTCAACCCTACCCTTACAGCAATATACTCCTTCCCCCAGCAAGCCAGACAACGCCCCCACTCCCTCCGCTTAAGGTGCAGTGCAATCACTCCCCTTCTTCCTGCACCTCAGCTTAACTCTTCGCTAAAGCGCAGGTCGGGTTCTGGCTTTTCAGAAAGCATTACACAGAGTTAAACCTCAGGGTTCTTGTTTGTAAAACCGTGAAAAATAGATGTTAGTCCCCAATCCATTTCAAAGAGAGACCATCATGCACTTTCTTAGTAAAACAAACATTTAATTCACACAAAACACATTGAATAGTATAAAATAATGTAAATAGTATTTGGAATCATCTGTATAACTTTTAAACAAAAGCAATTCGATGGTGTTCCTTATACAAACTTTTCCCCTTTTGTTTCTAGTAAAAACTTTCAAATGTAAGGTTTCAAGGTAACATTTTCTATACCTTAGCGCACACATCAGAACACACTCCCTTCTGATCTTCTCTCAGAAATGATTTCTTAGTCATTATAGTGTGGCCACAGGGTGTGTCACCTGGGCTGCTTAGAGCTTGAGAAGAATGGCAGCAGCTCAGTTCTTTTCCAAACACTGCAGAATCTGGTCAGCAAACAAACAACCTGGGGCCCCACAGCTAGGAGCATTCCAGCCCTCGGATTAACAGCTGGCTAGTCCTCTCAATTGCTGGTGAAACAGAAATCTGCAGCTTGTATCCAAAGTGGCACAGTGATTGGGACCAGCATATAAATATCAGCTTCCTGGATCTCTGTATGTTTACACTGCAATAAAAGATCTGTGGCACAGCCGTGGCTGGCCTGGGTCAGCTAATTCAGGCTTGGGCTGTGGGGCTAAAAAATGCATTGTAAACGTTCAGGCTTGGGCAGCAGCCCAGGCTCTGAGATCCTGGAATGGGTCTCAAAGTCTGAACATCTACACTGCTATTTTTAGCTCCGCAGCCTGAGCCCCTCGAGCCTGAATCTATTGCCTGAAGCTCGGCTCCATGGCTTTTTTATTGCAGCATAGACTTACCCTATACGCTCTCACTTTATAGGAATCATCTTCTCCCCTTCAGCTCAGCTAAGTCAGGCAAGAATTCACAAACCCCCATGTCCCTAAGTGCTGCCCCATTCTTTCTCTGTAGCTGAGGCAGAATCTCCATTTACTGCAATTAGCTGGTAGCTAAATGTAATTTCCACAGACTCTGTAGCCAATAGAAATGACAAATGCTCCTCCCAGGTTTCCTTCTAGGTCCATAAAACACACTGCAGTGGTCCAAACACTATCGTAGTGGAATGCTTCCATAGTAAATAAAGCTACAATAGCACTGAGCTCTATCCAGTATGGTACAGGGATTGGGACCCAGCGCTCACAGCAGACACATCTCTTAGTCCTGGTTACTCAATGAGGGGGGACAAACAATAACAGAAAATGTGGAAATGGCAAAAGTGCTAAATGACTTTTTTGTTTCTGTTTTCACCAAAAAGATTAATAGTGATTGGACATCTAACAGAGTGAATGCCAGTGAAAGTGAGGTAGGATCAGAGAATAAAATAGGGAAAGAACAAGTTAAAATTACTTAAACAGCTTAGATGTCTTCAAGTTACCAGGGCCTGACAAAATACATCCTAGAATACTCAAGGAGCTGAATGAGGAGATATCTGAGCCACATGAAAAGTCATGGAAAATGGGAGAGATTCCATAGGACCGGAAAAGGGCATATATAGTGCCAATCTATAAAAAGAGAAAGAAGGACAACCCAGTGAATTACAGACCAGTCAGCATAACTTCAGCACCTGGAAAGATAATGGAGCAAATAAGTAAGCAATCAATTTGCAAACACCTAGAAGCTATTAAGGTGATAACTAACAGTCAGCATGGATTTGTCAAGAACAAATGGTGTCAAACCGACCTAATAGCTTTCTTTCACAGAGTAACAAGCCTTGTGGATGGGGGAAGTGGTAAATGTGGTATATCTTGAGTTTACTAAGGCTTTTGATACTGTCTCGCATGACCGTCTCATAAACAAACAGGAATTCCAACCTAGATGGAGCTACTGTAAGGTGGGTGCATGAACTGGTTGGAAAACCGTTCCCAGACAGTAGTTATCAGTTGTTCACAGTCAAGCTGGAAGGGCATATCAAGTGGCGTCCTGTAGAGATCAGTTCTGGGTCCCCTTCTGTTCAATATCTTCGTCAATGATTTAGATAATGGCATAGAGAGTTCACTCATAAAGTTTGTGGATAATATCAAGCTGGGAGAGGTTGCAAGTGCTTTGGAGGATAGGATTAAAATTCAAAATGATCTGGGCAAACTGGAGAAATGGTCTGAAGTCAATAGGATGAAATTCAATAAAGACAAATGAAAACTACTCCACTTAGGAGGAACAATCAGTTGCACACATACAAAATGGGGAATGACTGCATAGAAAGGAGTACTGCAGAAAGGGATTTGTGGGTCATAGTGGATCACAAGCTAAATATGAGTCAACAGTGTTACAAGTGTTTCAAAAAAAGCAAACACCATTCTGGGATGTATTCTTCCGCTCTACTGTGCACTGATTAGGCATCAACTGGAGTATTGTGTCCAGTTCTGGGCACCTCATTTCAGGAAAGATGTGGACAAATTGGAAAAAGTCCAGAGAAGAGTAACAAAAATGATTAAAGGTCTAAAAAACATGACCTATGATGAAAGATTGAAAAAACTGGGTTTGTTTAGTCTGGAGAAGAGAAGACTGAGCAGAGACATGATAACAGTTTTCAAGTACATAAAATGTTGTTAGAAGGAGGAGAGAGAAAAATTCTTCTCATTAACCTCTGAGGATAGGGTAGGGATTAAATTGCAGCAAGGGTGGTTTAGATTTGACTTTAGGAAAAACTTCTTAACTGTCAGGATGGCTAAACACTGGAATAACTTGCCTAGGAAGGTTGTGGAATCTCCGTCATTGGAGATTTTTAAGAGCAGATTAGACAAACACTTGTCAGGAATGGTCTAGCTAATACATAGTCCTGCTTGAGTGCAAGGGACTAGACTAGAAAACCTCTGAAGATCCCTCAGTCCTAAGATTATATGACTCTATAATTAGCCACTGAGTCCACAGGGCTGTTTTAACTCCTGCATCTATACCCTTCCCCTCTTCCCCCCTTGCTCTCTGATTGGCTCAGCAGTCAGCAGGTAACTAGGCTATGACCTGCCATGTGGGTTGCCCACAATGAAAACTTCCTGTGCAGCCTCAGAACAGTCACTGAGCAAGTCTGGTAACTCCTACATGTTCTGGAAGTTTCTGATTCTGAGTTACCCTGCCCTGCTCTCTGCATGTGTGCAAAGACACAGAGTCTCCAACTATGTCATATCCAGGATACAATCTAGACTAGTGAGTAGCTGTCACCCCTGCCCTCTAACCTGGAGGTGCCCTTTACATTGCTTTGCTGTTGTTGCTTCCGTTCCTGGACTATTCACAATCAGCTTCTCACATGTAAATCACTCCCAATTATGTCTGTGTGCACTTGCAACCTGCTACTCACACGCAGGCTTTTACCAGCCTAAATTATACAGCAGGGTGATCCCAGCACACTCCCAGTCCCAGATTTTTCTGCAGAAATGTATGTCTTGTACTGCCCAGCACTCTCCTGGACAATTCAAGGAAATATAATGTTTGTCATTTTACTGATAGAAATTATATACACAAATCTTGTTAACTCAAACAGAGTTTCACAAACACTTCAATTCTAAGACACTGGTTTAGATAAAATAATAAAACAAATTTATTAACTACAAAGAGAGAGATTTTAGGTGAATACAAGTAATGTGGCATAAAAGTCAGAAATGGTTACAAGAAAAATAAAGATAAAACACAACTAGTGCCTAACTTAACAATCTATGTTAAATTCAATGCAAAGCTTTTGTCAGCACGTGTTCTGAATAGTTTTACTGGCCAAATTTCTTAGGCCAGGACCCCTTCTTCTGTGTAATGGCTGCTTCCTTTGTTCCTTCTGGTGCCATGTATTGATGGACAGAGTGAGAGCAAGGAGGAGAGGTGTCTTGTAAAAGATTATTACAATAGTGTGCAAGAGGTACAGTATGTCACACCAGCTTAGATCTATGTCTCATTCCCATTGCTTCTCATCTCTTCTCCTGGAGAAATAAGTCACATACTGCAGTGTAAGCTTGTGGTTTATGCTTAAAATTAAGTATGTGTTCATGTGCCTTGATGAATTGTGAGTTGAGCAAGCCCTGCCTTTCAGCTGTTTTGTCTCTCTCTCGCTCTCGTTCCCTCTCTTTGTTACACACTCACTAACAGGAAATGCACCCTGTAAGATGCGGCAGGGATGGGAGTTCAAACTATACTTTAGTATGGGTAATCATATTCTGCCTACCTGAATTCTCCCTGCATTTTCAGTTAGATAGAGTGTACTTCACTTCCTACCCTAAACCACAGAGCCTTATAAAACATTTGCTGTAGATCTGCTCCAGCAATTACTGTGATTGCAGCATTTCATCGGGATAAGGAAGTGTTTCTCCGGAATCTTTCAAGATAAATGACACTAGGTAAATCTCTTACATTATTTTTACTTTGTACTAAGTTCACAGTCTAGTATTATATGTAGGGAATCAAGGACCCCAAAGGAAGTAAGGGGCTAATCTAGTGGAGTCCCTACAGGGTAATGAGTATACACTGTGTGATTGAATTAAATATACTGAAGGTAGCTCCCTTCTCATCTCTTCTTCAGGAGAAAATCAGCATAGGTGAAGGTGTGCAGTAGCAGATTGCTTCTGCGTGGGCCTTTTTTTTAAACCTAAGACTTTCTTACCTGTTGTCTCTGCCATTTCCTTTCCATGTGCATATAGTTTCCCCACCTACTGTGGGAAAATCTAAGCACCAAAGTCAGCATGCTGAATTTTTCTTAATTTTCCAAAGCAGGCAATGGAAAAATTACATAACTTCACTGTTTCCAATTTGTTCGGAAGCTCTGTTTATTCCTTTACCACAGACATTTTTGTTTTGTTAGTAGTACAAATTGTTAATCATCAAATATGCAACCTCTGTGGGTAGTGAAGCAAGAGACTCAGCTCCTCACCCTCTTGAACTCAAATAATCTTCTCTCCTCCATTCCAAAAACATTCTCCGCAGGAGCCAGGTCCAGTGCCCATTGAAGTCAATGGAAAAGTCCCTGTTCATGTGGAGTTGCACCCTGAACCCTTAGAACAATATGGTCTGTCTCCTCTGGCTAGATTTTGGACATCCCACAGTATGGTGTTCACTTTAGATGACCACCTCTATTAAGTGGTGCTGCATCCAGAAAAAGGTAATAACAGACAGTGAATCCCATTATTCGTAGTAGAGGTGCATCTCACTAGTCTTGACTGTGGCAGTTACAAGACGTTCCACCAGCTGAACGTGCATTCAAAGACTGATTAAAACATGACCCTGTGCCCCAAATATGGATAGATGGTTGTTTCTTGGAGGTCCTCCGTCCAAGTACTAACCAAGCCTAACTCTATTTAGGTTGTGAAATCTGGCTCAGTTGCAGCACAAGGTGGAGTGGTTGAATTTGGGTATATACATAGCGCACGTTGGAGGGAAAATGTATTTAAAAATGGATTTGTTTGCCTCCGTTTCCCTTGTGCATATCTCTGTGTGTGTGTGTACCTATATCTATCTATAGATAGATCAACATATAGCTATATAGATATAGATGTATTAGGGCTGTCAATTAATTGCAGTTAACTCGGCGATTGACTCAGAACAAATTAATTACAATTAATTGCAGTTTTGATTGCAGTTAGGACTAATTGTTGCTACCTTTTCTTGAATATTCTGTTCTTTCACAACATCCAAGAAATGCTCTACACGTGTTTGTGCATAATATCTCTCTTCAGTATGCATTACTGTTAAAGCAGATGACTGCAGTGTCCATGCAGCATCAATCAGGTGTGCCGTGACTCCAACATAGCTGATTGCTCAAGGATGTCCAGTGATCACCAATCCAAGCAACAGCTAGTGCATTTTTTCAGAAGCTCCAACTTTGTAGTCTTCTTGTTGTGATATGGGTCATGTATGCATGATGCAGTGGTTCCTCAGGAGGGCAAGATGTATGACTGATTGGAAGATACAATTTGAATAACATCTCTTAGCCCTCTGTTGTTTACAATGTTGAGTGCTGTGCAGTCCATAGCTATCCACTTTGCAATAGCATTGGTTAAGCTGTTGTACTTTGTTTGATCCATGGGCTTGTAGCGATCCTGAAACTCTGTAACCATACTCTGTCACGGCTGGCGGGATTCATTTGCTGTCGGTGGATTATCTGTAGCACAAGAACTGGAGGTGAAAGCACGTTTAGCATGTAGGTGGTACTGCAGACTTGGAGTACTTTAATGGTATTGGAACTTAGCCTTGCAATCGCTACATATAACCTTCTTTTTATCCAGTGCGATCAAAACTGTGATTAAGTGCAACTAACTTTTTTAATTGCTTGACAGCTCTACTTATCAAGTTCAATCTTGAAACAAGTTGTTTTGTTTTGTTTTTTTTTTGTCCCCACTATTCCCCTTGGAAGGCTGTTGTAGAACTTCACTTCTTTGATGGTTAGAAACTTTCATCTAACTTCAAGCCTAAACTTATTGATGGCCAGTTTATATCCATTTGTTCTTGTACTACCACTGGCCCTTAATTTAAATAGCACCTCTCTCTCCCTGATGTTTATCCCTCTGATGTATTTATAGAGAGCAATCATACTTCCCCTCAGCCTTCGTTTTGTTAGGCTAAACAAGCCAAGATCCTGAAGTCTCCTCTTGTAAGGCAGTTTCTCCATTACTCTGATCATCCTAGCAGCCCTTCTCTGAACCTGTTCCAGTTTGAAATCATCTTTGTTAAACATGGAGGACCAGAATTGCACCTAGGGTATGTCTACACTACGAAATTAGGTCGAATTTATAGAAGTCGGTTTTTTAGAAATCGTTTTTATATATTCAAGTGTGTGTGTCCCCACAGAAAATGCTCTAAGTGCATTAAGTGCATTAACTCGGCGGAGCGCTTCCACAGTACCGAGGCTAGCGTCGACTTCCGGAGTGTTGCACTGTGGGTAGCTATCCCACAGTTCCCGCAGTCTCCGGAAATGAGATTCAAAAGTTCGCGGTTCTTTTCCTGACTACCTGGCCAGTGCACTGAGTTGAGAGTGCTGTCCAGAGCAATCACAATGGAGCACTCTGGGATAGCTCCCGGAGGCCAATACCGTCGAATTGTGTCCACAGTACACCAAATTCTACCCGGCAAGGCCGATTTAAGCGCTAATCCACTTGTCAGGGGTGGAGTAAGGAAATCGATTTTAAGAGCCCTTTAAGTCGAAAAAAAGGGCTTCATCGTGTGGATGGGTGCAGGTTTACATCGATTTAATGCTGCTAAATTTGACCTAAAGTCCTAGTGTAGACCAGGGCCTAGTATTCCAGATGAGGTCTCACCTGTGTCTTGTACAATGGTAATAACACTTCCCCGTCTCTACTGGAAATACCTCACCTGATGCATCCTAGGATTGAATTAGCCTTTTTCACAGCCACATCACATTGAGAGCTCATAGTCATCAACACTCAAGTCTTAATCCTCCTCTGTCACTTTCAACTGATAAATCCCCATGACCTTTCACTTTGCACTAAAACTGTCAATTAAGGATTAATTCACAGCATGATTAACACGTTAATTTTTAACACACTAATCCCACTCCAGAGGCAGCAGGGGGCTGGAGCCCTGAGCCCCAGAGCTCCGAGGGTGGCAGGGGAGCTGAAGCCTGGAGACCCAAGAGGGGCTTAAAGCTGGAGCCCTGCACCCTGAGGAGGGCTGAAGGCTGGAGACCTGAGTGGGGCTGAAGCCCAGAGCTCCAGAGGCGGTGGGGGAGCCGAAGGCCAGGATCCCATGGGGGGCTGAAGGCCAGAGCACCCCACCCCAAGGTGTGCTGATGCCCCAAACCCCATGGGGCTGAAGGTAGGGGATCACAGTTTTTTCTAGTGGGGGCTCCCAATATTTTAAAGTCCAAAATGGGGTCCCAGCACAAAAAGTTTGAGAAACACTGCTCTAAAGTTTTATGTTGTTTTATTTTTGAGTGTAGTTATATTTAAAAAAAAATCTACATTTGTAAATTGCACTTTCACAATAAAGGGATTGCATAAATAGTAGTTGTATGAGGTGAACTGAAATATTTTCTTTTGTTTATCGTTTTTTATGGTGCAAATATTTGTAATCAAAAATAATATAAAGTGAGCACTGTACACTTGGTATTGTGTTGTAATTGTAATCAATATATTTGAAAATGTAGAAAACATCCAAAATATTTAAATAAATGGTATTCTATTATTGTTTAACAGTGTGATTAAAACTGCAATTAATCACAATTAATTTTTTTAATCGTTTGACAACCCTAATATTTATATAAGTTAAATCTTATTGAATTAAGTTTAAATATCTTAGGAGCTCATATATATCATTTTCTCTATCTGGTTTTATTCTTGCTTACATTTATAATTAGGAAAGGGGGATTTCTTTAAGTGTGTCTGAAGTCAAGTTTCATTTTAATATCTGAGGTTTTCTTTCCTAAAACTTCCTCTGGAGCTTCCCAGTTAGCGTGCTTTAATTCATAGAGAGACAAGATAGGTGAGGTAATAGCTTTTATTGGACCAACTTCTGTTGAAGAACCAAGCTTTCACATTTACACAGAGCTCTTCTTCAGGTCTTCAGCTCTGTGTGAGCTAGAAAGCTTGTCTCTCACCAACAGAAGTTGGACCAATAAAAGATATTCCTTCACCCACCTTATCTGTCTGATATCCGAGGACCAACACAGCTACAACACTGCAAAAAACAATGGTTTAATTCATGTCAGTGGCATGGAGCACAAAAAATCATAACCATTGAGAGTAGGAGCAACCTCCGGATTCCAGTTGGGCCTCACTTGGAAAACTGAGTTCAGTTCTGAGTCCCAAGTGACAAGCATGGCAATTTCCTGCAATATCATGGTCAAACCTCAGACTTAAGTTAAATCTTATTGAATTAAGTTTAATAATCTTAGGAACTCATTGTATTAAAAATGCAAATGTTTAAGTGTTATTGTGGGATTGTATATAACTAGAAGACTTGACCTAATGTGAAACTTGGGAAGTGCTATAATTTTCAAAGGACTCTTGTAGACAATGGGCTAAGACAAGAATGTACAGTTAGTTGAGCAGGTTTTCTAGGAAATATTTGGGAGGAGGAGAATGCAAATGCCCACCTCACCTGGTCTTTTGAAGCTTCAGCCTGGGGAGAGGACTTTTATCTACAAATTGCCTTTTCCCAGGATCAAAAGGTCCAAAGGACACAAAGGACTAACTGACAGATTCATGAGTATTCTTGTTCCGAACCTAAGGTTTATGGAGGAGATGGCATAATGGGATAACAACATGATTTTGGTAATTAATTGATCTTTAAATATTCATGGTAAATAGGCCTAATGGCCTGTGATGGGATGTTAGATGGAGTGGGATCTGAGTTACCCAGGAAAGAATTTTCTGTAGTATCTGGCTGGTAAATCAAGCCCATATCATAGAATCATAAAATAAAATCATAGAATATCAGGGTTGGAAGGGACCTCAGGAGGTCATCTAGTCCATCCCCCTGCTCAAAGCAGGACCAATCCCCAACTAAATCATCCCAGCCAGGGCTTTGTCAAGCCTGACCTTAAAAATATCTAAGGTAGGAGATTCCACCACCTCCCTAGGTAACACATTCTAGTGTTTCACCACCCTCCTAGTGAAAAGGTTTTTCCTAATATCCAACCTAAACTTCCCCCACTGCAACTTGAGACCATTACTCCTTGTTCTGTCATCAGCTACCACTGAGAACAGTCTAGATCCATCCTCTTTGGAACCCCCTTTCAGGTAGTTGAAAGCAGCTATCAAATCCCCCCTCATTCTTCTCTTCCGCAGACTAAACAATCCCAGTTCCCTCAGCCTCTCCTCATAAGTCATGTGTTCCAGTCCCCTAATCATTTTTGTTGCCCTCCGTTGGACTCTTTCCAATTTTTCCACATCCTTCTTGTAGTGTGGGGCCCAAAACTGGACATAGTACTCCAGATGAGGCCTCACCAATGTCAAATAGAGGGGAACGATCACGTCCCTCGATCTGCTGGCAATGCCCCTACATATACATCCCAAAATGCCATTGACCTTCTTGGCAACAAGGGCACACTGTTGACTCATATCCAGCTTCTCGTCCACTGTAACCCCTAGGTCCTTTTCTGCAGAAGTGCTGCCGAGCCATTCGGTCCCTAGTCTGTAGCGGTGCATGGGGTTCTTCCGTCCTAAGTGCAGGACTCTGCACTTGTCCTTGTTGAACCTCATCAGATTTCTTTTGGCCCAATACTCTAATTCGTCTAGATCCCTCTGTATCCTATCCCTACCCTCCAGTGTATCTACCTCTCCTCCCAGTTTAGTGTCATCTGCAAACTTGCTGAGGGTGCAATCCACACCATCCTCCAGATCATTTATGAAGATATTGAACAAAACCAGCCTGAGGACTGACCCTTGGGGCACTCCACTTGATACCGGCTGCCAACTAGACATGGAGCCATTGATCAATACCCGTTGAGCCCAACAATCTAGCCAGCTTTCTATCCACCTTATAGTCCATTCATCCAGCCCATACTTCTTTAACTTGCTGGCAAGAATACTGTGGGAGCCCGTGTCTAAAGCTTTACTAAAGTCAAGGAACAACACGTCCACCGCTTTCCCCTCATCCACAGAGCCAGTTATCTCGTCATAGAAGGCAATTAGATTAGTCAGGCATGACTTGCCCTTGGTGAATCCATGCTGACTGTTCCTGATCACTTTCCTCTCCTCTAAGTGCTTCAGAATTGATTCCTTGAGGACCTGCTCCATGATTTTTCCAGGGGCTGAGGTGAGGCTGACTGGCCTGTAGTTCCCAGGATCCTCCTTCTTCCCTTTTTTAAAGATGGGCACTACATTAGCCTTTTTCCAGTCGTCCGGGACTTTCCCGGATCGCCATGAGTTTTCAAAGATAATGGCCAATGGCTCTGCAATCACATCCGCCAACTCCTTTAGCACTCTCGGATGCAGTGCATCTGGCCCCATGGACTTGTGCTCGTCCAGCTTTTCTAAATAGTCCCGAACCACTTCTTTCTCCACAGAGGGCTGGTCACCTCCTCCCCATGCTGTGCTGCCCAGTGCAGTAATCTGGGAGCTGACTTTGTTCATGAAGACAGAGGCAAAAAAAGCATTGAGTACATTAGCTTTTTCCACATCCTCTGTTACTAGGTTGCCTCCATCATTCAGTAAGGGGCCCACACTTTCCTTGACTTTCTTCTTGTTGCTAACATACCTGAAGAAACCCTTCTTGTTACTCTTCACATCTCTTGCTAGCTGCAACTCCAGGTGTGATTTGGCCTTCCTGATTTCACTCCTGCATCCCCGAGCAATATTTCTATACTCTTCCCTGGTCATTTGTCCAGTCTTCCACTTCTTGTAAGCTTCTTTTTTGTGTTCAAGATCAGCAAGGATTTCACTGTTAAGCCAAGCTGGTCGCCTGCCATATTTACTATTCTTTCTACATATGCTCAGGGTTTAGCTGATCGCCATATTTGGGGTCGGGAAGGAATTTTCCTCCAGAGCAGATTGGAAGAGGCCCTGGCGGTTTTTCGCCTTCCTCTGTAGCATGGGGCAAGGGTCACTTGCTGGAGGATTCTCTGCTCCTTGAAGTCTTTAAACCACGATTTGAGGACTTCAATAGCCCACACATAAGTGAGAGGTTTTTCGCAGGAATGGGTGGGTGAGATCCTGTGGCCTCTGTTGTGCAGGAGGTCAGACTAGATGACCATAATTGTCCCTTCTGTCCTTAGTGTCTATGAATCTATGAGTTATTAACTTGTATCCATAGGGGTTTGTGAGATTTGAAGGACTGTTCACCTGCCAGAGCTCTTGTTGAATTTGGGCTGATCTCTGGTAAGCTTACTAGTATGTGTGTAAGGTTTTTTAAATATGTTTTCTCTGTAATGGTTTTACCTTAAGAATACCTGTGCTTGCATAGGAAGAACTGTGTGATAACTTAACCATGAAAATTTCACTATTTAGAGCCTCTGAGGAAGAAAAGCACAGTATGCCTGTTGAGGCAGTCTTCATTGCTGGGGAATTCACAGTGTAGATAGGGAATTGTGCAGCCTGAAAATACCCCAGGTCAGGAGGGAAAGATGTGGGTCTCTGCCCAAGAGAGGTGATGGCTGAGGAACCAGGAGCCTAGAGTGAGTGCCCATGCTGGACCATGAGGGGGAAATAAAAGTGCAATTGCCACAAATGGTGACATCCCATATTTGGGGGAAAAACTGGACATACACATTGGATGGGGAAAGCAATAAAAACAACAGGAGCACTGGAAAAAATGGGATGCCCTAAGGTAAAGGTAACAGAGATGGGCATGTTCAGTCTAGAACAGGCACATAATAGCTGTCCACAAATAAGTGGCACCTCGGTCTCTCCTGTTCCCTGCCTGTGGCACACAATAGCTTAGTCTCCTGAGGACTGAACTGCTTTAGTCTAACTCAAGTTCCTGGGCTTAATATGGATATCTGGATGAAATGTAATGGCCTGTGAAATACAGATCAGACTAGATGATCCAATGGTCCCTTCTGGCTTTAAATTCTGTGAACCTATAAGTAAAGAGGTGTTCATAAATAATCAAGAAATAACAGTAGAGAGGACTAGGAGCAGTTATTCTTATTAGTCGGTAAGGCTAGATAAGAAGTAATGTGCTTAAACTGTAGCAGGAAAATTGTAAGTTAAATACTAGGAAAAGCAACATAAGTTGTTAAGTCAATGGAACAAACTGTCAAGGGTGATTGTGGAACCGCACCTTCAAGGCTGTGCACAAGTCTGCCTGCCTACATTTCTTCTTTGATCTTCCACACATCATCTATATGTCACTCTTCTCTCCTATGTGCATACTTTACCCGCTCCCATTTTTGGTTTCTTCTCTTTCTTTTCAAGCCACGGCACACACTCGGAACTTTCTCTCATCACATATGCCAAGTGCTTTCCTCCACCTGCAGATCCCTCTTCTTCCCTTAACACCCAGTTCCATGTAGCTTTCTACAGTCAGTGCCACACACACATGCTGTCTCCACTCATTCTTGACGTTGGATGATTATCCCATTTATTGCATCTTCATGAATTAGGGATCCTCAAGGCAGGGACAAGGGCAATATTTTTAAAAGTGACTAGTGATTTGGGGTGACTCCATTTTGGGGGCCCAACTTGAGATACTTTAAAGGGGCCTGATTTTCAGAGGATGGGCACTAAGTACTTTCTGAAAATCAGGCTCCTTTTAAGGTGTCTCAAGTTGGACCTCCAAAAATTTGGGCACCTGAAATCACAAGTCACTTTTGAAAACCTTGGCTGTCTGGGTTTTTTTACATGTTTAAAATATCATTTACTGTGTAAACAGATAATAAAAATTATTAGCTGTGTCAAGACATCTGTTTGGGAACGTTTAAGAATAACTAAATCTGCCAAAGTGTAGTGAGGTGGCTCTCAACCTTTCCAGACGACTATACCCTTTTCAGGAGTCTGATTTCTCTTCTGTAACCCCATGTTTCACCTCAATTAAAAACTACTTGCTTAAAAAATCGGACATAAAAATACAAAAGTGTCACAACACACTATTACTGAAATATTGCTTACATTCTCATTTGTACCATATACTTATAAAATAAATAAATTGCAATATAAATATTGTACTTACATTTCAGTGTATAGCATATTGAGCCGTATAAACGAGTCATTGTCTATATGGCATTTTAATTTGTACTGACTTCACTTGTGCTTTTTATGTAGCCTGTAATAAAACTAGGCAGATATCTAGATGAGTTGAAGTACCCCCAGAAGACTGCTGTATACCCCCAGGAGTACACATACCCCTGCTTGAGAACCACTGGATTAGATGACCAACTGGAGGTCACTTCCAATCCTAATCAATCTGGATTTTGGTTTTTTTACATGTATACACCAAGGAAGGAGTTCCCCTTTCCAAGCAGCAGCTGCTGGAAAGAAAGAACAGGAGTAAGGCTATTGGACTTCTCCTTTTGCTCTATTGACACAAATGGCCAAAGATAGCTGAATGCTAAGGAAGTCTTCAGCAAAGCTGCAGATTGGAGGTTCCACTATCACTTACGGTACTGGAGAGCAGGAGGAGGTCATCTCTGGGGAACGAGGCTGGGGTGGAGGGGGCAGGGGGGAATCAAGGATCTTTATTCAACATTATTTTACAGCTTTTGTGCGCCTGGACTGATTTGTTGTGGGAGAGCTGCTGGAGACAGTAGATTTGGCACTGGCCATGACAGCTGAGAGCCAAGAGAGAAATTCTATGCCAGTTCAAACCCTGGCTTCATTCTTTCCTTTGCCCCCCCCCCCCCCTTGAAGGACAGAAGAGAAAGAAGGGGAGAGAGAAACTTGCAATGAAAACCAGAGCACTGGGTTAATGAAGCCCATGCAGGCTGCAATAGACTGGAAAGATACACACGAGGCACTTCCTGTACCATCTGGCGTGCAGTTCTGCTGCTGCCCTTACTTCATAGCTTAAAAGGAATAAGCAAACAAGTAAAACTTTTTAAGAGATTCCAATTGCGAAACACAAGCTATGAATCTGTCCACTTATTCCCTTCCCTGTTTCCCCACCTCCCTCTTCTTTTCCTCAAGCCTTTTTCAATTCTCATGCCTATCTGTGAAAATGTACACTGCCTTGTCAGGTTTTCAGAACTGACTCATTTCACCTGGTTGCTGCTTAAGAGGAGTTGGGGCCAAAGTTATTACATTTATATTGCAATTGCTTAACCTTCCTTTACTCAGAGCCATAAAGTAGTACATTTAGTAGCAACAGCAAATGACCCATCTTTATTCCATGGTTTGTTTAAAATCTGGCCTGTACTGATATGGAAGCAGGGAAGTTTTAGGTGAGCTGAGCTTGTTCAGTGATTTTTTTAAAAGTTCAGTAAGAAAGGGTTGGGCATGTTTCTCTGTGTTTTGCATTCATTGTGCATTTGTGATGCTCATTTTTCCTGAGTGGGGTGAAAAACGCTGTCTTGGGGTCAGCCCCCCCAACTTGTGAAAATCATCATATCTCAATTGAAATCAATGGACCTATGACAATTGACACCAGTTGAGGACGTGATCCCCTGGCATAAAACCTCGCAAGCTAGTGCTGAAGGAGATTTTTTGATGGTTCATGGGTTTGGAAGAACATTATCTCATTATAAACATTCCTCTTCAGCCGCTCTGATCAAGCAATCCCCTTTCTTAGGATGAAGAAGCCAAAAGAAATGTCAGCCAGCCACAACCAAAATCTTTTGTCAAGTAGGATGAATAAACTCTGGATTCTAGTTAATTTTGAGGCACCTGTCCAATGAAAACCTACACCTATCATTCTGTAAAATGTATGTTCTCAAGGTGAAGTTCGCAAACAGGATACAAGAAGTTTCCCATCAAACACACTTGTGTTCCAAGACTGTTTCAGTCTTTTATGTTAATATTCATTTGTGGTACTGGCAGGACTAAAGCTGAGTATTTTTTGGTTCACTGGCGGTTCTGAAATAAAAACTTTCAGGTTAAACAAAACATTTTGTTTCAATTTGGGGCATTTGTTAACATTTTTAAATAACATTAAAGGAAATTTTGAAATGAAAAGTCAGTTCAAACAGAAACATTTCCTTTCATAACTAACAAAATGAAGCATTTCAATTTTTTTTACAATTTGTTTAGGGTTTTTTGACCAAAACAAATCAGTAAAATTGACACAAATTCGCAAAGTGTTTCAGTGTCACCAAATCTGTATTTTTGTCAAAAAGAGTCTTGGTCAAAGGTTTTTGCCAGTTCTAATCAGAACAACCAGGAAGATGCAGCTTGTCCAGTAGCTTTGTCAGTGTTAGCTATTGAACTACTGATTTTGGCCTGACTTGCCAGTACTAATTCCCAGCTATCTTAATTCAGGCAAAGCAAAGACCTTCAAAAAGTGCATTCTTTTTATGAATCTAAATGGTGACCCTCAAACTGACCAGAAAGAACTACATTCTGTGAAGATCAGCAGGTTTTACGTGCCTTCATTTCCCTAGGAAAGGTATGTCTTGTGAGTGTTAGAGCTATTATATATACTTTTAAAATAAAGTAGTTGGCATGACAACAGGTCAGATTTTCAGCCTGGTTTTCACTAGGCCTCCTCTTCCCATCTGAAAAATTTCAGGCGCAAATAACTACAAAAACAGTGAAGATCATTTGAATTCTATCTACTTGATTCCATTCACAAATTAGGTACACAGCTGCCCAAATAACCCTACCTGCAGTGCAGACACAAATTTGTAAGCCCCAATTTTGAGGATGCAAAAAGCAAGACCAGCTTTTGAAAAACTAGAAGACTAACAAAGAGCTGAAAGAAAGCAGTGGTAGGCAGACCACAGAAAGTTTGGTGGCTCAGTTTGGATGTGTGGTTTGTTTAAGCACCTAAATGTTCAGATGCTTATCTAAAGCTATCCAGACTTTTTTGGTCCACAAATATTGGGCTGGACATCTGAGAACCAGCTTTCTTGATTTCTGGTACTTTCTGTTTCCCACCAAGCTGGAAATACCACAAGGACAGTCTTTCTTTCACAGTATTTTGGCACTTCTGCTTCTTGTTCCAGCTGGGACCAGGAAGTGCAGAGGTGAACAAAAAAGAAAAATAAATAATTGGGAAAAAAGTTAACTGAATATTTTTTTTATCTTACAATTTTTTTAAAAAAAATCAGCCTGGGTTTAATTTGCACATTAGGCAAAGGTCTGGGTCATTTCTTACTTTAGTTAAGCCAGTTCACTCCTCCTTAACAGAAACATTGTTCCTTTAAGAAGCTTCAGTGACTTGCTCCAATAATAGAAAAACAACATGAAACAATCAAAATAAAGCTATTGAAATTATATCAAGTTGGGATAAAACAATAACACTCGTCCTTGTCATGGAAGTGCAGCCCTGTGTTCTATGAATGTGTCAGGGCTTGTGGTGTATTACATCTATTTGTTTTCTTTGTTCTTAACCCCTTTGTTCCAAGGGTCAGGATATCCTGATGCTAAGTGCTCCTGCAAAATAACATTACAACAACAATGGTATAACACTTAGGGAGCACTTCACTTTTTTCAAACCAGGGTCACCTGAAAGCACTAACTAGTTAGATCATATTCAACAAATATGCTAATAATACAGCACCACGACCCACATTAAAAATAACCATATTTTTGAAGAACCTTGCTGTCCCTAGTCTGAAGTGGGAACAGTAAGGTAAACATGGCAAAGGATGCTAGAACAGTGGAAATATCATGCTGCTCCTGCTGATGTTGGCATAGCAAGGAAAAACTTGTGCATTCTGTTTTTTATACTTAAGGATGTTAACTTTCAATCCATTCACTTGGATCTTCTTCCCCCTCCTTCCTGATGAAGGAAGATCCTGTTTCTTTGCCAGTTTATTTTCCCATCTGTAAAAGAAACAGGACACTGAATTTAACCAGGAAAAAGTAAGTCTATTATCTATGGATATGAGGAAAAATTAAAATGCATATTAAAATTCCCATTAAGTGAACTTTCTGTGGTTTTATCCAAAACAAAAAAGTAGATGGTATCGTAAGGTGCCCCCACTCCATCAGTTCCTTCCTGCACCCCTAAGCAAGCGTCAAGGCTGAATGATAACCCAGCACTAAAAGGAATATAGATTAAGAGTGCAGACTGTATCAGAACAATGAAAATGCCAGACAAAATAAAGGGTCCTGCTACATGGGGATGTGAAACAAAAGGGAGAGGAAGAGATTGTTCTAACATCTGTCTAACAAACCATGCTCAGACATGTTTAAAAACGTCCCAGTAACCCCATTTGCTGGTGAAAGTGCTACGGCTACAATACCCCACCACATTTCTGTGTGTGACGGAACTGTTCAGAGCAGACACCAGGCATCTTTTGTCTTGTCTTTAAAGGTTGGTGATAATAATTGTCTTCTGTGTACAATCAGTGATAGCCACCAGTTAGTGTCCTCACATGAACTTATCTTTCAGTCAGGTGGAGCTTTGCACCTAGCAGCCAAAATAATAAGTCCACAGTGGGACCGCCCATGGAAAAGTGGAATTTCAACAACTTAATTTCCCTTGCCAGTCAAGCCCTGGGATTTCTTTCTTTTGTTTTTATGATTATTTTTCTTCAGAAATGGAATTTAAAACTAGAGCAGTTTGTTAAGATTACACAACAGCACCAGACTTGTGAATGCAGATCTTACTGCTTTCCTGATTCATTTCTTTCACAGTTAGCTTTGGAATGTGAATCAATGTTATTTCCCTTGCAGCTGAAGGGCAGCTAAGGTTACAAAGGGATTTGACTAATAGGCCAAAACTCCCTTTAGGTTTGCTGAGAACCAAATGACAGAGAGGAGGAAGAAGACGGAGGTGGGTGGGCAGGAAGCCTGTTTAATTGCATTACTGTGTAGATAAATTCAAACAGCCTTCTTAATATCTTCATCATAATGCGGTCATTAGTGGAAGGGAGGGATGGACTTCTGCCAGTCTAGCCAGCGAGAGGCAGCTGTGAACTGGTTCTGCTGGGCTACTCAAGCTTCTCTCTGTTTACTGAGGGCTGCCTTAGGCTGCAGGGCATGATTTGGTGAAGCTCTTCTCTTTAATAAATCAGCACCTGTTTACCTGATAGCTCCTGATAACAAACCCATAGATGAAAGTGTTCCTTCACTGCAAATTCCAACATTTTGCAGTAGGGTGACAATTCCTGAAAACAAACAAACAAGCAAGCAAACAAAAGAATAAGAGAAAGAGGGAGGAAAAGAAAATACCTCACTGGCTTCTCTCCCCCACACACTTTTTTTTTTTTTTTTTTTTTGGCTGATGTTCCAGCTGTAGCCTGGGATTAATTAAGTGTTGTAACTTGGAGCCTGAGACAGAGGGAGAGTGAAAAAAAAAAAGCATCTATTTCTTAATCTCTGAGGAGGAAGAAGTACAGTAACTGCTTCAGCTCACTCACCAGTGGGAACCCTTGGAAAGCACGTCTCTCCACCGTGTTTGTCAAGAGGCAGTGAGGCTGCAGAAGCCTTTCCCTTAGTTGTGGGAGCCCATTTTGATTGTTTTCATTTGTGTCTGGCTGTGAAGTATGTCCCTAGTCCAATAGCAGGAGCAGCCCTTTCTGGAGAGCAAAGGACAGGATGCCTGTACTAGACAGGTTTTTTAATTCAACAGAGCTGGGCAGGCGGTGGAGGACAGCGGAAGAGCCGATGCCCTTTCCCATGGGCAGCCTGCCCAGCTACCAGCCGGGGACCCTAGCCTGTGAGTTGCCTGAGATGATCAGGATGGTAAAGCTCATTTGGAAGTCCAAAAGTGAACTGCGAGGGACCAAGCAAAGAGGGATTTTGGAAAATGAAGATGCTCTGGGCAGTTTATCAGGTACATTTAATATGTTCTGTAAAAGGTGTAATCTCATCTAATCATGCAAGCTGCTGGTTTCATAAAGTGGGACTCAAGCACCTAAACTGTGTGTGTGCATGTGTACAGGGAAAGGCAGTGGCTGAGAGGAGAAGTGTGGAGCTCTGGAAATAAGGGTTGTGACTGACATACTAATGTATTGAAATCCTGTACAGCAGTCTGCACCCACTCGCTCGGGGGAGTACCTGTTTCATGACAGGCAAGTGAAATAACAGGGTTATTTTCACCGTCCACCCTGATGGTAAACAGCAGGCGAGTAGGATTTGTGCCTGGCTGATCAATTTGTATGACAGCTTTGCAAAGCTGCTCTAAAAATATATATGTATTTAACATAGGTTTTGAGCACAGCCACCTTATTGAAAAATGTAATATTGCCATCAGGAATTCTAAAGTCCCAGTTTGATTGTGTTTGTAGAGGGTCTAGGAGCCAGGTCCACTTTTTGAGAATACCACAGTATTTCTTCTGTGTGGTCACAAAAATTAAAATCCAGAAAGGAAGGCTATGGTGAAGGCTTTGATCTGTGCCTCAGGAGAGCTGGGTCCCATGGCCAGCTCTGCCACAGACTGCCTGGATGATCTTGGACATGTCAGTTGGGGCCGGATTTTTAAAGGTATTTAGGCACCTCTAGATTCAGGTAGGCACCTAATAGAATTTTCAAAAGTACCTAGGTGCCCAACCCTCATTGAAATCAGTTCAGTAAGGTTTGTAAGTAGGTGCACAATGTTAACCACATGAATAACCTCAGTTACTTCAAAGTCAAGGGGAAGACTCGCATTGGCTTCAGTAGACTTCAGATGAGGCCCTCTGTGCCTTGGTTTCTCATCTGCAAAATGGGATTAATAACACTTCCTTTCTCCGTTCTTGTGTTACAATCTATTTAAATTATGAACTCTTCGGGGCAGGGACATGTAAATACAGTGCCTAGCACAATAATGGCACCCCCTTAGGTTGCAATCAGAAGCCTTAGGTGCTACCATAATGTAAATAATAAGCATAAATATTAGCACTTCATGAGAAACCATCCTGTATGTGGAGTAAGTATGCTGTGAATATTCCAGAATCCATTATAAAGATTTTATCACACAATATGGATTACTTGAGTAGTACAGGGCAGGGTATGTGACATGCTAATGAGCTGGGGAATGACTGGGCAAGGCAGATGTAGCCAATCGTCTGTGTCTCATCCTTAAATATTCCTGTTAAAAAACTGTATAATACAAAAAGTGCTTAGCTCATTTTCATTCTGGAAGTGGTGAGGGAGAGAAAAGTCTGTCAACTCCAGAGAAAATATAAAACCTTCCTTCTTCCCTGAGTGGGAACCACCTGTGACTGGTAAATTAGAAGAAGTCTTTCTACAAAGGTTGAGCTGGGTAAAGGAAGAGTCTTGATGCTGCATTAAGTGTGTAAAAATGAGATGGGAAGGCAATGGAGCAAACTGATGGGATTGTGATGTTTGCGTGGAAACTGGGAACTGAATGCTCAGAAGAATGGATTTTGGTCAAAGAGAAATGAACTGATGATTCATCCACATTTTTCATGCGAGTAGTGCTGGAAATATTCAAAAAAGCCACCTAGGGAGAAAATATAATCACATCATGTTCAGTGCAACTGTCATTTATTTAATGAGCAAGGTTCACCCTCAGACTCCTGGAGGCATCTCTGGGTGTACGTTTAATAGCAGGTGGAGAATAGTGGGTTGTGGGAGGACAGTAAGAGAAATGTAACAAAATTTTAAAAATATAAAGAAAGATTATAATATTCATGGACCCTGATGCTTCTACCAGCAGGATGTGAGTAATTCCCATTGACTCAAATAGATATTACTAATATCCTGTGAAATCTGGCCTTATGGTGCCAATTCTACTGTGTTACCCCAGTGTAAATCCAGACTAACTCCTGAACTCAGTTGATTTACATCACTGAGAGAACAATATGACTCCATAACTTGAAACAGTTTACAAATCAATCCCCCACGTGATGAAGTTGACTTGGGAGGTTGGTTCTTTTTTTTTCCCCCTCCCCACAGCAATTGTCATGGTGGTTTCCCATTTTGTTCAACAGTGGATTCCTCCATTCGGGACTGTATGTGGGGAAGCCAGGAAAAGTCTGTCCAGTTAGAGGGGATCTAAACACTAACTCAAAAAGCATCTGCCTCCCTTACCTTCTCTGCCTCCCCATCCTTCCCCACAGTCATTTGGAATCATCAGTGGCGTGAAGCACTAGCGCAACTTATTCTTGAAAAAGCGACTAGTGCCAGAATGGATGGTGAGGCACCATGGTACACGCCTGGCTTGCTTTTTGCCTCACATAGAGAACCATTATTTCTGGCGCGGGGGGTGGGGGGGTCATCTGATAGCTCGACAGACGCAGCAAAAAGGTGTCAGCTGTTGGATACTCTGCTTCATAGCACTTGCCAAATTAAGGGTGTTCTCATTTAAATTCTGACCTGTCCTCATGGTTACTCATCCTACATCACGTTATCTGAGGTTATATTTTCTTATCATAGCTTATGAGGTGAACTAAGAGAAACTTGAACAAAAATAAGATAAAACGTTGGGACATTTTGGAGGGAACAGGAAGTTGTCAGGATTTCTGCTGTATTTTAAAGATTGTATTGTGGCGGTTCCTCACTTAACGTGGGCTGAACACAACCTCCCGCAACTAAGCCTGAGTGATCAGACTAGACTCCTAGACCTTAAATCCTGGGCCCCCTAACAAGAGACACTCCTCTGAGTCCTACAGCTCTTAGGGCCCTCCATAGCAATCAAGGAATATGCAGGATCTGGATCCTCTTCTCCCCTGCCCCCCCATTACAGTGTTTGCTACACATTACATAATTGTATCGAGAAGATTAATCGGCAAAATCTCTGGTGAGATTTTCCTTCACGAATTTTGAAAATCAGATCATTAGCATGCTCTTGCCAGCTTTAAGAGGCACTGCAATGATATCTGCTATGTCTGCAGACCTTGCTTTCCCTCCCTGCCCCTTGCCAGTTGTTGCTTAGTAACTTTTTCATCCAAATCCCTGTCCCCACTAGCACAGACCTAAACCCCATATGATTTTTGGAGATGAGTGTCTCACTAACTGTGGTAAAAGCAGGTTAGCACATCTACATTATCTCTCTACCAATATGCTAAACAAAATTAAGAACTAGAGATGGTGGAATAATGAAATGCAATTAATTTGAGGATGGGGAGGAGGGAAAATGGTAGAATTAATCGTTATTCACAGTGTTTGCAGTGGATCAAATAATAAGAACATATATTTGCAAATAATTTTTGGAAGAAAAATGCCAGAATGTGATCAGTTCATTATTTGGACTGAATAACTCAATTAGCTCTATCTGGCACCATGATTGAGACAGACCCTTCCCTACCCAGCACAGTTTGAACACAGTTTAAGTTTTTTAGTCTATAGAAGAAGGCTGCATTACCCAGTTTTGAACTGTTCTCATTTTCTCCCACCCTCGCTTTAATGTTCTGGGTAACTATCCTTTCTTCTCTGGGGTCGCTCTCTCTCTGGGCTTGTTTATATGGTTGAGTAATGAGCACTTTGGGGGTATGGTTTCTAAAGTACACTAATGGGTTGCACATTAATTGGTCTGTGGAGATCCAGTTTGTGTGCACTAAATGTTCCCTAGTGCGTTTTAACATAGTTTCAAACAACATTATGTTAAAGCATATTAGGAAGTATTCAGTGCTCACCAGCCTGGTCTACACAGACCTCATTTACATGCTGCACTTTAATTGATTTATAAATCACACCCCTGTACAGCACATTACCCCACTCTGTAGACAAGCCCTATCACTCACACGGACACACGCGCACACACATGACATCTCCTGAGGGGAGACTGCTACAATACTTAAATTCTTCAGGGCCCTCCAGACACCAGTGTTCATGCGATTCTGAAATGATTTTTGAAAGCTTTCTCACCTCCCTTCCTATTTCTCCTTCTCACGGCAACTGTCCTCTCAGAAATGTAGGCCCTGAGTCACACATGCATAATGTTCATCATTATCTGCCTCATGAGTCTGCCTCATTTAAAGAGGGAGAACAGTAATTAGAGACACCCACAACGTCTGCTTCTGGTCCATGCCAAATCCTGCAACTAAGATAATTTCTGCTTCTCATTGGTTTGCCCATGGCCTCCCTCTTTGAATCCACTGTCTCCTCCTTCTTCACTGAATCACTTTCATATTTAATGTCATTGCCCTTCGGGCCCTAAATAACTCTTCCCCTGCTTTTCTCTTATCACATTCCCCCCACCCTCAACTGTCTCTGCTCTGCCAGTGATGCCAGCCTCAGCAAACCACTTGTCCACTTTTCCCACAGATGTGTCAGCTTTTCCTTCTATGCTGACTTCTCTGCATGGAAGGTCCTTCCTGAGCTAGTCCACAAAGCCACTAGCCCCTCCTCTTTTAAATCCCGCTTGATGACCAACTTCTTCTTTGAAGCGAAAGAAACATGTTAACTAGCATTCTGCTTATTGCTTTTGTCCATTTATTTCATCAGAACCAAACATTTTTGCCCCACCGTGCTGTGCAATATTGTCCTGTCCATCCTTCCAACCTCACCATGTTGTTACTTTCTTGTTCAATCATATCCAAAATCTGTTTGTAATCTTACCAGGTCAGGGGTCTTGATATACCTTTTGAGTGCCATTACAATCATTAGTCATTGAGAGGAGACCCTCCCTACACTTTGGGGGCACGGCTATGCTAATTTTGAAGTTTGAACCAGTCAGATGCTGAGCACCCCCATTGAAGTCAACAGGAATTGAGTGTGCTCAGCACCTTACTAGATCAGACCCTTTAATTCCCCCTTACATGTACCTACAACATAGTAGATAGTTCCAATGTTTTGTCTCAGCATTTGTTGAGTTCCTTACACTTTTCCTTGGACTGAAAACAGCTTCAGTTGTGCAACACTGAGCTATGCACCGCAGGCAGGAAGGCTGCTTACTACATTTATTTCTGAACAAATCAGGGAACATTGAAACTTGCCAAATGTGTTACATTTACTGGGGACAAAGAAAATTAGTTTGCTTGAATCAAGGCTAGCTAAGGGCATTTAACTTGAGTTCTGGCCATGGAACTACATTCAGTTAATATGATCATTTACTGTGGTGGAATTACCAACACTTTGGAGGCATGGAATATTTCTTTCTACATACTAGTAAAGTTACAGCACTGTATAAAAGTTTATTAAAAACAATGAGGAAGATTCACATGCAATGTGCATTTTTACAGTATATAGGTGATTTAAATGATTTAAAGATACAGGCCAAATCCAAAAGCCTCTATTCACTTTTTACTCAGTCGTCAGATTCAGTCCTTACTCAGGCAAAACTTCCATTGATTTAAAAGGGAGATTAGGAAAGTAAGAACTAGAACTGAGCAAATAGTGGAGGGAAATTATATGCAAATATTTTCACAAATTCTGAATGGCTTTTCAGTTTAGTCATGCTGGCATCCAATTTTTGTTTGCATTCCCATGAACATTTGTGCAAACTGAATTTTGTTTGCAGGAGTGTTTGGAAAAGCTCTTTGGGCAGCTGTTTAACAGTGCACACACACAATAGAGGAAAGGAAGAGAAGATGAATATAGTATACAGTTGAAACTCCAGGATGTATTTAGGTAGACAGAATGTAATTATCCAAGCTGGATTTTGGCCAAGGCCTGGGAGTTAATGCCTCAGTGTACTAAAAGAAAACCCCAAAAAACAAAGAAGTGACAGCGAATTTAATATGTCAACTCAGAGCACCTGTTTAAAGAATAATCTAAATATTAATAGGCCAGATCCTTGTATCGTGTAACTTTGTGGAGCTCCATTGTCTGCCTATGCTGGAAGAAACACAGGAGACACTGGATGTGGTTTAATTAGACCACAACTTTATTCTTAAATGTCTGGGAGTACCTGGCAGATAAAATTATGTAGGCCAGGTAATTCCATAATCCATTCAATATATACCTGGGTCCGACAGCACTCTCTCTTACCCACCCTGGTTCCCAGCCAACCCACTGCTGGGACCTCACCATCCACCCCTTGAATGAGGGTTAAGGGGGGCTGTAAAGGGGGCTCGTGTTGGCTCCCTGCCGTACCAGTTGTAGGAGCCCTGAGTCCCCTTGTTTTTGCTCCTTTAGAGAATACCTCCTTGAAACTTTTACCAATCCATTTTATCTGATCACTTTACCCCTTTCCTATGGAGTACCTGCACTGGACATCTGCCCCATGTTTACATAACGAGTTGCGACATCATAGGTAACTCCCAGTTCATGTTCTCACCAGCAAAACCTCCATGAACTGCTGTGGGGAAGCTGGAAAAAAAACCCACTTCACCTTGGCCAATCTGGCAGTGAGGGGAAAATTTCCTTCCCAGCCCCTGAGAAAGAAGCAACTAGTGCAGTGCCAACAGCAGACCCTGACAAAACCCGGTATTTCACCACTTCCATGGATGGTAGGGTGGGTGCTGCTCTGCCTGGTGCAGGTAAAAGAGAGCATTTCCTGCACCAGCATGGACCTATATAGTCCCCCCTCTCTTCGGGTCACCTGGGTGGGTATGCCACTGACCACAGCTGCAACAGAAAGTCACTCTCTAACTCTCTAGCTCTTAAAGGGGCAGATGCCTTTTCCAACAAGCCGGACAATGGTCCCCACTGCTTAATGTGTGGTGAGGTCATTACCCGTAATGTAGCTATGCTGATCTGACCCATTGTTTCTTATTCTTTTTCAAAAGGAAAAGCTACTTCATTTCATTATAAGCCAGCTGTTCTTCCTAGTTTTGTTTCCAAGCTGCTGACAAAGTTGGATTGTTTATACCCATAATTTACCCCTTTTCCTTCACCTTTCCTTAAAATTTTAATTTATTTACCAATATGAATTGTGTGAAAATTTAGGTTACCAGCAGGATGAGTGATTGCTGTGTTATAGGTGTGCCCAGCTATAGATGTCTCCATTCTCTCTGAGCCATCATTTATTTGGTGGGAGAGCTACAAAAGCAAAGCATATTGGTTGGGATGGACTTGCTGATGTGCCATTTCACTTCTTGATTTTTTTATTTGTAAATGCTGAATAAAGAGTGCATTACAAAATGTGCTTAAAAAGGTATGAGGCAAAATTGACGAACTGGTTTAAGAGCCGGCAAAAATATGCTTTTGAAGCTTCTTGCACGAGGGGCTATAAGCTACAGAATCTTCTCTTGCTGACATTTTGGAAAGTGTGTACTTTACTTTCAAGATGCCACAAGAAAATTATATCCCTGAATATTAAATTTTCCCTTTTATTGTAGTCCATTCCGCTCACTCTTTCAATCTCCTGAAGTCTTTCAAACTAGGTCATCCATGAGTACCACATCAGCACACCCAAACTATTGACTTTGTACACGATGATCAAGTTTAAGGAGGAATTTTTATGTATGGGTGAACAGGCTCAAATAAGAATGTCTCATGCTTTCATCTCTAATTCAAATCTCTTTGGGATTTTTGAAAAATTTCAGTTGACTTCAAGTTCATTTTCTTTCATTATTTACCATATTCATGCACCTAGACACTCATCATAATATGGGAACAACTTTGTTCCTGCAATCTGGCCAGGACAAATCTCTAAAACCCAACAAGAAAGTCTCTTGTGAGCTTTCCAGCCTAAGGCTCCAATTCAGCAAAGCGTTTATGCATGTGTTTAACTTTAAACACGTGAGTGATCCCATCCCCTTTCAGCAAAGAAGTCACGCCTGCCTCAGTTAAATTAAGGCTAAGCACATGTTTAAATACTTTGCTGAATCCAGGCCTCAATTTTCAGACACAATATGTTTGGATAACGCATCTCAACTTTTAAGATATCCCTAAGATTACTGTATTTGAAAGTGAACCGAGGAGGGAAATCTCTCTCTCTCTCTGTTAACCTTCTGGTTGTGACAACACCTTGTGTTGAGACACTTCCACTGTTTTGTAGATGGCCAATTACACTTTACAGCATCTTGTGAAAACATGAGACAGAACTCCCCTGGCTCTATCCTGTCCTGGACACAAATGCATACTGTACGAGAGGATGTTTGCCAATAACAGCAGGAACAAGGAGTGTGAACAGAGGGAAAAGGGAGGGAGGACAAGGGTATGTTTAGTGGTGTTGCTGCCAGGCTTGGCGAAAAGATACTTCTAGGCATCGGCAAAGGAGCGGAAGAACCCTTAGCAATTTCTAAAGATTATTTTAGTGTAATTTCAGGACATGCCATTTAAAGAGTGTTCTGTCAGAAAACAGAATTTTTGAAATTAGTTATTAGAAGTTGCCAGGATTCCTTTAAGCTCTGTTGTACAGAAACTATTCACAAACCAAGACATTACAAGCCTGATCCAAATCCCCCTGAAGTCAGTGATAGTCTTACCATTAACTTCAATGGGATTTGGATCAGGCTCAAAGTGCTCATTTGTGCGGTTACCACCCACTCTGCAGCGCTGTGCTGATGAAGCCATTCCTCCTGTCCTGGGGAGCTTCTGAAGAGGCTGGCGTGATTCCTCCCAGAGACCTCAGGCATGCAGAGCTTTGGACCTTTCCTTTAGGAGGGTGCAGAATGTTTCCGTCTCCGCTCCTAAGAGTGAGGGAGTGGTGTCTGAACTCTGAAATCTCTGCTCTCCAGCTGTCCCTGGCCCTTGCATGGGGGGCACATGTCATGGGGAGGGAAGACTTGTATCCCCAGCTGCCCTTTGCTCACATCTGTGTGAGAGCTGGACACAAACAGGTACAGTTTACAATAGAGAGATGTGTTCTGGAGAACTCTGCCAGTACCCTGTGAACATGGAATGTATACCTTCATTCTGAGCTGATTAAGTGTTCTTTAGAGTCTCTGGATGCCTTTGTGAGTCTGGCTAGCTCAGAGAGCCGAGAAACAAAATATTCCAAATAACTCAGATTGAGAAGATACTTCACAGTGTTATTTGACCCTTACTCTTGTGTGAACCTGTGATACATCATCACTTTCTAGTCTGCAGGAACTTATTGTATATGACTCAAAATGCTCAAAAGTTTTTTTCACTCAAAAAGGTATATGTTACAGAGACATTCCAAATAAGAAGTGTTCTGTAGTAGCTAGGATAAATACCTGAAAACCTCAGGTATTTAGTAGAGTAGAGTGCATTATTTCGAGCCCTCTGAATTTTTGACAGGAAAAAAAAGGCCTGAAGTGTCAAATCATTTAGTCCATCTGGAATATATATGGACCAAATTCTGCAATCCTTAATCAATAAAAACTCCCATTGACTTCGATGGTGGGTTTGTTCAATTAACAACTGCAGAATTTGGCCCTTTGGGGGTTGTTTGGACCTTCATGTTTTGGAGATTCAGTGCAGAGAAGCCCCGAGGTGCTTATCCAAACAGCTTGTGTGTTCACAACTTTGCTTATCCAAATCTTTCCCAAATAGCCTGTGTGTTCAAAACTTAAGCTGGAAATCTTATAACTATAGGTTTTCGTGCAAGATTTTTTGTATTTCCTGCTTCCAGTCAGGCTAGAAATACTGCAGGAACAGCCGCTTTCACAATATTTTAGTAATTCCATTTCTGGTCCCAAATGGGACTGAGACATGCAAAGGGGATAAGAGAGTTAAGAGAACATTTATTAACTTCAGAAAAGGCTCAGATCTGATCCAGTTGGAGTCTTGAATGGAGGTTTGGGTCAGAGATTCCCCCCCAAACTGCTTCACTCAGCTTTCCTTACAAAATTGTTCAGGATAAAATCAAAGCTCATTGACAGTGACTCAAGTGTATTGAGCCAGGGAAGGAGAGAATTGCGAGAGAGATTGCTGGGTTTTTTGTACTGTACTGCTTGAATATTTTGCTCCATTCTTTCTCTTCTTTCTACAGGCAGTGGGGAAACGTATGTTACGTACTGTTCTCACTTGGGGACTAATGCTGCCCTTGAATAAAGCAACTAGGATGGTCAGATGCAATAATGTCAGTAGCTAGGGAGCCTTCCAAAAATGCCAGTTCAGTTTCATGTGGGAGAGGCACGCTGCATTTGTAATTAGTGTGCTGGTAAACTACGGAAGAAAAGACTGTGGGGAGGGGGAAGAAGTCCGTAAGGTGGGGGGACTATCACGAAGGTAGTCTCAGGCCCAATATGACTACAGGTCCTGGTTTACTTGTTGAGACCGTGTCAGGCTTTAGCTCCTGCTTTCGGGGCACCCCAAAGAAGGTGTGGCACAGAAACCCATGCTCTGTGGGAGTGCAGGCCAGTGGTAGGAGAGGGTTAAATTAGACACTGGAGCACAGGGCAGCACCAGGGGCAACTGTGTCTGGTCTAAAAGAAACCCAACTTCTCTGAGAAATGGCCAGCCAGCTCCAAACAGGACCCCAAGTCCCCTGAGTGCGGGACAGTGAGATGATAAGAGGATCCTGGGAAGTAGAGAAGAAGGAAAGGGAGACTTGGGATGGAAAATAGGTGAAAAATCTGTAATGCGCTATGACATATTGCTGTTGACAAGCTAGCACGCTGTAGATTCACACCCTGGCTTACCACACGCAAACTTGCTATGTAGACAAGCCATCAGGGAAAAGAGCAAAGAGGATTCAGAAGGGGGAAAAATAAGAAATAGAAAGGGTCAGCAGTGGAGGGAAGAGAGAGAGTGACTTAAGAGCAGGAAAGAGAAATATGGGACTAGAGAGGTAATATGAGAGAGTAACTCAGGAGGAAAGAGAAGAAAATGAACTTGTGGCAGATCAAAGGAGAGAGAGATGGGGAAGTCTGGGAGAGAAAGGGAAGAAATAGATTGGAGGAATCTGGGATGGAAAGCGTAGGGAACTTGAAAGAATTAGAAGGGAAGAAGAGGTAGGAAAGTATGTGTGGTGTTCCCAGGGAAAGTGATGTGGAAAGAGAGGTGGAGGAGACATTGGGAGAGGGGAGAGAGAACCACAGACAGAATGAAGGGGGCAGTAGAAGAATGCTGGTGCTTTGGGGAGGGAGCCCAATGACCTGAAAAGCTTGGGGAACTGGTTTTAAGTTGGGTGAGAATCAGGAGCAGTCAGGGCCCTTAACTGTGTTTCAGGCAGGGGATGCTTGGAATAAAATGTGAGTGTGTTCAGCCTTTGGTGGGTTTCTTTTTTGTCATGTAAATACATTGTTTTAAATGGAACATTTTGAAAAAAATGAAGGTGAGATGGTCTCTTATCCACCCTACCTTGGGTTTGTGAGGAGAAAAAAGGTTTGTTCTAGTCTCTGGTGGCAAGCCCTCACTGGTCTGCCTTTAATCCTATCAGCATGGAGAGTGGGGAAATTTTGCTTGTGTGTTGTCATCCCAGGACCTGTAAATCAAGGCTAGAGCACTGAAGAGGAGGTGAGAGAAGGGAAAGAAGCAGAAAGCAGAGCAGCAAAGAAGAGAGAGGAGTGGTAAGGAGACAAGAAAAGACAACGACGTGCCACATCGTTCAGTTTTTTTATGTTGCTCTCATTCCCCCTTTCTTGCCAACGTCAGAATGAGGCAGCAGTAACTGTGCTTGTACATTTATATTGTTGTGCCCTATCCCACTCCACTCATGTCCAATAACTTTGGCCATTTATTGGGAACTGAAATTACAGCCTTGAATCAAGCGCATGGTGACACAGACAGGCAGAGCACTGTACAATTATGAATTGACTGGCCATCATGCTATAAAACTTTAAAGATTCCCTCCAAAGGGTTTCATTTGATCTCTCTTCTTTCCAGCTTTGTGCCTTACTGCCAAGTAGAGAGGAAAGGGGTCTAGTTAGTTTGGGTGTCTATGGGACTGGAGGAGGGGAATCATAGGGTGGGTGTGCTTTCAATAAGCAATCAAAATAACATGTGGAACATCCGGGTGTGGTAATTGTGTGTACTACAGTAGCACCTAAAGGTCTCAGCCAAGATCAGGGCCGCTGTTTTCAAACACAAAACTGGAGAGAGTCTCTGCCTTGAAGCGTTTACTAATTAAAGAAAAGATACAACCAATGAGAGAAAAAATCATGGGGGGCGGGGTGTTGAAAACAGGAGGGGGGAGCAGTAACAGGAGCATGCAGTCACATAGACAAGTGTTTACAATTAGCAGGGTTCAAGTAGAGATTTTTTTAAAAAATAGATAAACAGGAATATCAATGAGACCAGTAATCCCTGTTGGCTGTCAGCCTATCCAAGGTCAGTCAGCAGTTTACTCTAGGTTCATGGTAGATGTGAGTCTTAAGAAGGGATTTGACAGATAGACTTTACGGATTAGTTCCGAGAAGGCATTCCATGAATAAGGGGTGGAACAGAAGAAAGTCTGAAGTTGCTTGTGGAAGGTGTGATCTTTTAGATTATCTAAACCCCACCTTCTCTAGGGATTTTCGTCATTTAATTTTTCTCCTAATCCTTATTTTTAATAAGGAGGATAGTTCTCTGGTTAAAGCATGAGATTGGGAGGTTTGAGATCAAGGTTCTCTACCAAGCTGTGTCATAGAACAGTGCCCTGACCTTGGGCAATTCATTTAGACCCTGTTTTAGCAAGGTCAATAGCAGATGAGTCTCTAAGCCCGGGTCTACACTAGGAGTTGAGGTCGATTTAAGCAGCGTTAAATTGATTTAACCCTGCACCCGTCCACACGACGAAGCCCTTTTTTTCGATTTAAAGGGCTCTTAAAATCGATTTCCTTACTCCACCTCCAACAAGGGGATTAGTGCTGAAATCGGCCTTGTTGGGTCAAATTTGGGGTACTGTGGACATAATTAGACGGTATTGACCTCCGTGAGCTATCCCAGAGTGCTCCATTGTGACCGCTCTGGACAGCACTCTTAACTCAGATGTACTGGCCAGGTAGACAGAAAAAGGCCCGCGAACTTTTGAATTTCAATTTCCTGTTTGGCCGCGTGGCTAGCTGCAGGTGACCATGCAGAGCTCATCAGCAGAGGTGACCATGCAGAGCTCATCAGCAGAGGTGACCATGATGGAGTCCCAGAATCACAAAAGAGCTCCAGCATGGACTGAACGGGAGGTACGGGATCTGATCGCTGTGTGGGGAGAGGAATCTGTGCTATCAGAACTACATTTCAGTTTTCGAAATGCCAAAACATTTGTCAAAATCTCCCAGGGCATGAAGGACAGAGGCCATAACAGGGACCTGAAGCAGTGCCGCTTGAGACTTAAGGAGCTGAGGCAAGCCTACCAGAAAACCAGAAAGGCGAATAGCTGCTCCGGGTCAGAGCCCCAAACATGCCGCTTCTATGATGAGCTGCATGCCACTCAGCCACCACTACGCCAGCCGTGTTGTTTGACTCCTTCAGTGGAGATGGAGGCAACATGGAAGCAGGTTTTGGGGACGAGGAAGATAGCTCACAGCAAGCAAGCGGAGAAACTGGTTTTCCCGACAGCCAAGAACTGTTTCTCACCCTGGACCTGGAGGCAGTGCCCCCCAAACCCAACCAAGGCTGCCTCCCGGACCTGCCAGGCAGAGAAGGGACCTCTGGTGAGTGTACCTTTTAAAATACTATACATGGTTTAAAAGCAAGCATGTTTAATGATTAAGTTGCCCTGGCATTTGCGGCTCTCCTGGATGTACTCCCAAAGCCTTTGCAAAAGGTTTCTGGGAGGGCAGCCTTATTCCATCCACCATGGTAGGACACTTTACCACTCCAGGCCAGGAACACGTACTCGGGAATCATTGTAGAACAAAACATTGCAGTGTATGTTTGCTGGCATTCAAACAACATCCGTTCTTTATCTCTCTGTGTTATCCTCAGGAGAGTGATATAATTCATGGTCACCTGGTTGAAATAGGGTGCTTTTCTTAAAGGGACATTCAGAGGTGCCTGTTCCTGCTGGGCTGTTTGCCTGTGGCTGAACAGAAGAGTTCCCCACTTTTAGCCACGGGGAAGGGGAAGGGGAGGGGGCTAGCCACGCACTGGGGGGAGGCAAAATGCGACCTTGGAACGAAAGCACATGTGCTATGTATGTAATGTGAACAGCAAGTGAAAGAGTGTACCCATTGTTCTATAAAATGTGTCTTTCTAAATACCACTGTCCCTTTTTTTACTCCACCAGCTGCATGTGTTTCAAGGATCACAGGATCTTCTCCTTCCCAGAGGCTAGCGAAGATTAGAAGGCGAAAAAAAACGCACTCGCGATGAAATGTTCTCTGAGCTCATGCTGTCCTCGCACACTGACAGAGCACAGACGAATGCGTGGAGGCAGACAATGTCAGAGTGCAGGAAAGCACAAAATGACCGGGAGGAGAGGTGGCGGGCTGAAGAGAGTAAGTGGCAGTCTGAAGAGAGGGCTGAAGCTGAAAGGTGGCGGCAGCGTGATGAGAGGAGGCAGGATTCAATGCTGAGGCTGCTGGAGGATCAAACCAATATGATCCAGTGTATGGTTGAGCTGCAGGAAAGGCAGCAGGAGTACAGACTGCTGCTACAGCCCCTGTGTAACCAACCGCCCTCCTCCCCAAGTTCCATAGCTTCCTCACCCAGACGCCCAAGAACGCGGTGGGGGGGCCTCCGGCCACCCAGCCACTCCACCCCAGAGGATTGCCCAAGCAACAGAAGGCTGGCATTCAATAAGTTTTAAAGTTTTAAATTTTTAAAGTGCTGTGCGGCCTTGTCCTTCCCTCCTCCACCACCCCTCCTGGTACTTCTCTCCTCCTCCACCCCTCCTGGGCTACCTTGCTAGTTATCCCCCTATTTGTGTGATGAATTAATAAAGAATGCATGAATGTGAAGCAACAATGACTTTATTGTCTCTGTAAGTGATGATCAAAGGGAGGAGAGGAGGGTGGTTAGCTTACAGGGAAGTAGAGTGAACCAAGGGGTGGGGGGTTTCATCAAGGAGAAACAAACAGAACTTTCACACCGTAGCCTGTCCGGTCATGAAATTGGTTTTCAAAGTTTCTCTGATGCACACCGTGCCCTCCTGTGCTCTTCTAACCGCCCTGGTGTCTGGCTGTGCGTAACCAGCAGCCAGGCGATTTGTCTCAACCTCTCACCCCGCCATAAACTTCTCCCCCTTACTCTCACAGATATTGTGGAGCGCACAGCAAGCAGTAATAACAGTGGGAATATTTGTTTCGCTGAGGTCTAACCGAGTCAGTAAACTGCACCAGCGCGCTTTTAAATGTCCAAATGCACATTCTACCACCATTCTGCAATTGCTCAGCCTGTAGTTGAACAGCTCCTGACTACTGTCCAGACTCCCTGTGTATGGCTTCATGAGCCATGGCATTAAGGGGTAGGCTGGGTCCCCAAGGATAACTATAGGCATTTCAACATCCCCAACGGTTATTTTCTTATCTGGGAATAAAGTCCCTTCGTGCAGCTTTTGAAACAGACCAGAGTTCCTGAAGATGCGAGCGTCATGTACCTTTTCTGGCCATCCCACGTTGATGTTAGTGAAACGTCCCTTGTGATCCACCAGTGCTTGCAGCACTATTGAAAAGTACCCCTTGCCGTTTATGTACTCTCCGGCTTGGTGCTCCGGTGCCAAGATAGGGATATGGGTTCTGTCTATGGGCCCACCAGAGTTAGGGAATCCCATTGCAGCAAAGCCATCCACTATGACCTACACATTTCCCAGGGTCACTACCCTTGATATCAGCAGATCTTTGATTGCATTGGCTACTTGCATCACAGAAGCCCCCACAGTAGATTTGCCCACTCCAAATTGATTCCCAACTGACCGGTCGCTGTCTGGCGTTGCAAGCTTCCACAGGGCTATTGCCACTCACTTCTCAACTGTGAGGGCTGCTCACATCTTGGTATTCTTGCGCCTCAAGGCAGGGGAAAGCAAGTCACAAAGTTCCATGAAAGTGCCCTTACGCATGCAAAAGTTTCGCAACCACTGGGAATTGTCCCAGACCTGCAACACTATGCGGTCCCACCAGTCTGTGCTTGTTTCCCGAGCCCAGAATCAGCGTTCCACCGCATGAACCTGGCCCATTAGCGCCATGATGCCCACATTGCCAGGGCCCGTGCTTTGAGAGAAGTCTGTGTCCATGTCTTCATCACTCTCGTCACCGCGCTGACGTCGCCTACTCGCCCGGTTTCGCTTTGCCAGGTTCTGGTGCTGCATAGTCTGCTGGATAATGCGTGTGGTGTTTAATGTGCTCCTAATTACCAAAGTGATCTGAGTGGGCTCCATGCTTGCCGTGGTATGGCGTCTGCACAGAAAAAAGGCGCGGAACAATTGTCTGCCGTTGCCCTGACGGAGGGAGGGGCGACTGATGACATGGCTTACAGGGTTGGCTTACAGGGAATTAAAATCAACAAAGGGGGTGGCTTTGCAAGAAACTGAATGGCCCCCTCAAGGATAGAACTCAAAACTGGGTTTAGCAGGCCGTTGATTTCATGGAGGGAGGGAGGAGAAAATGAATACAAAACAAATCTGGTCTATTTCTTGTTTTGAACCACTTCATCTATCTTTATACATCTTGCTGGCAGCAGACTGTGCAGTACGACCGCTAGCCATCGTCATCTCCTGGGTGCTCGGCAGAAGACGGTGCAGTATGACTGCTGGCCATCATCTTCCACTGGCTGCTGATTAAAAGACTGCTGGTAGGACTCAATCGCCATGAGACAAAACTTAAAAGGGAAATGACCTGGCTGAGTCACTCCCATGTTTGCCCAGGTGCCCCTGACCTCATCGAGGTCGGTTAAAAGAGCACCCAGGACTATCGACGACGGCTACCAGTCATACTGCACTGTCTGCTGCCAAAAGGCAATAAACTGCTGCTGTGTAGCAATGCAGTACCGCATCTGCCAGCTCCCAGGAGACATACGGTTACGGTTAGCTGAGCGGGCTCCATGCTTGCCATGGTATGGTGTCTGCACAGGTAACTCAAGAAAAAAGGCGCAAAATGATTGTCTGCCCTTGCTTTCACGGAAGGAGGGAGGGAAGGGGGGCCTGATGATATGTACCCAGAACCACCCGCGACAATGTTTTAGCCCCATCAGGCACTGGGATTTCTACCCAGAATTCAAATGGGCTGCGGAGACTGTGGGAACTGTGGGATAGCTACCCACAGTGCAACGCTCCGGAAGTCGATGGTTGCCTCAGTACTGTGGACACACTCTGCCGACTACATGCACTTAGAGCATTTGTGTGGGGACACACACAATCGACTGTATAAAAATGCTTTCTACAAAACCGACTTCTATAAATTCAACCTAATTTCGTAGTGTAGACATACCCTAATTTATTTCAGTCTGGCTACTCATGTTCTTAAAGTCAGGCATGTGCTTAAGTACCTTGCTGAATTGGGTGAGTCTTAATCTTTCAGTGTCAGGTTTCTGATCATAAAATGGAAATTAAAATACTTATCCATCCTTGTGAACTGCTTTGAGATCTTCTGATAAAATGTGCATAGTTATGAAGCATGATTTTTTTAAATTATTTGAAATAATCAACTGAGTGGAGAGTAAAGTTATGACTAGTAATTAGAAAGACTTTGTACACTCCCCTAAACTCTCTCTTAGAATAGAAGTTGAATGAGTCACTTGTTGTTTTTTAAGTGCGCTATCATAGGTACATGCCCAATGGCTGGAAAAGCAGCAGGTTAAAAGTTAAATAGGTTTTGCTTATTATGTGCGGCAATTGTGATAACAACAATGAAAAATATTAATTTCCTAATTAAATGTTCATGCCCCTTGACTGAGGCTGTGACACAGACCTCATGAGACAGTTACTAACATTTCTGACGTTCTCTGTAGCTAAAAATGTGCTGATGTCTGGCTTTACCTAGAGCAGAGGGCTGGGAGATCATGTGCTTCATGTTGGGGCTAAATACTGTAACACTGAAAAATAAAATAAAACAAAATAAAGCACACCTTACTTAGTTATCCGGCCATACATACAGAAAATTGTTTGCATATGACCTTATTAACAACATGAGTTAAGGGCAATATCACAAATAGATGAGCTACATCTGAATCCAGATCCAAACTTTCTGAAACTAAAGATTCTGCTGGTCAAATGCCCTATTTTGTCCCTTCTTCTCCTCACAAGTTCCCACATCCTTTGTGACTTCAACTTCTATGCTGATGGTCCATTTGACACCCCCCCAGACCTGTATATTTCCTCACCAACACCTCTTCACTTGATCTGCAGCCCTGGTCCAACTCTCCCATTCACCAAAAGTGCCATACACTTGACTTAGTCTTCACCATGCACGGCTCTCTCTCTCATCCCTGTTGCTGTGTTATCCCTCTCTGACCATCACCTGGTCTCTTTCAGCATCACCCATCAGCCTCCACACTCCTCATGCCCTGTCGCTTAGCCTTTCCGTGACTTCCAGATATCAGCATTGATGACTTCTCGTCTGCTCTTAGCCCACTCCTCCCTGCCCTCTTTTCCCCTTCCTCCATTGATATGGTTGTTGATTCTCTCTATGCTTCACTCTCCTCCACCCTTGACTCTTTTCCCCCTCTCTCCCACAGCAAGGTCTGTCCTGACAACCCGCAGCCCTGACTCACCCACAACATCCACTTCCTCTGTTCCTGCTCTCACACTGTGAAGCATCTCTGGAAATCCCATGACTTTCTCCATTCTGTCCTCTTTCAGTTCTGCCATCTTCTGAGCTAGACAACTGTCATTCTTCAACTTAATCGAATCCCACACCTGCAATCCCAGCTGATTTTTTTGCCACTTTTGATTCACTCCTCAAATCTTCCTCTCCTCCTGCCCCCACTTCTCTCTCTGCACAAGAACTCACCAATTTCTTCCAGGAGAAAACTAATTAAATACAATGTGATCTTCCCTCTCTCCTTGGCTTACCATCCCTTCACCTCCTGCAACTCTCTCCTCCTCCTCCTTTCTGGTCACAGACGTTTTTCATTTGTTGCCCTCCTCTCCCCCTCGACTTTCTTTAGTGATCCCATTCCAGCCGATCACTTGATCTCCCGTTCCCCCACTCTCATTCCCTCCCTTTCTTGTCTCCTTAGCCTCTCACTCTTCTCTGACTCTTCCTCTAGCAGTGCAAGCATGTTTTAGTCTCTCCCATCTTAAAAAGCTCTCCCTTGACCGCTCCAACTACTGCCCTATCTGCCGTCTCCCTTTCATCTCTAAACTCATTGATCATGCAAACACTGTCTGAAGGTCTTCTCCTCCAACTCCATCCTAGCCCCACTCCAATCCATCTTTTGCCCCTTGCACACCACTTAAACCACTCTCTAATGGTTTAAGTCTCTAATGACCTCTTCCTAGCCAAAGCTCAGGACCAGTACTCCATCGTCATCCTCCTTGACCTTTCGGCCACCTTGACACCATCAACTGTGCTCTTCTTCTTGGAATCTTGTCTTCCCTTGGCTTCTGTGATTCTGTCCTCTCCTAGTTCTCCTCCTACCACCCTAATCATTCCTTCAGCATGTCCTTTGGAGGATTCTCCTTTTCTGCCCTCCAACTTTCTGTGGGGATTCCATAAGGCTCTGTCCCGGGTCCCCATCTCTTCTCATCTCTACACTTCATCTCTAGATAAGCTCATCTGAAACACAAATTCAACTACCATCTCTATGCTGACAATTCACAGATCTACCTCTCTACTCCAGACCTATCTGATTCTGTCCAAACTACAATTTTGGCCTGTCTCTCTGACATCATCTCATCAATGTCTAGCCTTCAATTCAAGCTCAACATGGCTAAAACCGAGCTCCTAATCTGCTTCCCCTCCCACAAAAAAACCTTCCCACTGCCTCCTTTCTCGATCACTGTGGACACCACCAACATTTTGCCTGTCACTCAGGTCATAACCTGGGTGCCATCTTTGACTCAGACTTCTCTCCAGGTCCTCACGTCCAGGCTATGTCTCAGTCTCGCAGATTTTTTCTGCAGAACATTTTTAAGATATGGCCTTTCCTATCCATCCATGCAGCTAAAACACTCATCCAGGCTTTCATCAGCTCAGTTACTGCAACATCCTTCTGTCTGGCTTGACACATCCACCCTTGGCCTGCTCAGAATTCTCCTGCAAAGATCATTTTCCTAGCCTGCCACTTTGATCACATCACCCCTCTCTTTGTATCCCTCCACAGGTTCCCCCTTCTCTATTGCATGAAACACATAAGTACTTGTCTTCTCTTTCAAGGCCCTTCACAGCCTATCTTCAACCTGCCTATCATCTCTCATTTATTATCAGTGTCGACTCATGCCTCCATTCGGCCCATGATGTCAGCCTCAATCACCCGCTTGTTCAATTTTCAAACAAGCACCATTGTGTTTTTTCATATGCTGCCCCTCATGCTTGAGAGGAGCGCCTCATAATATCTGCAAAGCTATCTCATTGTCCTTAAAACTTTCCTTTCCTGTAATGCCTCAAAACATTTGACAATGGCTCGGCAGCTGATGTGTTGAGACCACTGCTTATCAAGCTAACCAATATTGTTTCATTGTACTCCTCCACCTTTGTGTCTGTACCCATCTGTTGTCTCTTGTCTTATACTGAGGGCTGGTCTCAACTAACAAGGTAAGTCAATCTAAGTTACATTAGTTCAGTTATGTAAGATATGTAACTTAAGTTGACGTAGCTTAGATCAATTTACAGTGGTGTCTACACCACGCTATGTCGATGGGAGACATTCTCCCATCAACTTACCTTCTGCCTCTTGGGGAGGTGGAGTTCTGAAACTGACAGGAGAGCGCTTTCCCATCGACTTATCCATATCTTCATCAGACACACTAAATCGATGCCCGCTGCATCCATCACTGCAGCACTGATTTAGCTGGTAGTGAAGACAACCCCTTAGATTATAAACTCCTTGGGACAAGGATCTCTTTTTTGTTCTCTGTTTCTACGCTGCCTAGCACAATGGGGTTCTTGCCCATGATTAGGGCTCCTAGGAGCTACAGTAATACAAATAATTAATAACAGTGATAGTAGCAACTATCTGTACCAATGGTAAGTGGCAGCCTATTGATAGGTAAGTCTTGCAGTGGACTTCTGTAGAGGCTATGATCAGTGTCGATAAATAGGCTAATTAATATAACAAGAAAATAAACAGCTTTATGTTTTGGAACATAAAACACACCCTGCATGATACTCTTGTTTGCCCAATAGGCTCTGTACCCAATTTCACTGCCTGAGAGAATTCATAGGACACTATGTGGGAAAGAAACTAAATTCCTTGGCTTTCCTGGGAGCTCTGGTATGAACCCTGTTGGATCTGCCAACTGATGCTATGACACTAGAGTGGAGTTAAGTAGCTGGACATGAGTGTGCATCATTACTGGAGCCAATGTTTAAGCCAGCATCCTCATGGCCTATAGCAGTGGTTCCCAAACTTTTTGGCATCACGCCCCCTTTTTAATTTTCAAGAAACCCTCATGCCCCCCACCTCTCCTTTATCATCATCCAACCCCCCCGATCCTTGTCCCCTGACTGCCCCCTCCCGGGACCCTCCCACCCCAACCGCCCCCCTGGAGCCCCACTCCCTATCCAACCCCCCCCGCTCCTTGTCCCCGGACCGTCCCCTCCCAGGACCCCATCCCCTATCCAACCCCCCCCGCTCCCTGTCTCCTGACCACCCCCCCAGAACCTCCACCCCATCCAGCTGCTCCTTGTCCCCTGACTGCCCCCCCGGAACCTCCTGCCCCTTATCCAAACCACCCTTCCACCACTCCCCGCCCCCTTACCAGGCCACTCAGAGCTGCAGGACTGGCTTATTGGAAAGCCTGGGAGGTGGGCGGGTGCAAGCTGTGCTCCCTGCGGGGAGGCGTGCCTGCAGGGGAGGGTGGACAGGAGGGGAAGGGCCGGGGGAGCTAGCATCCCCAGCCTCACACCCCCCCTTGGAATTTCTTCACGCCTCCCTGGGGGGGGCGTGCCCCCCAGTTTGGGAACCAATTGCCTATAGGCAACAGCCCCCCCTCTACCTCCTGTCAGGTGACCCAAAAGAGAGCCTTCCTCTGGCAGAGCTAGTGGGAGCAGTTTCCGAGCTCTTTGAATGTGTTACAGTCTCCTCTACCTTAATACAACTGCTGAAAAACCATGTCAAACTTCCCATGGAAACAATTTTTCAGAACAAGGTCCTCAGCCTCTTCTGGGTAAGCAGAGAGGAAAAAATCCTTTGTATGTGCCCTAAGCTGTTTTACTCAGTCTGGGTCCAATAAGGATGAAAAACACACAGGCGTGTTTGAGCCACACACAGAGGCAGAAGTGGAAGGAACAGAGATCAACAAATAGGAAGCAGTAAGAAAGTAAAAAGACAGAAGTACAAGAAAATATGAATGCCAGACAGATGGGTTCACCAAAAAAAAAAAAAAATTGAGGAGAAATCAAAACGAATCCATGAGAAATTATAACAACAATGGAAAGACAGCTTCAGAATTAGTTAAAGATGGCCAACAGCAAGTTACCCAAACAGAAGAGAGAAGAGGAGCCAGGGAAAGTAAACAAGACTGAAATGACAAAGGGAAGGATTTTTAATCACTATTATTTATGTAGTGTCATAGGTGTGTACAGGACTTTGCCAGCAAATCTCATTAACGTGCTGGGCTTGAGTCCAATAAAAATCAGGAGGAATGCTACTGAAGCCAGTCAAATTACAGCATAGTTTCTCATAGGTCCTGGAACTAGGAGTGCTCAGGGTCCGGCCGCACGCCCTGGCTTGCAATGGGGTTTCCATTATGTTCAGGGTTTTCAGTTTGGTTAAATGGCTCTCAGCACCCCACACTATACAAATTGTTCCAGCACCCCTGTAGGTTCTCAATCTCAGGGTTGCAGTGGCCTTCTTTTGTTTATGGCTAGATGGAAGGAGGCAGTCTCAAAGTTTTTTTTTTTTTTTCCTGTACTTGGGTCACTGTATGGAAAAGATTGTTAACCACCGAGTTAGGCCAATGTAAAACTAATGAGTGAGGAGAATCAGGGCCAAGGTCCCTGCCCTCAGGAATCTAAAATAAAAGTAAGATCAAGAGACTGGAGAGTGATGGTTATGCCGAAGACATCAGTATGCAAAAGAAGGGGGTTCCTGGCCTTTAGGAAGCAGGGTTTGTTTTTTGGTTGTTTTTACCAAGAATGGGAGGTAGAAGCTGTGTTCTTTGCAGATTTTGTGTTTGATAATAATGAAGGATGGAAAGCAGCCAAGGCAGAAGTTACACTGGAATCGGGGCGAGATATCATTTTCTTTGGTTACAGATGTTTCTATAAACTGAGAAATTAGCGAGAAATTATGAGCAAAGGTTCCCACTAGGTTCCATTTAGAAATCAGACCAGTGACATCTTCCTGCCCTCGTGTTAATTCAGTGTAGAGTGCCACACCTGGAGACATGGCCAGATGAGAAAGGCATAAAGTCATGCTGGCTAAGCCACAGTCTGTGATTATTCTAAATCATCAGTGGCAGATTCCAAAAGTGTAACCTACTAGCTCATGCCAAAAGACCTTACTTTCAACAGGCAGTCTCCATTGCTGGAAAACATATCCAGGAACGGCGAGGGCGGGGAGGAAACCTGTGTAGTGTGCTTTCTTTGCTAGTTTGTTAAAGAAGACGGGGAGGAGTGGGGGGGAACTGTGCCTTATCCATTTGCTTATTAGCTAGTGCCAGTTTGGATGAATTTCCAAAAGCAGGAGGGAAAGAAATACTAAGATTTTCAATGCAATTTAGTGACTGACACAAGGAGGTAGTTGGCTAGAGTTTAAAGCTGTTAGACACTGATGTGCAGCAGATCAGAAATGAGCTTGTAGAGTCAGCCATCAAGATATAATACACCACTTTAAGGAAGCATGAATTATGCATGAGCAACCTCTGTGATGATGTTTGGAGCTCACAGAGTTGACGTGTCACAGGTGATCTGTGCATCGGATCAGCGGTGGTCCGCTACAGCCATCTCACTGTGTGGTACAGTGTTTGGTTTCCTGGGCTGGGGGAAGATGCACAGATTGAAAGCAGACCTATGCTCCTGGCTCAAGCTCCTGAATAGATCTGTAATATAATTATACTTAGTCAGGTCAGTGAACATGGAATCAAAAGGCACATTCTTACTTTCTCTGCAGATGTAGACCTCCTCTCTGTGCAGCAGAATTCAGCCAGCTTTAGGCAGCAGAGATTTGTGCTACAGTGGCACCTTTCCAAGAGCCAACAGGAATTTGAAATGGAGCCCAGGCCTAAATACACTTTATTTAGGCTCCAAGTAGCAGCTTCTCGCACTGCGTTATAACTTGACAGGAAAGAGGGTAAAATCACATCTGTCAATTTCTAATTTAAAACTGTGGATTTAGAGAGCATTCTGATTGGTTGGAGCGTAATCGGAAGGCATACAGCCAGATTCTGCTGTCAGTTACGATAGTGTAAATCCAGAGTCACTGAACTCAGTGGAGAGACTCCCAGTGTACGCTGGTGTAAGTGAGAGCAGAATTTCCCAAGTAGTCTCTTATGACCCGTCCCACTCAGCTGACCAAGTAATACAGTACTGTAGAATGCAGCCTCTCTTTCCGGCAGCACAAATATGTATCTTCCCCTGCACTAAAAAGACCGTTTTTGTAATGGAAGTTAAGTGGCAGCTTGGAAGCATCTATAAGATATTGAAAATGATGGTGAGTTAGCAGCACTAGCCTATGGTATAGCCAAGACAAGAAACTGTGTGGGGCCCCATAGTCATTTACTGAGTCAGCAACCCACAGACCTGCCCAATCTCCCACTCTGCTAATTGAACCAGAAGGGAAAAAACTCCCCATCTGACCCAAATTTGGCAGCATGAGGCCCTACAAATCATAAAGCCAACCTTGTGGTTCAGAGGCGCTCAGCTGTAACAGTGACTCCTCCTCCAGAATTTCTTCATTACTGTTTTATAGCTGCAAAACAAAGAGGTTGTTTTATTTTCTGTGTTAGTTTTAATTCCCTTCTGAAAATATTACAGCAAAGCCAGGAATGAAATAACAATGTTACCAGAAAATATTAAGATTAGTTACCTAAAAAATACACACACACACACACACAAAACACCTAATCATGTTGCTGAAGAAACAATACTTAACTTGATGGTTGTTCCCTGTGTTGAGGTAGATTCAATATCCTGGTCTACATAAACTCTGAGGCTAATGTGTTTCTGTGACCTCCGAGATTCTTGACCCAGAATATGAGTATTACTAAACTGGAAAAAAACACTGCCAAGTTGTTGTTATTATGGTGAAGAAATGTATCCTCCCTCCTCTCATTCCTAAACTCTTCTTGATTAGTATAAATCTCTGTGCTCTGACTGGCTCCTTCTCTCAAAACTCCTATCCATATGTCCACACACATGCCTGATTCAACTAATCAGATACTAATTATGAGCAAATCTGGATTATTGATCTACAATTCAACAATGCAGAGTTAAGAGGCGGAATCTACGCTCACACTGAAGAACTGGGTTCAGAAAAATAAGCACCTTGTAGTCTCTGGTCCCTTCATCCTTTCTCTGACACAAATCAGAGCCTCTGAAGTTTGGATTAGGTAAAGTCACCTTCCACCTTTTTCTCACTCTACTCATATGCCAGCAAGGTGGTGTCTTCTTCCCTTTTCAACACCCTGCAGTAAATCCAACTCTGTTCAACTTCCTGTTAGCAAGATTGAGAGGGAGAGAAGTGGGTCAGACAGATGAAATGAGCCAGCAAGGCCTAATGGAGTGTCGTGGGGAGCTGAGGGACTATTAGAGATTAGTGGAAAAAGGAAGAAAGACCTGAGGAGGTTTAAAATATATCAGAGAGAGAATAGGATCCTCAGAAAGTTTGAGCCTCCAGGTCAGATTATACTGCCATGCCTGCAGCCACAGAGGACCCCAGCAATTGGCTTCGCAGAGATCTCCCTATTTGCTTGAGTCAACCTTGCCAAGCCCTCTGAAAGTCACCCTTTTTTTACTGGAAACAGGAGTGCCCTAATAGGAAAAGGGTTCACACTCTGACGGTCCAGCAAGCATTTTTCTGACACACTTGTTTGAGTCAAGAACTTATTCTGCAATGAAATATATTTCTCTAACGACTGGCTGGAGACAGTGACTAGAGTTAGCTATGATGTGATTAGCAATAAAGTGAAAATAATGGATGGTAGGATTTTATTTTATTTATTTTGGAGGGAGGATCTTTTATTAGGAGTATAAAATATAAAAGTAAATACATGTACTACTACCACCACTGCCATGTCATAATACAACATAATATAACAGTTGAAATATTCTGTTTTACTTTATTTTTAACATCAGTAAGGGCAGCTGCTTTTTAGTACTGACTGGAACTAGTATCTTCTTTTTTAGATTAAAGCATGTCCTACTGGTGAATTGTTTGAGAGGGGAGGGTTGGCGAAGGAATAGACTAAATAGTCTGGCTGAATTTTAGGAGTGTCATTTTAAAAGTATTATTATTATTTATTATTTAGTACTTATTGGTATTTTAGTAGCACCTAGGAAACCCAGTCATGGACCAAGATCAAGACTATGCTAAGTGCTGTACAAATAAAACAAAAATATGGTCCCTGTCCCAATGAGTTTGCTGTACAAATCCAAATAAATGTAGTCAATGACATATTTTGAAATGGTTTTCTAGTCAGTGAGACTATTTCTGATAATAAGCACTTCACTCACCATTAAGTATCTATAAGATTTAGTCTTAAGAAAAGACTAAAGGAAACAAGACCTACTCAGCTGCCAAATGTATGTGTAAGAGAACATAACCCAACATCTAATAGAATTAAAAAGATTTTTTAACTGTTGGAGGAATTATTTCTATCAGCATTTCCCGGTAAAATTGAAGTGATTTAATTCCCAAATTTTCTTTCAAGACAGGCATTTTTTCAGGCTGCTGGAAGTCAGCCACCAACCGTCTGTAACACATTAGGCACTGTTTTCCAAAACACCTTGTGGATCGCTAATTGGGGTTTGCATAATACCACAAAATTGCAAACATTCCTTTGAAATAAGCAGGAACGTAAACTGCCCTTCAGGAGTAAAAGAAAAGGGAAGATCTTTTTTTAAAAAAATCTGGTAACAATCATCTTTTAATTAAGTGAGTAAAAAATATTACTTTTTTTTTTCCTGAGGAAATGGGAATCTGATGGGGAAACCTCCTAAGAACTTTGAGAAGAGCAACAGTTCTAGTGGATCTTGCACATACAGTACTAACTGTTCACTCCAAGAGGTAAACAGTTACAAAATGCCTTTGAAATGCAGACTTTGTGAGGCTCTCAAGGTTATATATTTTGTCACAGTGCACAAAAATAAATTGTGTGTGGGATCCGAGAGATATCTATTCCAATGCAAGTGTGCAGTCAGAGAATCAGCACTGGCTGGAAAAGTTATGAAATGGAAAGTCTGAAGACCAAATTTTTCTGCCCTGGTGTGATTTTGAACTATCCTATACTCAATGGAATTAGATCAAATTTTACACCAGTGTAATGGAGAACAGAAATTGGCCTGAAAGACTGACTGGCAAGAGGGCGAAGAACGTGCTTGGTGAAAATCCAACCTCAGCAGCTAGATACCACAATAAGTTAATTTATGTCTCAAGTCTGTCACTTCTGTTGACCTAGCAACAGACTGTGTCGGGGCCTGCATGAGTTTGCAAGGAGGAGAAGTTGAAAGACACCTCCCCTACCCTGTATCCTTCTGCACAGGCAGCCCCAGCCCCAGCCCCAGCGCAGTGAGCAAAGATTGCACACATCTAGGATTACTGCTAATACCTGCCACGCTGCACACCAGGTGAGAGAGCTGAGCTGGTACAGTGTGAAAGAAGGGAGGGGGGGAAGTGCATGCTGTACCCTAGCGTGCATTCCCCTGCAGAAGGCTGAGAGCATTCTCTCTCCAGGGACTCCTGCTGTGCTCCTTTTGTGCTGTTTCTCTCTCTCCCTCCTCGCACCCACCTTCTACCCAAACATGCACTGTCGCTCTTGAATGGTTTTTGTGAATGGTTTTGACGGTCTGAGTCTCTTCCTTAGTGGATATTTGTCAATTGTCTCAAAAGCAACACAAGTCAGCACAGATGACGATTCCTGCTGCGGATGAGTCTAAAGCCCCAGCCCTAAAATAGCAGTGGAGCTGCAGAACAGGATAGAGCTAAACTTGAACCAACCCTGCCATTGCATTGCCCAAAAAAAGCCACCTCCTCTCTCTGTTGGAGCTCGGATTCAGGCCATCGCTGAACAAGCCAGATGCCTAAAATGTTAAAAACAACATTTTCAACCATTTATTCACAGCTATTTTTCACATGCCTCTTTTCAGCCTGGTAGGACCGACAGTTGCCGGCATCTCTAATCCACTTCGTTCCTGAGCAAGATGGTTATTCACAGCTCAGATCAATAACGCCTCTTGTTGATTGCATGGGATTCAGTTGATTCTCAGTTTCAGAAAGGAAGTAACGAGTGCAAATTGTGAAGTCTCATCAGACCCTACATAATATAAAGCCTGGAAGTGGACTTGGATTTGGGAGACACAATCTGTTACACCTTATTATATGATTCTCTATACAGTGAAATGTGTCAAACAAAAAGCTCTCTGAAGAACAGATATGCTGGGTACCAACCTATTTGTTTAGCAGTCTGAAATTCATTCACTAGCAAGAGTGGCCTTTCACACAAGCAGAGGCTCAGTGTGGTGAACACTGCTTTGGTTGGGAGAATCAGTCAGTTTATATATGTTGTGCACCATGGTTTTCAGTGTTTTTGTTAAAACAACGAGACAATTCTTGTGGCAATTCTTGATATCTGATTTGTGTCCATTTATTCATTTGCATAGAGACTGTCCGGTTTGTCCAATGTACATGGCAGAGGGTTCCTGGGTTAGTGTTTCTGTTGTGTGATGTGTGTATTTGCTTCAGGTTTGGGGGCTGTCTGTAAACGAGGACTGGCCTGTCTTCCAAGGTCTATGAGAGTGAGGGATTGTCCTCCAGGATAGGTTGTAGATTCTTGATGATGCCCTGGAGAGGTTTCAGTTGGGGGCTGTAGGTGATGGCTAGTGGCATTCTGTTACCTTCTTTGTTGGGCCTGTCCTATAGTAGGTGACTTCTGGGTACCCTTCTGGCTCTGTCAACCTGTTTCTTCAGTTCCCCAGGTGGGTATTGTAGTTTTAAGAGCAGCAACTACATGCCACACAACAGAAACACTAACCCAGGAACCAATCCCTGCAACAAACCGCGTTGCCAACTCTGTCCGCATATCTATTCAAGGGACACCATCATAGGACCTAACCACATCGACCACACCATCAGGGGCTCGTTCACCTGCACATCTACCAATGTAATATATGCCGTTATGTGCCAGCAATGCCCCTCTGCCATGTACATTGGCTAAACCAGACAGTCTCTACGCAAACAAATACACAAATCAGACATCAAGAATTGTAACATTCAAAAACCAGTAGGCGAGCACTTCAATCTCCCTGGACACTCAATAACAGACTTAAAAGTGGCAATTCTTCAACAAAAAAACTTCAGAAACAGACTTCAATGAGAAACTGCAGAACTGGAATTAATTTGCAAATGTGACACCATCAAATTAGGCCTGAATAAAGACTGGGAGTGGCTGGGTCACTACAAAAAATAATTTTCCCTCTGTTGATATTCATCCCTTCTTGTCAACTGTTGGAAATGGCCCACATCCACCCTAATTGAATTGGCCTTGTTAGCACTGACCCCCACTCAGTAAGGCAACTCCCATCTTTTCATATGCTGTGTATTTATACCTGCCTACTGTATTTTCCACTCCATGCATCTGATTAAGTGGGTTTTAGCCCACAAAAGCTTATGCCAAAATAAATTTGTTAGTCTCTAAGGTGACACAAGGACTCATCATTGGTTTTGCTGATACAGACTAACACAGCTACCCTTTTGAAAAGTGTTTTTGTTGTATCTATTAGGCTATTCTGGACACAAATAAGGAATCCCATAAGTGAAAAGTTCACATCAGTCACACGAACCATTTATACAGAAATGGGGAAAGAAAATTGTCTTGTGCTTCTTATCTGACACAAAGAAGAGGGTGGCAGTGGCAGATTAGCAAGGTTATGTTCAGCAATGCATGTATGTGAAATAAACAACTTTTGACAAGAAGATTACAAAAAAATGAAAGTTTCAAGAAAATGAGAAAATCTGATGCTATTTGTAATCACAAATCTGGTGTACTTATCCAGCATCTCCCTTCTGCTTCAGTAGAGGCAGAGTGTAGGCTCTGAGAGCTTTTAATCATCCATGAATTGTTCTTTTGAAGAACTTTGCCATCCACACAGAAAACCTGCATTCGATCCAGCCTGAAAGGCAGAGGGAGGAGAGCAGTGATGATTAATCTGATTAAGATCCTGAGCTATTAGCTGGGAACAGTCCTTCTGATTATCATTCCTCTCACTACCTATCACAATTTCTATTGCAGTCGTTCCACTGGGACTTACAATTTGTATGCCAGAATAGGAAGGCGTTGCTATTTTGTGCTGTTTATTTAGTAACAAGGTGTCCAACACACCACATTTGTAACTCTGTGTGTGTGTGTGTGTGTACACACCAAAGGCAGATGATGAGCAGAAGAGAGACTGGAGGCTGTGATGGTTCTGGGGTTACCCAGAACCTTGAGTCACCTTGTTACCCCCTGCCTCCAGCGTGAGTGAGTCTTGCTTGTGTGTAGCTGGGTGTCAGCTCCCTAACACCACCAGCCTTCTAGCTGCTCAAGCACACTCCTCTAGGGTATACCTGCCCTTACTTTGCCTTGCAGGTTTACAATAGGTGCGCCCCAGTCCCCAAGTCTCTTTATGATGCAGTCCCCTGAGATACCCAGCACCTGTCACTGGCTATTCACAGATTTACCAAGTCTGCTGTCCCCAGAGGAACAGAGTACACACCAGCTTGCAAGATTCAGCTCAGGACCAGCACTTTCCTTAATATCACAGCCCTTCACTATATTTATAGTGAAAACAAGAATAAGTTTATTGTTAAAGATTCAGGGTTCAAGTGATAGTGAGGAAGGATGTTGGAAACAAATGGTTACATATAAAACTAAATCATAACTTTTTTTAGAGACTAAACTAAAGCTTTTTTAGAGACTAAACTAACAGGCTAATCTGTCTAACGACGTTTTATGTCACCCAAAGTCAACATTTTCAACCAAGGCTGCTTGTGATCTTGTTTCCATGAATGCCACTGTCCTATCCATTTACTTGCTATGTGCAGGATAAGTGGTGTCTTCTTTGCCTTCCAGATATACCCCCAAAAGTTCACTGCACTTGTTCACAATCAGGACAACCACCCGTGGCTTGTTTTTCCTGGGTGCTGCTTCCCTGTTGACTTCACATCTCTTTATTAAGCTTTGACTTTGTATGTAAATGGATATCCATTGCATTAGCTTACAACACGTAATTTGCCTCCCACCAGAGAGAGAGGGATGACTAAACATCTCTTGTCTGACCGAAAACCTGTTTGTTTTTTTACCTCTGCTGGTGACTTATATCTTGATATAGACTCTAAGAACACATTTTCAGTGTATACACATAACTCCTTAGTATCTGGACATATCTGATAATGATATCAATAACCAGTATGACACCAGCTTTCATTTGAGACCTCACATGACATTCTTTGGTGAACCAGAATGTACATGTGGGAATCAGACTCTTCCTGTACCCTTCTGTTACCCCTTATCAGTTGGCATTGGGAGGTTCTTGGGTCACAAAGTCAAGTACTTAAAGAACGTTCAATTGGCAAGAGATAAAAGAGCTTTCCTTTCAATCACACATTAGAGCATATCCACAGCTAGAGCACTTTTCTTTCAACTGTAACTGGACTTCTTGCCATTTAGCCTCAAAGATTTAGAAGAATATCCTGGGCGCTTGTAGCTACATATAGATTTCCAGCACTGTTATGTTTCCACTCACAAAGAACAAATGATGTATTTTAGATGAAGGTAAATAACAAGAAAGAACAAAAATAAAGTCTCTGGGAGGGAGAGAACACTGCATATTCACCTCTACAGGCCGCAGCAATGCTGAGAATAATATGGCTGCTGTTTCCACAGAGAGGCAGAAGTCTTAGAAACATAAAGATGCAATTCACAAAAATCAAAGGCATAACAATTTCAAGCTATCTTCATCATAACTCCTACTGATCAGCCTTTGAAATAAATCTTGCCTCTTTCTTTAATCAGTTGTACTAATCTTTGATTCCAGGGGAGAAGGGAGCAATCACAATATAAAAATATCCATGAGTTGAAATACTGTCATGAATTCCCTTAGGTACATTTCAAGGACTATTGTTTGCAGAAACTATCAATATCATTGAAGGCACAATCTAATGCAAAATAAAGATGCTAGTGATAACAGTTGATAAGAGTAGTACAGTGATGATATTTTAGAACTGTGCTATTTTGGCAACTAACTTTGTTCAGCGTTTCAAAAAAGTCCAGGTGAGTTCAGATCCAGGAATTTGATTTAGCCCATTTTAATGATAGAGGGTCATTTGCAAAATCCAGATCCAAATGCATGTTTGCATTTCAAGCACTCCCACAGTCTAGAAGTGTTCAGCGATAGTGTTTTAGTTCTAACCCATTTCTAGAAAAATCATATATTCGTTTTTTTAGGATCACATATCTGAACAGAATACTTTTTAGTGAGGGATGGTTGGGGATTCCAGAGAAATCTGCTGCTTGCTGGAACTAGACTTCATAAAGGAAAATCTGAGTTTTAGAGATAAAGAATTAAAATTACAACTAGTTGAGCTGGTTTAAATAAAATTAAGAACAAGCCCAAGCCTTAGACCAAAGTACAATATTTCAGACTGAACTCAAGGTTATTTTTTGTTTTGTTTTTGAGGTTTGAAAAAAAAGTTAACAGTTTTTCATTTCCTTGCAACTCCTGGTTTTGACCAAGTCCCCTGTGCATTTGTTGGGTTGAAATTTAGCCCCTGTGCAGAATGGCTTCACAAAGGCCTGTGCACAAGAACTAATTCAACACTATCTTGAGTTCTTAAGTAGGTGTTAAGTGGTACATGGTCTGTCCTTTGTGTGGTCCCTCTCTATGAGAGTGAATTTCAATCAAAATGAATGGTCGCCTTAAGTCTGCCTTCAATATTATGGAATGACAGCAGCGATTTTAAGCCTGTGGACTCTGTAGAAAAGTGTCTTAATAAAAGAGTAGTTTTCTTTCTGACCTGAAGATAGTGAGTTTATTTAATTATTTGAGAATCTATTTAAGTTCCAGACTTAAGAACCTGGAGCAAAATAACTTAAATGTCACAAGACAGCCCATTCTCACAGGATTCCTGATCCAGCCAGCAGTGGATTAATTATTCCTCTTGCCCTTCACAGAGACTCAAATTTTGCCTTCCAGGGCAGGAAATTAAAAACAAAAGCAAAACCATACTTCCACCTATGAAAGCAAGGTTCTGGCACTACATGAACCAAACAAGCAGAACTTCAAATATATATGAAAATTCATTGACGGGTAACTGATCACAGATCTCTCTAGTTAGCCATTGCAAAACACATCAACTCAAATCAAAACAAAAATGGAAAAACATCTGAAACATCAGCCTTGGTCTTTTATTCTCTCTCTCTCTCTTGCTGCTGCTGATTGCCCCATTATCGTTGAAGTGAGCCTTGTCTGTCACTGGACTGACCCAGAAACTGGAAGTACTAGAAATCTCACATAGAATCGTAGGACTGGAAGGGACCTCAAGAGATCATCTAGTCCAGTCCCCTGCACTTATGGCAGGACTAAGTATTATCTATACCATCCCTGACAGGTGTTTGTCTAACCTGCTCTTAAAAACCTCCAATGGCGGAGATTCCATAACCTCCCTAGGCAATTTATTCCAGTGCTTAACTACCCTGACAGGAAATTTTTTCTAATATCCAGCCTAAACCACCCTTGCTGCAATTTAAGCCCATAGCTTCTTGTCCTAGCCTCAGAAGTTAAGGACAACAATTTTTCTACTTCCTCCTTGTAACAACCTTTTGTGTACTTGAAAACTGTTGTCATGTGCCTACTCAGTCTTCACTTTTCCAGACTAAACAAACCCAGTTTTTTCAGTCTCCCCTCAGAGGTCATGTTTTCTAGATCTTTAATCATTATTGTTTCTCTCCTCTGGACTTTCTCCAATTTTTCCTGAAATGTGGTGCCCAGAACTCAACACAATACTCCAGTTGAGGCCTTATCAGCGTGGAGTAGAGCAGAAGAATTACTTCTTATGTCTTGTTTACAACACTCCTACTAATACATCCCACGATGTTCACTTTTTTTGCAACAGTGTAACACTGTTGACTCATATTTAGCTTGTGATCCACTGTGACCCCCAGATCCCTCTCTGCAATACTCCTTCCTAGGCAGTCATTTACCATTTTGTATGTGTGTAAGTGATTGTTTCTTCCTAAGTGGAGTACTTTGCATTTGTCCTTATTGAATTTTATCCTATTTGCTTCAGACCATTTCTCCAAGTTGTCCAGAACATTTTGAATTTTAATCCTATCCTCCAAAGCACTTGTAACCCGTCCCAGCTTGGTATCGTCTGCAAACTTTATAAGTGTACTCTCTATGCCGTTATCTAAATCATTGATGAAGATATTGAACAGAACCGGACCCAGAACTGATCCCTACAGGACCCCACTTGATATGCCCTTCCAGCTTAACTGTGAATCACTGATAACTACTCTCTGGGAATAATTTTCCAACCAGTTATGCACCCACCTTGTAGTAGCTCCATCTAGGTTGTATTTCCCTAGTTTGTTTATTAGAAGGTCATGCCAGGCAGTATCGAAAGCTTTACTGAAGTCAAGATATACCACATCTACAACTCCCTCCCCCCGCTGTCCCATCCACAAGGCTTGTTACCCTGTGAAAGAAAGCTGTTAGGTTGGTTTGACACAATTTGTTCTTGACAAATCCATGCAGTTACTTATCACCTTATTATTTTCTAGGTGTTTACAAATTGATTGTTTAATGATTTGCTCCATTATCTTTCCAGATACTGATATTAAGTCAACTGGTCTGTAATTCCCTACATTGTCCTTATTCCCCTTTTTGTAGATTGGCCTTTATACTTGCCCTTTTCCAGTCCTCTGCAATCTCTCTCGTGTCCATGATTTTTTGAAGATAATGGCTAGTGGCTCAGATATGTCCTCATTCAGCTCCTTGAGTATTCTAGGATGTATTTCATCAGGCCTTGGTGACTTGAAAACATCTACCTAATTTTCACTGGCATTCACTATGTTAGACATCCTATCGCTACTAAACTTTTTGGTGAAAATTGAAACAAAAAAGTCATTTAGCATTTCTGCCATTTCCACATTTTCTGTTATTGTTTCCCCCCTCCCCTTCATTGAGTAACGGGCCTATCCTGTCCTTGGTCTTCCTCTTGCTTCTAATGTATTTGTAGAATGTTTTCTTGTTACTTTTTATGTCTGTAGCTAATTTAATCTTGTTTTGTGCCTTTGCCTTTCTAATTTTATCCATACATGATTGTGCTGTTTGTTTATATTCATCCTTTGTAATTTGACCTAGTTTCCAGTTTTTGTAGGGGTTTTTTTTTGTTTGTTTGTTTTTTTTGAGTTTCAGATCATTGAGGATCTCCTGGTTAAGCCAGGGTGGTCTCTTGCCATACTTCCTATCATTCCTATACAGTGGAATTGTTTGATCTTGTGCCCTTAATAATATTTCCTTGAAAAAACTACCAATTCTTTTGAACTGTTTTTCCCCTTAAGATCCCATGAGAAGTAAGTCTAACTCCCTGAGTTTGCTAAAGTCTGCTTTCTTGAAATTCATTATCTTTCCTGTGCTGTTCTCTCTCCTACCATTCCTTAGAATCATGAACTCTATGATTTCATGATCACTTTCACCCAAGCTGCCTTCCACTTTCAAATTCTCAACCAGCTCCTCCCTATTTGTCAAAATCAAATCTAGAACAGCCTCTCCCCTAGTAGCTTTCTCCACCTTCTGAAATAAAAAATTGTCTCCAAAACATTCAAAGAACTTGTTGGATAATCTGTGCCCTACTGTGTTATTTTCCCAACAGAAGTCTGGATATTTGAAGTACCCCATTACCACCAAGTCCTGTGCTTGAGACTGATTTCACAGCGCCATGATTTGGCTGAGTTTGGAGAAGCATGCAAGCTTTCTGAAATTCACCTATCAGTTTTAGCTCATTCATATATTTTAAGGATACAAGGGATCATAATGATCATCTAGTCTGACCTCCTATGTAACATAGGCCATAAAATTTCACAAAGTAAAATTCCTCTTCACTTTTTGGTTGCACACATTCGTGATAGTCTGGTATTCTGTAGTCTCTCATAACTCAGGCTGAAATATAGCTACTGATTTACAGTAAAACTACAGGTTAGTAAATATGCAGATACTGGCATCAGACTACGTAACTCAACGAATTAGACCACAGTATTATATGGTTCCTGTGGTTACAACCAATTTCCTAGTTTTTACTTCACAAAGTGTAGTTGTGTGGTGTTGGTATTTGTTTGGTTACTATGGCTTTAGTTTAATTACTGAAGCTTATACATAGTTTTGCAATGAAAAAACACTTTTATTATATTATGGTTTTCCTGAGTTAAGAATGGAAGAGTCCGGATATACACAGTGTGGTGGCATGAACAAGCAGTCAAAGAGCTCTGGTTCTTGGGTACCATGTAAAAAATAAATTCCTGTTAAAAGCTGATGGGAAAGGATCTAGCTATCATTTTTCCTAGGTATTGTTTCAACCAGAGCCTTTCAGTCAGGTCAATTTCATGTCAGATAACATTCTAAAACATTTAAACAAATCTTCAATCCCCACAGAAGTTAGAACGGGACCTTATCTATGTTGAAAACTTGTTATAGAATTGAATGGGATGAATTCCAGAGATTTATGGTACTGGTATCTTGCAAATTTCCATAGACTACTCCTTAATCCAAGTTTTTGTCCCTTCTTATTGTGAAGAACCAGAACGCATTCACAATGCATGCTACATGCACTGTTCTCTTGATTCCACAGCCCACCATACAGAAATAGTAGGAAGAAAGGTGCAACTTTATCTTAATTTTTAAGGCAAGGGGTTAACTTTAGAGCCCAGTAATGATCACTTAAATGCCAACTTCTGCAATCAGTTCTCTGTCAGTCATCCATTATATACGCTAGTCCAGTGGTGTTGCATCCTAATGATTCATTTACAAGGATAGTCTATGGGAATAAGGTAGCAAATTTGAAATAGATTTAAATAGTTTAGCTACTCCAGACATTTATGATGAGTTTTAGGGCCAAATCCTAATTGGTCAAAAATTCCATTTATCTCAATGGAAAAGACAGAGCAAGGACTTCAGGATTTGGCCCTTAAAGATTAAGATAATTGTGATGTTTAAAGGGATGTCATACCATTGGATTTTTATGGTATGTTTTGCAGTTGTTTGTAAATTTGCTGTGTAACTTGGTTGAGGGACATATTATTTGAATCAAATATGAAATATTTTAAAATGCCCTTCCCTTCCATTCTGAAATACAAGAATAGGGAAAAGTAGACTAGAAAATATCAGTTGAGACTTCTCACTGATTTCTATTATTCCTGACTATTTCTTAAACCCTTATGCAACAGCTATTGACAGTCAAAGCATGATTTTGATGTCATCCCTCAGTAGCTAGTGAATTTAAATGTCACATCATGATTTTGGACTTCTCCCGGGGGTCTGGATAAAGCATGTCCTCCTTCCATGCTAAAGCACTGAGAAACATTACATCTGCTACAGATTTTACAAAGACAGTTTGAGAAGAACTACAACATAAAACAGTTCCATACCTCCACTTTTCTCTCTAAGTGTCTCCCTTACACAGAACAGTATTGGAACACTTTCTCAAGCACATTGGTTGTTAGGGGAGGCAGTGAATGCAGTGCGATTGACGCAGTTTGAAGCCTCCATACCAACTGTCACATTAATTTCACTTGTGCTATCTTTACTATTTAAAAAAAAACTTTTTAAAAGCTGGGTGATTTAGTGCTTGCAGAAGGTACTGGAAAGTTACAGTCTTGAGAGTGAAGTCCACTTTTAGCCACAGAATAGGTACAGCGAGGCTCTCCTCATACTGTCCCATCAATGTACCTCCACCTGATCTAAAGGTGCAGTCCCTAGAGAAGAAAGCGTTGTTCATTCTCCAGGCTCATTCAGACCTCGAACTCCCTGCTAAACCTGCCAACAAGGTGGCCAAGTAATTTCAATGATAGTGGAGTTTGTTTGTTTTTTATTTGTTGTGTTGTGACCAGTTAGCCACTGGGAATTAGACTCAAACCAGCAAATTTATTCTTAACTACTCTTTTAGGCAAAACAGATTAGCACTAGAATGATAATCGCTGGGACTTGTAGTTTGACTTTGAATAATCCATCTTGCTTGCAAACATAATTGGCTTGGGCAAATGCTAGAGATCTCAGTGCTTTGTTGGTTCTTTTGTCCTTTCAATCATGAGTCCCTAAATAACCTTTAGCAAGTGTAAATTAAGAACCCATCTATACAAAAAACCTGGCCATAATCTAAAGCTGTTTTTATGAAGCAGCCTTAAAAACAGTGGCCTGATTGCACTGCAGTGGCTAGTATAATCTTTTTACCTGAAACTGTTTTCAAGATTAGCCAATTTCCCAGTGGAAGCAGGGCCTAAAAGTGCTCTTATTCTGTGATGGTTTTAGAATTTTTGACAGCAGTGAAACTTGCTGATTGGAAGTCAGTGATGATCTCGCCTGTACTTGTCAATAATATTCAATAAATGCACAGCTCTGTTTTTTACCCTTTCTAGACTCTGTTTCATGGTAGGATATGAACATTCCAGGAAGTGCATTTCTAGGAAATCAGTGCACGTTATAAGTGCCTGAAATCACTTGGGCCTCTTTCATTACTGTACACAGTGGAGGATTAGCCACTGGCCAACGGGGCCTGTACCCATGGGTCCCTGCCAATTGGGTGGCCCCCAGAAAAATGGACACCCCTGCTCCATGACCCACTCTGCCCGGCAGGCGCACAGGTCAGGCAGAGGAAGGACCACGCCCTGACCCCGCTGCCAGGCAGGAGTGCTGGGGGAGGGGGGGGACTGCATGTGGAAAGGGTGAGGAGGGGCCCCCACTTGCTCTGGCCTAGGGCCCCACAAATCCTTAATCTGCCTCTGACTGTACACTGATCACCCAAAGATGCACTTCCTAATTTGTCTTGATAGTTTAAATAAGTGGGCATTCCTTGCTTTCAGGTCTTGTCATGAGGGTTGTAACAAATGTATGTGCTCTAAGCAGCCAATACTATTACTGCATAAATCACACATACCTCTGAGAAGCTGGGACTAGAATCCTGAGCACTGCAGTTTCCAAAATGTAACCCTCTACTCCTTAAGCTAAAAGAGAGTTCCTTTAACTAGCAATGTATTCGGTACAATATCATCTCTTTGGGCCAGCCACTAAAGGGCAGCCTCACATACACAAAACTAGTCCCATGATGCCATGCCAACTCACTGTTTCAGGGAGTAGTTTAATTTACTCCTCTGACAGAAGGCCTGGTCAGGGAGGCAATTTTCAATTCTAGCCTGTTTCCTCCTCTGGGCTTGGGCCTGGAAGTTGGAGGCAGCTCATGGCCCTTTTCACTTTTGGCAGCTTGAGGCCCTGCAGACTTTGAGGCTGGTGATCTAGAGAGGTGCATTGGATGGAAATAAAGATGAATGCTTTAAAAAGAGGCACAGAAACTGCATGAATAAAGCACTACATTACTCATTTTCTACCTGGAGTCCCTCCTGTCCCACCCAGTCCTCTGCCATTATCAAAATGGATAATGGACTTCTTTGCTCCTCACAGTCTTTTCTTCTTAGTGTGAAGGCAAAGACAAAACTCAAAAGCCAAGGTCTTCAAAGATAGGTCTGATTAATATCAATTCTGCAGTGATGAGATGCTTTCAACTTACTGGCTCCTGTCCTTTGTATTTTTCTCTCCTCAGCAATCTCTCCAGCAAGAACACACAGTAGGTGCTGCTTTAAACTTGAATTGTTCAAAATATTAAAAGAAAAAGAGGGGAGGGATAGGGAAATTATCCTGACATTCAGTGACAGCTGTAATGTCATGTAAATTATTACTAATGGAGAACATTTATGAAGTGTTCGCCAAAGCCCCTGTAACAGAGTTTCACACAAAGGAGGGAGGATGTTGGACCTACTGTATAGCTGTGCAACAGTCATTACATCTCTTCTTTTGTACATAAATCAGATGTTTTAAAGATGTCACATTAGCTGTGACACATTCAAGAACATCATGTTCCAGGCAAAGGGGTGATTTTTGGTTTTGGTTTTCTTTTGGGTCTTTTTTTGGCTTTTATAACAATGATCTTCACTGCAGCTTTTATAACCCAGCTGTGTGTGTGTGTGTGTGTGTGTGTGAGAGAGAGAGAGAGGGAGAGAGGATTTTCAGTCACGTGTGTGTGTGTGTGTGTGTGTGTGTGTGTGAGAGAGAGAGAGAGAGAGAGAGAGAGGGAGAGGGAGAGAGGATTTTCAGTCATACTGCCTTCTAAACTGGAAACCTGCTACCTGGGTCTGTTGCAATTTTAAGAGGCCATGTAGGGCCCATACTGTACATGTTGCTTTCTGCTCGTCTTCTTTTCTTAGTCCTGTAAGAATAGCCCAAATGCAAATGTCATTGTGATCACTGTTATCTTCTCTTTCTGTTACACAATGCAATATACCAGTTCCTTGAGGAGCACCCACTGTAAAGAAGAGACAGTGGACTCACCAATAATACATAATACTTTCCAGTTCTGAAACAACATTCATACAAAGATCTTAAAGCTTTTTACACCGTTTCAAGGTATCAGTGCCACAGTTGCCAACTTTCACACGGTAAATAAGCACCCCGACTTTCACAATAAGCCAAAAATGAAGCTAATCCCATTTCAAAACAAGGCCAAAATAAGCCAATCCCTAAGAACCCCAACACTCTATGTGACTAGATTCCCCCCAGTGTGCAGTCTGGGATTGTGGTGGGCCCACTGTGCACCCCTGACTCTCTTCCCCCCTGCTTGTGCCCCTGGCTCTTGCTTGCCGGGAGGCGATAAAAAAAAAAGAAGCAACAAGCCAAAAACTAGCCAACAAGCAACTCACAAGCAAATTAAGCCAAAAACAAGTGCAATTTCTATATTTTTTTCATGGGTTTGGCATGTCTGATCAGTGTCCATAATTGACAGATGGGGAAATGGACAAGTCACTTAAATATTCTCTTGCTTTCAAGATTCCCTAGTGAGGAATAGAACCCACATGTGAGTGTCAGTTTTGTGCATTAACCACTTGCCAGTTCTTCCTCTAGACCAGTGGTCCCCAACGCGGTGCCCGCGGGCACCATGGCACCCGCAGGGGCATTTATGTGCGCCCGCCTACTGACGAGAGTGCTTCTGCTGGACAACCCGCCGCTGAGGAGCGTGGTTGCTGGACAACCAGCCACCAAAATGCCGCTCAGAAGCGGCAATGTCAGGAAGCGTCACCGCCAAAATCCTGCTGCTTCTCGGTGGCATTTCGGCGGTGGCACTTCTCAATGATGCCACTTCTCGGTGGCATTTCGGCGGCTGGTCGTCCGGCACCCACCACACTCTTCTGGGAACATGAATATGCTGTTGCAACAGAAAGGTTGGGGATCATGGCTCTAGACCACAGTGAAATATGATGGAGAGCTACTGAGCTATGTTGTGGTATAATCCAGTGGTCTAAGTATACATCTAGGATCCAAGAACTCCTGAGGCCTAATCCCATTCTCACACTGACTCCCCTAAAACAAGTCTTCTTTACTTTCTTGCATCCGTTTACCCATTTGTGAAATAGGTATAATATTTATTTTACAATTACATGGGGATATTGTGAGAAATAGTGAAGAGCAGATTGTGCTCATCATTCTATGCAGTGAGCAGAAAGATAGAATATCTGATAAATGGAGAAATGTGTTGGAGAGAGATGGGCTTAACATAAGCAGAGGAAAAGCAGGATATAAGGTATGTGATTTCAATAATGTGAACACTGAAGAATTATCCTTGCAACTTGATGGGCAGACAATACTGAAAATTCAAAGTATCTGGGTTCCAGAATCCGGGGAAATGGAGGATGAAATTAGAGTTAGGATTGTAAGTGTCTGGCAGAAATGCACAGAGATAAGTGGTGTAGTATGTGACAGGAACATACCAATAAGATTAAAAGGGAAAGCCTGTAAAACAGCGGTCCATCCAGATTTCATGTATGGCTCTGAGTGTTGGGCAAGAAAGAGGAAACATAAGCAAATGATCTTTTTCCACAGATATGTGAATGTTGAGATGGATGAGTGGCGTAAACAGGAAAGACCACATAAGGAATATGTATAGTAGAGACATGCTCAGTGTAACATAAATGAAAAAATAAGGGAGTGCAGACTGTGTTGGTCATTTAAAGGGCAATCCTGACAACTTTGTGGTAGGAGACTCCAACAGATGAAGACTGAAGGAAAAAAGACAGAGGCTGACCTAGAAGAAGCGGCGGGATGTCCTAAAGAAAGACATGTTAGCATTTGGTATGACAGAGGATATGGCATGGAACAGAGCACTTTCCAGGGAGAGGACTCATAGGCCATTTGTACACTACCCTTTATGTCAGCAAAACTTATGTCGTTCCGGGGTTGAAAAAAACACACGCTCCAAGCTACATAAGTTTCGCAGACATAAGCGCTCATGTGCACAGCATTATGGGGGCAGGAGATGCTCTCCCGCCAACACAGCTATCACCACGCATTTAGGTGGTTTCATTATGTTGACAGGAAAGCTCTCTCCCATTGGCATAGAGCAACGACACGAGCAAGCTTGCAGCAGCATAGCTGTATCAGTACAGCTGTGCCGCTGTAAGATTGCTAGCATAGACATGGCCATAGGGTGGACCCCATTTGATGGGATTAACGTCAAAAGGAAGAGATTGTACTCAGCCCTTGCATGAGTTAACTGGGAGAGAGTGAAATTTCGTTCCAGTTCCTGCCGCATATGCAACTGTGAAGGTTCCAGCCACAGTCTAGCCCATGCTATTTGAAAAGGGCTTTGAAGGCGAGCAGTACTATTTAAAATAGCTGGTTGACATTACTTATTTATTATTAAATACATTTATTATTATTGTTTACTAGTATTAACTTTATTTTTTTATAAAAACAAGATTTTCATTTTGTTCAAATTTTCACATGAAAATTTTCAGGTTTTGACAGACTATGTTTCAATTGTTTTTGTTTAATTTTGATCCCACTCAGTAGAAATCAGTAAAACTACTACTCACTGTAGTAAAGCTGAGCACACGTAGTAGTCTTAGCAGGATTGCATCTTATATACGTTTCCCTTCACTTTCTCAAAAAAAAAATCCATCTTTTTCCAGTGAATAAAGGTTTTAAAAGAGAGAGAGTTTTTATTCACTTTTCCTTACTTAAATTTCAAACAATTTTGTCAACGTTTTTCATTTTAGAATCTCACTAAAAAACAAGAAGTTTGACAAAAAAGGCAATTTTTCCACAGGAAAATTCAGTGTAATCAAATCTGCACTTTTCATGAAAAAAAACCCTTACTCAGAAAACATTTTGACCAGTTTATTGCTTAGAAAATATCAACTAATAATCTAGGGGATTTTAGAACTTTAGATTGCTTTGAAAATCTCACCCTGTACTATTTAGTAAGGTTAACTTGTCTCATCAAGTGCTGAGTTTTCTTTCCCTTTTGGCATTCTTCTGAACACTCTTTATTCTGATGAGTGCTGAGGAAATCTAGTGATGAGTGAACCTCAAGTGGTTTGGTGACTGGGATTTGGATAAACATCCACAAGGGTTCAGATGATTATCTGAAGCTGGCCCAAATTTGGCAAATCTCCTGAGTCTGAAAAACTAAGGTGGAAATCTTGCAAGTACAAGCTTTTCTTTTTTCTCCCCTACCTCCCCCGCATACTGAGGTTCAGTTCAAGCTACTTGGGGGACGGTGGGGGGGGGGGGTGGTGAGTTAGTGGTTTAAAATAATTAAATATGTATATAATTTTTTTTAACATTAGCTTTAATAAAAATTTTAAATCTGTTCTTATTAAATATATAGGGTCAGATCCTCAGCTGATGAGCTCCATTGAGTTGGAGCTACATGGATTTACATCAGCGGAAGATCTGGCCCATAGATTTTATTTAAATTTAAAAATACTATGAAGCAAGAAAGATTATTTTTTGTCATCATCCTATCTGAACACTTTAAATTCTTATACAAAGTCTTAAGCCCCTGCATGCATTATGTGCTCAGCAGGCCACTGCAGGCTAATCATTTCAAAACCCATGGAGAAGTATTCGGAGGGCCAAAGTATGGCATAGTGCCATACAGTGGTACCTTACCTGAAAGATGACATAGACACAAAAGGCACTGAAAGAACCTGGGATTTATTTTTCAAGCATGATTACTAGCACAAATCTGCCAAGCAAAGTTACTCCAGTAACAAAGTATGATTCAGGGTCAGGTAATTTGAATGGGGGAGGTGAAGAGGGATTTGGATTTTTTCTGCAACAGTGTATAGTGGATCTTGGCTGATGTGCTGATCAGAGAAACTATTTCTCAAGACTTTGTCTCTTTGGTAACATTTCCGTTACTTTTTGACATGGGAAGCATGTGGACAAGAGACAAGAAATATGTCTCTTGTCTACTATATGAGACAAGAAATACGTCTCAGATAGTAGGTTAGAACTTGTTTGTGTCTGGCAGCATAATGAGGTGCATAGAGCAGGACTGTGGGAAAGACACTACAAAATCAAAATATACATAAAATGAGGATAATTAGAGAGCAACAGGGGCTGGGAGCTGGAACACAACCAGCCAGCCACCTGCGGTTTGTTTAAGGCCTAGCACATCATGCATCCAGGAAAAAATGTTTATTGACTCAGAGAACATGTAGCCAAATTTCAGTGTGAAACGTGTGCCAGTAATTAGTAAAGACAGAACCTGCAAAGCAGTCTGGACAGATAAGCACATAAGATTTAGAGAAGTATCCAGACTCTTGAGATGAACTTTCTGAACCTAGTGGTTCAGCAAACTGGAAAACAGGTTCTCTCGTGAGATTTCTGGCCCATCCTATCTCTGATATAGCTGGACATGTAATGAGTGGCTTTTCTCAGGGAATTTCATTTCTGGGCCCTGACAGCACCAGGAAGCACCAAGAGATGTGAGGAAATGAGCAAGAGAGGGAGTGAAAAGGTGCCTGGGTTTTCTCAGACCTCAAAAAAGGCAAATTTTATATCAATTTTCAATGTATCTTTGACTGACTCCCTGATAAATGTTGTGTTCTGCCAAAATGTCCTTGCTGCCTGGCATGACTGCCGTATGTTGTTTGCAGTGTTGCTGTAGCTGAGTTGGTCCCAGGATATTAGAGAGACAAGGTGGCTCTTCTGCTGGTGAAAGAGATCAGATTTCGAGCTTACACAGAGCTCTTCTTCAGGTCTAAGAAAGGTTTCAGAGGAACAGCCGTGTTAGTCTGTATTCGCAAAAAGAAAAGGAGTACTTGTGGCACCTTAGAGACTAACCAATTTATTTGAGCATGAGCTTTCGTGAGCTACAGCTCACTTCATCAGATACTCAGAATGTCTCAGCTAAATACAAAGTGGAACAGATTGTTTAGCATAAGTAGTTAACACACATTATAAGGGACCATTTAAGGTGAAGTGGCCTGTTAACACCTCTGCAGTCATAAGACAAAACAAGAGGGTTAGTGAGTTACAGATTATTGTAATAAGCCATAACTCCAGTGTTTGCATGAAGTCCATGATTTTTAGTGTCTAGCAAAGTTATAAATTTAAGTTTCCAGTCTCATCCTTTGAAAGTGTTGTGCAGGAATCCTTTGAGGATGAGGACTGAGAGGTCAGATATGGAGTGATCACTTTATAAAACGTGTTCACCCACGGGCTAAGGAGTTTTTGTCTTTTATCATTTTTTCTGTGTGAGTTCATTTGAGAGTATAGTGATTGTCTTGTTTCACCCACATTACTGAGGCATTTAGTGCACTGGATGAGGTACACCACATGAATCTTGAAAAGTGTGTTGTGGGGGGTATTGATCATCATAGTAGTGGAGATATGTCTGTAGGTTTTGCATCTTTTGTTCTGGCCGGGTCTGGTGCTGATTGGGTTGGTGTGTCCTGATCGGGGAGGGGTGGGGGTGGCAGTTGTTTGAAGGCTGGAAGAGGGGGTTCAGGAAAGACTTCTTTCAGGATATGGTCCCCATCAAGTATGGGTTGTAAATGTTTGATGATACCCCATATGGGTTCCAGTGTGAGGTGGTAGGTGACAATCTCCAATAAAAAGAACATCACAAAACAAACTCACTGGCACTTTCTGCTCCCATGATTGATGATTAAGTAGGACTTCCTCCTAATCAGGAACTATGCTCTATGCTTATTAGTTGTCATACACATATACATTCACGTTGAGTGTGCCTATATCTGCTATCAGTTCCATACTGTTCTTTAACCTTGAAATGATAACATTCAGTTCCAAAAGGCAGTGAAGGGGAATGATGAATAGCAGAAAGGAAAAAAGATATAAAAAGAGAATGAGAAAAATTGATGCTAGTAAGCTTATGCTACTGAACTTAGGGCTATTCAATTGTCTCCTACATTTAATTATTTGATTTATAGAAAGTTTTCACAGATATCTTGATGAATTGACTAAGATTCATTAAATCAATATATTGCTCCTTATAAGGTGCTATCTCCCATATACAAAGAAACCCATCCTTAATTGTAGGTGGCTATAGAGTTCACCACAGGCACAGCAATAGATTCTCCATGCATAGCATTGCTAAGGCAAGCCAATTCTTGGCTGAGCGTGACAGATTGTTTAAATCCTTAAAATCATGTAACAATGTTCAGCTGTCAATGTATGTATTAGTCTTCCCACTATCCTTTAAAATTACTTCTAGAATTAAAGTGTAGAATGAATTAGTAACACTGGGCCAAATTCTCTTTTGGTGTAAACAGGCTTGGCTCCAATAAAGCTGCACCAATTTACACCAGTAGATTGTATGACCCTGTATTTCAGAACATTAGAACATACAGAGGCACTCAGAGGGAGGAAGAAAGCATTAGTGCCTGAGCCCTAACCCACTTTCATAGTCAAACATGCACAACCCAAGGCTGGCCAAGTCTGGGTGTAATGTAAGAAGAAGAGGGGGATGGGTATTGTAATGTATTTTCTGAAATAATGTATGTTCTAATTTCAGGACATTAGAACATATAGAGGAGCTAATAAATGACCATAATTTATGTCTGAAGATCAAACTCACGAAAAACAAAACTGCAAAAAACATCTAGAAAATTGACAGTAAAAGACTAATAGACACGATATTACAGTAGGAATTTCAAATTGAACTGAAGATTTTTTGTGTGCTCAAAGTGATGTCTGCCAGTGTGGGAAGGATTCAGATTGAGTTCTGAAATAATAGTAATTTGACTGGATATGTCTACTGAAAAGTAGTTTGTTCTTACTGGAATAAAAAAGGACTGGGTGGGTGGATCTTTTAGTTCTTTGCTAAAATATTTTTAAGGATCTCGGAGAGGGTGAGGGGCTTGTTTAGCTGATTTATTTTGAGGAAACACAAAACAAACAGCCACAGAAAAGTTATTACTTACTTCATGTCAGAGTTAGATTGAAGGGGCAGTATGGAGATTATTAGTATATATATTTGAATATTCTCCTCTACAACTAGAACCCTAAAGATTTGGACAAGTCATTTCAAATAGCTCAGGTCATACAGTGTAAACAAACAGTACTAATTAGTGTGGAGGGTATCCGATTAAGGAAACCAGATAGATACTTTGGTTTGTTTGCAACAGATCTGGAATTTTTTAGACAGCGACAACTTTGTTCCATGCAATGTTCAGAAAGTCCAGCTGGTGAAAAGCACTTCTACTCCTTGCATAAACTGTGAATAATTTTGGAAATAAAACAAAGTTTTGTTCAAATCAACATCCCTAAACCTGTAGCTGGTATGGACACCTTGCTAAAACGTGATATCCTATAAATAATTGTGAACCAAAGCTTGCCAAAATACAATAAATGATTTTAGTGGAGTCATCAATTTATGCCAGTGGTGAATGTGATCCACTATCTTTTCCCTCCTAAATTTGAAGCACCCCAATTTAACCCCAGATAAGGAAGAATGCAGAGAAGGAGTGCATCTATGATTTCTGTAGCATATCTCCTCCTTTCAAGTTGCTGCATGACCTCTGAGGTCTATGTAAAAGAAAAGAATCTGGATTTCACTAACCTTATTTTGCAAGGAGAGAGACTATAAAATGTTATGCTAAAGTAACAGATCCCAAGTATAAGTTGTTAAGTATAATGGAAGTGCCATGCAAGTGACCAGACTTCAGTCCCTGTGCAGGGAGGTGTTCCTTGTGTCAGACTGCAACTCCTTTCTTTGAGAGAGGAGTGGCCCTGCCAGACCAAAGAGAGAACCACCCAGACCTCCCCAGCCAAGGGAGATTGCTGATAAGCCTTAAGAGGAGACAGAGTAGGAAGTTTTTTGATGAGAGTATGGAAATCCTCCATTGAGGATGTTATGCATTAAAGTAGAACTTTAATTGATATTTCCCCCATGTGCTTGAGATAACATCAACATTTGAATTTCAATTACATGATGCACTATGTTCTGGTATTTTGCTACACTTGTCCTCAAAGATTTCAACTTGAGTAGGATCATGCTATGCACAATAGAGATTGTCTCAGTTATGAGATAATGTGCATCTTTGATTAGAATCTGGGTCCAAAATTTCAGTCTATTTCAAAACTGAGGATGATTTTCGATGGGGTTCTGCAGTGGTATGAGAAAGTTAAAATACTGATTGAGTAAAAGGAAGGATGACTTGGTTCTCAGAAATCTCCTGGATTTCCACCCGATTTTAGAACCAAATTCAAATTAAACTTTTTTGAAATTCTGAAGTGTTTGGATAAATTATTCCCAGTCTCAGTTAGAACTGGCCAAATAGCATGAAAGCGAGGCTGTTCACACAAGATTTCCAGGCCAGTTTTTCAGAGTCAGGAGGTTTTGGATAAGTTTTAGAAAAGCATCCTAACTTCCAGATATCTGAACCTTCTTTAAGATGAGGATTCTAAACTCAAAACTAGAGCTAGTCAGGAATTTTTTTGATTAAATATTTTCTCACCAGAAAAGGCCAAATCATTGAAACTGAAACTTATCGCTTTTTGACAAATTTCTCAACTTGAAATGTTTTTGGAAAAAGTTTCAAACTTTTCAAATTTCTAGTTTTCTAGTGCAGTCACTTTTAATTTCAAAAGTTAAGCTAATTATAGATTTCATTTTTTTAAAAAAATGATCAAAATTGAAACAAAATATTTCTATTGACCTCAATAGAAAACTCTTTTGGATTTTCAGTTCATGAACATTTTGTCCTGATACGGGCTGGGAAAACTTTTCTAAATCTAGCAAATTTTCACAGACCAGGAAAACCATTCACCACCCAATTCTATTCAGACCCTCTTGAGTTTCACACATCTCTACTTAAGAATTGTAAATTCAAGCTGGTTGACCTAACCGAAGTTCATTCCAGACTACCATGTATAAGTATTTGGCGTCCCACCATTACAGCTCATTTTTAGCATGCTCATAGAAATCTCATGGGTAATTGTTAGATATACTAGAGGAGGGTTAAGGAAGTCTCTAGAAAAACAGCAACTGCTGTTGTTGCTTATAACTTTAAGCTTTATTGAGGATTTATTCTAGCTAAATTGTCTTTTTTCTTCAAAACAATAACCCCACAGCTTTTCCTTATTATGACTTGCAATTCTGAAAGAAAAAAGTTAAAAAAAAAAAAAAAGTTCTCTGCTTGGTATGGATTGCACAAGGGTACAGTGAGTCAGGAAATGCTTTTTTTATGTGCTGTCTTCACACATACATGAAAAAAGGCCTGTCCTGAAGCTATTCTCTTTTGGAATTTACAGAGGTTTGTGAAAAACAAAGATTGAAATCCAGTCTCGCTCTTTCTGCTTCAAAATATTATTTGAAGAGGAAACTGGGGAGTTGGATCATACAGATAAGGGTCTATTTAATGAATATCTAAATCAGAGCTCTTTGGCTGCTGTAGGGAGCTATAATAAAGGTAAAATGTAGAGGGAAAACAAAATAAAAAAATCGTTTATATCCTTTATTGTTCTTCTAGGACGTATAAAAATGCAAGTTTCAGGGTGGGGTTTTTTGTTTGTTTGTTTTTTCCCTGCTCTTCTCTCCCCTCCTATTTTTTCTGCTTATTTGTTATATTAGAAATATCAGATGCTAACTTGCCTCTTTTTCCTAGAAGACTTTAGCAATTGCTGGAGGTCTGGGAACATCAGCCCCCAGTTGCAGAGGGAGGTGAAGTTCAGGCTTAAACTGCCAATAATAATTGTGCTTTCCCTTTAAAGCTTTCTTGCTCTTCTCCTGGAGGCTAGGGGGTGTTTGTGTATCTCTCTCCCTCTCCCTCTCTCGCTCTCTCTCTCTTTTCAATAGCATTCTTGACACTGACAAAGTATATGAGTGTTGGCAAAGTTAATACCAGAAATGGGCCTCAATTGCAGAATTCTGATCTGGGTTTGAACTCCCAGTCAGTGGGGTTTCGTTCTAGAGCTCTACTTCACATCTATCTGCAATTGTTAGGTGAAATATCACAGTAGCAATGTGTTTGTTTCATACTACTGTCCATTTACAGTTCTGTAGCAAGCAGACACTCATTATTTCTGCACACTTTCTCTCATATGTCTCATTGCTCCAAAGGCACCAACCCTTCTTCCTCTATTCCAAGGAATCTCTGACTCTGTCCTTCTCTGGCTTCTCTCATCCGACTCCTGCCTCTCTCTCCTTTAAGCACTTCCCCGTTCTTCTGTCAGTGTCAACCTTCTTTTGTTCATGATCGTGCACAGGGCACTTTTTGATATTGACGCCCACATTACGTTCTCCAGAGGCAGCGCTCAGTCAGTGTATGTATGGTGCCTAGGGGGAAAGACGCTTTCTAGCAAGTTCATTGTGATTACAGCTGGGTGAATGTTGGATTTTTTGGGTTCTTGGTCATATCAGGGTAAAAAAATATTTTTTAGTTGAACAGAAAATGAATTTTTTCAAAATTTTTAGCGAATCATAAGGTTGAAAAACATTTCATTTTGTGTCAAACAAAATTTTCCTTTCATTCAACTCAAAATGAAACATTTTGTCTCATTTTGAGTAGTTTTTAAATGTATTTTCATTGTTTAAAACATACATTTGAAGGAAGTGCCAAAACAAAAAATAAAAACGTTACATTTTGAAAATATCAGAACAAAAATGCTTTTTGTAATTTTTTCTTTATGGTTCTTCCCGCCCCTCCAGCCAAAAGAATTCTGCAAAACAAAGAAAAATTCACAAAAATGTCGCCAAATCTGCATTTTTCTCTGGAAAAACATTTTAGCTGAAAAATTTTGCCTAGCTCTAATTGTGATACCACGGTGATTTACAGTAGGGCAGTTGAGCATATGACATCAATGAGAGTTGTAGGTGACGAGCACATTGTGGGGAAAAATAAGGCTACTTTTGATTAGGTGCCTAAGGATTATGAGACCTAACTTTAGGCCCCCAATTTGAATTTTTGGCTGTTATTTATGTAGTTCCGTAGGCATGCATGGCACTTAATAGACATGTAAACATGAGCATGTCCTATCCAGAGGAGTTTGCAATCTGAAGGCCAAACTGCCTCTGGTTTTCATGCAAGGTCATGGTGTTGATGAGGCAGGGACAAGAAGCCTTTGCCCTCCCCCAGCTCCCTTCATGTACACTAGGGGCTGAATATTAACCCACAGAGAAGGGAACAGGAGAGCAGCTTGCTCACTTCCCTTGGGATGCTATGGCCCCACACTTTCTCCCTATTCATAACTGTGTTGAGATGGTGCAACCAAGATCTAAATTAGACATACCATGGTAAGGGATGATAGTAAAGAAAGTGTGGTGAGAAGGACATGTGTTACAATTGGGAGAGATCTTGACCTATGCCTAACACTTCATGCACATCTTGTTTGTTCCTTGCTTTTAAATATCAGTTTTGAGCAGTTTCTGGAATAAGAGGCTGAGAAATAAATTGATATTCAAGAGAACAAGCTAATCAGAGACCACATGGCAGCCGCTTAAGCACTTGATGGGCTCACTGTTGCCAACACATCTGCTTGGGAAGTCTGTCCAGAAGGCAGCTGTTCCTGCTGCTACTTGGCATATGAGTGTTCTGAATGCCATCTCAACCGAAAGGAAACGCAGGACAAAATTCTAGGGAAATGGGACTCTTTGCCAACTGCAAGTACCTTATTATATTTGTTTATCAACATTATTCTAATTAGTGAAATTTGTAACTAGTTATTTCCCTTTGAGTCAGCTCATGTTCATCTCTCAAGTATGAGCAAATAATAAAAAGAGAAGCTAAGCTATAATTTCGCTGCACTTTGAAACAGCAAGTATTTCCAGAGTATCAGTCATGAGTATATCTATTAACATATCTAGCAATGGCTATTGGGGCACAGGCAGTAGGGCTAGACTAACTCTTTGGATAAAACTAGACACAACAAAAACTTTCACTCATGCCTCCAAAAGAACCTGTTTCTGATACTCTAAACACGTTTGGATAGACGAATTGCCCAGAGTGGGCCAAGACAAGCAATCGATCTAGTCTAGTGTCCTCTGTGCAACGGTGGCCAGTACCAGCTGCTTCAGCAACTCTACACAAGGCCTTTATGGAATAGCCTGGCCACAGAGAAAATTTCTTCCTTACCTTCATTAGTGAAAGCATGGTTAATGTTAGAGCTGGTCAGAATATTTGGAACGTAACTTTTTTTTTTTTTGGTCAAAAAAATATCTTGTTAAAAAATATGAAAAACTGCTGACTAGTCCTAAATATTATTCACAAAAATTTGAGACATTTCTCATCAAAACGTTTATTGAAAATGTCACTGAAATGGTTATAGACATTTTTCATTTACCAAAAATCCAGTTTTCAGTAAACAAATAAAATTCAGTAACTTTCAATGTATTTTTAATATTTTTGACCAGCACTAGCTACTATAGATATCTATCAAAGTGTGTAGATTTACCTTATATATAAAGGAGGTAAGTCAACATGCTTTGATTTTGTCTGTGATAAGCAGAAGGACCAGAACTCTGAAAGAGGTAGTGATGGCTCAGCCAAAACCAGGAAATATGGAAGTGTCATGAAAGAACATCATTTCATCATCACATAGAGCTACAAATAACTGTGGGGAGCCTGTCCAAATGTGCACTTCCTTCGCAAGAATATCAGCATAAGGGACTGAAATTGTTACAACAGGAGGTGGAGCATTGCCAGGTTCCAGTTAGCTCTCCTCCTTTTGGATCCCTTGCCTATGGATTCTACATGTTACTTGAGAAAAGTAGTAAAGAGCTGTAGAGTGTTTGAACGCTGCTTCCGCCTCCTGCTTTTTTTCATTCATGAAGCACCATAAAATAATGTGCTTCAGGTCCCTAGTGCCAGGAATATCTGCTCTGGGGGCAATCTTTTGTGTGCGTGTCCTATGCAGTGCCAAGAAAAAGAGCAGTGGGAGTTGAAGAAACATGATTATATTTTTATGGAGATTTGATCATTTTTAATTACAACAAAATCCAGGTACCATAGACAACGGACATTTATAATCCCATAAAGAAAAGGAGTACTTGTGGCACCTTAGAAACTAACCAATTAATTTGAGCATAAGCTTTCGTGAGCTACAGCTCATTTCATCGGATGCATACTGTGGAAAGTGTAGAAGATCTTTTTATACACACAAAGCATGAAAAAATACCTCCTCCCACCCCACTCTCCTGCTGGTAATAGCTTATCTAAAGTGACCACTCTCCTTACAATGTGTATGATAATCAAGGTGGGCCATTTCCACCACAAGTCCAGGAAAAACAAGAACATCTGAGGGGGGAGGGTAGGAAAAATAAAGGGGAAATAGGTTACCTTGCATAATGACTTAGCCACTCCCAGTCTCTATTCAAGCCTAAGTTAATTGTATCCAATTTGCAAATGAATTCCAATTCAACAGTTTCTCGCTGGAGTCTGGATTTGAAGTTTTTTTGTTGTAATATAGCAACTTTCATGTCTGTAATCGCGTGACCAGAGAGATTGAAGTGTTCTCCAACTGGTTTATGAATGTTATAATTCTTGACATCTGATTTGTGTCCATTTATTCTTTTACGTAGAGACTGTCCAGTTTGACCAATGTACATGGCAGAGGGGCATTGCTGGCACATGATGGCATATATCACATTGGTGGATGTGCAGGTGAACGAGCCTCTGATAGTGTGGCTGATGTTATTAGGCCCTGTGATGGTGTCTCCTGAATAGATATGTGAGCACAGTTGGCAACGGGCTTTGTTGCAAGGATAGGTTCCTGGGTTAGTGGTTCTGTTGTGTGGTATGTGATTGCTGGTGAGTATTTGCTTCAGGTTGGGGGGCTGTCTGTAGGCAAGGACTGGCCTGTCTCCCAAGATTTGTGAGAGTGTTGGGTCATCCTTCAGGATAGGTTGTAGATCCTTAATAATGCGTTGGAGGGGTTTTAGTTGGGGGCTGAAGGTGACAGCTAGTGGCGTTCTGTTATTTTCTTTGTTAGGCCTGTCCTGTAGTAGGTGACTTCTGGGAACTCTTCTGGCTCTATCGATCTGTTTCTTCACTTCCACAGGTGGGTATTGTAGTTGTAAGAGTGCTTGATAGAGATCTTGTAGGTGTTTGTCTCTGTCTGAGGGGTTGGAGCAAATGTGGTTGTATCACAGAGCTTGGCTGTAGACGATGGATCGTGTGGTGTGGTCAGGGTGAAAGCTGGAGGCATGTAGGTAGGAATAGCGGTCAGTAGGTTTCCGGTATAGGGTGGTGTTTATGTGACCATCGTTTATTAGCATCGTTTATTACCCACCTTTATTTCCCCTTGTTTTTTCCTACCCCCTCCCTCCCCAGACGTTCTTGTTAAACCCTGGATTTGTGCTGGAAATGGCCCACCTTGATTATCATACACATTGTAAGGAGAGTGGTCACTTTAGATAAGCTATTACCAGCAGGAGAGTGGGGTGGGAGGAGATATTTTTTCATGCTCTGTGTGTATAAAAAGATCTTCTACACTTTCCCCAGTATGCATCCGATGAAGTGAGCTGTAGCTCACGAAAGCTTATGCTCAAATAAATTGGTTAGTCGCTAAGGTGCCACAAGTACTCCTTTTCTTTTTGCGAATACAGACTAACACAGCTGTTAGTCTGAAACCTTATAATCCCATGTGAGAGTAGAATCAGGCCCAAGAGTTTTGGGTGGTTTATATAAAGGTTCAGATGCTCAGATTCTTAATTGAACTGAAGCTGTAGAAGTTGACCCATTAGCAGAATGAATGACAATTGCCAGTTAAGATAAGAAGTTATAGTTCTGATAATTTTTGAGTCCTAATATAAATGTGGGTGATGGTTTTAACCACTGGAACAATTTACCAAGGGTCATGGTAGATTTTCCATCACTGACAATTTTTAAATCAAGATTGGATGTTTCTCTAAAAGATATGCACTAGGAATCATTTTGGGAAAGTTCTGTTCTCTGTGTCACACAAGAGGTCAGACTAGAATTCAGCATTTCTCAAACTGGGGATCCCAACCCAAAAGGGGGTAACAAGACTATTGTAAAGGGGAGGATCATGAGAGTGGCAGCTGCTCGCTGGGTGCCAGCTCTGAAGGCCGCACCGATGCCAGCAGCAGCACAGAAGTAAGGGTGGCATCATATGGGGGGGTCGCTTTTTGAGGGGGGTCGTCACAGCCTGAAATATTTTCAAAAAAGGTCCCAGCAAAAAAAAGTATGAGAATCCCTGGACTAGATGTTCGCAGTGGTCCCATATGACCTTGGAATCTATGAATCGTAAGGTGCTCGTAAGAGAAGCAGTGAAGCCAAATGCACTGAGAATAAGGTCAGAATCCAGAACTCCTAATTTCTACTCTGTGGTTCTGCCACTGATACACGATGTGGTCTTGGACAAATCACATACTTCTCCATATGCAAACTGGGGGTTCCACAGGCCCGGTATAGCTCTCCCTTGTTGGGTGTTTATCGGGCTGCTGTATTTGGACCCACATGCTGGATCAGTGTGCTTTTAAGCTCCCCTGGGTCTGAGTGGGTTCCAGACACTGTCTCTTTCTTTGGATTCAAGCATACTTCCTGAACATAGACTGTCATCTGGTACAATTCCTAGGGAATGGGACCCTGCAGCCCAGCTGCCCTAAACCCCACAAAGCTCCTAAGTAGTTTAAGCACATCCTCCCTAGAGCTCCAACATTATGGGTACTTTGGTTTATAGTTTAACCTTTCAGGGATGTATGATAGTTGAAACACGTAAGACACAGACCTCGCAGAGGGATTGCTAAACCCATCACTCTTTAGACAGTGCAAGAGATATACAGCTCCATGCAAAATATGAAATATCTGTATGTAATTCCCTGTCTTAGTTTCACCACCACTCTTGCGTATTCTTTTGGGATTTGGTCAGTCTCCTGTCAGGATTCCAGGTCCCCTCTCCAGGACCTCCCTTCTCCAGCTCATGGAGTCTCCTCTCACTCCTGTCCCAAACTTCCTTCCTTTTTTTTTTTTTTTTTTACACCCCCCCCCCTTGTCTCTGTGTTTTTTAAAAGCCACCATAAACAATCTGGTTCTTTATGCCTCCTCCTCTGTTTTTGCCATTGTCTACACCTCTGCAGCGAACTGACTTTACCTGCGTTGCAGCCACTCCATTGTTCCACAGTTCTCAAACTTCATTGCACCAAAAATTACTACATTACCCCAGGCAGAAGGGGGCCGGAGCCCGAGCCTCACAGCTCTGGTTGAGGGGAGGGGAAGCAGAGGCCTGCTGCCCCAGGCTCAAGCCCTTGGACTTCAGCTTCAGTCCCAGGCGGGGGGTGCAGGCTTCAGCTTCAGCCCCGGGCCCCAGTGGGTCTAACATGGGCCCTGGCAACCTAATTAAAATGGGGTTGTGACCCACTTTGGGGGTCGCAACCCACAGTTTGAGAACCACTGTGGGGTAAGGCATATTCAGTTGCTGATGATCCTTAATGATGACCCCATTCAGAGACAGACATTTAGGCACCAGTCCCCCACTCCTTAACACGAATATGATGCAATAATACAGGAAAGACCACCATGAGGCTATAAACATAGAGAGTTCATAATATCAAACAGAATCCAAAAATTGTACATAGACAGGTCTGCCAAATCATCACAAGGCCAATTATATTTAACCGCCTAAACTGAATGGTTTGTGAACTGTTTGCGCATCGCTTTGAAAAATGTACAGTGCTATGCGTTTTTAAAAAATAAAAAAAAATTGTGCACATTATTTGTTTCATCAGTGGGCTTTATAAAGGTAAGTGAGTAGATGTCAAGAAGCAGCATTTAACTAATTAATAATGGGCTTCTCTTAAGGGTGCAGTTTAGAATTCTTTGCTATGGCAGGAAGACATTATCTGCAAAGTTACCATGGTAACACAACCCACTACACGTTGCTACGAGCGCAGTGTAACTGTTGTTATTACTATTATTTCAGCTTTTGACATTTAGACTTTTTTAGACCTGAACATTTTTGCTAGATTTAAATTCATGTGTGAGAAAGTTTCTAAATTTTGCATCCTCCCGTCAGGCTCCACTGGATTACAACAGCAGTGACGCTAGCGATTCCACATTACTCTGGTGGCAGAATGCCTATCGTCTAAGGCTAAATAACTTCTACATTTTTAGGAACACATACTGAGCCAGGTCACCTAGTTTAGCATCCTGCCTCCAACAGTGGTCAGGGTGGGTACTTTGAGGCAGGCATAAAATCCACAGAATACATCTGATTGCAACCCATCCCCCCCCCCCCCCCAGTAGGAAGTTCCTAGTCCTTGTTGTTGCAATAAAAACCTTCAGAATGTGAACAGAATGTAAACCACTGCAAAGGTGCGTTAAGTCTGCAGAGTTCTACAGCCTCTTTTACTGTTCATAGCTTTGCTGAGTGGCAGCAGAATGATAAGGCTCAGGCCTGTCACACTTGCTGTTCAGAACTCTGTAAGCAGCCGTGAAACATGCAAGATCATGTCAGTTTCACAATTCTGCTGCTTGGGCAGGCTCTGAGCCCTAGCAGAGGTGCCCGAACTGGAATTATAAAATACCAAGGACCACCTAAAAGAGAGGCAGAAGTAAGGGTAGAGTAACAGAGACAAACACACATACATCTTCTCCCCTCCTATGATATGTAAGTGTTTCTGCAGGTGGGGGGGAAGAGACAGACAAGCTCTTTGCAGCAGCTGGCAAAAGGTGAAGCCTCAAATTTCCCAGCCAGAGGATGATATAAAAGGTGGAGATTCTAAGCCAGGTGTAGGGGAAGTAGCCTAGTACAACTCCCAACACTGTCCCTCTTCTTAGTGGCTGAGGAAGGGAAAGCACTCAAGTTCTTACCAGAGCATTGCCTCTGGACCTCATTGTCGCTCCTCTTCCTCTCCCTTACCTCCCAATCTTTCATATTCATCTCTAGCTAGTGGGCCTACTTAGCTCTCCAGCTAGCAAGTCCCTGGTAAATTTTTCAAGCCCTGGTTGTGCCATAACTGAAGCAGGTTATTTGGTGGAGTCGCATCTGCTACTTCCTTTAGACAAAGATTCTCAAGGATGATTTCTTGTCTGTTGTTTGCTCACGTTGGTATAATATTTTTATACAAGCCCGTGTTGTCCTTGGAACTATTTTCCCAAGGCTCTTCTGCTGCTTTTGTTCAATATTTTTCTGTTAGGCTCCTGTGATGCCAGTGATTGAGGTTTATAGCTCTTTCATTTTACCCACAAAAACTATTGGCTGAGACGTATTGATGGCTCTTGCCGACAGTTGCCTAAGTCAGAACCCTCCATTTCTCCATATGAAAAGGGGGCTTGGACAAGCCTTCCAGCTCAGTTACCCCTGGTGTCAGTCACTCCTTTCCTCTCTCCACGCTTTTTGTATTTTATAGCCATGCACACATGAATTTATATTCTCTCAGAGAAAGTGCTCACCATTTACCATACAACGGTATCTAGACTACCTTAGATTTCCAGCTTGACATATAGAGCAAAACAGTTGCTTAAATAGCACTGTGTGGTAAATGTTGACTTTTTGACTATGAGTTGTGTGAGAATAATAGAAACATATATTGTATGAACATCCATAATGTATGTTCTCTGTGTGTGCATATAGTGACCATCATCAGGGGCAACAGCAGTAAAATATTCCTTACAAAAGAAAATGGTTGCCAGTACTGTGATACACTGCAGCCTCAAATAGCTGAATAACCTGGTGAACTATTTCTAGCCCATTGTTAAGGTTTGGGACAGCTGTGGGACTTCTGAGGGTAAAGCATAGGCGTATGGAGGTGTGACTATCTTTTGGTTAATTGAGGCTCAGATAACGGAGTTTGTGCTGAGAAGCAGAGCTAGTTGAACATTTTTATTCAAGCTTTGTTTATGAAAAGGGTTTTTCCCTTTAACACTGGCTCTTCTCCAGGAAGGTTCAGGTTTTTTCTTTGAAAGTCCAAAAAGCCAAAGCCTGAATGTTTTTTGTTAAAAAGACAAACACTAAAAATTGATTATTGTTACTGCTAATGTCCTTGGACACAGACATTCTTTTTTTTTTTTTTTTTTACTATCCTCTTGGAGACAGCGTGGTCCAGTGGATAGCTCACTGAAATGGGGTCTAGTTTTCTCACTCTGACACTGATTTGCTGTGCAGTATTCTGCAAGTGACTATTTCTGTTGCCTCCACTCCCCTGCTATAAAGTGGGGATAGCAATTGTAGCCCTTCCCCCAAGGTGTGGTTCAAGCATCCTCTCTGGTACTTGGAGTGGCTGCTCCCCTCTTTTTGCAGGGGTTGGATCCTGGGTTCCTTCTTGTGGTGCCAAGGTGACGCCTCCCTGGAGTGAGATCCAGGGGATGCTGTCCTTTGGGAAAATGAATAATGCTACCACTGCAAGCAAGGAGTATAAAACCTAAGTATGCAAGAAACAATAAATACATCAATACAAACCACAGGGTGCCAACTCCATGGGTGCTCCGGGGCTCAAGCAACCCCAGAAAAAAAAATAGGGGGTGCTTAGCACCCATCAGCCACAGCTGTTTGGCAGCTGGCAGGAGGTGCTCGTTTGAGGGCGGAGAACAGTGTGCAGAGGGGAAGCTGCCAAGATGCTATAGTGATGGGCTGCAGTACAAAACCTGAAGTTTTAGTAAAATAGTATTTTAAAGACTGGAAGTCTTCAGACGACCATTGTAGAAATGCTGCATCGGGTGCACACTTTTAGCATCCTGTGAATTGTTGTCATCCGTGAAGTATCAGATGGAGCCGTGTATTAAATAGACTAAATAATAAATGCAACGGAGGGTGAGAAAACCTGGATTTGTGCTGGAAATGGCCCAACTTGATGATCACTTTAGATAAGCTATTATTACCAGCAGGAGAGTGGGGTGGGAGGAGGTATTGTTTCATGGTCTCTGTGTGTATATAATGTCTTCTGCAGTTTCCACGGTATGCATCCGATGAAGTGAGCTGTAGCTCACGAAAGCTCATGCTCAAATAAATTGGTTAGGCTCTAAGGTGCCACAAGTACTCCTTTTCTTTTTGGAAAAGGAATGTTTCTCCTGCTTATTTACTGCATTCGCAGCAGCAGCTCAGTAACGGCTGCTTAATTCTTCTCTTGTCCCATCTCCCCACTTTGAAAGGACCTTGACACCATGACTGCAACCAGATTTTGGTTCTTGTCATGCAGCTGATGTTCCAGCAGCAGCTGTAAGTTGTCTGCACTGCCAGCATCTCCACCCTTACTGACAGTTATGTAATAAGCCACACACTCCTGTTACCTAGCACAGGTTTTTTGTTTTTTTATTAAAAAGAGACAAAGTAAGATGCCAAGTGGGCAGAAGATTCATTCAGGATATGTCTCCCCTGGAGAGCCCAGTGCTGCCGCCAGACTTTGGGTCTGACAAAGATGCAGCTTTTTCTGTTTGTAACAGTGAACATGCCTGTGTGCTAGCTTATGTCTTCAGCCTCAAAAAATAAACGAGAAACAACTCTTTTTATTTCCCCTCACCTTGTTTGTTTCCCTTTGAAACACAATGAAGATGGAACAGTGATCTGACTCTAAGCTGTCAAAATTTCCTGTCCTGTTTTCACAGGATCCTTCCTTTCGCTACAAAAAGGTGATTGCAATGAAACCCAACTAATTGTATTAATTGAAGAACAATTGCTTAGCTTTATTTTCAGCTTGAAGGCAAATAGCTGGAAGCTTACACAAGAGAGCTAGCAAATGCATTTTGCAGCATCACTGCTCTTCCTCCATGTGAAACTCAGGTCTGCTAGCACTCCTGATTAAAGAACTGGAGGGGCACAGGCAGCAATATGAAATTTGGACTAACACAGACCAATCCATTCCCCTCCAACGGCTGCATGCTCAAAATCTCCAGCAGGTAGACACATCACTATACACAATTTGATCACTAGCTCAGCAGGTGCTGTTAGATGTAGAGGTGCAGTGAATTGATGATAGGCCTGACAAAGAGTTAAAAACAAACCACCACCACCACAACCTGGCAGTTTGCAATAAACAATGCTTATCCCCAGGGAATTAAACATTTTTTGCTGGGATGTATGTCTGCTACCTACACCTGGCTTCTTGATAGACTTCTCACCACTCCTCAGCACTTCCACTGAATGCACATGTACTTAATTAACAGGTATCAAAAAGACTAAGTGTTTTCACAATCAGAGATTTTAAAAAATGTTATATGTTAGTACAGTTACTTTAGGAGCGGGCAGGCCAATTCTTTTTAGAGTTACCTGATAGCCCTCAGTAATCTTCATAGAAAACTAAAAAACTCAGAGGGAGACTGCTCGGAATTTAGCTATGTCCAACTGCCAATTCCAGGACAGATTTGGCCACTCCTACCTAACCTTAATGGTACTTTACTTTTCAAGTAGTCTCATTAATTTCAGTGGTGCAGCTTGAGGAAATAATAAGTTACTTGTCAATGTGAATAAAGCAGTGTTGCCTAGTCTCACTATCTTATTCCAAACCTGATGGTATTTAGTTTTTTTTCTTAAAGCCTCAGCTCCTGGAGTCATTCTATTTTTTTTTTTTTGAGAATGACAGCTTACTTTTTTTAAATGAACATTTCGAACTTTCATTGTTGCAGAGAAAAGCTTGAAAACATCACCTGAGTGCACCCTAAAGGCTCAAAAACACAAAGGGAAAGGAAAAGAATCATTTTTTTTAATATCATGATTTTTAAACCAGTTTCATTATATTTGGAGGGCTGATGAATGATTTTTGAACATAGGGGGTTGGTAATCCTGGTAAAGGTGGCAGCATCTGTCTCCCTGTGTCTGTGTAGTTTAGACTGTAAAGTCTTTAAGGCAGCACACTCTGTTCTGTGAGTCATGTACAACACTGAGCACCCTGTCAGCAGTGAAATAACAATTATAAGCCTATTGGTATAGCTGGGATAAGAAACTAGATTTCTGCAATGCTCCTGAAGTGATGTGAGTCTATTCACTGGATAAGCAGCTGTTCAGTAGGATGGCTACATCTTTTCTGCTATATTCCAATCATATCAGAGGATTGAGTTGTACTGCACTACCTAGCTCTACGAGGAAGCCATGTGAAATGGTATTTGAAGCGTGGCTTTCCTGACAGAGGATTGTGATGCTATCAATTTGGTTGGCTAATATTACACAAGACAAAAGGGTGGACACCCCTTCTAACATCTGTGGGGGGTTGTGTTTTGCAGGAGATGCACGGGTGAGAGGTCAGACAGGGGTTCTTTCTGAGCGCCGTGGTTCCTATCCGTTCATAGACTTCCGTCTTCTCAACAGTAAGTGCAACCCCTCCCTCAACTAAATTCCCACTGGGAATGGATTTGTAAAGGAAATTTAAAAACCAAAATAGTTATTAAAAGTCTATGACCCAAGGATCATTGCACCACATTCAATGACCGACTTTCCTCGTTCGCTCAATGGGGAATGTACCATAATACTGTTGTTCCCACCCAGTTTGAGCATGAAATGTTTTGACTAATGACCACTGTCCATACTGCTTACCGTTGGTCAGATAAATTCGCACTTTAATAGTGGTGTGACAGCTGCCATCGTGGCCAACCCCAGGGATTGAACTGGGGACTTCCAGAGTTAAAAGCACCTAAAGATCCAGACTGACCATCTGAGAGCTTTAACAGCCTCTCACCCTTTCTGGTTTTGGGGAAGCATAACATACACTGAGCAGTGGGTTACAGTGACATTAATTTTGCGAACAGTCAGAGCCCCGTGCAAAACCCAATGGAGTCTTCCCATTGACTTGGATTTTAGATCAGGCCTATAGTGAGTATCTGTCAAAAAATAGCTATAACTTCATTTTTATTAAAGTTATTAATCTAGCATTGTTGTGAATAATGAAGGACACAGCTAAAAAAAGCCCCTGTTCTTTTTCACCTGACCTCTCTCCATTTATCCAAACTACAAGAGTGCTTTTTCTGTCTTCTCTCCTTTAGAGATATTCCTGGGAAATGCCCAGTTATTTCACCCCAGTTACCCAGTGTGCAAAGATGAATAAAGATACAAATTTCACTCACAATTCTTTGGTCTTTGTATTCAAACAGAATACAACACGACTCTGACATTCAGACACAAGCAGGGCTTGGCATAAATCTTATGTATAGCACAGGTCATTTGAATTTTACCTTTTGAAACAACACTTGTTAACAGCCTTCATCAGAATAGACTCGATCTCCAACAGTGGCTTAGTGATTTAAGTTTTAATCTTCTGGTGATTACATTTTTCATTAAAAAGCACTTATCAAAACTAAACTTTAAACCCTGTTTGCTTAACTGCTTCCCAGAACTCCTAGGATCTGAGGAATGGGAGGGTTGAAAATAGGTGGGCCTGGAACAAGTTCAGGAAGAGAAGAAGGGAAGTAGGAAGAGGGGAAAACTCAGACCTCTGATGTGCTGGCACTTATGGAAGCTGGCAATGCTGCTACAGTCTGGTAAAGATTTTAGTTTTGGAATCATTATCTATTTTCTGCTGCCTCCACAGTTAGCTCAGACCAACTGCTGCCAAATCTTGTAGACTAGAGGTAGTGCTGAGGTCAGAAGTCCATCAGAATGTTGGGTGTAACTCTGAGCTAGGGAGACATAGGAGATGAGACAAATCCAGAAAGTTGCCCAGACCAACCAGAGGATATGAGACCCTTGCAATATCATTAAAGAGATGGGCTCTGTAGTGGAAGAGAACTTGAATCAGGTCTGGGGAGTAGCAAAGTACTGGGAAAGAACAGACAGAGTTAGAAATCCAGCTGTAGGAATGAGTTAGAAACTTAGCTGTACTCACAAGGCAAGGAAGAGCAAAAAATAGGGGTAAAAAAGGGCACTTGGGAGGGAGGGAGAGGTACTTACATTTTTTTGAAAAGTATGTTCAAGAGTCTGTAACGATGCTGGTTCTGGCGGGACCCAACTAAGAGTGCCATTTCAGGACAAACTGCTTAAAGCAGGGCAGTTACAGCCCAAGGCTGGGGTTTTTCCACCTCTAAGGCAAACCAAATCAGCCAAACAGAGCAGACTTTGGTCTCGCCGCACTGGCTAACCACAAGTAACACAAGCAATTCTCTTAGAAACTCCAGTTTCCCAGTATCTCCACCAGTGCCACTCATTATGGGGATAAATGGTTATGAAAACCAGTACCCCAGTAAAAGAAAAAAGGTTCTCTCGATCCCAAAGGATCAAGCCCCAGACCCAGGTCAATATACAAATCAGATCTTACCCACAAATCACACTGTTGCCAATCCTTTAGAATCTAAAATCTAAAGGTTTATTCATAAAAGGAAAGAAATATAGATGAGAGCTAGAATTGGTTAAATGGAATCAATTACATACAGTAATGGCAAAGTTCTTTGTTCAGGCTTGTAGCAGTGATAGAATAAACTGCAGGTTCAAATCAAGTCTCTGGAGTACATCCACAGGTGGGGTGGGTCATTCAGTCCTTTGTTCAGAGCTTCAGTGTAGCAAAGTCCCTCCAGAGGTAAGAAGCCGGATTGAAGACCAGATGGAGGACCTGCAGCAGCTTTTTATATTCTCTTGCCATGTGATCTTTCTTTCTTTGTCCCAAAGAGAAGCTGTCCATCACATGGCCTGGAAAAACCTCAGAGTTCTGTCCATAAGCATGTCCCTGCATGCCTTGCTGAGGCGCAAGGCGTGTCTGCCTTCTCTCAATGGGTCAGTTGTATAACTGATGGTCCTTAATGGGCCATCAAGCAGGCTAGGCAGAGCTGACACCAACTTGTCTGGGGTGTCACCCAGAAGCATAGCATAAATTTGAAATACAGACAGTATAGAGCCAATATTCATAACTTCAACTACAAAATGATACACACATATAGACAGCATAATCATAATCAGCAAACCATAACCTTGTCTTAGACACCTCATTTGACCCCCTTTACATAAGATTTGGTGCCACTACAGGACCTTGATTGCAATGATGATCTATACAGTCCCAGATTATGTCAATAACGTCACAGAGCCCCAAACTTATTTCTCAGAATTCTCAGCTGAAACTTGTTTAATCAGACCCAGTTCACCTGGCCTTGGTTATAAACCAGTTTACAAGAACACCAGCTGCTGAGCAAATTCCATTGTCCCAGCTTTCATTCATGCAGTGACAGAAGTGAATAAACGTTCACATTTGACTCTGCCTGAAGTATTTCATTTTTGTTTTCAATTTTATTTCTTTATTTAGTAGTCCCATGAAACTCTCCTGCCCTCCCCCCCCCCCCAAAAAAAAAAAAAAAAACCTTTTCAAATTGTCTTTTTGAACTTTTCTGTTGAAGGTAGGTTTTCTTGCCAGGGTGGGGGTCCTTCAACTAAATCCTGATGATTCACTCTTCCAGTCCAGGAAGGTCCAGCATGCACCAAGGGAGGGGGTCACCACAGAGAACAGCATTGCTGCGATGGCTCAAGGAATAAGGAGCTCAGCTTGACTTTTCTAGCACATGTGGCTACCCTATGTAATTTAAAAAAGAGGTGTCTTTCTGTATGTTGCATCTTCAAATTCAGAGGAGTTGCCCTGCTAGGTTATATAGCAGCAGTCATTTTTGTTTCATTTCAGATGCTAAACGTTACAGAGCAAGTCAGGGTGTTCTCTCTCATGGCGACTTTAACTTGTTCTTTCTTTGTTGTTTCTCTTTAATCTCAAATTAGTTATTGGGTATGTCTACACTGCAAAGGTGTGGTCTTAACTCAGATTAGCTAACCGCATTCGCTGTCTCGGGTTAAAATAGCAGTGAAGACATGGCAACTCAGTTTTTTAACTCGGGTTTGCAGCTTGAGTTCATCGCCATGTTCCCATATGGACCCTAACTTGAGCTGGTACAGGCCTGAATTGCCATGTCTTCACTGCTGTTTTAACCCGAGACAGCTAAAGCAGGTTAGTTAACCTGAGTTAAGCACACACTTTTTTGTTTGTTTGTAGTGTAGATCTATTTTAGACTGAAAAAAAAAAATCTCTGTTTGACCTCCGTGAATGGGAAAAGGTAGCAGTCTTGAAAATATGGAGGGAACCAAAATCAGATTTTTGCGTATTCACTGTTATAGTCTAAGGGACTGACGATAATTTTTTAACGTTTTAATCCAAAATAAGGTGAAATCTCAACACTAGACCACTGATGTTGCAAATGAAGAGTGCACTGAGCCTGTCTCACTCGCTGTGCACGCATCTGTGCCTGGGATGTACATAAGCTTTTATTTTGGCCTCACCCATGCTCACTAAATGGGGCCTGTGTATTTAACATATACTATAAGTACAGCGGGAACATTGGTTAAAAGAACTTCCTCTTAAAGGGGAACAAGCAGTGTAAACAGAATAATCTTGTGATACTACTACATAAAGTGCCAGGATTAATACTATTGAAAGGATTTGGCACCAAGAAATGTTTTCTTATGTAGGTATAACCAATAGGCAGCAGCGCTACGTCTAAAGTAATACTTGCACTAAGTGAGAGATTAAGGCAGAACAGACTTTACTAGAAATATATTCAATAACCAGAAAGACACATTATCACAATCCTTTCTCCATGATCTAACTTCTACAAATTCAGATAAACAAAACTTAAACTCGAGCTACACAGCACCATCTAGCAACCCTAAATAATATTACACCCCCATCTCACAAAAGAAGAGAGAGAGAAAAATTAAAGTTTATTATTAAAAAAAGATGTGTACATTCTTAAAACAAATATTTCAGGACACTGCTATTTAACATAAGACAATATTACTCAAATATAGCCTTTATGTTTATAGATTAGTCACTTGGGTGGATTTTCTTTCCATCATGGCCAGCATGGGTTAGGATCAAGGCTGTCTGTGTCTTTTGGCTTCTTTGGATTCTGGCACCAAAGTTAATGTATGGTCAAAGGTGTCGTAAAATCCTGCTGGAAAAAGAAATTGCATCGATTCTGAAAACAGATCTGATAGGGTAGAACTCAAACCAACTGGATTACAGTTAGCTTCCTGTTGTGAGCTGATGTCTGTGATGATGTCTAAACATTCTTCCAGTGTCCCGCTATATCAGAGAGACATTTGGTGTGTGTAACTTGGGGCCAGGATTGTGCATGCACATTTTCTCTCGCATGCCCAGCTGGCGGAGAGGTAAGGCTTTAGTGTTCCTGTGACCAGAGTCCCAGGGGAGCCGACTGAGGTCACTCAACTAGGGTGAACTGCAAAGAATGGGGCAGACAATCCCCAACACTGGTGGATATTCCAATATTTAGATTTACCAAGCCAGCACAAAACAGCCTCTATAATACCTCACTGGTTACCCAGAAGCCAACAACATAGTTCCTTCCAAAATAACCCAGCCTCAGGCTTCCACCCAGACACCCAATTCAAATATGATGAGGATCACTGAAAATCTTATTCATCATACAAAAAAGTTCTACCAATCCCAAAGGATCAGACACATTACTTCCCACGTTAATGAATATTCCAGATCTTACCCAAATACCTGCTTACAGCCAATTCTTATTAACTAAACTAAAATCTATTGAAAAAGAAAAGATAGAGAGCATTGGTTAAAAGATTACTGTACATACAGACATGAATACAGTCTTGAGATTCAGATTCATAGCAGAGAGGGTGACCTTTGTAGTTGCAAAGAGTTATTTCAGCAATAGTTCATAGGTTATAGTCCAATGTTTATATTTCAGGGTAGTCCAGTCAGAACTGGACTCAGTCCTTATGGCTTTGGCTTCCTCTGCATAAAACCTCAGGCAGATCTGAGATAAAAAAGGATCAGGACCCAAGGGTCTTTTTTACAGTTTTCTAGCAGCCACTTGACTGTACAGTCCTGGGTGAACAATAGGCTTTCGATGTAACCTTCTGTTTCTTAAACTTCACCCGTAATTAACTACATGGATTAACATAAGGTAATTTATCCATGAAGCAGTTCATCACAAACTTTAGAGAGACACATAGACAATGACATTATTGCATCTAAGATTAATCTAAATGTTAATATTCCCTTTTGATCTCTGAATCATCAGCTATAGTGACAGACAGGAACTGTCTGTTTACATGGTGAACATTTAACCAACTATAATTAAACCCATACAATTAGTATCACCTTTAATTTTCTACCAATACAGGTTTGCATTTCAAAGTTCTAGCCAATCTAGCATCGAATGGCCCTAATTACTATTCACATACTTTCTAACATGTCTTTAAAGGTGGGCTTTGGGTTAGTTAGCCTGCAAACAGTTTAACCCTTTCTGGCCACGCATTACACTTTGTATAAGATTTGTTGCAATTATATAACAGTGGTAGCAATAATGATTTGCATGGTTAAATTTTAATTAGACAACGTCACAGTTCCTCTTGTAATTTCTGCCCTCACAAATGTATATAGCCTTATGCTTTTCTTGAACTGTAGCTGGGCCAGTGACCTTTAGCTTTAAAAGTTGATTTGTGGAGGACAAAATTTAACCTAAATGATGACCCAGTAGTTGATCAGGTGATCCCATGCCATCAGCTAGTGTGCTCCTGTGCTCTAGCATAGCTACATATATGTCCTTGTCTTAAACTACTGGTTCCCAACAACTTGCAAGGGCTTATGGCACCACCTGAATCTCTATGCAATAGTGTAGGCAACAACGATTTTCGACCCAAGACTTTCATGTGGCACTGAGTAGCAACTTTCTCTCATATCATCACTATTGGGGGTGAGGAGGGTCTGGTGGCTTTGCAGTCCCCACATTCATTTCAGGTTTCCTATGAGGCAAAGCAGGCCATCCACTTTCCCATCCTGCATTAGTGAGACAGGAAGGCTGCCTGCTCCTGCTGGCTAACTGGACTGAGGGATGCTCCAGAACACCTTGCATGAGTAGCCTGGGCAACCTGAATATTATTCTGGGGGCCTGTGACCAAAACCCAGAGATTTTGGTTTGCTAAAGTCATATAAACGGAAGCCAGTGAGTTCTGCACAGCTCTATTTAAGGGAGGTTCATAAGAGAATTGGGGAAGGAGTTTCCCCTTGAAATAAATTACAATCAAACCATACCCTAAAATGGAATGGTGAGTGAGAGAGAGAATGTCACGGTTGTTTTCTTTTTTCATCCTAGATGAGTAAGTGACCTAAGAAAGACAGGAGTTGAAAGTAAAACTGTAGAAACATAATTTTCCCAAAAACTCCACAGAAGTAAAAGAATAGACTGGAGCAGTGTTGAAATACTGTGGAACAGCAAAATCAAATGTGTAAATGTGCTAGAGTTAGGTCCCAAACAAAACCCCACACATTTTAAGAAAGTTTCTCTGTGAACTTTGCAGGTTAGGCCCGTATCTGAAACTAACTCAGGCTAATTTCACAAAGGCAATTAGAGGCCATTTTGCTTTTTACAAGCTACTGTATTACCGCCAAGCAGCCACAGAAGAGTAGATAATCTGAATATTGTGTCTTGTAAGCATTTGGAGCTTTATACACTTCCGCAGTGAAAATTAACTTAAACTGATTTTCCTTTTAGAGGAGCCTAGTTTGGGTTTCAGAAATAAAGGACTTTAGTAGTAAGGCAGCAATTATTTAATTTTCTGATTGATTAAATTGCTCAGTAAGTCACTGAACCAGTTCCTTCCAGTGACTCTGATGTGGTGATTAAAATAGGTTTCATTATCCCATGATGTGCTGTGTCGGTGACTGATATGGTACATTTCTTGATGGCATTAATTAAGGACAAGAGTAAATTCCTTGCATCGCTGAAATAGCCAGATTAGAAAGAAAGCATCTGCAAGGTCTAAATAGCACTTGCTGGGAGTCGCTTCACATATTATAGCACCTGCTTTGTGCTGTGTATTCACCAACCTGAGATCTTGACATTAATGTGCAAACAAAGGAAGTTTCATTTAACAAGAAGGGCTTTACTTACCTTAATCAGTGAACAGAACTAACTTGGAGCACCTACTATCTTCAAAAGATACTCAGGGCTGTTGGGTTCTTTCTCTGGCTTGGACACTGACATGCTGTGTGACATTAGGCATCTAATAACCTTTCTGCAGCTCAGGTTTCAGAGTAGCAGCCATGTTAGTCAGTATTCACAAAAAGAAAAGGAGTACTTGTGGCACCTTTGAGACTAACAAATTTATTTAAGCATAAGCATAAGCATAAGCTTTCGTGAGCTATAGCTCACTTCAAGTGAAAGCTTATGCTCAAATAAATTTGTTTGTCTCTAAGCCCTGGTCTACACTAGGACTTTAGGTCGAATTTAGCAGTGTTAAATCAATGTAAACCTGCACCCGTCCACACGATGAAGCCCTTTATTTCGAATTAAAGGGCTCTTAAAATTGATTTCCTTACTCCACCCCTGACAAGTGGATTAGTGCTTAAATCGGCCTTGCCGGGTCGAATTTGGGGTACTGTGGACACAATTTGACGGTATTGGCCTCCGGGAGCTATCCCAGAGTGCTCCATTGTGACCGCTCTGGACAGCATTCTCAACTCAGATGCACTGGCCAGGTAGACAGGAAAAGAACCGCGTACTTTTTAATCTCATTTCCTGTCTGGCTAGAGTGGCAAGCTGCAGGTGACCATGCAGAGCTCATCAGCAGAGGTGACTATGATGGAGTCCCAGAATCGCAAAAGAGCTCCAGCATGGACTGAACGGGAGGTACGGGATCTGATCGCTGTATGGGGAGAGGAACCCGTGCTATCAGAACTCAGTTCCAGTTTTCGAAATGCCAAAACCTTTGTCAAAATCTCCCAGAGCATGAAGGACAGAGGCCATAACAGGGACCCGAAGCAGTGCCACGTGAAACTTAAGGAGCTGAGGCAAGCCTACCAGAAAACCAGAGAGGAGAACGGCCACTCCGGGTCAGAGCCCCAAACATGCCGCTTCTATGATGAGCTGCATGCCATTTTAGGGGGTTCAGCCACCACTACCCCAGCCGTGTTGTTTGACTCCTTCAATGGAGATGGAGGCAACACGGAAGCAGGTTTTGGGGACGAAGAAGAAGATGATGATGAGGAGGAGGTTGTAGATAGCTCACAGCAAGCAAGTGGAGAAACCGGTTTTTCCGACAGCCAGGAACTGTTTCTCACCCTGGACCTGGAGCCAGTACCCCCCGAACCCACCCAAGGCTGCTTTCTGGACCCTGCAGGCGGAGAAGGGACCTCCGGTGAGTGTACCTTTTAAAATACTATACATGGTTTAAAAGCAAGCATGTGAAAGGATTACTTTGCCCTGGCATTCGCGGCTCTCCTGGATGTACTCCCAAAGCCTTTGCAAAAGGTTTCTGGGGAGGGCAGCCTTATTGCATCCTCCATGGTAGGACACTTTACCACTCCAGGCCAGTAACACGTACTCGGGAATCATTGTACAACAAAGCATTGCAGTGTATGTTTGCTGGCGTTCAAACAACATCCGTTCTTTATCTCTCTGTGTTATCCTCAGGAGATTGAGATATCATTCATGGTCACCTGGTTGAAATAGGGTGCTTTTCTTCAGGGGACACTCAGAGGAGCCCGTTCCTGCTGGGCTGTTTACCTGTGGCTGAACAGAAATGTTCCCAGCTGTTAGCCACGGGGAGGGGGGAGGGTTGAGAGGGTAGCCACGCAGTAGGGGGAGGCAAAATGCGACCTTGTAACGAAAGCACATGTGCTATGTATGTAATGTTAACAGCAAGGTTTACTTGCTGAAAGAGTGTAGCCACTGTTTTATAAAATGTGTCTTTTTAAATACCGCTGTCCCTTTTTTTTCCTCCACCAGCTGCATGTGTTTCAATTATCACAGGATCTTCTCCTTCCCAGAGGCTAGTGAAGATTAGAAAGAAAAAAAAAACGCACTCGTGATGAAATGTTCTCTGAGCTCATGCTGTCCTCCCACACTGAGAGCACAGACGAATGCGTGGAGGCAAATAATGTCAGAGTGCAGAAAAGCACAAAATGACTGGGAGGAGAGGTGGCGGGCTGAAGAGAGTAAGTGGCAGGCTGAAGACAGGGCTGAAGCTCAAATGTGGCGGCAGCGTGATGAGAGGAGGCAGGATTCAATGCTGAGGCTGCTGGAGGACCAAACCAGTATGCTCCAGTGTATGGTTGAGCTGCAGCAAAGGCAGCTGGAGCACAGACTGCCACTACAGCCCCTGTGTAACCAACTGCCCTCCTCCCCAAGTTCCATAGCCTCCACACACAGACGCCCAAGAACGCGGTGGGGGGGCCACCGGCCAACCAGCCACTCCGCCACAGAGGATTGCCCAAAAAAAAGAAGGCTGGCATTCAATAAATTTTAAAGTTGTAAACTTTTGAAGTGTGTGTGGCATTTTCCTTCCCTCCTCCACCACCCCTCCTGGGCTATCTTGTTATTCATCCCCCTATTTGTGTGATGAATGAATAAAGAATACATGAATGTGAAGCAACAATGACTTTATTGCCTCTGCAAGCAATGATTAAAGGGAGGAGGGAAGGGTGGTTAGCTTACAGGGAAGTAGAGTGAACCAAGGGGTGGGGGGTTTCATCAAGGAGAAACAAAGAGAACTTTCACACCGTAGCCTGGCCAGTCATGAAACTAGTTTTCAAAGCTTCTCTGATGCGTACCACGCCCTCCTGTGCTCTTCTAACTGCCCTGGTGTCTGGCTGCGTGTAACCAGCAGCCAGGCGATTTGTCTCAACCTCCCACCCTGCCATAAACGTCTCCCCCTTACTCTGACAGATATTGTGGAGCACACAGCAAACAGTAATAACAGTGGGAATATTGGTTTCGCTGAGGTCTAAGCGAGTCAGTAAACTGCGCCAGCGCACCTTTAAACATCCAAATGCACATTCTACCACCATTCTGCACTTGCTCAGCCTGTAGTTGAACAGCTCCTGACTACTGTCCAGGCTGCCTGTGTACGGCTTCATGAGCCATGGCATTAAGGGGTAGGCTGGGTCCCCAAGGATACATATAGGCATTTCAACATCCCCAACAGTTATTTTCTGGTCTGGGAATAAAGTCCCTTCCTGCAGCTTTTGAAACAGACCAGAGTTCCTGAAGATGCGAGCGTCATGTACCTTTCCCGGCCATCCCACGTTGATGTTGGTGAAATGTCCCTTGTGATCCACCAGAGCTTGCAGCACTATTGAAAAGTACCCCTTGCGGTTTATGTACTCGCCAGCTTGGTGCTCCGGTGCCAAGATAGGGATATGGGTTCCGTCTATGGCCGCACCACAGTTAGGGAATCCCATTGCAGCAAAGCCATCCACTATGACCTGCACATTTCCCAGGGTCATTACCCTTGATATCAGCAGATCTTTGATTGCGTGGGCTACTTGCATCACAGCAGCTCCAACAGTAGATTTGCCCACTCCAAATTGATTCCCAACTGACCGGTAGCTGTCTGGCGTTGCAAGCTTCCACAGGGCTATCACCACTCGCTTCTCAACTGTGAGGGCTACTCTCATGTTGGTATTCATGCGCTTCAGGGCAGGGGAAAGCAAGTCACAAAGTTCCATGAAAGTGCCCTTATGCATGCGAAAGTTTCGCAGCCACTGGGAATCGTCCCAGACCTGCAACACTATGCGGTCCCACCAGTCTGTGCTTGTTTCCCGAGCCCAGAATCGGCGTACCACAGCATGAACCTGCCCCATTAGCACCATGATGCATGCATTGGCAGGCCCATGCTTTCAGAGAAATCAGTGTCCATGTCCTGATCACTCACGTGACCGCGCTGACGTCGCCTCCTTGCCCGGTATCGCTCTGCCAGGTTCTGGTGCTGCATATACTGCTGGATAATGCGTGTGGTGGTTAATGTGCTCCTAATTGCTAAAGTGAGCTCAGCGGCCTCCATGCTTGCCTTGGTATGGCGTCCGCACAGAAAAAAGGCACGGAACGATTGTCTGCCGTTGCTCTGACGGAGGGAGGGGCGACTGACGACATGGCTTACAGGGTTGGCTTCAGGGAGCTAAAATCAACAAAGGGGGTGGCTTTACATCAAGGAGTATTTCAGGCAGGACTTCACGGAGGGTTCCAATAAGAAATAGTGCACCTAAGTTATCGTTCTTATTAGAACAATGAGGTTAGTCTGGCCTCTGATTGATACATGGCTAGATTTACCTTGCTGTACCTTCTCTGTGAGTGACTGCAGTATGACCTAGAGGAATGAGTCCCCTAGACAGGGGAGGGGGGAGAAGCAAATGAGTACAAAACAAATCTGGTCTATTTCTTGTTTTGATCCACTCCATCTATCTTTTACATCTTTGGCTGGCAGCAGACGGTGCAGAAGGACTGCATGCCATCCACACCTCATGGCTGCCCGGCAGAAGATGACACAATAGGACTGCTAGCAATCCGTATCACCTGCCTGCTCACCATAAGACGGTTCAATAGGACTGACTGCAGGACTAAAGAGAATGACCTGGTCGAGTCACTCCAAATTTAGTCCCTGCACCCATGTCTGCCCAGGCACTCCTGGCCGACGTGGCCAGGAGCACCTCGGACATGACAAGGACGGCTACCAGTCGTACTGTACCGTCTGCTGCCACAAGGCAATGGGTTGCTGCTACTGTGTAGCAATGCAGTACCACGTCTGCCAGCACCCAGGAGACATACGGTGACGGTTACCTGAGCGGGCTCCATGCTTGCCGTGGTATGGCGTCTGCACAGGTAATTCAGGAAAAAAGGCGCGAAACGATTGTCTGCCCTTGCTTTCACGGAGGGAGGAAGGGAACGGGGACCTGACGATATGTACCCAGAACCACCCGCGACAATGTTTTAGCCCCATCAGGCACTGGGATCTCAACCCAGAATTCTAATGGGCAGCGGAGACTGCGGGAACTCTGGGATAGCTACCCACAGTGCAACACTCCGGAAGTTGATGCTAGCCTCGGTACTGTGGAAGCACTCCGCCGAGTTAATGCACTTAATGCACTTAGAGCATTTTCTGTGGGGACACACACACTCGAATATATAAAACCGATTTCTAAAAAACCGACTTCTATAAATGCGACCTGATTTCGTAGTGTAGACATACCCTAAGGTGCCACAAAGACTCTTTCTTTCTGTAGCTCAGTTTGCCTGTATGTAAAATGATGCCTTTGAGGCATTTGACGAGGTTTACTTTACCTACCTTGCAGTCAATATTTAAGGCTTAATGAATATTTCCAAAGTACTTTTAGATTCTCATATGAAAGGTGATCTAGAAATGCAAAGTATCAGGTTTGGTAAAATAAGATATGGACTCCTATGGACAAACTCTGGATCTGGATCTCAAACACCCAACATTTGGAGATGTTTGAATCTGTAATTTTAGTTTGTCCCACAATAAAAAGAATTTGCAAAATTCAGATACAGCCCCAGGTTTGGATTTTGAACAATTCCAAGGCTTTTGGTTAGGGCCCATCTCCAGAAAAAATAAAATCGAATCACAATCTTCACCCAAACCTCTACGTTCAGATCTACGTGATCTGAACCCAAAATTTTTGAGGTTTAAAAAAGTTTGGTTAACTTTTTATTTTGTTGCCTTTGGCTGGGACAAGAAATGGAAGTGCTGAAATACCATAAGAGAGGCCAGTCTCATGGTATTTCTGTCCCAGATGAAACTAGGAAGTGCTAAAAGTCTTGTGAAGAAGTTTCAAGGACTTATTGGACTACCCAGATTAAAGAGGTTCAGATAAGCATCCAACACTGAATGCTTATTAAAACAAAAGAGCCAAACTTTTGAGTTTCACCATATCACTACAAAATACTTAACTTATGCCCCAGCACAGAGATACCTCCAACTGGAAATGACACTTAGCTTCCAAATTGGTTTGGCCCCTCCCTGCTGTGGATAGCAAGAATAACCCCAAAATCTAAAATTCATCTATGGACTTGCTTTGAGCCTCCTATTCATGAAAGGGGAATTAGGATTCTGTAATCATAGAATCATAGAATCATAGAATATAAGGGTTGGAAGGGACCCCAGAAGGTCATCTAGTCCAACCCCCTGCTCGAAGCAGGACCAATTCCCAGTTAAATCATCCCAGCCAGGGCTTTGTCAACCTGACCTTAAAAACCTCTAAGGAAGGAGATTCTACCACCTCCCTAGGTAACGCATTCCAGTGTTTCACCACCCTCTTAGTGAAAAAGTTTTTCCTAATATGCAATCTAAACCTCCCCCACTGCAGCTTGAGACCATTACTCCTCGTTCTGTCATCTGATACCATTGAGAACAGTCTAGAGCCATCCTCTTTGGAACCCCCTTTCAGGTAGTTGAAAGCAGCTATCAAATCCCCCCTCATTCTTCTCTTCTGCAGGCTAAACAATCCCAGCTCCCTCAGCCTCTCCTCATAACTCATGTGTTCCAGACCCCTAATCATTTTTGTTGCCCTTCGCTGGACTCTCTCCAATTTATCCACATCCTTCTTGAAGTGTGGGGCCCAAAACTGGACACAGTACTCCAGATGAGGCCTCACCAATGTCGAATAGAGGGGAACGATCACGTTCGCTATGCCCCTACTTATACATCCCAAAATGCCATTGGCCTTCTTGGCAACAAGGGCACACTGCTGACTCATATCCAGCTTCTCGTCCACTGTCACCCCTAGGTCCTTTTCCGCAGAACTGCTACCTAGCCATTCGGTCCCTAGTCTGTAGCTGTGCATTGGGTTCTTCCGTCCTAAGTGCAGGACCCTGCACTTATCCTTATTGAACCTCATCAGATTTCTTTTGGCCCAATCCTCCAATTTGTCTAGGTCCTTCTGTATCCTATCCCTCCCCTCCAGCGTATCTACCACTCCTCCCAGTTTAGTATCATCCGCAAATTTGCTGAGAGTGCAATCCACACCATCCTCCAGATCATTTATGAAGATATTGAACAAAACCGGCCCCAGGACCGACCCTTGGGGCACTCCACTTGATACCAGCTGCCAACTAGACATGGAGCCATTGATCACTACCCGTTGAGCCCGACAATCTAGCCAGCTTTCTACCCACCTTGTAGTGCATTCATCCAGCCCATACTTCCTTAACTTGCTGACAAGAATACTGTGGGAGACCGTGTCAAAAGCTTTGCTAAAGTCAAGAAACAATACATCCACTGCTTTCCCTTCATCCACAGAGCCAGTAATCTCATCATAGAAGGCGATTAGATTAGTAATGTTGTCTCAGCACGGACAGTTCTGTTTTCTACTAAAGCTCCACTCTAAGCACAGAATATCTGTGTGTTTCTCTCTCCACTCTCTTTAAAGGAACAGACAAGTTTTAAGAACAATCCTATTAAAAAAATGTTCTTCCCTACATTATTAATGACAAGGTGGATGTGGATTGAAAAGTAAATTCCGCTTACTGTCATTTATGCTGTTTGTTTAGTTTTTGCACTTCCTTAAGCTTAGAAAATGAAAGCCAGAGAGCGTTTATATATTTTCATGCACTAGTAAAAAGCTGCAATTTGTTTTATGAACATTGCAGGGGAATGTTTAAAACTAAACACGGACTGTTTTTGCTGCAATTTTAAAAAAAATCCATGCAAATGTTTATACCACTATATAGAGTTGTAATTTTTTTTTTAACATAAATCCTGGGTTTATGTCACCCGATAGTGTCCTTTTAATACAGGAGTTTCCAAATGAGGAATTGTTTGTTTTGTCACCTGACCTTCTGTTACTTGATAAAGAAGGGAAAGGGTGTTTTGATGATAACATTGAGGACACTTTCCTAATTACTTAAAGAACCGGGAGAAGGGATCATTAACATGATAAATGAAAGCTGTGTTAGCTGTTATTACAGGGTATGTGGATTTTTCCTCAAAGGGGGAAGGGGAAAACCATTTCCTGTCACACAAGTTGCAATCAGCTGTAGATCATATTAACTTGCAGCTTTAAAATAAAGATCCTGAGTATCCTATCCTACAGACAAGACTGAAGCAGTGAAGTGAAGATTTCATATGAAAAAAATACAACACTGGTTGAAAATGCATGTTACAGCACGCATAACACCCTCTCCAAATAACATACAGGCAACTGAATCAAAGACCTCACACCTACTGTTTGCCTGAAGAGGGCTTTAATAACTAGCCAAGTCAAGTTCCCCATGATGGCTGAAAAGCATCAAGAGAAACAAACCTAGTTTTGCCTTAAATTTGGATTTAATCTACTCCCTCTTCTCCTTGGATTTCTGTGACTTCATACATTTCTTTCCTTCAACATGTATTTGCAACCCACTCTTCTGCAGGACTTTGGATTCTTTTAAAACCTCCATTGCTATTCTTCAGTTCTGTGATCCCATTTCAGATATCCCAGAGAAAATATATTTTGGGGGAAGTCCAGTATAGTTAGTGTTTTTCAGGAAAAAAGAAAAGGAGTTCTTGTGGCACCTTAGAGACTAACCAATTTATTTGAGCATGAGCTTTCGTGAGCTACAGCTCACTACATCGGATGCATGAAGTGAGCTGTAGCTCACGAAAGCTCATGCTCAAATAAATTGGTTAGTCTCTAAGGTGCCACAAGAACTCCTTTTCTTTTTGCGAATACAGACTAACACGGCTGTTCCTCTGAAACCTGTTTTTCAGGAGTGTCAAGGATTGCATGGGAACATGATGAGTTGGAAGTTGAGCTGTTTCAAGCCACTGTCACCTAACATGAGATGATGTATCTGGGAGGAGACACCACTTGGCACAATAAGGGGACAGCATTCCAAAACCTGTCACAAAAACATTGGCACAGTAGCAATTAAATTAGCCAGACAAGGAGATGAGCATCTCCTTTGCAGGTAGTCACAAGCAGTTGCTTTGTGTGCTTGTGATTAAAAAAATAGAAGTTATCCAGAAGTATCCAGCCAATAAAGGTGCAGTACCCTAATTTTTCAAAGACTGATATCAAGGGCATCGTGTCCTGTATGGCCCAAAAAGGAAAATATTTCAGATTTTCTAAAATTCAGCAGATCTGCTCATCATCTACCTCTCTCTGACAGGTTCAGAGCCCTGATGATTTCTTCATGTCCTCCTCTAGATTGTAGGAGTTATGCTCATCCAATCAAAGAACAGAAAAAACGGATGTGACTTACATGGCCAATTACAACTAATAAGCACCCCTCAAACTTTGAGCATAGACCAGGGGTGGGCAAACATTTGGGAATAGAAATTGTATGGCGGGCCATCAATGCTCACAAAATTGGGGTTGGGGTGTGGGAAGGGGTGAGGGCTCTGTTTGGGGGTGCAGGCTCCAGGGTGGGGCCAGAAATGAGGAGTTATGGGTGCAGGAGGGAGCTCCGAGCTGGGGTGGAGGAGTGGGGTGCAGGGGGTGGTGAGGGCTCTGGCTGGGGGTGTGGGCTCTGGGGTGGGGCTGGAGATGAGGGGTTTGGGGTGCAGGAGGATGCTCCAGGCTGGGATCGAGGGGTTCAGAAGGTGGGAGGGGGATCAGGGCTTGGGCAGGGGGTTGGGGTGTGGGGAGAGGCTCAGCGCTGCAGGCTCTGGGCAGTGTTTACCTCAAGTGACTCCCGGAAGCAGCAGCATGTCCCTTCTCCGGCTCCTACACAGAGGTGCAGCCAGGCGGTTCTGCATGCTGCCCCATCCACAGGCACTGCCCCCGCAGCTCCCATTGGCGCGCCAGAGGGCGCCATAGGAGCAGGGCCATTGGAGCAGGTAGGAGCTGGAGCGGGGCCATGTTGTGGCTTCCAGGAGCTGTGTGGAGCGGCCCCCAACCCTGCTCCCTGGCTGAAGCACTGGCAAGCCCTAGACCCCACTCACCAGCAGGAGCTTGAGGGCCAGCTTAAAATGGCCCGCAGGCCGTATTTGCCCACCCCAGACAGTGATCTGTTCACAATCAATCCAGAGAGAAAAAACAAAAACATTGGTTCAAATTTACTCAACAAGTGAGTTTCAGGACAATGTGACCTGTGCATGAACATTCAACAATCCAAAGAGGGGGCCAAATGCATTGACTAAATTATTTGCTGGTAATTATTTCATCAGTTGTAACTCAACTATGGTAATATAATATTTTGAATGTTGTTATTTAACATATTGACATAGTCACAACCAGGTGGCCCCATTTTGCTAGGCAGACTACAAAAGATGTCACAAATGAGAGTCTCTGCCCCAAAGACTATTATGCTATACCACTGTTTTAGAGAATCTCCAGAAAGACAGTACAGACGCTCCCAGGGTTACGCAAGACCCAACTTACGCAAATTCGCACTTACAGAAAAAGTTCCATAAGCCAGAAATAGGATTTTTGAAATTTTTGCGTAATATACAGGTATACGTTTCCGACTTACTCAGAATTCAAGTTACGCGAGGCTTTCCGGAACGGAATGATTCCGTAAGTTGGAGGGCGCCTGTACATAGTTAACATGTCAAGCATTTCAAAAAGGATCTGGGGATGTTCTCCCCCCAAAGACTTTTATAATTGTTAATGAGAAATGTTTTGGTATAGTATATAGTTGAAAGCAAAGAGTTTATTACTGGTAGCTCTGGATTCTGAATTAAATGCAAAAGGCAGGAAAGTCTCATGTGGATTTCCAAAGATATTGAAATCTACAAGATACCAATACAGCACTTATTTAATGTGTTCTGTTGCAGTGTGTAGTGTTCTCCTGTCTAATATTTAATTTTTATGATCATAGTATATTCATGGCAGGTAATATCAGCAATTTTCTTAACTTATAAAATATCACTCTGATCAAACTGGTAACATTGTTATCAGCACCAGGGCAAGGTTTCAACCATATTTAGAATGAAAATCAATCTGATTATTTTTAAACCAAACCTCAATTATGTGTTTTCCAAAATAGCAACAGACAGACCTTAAAAGGGTCAGAGGTCCAATTGGGATGTTTATCTGAATGTTCTGAGGTCTGCCAAGCTGGAGTGGAAACTTTGCAGTAACAAGTTGTCTTAAAATGTTTTCTGAAGCTTCCTGATTTCTGTCACGCCAGAAATTCCAGGAGAGCAGCCTTTCTTCAGAACTTTGATAATTCTACTCTGATCTTGAACCAGGAAGTGCAGAGGTACAAGAAAAAGACAGACAATGCAGAGAGAAAATGAACACTTCCTCAAAAGCTTGCAATAGGTTTAAAATCAAGTTTTGGATTACTTCTTATTTTAACTGAGCCTGTTCACTTATCCTTAAAAAACTACAGGTGTCTTTTAAGTAGTGTGAAAAATCCATGCTGCACCCTTGGACACAGGTAATAAGAATACACAGCAATTTATCTACTGTTAGCACTTCCACGTATGCTCCTGTTTATACTATGGGAGAACTTTGGAAGGTGAGAATTTTGGCACAGTACACTAAACAAAGACAAGACTGTAGTAAGGGCGATGTAAATCTAAGCTAAAAGTTTGGTATGAATTGACAGAGACTTTATCGATGCTGGAGAAATTAACTGGAGTAAATACTGATTGTTCCCCCTTAGCCAATTAAACGCACCTGGAGTCCACACTCAAATGCACTTCAATCAGTTGTCACAGGGGCTACCACTGCAGGATGTTACCTCCAGAATCTGTAGGGATAAAGTGTCTCCTTAGTTCACCAGCTATCACCTTTCTCCCTCCTGCCATGCCTCCAGAAATGCCTCCTGCAACCATTTTCTCTAATCCACCAACAACTCCTCTTTCCCTGCTTTTGCAGGCCCTGATTTGCATAACAGAGGATAAGCATAACATGGCCAAGGGCATGCTGCAAGAAACCAGGGATAAAAGCTGTATATGAGTCAAAGGTGTGTTTAGTAGACCTGATTTATAGATGTTAGGCACTTTCCTAGAGCATCCTTGAGGAAAATGAGTAGAACATTGTTTCTGAGTCAATTAGTTATTTGAAAATTAACAAACCCACTTTCCCTCCAGGAAAGGAGGCAAATAATCTCTCCTCATTATACACTCAAGTGCTGTGCAAGCCAGAAAGAAGATATCACCAAAGAAAACAGAGGTGGTTTGAATGCATAAACAAAATCTGTTCATTTAAAAAAATGGTACTAAGACTGTAGAAAAGTCAATGTCTGGTGTGGAGGTTAAATTGTCTTTGTGTAAAATTGATTTACACAAACATTTTTTGGTGTTAACTTGCACTGCCTCTTCCCTTTGTTAATATTGCCTTTATACACTTAGTGCACACGCCCATATGCTACCTCAGCACTGCAAAACAGAGAAAGATGGTAGGTAAGGACCTCCCAATTCAGGAAATCTCATTTAATTGAGATAACAGTTTTCGGAGGGAGTGATAGGCCACGTACGGGGAGAGCTGATGCGTGTTACTCCCTTCTCCTCTGTGCTGCCAGTGGCACTTTGTTTTGAGAGAGAAGGATACAAGCAGTTCCTCATGGCTTATTAACCTCCTGAGGGGCCCATGCAGTATTCAAGTGCCAACCAGTATCCTACAGTCAGGTATTGGCTTTGTATGTACTGTATTTATGTATGATGTTGCCCTCTAACAGCTGCCAAACAGAATGGATAAAGGACCTACTAGCTCTGTCAGCTAACAGCAATCTCCTTTAGCATAAGTAGCCTGTGTTTTTGGAGCTGAAGAACCAGGGTAAATGTTGCAGCTTCACAGGGAGTGAATGTGTGTGTTTACACAATAACTGTGCTCCCTCTGCAGCAAAAGGATTCCTCACCTAATGTGCCGGGCAAAACTTCAATACAGTGTGGATGTGCACCCCTTAGAGTCATACATGTGCTGCTTTTGTGGATAAGCATAAAAATATCCATAAGGTGCTAGAATTATTAAATCAAGAGCATAACAAAGTCCCAGATGATGTTTTATAAGTATAAAAAGACATTCCTGCCCATATTTCAGTTTCATTTCAAACCTGCACATACTTGTCAAATCCTCTCCTACATGTCCCTTTGCAGCCACATAATGTCAATATTTTTCTTTTTTTCAAATCAGCTGCTCATTCTACAAACAAATGCCCATAGTCCTATGGTTGCAGAGAAAAGAAACCTGCATAGATACCTTATGAACTGAGTTCTCTGTGTATCATAACTCATTTTATTCTAAGTACAAGCAGGTATCAATAGCCCGTTGTGTTTCAAAATCCTCCTGTGATCTATTCCAAGTCCTTGCACCCAAATGAAAACAAAAAAATGTATATTCAGTATAACCTTCATTAACTAATGTAAAACCATCATCCTTAACTCAGTCTGGTTATTGGGGCACATAAGACAGGTCATAGTTATTTGCACTATTGGTGAGTTGAAGACAGAATTTTTGCCTTAAATCTAAACTCCTTCACTTTTGCTGTTTTAAAATCAAGCTCGTTGTGTTATTTAAGCATCATTTTGTCCCTCAGTTTCATTAGATTTCTTTTTGGCTTCGAAGTGAAGAGGGGAGAAAGAGAAAATGCCACTGACATTATAGATAAAGCAAGGAGCCCAAAATGTAAGCCCTTTACAAGAATGTTCAAATCTTGGATACTCAGCTCATGCTTATATACGAGCATCCAAATGTAGGTCTTGGACTTCATGTTAAAGAACCCACTTTTGAAAATTCAGCTCCTAGCACACATTACGAATATTACAGATTCCCCCTTATTAGAATGCAAATACCTTCAGGTGGGATTCATGGGTTATTGTGGATAAATTTTCCCAAAATTCACTGTGATAGAATATAGTTCTGGAGCAGAAAGGCAAGCGCTGTCTAAGGGATGCAAACTGCCCCCAGTGTTTTCTTGAAACTCCTATTGAAAGCCATGAATGTTCTACACATGCCATAATATGGCTCACAAGTGACAGTGAATTTGAATGAAATTGTCCTGGGTATTAAGAAAACATTTCATGATTCACACTGCTCCAGTCTAGTGTTTTTTGTGTGCTATAATTACCTATGTTGTAGACATAGCCTCAGTTTCTACTGCCAGTCCAAGGAATAATGTACTCCCTCAAATCAAATCCGTTGCTGCTGTGATGCAGCTAGACACACACTCTCCATATCTACTTCTCTCTACTAGAACAATCTCCTGTGCAATGGAATGGTGTGACTTAGGGATTCTGTAACTCATACTCAATGTCCTCAGCAAAATATATATTATCTTTGTTTGCTCATTTTGTGCCCTTCAGTAGCCCTGAGGTTTGGTGGCTATTGGATCACATGAGGAGGAAACTCCACCCAGAAAACTCCCAAAATGTAAATTTTTAACACCATTCCTGACATTTAAGCCAACACAAACCTGTGAAATGTGTCTGTTTCTTCGCAGCGCCAATACAGACTTTAGATACTAATTTTAGAATATTTTAAAGACCTCTCTAAAAAGTGCCAGGAAAGTGTTTTAGATACATATTTTTAATATTCATAAGCATGAAAAGGTCAAATTTCACAGAAGAACCAATGCTCAGCACAGGTAGCACAAAATGGCAAGAGATGCCCTCACTACATGCATGTTTTCTAAAATCTTCTCTACATAACAAATTCAGTGATGTACAGTGGAATTGCTCATCTCAAATAATGATAGGCATGCCCTAAAAAGAACTCTCCATTTTCAGCCAATCCCCTGTAAACCCCATCTTTAAAAAAAAAACATGCTTACCCCCACCTGCCTCTAACCACTACCCTATATTTTCCTTTGGCCTCTCAACTTACAGTGACTACAGAGGGAACATTGAAACTGACTACACATGAAGTGCTGTTAAATACACAAATTAAACAACTTTAATTTCTCTAATAGTAAACTTAGCTGTTACTCCTAACAATACTAGGGTAAAATAAATGCCAAACTAAGTCTCTTCCTTATGAAAACAATTTCATTTTCCTTGTCAAATTCATCCATATAGGAAATTCTAGGGAAGCAAAATCATTCTGGTATTCACTAAAGAGAGCATATGATAATATGGTAATAGCTTATCTATTACCAGCAGGACAGTGGGGTGGGAGGAGGTATTGTTTCATATTCTCTGTGTATATATAAAGTCTGCTGCAGTTTCCACGGTATGCATCCGATGAAGTGAGCTGTAGCTCACGAAAGCTCATGCTCAAATAAATTGGTTAGTCTCTAAGGTGCCACAAGTACTCCTTTTCTTTTTGCGAATACAGACTAACACGGCTGTTACTCTGAAACCTGTCATATGACTACTGTACAACTTGAATAAAGTATGTTCCCTTTTAAATGTTCCCTGGCATCAGTTCTGTTCTTTTTATTCTAAATTTAACTTCTTAGCATCACTGCACAGGGATTGGGTATGGGGAAACACCAAACAATATGACAGAGTAGGCAGCCAATTTTACCGTTTTTTTTTTTTTTTTCAAAATGGGTCATGCACTAGATTTTGTGCACTGAAAATGTATCCTTAGGTGGGTTTAGGCTGCTAGTGAAGTTTTGCGTTTTCTGGTAATTTATTATCACAGTGATCTCCAGCAGATTGTATTGCAGAGGCTGCACACAAAAAAATAAACATCACAACTTGGAAACTCATTAAGAAGCCGTGCTGAACTTTTATAAGCGCCAATTTCCGGGTGCATATAATGAAGAGCATGCAATCTTGTTCCAGACCATGAGAACTGAATTCTGATGATGATTCACAATGGACACTCCAGGGCAACTCATCTTACCATGGGGATGGCATAGAGTCTAATGGCTCTGGTTCACTTACTGTTTACCATCTAAGAGCACTATACACACTCATTCACTACCCACATGGGAAAGAGAAGAATTTAATTTTTTTAAAACCACACACAACATTACATAAAATCCAAGGAAGATGTCATTAAAGAGGACAGTGTTGTTGCAGCTGTGTTGGTCGCAGGATCTGAGAGAGACAAGGTGGATGAGTTAATATCTTTTACTGGACCAATTTCTGTTGATGAAAAAGACATGCTCTTGAACTCCACAGAGCTCTTCTTTAGTTCAAAAGCCTGGCTCTTTCACCAATAGAAGCTGGTCCAATAAAAGATATTATCTCACCCACTTTGTCTCTCTCATTGAAGAAAACAGTGTCGGTCAGTATTAGATTGATCCAACATTAGATCCCAAATTGGGTGCACAAGGTTTCCCAACAAATGTGGGGGAAAGAGAACTACAAACATGCTACAGCCAGAAAAGTTCATTTAGAAACTTAATATCTAGATCTTTTAACTTCTGAGTTCAACACATACTGGCTTCAGTTCTGTTCGGAAAGAGATCGAGTAGACCAGAGGGTCTGATTGTCACATTTCCAAATTCAGAATGCAAAGTATATTTTCATTGTAATCCAAAGGGATATAGAAGCATGAATGATTAACAAAAGCTGGGAGTTTCATTTTGTCTGATTTCCTGAAGTTTACCTTGCAGCATCAAAAAAGTTGGTCAGGTTTTTGTTGATTGCGTGCCTTATCTGTTTTGGAACTATCCATCTATCTAAAGAACATGGCACTAACAGTGCTGGTACAATTATTCCAGGACAATGCAACTCATATAATGAAAAGATTTAACCTACCCAAAGATGACAATTCTACGTCAAATAACCCTGGACCTAAAAAAGCTTTTTGTGGGTCTTTCAGTGTATAATAATATTGTCCCAATATAACTGTTAAGTAATATGAGCAAAGAATACTTAGAACTGGAATAACCAACTATTTTATCTCCTGGATGTGTACAGCCTTTTACTAGCAAACAGGAATCCCAAAGTGACTCCTGGACCTGTCACTTGTTGTACATCAGTGAAGTATATCAGCAGGTGGAAAAAAAGTCCTTATTTTAAAAGAGCTTGTTGCTATATTTATGTATTTGTTGTGTATTTGCATTATCATCACACCTAGGAGCCCCAGTCATGGACCATGGACTGCTGTGCTAAGCGCTGTACAAACACAGAACAAAAAGTCAGTCCCTGCCCTGAAGAGCTTACAGTCTAAATCCCGTCTGACCTAAACTGGTAAAACAAGTGCATGTTAGCCTCTCCATTAAACACCATAAGGCATCATTCAGAAAGTTGAAACCTCAGAAGATCCTTACTGAGGATTATTTCAACTTCAGCACAGCAAATCCCTCTCATATGTACTTAGTTTGGACTTATTCACCTTCCAAAAGAGCAGTGAAAGTCAAATTTAAGTATTTCTCTTAATCCTTACACAAGTTTTGCCAGTAGGACACATTACTATTCACATGGGGTATTTATGTGAGCCCCATTATTGTTGTATCTGAACAGTACTCCTATTCTTTAATGTGCTTATTCTCACAACTCCTCTATGGGGTAGGGAACTGAGGCACAGAGAGACTAAGTGACTTGCTCAAGGTCATACAGGAAGCCTATGATAGAGCAGGGCCTTGAACTCAGGTCTTCTAAGCTAGTAGCTTAACCATTGCACCATAATTCATCTCTGTAATACACCTATACACCGTGACTTCTAAAGCTAAAGTATAACTTGTGCACACACACTCCTAAGAGAGAGATTTTATTCCTGAATCTGAACAGCAAAGAATGCTGCATTAAGAGTATTGTGGTTTCTTGCGAGTTTCAGAGAAGACTTACAAAATTATGAAATTTTCAATGTTTTTTTTTTAAACAGTAGGGAAAGTTGTCCTTGAGCTCCAGCATGATGGTTTTTGTACTAATTACTTTCCACAGATACAACACACTCAGGGGAAATTGGCACCAAGAAAAAGGTGAAAAGACTGTTAAGCTTTCAGAGATATTTCCATGCATCCAGGCTGTTGCGTGGAATTGTACCACAAGCCTCTCTGTACTTACTGGATGAAGACTACCTTGGACAAGCAAGGGTAAGAGACATCTCCAAATCCCCAATCCTTGAAAATATCTTGTTGAAGAACATCATTTTATAACTTGCTTTTCTGAAAAACAAATGGGTGGATGAACTGGCTAAAATTACCCACTCTAATTTCACCCCCCAACAAATGTACTACACTTTCCCATGGGTTTTATGCTCATAGCATTAAGGAATGAGCATCAGAGTGACAAGGAAATGTTTAGACCGGATGCCAAAGTTCAAACTTAGCCAGCCCAAATTACAATCTGGAATTGTTAAGTGATGAACATATATTTGTATGCCTGAAGGATCCCTAAGTGAGTTACAAATGTAAGCGGATATAAAACTATACATAGGATTAATTTCATCCACCAAGGAAATGCAGCCACCTCTGCAACAATTATTTAACAGTTCATAGTAACACTACAGGACAGTTTAGGCTAGAAAGTGAAGAATGCTACTTGAAAAGAGAACTCCTAGTATGCAAAATACAATTACCTGATTCTTCAACCCTTACTCACACTGATTAGCATTTACCCAAATGATTGGTCCTATTGATGTCATTAAGATTACTCACATGAGTAAGCGTTGCTCAGTGCAAGAAAGGGTCACAAATTGTGGCCCCCACTTGGGAATCTGGACAGTGTTAGGTGCTGCAGGAATAGCATGACAACATAGAATTTGCCATATTAGGTCATGCAGCTGATCCAGGTTCAAAATCCTGAACACACCTACTCAAGTGTGTAATGCTGTACATGGTGGGTGGTACTGCTGGACTCCTCTCCGAGACTGCATACAGCATGATATTAAAGGTTATTCCTGTGTTTGCTTGTCTGGATAGTACAGCTAAATTTTTAAGAGGGCATATCTCTTCTAAGGAACTAAGACAAAATGAAAGAATCAAGTCCTTAGGAGAACTCACATTGTATGATTATAGCAGGGTGGTTATCAGCTTCTGCCCTGAAGGGCTTGAAATCAGCCCTGAGAGAGGGCTGAGGCTGGGAGAGGGCTGCTGCTAGAGAAAGCAGCAAGCCTCTGCTGATTGGGGAAACAGCCACAGCTGTGGTCACGCCCTAGCTGGCCTTTATAAGAGGGCTGTGGGCCAGGAGGAAAGAGCCTCTCTCTAGATGTTGAGAGGGAGGGGCCTGACTGCTGGAGCTGAGCAGGGTATTGATCAGCGGAGCGGAGCGGAGCTCTGGCCTGAGAAACCCCCAGGCTGCAGACCTTGATGAAGGCCTAGGAAAAGGGTACTGGGGTTGCAGAAGTAGCAGGTCCAGACCCTCCTTGCTGATGATGAGTGGCAATTATACTGCAGTCCGCCCCAGGAAGCGGGGGCTAGATGGTGACTGGCAGTAGCCAAAGACTGATGTGAGGTGGGGATAGAGGTTGGGGGTCCCCTGGTGGGGGGAGACCCAGATCTGTGGGGGTACTGCTAGGGGGCAGCACCCCAGCTTGAAAGGGGCACTGGGGTCTGGAAGGGACTCGGAACCCAGCGGCAAGCAGGACACTGGCCTGCAGAAGGTGCTGCAGAGGCTGGAAATGCTAAGTCCCTGGATGACCAGCAGGAGGTGCCACAGGAGCGAGTCCAGCCCCATCAAAACGAGTCACTCTGAAAAATTCAGAGCTAATTTGGGGCAATAAAGGAAGGCTGCAAAAAGTTGTACAGCAATGGACCTGTGCAAAATGGCAAAATGCTTTCTTTGATTTTTCACATTTTTCCTGCCTCAGCTTCACAGTCTGACATAAGTCATTTTGCTTTTCATGTTTGCATTTTCAGCACATGCTATCCAAAGTGGGAATGTGGGATTTTGACATTTTCTTGTTTGACCGTTTGACAAATGGTAAGTCATAAAAAAGTACCAACAACAAAAAAACCCAAATATTTGTTGTCCTACAATCCATCTCATACAATTATTCTAGGAATTCTTAATTATTTTGCTAGACTTTTCTTGTATTTACATACATTTAAATGGGAATTTTAGGGTGCTCGGCTCCTTACAAGATCACACCATTAAACATTTTCAGAACATTCATAATTGTGTTATATTTAAATGTATCCCATATCTATAAATTTAATTTTTTCATATTTGTCATGGCCACCTTTTATTTATGTATTGTAAAATGGTAATTACTTACTTCTTTTGTTAAATGGCACGTTCCACTGTGAAAAATGCACAAGTGCTTTAAAAAAAATCTGTTGTTCATTTCAGATCATTATAATGTGCACTGGCCCTATATAGCCCACCTACACTGGGATGATCCTCCCATGATCAGCTGCACGGACTTCAGGGCCAGACTCCATCAGCCATGAATTTTTATTAATATAAAATGGTTTTGGTCTGAATTATGCTTTATTTATATTATTTGTCAGGATAGGATATTAATTCTTCTCTCATTCAGTAATGCCATAATTATGAATTGCCAGTAAAATGTGTGCTAATGTCTATATTTGATTCTATACACACAACCACACACAAATCTAGACAATGAAGTAGCACAGGTCAGTTAAGAGTAGAGGAGGGATTCAGAGCCTGGTGGGGAAGGGGGAGGTATGACCACCCTATCCCTTCCACGCTGCTAAATGGGAGGGTCTTCCCTATTAGATGCCAAGTAGATTGGGAGTAGAGGCAGAGCTGAAGTATGGAAAAAGTTGGGATTCACTGATTCAGAGGATTACTTATTAGCCCTCTGGCAGTAGAAATTATGAGGAAAGGTGTGTAAATGACAAAGAAAGCAAAAATGTAATTCTGCTGACTTGCTGAAATTACATTGAATATACTGCATTATCTTCCCGTGCTACCATCGTATAGCACTATAGCTGAAGGATCAAGAAAATGTCTTTCTGTCCTTTTGACTAAAATCTGTTTCCTTTTCATACATTCATTATCCTTCAATCCTGAATCACAAACAGTGAGAAAAGACTCTCTTTAAACCTTTCCTTATATCGCTGTACTTTTGTATAATTTAAATTTTCATTCAGTTCCATGAACATTGCAAATGGATTATTATAGAATTACACATACTCTTCCTAAATAGCTTGCCAAGATGAATACCAATGTAGGGCTCAATTCTGCCATTATAACCTGTACTGAACTTACTGAAGTTAGTGTGAATTTATTGGGGGATTGAGTCCTTGCTAGGTTGAAACTCATTTTCGCTGCATAAGATTGCATTGTTACTGTCAGATCCAATTACAGCAATGTGCTGAACTGGATGCATGGATTATTCATATGTTTGTACATTCATTTAGGAAATAAAAAAGTTCAACTAATTGTAAACTGCTGACTTCTCTGTAATATGTTTGGCTTTTAATACTAATTAGCTTTGGCCATGTACTTAAGTAATTGAGATGAACTGACACTATAATTAGGGCTTCTCATTTTAGGTTTTAACTGGTAAATAACAATAAAACACTTGCAATTTAAAAAAAATGAACTTGATGTTTATCAAATAAACACTGGAGAAACACCAGAAATGGTTACTAAGTAATCATATTGATTTCACTCCTTTTCCAGGGCAGTGTGTTTATATAGGCTCCCTGGCTTGTATCTAAGGGCTTGTCTACATGGAACAGTAAACTGGATATGGGGATGTGATTTCTAAAGCACACTAACGTGCATTAATTGGTCCATGTAAACCCTGCCGGTTTGCACTAAAGGTGTGCTGTAATGTAGTGCTGTTTGAAACAGTACTACATGTATATACAAAGAGAGCCCTGAAAAATCCTGTTTTTTGGACATTTATATAGAACTCAAAAGTTACTAACATTTTGGAAAATGAAATTAATAAACCCTGAGCAATAGAAGCCCTAGATATAGTTCACTGGGAACATTGTGCTATGTTCAAGTGCTAAAACCATCAACCTCATCATCTGCATAGACTCCTGAAGTGGCCCTTGTTTGTGAAGTTCACAGTTGTGCTCATACTGAGAGGTTTCCTTCCTAGTAGGTCTCTTCTGGGCATTGCTTTGTGAATTCATTACAGGTATAATGCAGAAATAGGAAAGTGATTTCCAGTACAATATAAACTACACATAAGAGAGAATATCTCAAAGGTGAATTCCACTGACATTGTCCATACAGGACCAAATTCTGATCCTGCAAATACATTGTGATGAATAAGTAACTTTGTGCATGGGAGTAAAGTTATGTGCAAAAATTAGGGTTGCCAACCCTCCAGCATTGCCCTGGAGTCTCCAAGAATTAAAGATTAGGTCATGTGATGAAACCTCCAGGAATACGTCCAACCAAAATTGACAGCCGTAGCATAAGTGTTGGAAGGATCAGCTCTCGAGATTGAATCAGTTCAGACCATTAGAAAATAAGCAAGATCTTGTTTGTGCATGCTTGTCACTGCATTATTTATCCGCTGTTAAAATAAGATAACAAGTGTTCTATATTTTCAGGAAACAGCCTGGTAACATTGCTGTGCCACCTCTTCAATGTGCATGGGCTCATTCACCACTTCCAGTTAGACATGGTTACATTACATAGGTTTTTAGGTAAGTCCTTTCTTCAACTTTATCGTCAAGGCATTTTACAGCTTAGGTAGGATGCAAACATGGCACTGTCTTGCTTCAATTATATTTTATAATATTGCTGACATTTGCGATATTATATATATATTCTTGCAAATGTTAACATTTCTGTAAAATACACTAACTTTACTATGCAAGCAATAAAGTCTCAGACCAATTGAAGTCAATGTTGAGACTTCAGTGGACTTTGGATTGGTCTCTAAACCAGTCTTTCATCAGCGCAGATAAAACTGAACTACTGATTTTTTAAAAAAATCAACCACCTTATACTGAGCCACACACAGACTGGGTAGGCCCACACAGACAGAACCACACACACACACACAGTAGAATCAATCCAAATACATCTCAGTGGAAATGGAACTGTAGTGCAGTGTTGTTGTTTTAGTGATTTATAGAGCAGCTAAGAGCCTATTTACAAAATTTAACAAATTATATCAAGCTGTCTACACTGGATAGCACTGATGATGAAAGCCGCGGCTGCTGCTGCCACTGCCAACAGAAATATTAGCCCCCATGTTGTCAGGGTACCAAAGAAAGAAAGCCAAAAGACAAGTAAGTCCATTAATCGTGTCCTGTCAGAGTTTCAAAGGTAGTGTCCTGCCAGTGAGAGAGCGCAGCTGCCGCTCCTGGAAAGTGTAAACTCTGCAACAGTCAGAAGGGTACCACAAACACCAAAGTACCTCGACCTATTTAACTGCCACCACTGACTGTACAGGGTAAGAAGCAGCCTCTCAGATCACTCAATCTGAAATTATACATGGCTTAAAGAATTATCATCAACACCTTCAGATGTGTATATTTGATATATAGTCATGCAGTGCTAGCTATAAAAAAACCGTACTGAAATAGTATATACACAGCAGTAATTGTCTCTAGCAACTTGTATAAAAGACCAAAACCAATAATTACAACAAAAGCCCTATGCCAGAAGGAATTACTAAGGGAGTGATTCTCTTTTGTGCCACATATACATACTCAATTCTTAGCCTCACATGAGGTGTCTCTGTCCCAGTCAGTACAATGTGCATTCAATCCTTCTGGCAATTAATAGCTAGGGAAGTCTCATGCTAGAGATTTCCTTATCTCCCTGATACATTTTGGAGACCCGAGTTGCCAGGAAAGCCATTCAATAGCAATGAGTCAATGCCACTGGAATTTTGCTTCTGATCCCACTCCCAGCTTAATAGGACATCGTCCTCAGAGAGGAGGGTGATTTGGACAATGTTATAATACAGCCTTTGCATATACAATGTCACTTTGCCCTGAGATGGCACAGTGGATTGCCTGGTGTTGAAATGTGCTACCACATGGCACAACCAAATTTCAGGAGCAAATCTCAGTGATTTCTTGTGCCAACAGGAGCTGAGAGAAGGCTGTAAAGTCAGATCTCAATCTTCCAGGTGGAAAGTTAGTTTCTAGTGCTGGAATTGCTAAAACAAGAGGGACTGGAATTTTAAAATGCAAGGATAGAGATGACTAAAAATATTCCAGGAATTTCCACTTGGATTACCAAAATACTGTATTTCTGAGGCCCTGCCTAAAGGACATGAGCACACCTTTGTCCATGGATAATCAATCAACAACTCCCCCCACCCCCCTCGACCGACCCAACCTCCCGCCTCCGCTGTGAAATAGGTACTGCCTTAATGACATATTACTCACATACCACAGCGGCCTAAAATAATTACACTCTACTGTGTATAATTTTGCCTCCCTTGCTCCCACCCTTATTTTACTTCTAAATGAGAGCCTTCACTAAGGCAAGAAAAGCTTGATTTATGAACTAGCCCAGAATCCTCTAGGGCCTCACAAATCCTTTCAAGCAATTTTTTTTCCTCCAAAGGCATCTTAGTAAGAGTGCTAAGCCAGGCAAGATGTAGACATTTGAAGAAAATCCCCAGACCCCTGAGCATAACCCCAACTCTTGTTTTAACCCAGTTTCCAAGAGTGATCATGGTGTTGAGACAGATCATCTTTTCCCTGTTTTGCTTTCTAGTTATGGTTCAAGAAGATTATCACAGCCAAAACCCATACCACAACGCGGTCCACGCTGCTGATGTCACTCAAGCTATGCACTGCTATCTAAAGGAGCCCAAGGTAATAACAAATGAAAACAATAGGACTTTGCACTGACAGAGCTTGTCAAATAGGAGTTTCAAATCATTGTACCAAGATAGATAAAATAGCTATCTTGTAGATGGGGAAAATAGTTAAGCCACTTAAACTCACCATGACTCAAGCTTACGCAGCTACTCAGTAGCAAAATCAGAAACAGAATCCAGCTGCCTGATTCTGATCTCACTTGAATTGGTGTAAACAAAGGGCAATTCTGTTGAAGTCAATGGAGTGTTACCCAGGTATAAGTGAGAGTGGAATCAGGCCCTATGTTTCATGAGTCACAGTCCTCTAGACTAACCACAAGACCATGCTGCCTCTAAATGCACAGGATAGCTGACATCTGGAATCTACAGGGCACATTTGTTTCTCATTGCAGGGCACCTTATTCAAATCAGAGCACGTTTATCATCATATTAGTAATAAATAACTGGCACTCAGCAACAGAAAGGCTTGGGAGCTTGTTCCAAATCATAACGAGAATGATCTTCCACTCTGCTTCTAAATGACATGAAAGGTATTTCAGAAAGGATTGTGGCCAACATTTTCAAACTTGGGTGTGTGAAGTTAGACAACTAAATCAGGTCTATTATTTAGGTGTCTGAATCTGGATTGAGATGCCTAACATTAAGCAGACAACTTTGAAAACTTTGGCCTTTGTACACTGATAATACAGCGCTTTACTAGTAGTGTTTTCACTAACGTTTTCAAGTAGTTCTCGATGGCAAAGTTGATGTTATACAATATGTTACACTGGTAGTTTTATCTGTTTCTAAACTGGATCTTTGAGACTAAATATCAGTATTTTTGTAGAAGCTACCCTGGTTTTTTTAACCTGTTAACTGCTCATACTAACATAAAAACTATTATAATAAGGAGTCAGCATATAACCAAGTAGATTTTAACTCTTTTACCAGTACATCGACTCATGGGAGGGACACAAAGGGGAGCACCAGCTAAAGGGGGGGGGGAACGTGACCTCCCCACGTGACCCCCCATGTGACTCCTCCGCACCCCGCCCCCAACTCCATCCCACACTATTAGGGGGGGCTCTGTCCTGCCGCTGCGCCGGCTCCCCCTGGCATTCAGCTGTTCTTCCTGGCAACCAGGTCCTGGAGTCACGCCCGGATGCTGCCTGGTGCAGCACAGCAGCTGCCTGGGAGGGTGCCTGGCTTTCCCAGGCAGCTGCTGTGCTGCACCGGGCAGTGTCCCAGGCAGTGTAGCTGGAAGCGGAGAGGTTCTGGCCTTCCGGCTCTGGCCCCGCCCCTTCCTCTCTCCACCCGGGCCGGCGGGGGCACTTGAGCCTGGGAAGGGTCACTTGACCCTTTGTGTCCCTCCCACCAGTTGCCAGCCCGACCCCGACCCCCCCCTCACAAAAAATGTTCCGTGACTAGAGCCGTGTGCGGATACAAATGTATACCTGTGGATGCGGATATCCGCAGATAGAAATCGGTATCCACTGAACCACGGGGCTCTCCTGGGAACCTCGGCAGTGAAAGGAGAAGATCATGGGGCCACCGGGCAGCCTCATGCCGGCAGTTCCTCCAGCACAGCTGTACTCTCTCCAGCCCCGCCCCCAGCTCTGGCCTCCAGCGAGGCTGTACAGATCCCAGACAGGAGAGACAGCTGCGTGGAAGGGCTGGGGGTGGTACAGCCGCTGCAGAGGAGCTGCTGGCATGGGCTCGTCCAGCGGCCCCATGTTCTGCTCCTTTCACCACTGCAGTTCCCAGGAGAGCCCTGCGGTGTTCAGCAGATACCGAATGTGTCTTTCCGGTACGGTATATCGGCAATAAATATCTTAATGGTACGGCGTACCTGACTGTACTGGCTTACTTGCACCACTGCATTACAGCCTGATAGTTTTGATAGATACAAACTGTGTAATGACCCATACCTATGGATGGCTGTGTATAAATAGTTATCTCAGATGATAGCATTGTAAATTGAACTATAAAACCAAACAATTACATGATGTGGGAGTTGCTTTGATTTTCTTGCTAAAAGAATTGTTTGCCTGTTTGTGCTAATGTTGTGGTCAATTTTGTGTGGTCCAGCTTGCCAACTTCCTCACCCCTCTGGACATTATGCTTGGACTGCTCGCTGCTGCAGCTCACGATGTAGACCATCCAGGGGTCAATCAACAATTTTTGATCAAAACCAACCACCACCTTGCCAGCTTATACCAGGTGAGACTGTGCTTGTGGGGGTGGGGGGTTTAAGATGGACTCAGGGCATTGCTGCAATGCATTTTCAGGTTGAGGCTGTGGTTTCAAGTCTAGCTAAATCACAAATGTTACAAGTTTGGCAATTTCAGCATAGATCCTCAGTACACATTTGTTTGCATCGCAAAACTACCACTGCAACTGAGCAATAGGGTGCAAATACCAATTTCTGTTCAGGACAGTATTAGTGCTGAAAAGGCAGCAAGGCTGGGAAGATTTCTGAGTGCGTGGGCTGGGGTAAGATTGTATGGATTTGTGGCTTAAAATCAACAGTCTTCTAAAAATTCCTTCCCAACCCCACATATGGCGATCAGTTAGACCCTGAGCATGTGAGCAAGAACCAGCCAGCCAGGTACCAGAGAGAGAGAGAGAGAGTGCTTGGTGCCACCTAAAGCCTTGGCCCACCCTTCCATCTCCAGACATGGCCATTCCTTCAGAGGAAGGAGACCAAAACCAAACAAACTCAGAATACAGTGGGGGGTGGGAGGAGTGGGAAGAGAGAGAATCCCTTCCTGACCCTTGCGGAAGACCAGGTGAAGCCCTGAAGCATGAGATTTTAGGAACCTAAGATATAAACCAGAAGGGACTCCTGTGGCTGCTGAGCACTGCCCACCAACACCACAGGCAACTTTGTCATACAGTCCTACTCATAAATTTGTCCAGCTCTCTCTTAAAACTAATTAAGTTGTAAATCCATATTATTTATGTGCATATATCTATGTATATAATCCATATATACAATATGTAATATCCATATTATTCATGCACATATAACTCCATGTATGTTTACATGTGTGTTTTATATGTCCGCTTTAGCTACTGTACTTAACTTTTTAGGGTATGTCTTCACCGCCCGCCGGATCGGCGGGCAGCGATCGATCCAGCAGGCATCGATTTATCGCGTCTAGTCTAGAAGCGATAAATCGACCCCCGAGTGCTCTCCCGTCGACTCCGGTACTCCAGGGTCGTGAGAGGCGTAGGCAGAGTCAATGGGGGAGCGGCAGCAGTCGACTCACCATGGTGGAGACACCACAGTAAGTCGACCTAAGTACGTCAACTTCAGCTAAGTTATTTGCATAGCTGAAGTTGCATAACTTAAATCGATCCCCCTCCCCCCCTGCCCAGTGTAGACCAGGTCTTAGAAGCAGAAAGTCTGTGTACCCTGTAGTCAGCTGCAGCAGCATGTGGCATTGGAAAATCCTGACTCCCAGCAGGCATAAGTAGAGTTAGGGTCAGGGAACTGGCTTTGGGGCTTTTCACGTCCAAGAAACACAAATGTGTGTACTGACCATGATCCCTGGCGTTCAAAACTCAGACGGTGAACTTGGACCTGTCCAAAAAAAAAATCTGGTGTATTAGTGATAGAATTCTTTAAACCTTATGCATTTTAGAACAATGAGGAGAGGGGTTGCTAAAGGCCATGTGTCTTTCTGAATACACTGAGCATGATTACTGCACAGTCCTGATTTAATAATTTGCTGAGTACTTAGAGAGAGGAAGATTCTCTCTTCCTCCCCACCCACCCTTCCCCCACCCGCATACAGACTTGTGGTTTTACAGATAAGATGGTGATTGTGTAACAGTTCAACTGTCCTTCTACCCTGAGATAAAGGAACAGACAGGGCCATGTGAGCCAAGGCCAGGACAGAGTGATGCTCGCATAGCTATGACTTTGTGACTGGCTTAACTTGCTGAATCAGTTTATGACAAGTTATACCCAAACAGCAGCCACAGCTAGGTTCTGCCTACATTTTTTTGGTCCAGTCTCCTCTAAATGTCAGGGCAATTGGATTGGAGGGGGAGGAGGGGAGCCAAGTAGCTGTGGAAGGCAGGGTTAGAATCGATGGAAAGAGAAATGGGGGAGATCCATCTCATACAAACCCTAAGTTCTGACAACAGAAAATTATCTTTTTTCTTTCAACAGTCTACTTAATGTCCAGTCTTCCTCACTTCCTGTTAGGTTTTGATTTACCTCTGCACTATTGGGTTCCAGCCAGAAATAGGAGCCTTCTCAAAGGGAAGCCCATTCTCATGTCATTCGTAGCCTGGTTTTGTGGTTGAGAGATGTGGGTGGCTCAGAGAAGCACCCAGATTTGGGGAATTTATTTACATCACTGAATCTTCTGAGGTTTGACCATCAGAAACAGCAATGGCCTTCTCATGACTGCCACCACCTTCTTTGAGAACGTTCTCTTCCACTTCTTTTGTGACTGTCTAAGGAACAATATAATTTTGGCCCCTAGTAATCTCATTATGATGGGCTACCCAGTATGGGAACTGTAACAATCTGTTTCATGAGTTTTAGGCCCTAAACATAATGAAAGCTTCCTACAGCCAGCCATAAATATGTCTGTGTAATGTAGGGGTTCAAATAAAGGGTTAAGCTTCCTCTAGATTAGGAGTTAATTGTTAAACACACCAGTTTGCAATTGACATTAACCCACCACCTCCTAGTCCTCTCCCTGTTTGGTTTATATCCCCACAGGCTAAGGCAATCTGATATCTGTTGGCAATTAGCTGTAATAAGTTAGCAGAGGGGTCCTTGGAGGAAAGCTGACCACTCTAATTGCTAGCAGCAGCTGTGTGGTTTCTCGCTGCTCACACTTAATGTTAGAGATGTATGGCTTCATGCTCAGCTGTCACTCGTTAACCTGATCTTTCTTTAGTTGTCCAGAGTGAACTTAAAATATGGGGTAGGGAAGGGGTGAAGAGAGACTGAGAGCTTTTATGCAATCTTGCTGTATAATACCAGACCATGAAGGGCAGTGGGTGAAGCTTCCCCTAGGGGAAGCTTCAAACTCCCTGACCTGCCTCTTCCACCTGTGGCCCAGCCCGCACTCTACCTCTGGCCCCACCCCTCCCCGGCTCAGCTCGGCTCCCTCCCCACTGGGACCACCTGCCACCGTTCTCACCATGTCTCTCTTCTTCTCCCCACTCCCCCACAAGGTCCCTCCTCTCCTCCACCCCTTCTCCCCGTGAGGTCTTCTCCGCCCACCGCTCCCCCTTGCCCATGTCTCTCCTCTCCTCCACCCCTCTCCCCCACGGGGGCAGGGGGGTGAGGAGGGAGGCAGCAAGCAGCAGTCAGGGGGAGGTCTTGTGGGGAGAGGGAGGGGTGGAGGAGAAGAGGAATGCGGCGAGAAGCGGGATGGAGTGGAGGGACATGGCAGGCCTCTGGGAAGGGGCAGAGTAGGGAGCAGAAGAGGCAGAGCGCAGGTGGGTCCATCATTGTCCAGGCATTCAGCAGCCTCCCCGGCCAATTATACCCGCTGCCCATGCATGAGCAGAAATTTACAGAACTGAAAACACTCAAACTTTTTTTCTTCTAGTAGGAACGAAGTAATTATCATATCTTGCACTTCTATAGCAGCTTTCCTCAGCGTATCTCAGAGTACTTTCCGACATGAATTAATCAAATCCCATCTCTTTCCTGAATATATAGAAAAATCTAATTCATCATATCACTTCTCTTTTTTTTTGTTTTACTAAAACTGTGAGAATGTAAATTCAGAAAATGTGAAAGAAATAAGAGAAAAATAGATAATGTGAGCATCTAGCTGGACCTGTTTTCCCATATATTTCCCTCTCTACTCTCAGGTCTGCAGTAACGTGATCTACCCCACTTTCTTCTGTCCACTTTGGTTGCTAGTTACTAATAAATGGTGTGTCAAAGAAACAGTATAATAGAACTTGTAGAATGCAATAAGCATTTCACAGATGTCTCCTCAGCAACAGGACTTCTTGATAATAAGAGTTCTGAGAAGAATTGTTACAGTTTATACTATCACCATCCACCATCTTATGATAGGTCTGGATGTTGAGGGCAGATTGGAAGCATCTTGATGTCACTTTCATTATTTTAACGTTTATACTGTGACAGTGCCTATTCAGGACTCCATGTGCTAGCCATATGGCTATGTGCAAACACATACTCAGAGACAGTGCCTGCCTCAAAGAGCTAACACACTATTTGTTGTATGATTCTGCATGTACATCAGACTTTGGTCACTTATTCCAGTTTCTATATTTCCTCCGAACGAAAAATCAAAGGTAACAAGGACAGATTGAAAGAAAATATGAATTCTAGGAGGAGCTGTTAGCGATATTGATTAAAGGTTGCCTGACACTTTCCATTATAAGACCGGCTTTAATAGCTTATAACTTTGATTGGACTGAAATTTTCCATGTCAGGTGTCTGTCTCAGACTAATATTTTTAAATTCTTATTTTTTATTTAAAGTTTCGGCTAAAACAGCTCAGCTGTTTCTGAGAATGAGATTGAAGAAAAATACATTGCTTTACCCTCAGTTTAAAAAAACAACTTACACCATGTAATAGAGAAGTTCAAGTGCCTTTATGCTTTGCAGCAAAGACTTGAAATTTGGAAGGGTGTTGCTGGGGTTTCAGCTCCTCATCTTTAAATTGCAGATTATATCACCCACCTCATTTCACAGGAGTGTTGTGAAGATAAATTCATTAATATTTATGAAGCACTTGGATACTTCAGAGATGAGCACTGTCAAATAGCCCATGATTAATAATTCTGTGTTCAGAGCAGGGTGTGAATAGTGTGCAATAAATAAGGCCTGTGGCCACACATTGAACAATGAGAAGATAGCTGCTCAGTAAGTAAGCACCATCTGTTCTGGACACTGAAAATTAGTACGTGATCATGCCATTAAGACTGTTTCATAATGCATAAGCACAAGAGGGTACAATGAAGGTTTCATGGGCCTTATGGTCCCTCCTCCTCCTCTCTCACCACACGCTCTCTGATGATCCCTCCTCCATGCAATCCCTCATGGTCCCACCACCTCGTCCATGCACTCACTTGTGGTCCTTCCTCCTCATCTGCACAATCCCCCGTAAGGTTGTTTCCTCCTCCACCATGCACCCCAATCCCTCATGGTCCCTCCTCCTCTTCCATGCAATCTCTTGTGGGCCCACCTTGTCCTCTTCTGCAACATCCCTCATGGTCCCATTCTCCTCCCCCATGTGCTCCTTTGTGGTCCGACCTCCTCCTCTTCCGTACAACCCCTTGTGATCCTTCCTCTTCCATGGGATTCCTCCTCCACTACCTCACAATCCCTCATGGTCTCTCCTTCTCCACACAGGCCTTCATGCTCCCATCTCTTTCTCCTCCACACAATCCTTTGTGCTCCTTCCTCTATATGCATGTGATCCCTTGTGGTCCCCTTCCACCATGCAATCCCTTGTGGTCCCATCTCTTTCTCTTCCACATGATCCCTGTGGTCCCACCCTCCTCCATGCACTCTCTTGTGGTCCATCTGCCTTCTCCCTATGTGATTCCTCATGGTTCTTCCTCCCTGCAGTCCTTTGTGGCACCTACCGTTAGTCTTCACCCTTGTCACTTTTCTCTTTGTGATGCCTCTCTTATCTCTCCCATGCCTGCCCCTACAGAAACCACAGCAGTTCCTTAATGAATGGACCCCAGCCCTTCCCAAGCTCATCAGCCTCTGTTACTGAGGTGTGAATCTTGTGGGGGCTGCCTGGCAGCAAGTGAGCAGGAGCTGCTGCCATCACAGCATTTTTGTATTATCTCATAGAATTAGGGTGACTGCTCATGCATCCCCAGAATACCAGATAGTCCAGTACTTCCAAAAATGGTATGGACCTGCCTGCATGACCCTGCCCCCACAGGTGTGACCTTGAACACATGGAGGATGCTATTTTTAAGAGCTTGCCACCCCCTCCCCCCAGTGTGACCTCATGAGTATGTCTATGATTTAGTCATGAGTATTTTTAGTAAACGTCATGAAAATGTGATGGGCAATAAATAAAAATTCCTGGCCCATGACCTATCCTATAACTACCCCAACTAAATCTTGGGGGGGGCAGGGGAGCCACTGCTCGGGGGGCCCAATGGCCCCAACTGCCAGGGACCACTGAGCAGCGGCTGCTCCAGCCACCCCCAGGAGCACTACTGGGGGGGGACCGTGGGGGCTGCTGCTCGGGGGGTGGGGCCAACGCAGCCCAGCTATCAGGAGCTGCCCTGGAACTGCTGCTGGAAGCTGCCAACTAGCAGCTGCTCCGGGGACCGCTGCTGAGGTGGAAGGTGGGAGGCTGCTGGGGTGGGGGAGGCGGGAGAACTGCTGCTTGGGCATGGGGGCAGGGCCAGTGCAGCACTAGCTGCCAGGAGCTTCCCCAGGACCGCTGCCAGGGGCCACCAAGCACTGGCTACCGCCAAGCTCTGGCTGCTTCACGTGCCCCCCACCCCCGGCACTGCTGCTGGGGAGGGGCCCTGGGGCTGCTGGTCAGGGAAGGACCTGGGAGCTGGGGCCAGCGCAGTACCAGCTGCCGGGGGCCACCCTGGGACTGCTGCCGGGGGTCGCCAAGTATAGGCTACTCCAGCCAGCCCCTGGATTGTTGCTGGGGAGGCGGCCATGAGCCACTGCTCAGAGGGGGGTGGGACACTGTTCAAGGGAGCCAGGGAGCAACTGGTTGGGGGGGCGGGGGGGGCAGGCCCGCAGGACACCAGCTCCTGGGGGCTGCCCCTCCCCACTAAGCTGTGACTGCTCCAGTGGCCTCCAGGACCGCTGCTTGTGTGTGGGGGGGTCCAGTGCAGCACCATCCCCAGCCCTGGGCTTGCTGGCGGGGGCTGCCGAGCAGCAGCTGCTTGCCCCCGGGACAGTTGCTGGGGGGGGGGGCAGGGGCTGCTGCTTGGTGGGGACCGGGGGGTGCTGCTTTTGAGGGGGGGTGAGGGGCTGCTGCTCAAGGGAGGGCTGGGGGGGCACTGTTTTGGGGGAGGTGAGGGGCTGATGCTCAGGGGAGGGCCGGGGGGTGCTGTTTTGGGGGGGCGCAGGGGCACTGCTCAGGGGAGGGCTGGGTGGGGGGGAGGCAGTGACCACCACAGCACCCACTGCTCGGCGGCCAGCTGCCCAGGCTGCCCGACTAGAGGCCTGTGCGGCTGGCCCCAGGGCCACTCCAGTGTGGCTGTCCCTGGGGCCACCTGAGCAGCTGGCCCCGGAGCAGCCCTGGGGTCAGCCACATTGGCCACTGCAGTAGTCACAGAGGTCACGGAAAGTCACAGAATCAGTGACCTCTGTGACAGACACGGAGCTCTACTCATGAACCATGTGTGCAAGGTCACACCAGCAGGGGTGGAGCAGCACATTTGTCAAAATGGCAAGCCATTTAAAAACAAGGACTATCTGCCTTATATGTCCCACAGCACTCCTGTGTCACTCTGTACACAGGATTCAGTAAATGTTAAATATTTCTTTATATCTTCATCATTTGGCTACCACAGACAGAAATTGAACCGACTACCAAGGGCGACCCCAGGCCTTACTTACTGCTCACCACCCAAAGCCTGCACTGAATGCAGAAATTGGGTGGCACTGTGTAATGTACAGATGCTTTCCCTTTTCTCGTCTCTCCCTGCTGAGAGGACAACATATCCCTCCCCGCCAGAGCCACAATGTTTGGTGGTTATTATCTAACTGCAAGCCCCAGCCCCACCATTTTGTTGGGGCACCAGTTACAACCTTGCGTGCTACACAGTATGCAGTGTATATAGGCGTCTCATTAGACACTGTTTGAGTGTGTTGTGTTAGGAATATTATGGGATTAGGATCTTTGCATCTTCATGTTATAAATCCAGGACACATTGGGCATCTTGGCTGCAATTCACCTTGGAGGGCTTGTGCAAAGACCCTTCTCACCCGCCCCCCAGTCATGTTCCACAGAGGTTTGTGGAATGCAAGCTACACGGAAAGGTATTTATACCCTATGTGCTGCAGAGGGCAGCAATGCACCTGGGCCAGGGGATCTAAAATGGCCCTATTGCCCCCCTCCCACACACACACAAGCCATGGGGAGGTGCAAGGGATGCTATTCCAGCTCATAGGATGCAGTAATAGCTGCTGGGAGCTGCACTGCAGACGTGCACCCTGCCTCTGAGCTTGGGGAGTGGACTTTGCACTTCCCCTCTACAGTACCTCTACCTTTGTGTGTTTGAAATGAATTTCACACACGAAGAGCCACGCACATCAGTAAATTAGATTGGTGCACATGGAACCTTGATGGAGGTGGCAGAAGGAGTAGACTGCAACAGGGAGCCTGCTTGGCTGGGAGATGAAGCTGATATGATTGGCAGACTGGGACTGGAAATAGGCAGGTGGGGAGCATGGGACTTGCTGAGCAGGAAAACAAGGTGTGGGAAGTCAATGAGGAATGTGGAGAAGGGGCTGAGAGCCATTGGGATGGAGGTGAAGATTGAGATCAGATTAAGACTTTTGCCTGTAGGTCTTTTATCTGCCTCAGTTGTTGCAGAAGTTGGAAGGTGTGTAGTGAATGAGGAAGGGGATTGCAGGAAGAGAAAGACTGGTCTCATGCTTAAAGCAGTTGAATGCTGCCCTGGGGATCTGGATTATATCCCTGCCTCTGCCACAGAGTACCTGTGGGGTAGTGGGCAAATCACCTAACCAAACTTTGTACAGGTGGTCACTAATTATGTGTTCCTAATTTACTGGGTACCCAATTTCAAACCCTGGGGTATGTTTTACAGAAATACTGAGCACTCACAAGAGCTATGCTTTGAACATATAACAGGTTATATAATGCCAAGTACAGGGAAAAATCAGGTCCTCAACTTCTCAAATTGAGAACCCAAAATGAATGAATATTTTTAGCTTTAATCTCTCTGTACTCCAGTTCCCCATCTGTAAAATGGTGATAATACCACCTCCTCGCCTGACAGGAATGTTGTGGAAATAAATAAATAAATATTTTTGGAAGCACTCAGATACTATATTGAGGAGCACCAGAGAAAAGTCCATGACTAAATTAATAATTGTCTTTAGAGCAGGATTTGAGTACTGTACAGTAATTAAGATCTAGAGTCACGCATGGAACAATGAGAATAAAACAAAACATTGAATGGCTGTTCACTCATTGAACACTGTCCCATATGTGTGTAATTCATTTATACACACTGACAGAAAAGTCAAAGGAATGAGCTAAGGATGTGTAAATAAGCATCCCCAGGAGCACTGCATAAGAAAGGAAGAACAGTAGCTTAAATACCAGAAACTTGAAAAAACAAATTTGCCCTGAAATTACCTCCTTATTTCTTCCATGTGTGCCTTATCCATCCAGGTGTGATCCTTCTCACACATCTTTGGTTTATGCTTTGGCACATGTTCCCTCCCAATGCTTTCTGTAGGAGACCTGCATGCTAGAATTCCACGCTTTCTTCCAGGAAGTGTGCATTCTTAGAATTTCAGGTCTCTAAAAACACATTCCTATAACCACCTCTCTGGAGCTGTAAACAAATAGTTTCAGTTATGCTTCATCTCCATCTGACTCCTTATTTCTCACTGTCAGCTTAAAAACCCACCCCAAAAGATGTCTGAATTCTCTCTTATCTAAACGACCCCAAGGGCATTGTGTTAATTCCACCATAGCCTTCCATGACTGACTGAGTCACTAGCCGGAGATCCCAGGAATTACTGATCTGGTGCTCTCCAGGAAAGCTGACTGAAAGCCTGAGGATAAAGTAATATATTTAATATAGAGCAGCCAGCCAGAGACCCCAGCCAATAGGACCAGAAGCAGACAAAACAGGGACCTTTGGACGCTCCATCTGAAACTGCAGAATGTTCTCTGACTTTCTCTGCCCTGTGCTGATTGACTGTTTGCTCCAACCGTCCCGGCTCCTCCTCTCAATCTCTTCATTTCAGCTTCACTCTACACCTGCTCCTTCTACGCTCTCCTCTCCTGCCCCATCCCTCCCACACTTTTCCCTTTTCTTTCTATTTAGCTGATCCCCTAACTAAACCCTCCCAAAAAAACAAAACCAAACAAAATCGTGGCACTAACGTGATCTTTTGTTGCCATCACATTGTTCATGCTGCTTGTTTGTTTTCACAATTCCCCCATCCTGTGTCTGTCTTATCTATTTAGACAACATTGTCTCATTGTTTCCCTGTACGCCCCAGCTGGTCTGTCTGTACCCATCTGTTGGGCTCTGGTCTTAGACTTAGACTGTAAACTGTTTGAGGCAGGGAATACCTTTTTTGTTCTGTGTTTGTACAGCATCTATCACAATTAGGTTCTGGCCCATGACAAGGGTTCTTAGGCATTATGGTAATACAAATAAATAATAGTAAAAGACAATGTTACCAGACCGTGTCAAAATCAAGCTGGCTTCTGTAAGGGAAATAAGAGCCTCTAAGAAGTAAACGGTAATAGATGAAGGTGATACAGTCGGAATCATTTAGATAGATTTTCTAAAAGCTTTTAATTGGTTACATTCTTGGAGACTCTGTAGGAAAACAACTAAGTATGGAGCAAGTCTTATCAGGGCAGATTCTAAACTGGTTAAGCAATAGGAAAGTAATAATGGTGACTGATTGTTCCCCAGAATGGAGAGAGATTAATAGTGAAGAGGTCCAGAAGTCATTACCAGCAGTAATAATAAACATGTTACCATGAATGGTCTGAGCAGAACAAGATACTAGGAAAGAAGAGCAAGTTCTAAGCAGAACAGGCTAATAGGTGCAGCGTACCATGATGACCATAGAGAGGCAAAGATGTAAAAGAAGGAAGGAAATTGGAAAGGGACGCAACTTCTGGAATGAAAAAGAGAGAAAAAAGAGAGCAGGGGAGAAACAGAAGAGAAAAGATGGAAACTGAACAAAAAAGGGAACAAAGGAACAAAAATAGAAGGGACAGATGCATCACTTATGACGTTATTAAAACACTGTAAAAATGAATTTGTTTGCAACTATTTAATAAACAAATGGTGGTGTGAATTTTTTAAGAGTTCCCTTAGTGCTCCAAGGTCTCAAAAATAATAGTGTGTTTGAGGTACTCACCAGCAGGAACACCTCTGACTCCTGGCATGACCTGATTGCCTGAGGCTTGGCATACCTATAGAATTTAAGTTAGCTAGGCACTTCACGGGATTTGGGGCTTTGGCTGCAGTATCAGGTGTTGTCCACTGGTAGTGGCAGGAAACCTGATTAGATGGATCACTTACAAGGTCTGGCAAATCTTATGCATCTCTGTTAAATGTAAGAAATCTATCTGCTATGTCTTTTTATTTACTTACCTTCTTCCTCCTCAGAATGTGTCTGTGTTAGAAAATCATCACTGGAGATCCACAATAGGCATGCTTCGAGAATCAAGGCTCCTTGCCCATCTACCAAAGGAAATGACGTAAGTGCCACCCATGTGAAACATGCTGATAAATTCCATGGGAAAACAAACCAATAGCCTATTTCATTGCTTGACTAAAAACCATAAGCAGAGGGGCCAAAGGCTGATTGTAGGCTGAGCTAGTCTCTCACCCACTCCTGAAGGTGATATAAAGCACATTGGCCTGATAGTGTGGGATGCACCTGGGCTGGGGCATCACAAGTAATAGTACCTAAAAGTTTGTCACTCTTGCTAATACTTGCTCAGCTGCACCAATATTAGCATTGTTAGGAGTCCCAGTGCTGAGAAGGCACCGATGGCCACCCATTGTTTTTGTTTGGTTGGTTTTTTACACCATATCAATTAAACCTACTCAGAGTTAGTGTTAACAATGGTGGGAGACAGAAGACATCGGTCATGTAGATATGCCCTCGGTGTCTCCCACACTACCAGAAGAATGTGCTTCAAATCTGACTGTCTCTCTGAGCAGAGGGAGATGGCAAAGTCAGCAGAAAGAACAGAGACTGAATGTAGGCGGAGCTGACGGTAGCGTGTTGGTTGTTGCTGCAGTTGTTTGTGTGTACCTGTGCACGGTGTTGATCCTTGGGAAATGGATGGAGACAAATTTTTCACACGAACTACCAAGCAGCTCTCCAGTGTTACGTTTTAACCACTGGTGACTTGGGAAGAAGGCAAACAGATTATATAGAAAGGACAGGCTTTCTATCCCATTAGTAATTTTCTAAATCATCCAATCCCCTTCTTTTCAGTCCTTCTTTAAAGAAATAATGTACAATGCCTTGGCGTTTGTTCGGCTGCCAATCTAAAACCCTGTGACTTTGATTCTTCTAGATGCCTTTTATGTTCACCCAGTAACACATCCTGCTGTTTCGTTTTCATTCTTCACAATACCTTATGGAAGCTCCCGGGGCAATTTACGCCCACATGATTATTCTGCCACACTTCCTATTCCACATACATCCCATAACCAGCTAAATTGCCGGTCTCCTGCAAGCTATCCCAATGGAGAACAATGAAGTGGACTCCCTCTGCTAGCTGGAGTCATCACATAATACTTAGAAGGAGACAGGCTATGAAGTGGTTTAAAACCATTGATATTCAACAATCCCATGTTCAAAAGGGCTCATTTTTCTTGCCTACAGCCAGGATATCGAACAGCAACTGGGCTCCCTCATCTTGGCAACAGACATCAATAGACAGAATGAGTTTTTGACCCGGTTGAAAGCTCACCTGGAAAATAAGGATCTGAGATTGGAGGATGCACCAGACAGACATTTTATGCTTCAGGTACTTTTTTTTCCCCCCTTAAAGGAATAGTGTATGTATGTTAGCTCAGCCTCAGGGTACCCATCACCCGCCATCTTAATTGCTTTGGTGCTGTCACCTAACGTGTTTCAAAGCCAGCAAAACCGTATCTCCAATACTTTCCCAGGTACCAGGTGTTATGTTATAATCTGAATATAGCAGATGCGGCAAAGGATCAACTATTATTCACCTTTTGAGTTGCAGGCCACTTTGTCTCTTGCCATGTCTCTCTCCTCCCCACTTGACTATTTCCCCTGTCATGGCAACTGCTGCTTCAGCAGAGGGTAGGAGGCTCAGTCTCTTACTCCAGCCACTGACAATGCATTTTCACAGAGGAGTTGGCAGTAGGTGCCCGAGCAGTGATCACTTCATTGATGCTCCTAATCTCCATCTGCATAGAGGCCACCACTGCCATGGCCGTTCTTCCCCAGATAATGAAAGAACCAAATTAATTTAAAATCAGATGGTCTCAAATTGCTTCTTCTAGCTATACTGCGGTAGTTAATGGTATCTTCAGAACAAGTTTCCACCCATTCCATCACCTTCACTATTAACTTAAAGGTAGCTGTATGCTGCATGTATCTGTAGAAATGTATCTGTATCTGTAGAAATAGCACCACACAAAGCTGCCTGCTCATAAATAGCTTTTATCATACAAAACACCTCAAGTAATTATCATCAGTTAAAAACAAACTCTAATTGCTGCCATCTTAAAATGCTTTGCTGAGGTACTGCTGGGGTCGGGTGGGGGAAGGAATGATATTCAGGTAACTACTCCTTCAGAAGAGTAATATGTACTAGTTTGCCTGTCTTGCCTCCTTGAACAAAATGTCTTAGGCCTGGTTTCTTCATCGAGCACGACATTTAGGCAATGGGTTTGTAACCATGCTTCATGACAGATGGGGCAAAATGATGGTGCAGACTGCAGCATGGGTTCCAGTGGAGAAATCATGAAAAACAACTGCTCTGTGAAAACTCATACTTGGCAATTGGGGAAGGGGTGCTACCCATTCCTCAAGGTCCATTGGATTAAACTGACTGGCCTTAATATTCCTTTTAAAACATACTTTAGTAGTTTATTTCTTTATACCCATTTTACAGATGAGGAAACTGAAGCTCAGAGAACATACGTGATTTTCTTATGGTCACAAAGCTAATTAGTGTCCAGCCAGAATTAGAATGTAGGTCTCTTGATTTCTAGTCCCATGCCTAAATGACTAGAGCCCATGGTGCCTACAAAATAAATTGCACCCTTTCTCCACCTCGGTTTATTTTCTAGAAAGTAGGTAATGACTCTTACCATAGGTGAGATCTGCAATCCCTATGCCTTTGGCATCTGCACCAGCATTTTGCCCTATCATGAAGTCTAATAATAAACCCATCAACTAGATGTGCTTTGTCCAGGAAGAAAGCACACAAAAGACATTTTGTTTCAAGGAGGCAAGACAGGCAGATTATTGCATATCTTACTCTTCTGAAGAAGCAGCAATTACTTGATTATACTTCCTTCCCTTGCCAGTCCTACCCCAGCTCTACCTCAGCAAAGCACTTTCAACTGCTAGCAAATTGATAACATGTCAGGGGCAAACCAGAAGGTCCTATACTTAGCTCAGTAAACAAAAACACGGCTGACCCCTCTGAGCTGACTGTATACACGTATCAAACCCAAGCATTATCAAAGTGATATGTAAGGTCAATCACTGAGACCATAAAGAAGTGATGCCCAAATAGTTTCACACTGGCTTGGCTCTCCATTTCCTTCTCCTCATTGATGGATGCCAAGGCAGGCAGGCAGCAGGAGTCAGCCTGAAGCTTTTGTTGGCTTGCCCACCACCAGTCCTATCCAAGAGGTTCTGCACACTTGGAATGTGGTGCTTCTCTCATTCTCGCTACTATAAAATGAGGCTCTGAATGAAGGTTTTGTTACAGGCTTGAATAAGTGCTGTTTCCTGAAGTGGCACATTTGGGCAGGGCTCAGTTTCTATAATGTATTCTTGAATCCATCTTGGCAGCAAGCTTGCAGGACCCAGCAGTTTTACGGCACCTCAGAGTGCAATAAATTCACTGCTGAACGATTGCTAGCTAATAATTTCTTCTCCCTACCACTCTCCTCCTCTACTTTCAGATAGCGCTGAAGTGTGCTGACATTTGCAATCCTTGCCGGCTCTGGGAGATGAGCAAGCAGTGGAGTGAAAGGGTCTGTGAGGAATTCTACCGACAAGGTCAGCCGTCTGATATACTGAATTCTCCTTTCACTTTGTTCTTTAAGACACTTAATGTGACAAGAGAGAAATTGGCTAATCTCCAGTGGCGTTTGCTCTACAATCAACTACTCAATTCTCCCCTGAAATTGTCCAAAAATATGATGACAAGCAGAAATGTGCCCTTATTTTGCAAGTGGTTGGTAAAGAGGGGCAAGAGGAGGAAATGAAATAGAAGAGTGGCGGGTATTTCTTTGATCCGATTGCCCCTGTAAGGCGGTGTCAGGGTGGTTCTGCTTTGCCTTGAACCTTTAATTAACTGTATAAAATCTACATCTTCTTCAGATGCCACCTGGTCATTGTTATCCGCTCTGAGCTGAAACCCCCATGGGTATGTACTGCTCAGAAATTACACCGCCATCACTTGTTTTCCTTTGCTTTCCAAAATATAACTACAATTCCTACCCTTAGAGTGTTACACTTGCTCTTTCCTTCTCCTCCACAGTTGTAGGGAAATTAGACACAGTCCAAACATGCTCGCCACTAAGCCAAGTTGTAACGCAATCTAGGGAGTCTAACTGTAAACATTTTCTAACCCCTACTGACAGCAAAGCTAAACATGGTTTTTAACATGGTAACGACATCCATTTGGCTCCATCTGCACAGGCCAGGCCAGATTGTGCTACAACACAGTGAGGATGTAGTGGAATTTAATCACTGTTAAATCCTTTTTTAGTAGTAGTAATAGAGCCTAAAGGAAGGGGAGAAGATGGTAGAAGAGCAAGTGTAATGCTCTGGAATACTGAATTTCATGTCCACACTACAAATTTAAACCAGAACTGAGCATGGTTGTCAGCAATAGCTGGCCTTCATAGGCAGTTTCACACCAAATTAGCCACATAGTGGTAAAAATGCCCACCTCTCATATACTTCATCCTGGGTTTTCTTAGCTGTGTTGTCCCAGAAAGTACAGCTGCCTTGGCAGGTTATGGAAGGAGATACATTCAGCTCTGATTTCTATGAACCAGAGGATCATCCTGTTTACAGTCATTTCCGGTGACATCTTAAATTGTTGGTTTTATTTGTTTAGGCATGTGTAACAGGCCCTGCCTCAGATTTCTAACTGCAGATTTCTATGCGGATCGTTTATGATCATGTTGAGCCTTGCAGTCTATCTTTAAATTGGTGATGTCCATCGGGACATCAAATGGTGATGAAATGTAAGGGTTAATGCAGATTTCAGTTCTCCTAGGATTTGCTGTTCCATCCATACTATAAGGAATAAAGGATCATATTCAATATTGCCAAGTGGCAAAAATGTTGTTCTCCTTTCTTTGTGGTAGGTGATCTGGAACAAAAATTTGAATTGGAAATAAGCCCTCTTTGTAATCAGCAGAAGGACTCCATACCAAGTATACAAATTGGTGAGCTTAACTTTCATTCTTTTGTCTTTCTCCTCCCCCCTCCACCCCAAAGGTGAAACACAAGCTAAGTAGAAAATAGATGTGTAGTTTTATACCAAAAACTTCAATAACTCCAGGAGTTACATGGGATGAAAATAAAAACCATTTGCCAACCAAGCCAGATGAACCAAGAGCAAGGCTGAGTGCAGCCGTAATGTAAACAAGCAGAGGAGTGACACAGTGGCAGCACGCGAGGATGAATGATCCTCAAAGAGAAGTTCAGACAGTTGCAGCATGATCCCACTTAGTGGAATATGCCACTTGTTTGCTGTGATAGTCCTGAGTGAAGTAAAGAATTTCATGAAACCTTTTACCTATTTAGAGCCTCCCAGTCAAACTAACTCAATCCCTGCTTCCCATTCTGACCTCCCAGAAAAATTCCCTCTAAATACTCCATAATGCAGTACTCATGCTGCAATGGGCATGTAATCTAGTTAGTGAGCCAGTGGAAGATGGTTTCTCAAGAACTCTGAATGAATCATTCATTGTTTTCCGTGAGTTCTCTAGAGCCCTAATTTCCCCCCTTTCCTTCTTCCTCCAAGTTCTCACACTACAACCATGCTCCGCCAAGACGAGCAGGGTTTCCCTACGCCACAAAAACTGAATTTGTGGCCTCCACAGCCCTCCCATCCCAGAAAGTGGGCTGAAGGTTAAGCTCAGGCTCTAGTGCACTGTTTGTAGACCACCCCAGAAGCCCAATGGTTTATTTTTACTCATTGTTTTCAAAATGCACCTCGTTTCAGACAATGTGCATGACTGAGCAGTTGAGTAACCTTTCAGATACTGTGCCAAACATTCACCATTGAAGAACTGTGTTATTTAAAATGTGTTTGCTCCTTCTCCAAGCCATGGAACACACGAGATGGAAACAAGTTTAAAAACATGATAGTAAATAACTGGTGGTTTTGAATCTCCCTTTGTAATTGCTTTGAGTTGGGCAATTCTGATTCACTCTACCACTGAGATCAAGTTCCTCTTAGCTGATATGAAACATTGCTTTGGAATAATCTTTTCCTACAGAGCAGCAGCATTAGTAACAGATTTCACAAAGAGTGAAGTTGCAACAGACCTTTCTAGATTGTGAGATTCCCATAGGGAATACAAATAATTAGGTTAGCAATGGTTAAATAAGGCAATGCTAGAAAGACCAAGGGACATTCAGCTCTTCACATTGGGTTCGGACCGTACACCTAATAGCACTATTGGTTCCAGCAGGCACCAACACCCAGCAATGATTTTAGTTGTACCAGCCCTTTCCCAATGTACGTATCAGGAGTTATCACCTTCATGAGATTGGGATTATATCTAAATGGCAACATTCAGGCCTATAGGTTTGCTTGTCCAAAACATTGCTTCACTTTTTCCTTAGGGTGGTTCTTGCTTATCAAATGTGTGAGAGGCAAACCTCTGAGAAAGCCACCAGATGCTAGAAAGCAAAGAACCGGGAGTCAGAAAACCCAGGTTCTAATTCTAGATTTGACCCTCTCCTTTTCCAACCTTTGGCCTCCTTGGGCCTCAGTTTCCCTATTTGTAGGGCAGGGATAACCATAACTATTCATGTGTGTGTTATGAGGAGTAGTAAGTGTCTAAAGCCCTTTTGGGTCATTAGATGCCAGGTGCTAACTACCTTTATTTTTCTTATTTCAGTGAAAGTTAGAGCCTTTTTTTAAGAGGCTCCGATTTCTTCTCAGATTAAGTTTGTGAAGATAAATGAGGGAAGGAATACAGTACTGGCAGAAATATATAAGCAAGGAGCTCAAAAGTATACATATACACATAGTTTACTGAATTATATATAAATTAATATTCCAGAATGTCACTTACTGTGAAAATGAGTAAATATAATAGAAAAACAAAAAAGATATATTGATATCTTTTTAAAATACAGCAGAACATCTCTGATCAGCACTACTTCACACAATATGGTTGTTTCACCTTGTTTCTCAGCTAAGACGAACAGGAAAGTGCTATAGTGCATTAGAATATTAAGACTTGATTGGTGATATGTGTAATACTTCTGAATTGTAGTAAATGTTTTATTTTGTAAAAGTAAACTACATAGCTGTAGCTCACAAAAGCTTTTGCTCAAATAAATTGGTTAGTCGCTAAGGTGCCACAAGTCCTCCTTTTCTTTTTACATATGTCTGATGAACACAGCACATTTTATGATGCGTTATGTTTGCATTGTATTCTTTCATTTATTTACAAAATTCTTTTAATCTGCAGTGGGTTTCCCAGTCAGCAGTGCAAATTTATAAACATCTCCAATGCTGCATTATTACACAACCAGTGCACTAGCTTCAGGAGAAACTGAAAGCAGAACTTTAGTTTAACAGCCTACTTCTGAGATCAAACTGCAGTCACGGCCTTCATTTGTTTTCTCTTCTATCTAAAGTGATTTTGGTCATATTAAAAAAAGTATTAAATCCTCCTCAGTTAGAGATGTAATTAAAATATTCACTCTCCCTGTGCGCACTTTTGCCACCATAGCTGCTGCAGGGTGAAAAGTGAGGTGGATGATAAAATCCCTCTCTCTAGCCATGGCTTAGAAAAGTGATACCTTCCCAACATTCAGAGATACTAGATCATTTCCACGTTATAGGCCAACATATGGCTCTAGCCCACGATCCGGGTATGCACACTGCCATACACAAAAGGCCCACTCTGTGACCTTTTAATCCATTCTATGTTGCAAAAGCCTCTGACTAAACAGAACCAAAACCCAAAACGTTAATTGTGCTGCTGCAGCTCTTTCCAAATAAGAGCATAAGTTCATTTCCGACTCAAGGATTTGCACTTGGACTAAGCTTTGTAAATAACTCCATTAATGTACAGCTCAGAACCAGACCATAAAAGTCCTGATTCACACGGTATACTCAAATACACATTCAGTGAAACCTATCTTGAGCAACCATTCAAGGTAAGGATAAAAATCAGCTGCTTAAAAGAAGTCGAATATAGGTAGAGTAGAATTGTGCACAGTAAGTGTGAGAATATTTGAGAGAGATTTCAGGACAGGAGGTTGCCTAAAAAGGGTGTTGTCTTATACATGTTTCAATTATTATACAGACAGAGCCAGCCAATCTGAGTTTGCAATGGTCCTAGAGGATACATATTCCACAATCCTCAGTTTAAGGGTCTGAGTTAGGGGCTGATTTGTTATTTGTCTCTGGGGTTCTGTGACTTTGTTCACTGCCCTTTAACCACCCAAACTGCAGGGAAAGGCATTTGGTGAATGATACTGCTCCTTACATGTCTTGTCTCGTGTTTCCCCAGGTTTCATGACCTACATCGTAGAGCCACTCTTTGAGGAATGGGCCAAGTTTACAGGAGATACTCCCCTATCTGAAAATATGCTAAGCCATCTCAGGAGGAACAAGGCCAAGTGGAGGAGTTTGCTCCACAAGCAACACAGCAGTTGCAGGAGCAATGACCACTCAGGTCAAGTGACTGAAAATGAAGAGCAGACTTTAAATGAAGGTGACATCCCATAGTGCCAGTTTTAACTCTTCCTTATAGTACTGCTGTCTCTTCTTTGTTAGTCACAACAGTAAGCCAAATCGTAAGGACCTGCAAGGCCATCATCAGCAATGTGGAAAGGGAAGAAAAAGGGAAACAGAAACTATAAGGGTCCTCATGAATAAACCCACCCTACTTCTGGGTTTCAAATCTGAGCTCCTTTGAATTCACTCCCTCCTCTTCCTTATCCTTCTACATATATCTGAAGCCATTCATCACTTCTGATCGTTAACTGCTTGAATAAGGAACTCCGTTCAGTAGTGATGAAGCTGGGCCACTAAGTGGCTACCAACTAATGGGGAGGATTAAAGAGAAAGCATGGGAGATGCCAACATATTTCATTCACCCTGGCTCATATTGTGACAGGTAGCTGTATATAGGCCCAGAGCGCCATGCACAGTTTTAAGTCTGGCAGCTGGACTGCGCATTAAACCACCAGCATCTTCAGAACTCAGAGGATATTGGCTGAGTGAGAGTGCACAGAGAAGAGAATCTCATTATTTTAATAATTAAAATAATTAAAAAACCTTTTTAACTTTTGTATTCTGTGCACTAGACAACAGATCTAGAAACCTTGGACCGAGGTTACTCTATGTACATACAACTCAAGCGGGACAAGGCTCATTTGGTTAATCATTTTTATGCCACTTTAGATAAGAGATGGACATCTTCTCACTGTAGGGAACTGCAGTCCCTGGCAAATGAAAGGGAAGGTGTTATACAGTCTAAATCTTTGCAACATTACCAGATCTATCTTTTTGATGACTCTGTTTCAATGACATGTTTGTATCCATGTGTACATTTTCTGTAAATACAAAGCGCTACTGATTCCCATGCCAAAATACTGAAGTATTATGGGATTGCTACCTGTATAAACAATGGCACTGTGAACAGAATACTGTTAGTTTTAATACAAGAGAAAGCATTTGTAAATATGGTATAGAGTTTATTAATACACTATTGTTTGCAGATAAAGGCCTTAACTTTTAGCATCCTTCACTGCTAGCTGTCCAAATCATAGCATCTGAACTCTCTTTCCATTTTCAGCCTTCCAGCAGAGGTCATAAAAGAATGAAATCTGTCAGGGCACTTTCTGGAAACTTCACATGCATTCCATATGAACTCATATTGTTTAATCCATGGCATAGTGCACACTCAGTCTAATCAGATGCTTCACAAAGCCTGAAGATATTTTTTTTTAAACCACAGCAATCTATTTTACAGTTCAAACTGGTAAACATGGAGTCATGAGTTTTTATTTTTATTAAGTAGCAGAGTAGCCCACAATGCCAGACACACCCAAGTGAGGGTTGGATGCTGGTTTTGATCCAGGCATTCTGGCAGTTCTAGATTCCATTTGCTTTCTCAAATGATGCAGAACTGTAATGTCATTTTTTATTTATTTTTTAGTCTTTAGATAAGTTTTTAGGTATTTTCCCCCATCTTAATAAAAATACTTTCTTTCCCATCTTTTATTATTTTTAAATCTCACTTAATGAGTTTACTAGATTGGCTACAACCTATTTTAAGTCGTGATTAACTATTACTGGCAGTAGTTATACGGGCACTTCCCCTTCTCACTTCCAGTATTTTTGAAAGTTATGCATTGTAGCCTATCCCATAAATATCCTCTGTTGGGACATTCATTGGAACCTGTTCCTTAAGTTCCTCCAGTCAGATGAGACTTCAACCTGGGGCACTAACTCGCGTTAGTCAAGTGTGTGTTTGTAGTGTGTTACTCTGATAGCAAGTACAATGCTGTGACATAACTATTTTTTCTACTCAAAATTGTGTCACTTATTTAAAGAGTTTTCTCTTAGAAAGTGGTCCTCCATTTCAGGCTCCATAGTAGTACAATTGTATTGTGTGACATGATTGTCTTGGAGAGAGAGCAACATAGGCCAACCCAGTTAATGTTAAATTTATAGAGAACGTTTGAAAATGATAGGTTTACTCTTGGTGTAAAAGTGAAAGGTAATAAGGGATATTTTAATTATAAAAAGGATAAATGATGTTGTTAGGGGTAAAATTTTCATACCCATAAGAGATCCAATCAATTAAGGGCATAATCTGAGTTTTAGTAAAGAAGGATATGCATGTAATGAGTAATACATGTGTAGAATCAATTGGTGGAGAAAGGGACTGAAGCATATAGTGAAGTACAAAGTTGAAATTTAGATAACACTGGAAAGATGGAGCATGTTGGGCCAGATAGCTTGGTCCTCTCCTATCATTTAATATTGTGTGGCAGTAGATAATGGACAATGAGAACATTTTTCTTCCTCAAGCCTTCCAAGCAGGACACACATCACATTGCAGTTTGCTATCTGATCTTACTAACAGTGCCTGCAATTCAGGGAGGGAGAAACCACTGCTTAAGTAGTGGAACAAGAGTATGTTCCCTTCCAAAACACAGTTGTTGCCTTTTCAACCATTGCATCATCTGTGATCGAAATAAATGCCCCTTCTATTGTTTGTACTGCTGCATTCTTTTAGGGACCTATTTTTCCTCCTGATACTCCACAGGTTTAGAATAAGTCAGGACATGTGTTACTCATAACACAAAGCCCTTGAAGGATAAACAGCACTTTAGAAGATGGGCAGGCTTTTTAAGTATCTTCAGAAGTGGGAAAGATAATGCCCCATCCCTTTTGTTTGTTTTTAATTATAAATGTAAACCTCTCTCCAGTTAGCTTGGAAGAATTTTTTTGTAAGCTGTTCTATAGCCTTTGAATGAAACAAGTCTATTCAGTATTGTATGTTGCCAGCTGTTTCTGTTGCTACATGCTAGTAGAGATAGTCAGATCATTGTGGCATTTCATACTTTAATTTGCTGTTCTGAGGAGTTTGTAGAAAATAGATCCAGGGGCAGATCTTTGCACACTCAGAGGTCTGCTATGATGTCCACAATACAATCTGGACTTTTATTATTAGCACCTAAAATCTGGTATTCATGTCAACCCTTATAAAGTTAAAGTTCCTAACTACTCTAAACTAAAAAAGCTGCTCTTAAAAATTTTTCATGAAACTGAAATGCACACACCTGCAAAGTTGCAAACAATAACTTGTACTAGTTGAAACAATACTTGAAAGGAATTCAGGCTGGCTTCAGCACCTACCTAAATGACATGTAAATCAAAGGAATTATACTAGCCATGGTCTATCTAAGCCAATTTGCCTCAGGTGCTCGAGACCAGTTCACATCAAAAGAGGGCTGTGAAGTGAGCCCTGGGAGCAGGTGCCTGCCACCCAGACAGTTTTGGGTTCTGTGCTGTAAAGCAGGAATTCTGGGTGAGTTCCACCATTTATTTTCCCCATGGAAGATGTCTGACTGCATTTGATGCACTCAGTTCAACACCACCAGCAACTAAATATACACTGTTGATTCTTGTGTTGTATATTGTCTTGTTTGGAGCACAGAAATACTTGTAAAACTCCAGGCTGGGAATGGGGCAATAGAATGAAGAGGTAGGGAAAAATAAAACATTTGCACAGAAGAGGAGGATATGGACTTTTGTCCCATTAGCTGCATTTGACACTTTATAGAAGACCTATGTAAATTAATTCTTACTTCTTCTAAGAGGGCCTATTGGGGCTGCACAGCTCAAGTTCAAGAGTTTTCCAGTTGGGTTCACTTTTTAGAAGCACATCCTTAAAAGAGCTCTCAAACATACTGCTACACAAAAAATATAGATCACTTATCTTGGTTAAAACCCAAATTTGTTTTCTTAATGGAAAGATTATGTACTGCCATAGATGTGAATGCTGTAATTAAAAATTAATTAAAGCAAGGGAAATAGTTTAATTAGACTATTAGCCTTGATTGATTAAGCATGTTTTTTGCTGTATCAGAGCCTTAAATAGAAGCAGAGGATCAGCATTTAGACCACTAATGAAAGCAATACAGAAGTAAACATGCAAGAGAGAGAGAGAGAGAGAGACACATCGTGGCAGGTCACTGTTTTAGCCCAAGACATACTTCATATTTTAGACAAAACAAATGTAAGAAAAGTAGATGAGTTACAGTAGCAGCCAAAGGACTCATTAGCAAAACACAATCTTGTAGGCCATTATGCACAACATGGTTGAAGAAAGAGAGTAGATTTAGAATTCATGTCAGCAGAGTTGGTGACTGGACAAAAATGACAGGCGCTGGCTTGCCTTCGAACTTACTGTGGATTGTGGAGCACCTCAAGGCTTCAGATAAAACATGATTTAGCTGAAGGAGGCAGCCTACAGATGCGCCTTGAAAAGGCTATAACATAAGCTTCGCAAGCCTCGAAACACAGCAAGATTGGTCAGCCTTCTCATGCAGCACAACAAAAGGAGAAGTGACCGACTGTGCGTTAAACCAGCTAGGACTGTACTGCACATTGTTCTTCAAACAACACCTACCCAAAACAATTACCGAGCAAGGGTCAAACCAACCAAAAAGGGGCCTATAGTGGAATAGATGGCCTACTAGCCCCTCTTTTCTCTCTATGATTGTTTTAACTTATGCAGTTCAGTCAGCCTATCTTGTAAGGCTGTATGAAAGAAATTCCATGTGCACCAAATGAAGTGGACCATCCTTCACACTGCATCTCAGACACTTCACTAGCCCTCAGGGTTAGTAGACTCCACCGTCTAAGTCAGCCAAAACCAAGAAAAAAGCCAAACAGCTGCAGTGGGAGCAGCGATCCCAGACCACCCCACAAGCTGTAGCAGGGCTGACTTTCATCAGGCCAGTCAGGCCACATTCCAACCACAATTTAGTCCCTGCTGAGAGACAGTCTGTGTCACTGAACTGAATATAAGATGGTCCCTTTTGCCTGACTTGTGCCACAGAAGATCAGTACTTGTAATTCATTGGTAATTATGCATAAAGGTTAGTCTGATGTTAATTTTGTTTTTACAATAGAAGATTAAATCTGAAATAACCAAGCATGCAAATACAAAAATGAAAAAAAAATTAAAAAAGAGGCAAGCTGTACTGCAAGAATGTGTACTTTCCTGTTGGTGCAAACAATCATTTATTGCTATAATCCATCCTATATTTTAGGTACACAAACTTTTACATGCAGAGCATAAAAAGTTTGACACGGATGTACAGTATATTCTGTTAATCTTTGAACACAAAATTGTATAGACATGTCATGTTTATTGTAAAATGTATTACACAGCCATACAGATACCTAATACAACTATATGAGCTAAATCCTGGTGCCAGTGAAATCAGCTTCCAGTGACTTCAGTTGGACTAGGATTCTGCTCGTGTCTGTGTATGTGCACATCATGTGTAACAAGCTGAAAGGAAGTAACAGATTGTGTGAAAATTCTGTGACTGCTATGCAGTGATGCCAAGAATTAAACGAGAGATTTAACTGTATCTTTTTTGTTTTACATACTGCTGTAAGTATTCATCATGTCAAAGGATGACAATAAAAAGAATCACAGAATGACATGGAGCTGAAGTTTATTGGTAGAAGAAACAGTTGTCTGTGAAACATTTGCTTAACACTTGCTAAAATTTTCTGACTTGACAAGGCAGTCAGAATTCTTCCTCTCCCTCCCCCCCAACCTCCTGGACCACCCCCAGCCACTAAGCTACCAATTTACCTGTATATTGTTTATGGGAAACACAGTGGCCCAAATTCATCCCTACAGTGACTCCATGTACTTAACTGTAATGCACCAGAGAAAAATGTAGTCAATTGTTTCTGTGTTTTTGTCCTAAAGATGTAATATGTGGATGTTCAAACAGGGCTAAATGTCCAGAGTTACAACAGATAGTAATAAAATGAGAGCTTTGGAAGGGAGGGGAAAACCCTCATGCTTAAGCCAATCTTTAACCATTACAGTCTAAAATTAGGGTGCAGATTAGGTCACATCTACCTACTGTGGAGTTTCTTGCACTTTCCTCTGAAGCAACTGAGGCTACACACTGTCAGAAAGAAGCTACCTGCCTAGCTGGACTACTGGGCTGATCCAGTAGGCAATTCTTATCTTCCTATTGTAAGGAAATGTGTCACTAACATGTATGGGTAGTTCCTGTTGCACAGGCTTTTGACATTTCACAGATTCTTAAAATACATCAGTAAATGTTCACTGGTGCTTTCAGTTTGTACTTATATAACTAGCTAATAGCTGCATGTGTGCAAATAAAATACAGATTGCGGGAGGACAAGGAGGTCTGAACTAAAGTCCTACTCCCCTTTCTACAATAGACCCAGTTTGATATCTTGAGGCAAGCTTTAAGGCTTAGGACAAATCATAATTTATTTCTGGTAACCCAAGGCCAAATATCAATCAAGTTGCCAGATCATGAGTACTATATGCTAGAGTAGCTCTGGGACCAGATTCAGTAAAAGATACATAAAGACAACAAACCAGGCTCTTTCAGGTATTTCACAGTAAGTATATTTGATTAAGTTCAGTCTTTATAGAAAAATGAATGTTGGGAATATGACATGAAAAAAAACTGAAAATGACACCAAGGATTATTTTGCTGAAATTTGTTTTTTGGGGGTGGGTGGATAGGAGTGTGTGTTTTAAGAGAGCAAAACCACTGACAAAAGACTAAGGAGATCTCCACTGCTCCTGGAAGTTACCTGTACTAACATGTAACTTGCTTTAATGGTCAATGGCCTTTAATTATGTTATTCAATTCAATTATGTTAAAAATATCTCCAGTACTTCAACTCAAGAGCTTGGGAAGGGACTGGGGTGAAGAAAGGGAGCAAGAATTGTGGCAACCGGAAGTCTAAGAAGGAGTTAAAGCAAAAATACAGCTCTGTATAATCAGCTGGCTGTTTCAGTTCCTAGTATTTACATAATGATCTGTAAGTTTAAACAGAACATAAGCTCAGGAATGCAGTATTTCATCCCTCACTCCATAAAGTAGCAATAAACTTCTTTTTTACATTTCACTGATGTATTAAACATATTCCTTTGTACTTAATACCTACACTAACATGCCCTTCTAACAATAGAAACAGTGCATAACTCTCATAATAGAAGCAAACAAAGTAATATAGAATACACTCTCGTAACATTCAGTCATGCCTTAAACAACATACCACTGAAGGAGAAGAGATAAACACCTTAAGAACCACTCTCAACAACTGAAAACACAAACTTGAACTCTCATCACATATTATTGCCCTGTGTCCATATACCCTTTCCAGCAGGCCCATCCCTACAAGCCAAATATATAATATTGTTTTTATCTCAATATAACTTTGGAAAAAGCAGTCCTCTTACTGAGCACGTCTCTCGTTTAAAAAATCCTGTCTTGTCATCCTAACACGGAGACTGTCTAAGTGGGTCAGGGTCCATCTTTTTGACTCCCACTTCTCCTCCAGCATTAATAAGGTGGCAATACTGCTAACAGGCTGTGTATGCAATGGCTAATGTTGAGCAAAATACATAGTTGTCTTTTCCCAATACAGATACAAGGACAATTGAGTTACTAAAGCCATGCTGGTCCCTGTAACATCAGATACCCTGATCAGTAATAAATGGGTACCTCAGGGTCCAATGAAATGAAAGTGTTGGAAGTATGCAAAAATATGTTAACATAGCAAATAAATCTGAACAATCTAGTTGCTTAATAGTAGGAAGGACCCAAATGTAAGTGAACCCTGGCAGCTGTGTAGCTATAAACATTGAACACAAATGATATAATGTTAATAAACTTTAAAAGACAGTTGCTTACCTATTTTGTAACTGTTGTTCTTTGAAATGTGGGTGCAGGCGTGTATTCCGCTCAAGTGCATGTACCCAGTGCACCAAAGCTGGAGAACTTTGCCTAGCAGTACCTGTAGGAGTGGTGCTTGGGCCTTGTGGCCTCAAGCCCTCCCTTGACTATTAAAAGGCAGCACCACCCCACCACCCCTCAATTCATTCGGTATGAGGATCAAGAGTAGATACTAATGCAGAGGGGATGGAGGGTGGGTCATGGATACACATCTGCACCCACATCTCGAAGAACAACAGTTACAATACAGGTCAGTAACCATCTTTTCTTGTTCAAATGGTTGCAGAAGTGTATTCCACTCAGGTGACTCACAAGCAGTACTTGTAAGAGGTGGGGCTCAGAGTTTACTACACTAGTCACAGTAGTAACCGCTTAGTGCTTGGTAAAAGAATGTATAGAAGACTAGGTAGCAGCCCCACAAATGTCCAATATGGAAACATTACTGAGGAATGCTATCAATGTCACTTGGGCCTGCGTTGAATGACTCCACCATCTCTGTAGAGATACGAACTGAGCTACGTTATTTGCTGATGTAATGCAAAAAGATAGCCGCCCTGGAAATCATTTGTACAAAGACCCTTCTGACCCTTCATTCAATTTGCATAGGAGAAATCAGACGAGGTGATGCACAAAAAGCCATAGTACTCTCCAGGTAAATTGCAAAGCACCATCTCACATTCAATGTGTGAAGTCACTGTTCATCCAGATTTGAGCGTGGTTTAGAAAAGAAAACTGGTGAGTAAATCATTTGATTAAAATGAAACTGTGAAAGCACTTTTGACCAAAAAATAAAAAAATTGGATATGGCCATAGAGCCACTTTGTCTTTGAAAAACGGCATGAACGGAGGCTCTGCCGTTAAGGCCTGCAGCTCGCCTGCTCTCCTTGCAGCTGTTGTAGCAACGAAGGCGGCTGTATTCTGGCACAGAGAAAAGGTTGCCAGGGTCTCAAATGAAGGTCCCATAAGGGCACCTAAGACAGTGTTAAGGTCCTAGAGGGGAACTGGCTCTTTCACAGGTACATGGAGATGAAATGAATACTCTTTTAGAGAGCTCACTATCATGGAGATCAAGAAAACTGATCTCGGATGGGCAGATGAAATGCTGTGCTGCTAAGTGAACTCTCAGTGAACTGAGTGAGAGACGAGAATACAACATATAACAGGCACTCCAAAATATCTTGAGTGCAGGCCAGCATTGGCGGAATTCCCCAAGCTAGCGACCACACTGAAGAAAATTGCTTCCACTTGGCAAAAAAAGTTGCCTTAGTAGAGGGCTTCCTACTATTAAGCAACACTTGAACAACTTCTGAACTTGGTTCCTCTTCCTCATCTAGCCATGCAGCATCCATGCAGAGTGCTGAATGCAACACTCGACTCTGGTGTTGAGTCAGTAGATCGGGATAAAGAGGAAGAGATGTGGGAGGTTAAACCGACAGACTGAGTAGGTTGCAGAACTAGCATTGTCTCAGCCAAGCTGGTGTGATGAGAATCAGTCTGGCATGATCCAATTTCAGCTTCAGAATGACCTGTGGGATGATTGGGTTCAGGAGAGGGCATACAGAAGAGCTAATCCCCAGCTGAGGTGGAAGGTGTTGATTAAGGAGCCTGGACTGAGACCTGCTCATGAGCAAAACTGATGGCACATCCTTTTGTTTCTTGTTGCACATAGGCTTATAGTCAGAATGCCCCATTTTGCGAAGATGGGACTCGGCACTCTGGACTTCAGAGACCATTTGTGATACTGGGAGATATTCCTGTTGAAGTAATCTGCCATGTGATTCTGGACCCCAGTTAAGTGAACAGCTGTAGGAATGATACTGTCCTTGATGCAGAACTGCCAGAGATTTATTGCCTCCTGACAAAGCTAGTTGGAGTGAGCTTCTCCATGCTTGTTCACATAATACGCCATGGTGGTAATTTCAGGGAGTATATGAACTGTTTTGCCCCTTATGTGATCCCAAAAGATCACAGGCAGGCATTGTAAGTGTCTCAAAACTCTAGGACATTAACATGGAGGGAATCTTCCTGTTCTGACCACAAGCCTTGAATTTTCAATATTCAGGAGCCAGTGGTGATTGCAATCCTGGTCAGTGGAGGATGAGCAAACGAAACAATCTGGCATACATTGCTCTGAACTGTCCACTATAGGGAGTCCATGTGCTCTGGAGGCACTCTGACAAGCCTGTTCAATGATTGACAACTCAACCGACAGACCAATGTCAACCATATTTGAAGAGGGTGAAGGTGCAGTCTTGCATGCTGGACTATGTAAGTGCATGCAGCACATGACTTAGTTTTTTAAGGCATATCTGGCCCGTAGTTGAAGGTTCAGCTTGTAGTGTCAGATACAAGAGACAAATTGCTTGAAATCATTCATTTTACACAAAGGCTCTTGAACTTGTAGAATCTATTAGGGCCCCAATGAACCTGGGTTTTTTGAGTTGGTATTAATGTTAGCTTCACCACTTTGTTAAAGCTGCGCTTCAGTTGCCTGAAGTGGGAACTGGACATGAAACAGAACTTGTTCCATGGACTTGCCTCTCACTAACCAATCGTCCAGGTATTGGAAGACATGATGTGACGGAATGCACCCCTATATTCACACCCTCCACACTATTGTAATAACTTTGTACAAAATATGCCTTGTAAGGTATCATTTTAAAACTAAGAACTTGTTGGTTGATAACATCATGGTGAAATGTATGTAACAATATTATATGTAGAGTTATGAATATAAGCTGAAGTCATGACTGAAGTGTGTTTACTATTTTAGATTGCCAAGGATAATAGAGTCACTAAACCCATCCTGGTGCCTGTAACATCAGATACCCTGATCAGTAATGCATTTCTCAGGAAAATGCATTTCAAAGTGTGACTGAACTATAAAAGTGAGGAGCAAAATACCATAAGTTCTCTCCTTAACACTCTCTCTTTTCCACCTAAGACCACCAAAGAAACAGCCTATGGACTTTGTGAACAGATCCTGACCTGAAACTTGGTCAACAATGATACTGGGAACCTGTGGAAAGAACTTAACAAACTAGACCTGGTTTAAGGTGAAGTTTATAAAGTGTTTTATCTTTAATTACTCATTTCTTGTATTCACTTAAAACCTCTCTTTTTGTAGCTAAATAAACTTATTTTATTTCTTTAATCAAAACTAATCCAATGCTGTGAACTATGTTGAAGTGGCAAATTGTAGTATATTGACCCCTTAGAGGACCAATGGAAGAGGAGGCATTACCACCTCGTCAGATGATGAGGATGAGGTAGTCTGAGGTCGCATGTCGATTTGCCGGTTCTTTCTTGCCCTAGATTTAAGAGCTAAATAGAAGTTACACTTCTGAGGGATGTGTAATTTTCCCTTAGAAGTGTCACTTCTGCTTAGGTAGTGAACATGCTTAGAGCGTCTGTTGCTGACCGGGATGGCCTCTTGGCAAGTGAGGTAGCCTTTAACACCCAGTGAACCGGGCATGCCCCTCACAGGGAGGAAGGCCTCCCATGAGGGAGGAAACTAATAAAATAATTGTCAAAAGTAAAAATTAAATGAACTAATAAAACTTAACTAAGCAAGAGCAATTAGGTAAGGCCCACTCAAGGTGGACATGCTACACTCCATCTCAGACTAGGGTGGTTGAGAAGGAACTGAGGGTGATTTGCCTGTGCAGCCTCATATAGCCTCAGTGAGGGGCAGGAGGATATCAACACAGCATGCACAGGCCCTCCAGATGCTGCTAATAAAGGTGCACAGGGTGTACATGTACCTCAAGTGGACCAGCCATAGGAACACTACTTGATGAAGAATCAGTCATGATTTAACACAGAAAGAATAGTTCCCTAGGTAACCATACAGAATCTCACGTATCTGATGTATTTGTTGAGGCTGCGGAGACAGAGGATAGGTCTCACCCCTCCTTTGGACTTGGGGACCAGGAAATACTGGGAATAGAATCCTGTTCCTAGAAGCTACTGGAGGACCTCCTCTATAGCTCCTGAAGCTCACAAAGTCTGAACCTGCTGAAGAAACAGTGGCTTGTGAGAGGGGTCCCTGAAGTAGGATGGGGTAGGGAGTGGAGAAGAGGGATTGCCTAGGAATTGAAGCACTATAAGATTGGGTTATGCCATTAGGACCCATTTATCTGTGGTTTCTGTATCCCAAACATCATAAAAGCAAGACAGCCTGTCTCCAAATTGAGGAGATGGGGGCTCAGATGTCATAAGGACCTGAAAATCAAAATGGCTGCTTGCTTGTTGTTAGTGATGGAGGATCTGGTTTGTATCCAGAAGCCTCTCATTGGTCTCAAAGATTTCCGAGAGTGGTGTTTCAAAAGCAAGGGAAAAAAATGAAGATGTCCCTGAACTCGATCTTGACAAGACCTGAAGTCATCTGATGGAAGTGGAGGAACCATCCCTGACAGAGAAAACAATCAGTCTCATCCGAAACCCAATATGGAGATGGAATCGGTGCAGAGGACAAACAAGTAGTCGATACCTTCGGTACCAGAGAGCCATCACACTTCCAGTCGGTACCAGAGCCAAACGATAGTGCCAGAGCCAAGATCAGTACCGAACCTGATGAAGGAGTTTGTAGTAAAGACATTGTTGATGCAGAAAACAGAATCTGCACCAGAGTTACTTGGTACTTCAAAGGATATTGGCCGCAATTCTCTGAGTCCAAGATTGTGCAGAATACAATGCTGAGGAGACCAGATGGTGTCAAGGGCACAACAGAAGCAGCCTCTGAATGCCCCTGAACTACTGGGGAATCAGGGACAGACAGACAAATCAGGTCTGATGGCAGCACCAATGTCGTAGGTACGAGACTCAGCAGATGCCCATGGCCATTACCAGAGTCCACAGTAGAGAATCCAACTGATCGTGGTGCAGTACCAAGGAGCAGTTAGATGGCCCAACTGCATCCTGTGTACTGGAGGAATCATGGTGCCATTCAGGACTCCCCTTAGAAGCCAAAGAGGAGTCTATCCGAGTCCTGGAATGATCTGTTTGTCTTATGGGACCCCTTCTTTGGAGGACCAGAGGAAGAAGAATGATTCCTCTTCCTCTTAAGGGAAGTATCAGACCTTGAGGATGGAACAACATCATGTGATTCTCTGAGGAAACTGTGGGACCCATTGATCCATGGAGGTCCATGGTGCCAAAGAGTGCCTCATGGCCTGCTTCAGGAGATGCTGTTTTAAACAAAAGTCCCTCACCACCTGTATTCTTTTATTGAAGAATGTGGCAGACGGAGCACCTTTCTTTAATGAGCCCTTCCCCCACATACAACAAACCCAGTGTGGGTGTCACTACTGGGGATAGCCACCCAACACAATGAACAATGCTTAAACCCTGGTGAGGACATCACAGTAATTATCCTAGCTAGCTAACTATTACAAACTAACCTACGGGTACTAATTAGACTATACTAACTAACTAACTATATACAATAAAATCTCAGAAGACTGATATAGAAGCATGAGGTAAATCACCATACAGAATGCTCTGACTCTAGCCACAGGGAGTGAGAACGAACTTGCTGGAGGATTCTCTACACATTGAGCCTTTAAACCATGATTTGAGGACTTCAGTAGCTCAGACATAGGTGAGAGGTTTATTGCAGGAGTGGGTGGGTGAGATTCTGTGGCCTGCATAGTGCAGGAGGTCAGACTAGATTATCATAATGGTCCCTTCTGACCTTAATATCTATGAATCTATGAAACTGAGGGGAGTTGGTTGGCACGGCCATTAAATAGCTAGGAGAGGGGCTAGGCCACAGGTTGTGAGCACTTCTCTTATGGGTATTGCTAGGGAAAGCTCTCCAGCTTCAGTGTGCCGGGCGCATGCACACCTGAGAGGAATACATATCTGCAACCACTATAAGAAGAACAGCAGGTGTTTACAGTTAGCTGATTTTCTTTACTTTAGTCCGAGTAACGGAGTAGTCTACACCAGTGCTACTCAAAGTGGTGGTCCGCGGACTGGTGCCGGTCCGCAAGCCATCAGCTGCCGGTCTGCGCGCACATTGGAAAAAAAAATTGCCGGTCCCACACATCAGATAGCTTGAAAAGCACTGGTCTCCACCCTTCAGTACTGAACTCCCATAATCATAATTCCCCTGTGCTCACTGTTACGCTGGCTTTACTTCTCAGCCCAAGAGTGGGCCTCTAATAGCTTCATATTTATACCTTCCCAGCATAAATAACAGAGACATTGCCCCTCCCATTCACTTCGTTTCAATCCATTACACAAAGACATCAGCTCATCACATGGAAGAGTCACAACTCAAAAGACTGCTCTTACAGCAGCAACAGCCCTAACAATTACACTTTTCTAAAAGTAACTATTTAACAGCTTATGGTTTAAATCCCACATTTTTCAAGTTTTTAAACATTTAAAGTTTAAACAGTTCATATTTTTCAAAAATTCACTCACTGAAATATTCATGCAGTCCTGACTCTCCCTGTAGTCATTCTGTCATTGCCACTCTCTCTCCCCACATGGGATCGAACAGGTTGGAATCTAGCCCCCTGTCACTTATAGCATCAGTGGAGTTACATCCATATTATAGGAACACAGACCAGAATCAGATCCTTTATTTTCCAAACACATGCCTACCATCCCACTAGTGGTGCTAAAATATACCTGCCCATGTCTCCTGGGTAGCATGACTCCAGCTGATGCTCTTAAGGGAGAGACACCCTGAGGTTGCAATCCTGCATACGCTGATGCATGCACTTAAAATTAAGCATACACATTTGCAGGCTCAAGGCCTTAACCTGTAATGCATTCAGAATGCTATAGGCTTTCTAGGCATGGTCCAGAAGGAAAAAAAATCACAGCATAGAAACATGAAGAAAACAGACTCTATTTATTATTTGTATTGTGGTAGGGCTTTGGTACTCCAGTCACAGACCAGGACCCCACAGGAGATGCTGCACAAACAGAAGAAGATGCTTAAGTAATCTAATGAAGCTTTCAAATGGCATGAATATCTTATCACAGATGAAGATGAAGAAAAATTCATAGGGATCCTGAAAAAAATCAACAAGCATTGAAGATGCAACTGCTGATGCATATTGTCACATAAGTAAATATTTTAATTTCTTTAGCTTCTTGGAAGAGTTAACAACATTGTAATAATATCAACTTAAAAACAAAATATATATCTTACTCTTTTTCTTTTGGCAATTGTTCATTTCTTCACCATCCCAAGATTAACTACAGTCCTTTCTTCTTCCTGATTGGAACACCAGCATCCTTAATAATAATTTAAAAAGTAGTTCACATCTCTCAAGCTACTTGACAGCACAGAGTTTTTCCAATAAGTGTGTTACACTGCTGTCGGGGTCAATCTATGTAATAATGTAGAAGTTATATTTGGGCTAGTTTAGTACATCTACAGATTTAAATTTTACTGTAAGACCCTTGGTGACATGGAGTTCTCTTAAAGCTCTTCAACTGTCAGCTAAGAAGAGTTTGAACCCATTCAACAGCATTTGTTCCTTGGTGCAAAGAGGAAATATTTCTAGGCCACAGATAAGTCATTAATATCAACATGTCCAACCCTGGGTAAAGGTAAACCATAGGGTAAAATAAATTTGAAAATGAATAATTAGACTGATTTCAAAATTTTACAGAAAATAAACTTGTGATAAGTTGGATCACAGAAAACCCCTTGGGAACTGCCAACTGATGTGCTGAGACTACTTCTAACCTGTTTTCCCTGCCACCTTGGGACTACAGAACCCTGCCTGGTTTGAGCCAGACACACTTGCCTGTCCCAGGTCTGAACCACGTTCACTAAACCCCGACCCAGGTCTGAACCACGTTCACTAAAAGCTGCAGGCTTAACTGAAAACAGCTTAAGAAGTGTTCCTGTCTCCAACACTCAGATGCCCAGCTCCCAATGGGGTCAAAACCCTAAATAAATCCGTTTTATCCTGTATAAAGCTTAAAGTCGATAGATCGAGTGGAACCATGTTTGCAGTTATCAAAAATTGAAGTCTGGTGCAAGGTCTCACATAGGTGTATGCAGCCACATGGCCTGACACTGGCGTGGTGTAGTTCTCACCCTGTGGGCAGTGTGTGAAACTAGGTTGCTTATTATACAAAATCTGTCTGTGTGGAGGATTGTGCCCACGGAGACAGAGTCCAACAGCTCTGCTATAAAGTTTATCGTCCTTGGGGGTGATAAAACAGACATTTCTCTGTTTATGCAAATCCTAGGGCTGCCAGAAACTGTATGAGAAACTTTGTCACCGAGCTGACCACCTGATATGAGTGACCTACCAGGAATCAATCTTCCAGGTATGGGAAAACTGTGTAGCCCTGGCCTCTCATGTGGGCTGCTGCCACAGAGAAAAATTTTGTGAATATTCTGCATGCCTTATCTACCCCAAAGGGGAGGATTTAAAACTGGAAATGTTCCTGGCCTACCATAAAATGCAGACATTTCCTGTGTGAGGGATAAATGTCTATATGGAAATACGCGATACTCATGTTGAGAGACACGAACCACATCTCCTCCTTAAGGGAGGCAATGATCGATGCCAACATAATCATCCAGAATTTCATCTTTCAAATAAAGACGTTGAGTTTCTGAAGGTCCAGAACGGGTGTCCACCCTCCGTCTTTTTTGGGAATCAGGAAATACAGGGAGTAGAGCTCACACCCATGATACTGAGGTGGGGTATGTTTTATTGATTCTCAGCATAAAAGGGATTCTGCTTCCTGTTGAAGAATCACTTCATGAGAATGGTCCCCAAATGCAATAGGAAGGGGGTGTATGAACAGTGTAGGAGAGGAACTGTATGGAGTATCCCAGATGGATAATCTCCAAGACACAACTATCTGTTGTGATCATCCACCAGTTGTGTCAAATTGCCCCCAAAAATGATGGGGGAATAGGTGGGTAGCATCAGAAGTAGTAGGCGGGTCTTGACCAGTATGTCAATAGTGGCTCTTAGCAGGTGGATGGGAATGAATAGGGACCATGGCGATAGAGGGGGCTGAGAAGTGAAGCCTTTGAATCCTCTGGCATTTTCACAGATGCTCAGTTGGGCACTAGTAATAGGTGCATGAGGAGGGGGTGGCCTTGGTCTATAATATCATGTCTACTGTTCCCTCTTGGGGGCTGGAGTTCCCTCAGCCAAGAATCCCTCCTCATGACTAAGGCAGTGGCCAGACTTCTGGAAGGTGTATCCATTGCATCCACTGCGACCTGGTGAACTGTTTTGCCACTATAACTATATGTTTTCCTCATCTATAAAGGACTGAAATTAGGCTCTATCCTCTGTGGGGAGCTTGTCTATGAAGGTGGGAAGCTTGCAAGCCTGGAATAGTTATTCAAGTTGTATTTCACAAATAGAGTCTGGTAGTTAGGGAGACATGAAATTACAGGCCTCCAGTGGAAAAGATCTTTCTCTCCAGGAGGTCCAGCCTCTTAGATCCCTTGTCTGCTTGGGTGGTCCTTTGATAGTGTAACAGAGCCCTTTCTATAGCTGCCTCTACCACCAGTGAGTTGGGAGCAGGGTGGAAGAACAAAAATGCAGCTCCCTTTGTGGGAACAAAAAAAAGCTCCTCTCAGCCCTCTTCAGGGTAAGGGCACCGGATGCTGAAATGTGCCTAACCACTCTGGCCAGTTTTAGGATGTCCTCATTCACTGGGAGGGCCACCTCACTCCGTCCTTGAGGTTGCAAGATATCCATCTTGGACTTCCTCCAATGGGAACTGGAGGGCATTGGCAACTCTTTGCAGTAGCTCCCATTGGCCGGGAATGGCAAACCACAGTCACTGAGAGCTGCAGGCAGCCGTGCCTGTGGATGGTCAATGTAAACGAACTGTCCCGTGGCCCACCAGTGGATTATCCTGACGGGCTGCGTGCAGCCCGTGAGCCACATGTTGTCCACCACTGCACTATGGTCATCCAGTGGAGACAGAGAGGAAGGAGTGCCCACTTCATCTGGAGATGCTGAAGAGACACCTGTCAGAACCATTCATACCTGCAGATGCAGGTCAACCTCTTCCTGTGGTTGGCAGGAGGGAGAGGAGCAATACAATTCTTGAGAAGGACCCTATGCCTGCCATAAGGATACCACAGACCCCAATAAGGCCAGAAGGAGGGGATGATCAGTTGTGGTGATCAGTTACCTAGGGAGGTGGTAGAATCTCCTTCCTTAGAGGTTTTTAAGGTCAGGCTTGACAAAGCCCTGGCTGGGAAGATTTAACTGGGAATTGGTCCTGCTTTGAGCAGGGGGTTGGACTAGATGACCTTCTGGGGTCCCTTCCAACCCTGATATTCTATGATTCTATGGAGGACCCCCAGGAAATTGGTACCTACAGTCCCTGGGGAGGTTGTACCTGGAGGAATAGCGAACATGACTCCATAAATGTCCGTCAGGGCTCAACTGTCTCCATGGAGATACCAAAGCTGCTAACCCATCTGACTCATCTGAGCCTGAAAATTGCTCCACTTGTGGTGGCAGGGCCATCAATATTGAAGCACTCCGGCCAGACAGTTGGTGGTGAGACAGCTCCTGGGACACCAATGTAGACTCCTCCTCTGGTGTAATAATATCCCTCAAGAGAGAAGTGGAGACTGTGGATAAGGGACGAATATATCCTCCAGTGTTATGCAAGTCTCTATATGCCCCAGTATCCGAGGGGTTCCAGCAGTCAAGTCTGATGGACCCAGTGCATCCACAGAAGTAGAGTGGTCCTCGGGAAAAAAAAGCCAGTGCCGACAGTAAGTCCGAACCAGCACTTGAACAAGGAATTGGCAAATGTTGGTCCTCATGCTTCGGTACCGGGGTGACTGATGGAACCAGCGGATCTTTCTCTTTATGTGCTTCAGCCTCCAATCTGGGGGGTTTTAGTGGAGTCGGTTCTTTAGGTTCCATGCAAAAAGTCTCACCCAACCTGGACAGGCTCAGGGAGGGAGTGCATCCCTTATACACCATCCTCATTGGGGATCTGTCCTTATGCCCATGAGAGTGCCCTCTACCCTCATGGGAAGCCCTAAGAGAAGAGTCTTTGGGCTTAGGTACTGGAGACTCTGCTCCTAGGCACATGCTTGGAGGGGCACTGCTCATTAGTTGAGACTGACACACAGGCCTGGATCAGAGAGGTACCTCAAAGACTTATCCATCAGGTGCTTTCTCAGGCAAAGCTCACAGGCATCTTGAGTTCTGGGTGAGAATGAGCGACAAATACTGCATTTTGCAGAAATATGCACCACACTAAGACACTAGAGACAGTCCTGATGTTTATCACTGATGGAGAAGAAGAGAGGGCAAGAGATGCAATTCGTGAAACCCAGAACTCTAGGCATAGTCCCTGACCCAGGGAGGGATTCCCCAACCGGGGACAGACACGGGGAGGGAGGGGGGGGGGAAGTGAGAAAACCTGGATTTGTGCTGGAAATGGCCCAACTTGATTATCATACACATTGTAAGGAGAGTGATCACTTTAGATAAGCTATTACCAGCAGGAGAGTGGGGTGGGAGGAGGTATTTTTTCATGCTTTGTGTGTATATAAAAAGATCTTCTACACTTTCCACAGTATGCATCCGATGAAGTGAGCTGTAGCTCACAAAAGCTTATGCTCAAATAAATTGGTTAGTCTCTAAGGTGCCACAAGTCCTCCTTTTCTTTTTGCGAATACAGACTAACACGGCTGTTACTCTGAAACACACACACTATAGTAACTATACTATGAACTTTAACTAACTAGTAAGCTAAGAAAAATAAACTATTTACAAATAGGTGTTTTAGTAAAGAGTTGCTTCATTTTTAAGATATTACAAATATTCTAATATATAATTAACTGGTGCTGCATATGGATCTATATCATACATAGAAATCCAAAAGAAAAACCTTTTTCCATTTATGATTTTAGCATTTCTATGTGGACTCTTTTCTGGAATGTAACAGTATACATCTTCTGCACCTCTAATGAAGACCTTTTTACTAGCCATCCCCAAGTTCTGTACCCCATGCTGTTAAATGAAGAGACTGAAGGTCCGAATGGTAAACCAACCCAGTTTCTTGTGACAAGTTCGGTACCGGTGAGAGGCTCCATTAGTCCTCTTGACAGTGAATTAAATCTGGACATCACTGTGGTCTGGGCCATGCTGGCACTATTAAAATCACACTGCCCTTGTCTTGTCTTATCTTGTTTATCCCTCTCTGAATGAGGGGAAATGCATAGATTAAGCCCTGACCCAAGTGTACTAGAAAGGCCTCTGATATTGATTCCCTGTCTCTGCCTGCTCTCGAGCAAAATTTTTGACACTTCCTGTTGCTTCTGGATGCAAACAGGATGATCAGATTCCCCCATAAACTGAATAGGTCTGTTATTACAAAGACCACACATGCATCTGACACGCTCAGATGATCCGCAAGGGTGTTTTGTTCCCACATTACAAGAATTGCTATTCGGTGAACATTGTGTTCGATACTCCACTTCCAAAGCTTCTTTGCCTGCATGCATAACTTTATGGAATGAGGCCCCCACTTGCTTGTTAAAATAGCAGTGGCATATTGTCTGTAACTACTTGAACTACCTTGTGTTTGACCTGAGGAACTTTACAGCTACTATGACTGCTCTCAGCTCTAACATAGTAGGCTCTTTTCCGTTGAACAATAAGCTTTGACTAACAAATCATTGTTCAGATGAGCTCCCCATCCCAGCAGAGATGCATCAGCTGTAAGGATTACTGATGGCAGATGGGGACTGAAAAGTGTACCTTTCATTACATTTTGAATGTTTGTTCACCTCACTAGTGCAGCGGTCCCCAAACTTTTCAGGTCACAACCCCCGATATCCCTATCCACACACACACCCAGAGTCAGGCCAGAAGTGGGGCCACAGCTCCCGGGGCAAGGGGGGGATGTGGACAGAAGTAAGGGGGCCAAGGCTGAGTGGGGGGGCAGGACCACAGCAGGGGCCAGCAGCTAGACCCCGTGGCCAAGTGCACAGCTGCGCCAAGGCTAGGGATGGGGCCAGGCGTGGGGAGGGGGGACGGGGCCAGGGCTGGGACAGAGCAAAGCTGAGTGTGGGGCGGGGTGGGGCAGGGCTGGGTGGTGCTCCCTCTCTGCCCCCCATGGGGGCTAGCCCAGGCCCATCACACCCTCCCCTAAAATGTTCCTCCGTGCCCCCCTAGGGGGGCACACCCCACAGTTCAGGGACCTCTGCGCTAATGATATTAATACCTGCTGTGCCATTACTATTTTGCAATGCATGCTGTCTGAGACTGTTTTGTAATTTATCACTAGCCAGTGCTGAAGATCTCTCATGTAAAGAGGAGCTTATGGTGTCACTGTGATGGTTGATGCTAAACAGCCATAGCAACCAGTGAAAAAAAGAGAATTGGTTGTTGCAGTAATTGGAGAAGGAGATACATATACATTTATATTTTCATCTCTCCTCCCCCCCACTGGGAGAAAGGGTATTGATAAGGACCATACTTAATTTGACTTTGGCAAGATGACCCTCAGAGCTGGGTTTAGGAATGACTTTTCCCAATTTATTTGTAATCCCAAACTGGCAAAGAGGGAACATATTTGTTTTATGTGTAATAGGATGTCCTTCTTGGACAATACTTTTATTAAGTAGTCACCCAGGTATGGGTACACATACATCCCTTGCTTTCTTAGGTATGCTGCCACTATAGACTGGTACTTTGTAAGCGTCCTGGCTGCTGTGGACAACTCAAAAATGAGAACCTTGTACTGAAAATGGTCCTCTCCTACCATGAAATGCAGGAATTTCTGATAACATGGCATTATTGAAATATGCATCATTTAAATGGAGAGCTACAAACCAATCTTGAAGGAAAAGAGAAGGGATTATTCAAGTTAGAGACAACATGCAGAAACGAAATTTGTGCGTGTTTAATTTCCTTAAATCCAAAACAGGGCAAAGCCCCCCATCTCTTTTTGACATTAGAAAATAACGCCAGTAAAAACCCCTCTTCTCTCTGATATCACAGTACCATCACTATTGCTCCTAACTGCAGTAGAGGTTGAACCTCTTTCCTTAACAATTTGAGTTTCCTTAACAAGTTGACTTTGATCCATGACCAGAGATGAAACATGTAGGATTTTGTAAGCGCATGCAATAGCTTCCAGGATCCACCTGTCTGATGTTAACAACTCCCATTGGTGATAAAAGTAGGACAAAAGGTCTCCAAACTGTGGATAAACAATATCCAGCTGGACTGGTTTGAAGGTTCATGTTCTTATATCAGATCTGAGATCTTGCAAAAATCACAGAAATTTAAGAAGTGGATCCTTTCCCTCTATTATTATGAGAGTTGCATGATCTCTTCCTCTGTTGTTGCTGATGCTGGGTGTTATAATGTTTAGTCTGATAATGATAGGTCCTTCTCTGATAATTGTAAGGAAATGATGAAGATGAAGAAGGTGGGTGTTGCCTTTGGTATCCATACAGTGGAGCTGAATATCATTTCATCAATGTATTAGAGCAACCTAAATCTCTAGCTGTAGAGCTTACATTTTTCATTTTTTTCGAGCACCTCATCAGTCTGTACACTAAACAGACCTTCTCCTTCAAAAGATCTTCAATCCTCATCTTTGTCTCCTGAGGCAGTCACACTGATTTTAACCACCTGTCTTAATGCAACATCCAAAGCTATTGCCCTTGCTGAAGTACCTGAAGAGTCAAATGCCAATCTCAACTGTTGCTTAGCAACATTCTGTCCCTCTGTCAAAATAGCATTTGTTAACCTTATATGCTGCAGATCTGGAAGAGCATTAAGTAACGAGGACATTTACCCCGAAGATAATATTGATACCTAGCCCTGACAGATTCATAATTAGATATATGCACGGTTAATGTATCTGAAAAAATATTTTTTCTTCCAAAAACATCCAATCTCTTCCCCTCTTTATCCAATGGAATTGGATCTGGGCAATTTTCAATCTTTGAAGTGCTACCTCAACCACCAATGAACTAGGAGATGGGTTGGTACAAAACATAGCAAGCCCTTCCTGAGGGAATTGGTATAATTTATCTGCTGCTTGTTTGTTTGTTTTTTCTTAATAGAGCCTGAGCAGATGAGGGAGTATTCCAGGCTTCTTTTGCTGGCTGAAACAACCCCTCCAACAAAGGAAGCACCACTTTTTGCCTAGTAGCTGTCCCCAAAATGTCAAAAATAGGATGGGACAACCCCCCCACCCCCACCCCAACAAAAACTGAGAGAATATCTATTGTCTTTATCATTTGCAATGTTAATGCATGACATGCTACAGCAACAGTTTGAAATATCCACCATGTTTTCATCTGGAGAAGGCATATCCCCAGAATCTAGATAAGACTCTCTCAGCTCCAATAATTGCTCCTTGGACAATAGCTCTCTTAGTTCCATAGCTGACTTATCCAGAAGTAATTGCATTGTCGGATCCATATCCTTCAGACTGACAATTGTATGTGCTCTTGGTACTGTACTGGTGAACGTGTACACTCACACATAGGCCCCTCTTGATAAGATGCAGAAGATGGCCAGTGGGACCATCTAACCCAAGGGGGTACTTGTCAAGCAGGACAAAAACCCATTGACAGATCCATTGGAAATATCTTTGTGCATAGTCTCATTCAGACCTGCTGGATCGATTATCTACAATATTCTTTCACTGGATCCAGTCTTCAATCCATATCTCTTTTCTGATACCAATCCCTTTGTTGTTTGGATACAATAGGAGACATTAAGGGGGTTTGTGAAGAGGGAAGGAGAGGAAGGGATCTTAGGTGGAGGAAGTAATAGAGATCCTGATTTCTTCTAGCTCTCTGGTGACTCTTGGAGAAGCAGTTAGTCTGATCAGTTGTAACAAAACATCCAATACCTGCTCAGAAGAAATTTTTGGCTCAGCTATTAAAGGAACTGGAGATTAATCTGAACAATGAATTGTTGTCTTAACTGTTATCTGTTGCAGGGTTGTGCTGGTACCAGTTATTGACTATCAGTTTCCATGTTCAGTTCCTTAGCTCCCACTTTTGGTCTTGGCTCATCTGGAGCCAGCCCTATCAGATCCTAAGAGGAGCATCTCCTGACCCCGCCTTGAGAACTTGTAGCCAACTTGTCCATCTAGTTGAGTAACTTGTGCGTGGATTAGCTTTTTGCCAATACCAACAAAGACCGGACATTCATGTTCAGCACCATAATGGAGTCCTTTTGAATCAGATTGGCTCTGGAAACAGAGGCCAACACCACAGCAGATTTCTTCTCCTTTGGGTCCTTACTTTTCTCAGATCCTGTAGCACTGGGCACTAAAGAGGAACTGTTCTTCCTGGCTGAATCACTCAGAGCCAAAGCAGACCTCCAAGAACCAGCTGCATTCTGTGCCATTCCCGATAGTTTCTCTGTCAGCGCCTTCCTGCAGTAAAATTGCCTGGAGTCTATTTTAATCTTCTCTTTGCTTGTGTGGTAAAAGTTGATGAAATAGAAAATTTAGAGGGAAAACGTCCCTCTCCTAAACATACAAAGCATTTGGCCTGTGCATCTATGACAGGCTATACCAACCCCACATTGGTGAGGCGAGGGTTAAGAAGTTGTTCTGGACACAGGAAGCCACACCCCCTTGCCGGGCATGCTCCCAGTGGAGGGAGAGTTCAAAAGGGAGCAACTCAGCTCAGTCTGGGCTGACCAAGCAGGAGAGCAGCTGGGTGCTTCAGCCTCCCACCAAGCTTCCTGCACCCAAAACCCCTCCCCGGACCTGAGATTGCTTTCATATTCTATTCTCCTGGTGGCAGCCCTGCTCACTAACAAAAAGTATGAGAACCTTAATCGCAAAATACTTCTTACTCCTGTGCCGTATATAGCTTTTCCATTATTTTATTTTTAATCTCAGTCTAACCCAGTGCCAACATTCTGATCTCATAGTAGAAAAGAGATTATGAAGCAATTATAGCATAATCATTTTGCATAAATCAGCGTCATTATGCCATCTAAACAGGCCATGTACACTTGAAACCCTCAAGTCTACAACACTACTGTGAAAGAGGAACTGAGTCTCTGAAATCCACTCCTACCGGTTTACAAAAAAACCATTACATAGAAGTATAAAAAGCTAAATGTTACTATAACTCACGCATATGTGGACAGTATAGATGAAAGAACAAATGTAGTGAAAATATAAAAGCAGGCACAGAAGTTCTATAAACTAACATGTGGTGTGCAAGGATGGAGATCAAATATTAGAGGAGCAGCCCTTGTTGTTGAAGCCCCCCAACTTTAGGTTTTGTAAAGCCTATTAAAACACCACTTCATATGACTAGAAATCTAACCTCTGTATTAGACATTTTGATCAGTACTAAACAATGACTTTTAGGTGCCTTTCCTTTGGGTGATGCTGTGGAGACACCTCCTACCTCAAACAAACAAACAAACAAACAAACAAACACCTTGCTTGATCTCTTATCCAGAGACACGCCCTGGCGAGCAATAGGCTCCAGGAAAAAGTACAATTAAAAAAGAAAAAATTAACTGGCTCATCACATTGTTTCACACTTTTGTTACAAGTCACATCTGATTTTATTTGCCAAAGGAGTGAACCCCACAGAAAAAGTTACACAAGAGAAAGACTAGGATGACCAAACACACGTAATAATGTGCACATACAACATAACATATTGCTCCCAGGAACAAAGAAAATGCATATAACCAAGAATCAGTGTTGTAGATATGGCCACTCTCTATGATGCATTTTGGATGCATATGGGGCACTTTGGAAGCCCACCTAGCCATGAAAGCTAGACAAATACTTACACCACAGTATGGCACAGGCAGCAGGATTCAGATGCAGCAACAAGAACTGGGGCACAATGAAGCTGGGATGAAGTGACAGGAGCCAGTCTCACTTCTCTTCCTCCTCCACTTGGTACTGGCAGCTGGTGCCCAAGATGGCTACATCTTCACTACAGCAGGTGGCTAAAGTTATGAGGAACCACACAGGCATGCCTTTACTTAATCAAAACTGGAAACTGCTCTGAACGAGCTCTTTCCTCTCCCTTCCTCTAGACCACACCCTACAAGAGCAGCGAAATGCAGTGAAATCTCACCTTCCTGGAAGTGCACAGAGGATGAAGAGCCTGCCAATTAATGAAATAGATACGCCTGCAGCCCCACTCAGCAGGGAAAATTTTTCAGTCTAGTCTCCTGCAGTGAATCCGTGGATTGTTTTCTGCTCAGCAGCCTTACAGCGGTGCCTATAACTCCAATGTTGAATATGGCCAGAGAGACATGGTCTCTTATACATTCCTCTGAAGTGGTGTGCTCAAAACACAACGCCCTTGTTCCTGCATAAGAACTAGAAAGCAAATCTGACTAGAAACTAATGTGAAATTGACCAGTGCAGTTTCATTATCCCTGCAGAAGAAAATGCAAAATAGAAAGAGACAGCACAAATGGCAAAAAGTTAGATTTAAAGTTTACCATTTTAATAATCCAAGATGATAGCATAGGTAAGGGGCATTTCTTTATTCAACATGCATGCAGCCAAATATTACCCTCAGTTAGCCTCCAGTAACTCCACTGAAGTCAATGGGGAAGCAGGGACATTACTGAGGGCAGAATTATATGTGATTTTTGTCTAGATAGTATTTCTTTTTAAAGCATACATATTAGCAGATTCTTCTTGATTTTTTTTTTCCTGAAAGTTCCTAAAATCTCTGAAGGCTAGATAGGCAAGTTGTTTTAGAGGGGGCTACGGAACACATCCACACAGAGTGTCTACATATATCTGAACAGTCAAACCCCCTAGAGTGTAAATTATGGAGGAACTAAGCATTACCCTGAAGTAGTTTACTTCACCAAGATACTGCTCTATCAAGGACTCCCAGGACTCCCTAGATGTAGTCTTCTCACAAATTGAATACTGAAGCACAGCAAACAGCTAGTGAACAAAAGACAACAAAAGAGGAGGATACATTAAAAGTAAAAGACTGTGTAGAGAGGGATTAAATAAGTATGTATTACAACAAGAAATGAGTTTTTGGCATGCAGGGCTTGACTTTTCCTGGTTTACAATTCTGTTCATTTTAACCTAACATTTAAAAAGCTCATATTTAGCATACATTGAAGGATGTTTGGAAAGCTGCAAATACATTTGGAGTGCAACACTGTGTGACCTTTTCTCCATAATTTCAATAATACAAATTAGTATTTATTTAGGATTGTTTTTACCTTCCTCTAAACAAAGTTCATATTGTAGAGGTGGTTATACAGTGCAATTACAAAGGACCAAAAACCTATCTGCCAAACACATATCAGATACTAAATTGAAAACAAATCCACACACCCTTTTCCTACTTTGACAGTAGCTGCAGGGTGCTTATTGCATTCTTATTATATATTACAATTAGACTTCTATCAGCAGAAACACGAACAGGGGCCCAATTCTGCAGACACATACAAAGCTAAGCAAGTGCATGTGAGTAGTCCTGAAGAAGTCACTGCTGATATGCATGAAGAGTGACTTCAGTAAGACTATTCGCATACATAAAGCTACACAAGTGCATATTTGCAGGATCAGGGTTTGAACTCAAATAAATGTGAATTATTGTACCAAAACTGTTTAGCTGATTTTCTAAAGACAAACATTTTTAAAATCAAATAAGGCAAAAACATTAGCTAATAGAGTAACAGCTGTGTTAGTCTGTGTTCGCAAAACTGTATTGCGAATACAGACTAACACGGCTGTTACTCTGAAACCTGTCATTATGCAAGGCACTGCATTTAGCCATATGGAATGGAAATCTATCAACTGCATGAAATTTAAAATTGGTTAGTCTCTAAGGTGCCACAAGTACTCCTTTTCTATTAGCTAATAGTTTCTCTCATATTAGAAACCAGAATACTGTGTGTGGTTTCAAAATGAATATACACTCAAACTGAAATTACTAGTTATGATTTTCATTTGTTTTTTGAAGGTTGGAGCAGTTTTAGGCAGTGAGAAACTTTGATGTTAGCATTTAATGAATCCATATTTTTTCATTGAAGTTCTACTGTAAGGCAATTCACTTTGGGCTCCTAAATTCTCTCCTTCAACTCTGCATGGGAATCTCAATATCTATTCTGCTGTCTCCATGCACAGACTGTACTGGTTGGTGGCAGTGTGGGTTCTAAACACATATAGAGCAAAACAGTAGATCTGCTGTGTAGTTCAGAGAGGATAATTTAGCCTTAAATTTACTTCTTACTAATCTCAACACACATAAACATGGTTCACCATCAGCACTGTTTGTTTAAAGCCATAAGCATGCATCTCTAGAGAACTTTAGCATGCTATGTGCTATCAGGAATACCGCTAAAAGACAAAACAGAAGGATAAAGGTTTTGCTATTAAGAGAAGAGACCTACTGTTATAAAAGCAAAAACTACTTTTGATACCAATCTGGTATCACACTGCTCTCTTGTGGTTAAGTTTATGCAATTCACGTACAAAACTGTGTTGAATATACACATCAGTTTTCTCCCACACTGCAGAATTTGCTTTATTCAAAGGCAACATTTGGCGACTAGATGATCAGTACATTCAGTGACCTGACCCACAAACATAATTCATTATTTTTTGAAGTTCTTCTCAGCTTTCTTGAAGGGGCAGTTGGCCTGACTAGAAATGTAAGCAGAATTACTAACATAGCTGGCACGAAGGGACAAAGCCACTCTCTGCATTTCCGAAAGCAAGGGCGGGAAAATCCACTCCCATAGAAGAGGGAAAACTGCTGCTGGAGGAAATCCTGTACGTCAAAATGAGAGCCACGTGCCATCACTGACTAATACAAATTAAATATGAACATTTATATAATGTAAGCAAAAAAACTGCTGACCACAAACAGATAAAACAGAGCAAAGAAATAATGATGTAAAACCAAATTCACCACCAGATTCAAAGTAAGGACAAATCATTTAACTCTGACATTGAACAAGAGGAAATCCATGCTAGCCATAACAATCTGCACTTTTAGGGGTTACCCAAAATGTATCTAAGAGTCTTTAGTTTATGCTTTGGTGACAGGCAGCATTTGAATGTTCAGCTATCTTTTAGGTGCCTATGTGTCAATATGAACACCAGATGGGGATGTGAGTGCCCTAATTTCAGTGCTCAAATTTAAAATTTGGGATTATGGAGCCTTCTAAATTATTCAAATTTACTTTTGATAGATTGAATCCTATGCAAAATATTATAGATGCGAGAAGCAAATTAAAAAAGCCTATACTAAATATGAAATAATTCAGCAACTGGTTTAAAGTTTATGCTGAATGAGGAAAGTAATATGTTTCTGAAGCACAAATATTTAATTGTCTGGATTATTTATTAAATGAAAGAATGGACTAAATATATTGGTGTGTTATGGCACCAGTGGAAGAACAGTCATTCCCCCTCCCTTAACTACAAGGCAATCAAACATTCTTTTTAAACGATTGCAGCCTAAACAGCCTGAAACTAAAATACCCAGCACAACATACGCTGTGTAGAAACCACCGAACAGTTCATAAGCACTAGGAGCAGAAATCTTTTTTTTTTTTTGACACTGCCAGATTGTGCCCTTCACATTTAATTTGTCACTCAATTTGACAACCACAAGTGCAAGAAACATCTCCTAGAAGATTTACAAACATAATTGTTTATATATATACAAACACACTTTAATCCATACATAGCTCTTTTCACATACCCTGAGCTACTCTCTCTCTCTAAATGCCTGTATTTTATACGTTCCACCCTGTCTTTACAATCTCTCTCCCATACATCTTTGGTTCTTTGCCTTTCTTTGTGGTAATTTATAGCAATTTTGGTTCAATACTGCAACAATTGAAGCAATTATGAAAATGAAGGCAGATTTTCCTCTCCATACTACAGTAGTTTTTGGCAGCTGTCATATCCACCATAATTAAAGAGGCAAAACTCTTTCCAATCTAAATCCCTGGATCTAAATTGGAAAATTTTTCTTTAATCACCCCAACTTTTCTTCTAACAGGAAAGTCTACAGATCTATTTTTCCCCCACTTTCATCTCCCTGGAGACAGAGACAGACCTGTCAAACAAGACAAGCTAGAAGCCGAGACACCACTGAAAACCCAGCCAGTTCAGCATAATCGTGCTTGCTTGAAGCTTAAAGGAGGCAGAGGTTTTCCTGTGGTATCTCCTCTGTCTCTTGTGCCTTGAGCTATTTTTTCTGCCCCTTACTGGGTAATACTCCCTCCTGTAATTCTTAGCTCTTCCAAAGGAGTGCTAGTAAGCATCTGCCATGACAGCTGCTAGTAACAAACACTTTCTCAAACTGACTGCCAATTCAAGGGATTTTCTATATTTGAGGGAGACAGCGAGCAATAGAGACTGACCATACCAGCATGGCTCTAGTAAATGAGGAGGTAGCAGCAGAAAGGCTGCTGATGTGATTTTTTTTTTTTTAAATTGCTCTGCAGGGTTGGTATGGTAGATCAGCGGCAGGAGGCAGAACAAATGGGCTCGTTCTTCAGGTGTGTAGCCACTCCCAGCCTGTCCAGAGTGACAGGTCTGGTTCTGCCTCCTAGGAGCTCCATACAAGAGTAAAATCCACAGTAATGGATCAGCAGACCGTCTCTGCAAAAGCAATCTAAATACTCATCTTTTGGGCTGAAGTTTGTCATGCTTGTGCTGTCCCATAAGAGTTATTTTGTATTTGAAAGCATGAGAAAAATTCCCAAGTGTTTTCTGGGATCATGAAGGTTAAAATATATATTGTACTCTTAGTAAGAAACTCACACCTTTTCAATTTGGGATGCTGACTAAAAATATGGTTGAACTTTCGAACTTGGTATATTAGTAGTTATTGCTTACTTCATTCCCTTTTGAAATGCAGAACTGAGCATATGTAGTAGAAAGTTCTACTGTTTGTGTATTTAAGGGCAACTCGGGTGCCCAGCCAAGTACTTCAGTTGGATACTGAGAAATCCACAGTGGGAGGATCAGTTCCCTTCTTCTTTCTTGTGCATGGCCACAAAAGGAGTGAAAGTGTTCCAGAGAGGTCAATGGTTCAACAGAGGCATAATGGTTGTAGCAACCATCACATTCCCTCTCTAGGGGGCATACTGGGAGGAAGAGTGAAGATCTGTTCAGTGGATCATCCAGCCTTACCCCTTTCTCTGGCTTGCTACTACCCTACCTCCCAATACCAAGAGAAAATCCCTATACTCCACACTTTACGGGATGACAAATTCTGTTTCCCTTTGCCCAGCAGAACAACACTAGTTCTACTGCCAAGGGCCCCTCTCTCACACACTTGCAGACAAGAAGAAAGGACTGATATTTTCTGCTGAATGATGTATACATGCAGCTAGTTTATTGTGCAGCTACTCACCAAGCTATGCTGCTACAGCAGGAGGTGATGAAACATGACAGTCTTTAAACTAGGAGCTATACCAGCAAAATCCTCTAAAGTGGATATAGTTATGTAGGTGCTTAAACTGGTATAATTTATACCATTATAGCTTATGCTGAATCAGTATAAACACAGTTGTATCTTTGCAACTACACCTGCAGTAGGGCTTTTACCTGCACAACTATATCAGTGAAAATTTTAAAGTGTAGAGCCTGGGTGGTAATGCTTATAAATACAGCATCTCTCTTAGCTCCTTAATCACAGAATATTAGGGTTGGATGAGACCTCAGGAGGTCATCTAGTCCAATCCCCTGCTCAAAGCAGGACCAACACCCACTAAATCATCCCAGCCAGGGCTTTGTAAAGCCAGGCCTTAAAAACCTCTAAGGATGGAAATTCCACCACCTCCCCAGGTAACCCATTCCAGTGCTTCACCACCCTCCTAGTGAAATAGTGTTTCCTGATATCCAACCTAGATCTCCCCCACTGCAACTTGAGACCATTGCTTCTTGTTCTGTCATCTGCCACCGCTGAGAACAGCTTAGCTCCATCCTCTTTGGAACCCCCCCTTCAGGTAGTTGAAGGCTGCTATCAAATCCCCCCTCACTCTTCTCTTCTGTAGACTAAATAACTCCAGTTCCCTTAGCCTCTCCTCGTAAGTCATGTGCTCCAGCCCCCTAATCGTTTTCATTGCCCTCCGCTGGACTCTTTTCAATTTGTCCACATCCCTTCTGTAGTGTGGGGCCAAAAACTGGATGCAGTACTCCAGCTGTGGCCTCACCAGTGCCAAATAGAGGGGAATAATTGCTTCCCTCAATCTGCTGGCAATGCTCCTACTAATACAGCCCAATATGCCATTGGCCTTCTTGGCAACAAGGGCACACTGCTGACTCATAGCCAGCTTCTCATCCACTGTAATCCCCAGGTCCTTTTCTGCAGAACTGCTGCTTAGCTAGTCAGTCCCTAGCCTGTAGCGGTGCATGGGATTCTTCCTTCCTAAGTGCAGGACTCTGCATATGTCCCTGTTGAACCTCACCAGATTTCTTTTGGCCCAATCCTCCAATTTGTCTAGGTCACTCTGGACCCTATCCCTACCCTCCAGCATATCTACCTCTCCCCCCCAGCTTAGTGTCATCTGCGAACTTGCTGAGGGTGCAATTAATCCCATCATCCCGATCATTAATAAAGATGTTGAACAAGATCGACCCCTGGGGCACTCCACTTGATACCGGCTGCCAACTAGACATTAAGCCATTGATCACTACCCGTTGAGCCCGACAATCTAGCTAGCTTTCTATCCACCTTATAGTCCATTCATCCAATCCATACTTTTTTAACTTGCTGGCAAGAACACTTGGGAGACCCGTATCAAAAGCTTTGCTAAAGTCAAGATATAGCACATCCACCGCTTTCCCCATATCCACAGAGCCAGTTATCTCATCGTAGAAGGCAATCAGGTTGGTCAGGCATGACTTGAACTTGGTGAATGAATCCATGTTGACTGTTCCTGATCACCCACTTCTCCCCCAAGTGCTTCAATCTGGTGCTAACAGAACTTTTCTTAGTCTCAGCATAGGTCTGAAAGAAAGCACTTGTAAGTTCTGCTAAGGAAACCTGTGGTGCTTGTAAAACATGCAAGTTGAACTTATTTTGTTTGCTTCCCCCTTAAAACAAGAGGGTAGTTAAATAATAACCTCTCCCAACACCCCTGCAAGTAATCCATCATAGTAGTGAAGCAACTTAATCAGTAATGGGTTTCACCTAGCATGTAAATTTAAAAACTGCAAATAATTTGATTATATTCCCCACCCACACCACATATACCCTTTCATAAGTCATTTGTCTCTTCAGATTGTACATTCTTTGGGAAAGGAACTGTGTTTTCATAGGTGGAAAGTACTAGCACAGTAGGTACAATTGCAATATAAAGACTAAGTAAATATTGTATAATATTGACACTTATTGCTTTTGATGTCTATGTCACTATTCTGATGTCTATGGTAACACTATGATTATGCACAATAAGATGACTGAGAAACTCTTTGGTATACTTGAAAGAAGTTGTTCCAAAGTTTAATTATGTTAAATTACAATGAAACAGACAAACACTGAAAAATACATTCCCAAACCTGAGGGTACCACTCCACATGTCCTTCAGGTGTCATCAGCTGTAGGCAGACATTTTCAAAACATTGTCTGAAAGCAACAACAACAATAAATAAATAAATAAATAAAAAATCCAAGCTGCAAACAGTGAATTGGACAAGGGGCAATAACTGCACTTCAAAACACCAACTATGCAGAGATCAAATTAATTATCTAATTAAGTGAAATCATGAGAACAAGTGTTTCAGTATGTTGCCTATGTCAATAGGTAATCCTTGCAACTGCCCCTTATGAGTCAGGGAAGCCAATGCCGAGAGATTGCTTCATTGGAACTCTGAAAGGGTCTTTGATAGCACATCTGTGATAGAATGGGGGCGGGTGGAGCTCCCTTTTATGGACACCCAGCTAGCCAGCAAGCTATGAAGTCCCTCTTGGTGGCTGTTCTCTGCTTGCTTTACCTGTAAAGGGTTAACAGAGTTCCCCAGGTAAAGGAAAAGGAGTAGGCACCTGACCAGAAGAGCCAATGGAAGGGCTAGAACTTTTTAAAATAGGGAAAAAAACTTCCCTTTGTCTGTGTGTGGTGGTTCTCTGAGGAAAGAGTGGAGACACAGAGCAGCAATGCAGTAAGCAGCTTTAAAATCAAGTATGAAAAAACATCAAATCAAATCAAACCTAAACCCTACTTATTTGAAACTCTAAATGTGTAAGTATATCAGAAATGTTTAGAAAGATATGACTGGGGTTATTTCTTATGGCTAATGGACTCCTCTGTACTAACCCCAGATGCTTTTGTTTTGCTTGTAACCTTTAAGCTGAACCTCAAGAGAGTTATCTTGATGCTTAATTTTTGTAATTGTTTCTTTTAAGATCTAGCAAAAAGTCTAAGTTCTAAATGAATTTCCTTTCTTTTTGTTTTTAATAAATTTTACCTTTTTAAAGAACAGGATTGGATTTGTGTGTTCCTGAAAGGTTTGTGCATATGTTGTTTAATTAGCTGGTGGCAACAGCTAATTTCCTTTGTTTTCTTTCTCAGCTCTTCCCCAGAGGGGGGGTGAAAGGGCTTGAGGGTACCCCACAGGGAGGAATTCTCGAGTGCTCCTTCCTGGGTTCAAGGGGTTTTTTTGCATTTGGGTGGTGGCAGCGTTTACCAAGCCAAAGTCAGAAAAAAGCTGTAACCTTGGGAGTGTAATATAAGCCTGGAGTGGCAAATATTAATTTTTAAAATCATTGCGGGCCCTTAAAGTGCCAGAGTAGGGATTCAGCTTTGCCAACATCAGAGCTAGACGTTTTGTTGAGGGCAGCACCAGCCAATGCTTATAGTGCCTGCTCACAAGAATATTACCAACAGGATAAGGAGGAGGAAAGAATTGGTCACTAGCTAGTAGGGGAAGCCAAAGTAGAGAGCACAAGCAGTGATAGTGGTGGAGGAGCAAGCATGTCAAACAGAACAATATACACACCTCAGTATTCCTTGGTGTAATTCACCAAAGCCAGTCTTACTCATTTTTAGTTGTCAGATGACATATCAAAATTAAACTGTTTGAAAAAGCATACCAAGCCTATAAAGCAGCACTTTGTCTTCAAATTTGATGCAACTTAGATCAAAGCTTCTCTTCAAAGACTGCACAGCACAGCGGGTAAGAGGTTCAACCTGAAGTTGATTGCTTTTGCATATTGGGTTATTTTTATAATTGATTTTAAAGTCAGATAATTAATGTATGATGGGGAAGTGGTATAAAAGGTTTTACCAGGAAAAACTGGGAGAGTTTAATTAAGTGGCAAAACAATGAGTGAATTATGTAAGCTATTCTAAATGAGTGTCAATAAAACCATTATACCACAATGAAGAGAATATTTTAGTTATGTACTAATATAATTTAAGATCTCTCCTATAAAGCCAGAATCTTTTAGTATCATGAGCAACTGTACATGCCTGAAAAGGAGAGTAGTTTATATATTTAAGTAAGCTTTGCCCATTTGGAATCTAGAAGAGTCTCTAAAAATTCTATGGACTGAGTAGGAATGACTTGTAATTCACTCTGTCCTAGAAGTAGAACAGGTTGAGGACTGAATAGGGTGCTCGATAATTCCTGTGAGGATTTCCCTCTCAGAAGTCACTCATCCAAGTATGGGTAAACATGTATTCCTTGTCATTTCACACGGGCTGCCGCTACTGCCAAATATTTTGTTAACAGTCAGGGCTGTTTTGTTAACAGGCCGAAAGGTAGGAAAAGTATCCTGTATTAGCTACTCTCAGGTTAAGAGTGTCAGAAAAGTAATCCTGAGCTTCCAAACAGGGGATGAGGAAAACTAGCATCACCGTTCTCAATTTGAATTGGCATTTATACATTTGTTTACTTGCCTAAGGTCCAGGATTGGACATCCTTCTTCTGGGAGCCATTTCTTCTAGGGATAAGGCAGAAGCGGGAGTATGTGTCTTTCCCTCTGAACTCCTCTGGTGGTATATGTATGGCTCCTAGTTGAAAGGAATTCACATTTCTCCCCTTCCCCCACCCCGGTGTTTCTCACATCCCTCAAGAGAGACAGGGATTTTATGGAGTACCCTTTGGTAACAGTTTTCAGTATCCATTGGTCTGAGACTCTGGAAATAATGGCAACCCTTGCCTGAAGAAGATGGGAAAGGCAGCAAACAAAACTGGGGTAAAGAATAGTTACTGACTGACATTCCACAGGGTACAATCACGCACTATTGGAACGCAGTGCCCCCTTAATTCTCCAGCCTGGGGTGCCTCTTATACAGCTTTGCTGGTTAACAACCACCTCACCAGGTTCTGCTCCCACACAGCCTTCAGCATGTAACTTGCTCCCAGCTACACAGTACTGAGTGCTACTAGCTAGCCACTCGTAAATTACTTACAGGGTGTGTAGCAGGGCGAGACTCACCGGTGCGTAGAAACTAGTAACTTCACAGATAATGTTGAAACACCCATTTCAATGGGATAATATTCAGCAGATTGAGTTTTCAAATGATACCTCAGAAGGCATAATTTGTACAAAATATATTATAAGCATATATAAGTGGTGAACATGTGGTATAGTGTCTCACACTTACCTTACAGTAACTGTGGTTCTTTGAGATGTCTGCACATGTGGATCCCACCAATGGTATGTAGTGCACCAATGCAGTAATATGAGACATTTTCACTAGTACTGTCCAGTGGGAGTCATGCATTTGTTCATGACCTCATGCTCCTCTTCTCTAGATGGATTAAAAGCACAGCAACCCCAACTCTCACTTAGTTCTTTCACCACCCAGAATTCATGAGACTCCAAGCTGCGGGGAAGGAGAGCAAGTAATGGGATCCATATGTGCAGACATCTCAAAGAAACACAGTTACTGTAAGATAGGTAAGTTCTTTCTTTGAGTACTGCACATGCAGGTCCCACTCAAGATGATTAGCCAGCAATTATTTTCCATGGAGGTGGGAGCTAGGAGTTATTTGAAAAGAGACTGTAGAACTGTGCTTCCAAAATTGGCATCGGATCGTATGAGCTGAAGTCCAGGCAGCTTGATTAGTGGTAGAAATGTCTTGCAAGCTAGTCGTACCAATTTAAATACCAACACATTTATGTGTAATGGATTTCTGATTGCACCAGAGGCCATGTTTGTGAATATGATCTATATGAGCTCCCCAACCCTTCTTGGATGCATCTATTATCAGAGTTCTGGACAGTATCAGAGAAGCAAACAGAATTGCTGCAAATAAATTTTCTCAATCATTCTACAGAGGACAGAATCTCATTCAGAACTGTCACTCTCAATGGCATGGCATGAATTTTTGGTTTGTAGAATAATCTGATTCAATTTTGAAAAGATTTGAGGTGTAGTCTGGTGAATGGAATCACAAAAATAGATGGCGCCCTATGGCCTAAAAATTTGAAACATCCTGACAGATGTCTGAGGGCATTCATGAAGATGGAGTATTAGCTGTCCTATTTTAAAACTATCCAAAGGGAAAAAGTGTTCTTGCTGCTAATGAGTCTAATAGAGCACCTCAAAATTCTGCCAGTTTGGATGGAACCAATTTGCTTTTTTTCTTTTCTAAATGACTCCTCAAACCTAGGCATGAAGGCAGCCTTCCTTACTACCATGGACGCCTGTTCCCATGATTTTCCCTGTATAGCCCAGTCATTGAGATAAGGGTAAATGTGTAACTCCTGTCTGTGGAGATGGGCTACTACTACAAATAGGCATTTGGTAAATACTGTTGGGACTGATGAAAGTACTCTGGGAAGTACTCTGAACTGGTAATAGTTACCTAAAGCTACCTCTTGTGTATGGTAAGAATCAACACATGAAAATAAGTGTTCTATAAATTGAGGATAATGAGCCATTTCATGGGATCTAGAGCAGGAATAATCTAAGCACGAGGTCCCATATGAAATTTGGCATGCAGCAAATATTTGTTTAGAATCCTGAGATCTAGCATTAGACACCAATCTCATTTTTTTCTTCAATATGAGGAAACAAAGTGACAAAGAAGCCCTTTCCTACAAATTCTTGAGGTTCTATTGCTCCTATATTGATTAGGTCATTCTCTCGATGCATAGCACTCTCCTGAAAATGGTCCCTGAAGAGATAACAGGAAGGGGTAAGGGTAGAAGAGACAGTTAAACTGAAAAGCGTAACCATCCTTGATGATTTGAAACACCCATTGATCTGTGGTGAATGCTATCCAAGCCTCCTGAAAAAAGGACAGATGATATCCAGAGAGAGGGACATAAGGGTATAGATCCTTGTAGATTAGTCCAAGATCCTCTCTCAGAGCTGATGTCCCCGTCTGTCCTGATTGCAAGGTTACCAAAAAGGATTATAGAGCTGATCTCTTCTTTTGGTAACTCAATCTAGTCTTGGCTTGATCAGAAGACCTCTGCTGATGAAAATATGAGGAAAGTGTACTACTCCTATATCTCAAGGAAGAAGAATGGGGGCAAGACTGCTTCCTTTCGAAAGCAGGAATATGTAAGACTAGTAATCTGCAAGTAAATATTGAGTCTTTCAATGAATGAAGACTCATCCATTTTAGCACTAAATAAATTCTGCCCATCAAATGATGAATCTTCAGTGGTTGTCTGTACTTCTTAGGCAATCCTGATGCAGGTCTCAACAGCTATAGCCATTGCAGTGCAGCCTGAAGTGAGGTTTTAGCAATTAACAGACATTCACAGATTGATCTAAATTAATCTTTAAATTCTAAAGGTAACTTGTTCCTAAAGCTAGACAGTCTGTCCCACTGAAGGAAATCATATTTAGATAGCATGCTACATAATTAGGCTGACGAATAAATACATTTTTCTCCCAAAGATGTCTAGTCTCTTTGATTCTCTCTTTGGGAGTTGACTTTCCTATTCGTCTTGATAGTTTTCATTTGCAGCAATAACAAGTGAAGATAGAATCAGAGGAGTATAAAAATACTCAAACTTTGGAGGATATCTGACATTTACAATCTGCACATTCTGAAATAGCTAAAACCGAGGCAAGAGTAGCCCAAAGATCCTTTGCCAAATCTGAAGTTCACTTATTTATAGATAAAACGATTATTCTGGGATGCCGACTGTAAATATATGAAAGCTTATATGCCATCTCCTGTACCATTTCCAATGGGACTTCCAGCATTTGTGCCATGGGCTTCAACAGTTCTTGAAAGACTTTAAAATTGTGCATTCTCACAGGTATAGTAGATGAAACAGCCTTAGCAGGTGAGGGATAAGAACATGGAGATCTAGACTAATCTTCTTGATGAACTGGTGCCTCCTCATCACTAGAGTTCTGATGTTCGTTGTTGCCATAACCCAAACAAGAATGATGAGACCTGTGATGTGAGAACTAAGAGTAGGTGATATACAAGGATTCCACATAAAATGTGGGTGAACTTGTCCTGAAAACTATGGGTATTAAGACCATGACTAAGCTTCAGAACAAATGGATAAGACATATACACCTAATCTGGGGGGAAGCGAATAGAATGAGGTTCTTGTGTACTGCCTTCTGATTTTTTTTTTTTCTGATTTGCTCTCCTCTTAGGTAGTGGTATGAAATTTGAAGAAGAGTCAGAAGACAAACCCCTCCATTGATGAGGTAATAATTGAAGACTTTAAAACTAGAGTATGGCTTCTATACTCAGTCCCACTGTCATGTTGATGAAGAGAACCTTCATTATAGGTTATGTCAAAGTTTGACTCAGACTCACAATTTATCAGACCACTCTGTTTTATTAGCAAAGCTGCTCTGCTAATACATTTAGAAGTGAGCCCCCCAAGTGGGGCTTGTGTCTCTTAATTTATACAGTTTTTTGGAGAACAAGTTACAGAGAAGTTACAGACAAAAGAAGAAAAAGATTTTAGTCACCACCCTTCGAGATCCCTGAGACCGTCACGTATCTTCAATTACCTGCCACCCTTAATAATCTCCTTTAACAGCTTCCAGTTAACTTAACTAATTGCCCTTCACACCTTCCATTCTGATGCCTGCTTCTTAGACGTGCTGGCTCTATCTTAATTGCTTCTCCATTCAAAAGCTAACTGTCCCTACGTGTGCTCCCTCAGATACTTTGTAACATGTTTTGGCATGCCCTCTCATATACAATGTATCCAGCATGTCCCCTTATACAACGTTATACTTATACAATATTATACTTCCACAATCCCCCCTTTTGGTCAAGGCTACGCCCATGACCAATGACTTACTGGATTCCATACATCAGTTGTTCTTTTTCATTACTTTCACTGGTGACATTTAACAACATTAGATTAGCACTCTGGTTAGGGGTAACCTGATGGATGGTGTGTCTTGTGCAGTTTTGGATACAACAAGAAATCAATTGAAAACACACAAAGATTATTAGAATTCCAAATAGGATAGTCAGGATTCCTTGAAACAACCAGTTTCCCAGACTAGAGAAATTGAATAAGTTACTTATCCATTTCCACAAGGAACTTGGTTCTTCGTGGGGAAGGTATGCAATTTGCTCCAGATGGCTAGCACGATTTATTACCTCATTAGTATTATCAGGTATGTATACACAGCATTCTGTTCCAATTAGAGCACAGGTCCCTCCTTTGGCTGCCAGTATTATATCTAATGCCCGACGGTTTTGGAGGGCCACTTGTCAGACCGCTCCTGCTTCTTTGGCTAGAGCTTTTAAGCTCTCTCCTGTTTCATTGGCCATGATCTCAACCACCGCTTGTAACCTTAAAAGTCTTTTTGCATGGTGGATTACCCCCCCTACTGGGACTAAAGAAATGCCAACAGCTTCTTCCCAAGTTAGGGGGCTTATGTTATCCACATACCACTTAGCATCTGGCAAGTCCCTCCTTTTTCGCCTGAAATTACGGAGGCGATTTCGTGGGAGGGATTGAAGCACCCGGAATTGTGGGAAAAGCTGAGCAGGATAACAGATACCTGACCAATTTGCTGGTAACACAGTGTAAGCATTTTCCCCACAAACCCAATGATGTCCCATTAAAGCTGGGAAGGGTTGACTGCAACCCTTTGACATGTAAGAATTTACGAAGGAGGAATAGTATCCCCCAAAGGGCACAGGATGATTTTCACTAGGAGAAGAGGTAGCATTCACATGACATTTGTAGATGGTGCTGTTTTTCTCAGAGAGGCTGTAGGGGGAGCAAGAGATTGAATCTTTGGTTTGATCCCAGGTTGAGAGGAAGTTTATCTTTCCATACCCGGTTCGCCATTCTCCAACCTTGTTTGAATAGTCCCATACACCATGGGACACGATGTATTGGAGACAGCTGCTCCTCCCTAGATTCAGCCCTGTCCCGTTACACACCCAGCACCAGTGGCCCTTTCCTTTCACCACACTTATAAGTTTAGGAACATATGTTTTTCCCAGCCCCCAAGTGTCATTTTCCTTCCATGTCCTTTTAAGTGGATAGGGTTCTCCAGCAAGTTCTGAGGAATTCAAAGGGATTGCCATGGTGGGGATACTAGCTTGTGAGTGAGCTGGGATGTGGCTGCAGACCCAGCAATTAGAAATATTCAGGATCTGGGCTATCTGCACCTGTTGTTGGATGAAAGAATTGTCACTGTCACTCTGGATTCCCCAGACCCTCAGGACACAGTAGCTGAGGATTAAGCTTCTCAAAGGAAAACATGTTGGAAGCAGGACCCTTTCTGGTTCCGACAACCCCTTTCGAGGGAACCGCAGTCACGGTTTTACGTCCACCAGGCAGCAGGCGCTAGGCTCACTACTGCTTCTTGTTTGTTGGGTCCTGCTGTCTGCTTACCTTCTGCTTCTGGCAACCCTTATGAGAGCGCAGATTGTAAGGTATTGCAGGCTGTTCCTCTGTCTTCTGGGGTTGAAGCTGGTTCGGCGTGGTCTTGCAGAGGTGCTTGGTCCCCTTGAGGTGGCGCTGGCTTACACTGTGAGGCGTGGATCCATGCAGCGATGCCGGATAATTTCACTGCTGTCTGGGTGGTGAGCAGTACCTGGTATGGACCCTTCCACCGGGGTTACCAAGGCGTGCTTCCGAAGGTGGTGCCGCAGGTAGACCCAATCACCAGGCTCAAGAGTGTGACAGGCAGCAGAGGTGGGTTCTGTCGGCCAAGCTGCTCGCACCTGCAAATGGAAGGAGCTCACAGCTTGCATTAACCCTTTGCAGTACTGAAGGAGTGTGCTGTGAGTTAGGTTTAGGTCTGGGGCTGGGGTAATAGTAGCCATTGTTCACATAGGGCGTCCCATGATGATTTCAAATGGACTCAATTTGTGTCTCTGGGATGGGGATGACCGAATTTCCATAAGGGCCAGTGGTAAAGCAGCTGGCCAGTTTAACCCTGTGGAACTACAGATTTTTGCCAGCTTATTTTTAAGCACACCATTTCGCCTTTCAACTGCCCCTGCACTCTGTGGATGGTAAGGGCAGTGCAACAGGTGGGTGACATGTAATACCTGGTTTAGATGTTGAACAATTTTTCCAGTAAAATGTGTTCCCCGGTCACTAGACAAAGTGGCAGAAATTCCCTTGGTAGGGATAATGTGGTTTAACAGACATTTTGCAACGGACAATGAATCAGCTTTGAGACAGGGAAAGGCTTCAATCCAACCCGAAAACAGACATAACTAAAATGAATTCATATTTCTGACACTTTGGCATTTGTACAAAATCAAGTTGCCAGTGTAGGAAAGGTGCTTGAGGCAAACCCCGGAACCCTTGTGTTACTTTTACAGATTTGCCTACATTGTGGCTTTGACAAGTAACACAAGCGGCACAGTGGCGGGTTGCAAAGGAGCTGAAATGGGGAGCCCACCACCCCGCCTTACTCATAGCAGAGACCATCCCCTCCTTGCCGACATGCGAAACACCATGTAGCAGGGCAGCTAGAGACGGGTAGAGTGAGAGGGGGGCTACAAAGGTACCGGTGGGCGATTGCCAAAGGGAATCAGAATGCAAAGAGCAACCCAAAGCACTCCAGGAGTCTTTCTCTGTTTCTGGGGAAGAATCCTGAAGCTGAGCGAGATGAGACAGGGATGGTGGCGTTACAGAGACAGAGAGGGGACCAAGAAATGCTTCTGGTGAAGGTTTTATAGTGGCAGCATGTTTTGCATCAGCAAGTGCATTACCTTTTGCCACCTCGGTGTCTGCCGCTGAGTGGCCAGTACACTTAACAATTGCCAAGGCAGACGGTAGTAAAACTGCATATAGGAGGGCGGCAATGTAGGGGCCATTCTTGATAGGAGTACCAGCAGAGGTAAGAAAACCTCGAGCCTGCCAGAGGGTGCCAAAGTCATGCACAACCCCAAAGGCATACCGAGAATCAATAAAAATAGTGGCAGAGAACCCCTCGGCTAGAAAGCAGGCACGAGCAATCAGTTCAGCCACCTGGGCAGAGGTCACAGAGGGTAAGGGCGCAGCTTCTATGGTCTCAGAGAGAGAGACCACAGCGTACCCTGCAAGAAGGTGGCCTTGGTCATTTCTATAACAGGACCCATCAGTGAATAATACCGGGTCAGAGTTAGGGAGAGGTACATCTGAAAGGTCAGGGCATGGGACAGTGATAGCGGAGACAGTTCCAAGGCAGTCATGGGGTTCACCATCACTAGATAAAGGAAGGAGGGTAGCAGGGTTTAACCGGGAGCAGCGCTTAATAGTGATATGTGAGGCTGAAAGCAGCAAAAGTTCATACCTAGTGAGGCGAGCAGAGGAGAGGTGAGCAGTGTTGCGAACAGTGTTGTGAGCAGAGTTTCCACAGAATGGGGAACCATGAGAGTGAGAGGAGAGCGGAGGACAAGGGACTCAGGCATCTCGACCAGGCGCGCTGCAGCAGCTACAGCGCGTAGGCAAGGGGGTAAACCCTGGGCTACAAGGTCCAAGGTTGCAGAAAAATAAGCCACTGGGCGATTTCTGTCACCGTGCTCCTGAGTAAGAACCCCGAGGGCACAAGCAGATTGTTCGTGACAGAAAAGGGTAAAAGGCTTGTCAGAGTTAGGTAACCCTAAGGCAGGGGCAGAGGCTAAATTCTGCTTAAGGGAGATGAAAGCAGCATTTGCTTCAAGTGGCCATGGCATGGGGTTAGGTACAGAGGATCGAGTGAGTTCTTGGAGTGGTTTAGCCAGGGAAGCATATTGGGGAATCCATTGCCTACAGAACCCTGTCATGCCTAAGAATTTTCTGACCTGGCGTGGAGAGCAAGGCTGGGGAAAGCTAAGGATAGCTTGTACCCGGGCTGGAGAGAGTGTACGGGAGCCCTGGGAGAGAAGGAAGCCTAGGTATGTGACAGAGGTTTGGCAGAGCTGCAATTTTGTGCGAGAAGCCTTATGACCCTTGTTTGCTAAAGCTGTGAGAAGTGTTAGTGAATCAGTTTCTGAGGCAGACAGAGAGGGGGAGCACACGAGTAAGTCGTCCACATATTGGATCAGCGTGGATCCTGATGGGAAAACCAGATCAGCGAGATCCCTGGCTAGGGCTTGAGAAAAATAAGATGGACTCTCTGTATACCCCTGGGGAATGGTAGTCCATGTATATTGCTGACCCTTGTAGGAGAAGGCAAAGAGATACTGGGATTCAGAGTGAACTGGGACAGAGAAGAAAGCGGAGCACAAATCTACAACAGTAAAGTGGGTTGCATTTGGAGGAATAGACGCTAATATTGTAGCAGGGTTTGGAACCACTGGAAAAGAAGGTATGACAATACGGTTAATAGCTCGACGGTCTTGAACAAATCGCCACGATTTGCCATCAGCCTTTTGAACTGGGAGGATAGGGGTGTTACAGGGGCTGGAACAAGGGACAATAATTCCTTGTTCTTTTAATGCAGATATAACTGGAGCAATCCCAGCCTCTGCCTCAGGATTCAAAGGATACTGAGACAGACGAGGCAGAGGTTTGGAATTGTCTACAGTAATCCGAACTGGGTCAGTATTTAATGGGCCCACTTCAGATGGGTGAGATGGCCATAGGGAGGAAGGAACCTGAGAGATTAGGTGCTCTAGGGACGGAGTTAAGGGACAGCAAGGGACCGGAGTGGAGAGGGAAGTTTCAGATAGAAGGGAGGCTACAGAATCACATAAGGAAGACTGAGGGATTTGCAGATAGACACCATCTGGGGAGCAGTAAATAGAACAACCAAGTTTGCATAGCAAGTCCTGTCCCAGAAGGTTTGCAGGGGTGGAATCAGAGAGGAGGAATGCATGCTCCTCAGAGAGGGGACCGACCTGAACAGACAAAGGTTTTGAGAGGGGAAAAGAGGTAGGGATCCCTGTAATGCCAACAGCAGAAACAGATTTTCCAGATCGGGGAACCTCAGGCAAGTCAGTGGTGCGGATTGTAGAAAGAGAAGCTCCAGTATCAACAAGGAAAGGGAGAGAGAGATCATTTACAGTCAGGACACATTCTCCAATAGGGGACAGAGGTAATAAGGGAGCTAAAACTTTGTGAGGTTCCCCAGCATCCCGTCATTGTTGGGGTGAAAAATAGGGTTGGGGATCAGCTGGAGGAACCAGCGGGGGGTTCACTTGATTTCCCATACAATTATTAGGTTGTCTTGGACACTCTTTTTTCCAGTGTCCAGGCTGTTTACAGTAGTTACAAACCCCAGTTAATCCAGCCCCCTGCCCCCTTCCGCAACCCCGTCCCTGTCCCCGGTGTGGTCTGCTTAGTCCTGAATAATGCTGTATCTGCAGAGCCATTAACTTTTGGGAGGACTGTTCCTCCTTTCCTTTTAAAGTGCGGTGGCAATGCTCTGCTACTGCCAGCAATTTGTCCATGGTTTCAGTCTCCCATCCCACACTTATTCGTTTTAACATGCTGCCTGTGGCAGGGAGAAGACCATCAACAAATGCATGTGCCAAGGCCCCCTGCCCATTTACATCGGGCTCTTGTATTCCTGAATGTTGTAGGAAAATATCAGTTAGCCAGGACCTATAGTCGCCTGGGCTTTCTCCTTGCCCTTGCTTACAGCAACGTATTGCTGTCCAGTTTGTTTTAGGAGACCACACTTTGGGAATGGCTTGATGCAGGCGCTTCCAAAGAGCCATACACCGGTCTCTGTATGCCGAATCTGGGCCAGTACTTTTTGTGGTTGAGTGGCGTGCCTCAGCTGGCCAGTCTGCGGCAGCCAACCATTTTTCATAATAACTGGCAGGAGCTAACAATTTACACAGTTGGAGGAGATCTGTCTCAGAGGGTTCATAGGTTTCACAGATTAACAGAAACTCCTCAGCAAATTTGACAGAGTTTTCCTGTGGTTTGGGAAAACTTTTAACTATAGATAAAAGTTCCGTACGAGTCCAGGGCTTATAATCCCATATGGACTCACTTTCTCCCATCTTAAGGACTCGTAAGGGTGCCACAACAGTTTGATCAGAGTCTCTCATTAACCTCCCATCAGGTTCTCTTTTCCAAGAAGAGATGTCAAGAGAATCTTTGCAGTCTGCTTTGGATTTCTTCTTCATAATATTTTGCAGAGCTGTGAGGCCAATGAGGGTATCTTCTTCACTTTCATTATCTGTAGTCACTGAGGATTTTTCCCTTTTCTGATTTCTTATTTGCGCAGGAGTATGGTGGGGGTCGGGTTTGATCCGGATCATTGCACAGGACTGGGCAAAGGGGAGCGCTCAGACTAGTGGTGGGAGAGACTGCATCCAATTGAACTGTTAGTTTTTTGATAGAATTTTTAAGAGAGGTGAGTTTTGACTCAGTCCATCTACGATTTGCCTCTTCCCACCACTGCATGAAGCAGTCTACTTCTCCTCTCTCCAATTTGGTTTTTGGGAGGACGAGTTTGCTTTTTAAAGCGTCCACTCGATCCTTGTCCCAAGAACCTAACAGTGGCCACTGTAATTTGGGGTTCTCTAGAGCTAATTTGGACCATTTTTCAAGAAACCTACAAGAATCCAGACCCTCCTAAAATACATAAAATAAGCTGGAGTTCTCTTAGGGAACTGTTCTACCTTAGACTTCTGATTACCCATCCAGGAGGACTTCACACAGCACTCACACAAGAAGGAAATTCGGGCTCAGCAGAGCGGTACCCGGTGCAACACACAGAAAGGAGCCCACAGGCTACTGCCTCAACTGCCCTTGCTTTCACACCAGGGGTTATACCCAAGGCGTGGTGCGGCTGCAGCTGTGCAGATTCCACTTATTCAGACCGTGGGGACGGGGATCCCTTGGTCAGCCAGTCTCCGGACAGAGATGGCTCCCAGATTCACACACGTACCACGGGGAAGACTGATAGACACAAAGACAAGACAGTCCTCAAACCAGTTAAAGCACAAAAATAATAATTACCTGAGACGTCTGATTCCAGAAGCTGGATCCAAGGACCCCTACCCGAACAGAGTGGGAACCAACAAGTTCAATGGCGTAGACTGCGCTGCTGCTGTGTACCTTTCTGTCTTGTGGAGGATCGCTTGGACTAAGTGTCCAGGCGCCGGCTGCCACGATCGTCCTGCAAGGCAGTCAGGGATCACACAGCCTCAGTGAAGCTGCTTGCCATCTCGGTGGGACGTCCAAATTGTAAAAGTTTGACTCAGACTCACAATTTATCAGACCACTCTGTTTTATTAGCAAAGCTGCTCTGCTAATACATTTAGAAGTGAGCCCCCCGAGTGGGGCTTGTGTCTCTTAATTTATACAGTTTTTGGAGAACAAGTTACAGAGAAGTTACAGACAAAAGAAGAAAAAGATTTTAGTCACCACCCTTCGAGATCCCTGAGACCAGTCACGTATCTTCAATTACCTGCCACCCTTAACAATCTCCTTTAACAGCTTCCAGTTAACTTAACTAATTGCCCTTCACACCTTCCATTCTGATGCCTGCTTCTTAGACGTGCTGGCTCTATCTTAATTGCTTCTCCATTCAAAAGCTAACTGTCCCTACGTGTGCTCCCTCAGATACTTTGTAACATGTTTTGGCATGCCCTCTCATATACAATGTATCCAGCATGTCCCCTTATACAATGTTATACTTCCACAGTTACGTAACTACTTTTTGAAGAGATTTTGATGGTACAGAACTAGAAGTCTCTAATAATGGAAACGCAGGCTCTGAAGTTTCAGGGAGGATACAAACGAGCCTTTTGGAGCTGTGAAATACTAATCAAAGGACATCTGTGATGATGGATCTGTAGCCTCTTCTACTTAATAGCCACTGCTAGGAGAGATGTTTCAACCACAAGGTTTCAACAAATATAGGACTGGGGCAGACTGTGATTGATGTACTGATGCAGAGGTAGATGGTGCTGGTAATTTCCCACAGACATAGTATGCTCATCTCTCTGTTCTTTATATCAAAGTGGCACTGAAGGCTCTGGCATAAAGTTTTCTGTGTGGCTTCACTGATTCTTTTGAGAAAGCTCTTCTGCCTCCAGTCACTGGATTTAGTGAGTGATGCTACAGAGTCCATGTCTCTCACTTCCCAGACAACAGGGGTCCCTGTTTGCACTGAAAGCATTTGAGAGTTCTTGTTGAGCTCAGAGTCACAGCCCTAGGCACTGCAGCACTGGCAGGTTGAGTTTGCAGTGAAGAACTCCCTGAGCTTTGTCTTCATTCAGGATCTGACAGAGCCATCATAGACTTATTTTCCATAAGAAAAAGCTTTAACCTGCAGTGTTTCTCCTTTTGTGTGCACTTAAAATATTTACCAAAAATCACACACTTTGCCACAACGTGTTCTTCACCCAGCCACTAAAGACATTTGTCATGAGAGTCCATTTAGAGAATAGTCTTCCCTCCCTCCCCCTCTACCCCACCCATAAGAGAGGCATAATTTAAAGTCTGGGGATCTTGGTTCTGCTACAATTTAAAATTTTCTGGTTTTAGTTACCTTTTAACAAAAAAAAAAAAGTTACACTAACAGCTACAAAACACTAAAGCTACAATAAAGTGTAAAAATATAATTTTGAGGTGTAAAAATATTAGAAAGACCAAAAAAGAATTTGAAGAACAGCTAGCCAAAGACTCCAAAAGTAATAGCAAAATTTTTTTAAAATACATCAGAAGCAGAAAGCCTGCTAAACAACCCGTGGGGCCACTGGACGATCAAGATGCTAAAGGAGCACTCAAAGACGATAGGGCCATTGCGGAGAAACTAAATGAATTCTTTGCATCGGTCTTCACTGTGGAGGATGAGGGAGATTCTTTTTGGGTGACAGATCTGAGGAACTGTCCCACACTGAGGTGTAATTAGAGGTGGTTTTGGAACAAATTGATAAACTAAACAGTAGTAAGTCTCCAGGACCTGATGGTATTCACCCAAGAGTTCTGAAGGAACTCAAATGTGAAATTGCAGGATTGCTAACTGTCATCTGTAACCTATCATTTAAATCAGCTTCTGTACCAAATGACTAGAGGATAGTGAACGTGATGCCAATTTTTAAAAAAGGGCTCCAGAGGTGACCCTGGCAACTACAGGCCAGTAAGCCTCATTTCAATACCAGGCAAATTGGTTGAAACTACCATAAAGAACAAAATTGTCAGACACCTAGATGAACGTAATTTGTTAGGAAATAGCCAACATGGTTTTTGTAAAGGGAAATCATGCCTCACCAATCTACTGGAATTCTTTGAGGGGGTCAACAAGCATGCGGACAAAGGAGATCCAGTGGACAGTTTATTTAGATTTTCAGAAAGTCTTTGATAAGGTCCCTCACCAAAGGCTCTTAAGCAAAATAAGCAGTCATGGGATAAGAGGGAAGGTTCTCTCATGGATTAGTAACTGGTTGAAAGATAGGAAATAAAGGGTATGAATAAATGGTCAGTTTTCAGAATGGAGAGAGGTAAATAGTGGTGTCCTCCAGGGATCTGTACTGGGCCCAGTCCTATTTAACATATTCATAAACTATCTGGAAAAAGGGGTAAACAGTGAGGTGGCAAAATTTGCAGATGATACAAAACTACTCAAGATAGTTAAGTCCCAGGTAGACTGCAAAGAGCTGCAAAAGGATCTCACAAAACTGGGTGACTGGGCAACAAAAGGGCAGATGAAATTTCATGTTGATAAATGCAAAGTAATGCACACTGGAAAACATAATCCTAACTATTCATATACAATGATGAGGTCTAAATTAGCTGTTACCACTCAAGAAAGATCTTGGAGTCATTGTGGATAATTCTCTGAAATTATCCACTCAATGTGCAGCAGCAGTCAAAAAAGCAAACAGAATGTTGAGAATCATCAAGAAAGGGATAGATAAGACAAAATATCATCTTTCCTCTATATAAATCCATGGTATGCCCACATCTTGAATACTGCATGCAGATGCAGTCGCCCCATCTCAAAAAAAGATATATTGGAACTGGAAAAGGTTCAGAAAAGGGCAACAAAAATGAGTAGGGGTATAGAACAGCTTCCCTATGCGGAGAGATTAATAAGACTGACTTTTCAGCTTGGAAAAGAGGTGACTAAGGGGGGATACGATAGAGGTCTATAAAATCATGAGTGGTACTGTATAAAGAAAGTAAATAAGGAAGTGTTATTTACTCCTTCTCATCATACAAGAACAAGGGGCCACCAAATGAAATTAATAGGTAGGTTTAAAACAAACACAAGAAAGTATTTTTTCATGAAACGCACGCACTGTCAACTTCTGGAACTCCTTGCCAGAGGGTGTTGTGAAGGCCAATACTATAATGGGATTCAAAAGGGAGCTAGATAGATTCATGGAAGATAGGTCCATCAATGGCTATTAGCCACGATGGGCAGGAATGGTGTCCCTAGTCTGTTTGCCAGAAGCTGGGATTGGGTAACAGGTTATCATCGAGTGATCCATGCTCTATCTGTTCATTCCCTTTGGGGCACCGGCCATCGGCCACTGTCAGAGGACAGGATACTGGGCTTGATGGAACTTTGGTCTGACGCAGTTTGGCCGTTCTTATGTTCTAATTCAGGTGTGGGCAAGTTTTTTGGGCCGAAGGCCACATCTGGGTGGGGAAATTGTATGCAGGGCTGGGGCAGGGGGTTGGGTGCGGGATGGAGTGTGGGAGATGGTGAGGTGTGCAGGAACAGGCTCAGGGCAAGGGATTGGGGCAGTGGAGGGGTGCATAAGGGGGCTCAGGAAAGGGGGTTGGGGTGCATGGGGATTCAGGGCCTCAGGGCAGGAGGTTGGGGTGTGAGGTGGCTTAGGGCAGGGAGTTGGGGGCAGGAGGGGTTCGGGGTGCAGGTTTCGGCCCAGCACCACTTACCTAAAGTGGCTCCGGGTGGCAGCAGCATGCACTGGGGCCAGGGCAGGCCCCCTGCCTGCCTGCCCTGGCCCCACACCGCACTGCTCCAGGAAGCGGCCAGAACCACGTCTCTGCGCGGCCCCGGGTGGTGCACAGGATTCCGCATACTGCCTTTGCCATGTCTCCAGGTACCTCCCACAAAAGCTCCCACAGGCTGCGGTTCCCCATTCCCAGCCAATGGGAGCTGTGGGGGGTGATGCAATGCAAGGGAGGCAAGGGCAATGCACAGAGCCCTCTGTTGCCCCCGGGGCCCCAGGGACATGGTGCCGGCCGCTTCTGAGAGCAGCGGGGGGCCTGCGGCACCACGGTGGGCAATCCCGCAGGCCAGATCCAAAGCCCTGATGGGCCGGATCCAGCCTGCGGGCCGTAGTTTGCCCACCCCTGTTCTAACTATAAATTAAGGACTAGCCTAATCACTATGTAACAAAAACAAAGGGACATTAATGCTGTTCAAACTGTTCTGCCTAGATGGTCTGAAAGTGGCAGTTGGGGATGCTTCACTTTTTATGCCCTCAGAAGAGGGAGCCTGAGGCCATGAAGAATGCACATGACTCCTGCTGGACATTACTACTAAAAGTTCTAAACTACTGCAATGGGTCACCCACACAGCATGAGTGGAATCCACATGTGCAGTACTCAAAGAATGAGGATATTTTAGAGGGATTGGTACATGGCTCTTGACTTCAATATCAAACCTGCGGTTTGGAGTATAATGTACAATGGTAGTAGAAGATGGGCTGTCCTGCAGGAAATACTGGACTGTCTCTTAAAAATGTTGTCAGCAAAGCGCTGTGGCTGATAGGTAGAATTTCTGTCTGAAGCAGTGATGTAAACAGGGCTTCATTGTGCTGTGTTGTCCAAGGCACAGCCTATGTAATCCCTTCTGGGCATAAAGGCTTATAACAGTCTATTCTGCCAATAGGTCAGACTCACTCTCTGAACTATACGGAGGTTTTATAGTGGTAGCAGGTGTATAACTAGGGCCCTACCAAATTCACAGCCATGAAAAATGCATCATGGACAGTGAGATCTGGTCTTTTGTGTACCTTATAGTGTAAGTATACAAAAATACATAGTGCTGCCTTCAGAGCTGGACAGCCAGCAACTGCTGCTCTCCAACCACCCTGCTCTGAAGGGAGCATAGAAGTAAGGGTGGCAATACCGTGATCCCCCTACAATAGCCTTGCAACCCCTTATTCGGTCAGGACCCCCAGTTTGAGTAATGCTGAGTGTCAAGGGCTTTAAGTGTTTATATTTTGCAGTTTTAATACACATATTCATGTTTTGTTACAACACTGAAATTTCAGATTTTTAAAATGCTATGACTGAAATTTATGAAAATGAACCATGAATTTGGTAGGGCCATATGTATAAACCAGTGATCTTGATGTAACCCTGAAATCTTTTAGGGCTTAGGAAGGCGCAGGTATGGGAAACCACTAAATCTGTGAGTAGGGCTGTCTCTTTCTTAGCAAAGTTCAGAGGATGACATCAAGCTTTTATCCCCTAAAGGGGCTACTACAGGCTGTGCCATGGAAAGCCCAGCACAACAAAGCAGCAGAATCCATTGGGACTATGCCTGTTCCCTGCATGTCCTTATGTTCTACTCCTCCTCCTCCACTGCCCAAGGACATATAGGACAGAGTGATCTTGACTGCCTCTAAGTTTCCTCCTACTGTGATGGCAGTGAGATGAAACTGGTGGTCTGCCTGCATTCCATAGTATTTTTTCATCAAATTCATTTGTAATCTTTAGTTTAGTTTAATTATAAAGTTTGAGATTTTCAGTTCTTTAATTATTTTCTCTTTAAAATCTTTCCTTTTAATTGCCATTTGGAGCGGAGGTGCCTTCCCACCTAATGGCTGAACCTAAACATTCCTGCTTTAAATTTGTCGGTCATGTGATGGACTTGTTTCTTTTCACTGATGTACCCAGTCAGAGTCTTCTCTTTGAAAGAGAGCCACATTCTGGAGTACTTCTCTGTATACTTGTCCATCTACACCAGAACACACCACTCCAAAGATAAGCAGTAGGCTAACACTCCACAAGGGGAACACTGGATTTTGAAAGAGTCTGACTGAGGACTCTCCCCTCCCAGAGATTCCACTCCTTCAATGCAACTGTAAGTACAGACTCTATCTCAAAGATGCCTGTTACTGGTACCAAGAAAGTCTGCCATGCCTTCAGTCAGACAGACATTCTTAGTCTTCCAAACAGCTTGGCACTGGCTAAGAACTCTGTGCTAAAGACTGGTACAACTTCCACATCAAGGCAGACTAGATCTGATCTCTGCTCTATTGGCAACTCACAACATTGACCCTCTTCCTCAGAAATTGAAAGATCAAAGAAATGTAAGATTTATGGGCCTCCTGCCTCTTCTAACAATGAGCCAGAGGTCTGCTCACCCTACACAGGCTAGTAAGGCAGTTTCTGTGCTTCACCCCGCTTCAAGTGGGACTCAGTCCACTTGGGCACTGAAGACTGGTACTGGCATATCTGCAAACAAAAAACTTGAAGAACCTCTCCCATTTTATAAATTTCAAGCATACCTTATTGAATTTATGACTAAAAGGTTCCCTCCCCCAATATTCTGGTAGGAGAGAGAGATTATATTTTAGATCTACTTTTCCTCTTTTCGTTGTCTATTAGAGGGCATGCTTGATTTAATAAAGTTGACCAAATCTTTTAAAAACTGTGGCAACACAAGGAAAAAAAACAACCCAAAACAATGAATTTGCAAATAATGTACAGGATAACACCATCAATGACATAAAAGGGAAATTTATTTTATAAACTATGTACAAAACAAAATGTTGACCCAAAATCTGGAAGCAAAAGGGAAAGACACCATAGCCAATGAACGTTTATTTCCATAATGAATTCAGATTATGCTTGTGCAAGCAGAAGTCTCTCCAGAGCCTTTTTTGCCACAGAACACAAATTTTTCTCATTGCAGGTAGTTAACACACAGCTCATATCCGACTTAATTAAAACAAGGCAAGTATCATCACTACATAGTAAGCAGGCCTTCTCTGTTGATCCAGAATAAGTTAGGAGATTGTTTGCACATGGAATAGTGAGTTGCTTTAGGAAGCTATAATGAAGGTCAGGGAGACGTACTACCCTCTCAGTGAGGGACTATTAATATTGATTACATATTATACACCTGCTTGACTTAAAACTTAATTTCCTGAGCTATTAATATTTTGTTTCCACGCTCCCATGTATACTTCAGCCTCCAAACTGAGAAACATGCAGTCTTTTTTATATAATCTGCTTCCCATTCAGAGTATCTAAAAACTTAGCTTCAGACATTCTTGTCTGCAGCTACAAAGTAATAAATGCCAATCAAGTACTTTTTATAAGCAGATAACACACTGATAAGCTTGACTGTTGGAACACTCAAATCAAAAGAGGTAGTTTTATAAGCCATAGCTCCTGGGGCATGGGAGTAGGACATCCCAGTGTACACATTTTATGAAATTATTCCAGAAGTAGTCCTGCCGCTCATAAGCATGCAAGTTGTTGGGTTTTTCCACATGGCACCACCAGTTAAATATGTACCCTTGCTTTCCCTGTTGATACCTGTGTTACTTCCTCAGCTTTTATAAGGTTGTTCTTTGAGTTTGGCTTCAAAATGGGACGGCCAACCTAAAAAAAAAAAAAAAAAAAAAAATCAAATAATCTTTAATTCTATAAAATGCCTAAGAATATTCAACAGGGAAAGAATAAAATTTTCAGCAAAAAGATACTGCAGGCTGGAAGGGCTGTTGCAGTTTTCCCCAGCCTGGGAAAAATGAAACCCATAAATGTTTTGTGAAGTTGAAACAATGTACATGAACAATCCCTTTCATATGTGTAAGTATTTACTCAAAACACAAAAGAACATTCACATTGTTAAAATCAAAAAGCTTGAAGTCCCTAGTCTAAATAAAAAGCCCTACTATTGCTTCTGTAACTCAACAACTTATTTGCCTTTTTAGCAGCAATGGACCAACGCAGATGTGTGCCCCCTCACACACAAGCAGTTGATGGACAACCTGGCTGGACAACAGGTCTTAAAAGTTGACAAATTGAGTTCAACAGTCTTCCATTAATTTACTTTCACAGTTTTCCCAACAATTTTACACAACCTGTTCTAGGATCAACCAGTTCTATGACTTTTGTATTTGGGATCAATCATGTTGATTACTTAATGGAAGGGATCTGTAGTATCTAAGAAATATAATGCAGATTTTGTCTGTGTAGTTCCAGTGTTTATTTTATTATCCTACGTTTTTACTGAGACTGCAACCATTGTATCTCTAATCTTGTTCAATTGTGTTTTATAAATTTAACACTTAGCTGTACAGTTGTGTAAAATGCAGACTATTTTGATATTAAATTTTCCTCATGTTCAGTGCAAATTTCAAACACACACTTTTATGGTAGAAGACAGTCTTCCTGAGAATTCTTAGCTTCACTGAGTCAACCAAACATGAATATGATGGTGGCTGCAACAGAATTTCTGATGTTTCACAACATGCTTTGGAACTGTTGTTATTTTGAAAAATATCAGATTTAAAATAAGGTTGCTGAACACCAATACATCAAAGGTGAGATTCTGTAATGCACCTCTAAGAGGCACTGCACAGAATTTGCAGGCCAAGAGAAAGAGGGCAGTAGGTGGTAGAGGAATTACACTCGCTTTAAAACACTTTTGTGCCCTCCTAATCCTGACCTACTCCAGTGGCTAGACAGGCTGTGACAGAACACACAGTTCCCTATGGGCTTGGCTAAGTTATGTTAGCCTTTGCAGGCTGCTTTATGGGCAGAAATATTGCTCAGAATCTGTGCATCACAACACAACCCTCCTACCTACAACACAGCTCCTATTGCCAGTACTTACCAAGGGTCCTATGGTAAGGCTTATGGCCATCTTCCATAGTTCCTGTGGCAGGAGAATAATGACTTTTTACACCACTGTAGAGCCTTTACCCAGCATGGAGGGGCCTGTGTGTGCGTGTACGTGTCTCTCTCTCTCTCTCCGCCCAGGATGTTAAGAATGATTATACCCAAGACATTCTCTAATTTTTCACTATATTTTTATTTTTTGAGCAAATGACATAGGTTTGTCAGACATCTCTCTGCATTCTTGGTTTTTAAAGATGAAAAAAATCAGTATTGCTAATGAGGACCACTTTCAATACATGCATGCTTGTGGTCATTATCAGGTCATTTCTCATGTTTGATCAATCATCTTGTTCTAATAGAAGTGTTGATTCTTTTAGCTCTTGTATTCTCTCTCTCTCACTTTGGAGCATCTAGTACAGGGGTGCCCCGACCCTTGATAGGCCCCCTGGGGCTCGCACACCCTATCCAACTCCCCATTCCCCATCCCCTAACTGCCCCCCGCAAAACCTATGCCCCATCCAACCGCCCTTTGCCCCGACTGCCCTCCCAGAACCCCTGACCCATCCAACCCCCGCCACTCCCCGACTGCCCCCCCCCGAACCCCTGACCCATCCAACAGCCCCCTGCCCCTTGACTGCCACCCTGGGACCCCCCACTCCCCACCCCCTTACCATGCTGGACCCAGCCACGCTGCTGTGCTGCCCGGCAAGAGCGGCGGGCCAGAGTGCTGGCAGCACGGCGCGCTCAGGCTGCGGGGGAGAGGGGACAGTGGGGGAGGGTCTGGGGGCTAGCCTCCCTGGCCGGAGCTCGGGGCAGGATGGTCCTGCGGGCCGGATGTGGCCCGCGGGCCCTAGTTTGCCCACCTCTGATCGAGCAGCATACATAGAAACTTAAATCAGTCCAGAAGAGTACATTCAAGGCAAAGAACTTCAGTTGGTTATATCAGGTGTTCCTTTTGTGCTAGATAAAAGGTAATTCTGACAGCATAATGCAGCTACAACTTTCTTATCAAGTTCTAGACTTTGCCATAAACAATTTGAAGGTGATCTTTGCCTTTTGGGGAGTGTTAAAGATTAACAGAAATTGCTCTTGAACGAAGCAGATGCTGGAAAGTTGTGAAGTAATCAAATCATCATTGCTGCTATGTTCAATTATGATACCATTGTTAACATCTCACTTGCATGATCAGACTGATGTAATCTACTCTTCTACTTCAAGAGCAACAGTGCCACTGAATAAAACTGTCCGAAGATCTCACAGAAAAAGATTAATTGCATTTTTTTATCAGAACATGAGTCTTCTCTATCTTGCCACTTGACAATGAGTATATTTAACTTTATAGTCGGGGGTTAGACTAGATGACCTCCTGAGGTCCCTTCCAACCCTGATATTCTATGATTAAAAGGAACTCTGTTTTCATTACTTCCGTCAAGTTAGTCACTTGATTTCTACCACTTCCTTTGAGGATAGGTATGTTGAGTCACAAATTTACATGTTTGGTAACCAACCAGCTTTCACAGTATTGATTTCAGTTTTCAGTTTTACACTAAGAATAAAAAACAGGCACTTGTGAAATCAACACCGAGGACTGAAAAAATAAGAGCTAGTCAAGCTTTCCTCTAGTCACATTATCAGATGTTCTGCCCATTTTCCACAAATTTTAAGATTTTAACAAACTAAGCCGCTATCAGTTCACAGTTCCACTCTCTTCTCTTCAGTGTTCCATGATAGTTAATTCCACCAACAAGCCATGCCACTCACTCACTGGTTTTCCATGATTCCAGAGTCTCAAGACCACCAACATTCCCCAATAGCCTAATACTCATGTGTAGGTGATGGAAAGTATGATGAGGGATTTTTGTTTGGGTTTTTTGGGGAGTCAGAGAGTAAATAAGAGCTTACCAAAGGGGCTTCTGGACTGGAAAATGGGGAGGTGTCACAAGATCTGTTTTCTTTGTCCAATGAATCATTGCCATTTTGATGTGCAAATTTCTGTTTTAGAGCCTGAGCTATTAGAGCTGCTGGATCCCACTGTGAACTCCGCCTTTTTCTTGTCTTAGGAAGAGGTGTACCACCAGGTGACCTACAAAGAGCAAAGACAAACTGTGTCCAGTCCATGAAAACTTAATGCTGGTCCTGGAGAGTAACTACATTATCCTAGTATGCTCTACAGTCTACACCCCAGACCAGCTTCACATACCATTCAGCTTACAGAAACATAACTTAGCAAGTAATATTGCTAACTGTATTCTGAAATGGCTCACCATGACCAAACAAGAATAAAAGTAAATGCGACAACAGTAAGAAAAATCCCCTGCCTACAGTCACAGCAAATACTTAAGTTGTTCATAATACCTCTGATATTTCCTTATTCTAGGTATTAGAATATTGTGGCAGGCCTATAAAAATATAAATTTTAAAAAGAGGTCTCATTGTACTACCAGATACTGCCGTATCAAATACGGTCCGTCACAATGACCTCTTCTGGCCTTAGAATCTATTAATCTGGGGAAAAAAATGTTAATTTAATGCTCCTAAAGTACTCTACTGTCCCTATTTGTTTTCAGTTAAAACACTGGATCTTCATGAGTTCTCATAAAGATCAACAAAAAGCTGTAAAGATTCTCAAAAGACTTTACAATAATAAAGTAATATGGTCTGATGCAAGACTTCAGTAAAAAATTGAACTTGCAAATATACATGTTCATCCAGTTGACCACACAAGATCCCATTTGCAAACAAGGACACTTCAACAAAATATCCACAACCAGGATGCTAAATTGGCACAGATGCATCAGTGGCTGGTTTTGTTCTCAAGTGTGTACCTGAACTTCCAAATGCGAAGTTAGAAATACTATTAAAATATCTATTTGAAAGCCAGTCATGCATTATTTATGAATCCAAAGCACTGAAGAAGTAAGCCCTGATTTTTCAGAGTACCTCAGCTCTGCCCACAAGTTCATGCTCAAAGATTGTGGATATAGTTTGTAGGTTTGCAAATGGAACTGAAAGTTTAATTTATAGCATTTGGAACTAGAAAGGGACTTTAGACATGCCTAACTTCTAGGCATCCTGCCACCCAGTGGAATTTACAGCCTCAAGTTAGGCACCAGGCTCCCCATGCATTATATACGAGAGTTAGATAGTAAGAAAGGGATTCTCAGAAGCCAGCAAGCTGAGCAGGGAGATGCCTAAGCTAGTCAGGAGTGAAATGTGAAGGAAAGTAATGGGGCTTTGGGCCCAGATGCACAAAGGGAATTAGGAGTCTAACCCTCATTGATCTGGGTCTCACATGCCAGAGTGACTGGCCAAAGGCAGGCACCAATCTCTGCTTGGGATTCTCAGTCGTGAACCCTCTCTTGGAGTTAGGCTCTTGTATGAGGTCAACCCTTTCTTGTGAAATATCAGAGAGATTCTCCCCACCCCCCAACACAGCCAAAAGGTCAGTGGTTAGGGAAATCACCTTGTATACTGGAAACCCAAGCTCAAATCCCCGCTCTGCCTGATTTGGACCAGGGACTTGAACCCAGTACGGTCACATCCCAGGTGAGTACCCGAACCACTGGGAATTCTGAATCAGTCAGCCAGGCACAAAAATTCCTGACCTGCTTGCCCCTGGCTGCCTTTTGTGTGGGTTAGGTGTGCTCATTGCACACCTACCAGATCAGGCCCTCCAGGTGAGATAAATGCGGCGGGCGGGGGGGGGGGAGGGAGATGGACACCTAATGTGAGAATCCCACTGGGGTTCGGTGTGCAAGAGGGCTCTCAGAAGCTCAGTTGATGCAGAGCAGTGTCAGAGCTTAGGCAGTTTGAGCACACCTATCAACAGAAACTTAGGTCCTTCAGGGATTTAGGTGCCCTACAGAGTTAGGCAGCAACTGAGCAGTAGTTTTGAGAACGTTCGCGGTGGTGAAATGTTGGGCATAGGCTTCTAACTGCCTCTATAGGAGTCTAAGCACCTTTTTGAATCTGGGCCCTAGTACTTATGTGGTGAAATCACATACTGAAGGCACGTAAAGCCTTATTAAAATCTGCTATACTATAAAATCTGCCCACAATTGTGCCAGTTATTGTGCACAATATGCTTGGTGAAATCCTGGCCCAATTGATAACACTCACTGACTTAATTGGGGCCAGGATTTCACCCTCTGTTCTTATATATACACTAAATTGTTTTCCTCAACAGTGATCTCTAAACAGACATTATCCTACTTCCTTAGAGTATATTTTTATTCCAGTTCAGTAAATGTGTTTATTTAGTTTCCTGTGTATCACATCTAAAAGAGCTCTTTGGCTCTGAACACAGGATATCAGTCACACAAATATTTAATAATCATAGGTTTTGTAATCACATAAGTTTAGCTTTTTGACCAAAACCATGTAAATATTAAAAATTATTTGTACCAAACTAAAGGACTTGGGTCTAGGTTCAGTAAAATCTTCAGTTAAAATATACACATGCATTTTTTATTTTTGAAGACTTCAAAGTTAGAAATAGTGTATTTTGGATGTACTGTTAGTTTTCCAATATTTCCCCAAGGAGTTGTCCTTTTACAATGAACTCAAAAGTTTGTTTGTTCAGATCTGTTTTCCTGCGCATTTAGCTGATTTTGTAAGTGAACTCCAAATAGCCCCAATCAAAAAAAACAAACAAACAGGAGACAAAAGATTGACTGACCTATGCAGGAGACTACAGTTTTAAATTAGAGAATGCTTTGCTTTTGTATGTAGTGCATTTTCACTTGGTACTCTAGGCAGTGAAGGTACAGCACTCTAAGGGAAAAACTGCCTGCTCAAAATCTCTCAGGGTACATATACATGACCAAAAAAACCTAAACAGCAGCAGTGTGTCAGAGCCCAGGTCAACTGGGGCAGGATCGTGGGGCTTGTGCTAAAGGGCTATAAATAGAGCGGACATTCCCACTCAGGCTGGAACCAAGTCCCTGAGACCGGCAAGGCAGGTGGGTCTCAGAGCCTGAGCAGGAACATCTACACTGCTATTTTTAGCCTCATAGTGCAAGTCTGAGTCAGTTGACCCCAGGTGTGAGACTCACTGCCCATGTGGGGGGAGGGGAGTTTTGCTGTGTAGATGTACCCTTAGGAAAGTGTTAAATGACAAACTACTTGCCTAACAAGCCTTGTGGATAGGGGAGAAGCAGTAGATGTGGTATACCTTGACTTTAATAAGGCTTTTGATACTGTCTTGCATGACCTTCTCAAACTAGGGAAATACAACCTAGATGAAGCTACTATAAGGTGAGTGCATAATTGGTTGGAAAACTGTTCCCAGTGAGTAATAATCACTGGTTCACAGTCAAACTGGAAGGGTATATGAAGTGGGGTCCCACAGGGATCGGTTCTGGGTCCGGTTCTGTTCAATATCTTCATCAATGATTTAGATAGTGGCATAGAGAGTACACTTAAAATTTGCAGACAATACAAAGCTGGGAGCGGATGCAAGTGCTTTGGAGGATAAGATTAAAATTCAAAATGATCTGGACAAACTAGAGAAATGGTCTGAAGTAAACAGGATAAAATTCAATAAGGACAAATGCAAAGTACTCCACTTAGAAAAGAACAATCAGCTGCATATATACAAAATGGGAAATGACTGCCTAAGGAGGAGTACTGCAGAAAGGGATCTGGAGGTCAGAATGGATCACAAACTAAATATGAGTCAACAATGTAACACTGTTGCAAAAAAAGCAAACATTATTCCGGGATATATTAGCAGGAGTGCTGTAAGCAAGATGAAAAGTAATTCTTTCACTCTACTCCTCGCTGATTAGGCCTCAACTGGAGTAGTGTGTCCTGTTCTGGGCACCACATTTCAGGAAAGATGTGGACAAACTGGAGAAACCAGAGAAGAGCAACAAAAATGATTAAGGGTCTAGAAAATTACTTATGAGGCAAGATTGGAAAAAAATGGGTTTGTTAGTCTGGAGAAAAGAAGGCAGAAAGGGAATAGGATAACAGTTTTCAAGTACATAAAAAGTTGTTACAAGGAGGAGGGAGAAAAATTGTTCTCCTTAATCTCTGAGGATAGGATAAGAAGCAATAGGATTAAATTGCAGCAAGGGCAGCTTACATTGGACATTAGGAAAAACTTCCTGTCAGGATAGTTAAGCACTAAAATAAATTGCCTAGGAAGAAAAGGAGTACTTGTGGCACCTTAGAGACTAACCAATTTATTCTCAAATAAATTGGTTAGTCTCTAAGGTGCCACAAGTACTCCTTTTCTTTTTGCGAATACAGACTAACACGGCTGTTCCTCTGAAATTGCCTAGGGAGGTTGTGGAATCTCTGTCATTGGAGATTTTTAAGAGTAGGTTAGACAAATACCTGTCAGGGATAGTCAGATAATGCTTAGCCCTGCCTTGAGTGCAGGGAACTGGACTAGAAAGACCTCTCGAGGAACCTTTCAGTCCTGCGATTCTATCACCTCAGGTAGTTGTCAGGAGCACCTGTCCATTAAACAAGTTTTCACCCCAGCATTATCTGCTGCTCCCTAAATACTGTAGTGTTGTGTATTTAAGAGTAAACCAAAAATATGTCATTTAAATCAACTTACTTCTCAATAGTTCGCAGTCGAATTTTGTTTATATCCTTCAAAACATCCATCATACTAAGAACATCCTTTGTCTTCTGGTGTTCACCTTTGTCAACAGTTGTTGAGCTGGTCTTACTTGCAGCACGACGTTGTTTAATAAGTTCAACTGCTGAATTACTGGCATCAAAGCCAGATGGTGCTATGGAGGGAAGTGGGGGAGGTGGAGGAATTACGAAGTGATCTGGTGCGGTGAACAATGGAGTAGAAGTCATTGCTGGCACTGGGAAAGAACCACTTGGAATGCCAAATGAATTCAAGACATCTGAACCTATCAAAGAAAATAAGTAGCAGTATTTTTTTAATTCAGAGAATGAGTTACTAATATGTGAAATTTTGAGAAGATCAAGCCAAGTCCAGGGTGTCTGAGTTATACTGCAAGATCCTAATCTGTTTTTTCTTAAAATGTCAAACACCTAGCACAACATGGTGCTACCAGAAATAATTACATAAAAAGAACGGTTAAGCGAAAGTTATTTAGGTTTCAAAATCAAGCAATCAAGACTTAGAAAATGCTAGATTTAAGATGTCTATGCAACCTTAATTCTGTCCATTTGTACATCCAGCCTGTGCACTGAATGAGGCAGGGGTCCTGTTGGGGAAAAGCTAAGTGTGACCATGTAATTAAAAACAATATCATAATGCATACAAACAAGTCCCAACCGGTCTCTCCCTCCACCCGCACCATTCTCATTGATACAGTAGCTCCTAGGCATACCCAATGCAGAGCGTGTTGCTCTTGAGACATGGGTCCAGCTTTTTAGAATGTTTTGTTCAATTATTTTGGCAGCATACCTATAATTTTATTAAGTACAAGGGAAATGGTAATTAACAGTTTATAACTCAGCTAAACCTATACAGAATTCCACAAGACCAAGAAAAACCCTCTAGCCCAAGGGCTTTGCCCCGACACATTATAAAAGACTTGCTACAAACAATTCAGATGTTAGAGCAAAAAAGATCAGACGAATCTTTTATAATGCAGTGTGTTAGGCAGGCTAAATATAGGATTGCTCCTTGCTCACCCTTATAATATAAAGAGTGAGGCTATCGAATTGGTGGCCCAGGCACTCTCTCATGTGACAGTGCAGAATGATACACACTATTGTGGGCTTCACCAGAAAAACAGATGATTTAAATCAACTCCAACTTGAAGGTGATGAACTGTCCGGAATGTGAGGAGAGTGAAAAAAAATTAATTTATAAATATAAGAAAAAACAATCCTGCATTCAAAATACTTTTCACTTAATTCACATAAATTTAGATAAAAAGTTAATCACGGGATAAGTACGGGCATAAAACAAAGGAAGCTCAAAGTTTAAAGACTGTAGTTTAAACAGAAACAAGCTTACCTGATTGATTGCTATTTCTTGATCCTTGCACTGCAACAATTGCAGCAATCTGGGCACGAAGAAGAGTTAACTCATTTTCAAGTGCAGAAATTTTTTTAATTGCTTCTTCATTCACAAGATTTTCTTTTTCTGCTCTACTTTTTAGAACAGCTGGCAAGGAAACTATAGCTGGAGATACATCATGGTCAACTGTAATTATTTCCTTTCCCCTTGATTCAGCCCTAAAAAAATTAAAATATAAAACTTTTTAAAGTTTCAACTGAATAGTAACAGTTTCATGCCCCCCACAGGGGAAAGGATTAGATTAAAAATGCATTTTTTAAGTTACTGGCACAAGAAATTGAAGTTATGAAACACCATTGACAATGACATTAGGCTTTAATGTTTCAGAACTTCATCTCTTTCACAAGACATTTTGCATTACATTGTTTTATAAGCACTAAATGTTGCATTTTTAAGTATTAAATTTTTTTTAAAAGGTTATCAAGAAAAACCCCTTGAAAACGCACTTTTTAGAATACTTGGGCAATTTACTCAGCAGCAGAGATTGACCATTACACAATGGTTATGCTAAATGATTGAGCTGTAAAAAGAGGTAACAAAGAGCACTTTCTGCCTAGATACAATCAGGAAGAGGGCAGCTATAAATTTAGATGCATGAATAAGGAAGAGAAATGGGTGTAGAAGGTGATGAGACACACCCAACGAGGACTCCCAAGAGTGTTATTAGCCCCAGAAGCAGCATGTGGGTTCAGGGACAAGACAGCTGCACTGGGGGGAATACTTAACGCACACTGTAGCCCTTATGGCAGATAACTAGAAAACATTAAACGTGTATCAACTGACAGTGTGTCACCTGCTTGAGTAGAGCCTGAAACAAAACTTAAAACAGTGTGACCTGCTTCATTCATCTCAATCAGGGCCCAAGGGGTTTTCCAGCCAAGGAATCTGGCATTTTTCACAAGATACCATGGGATTCATCATTTTGCTTTAGGCAGGCATGTAACATTTTGTCTTCTGTCTCCCTGCCCTACCAGGGCCTACCCACAGTTTCCTCTTGCTCTCCAGATTACCCCACAAGGAGAAGTTAATTTGGATTACAATGCATGCTCCCTTCAAGTATTCCATGGACCTAGAGCTGGAGTTCATCTTGTAATTAGAATGGGGAAACTATAAGTGCAGGAAGAAAAGGAGTACTTGTGGCACCTTAGAGACGAACACATTTATTTGAACATAAGCTGAAGTGAGCTGTAGCTCACTTCATTGGATGCATTCAGTGGTAAATACAGTGGGGAGATTTATATACATAGAGAAGTACCAGAAACCAGAGTGATCACTTAAGGTGAGCTATTACAAGCAGGAGAGCGCGGGGTACCTTTTGTAGTGATAATCAAGGTGGGCCATTTCCAGCAGTTGACAAGAACGTCTGAGGAACAGTGGGGGGTGGAGAGGGGGGGATAAACATGAGGAAATAGTTTTACTTTGTGTAATGACCCATCCACTCCCAGTCTTCAGCCAATGTGCACGGGCTGAAATTGTGGAAAAGCAGCATCACTTGCCCCATAACCTCAGCCGTGCAGAACACAATGCCATCCACAGCCTCAGAAACAACTCTGACATCATAATCAAAAAGGCGGACAAAGGAGGTGCTGTCGTCATCATGAATAGGTCGGAATATGAACAAGAGGCTGCTAGGCAGCTCTCCAACACCACTTTCTACAAGCCATTACCCTCTGATCCCACTGAGGATTACCAAAAGAAACTATAGCATTTGCTCAAGAAACTCCCTGAAAAAGCACAAGAACAAATCCACACAGACGCACCCCTGGAACCCCGACCTGGGGTATTCTATTTGCTACCCAAGATCCATAAACCTGGAAATCCTGGACGCCACATCATCTCAGGCATTGGCACCCTGGCAGCAGGATTGTCTGGCTATGTAGACGCCATCCTCAGGCCCTACGCTACCAGCACTCCCAGCTATCTTCGAGACACCACTGACTTCCTGAGGAAACTACAATTCTTCGGTGATCTTCCTGAAAATACCATCCTAGCCACTATGGATGTAGAAGCCCTCTACACCAACATTCCACACAAAGATGGACTACAAGCCGTCAGGAACAGTATCCCCGATAATGTCACGGCTAACCTGGTGGCTGAACTTTGTGACTTTGTCCTCACCCATAACTACTTCATGGTTGGGGACAACGTATACCTTCAGATCAGCGGCACTGCTATGGGTACCCGCATGGCCCCACAGTATGCCAACATTTTTATGGCTGACTTAGAACAACGCTTCCTCAGCTCTCGTCCCCTAATGCCTCTACTCTACTTGCGCTTCGTTGATGACATCTTCATCATCTGGACCCATGGAAAAGAAGCCCTTGAGGAATTCCACCATGATTTCAACAATTTCCATCCCACCATCAACCTCAGCCTGGACCAGTCCACACAAGAGATCCACTTCCTGGACACTACGGTGCTAATAAGCGACGGTCACATAAACACCACCCTATACCGGAAACCTACTGACCGCTATTCCTACCTACATGCCTCCAGCTTTCACCCAGACTACACCACATGATCAATTGTCTACAGCCAAGCTCTACGATACAACCGCATTTGCTCCAACCCTTCAGACAGAGAAACACCTACAAGATCTCTATCAAGCACTCTTACAACTACAATACCCACCCACTGAAGTGAAGAAACAGACTGACAGAGCCAGAAGAGTACCCAGAAGTCACCTACTACAGCACAGGCCCAACAAAGAAAATGACAGAACGCCACTAGCCATCACCTTCAACCCCCAACTAAAACCTCTCCAACGAAACATCATCAAGGATCTACACTTATCATAGAATCATAGAATATCAGGGTTGGAAGGGACCTCAGGAGGTTATCTAGTCCAACCCCCTGCTCAAAGCAGGACCAATCCCCAATTAAATCATCCCAGCCAGGGCTTTGTCAAGCCTGACCTTAAAAACTTCTAAGGAAGGAGATTCTACCACCTCCCTAGGTAACGCATTCCAGTGTTTCACCACCCTCCTAGTGGAAAAGTTTTTCCTAATATCCAACCTAAACCTCCCCCACTGCAACTTGAGACCATTACTCCTTGTCCTGTCCTCTTCTACCACTGAGAATAGTCTAGAACCATCCTCTCTGGAACCACCTCTCAGGTAGTTGAAAGCAGCTATCAAATCCCCCCTCATTCTTTTCTTCTGCAGACTAAACAATCCCAGTTCTCTCAGCCTCTCCTCATAAGTCATGTGTTCCAGACCCCTAATCATTTTTGTTGCCCTTCGCTGGACTCTCTCCAATTTATCCACATCATTCTTGTAGTGTGGGGCCCAAAACTAGACACAGTACTCCAGATGAGGCCTCACCAATGTCGAATAGAGGGGAACGATCACGTCCCTTGATCTGCTCGCTATGCCCCTACTTATACATCCCAAAATGCCATTGGCCTTCTTGGCAACAAGGGCACACTGCTGACTCATAGCCAGCTTCTCGTCCACTGTCACCCCTAGGTCCTTTTCCGCAGAACTGCTGCCTAGCCATTCGGTCCCTAGTCTGTAGCTGTGCATTGGGTTCTTCCGTCCGAAGTGCAGGACCCTGCACTTATCCTTATTGAACCTCATCAGATTTCTTTTGGCCCAATCCTCCAATTTGTCTAGGTCCTTCTGTATCCTATCCCTCCCCTCCAGCGTATCTACCACTCCTCCCAGTTTAGTATCATCCGCAAATTTGCTGAGAGTGCAATCCACACCATCCTCCAGATCATTTATGAAGATATTGAACAAAACCGGCCCCAGGACCGACCCCTGGGGCACTCCACTTGACACCGGCTGCCAACTAGACATGGAGCCATTGATCACTACCCGTTGAGCCCGACAATCTAGCCAACTTTCTACCCACCTTATAGTGCATTCATCCAGCCCATACTTCTTTAACTTGCTGACAAGAATACTGTGGGAGACCGTGTCAAAAGCTTTGCTAAAGTCAAGAAACAATACATCCACTGCTTTCCCTTCATCCACAGAACCAGTAATCTCATCATAGAAGGCGATTAGATTAGTCAGGCATGACCTTCCCTTGGTGAATCCATGCTGACTGTTCCTGATCACTTTCCTCTCATGTAAGTGCTTCAGGATTGATTCCTTGAGGACCTGCTCCATGATATTTCCGGGGACTGAGGTGAGGCTGACTGGCCTGTAGTTCCCAGGATCCTCCTTCTTCCCTTTTTTAAAGATTGGCACTACATTAGCCTTTTTCCAGTCATCTGGGACTTCTCCCGTTCGCCACGAGTTTTCAAAGATAATGGCCAAGATAATGGCCAATGGAATTTTAGTGCAATTCTCTCAGTTTTCGTAGTAAAGCAGCAACGTGACATCACTAACAGCTTGAGAGAGACAAGTATTGTGATAAGAAGAGAGACTAGAATTGCAATATTCCTTCTAACCCAAAAAAAGCAAAAACGTACCAGCCAATTCTGATCTCCCTACTTCTTCTTGTAGTTTCACACCAACAGACAAGATCAAAAGACGACAAACCCATGCAATATAAAAACTAGATTTGCAATAACCAATAAAAATACCAAATGTTAACTGAGCTGTGGGTTAGTCGTCTGAGCACATTAAGCAGCATAAACAACCAAGCTCTAGCTCTGAAATATCCACTTCCTCTGTGACTTTGGGTAAAAGTCATTTAAAAGGGACATACATAGTCAACTTTGTGTCTATTAATTTTTTTTAAGTTAAAAATAACTTCATGTGCTATGCCTGTCCAAGTTCCGCAACAATATGTTGTTGTTTTACAAATTACATTTTCTTATTTTATTAATTATACTCCCTTCGCACTGCATGAAAGCAGAAAAAATTAAATGAAAGAAGAAATGGTGAAACAGCCTATACCCAAGGCAAACAAACTTTTAAAATACGTAAAACTTTTCTTTCATTTATGGTATTCTTAGAGCAGGGAAAGGCAAACTTTTTGGCCTGAGGGCCACATCGGGTTTTGAAAATTGTATACCCCCACCTGCCCCCCCGCCACGTTTCTTGCCCCTTGACAGCCGCCCCCGCCCTTCCGGGACCCCTGCCCCATCCAACCACCCCTTCTCTCTGTCCCCTGATTGCCCCCAGAAACCCTGCCCGACTGCCCCCACACCGCCCCATCCAACCCCCTCCCATCTCCTTCCTGACTGCCCCCATTCAACCCCCGTTCCCTACCCTCTGACTGCCCCGACCCCTATCCACCCCCCCCACACCTCCTAACCACCACCCCGAACTCCCCTGCTCTCTATCCAACCCGCCCTACTCCCTGCCCCCTTACCATGAAGCACAGTGAGCTGAGGCTGCGGGGGAGGGGCCGGGGGCTAGCCTCCTGGGCCACCCTCCTGGGCCAGGGGCTGGGCAGGAGGGTCCTGCAAGCCGGATGTGGCCCGCGGGACATAGTTTGCCCACCTCTGTCTTAGAGGTTTACTTGTAACAGCAGTGGGTAACAATTTAACAAAACTGATTTTGAGATAACAGGGACCCTTTAATATTTCTGCCCCAATGTTCTCATCTGCAAAAAGGGGATAGAGTTTATTACCCAACAATAAGAGGTTAGAGGAGAGTGTTAGGATTAGATTCCACCAACATTCACCCCACCCCCAAACGCTTTGTGAATGAAAGCACCATGTGCAAATGCCAGCAACATTCCTGGTACTGTACAACAACAGGGAAGAAGGAGCTCAAAGTGTGGGAATCCTCCACTCTATGTGTATGCTATATAATATTAGCTAAAGCATAGACAAGAATTGCTGGAAAAAAAAAATCAAGAGGAAGAGCTAACTTCTAAAGTGTCAATTTTGCTAGGGCCCAGAAAGGTTTAGACAATTGCCAGTATCATAGGCTACAGGACCTGAGTCATTCCTATCAAAATAAAAATAGAGCCTTTACTTGCCTAAATCTAGCAAAAGTTTCTCCCTCATCATTTACCACCCTTAAAATATCACCAAGAGATGGAACTACAGAGCTTGGAGTTGTACTTTGTTCATCATAATCCAAAGAATTCAGGTCTTGGACCATCTAAAAAGAAAGCAAGAAAAAAGTCAGGCCTCTGCAAAGTAAAGAATTTCGGTTTAACAATAAAACTTCCTCAAATACGAGGGACTCAGTATTAGATAAGTGAAAGACATTGAACAGAAAAGATGCAGTATTACCATAGTCATGAAAGATAAAAAGATTAGGAAAGCCATTGTTAAATTTAACGTGAGACTTCTTGCTTAAATAATGAAATGTTAAGAGTAGCAATAATCCACTCACCTGAAAGTGAGGTCTTGGACAAGGTTCTAAAGTAAGAACTGTCCCAAGTCTACGAACAATGCTTCGGGTAGATCCATATTCCTTACTTTGCCAAGCTGATATAATCTAAAGAGATAAACAAAAGAAATCTGGGTTTTTAACTCAATGATACAAAAATTTATGTTTTTCAAAATCATTAAGAGATCATACCATATGTGACCTGACAGTTACATACTTAGATTGGTCTACAAAATGTTTGCTATCCTAATGGAGCTAGGATTCAGAAACGACCTCAGGAGGATTTCTCTTCCAGGACGCAAAAAGAAAAGGAGTACTTGTGGCACCTTAGAGACTAACCAATTTATTTGAGCATGAGCTTTCGTGAGCTACAGCTCACTTCATCAGATGTAGTTTTCAAGTTTCTGTGATGTATGTGGAGATATGCCAGGACACTCTACATGAAGACCAATAGAGGATGAAACTAACTACACCTCCTAGACAGGAGGGTATCTAGAAGGTCTGTTGGAGAACAAAGGCTCCACCCAGAACAAATGAGCCAATGTAGCCTGTATCTGGATACACAAACCACTGCGAGCAAAAATGGTTGGGGAAATCATAAAAAAAGATTTAAGACACCTTCACCTGACATTTCCTTATGACAGCATATACCTGAAGAAAGTGCCTTCTTGAGAAGGGGGTTGAAGGAAGACATGTTTCAATCATACGGCCAATGCTGCTATGGTCTATATGAGCTTCCCACCTTGTTATGAACTGCCAAAAGAAAAAGCTACTGTCAAACCAAAGACCTTTAAACAAAAACAAAGGTTAGTCAGTGTAACCTTGTCTACACTAGTACTTTTCCTACAGTTGGTCTAGCACTAGTGCAGTTCCACCAGTAGCAACAGTGGTGTAGAACAAGTGGTGGCATTTTTTACTACCACATTAAGTTTGCACATAGATCTGAGAAATGCTGAGCATACGCAAGTTCTTTGAGGTTAAAACTTGTGGCGCTACAATTAGTGCTGGACATTCTCAATCTAGTACACACCAAAAAGAGTTGCATAACAGTCTGACACATTAGGTTTTCTAAGGATTATGATCCTGATCCACAGATGGTGAGGCCCTATAATTTCTACTGAAATCCATAAAAACTGTATGTGCTCAGCACCTCCTGTGATCAGGGTCTATGAAGCATTGAATTAATTACTATTTGGAAGTCTGACATGCTAGTTAATAGATGAAGGCAAAATGTAACAAGTAAAATCATCAGATGGGCCTTTCAGCTTGTCTACCGAAGGAAGTTTACCAGAATAATTATACCACTACAGTGCAATGTCCACATAGGGTTATTGGTATGTATATAAATGATGCAATAACCCCAAGCACATATAACCCTTTTACTGCAGCACACATCCTTCATTCACCACCTGCACACACTGACAGAAATCTCTTAAAACAACACACGCACTCACCTACCCTCATTCATGCTTACCATACAACCATGAACTTGAGCAGCAAACCAATAGATCACTAGTAATATCAGTTTACCTGATCAGCTGGTACACCAAAGTATTCTAGCAGTTGCCTTATGAGATTCAGCAGTAGAGCCATTTATAGAACAGTCCGAGAATTCAAAAGCTGGTTATAAACATTAGTTTCACATATATCCCAGAAAAGTTCAAGTTACCCTTTCTACAGCTGCAAATAGAAAAGAGCATCACTTCAAGACAAAAGACAAACTCCTGCTCAAACTTCTCCACACACTAAGGGTTCACTTCTATGGCCATTGACCACAGTGAGAACAGATTCAAGCCCCATGGCAGCTGAGAAGCCAGAACATCAAATGCTAGACCCCTACATACGCGGCCATCACTGGAGACCCACTGATCTTAGTCCTGGATCTTGTTTTGAAATCAGCAATATTTGAAAAATAAAGAACATCCCATTGTTTTAGATGCAATTGGAGGACGTCTCTCTTCTAACGATTTATCAACTTTTTTTGTTTTTGTTTTAAGAAATGGGAAATATTGGTCCTGGAAAAGCTACTCAGAAGTGCTGTGAAACGTGCTTACGTCTGCTGAATTCATAAAAGCCCCCCCCTCCCCGCTTGTTTGTTTACTAGCGAAGAACAGGAAGCGCTCACGCCTTTATTCTGTCCGGGGGCGTTTTGCAGCGTTGTGAATGAGGTACCCCAATAAATCCCCCACTGGCAACACGAGAGCTCCGCCAGACCAGGCCCTCCGCCCCCGGGCTGTCAGGTCGCGCTGTAGGCCCGCCGATGCCAGGCGGGGTGAACTAGCCCGGCTGTCGGAACGGGCTGCAAGGCTTGCGGCCCGGCTTGGGGCGGGTTGCCGAGGCCGTCCAGCCGAGGCTTGCGAGCGGGGGTAACAGGGCGGCCGAGGGCGGGGCCACGGTCCCCTGCACGAACGAGCCCGGCCCCGCCCCAGAGCGGCAAGACCGCCGAGGCGCGCAAGGCCGACACGTCAGACAGCCCGGCCCATCAGCTCTGACCCAGGGACCCTAAATAACCCCCAACCCAGCGTAACGCGCGTCCCGCCTTCCCCCCGCGCCGCCGCCGCCGCCGCCGCCCCTTCAACGGTGACAGCGCGCGCCCCCCGCGAGCGGCCTTGACGGTGGCCGCGTGACGCGACGTGTGCGACCCCTCCCCTCCTCTCGCGCTCCTCCGGGCCTCAAGGGGTCCTTCCCGGGCCCCCGCCCCTTCCTCACCCCGGCGCTGCACCGCGGCGAAATCAAATCAAAACTAGCGCCTCGCAAAGCCGATTGGGTAGAGCGGATGGGGGCGTGACGCACAAATCGACCCACCACGGACTAGGGGCGTGGCGGAAAACGAGGATTCGACGGCTGAACCAATAGGAAAGCGCGGGGCGGGGGAGCGGGGGGGGGTGTTCCGCTCGCAGGGGCTGGGGGGCTCTTCCGCCTCTGCCGAACGCGATACGTTCTTCCTCGGGGTGGGCAGCGGCTCCTGCGTCCGCCCCGCTGCCACGTGTCAGGTTCCGCCGCGCTCAGCGAGCCTGCCCTGGCAGCCCCTGCTCGCCGCGGGACGGTGTCCGGCAGCGGCTGCCCGCTGTGCTGTGCCGCGTTGCGCTAGGGGCTGTGGGCCAGGCGGGGGGAGGGGGAGTTGTCAAGGACAAAGTCAGGAACAGGTTTCAGAGTAGCAGCCCTGTTAGTCTGTATTCGCAAAAAGAAAAGGAGGACTAGTGGCACCTTCGAGACTAACCAATGTATTTGAGTATAAGCTTTCGTGAGCTACATACAGATCACTTCATCGAAACCTGGCACCTGCGTGTGTGAGCCACTTTCAGTCCACCTGTATTAAAAGGGGAGCGGGAACGGAATCCTGTCTGTCCGGAATGCCTTTGCCTCCCAGAGTGACAAGTCACGTTACTGGAGCTGGCATTTAAATGCATCACTTCTGCAGTTGGCTTTGTGCATTTCCTGGCACTTCGTGTATAGAAAAGTTCAGTGTTTCTTTTGTATAGTCAGAGTCCCCGATTCCTGGCGTGTTAGCACTTCATACAGCAGCCCAGGAGAGAAAAATACAATCACATCATTGGCTTAGGAAACAGCCAATCTTAGGAGAAAGGATGGGTGAGGCAGGGGTTTGGAGTTGGGCAGTACCTGAAACTACTTTTATCTCATTTCTAAAAACTAACTTTCAAACTGATGTCCCTTTGAGTTCATATTAGTGAGGGTGGGGGAAATGAGTAGGATCCCTTCTTCCTGTCCTCTACAATTCCAGAAATAATAATCTTTGTGTGTCTAGCTCTATGAAGTAAATTGAAAGAAGTTGGTTTACCAAATCTCATACAATTCCACACCCACACTTTTCTTTTCTAAAGGCATGTTGCCAATTGTACAATGTATGATCCTGATTCAGCAACTGGATCTGTTAATTGGATGCAGGGTTCTTTGTGAGCAGATCCATTTGCAAAATCAAGACAGTAGCTTGCAAAAGTGACTGACTCCCCAAAACCCCTACTCAGTTTAAGATGACCAGATGTCCCGATTTTACAATCCAGATATTTGGGGCTTTGTTTTATATAGGCACCTATTATTCCCCTACCCCCTGTTCTGATTTTTCACACTTGCTGTCTGGTCACCCTGACTCAGCTACTACCTATTCCAGCATAGGCTCCAGTCCCAAATGGATCCATTGATACTGTGCCCTACCCAGCTAAAAAGCATGGCCTTTAATAGGTTTTTGTTCATTGGTATCTGCTCAGAGTAAAATGCATTGTACAAAAGAACTGCAGTTTTCCCCCATTTTACCATGCAGACTCCCTTTCCAGTTTAGGCTAAGTCAGTGGTCCCCAATGCGGTGCCGGTGGGCACCATGGTGTCCACCGGGGCATTTTTGTGCCCCCGCAGGACACCGTGCCACCAAAATGCCGCCGAGTGCGGCCGCCAGAGAAATGCCTGCATTTCAGCACTGTGGTGTCCGGTGCCCACCAGAGTCTTCTGCAAATAGCAAAAGATTGGGGACCACTGGCTAAGTGGACCAGTCCCTTTGAATATTCCTTTATTAAAAACAGAGCCAGAATGGTGAGTATTGATTTTTTTTGTCATGCTCTATCACACTCTTATGAAATTTTTCAGTTCCTAAATCTAGATTATGGTAACTGCTTCACAGTACATAACAAGCAAGAACATTTTAAGTGTGTATTAGGACAATTTCTCATATCATTACATACTTGTCAAAAAGCATTAGGAACTGTCTCTTTTGTTTGCAGTGGTAGGTGACATTTTAATTTATTTCCATTACAATGGAGGCAGCGTAACACCCTAGTCTCTTTTCGTAGCTACAGCAGTACAAGAATGGACACTTGTAGGATTTAGTAGGGGTTGCCCTACTCAACCCCACAAAACAGAAAAGTGATTATGAAAGAAAAAGGATGCCTTTCTGGCCTCATCATGTTCCTGGGCCATCCAAACATACAAGTTCTGCATTTAGCTCTTCAAGTAATTGCTCTTTGTAAAAATTTCAACTTTGTATATTCAGTTACAACAGGGGTGAGCAAACTTTTTGGCCTGAGGGCCACATTGGGGTGCAAAACTGTATGGAGGGCCAGTAGGGAAAGCTGCACCTCCCCAAACAGCCTGACCCCAACCCCCTATCCGACCCCTCCCACTTCCCACCTCATGACTGTCCCCCTCAGAACCCCTGACCCATCCAACCCCCTATCCAAACCCCCTCTGCTCCCTGTCCCGACTGCTCTACCCACACCCCCTAACAGCCCCCCTGGGACTCCACCCCCCCCATCCAACTGCCCCCTGCTCCCTGTCTCCTGACTGCCACCCAAGACCCCCCAGCCCCTTATCCAACTCCCCCAGGCCCCGGCCCCCTTACCATGCCTCTCAGAGCAGCATGTCTGGCAGCCGCGCCACCTGGCCAGAGCCAGACACGCTGCTGCACTGCCCTGCATCAGTGCACAGCCTGCCGCCCAGAACGCTGCCCACGCAGCAGTGTAGCTGTGGGGGAGGTAGGACCAGCAGGGGAGGGGCCAGGGGCTAGCCTCCCCAGCCCGGAGCTCAGGGGCCAGGCAGAACAGTCCAGCAGGCCGGATGTGGCCTACGAGCTGTAGTTTGCCCACCTCCAAGTTACAATCAAATGACAGTATTTAGTGAATTGGTAGCTGAACACTTAACTACTGTAAATTTCCCTGACTTTGTTTAAAAGATGTAGCAGAACTGTTGCTGTGGAAGTCTAGTATCTTTAGGGGAGGTGCTTTATTTTGCCCAGATGCAAATAAATGAATCTGTATTAATCTGTAAAAAATGCTTGCTCCATGTTCTCGGATGGAGCATGCTATGTATTTTTTTCAGATTTGTAGTCATTTTAGGTGTCACACTAAGTAAACATGTCATACAATTTTAATGTCACTTTAAAAAAAAAAAGTCAGCTATTCACCAAAACAGATAATCCACAGCTAATTAAAACTGGCGTTAGCTGTTACTACATGTTCGTTTTTGATGAAGACAGTATGATTTTGCTGAGATTGTGTGCATCATTGATGGTACTACAGCATGTAACTTGTGTACCACTTTGTGAAAATATTCTTCATTCCTAGTGCAGTCCTTTCAATGCTCACTTATTTCCTTACCATACTACCTTTCTGCTTCCAATTATGTGCCCTGATAGAGCAATACGTAGCACCTACTGCCACCAATGTTACTTGGAGAGTATAACCTAGAAACAGTTTCCTATTTATGGCTTGGAGAAGATGTGGAAGGTTATATAGGAAGAATCACTTGTTTGAGAACTTCTCAGCTTTCTTAGTGATTTATGAGGCCATGTAACACTTTGTTTTCTTAGACAGGATTAATCCCCTTTAATTTGTGATGCATAATGAAGATCTTGGATGAGAGATGAAATATTCTTGTCACTAGCACATAAATTGCCTTTTTAAAATCTTACAGGTTTAAGTGTATTCAGGAGCTCAGCAGGGAGGCTTCAATTTGTGGGGTTTGTTTTGATCTGGTGTTTTAACAAGAATGTAATAAGGAACTAATACTTCTGAAAGACAGCAACGGGCGATAGTCCCTACATTATGCTTATATGCTTCATTCTCATCATCTTGTTTCTCATTTTATAGTCTTTCATCTCTATTTGTGTATGGAAGAAGTGGGGTAGGGGAACAAATCAACCACTATTTCCTGGGGCTGATTTTGAAGTCCATGTTCTCATACCTACTGCAGTATATATTAGGTCAATGATTCTGCGAGCCTGTCATTTAAACTTGGATCTGGATAAGGCAGGTCTCTTTCTTCTGCACATCATCAGATGCTTACTTGTTATATGCTAGCATGAATGACTGGAGAAAGAGGAGACACCCATGAGGTCCAGAAATTTCTCTACCAGTGATAGCATGGAACCTTCCCACCCAGTCATTCTTGCATCACTTAACCTTTTGCATGGACCATTAATATGAGTTAATTTAATAAATTACTATTAAACAAATGTCACCCTGCTGCATAAGTGTTATTGGTCAGTTAGTCAAAGTAGCAGAACTTTATTTCTGCAATCTGATTCCTGTAACAAGATGAATTTCAAATTTTAAGGTATAAAGAAATTCTGCATTGTCCACATTGCCAGTCTTAAGTAAAAGCCTTTGTTTGCAAACTGTTAGCATTCAAAATATTTTCCATCAATTTTGCAGGCACTTTATTTTCTTTCAGAGAGTTCTTCCAATTATGCAATTACATAGGACCTCAGAGTTATGAACATAAGAGTTACAACTAACCAGTCAACCACACACCTCATGGGAACTGGAAGTACACAATCAGACAACAGCAGAGACCAAAAAAAAAAAAGGCAAATAAAGTACAGTACTGTGTTAAATGTAAACTACTAAAAAAGGGAAAGCATAATTTTACTTCTGCATAGTAAAGTTTCAAAGCTGAATTAAGTCAATGTTCAGTTGTAAACTTTTGAAAGTTTTTTTGTTCAGAGTTACGAACAACCTACATTCCCCAGGTGTTCGTAACACGGGGTTCTACTGTAGGACAAACAACTGTGGCATGACTGAAAGGTTGGAGAACTTGAAGAAAAGGTAATAAGTCTGAGTTTGCAACTTCTAAGCTATGACCAGGATTAACACAATTAAAAAAAAAAATCTATGGCATTCTTTCAAGTTCTAGCATTTTAAACTTACTCATGTATTTTAAATAACAAAGTGTAAGTTTTAATACTTGAAATACACCAGGCCCTAGTTTCAATTTGTGAATGAAAACTTTAAGAAGTTAAAAGGAAATTAACATCAAGGTTCTTATGCCTATTAGGGAATAAGTTAGAGAGTTAGGATGTGGAAGGATTAAAACTGTATAAGTGAGGATGTGGCTAGCAAAAGGGACTGGATGTTAAATGTGGATGGACTTATCAAGCAAGAGAATTTAGACACTTCTGGAAGGTGGGCAGGGCATCTCAGCATGTTTGTATATAAGATTAGCTATTTCATTATTTTCAGTCTTCAAAGTATTGAATTCATGAGCTGAGTCATCTGACCTGTAATGAATGAGGAAGCTGGTGATCAATATTGCAGACTGGTGTTTAATAGTCTCCAGCATCGTATGAGGTTGTCTTCATATGCCTAAAACTGAAGAATGTGCTAGGAAATGATTGGAGGGACAGAAGAAAAGAGTCCTTTTAAAGTAAACAAAGTAGCAGTAAGATAATACACACCCATATAAAAGTTCAGAAAATCAGTTTACTTGGTTTCATTCAAAGACACTTTGATCTTGAAGCTAAGTGGAAGAGAACAGAGTATTGAGCGTGATTTCTTTCTGGGTTCAGACAGGAGTGCAGGGCCTTAGAAGCAACCTATGCCCAAAAACCATCATCCATTGCTATTCTGGTCAACGCTACATCCAGGAGAGATTTTCTTCTCTCTTATTCAGCAGGCTGGGGAGATCCAATTGAACAGAAAATCCTCCTCCCTTTTATCCAGGATGGGAAGAAGAGCCAGAAAGGGAATTGAAAACTAGCCTCAGATGGAGCATGCAGTTTCTATATGAGGTGGAAGCAGAGACATTACATCTGAAGCTGAATGTAGCTTCAGCAGTCTCCGTACACTGAAGTAAAGAGCAAGAGAGGGACGACGGCATCTCCCTCTTCTGCTAAAGATGACATCACTGCTTCTAGAAGACAAGACCCAGACCCAAATAAAGAATTCTGACCAAAAACTGTACTAGCTAAGCTGTGGGCACCATAGTTAAGATGGGAGATGTTTCCAAACGTGGCAGTACGCAAGGGAGGCTGAAGCCTACTGCAGCCTGCAGTTCAACTGTTGGCAGCATTTGAAAAGCCGCTTTGGGATGTGGCAAATCAAAGCTAGCAAGCCACCAATAATGGTTAAAGGGGGTAGTAGCAGCAGAGCAGTTTATGGCTCAGGCCTCCCCGAGCTATTTGGGGGGGGGTTTGGGGCAGGGGCAATTCCCAAAGCAGCTGGAGTTTACAGAGCAGAAAGAACTGAAGTTTCCAGTAAGCAAAAGAGCTGCATAGTACTGTCCATTTTACTTTTCTTCCCCCAAGAAGATAGGGGAGCTGATAGGGGATGCAAAATAAACACTGAAAGGATCTTGGAGTTGGTTCCTGGAGAGAAAATTTGCAAGATCCTGCCTTTAAGTCTGGAATGGGAAAAAATACCCCAGATGTCTCCTCAATAGAATAGCCTCTCTGTGGTATTATAGGAGAGGAAGCAGTTCTGGCTTTATTAAACTGTTGTGTCAGTGTTGTCCACCACTAACTCATCCAGACTGGTCTACCTTAATTCAAAATTCAATGTAGCAACAAAAAGGCTCTAGTAGGAAAGAAACTAGATAATTCTTACTACTTTTCCTGTAGATGTGATCCCAATGATTCTCTTGCTAGAAGTTGAAGACAAATACAAAATGCACTGAATACTCCTCGTATCAGCCAAACAGGTACTCCAGAAGTATCCAATAAAAAGTTCAAAGCACAACTTAACAGTTCCAACAAGAATGCAAAGACCATTACTCTTCATGAAGGACTAGATAATGTGATAGGAATTTAAGCTTTATTCAGTGCCTTTTATGCAAGCTCAAATAATTGTCTTTATATCACCATTCCTAATTTTAATTGTGTAATTTCTCATGTGGGTTCTCCAAGGGAATCTGCAACTGAAATCTCTAGGAGAATGTCCATTTAAAAAGTTTCTAGAGAGGTCAGGTCACAGAATAATTTGCCACTTCCTATCTATTCTGTAATCCAGAAATACTTTCTTCAGACTGGTAGTGGGCAGCTCCATTCACACCATACGCAAGGGCAGTAGGCTTCTGTTATCTAACTCTCAGGCTGGTCCAAATAGAGGAAGGATGTTATGATAATAGACAGGGATTCAGAAGATCTGAATTTAATTCCTAACTTTGCACCGACTTACTTTGCAACCTTGGGCAAGTCACTGTGCCAGTTTCCTTTCTGTAAAACAGAGATAATGCTTTCTCCGATCTGATCTATTTAAGTTACTAAATCCCTTTAGGCAGACATTCTCATGCTATGGATATAAGGCACCAAGCAGCCCACTTAAGAGTAGTGCCTAGATGACCCAACTGAAATTCAAATACTATCAAGTGCCTAACAACTAGGCTGCTGGATCAAATTACTTAGATTTGTTACAGTACAAGTATTCAGTTTTCTTATAGTACAAGTCCAAGTCTACCCCCACTGACTTGTTTCTAGCTGCCTTCTTTGAGTTTTAGATTCACATTAATTGTTAATTATCAGGGTGAACTCTGGGATACTAGTTTCTGAATACTGAACTCAGTTTGATTGTTGTTTTTCCATTACTCCTCTCATTCCCTCTACTTTAGCATACCAGAAGTCTGTGTGAAGAAGTTTTGTTGAAAGTCAGAGGAGTAAATCAGTTTTACATTTCAGTCGTCTCTGAAGTCAGAGTAAAATCAGATCTTGTAACAGAGGTAAGGTTTGTCTGAAATTTCTACAAATTACCAGAGCACTAATGGAGTAGAACGCCCAATCTTTTAGTTACGCTAATGATTCAAATATTTACTGAACTATAACACTCATTCCACTACTTCCCTTCAAAAAGATGTAAACAAATTGAAAGTTTAACCTTTTTACCAAGACCTGTGAAGCAGAGCCATCCTTTCCCCTCCCTCAACTCTCCCTATTTACATTAGCAAAATTAGATATGTAGTATCTATGCTCTTATTACCATTGTTGCCAATAAGGTGACAAATGGAGCAGAGATCATCTTGTGGGGAGCGGACTGTTGCAAGAACATGTGTAATAAGCAGTATGTGGTGTTCCTATAGTTTCTTTTAGAAAGAGGGTATGATATTCCAGGGCAGAGTGAAGTACAGTATGACAGCATTAACTTGATAGAATCTTCAGAAATAGTGCTATTTATACGTAATTTCAGTTCGAGAAGTCGTATTAGACAGCTTAAGCGTCTTGTTTGATCACTTACATTTATCTGTTTCTGAACAAGTTCTTTTCTAGGCTCCAATTGCAAAAGAAATGCCTTCATGTTAATCAACTTACTATATAGCTTCCCTGTGCACACACTTTTCATGGTAGAATTTCCTATTGAAATATATCCTGTATTTAATGTCTTATCTACCAACCATCTTTGCATTCAAACAAATAAGTCCTAGATTATGAATGTGGGGGTGGGAAAATGACCAAGTTAAATATGCAATTTTACTCCTAGCTTTCTGAGCAGAAGGAAAACTGAAGATGCTCATTACTCTAGAGCAGGGATGCTCACACTGGGCACTTGATGGTGGGCCAGAGTTCTGTAGCATTTGGTGCTTGTTGTTTCTGGTTATGAAATTTCATTAAGCCACCTAGAACTACACTGCTTATGAAACATTACATGTGACACATAAATAAATGACATTATAACATGATCCATTGTTTTCAGACTTACCTCCCTGTCTCCATTACACTTAATATTCTTATTATAGTTTTAACAGGAGATTCTTAGCAATAAAAATAAGTCCCACTAAGAAGGGAATTAAGCAAAAAAAGTTGGACCATAAACATCCACACAACTGGGTGTATAAGAAGAGAGGGTATTGTCCTTTTCAGATGGAAGGTTTGCTTAACAAATTAGCCAACTAGATTCTATGCTGAGACATAGTGCCCCCCCATACTACAGTACTGAGATCTGTATTTCACACTAGCTCTAACATCTTTAAGTTGGTGTAGATCTTATACATCCTACTATGAAACTCTCCAGATACTACTGGCTTCCACATCACTTAAAACACTTATATAAACAGACTTCTATATTACTTAGGGTTTGGCTACACTTGCAGATGTACAGCGCTGGGAATTAAACCAGCCTTCGGAGACTACAGGGAAAATGCTGCCATGTGTTACACTGTCAGCTGCAAGCATGCTGGCTGGCATGGCCACATTAGCAGCTTTGCAACGCCACAAAGAGCGGTGCATTGTGGTAGCTATCCCAGTGTGAAAGCGGCTGCAATGTGCTTTTCAAATGGGTGGTGGTGGGGTGAAGCGTGACAGGGAGTGTGTTGTATGTATGTTGGGGGAGAGACTGTGTTTTGGGGGCTGAGAGCATGTCAGCATGCTGTCTTGTAAGTTCAGACAGCAACAGACCCCCCCTAGTCCCCTCACAACAGCAGCATTCCACACTAATGGTTTGCTTTGTCCCGGAGCAGACCAGCATGTAGGCTGTGAGAAATGGAGCTTTGAAAGGGGTATCATAGAATCTCAGGGTTGGAAGGGACCTCAGGAGGTCATCAAGTCCAACCCCCTGCTCAAAGCAGGACCAATCCCCAACTAAATCATCCCAGCCAGGGCTTTGTCAAGCCTGACCTTAAAAACCTCTAAGGAAGGAGATTCCACCACCTGCCTAGGTAACCCATTCCAGTGCTTTACCACCCTCCTAGCGAAAAAGTTTTTCCTGACATCCAACCTAAACCACCCCCACTGCAACTTGAGACCATTGTTCCTTGTTCTGTCATCTGCCACCACTGAGAACAGTCTAGATCCATCCCCTTTGGAATCCCCTTTCAGGTAGTTGAAAGCAGCTATCAAATCCCCCCTCATTCTTCTCTCTGCAGACAAAATAACCCCAGTTCCCTCAGCCTCTCCTCATAAGTCATGTGCTCCAGCTCCCTAATCATTTTTGTTGCCCTCTGCTGGTCTCTTTCCAATTTTTCCACATCCTCCTTGTAGCATGGGGCCCAAAACTGGACACAGTACTCCAGATGAGGCCTCACCAGTGTCAAATAGAGGGGAATGATCACGTCCCTCGATCTGCTGGCAATGCTCCTACTTATACAGCCCAAAATGCCGTTAGCCTTCTTGGCAACAGGGGCACACTGCTGACTCATAGCCAGCTTCTCGTCCACTGTAACCCCTAGGTCCTTTTCTGCAGAACTGCTGCCTAGCCACTCGGTCCCTAGTCTATAGCAGTGCATGCTGCACTTGTCCTTGTTGAACCTTATCATATTTCTTTTGGCCCAATCCTCTAATTTGTCTATATCCGCATTCCTGCGGCCAATTTCAAAACAATGAGAAGAGTGGCCACTTGACTTCAAAGGATTATGGGACGTTTCCGGAGGCCAATCACAGCACAGTAATGCAACATCTCGTTTCAGCCAGGGCGCAGCAAGCTTTATGCTTCTCGTGGAGGTGGATTACCAGGAGTGCTCCAGCTGCAGAGTCCAGGCACTCTGCATGCCTTGCCAGCGTGGACACCTCAGGAGTAAGGGCGCCCAGGGCTGCTTTAATGCGCTCTAACTTGCAAGTGTAGCCAAGTCCTAAGTGTGTGCTACTATATTATCCTAGAAATGGGTGAGCCTTGATACAAATAAAGCTTTTACAAGCCGTCATAGAATATCAGGATTGGAAGGGACCTCAGGAGGTCATCTAGTCCAACCCCCTGCTCAAAGCAGGACCAATCCCCAATTTTTGCCCCAAATCCCTAAACAGTCCCCTCAAGGATTGAACTCACAACCCTGGGTTTAGCAGGCCAATGCTCAAACCACTGAGCTATCCTTCTTTTGACCATCATTTTACTTCTGGTTTGTAGGTTTGCAGGAAACTTTTCAAGCCCGGTATTTATGGAATTAAGCAGGCTATGTTATAAACAACATAGCTGAAATGGTTTGAAAGCCTCCATTTAATACTTTACTGCTAGTTCCACTTTTACATTTCAGCGTTACAACTTGCTTTGCTTTAACAAAATGCACACAAACACAGCATTTTGAACTTGCATCCTCAATCTAGTAGTAATAAGATTATTTTTAAAATTGCATAACCTTTTTTTAATCCTTAGCTTTTGCTTTTGCTGCGACAAAAGAGCTAGAAGCTCAAGTGATTGTATGCAAGGCTGGAAAGGAGGTAAGTCTCAACTTTAGAGAATTAAATGAAAAAGCTCTTACAGTTTTAACTTGTTAATGATCTTAAAATCTAATAGCAAGTTAGCTTCAATTTGAAGTTTAGTGCCTCAGTGTGTTTTTCAAACGTTGATGTGTTTTAGAACTTATCACTGGTATCTTTAACCTGTTTCAGCTTACATTAAAATGTTCAAGTTTCTGTAAGATGTTTAGAGCAGTAAGGCACAAATTCTAACATTTCATCCTTTTAAAAACTTTTAGATTTTTATTCCATATAAGACTGTAAACTTAACAGAGAATTCACACTTGTCAGAATATTTACCTGAAGAGGAAAGCCCATGTAAAGAAATTGAAAAGGCAGTTTTATGAACTGGAACGAAGACTGACACAAAGGGCAGCTGGATTAATAATGCCACAAACTTTTTGACTAAAACTTTCTATTGGTAACCCACAAGTCACCAATTAAAACTCTTCAAAACGTAGTCTTGAGAGTGTCATTTTGTGTTATTCACTGTGCTTGAAAAGTTTTAAGCTAGCAACTAGTGCTCCATTCAGAAGACTTCATACATTATGCATGCAAAGTCTGAAATATACTAAACAGATTTTCTTAAAAGTAACTCTTTTCCCACTAGTGGTTTACCTTGTTCTGTCATATGCAAAAATGGAACATGCATTTGGAATGTAGGACAAATCTTCCGGTTACAGTGTATAGAAGTCAAGCTACTTTTTGGGCTGTTGCACAAACAGTTGAGGCATTTCCCCAGTAGCGGTATATGGACGGAGAAACGTAGCACCTGTTATGCTACAGCTATACTTGTCATATTTAGATCTGTTCAGAAGAGAGCTCCCATCGTGGGGGTGGTCTAGAAATGTGAATGTATGACAATGTTAATACATGTTTGTATACATCTCCATCCACATTCATTTTAAGGGATACTGAAATACTTTAGCTCTCAAATATGATCCACAGCAAGTTTTCTGCAGTTATTAAAACAGAAAGTCATCTGCATTAGTCTTGTACTACAGTTCCCATCAAGCTGTGGTTAGGACTGCTGTAGCAAGCTAGAAGACTATTTTCAAATACATTTCATTTCAGTCTGTTCACTGTGAAAAGTGCTTTTATAAAAAAGACTGGCTTAAGGCAGCAATCTTTTAACACTACTTTTGGATGGGTGGCAAAACACAACAGACTTTGCTCTGGTTCATTCCGTCTAAGAAAAACACTAATTCCATTGTGATTGAGACTGAGTAGTACTAACTTTTTTTTAAAAAAATGCTCTTCCAAGATTTCAGGTATGCAGAGCTATAAGTTTACTTCAGAATAAAACACAGCGTCAGGGGAGAATCAAAACTTTTGAGTTGCACTTGACTGTATCTTTTGGACAGAGCAGAATTACACTGTATATAACAGACAGTAAAAGTTCTTAAAAGTTGATAATTACAAATATCATTTTACTTTCTACCTGTACGATCGTCAACATACAGTTTACTATATCAAGATCTCTAAAGGCTTAAAACAAAAAACAATCCCTCTAAACTACTTTTAAACAGTAAAATTTAAGTAAAATGCTTACATTCATTTGACGACAAAAAAATATTAAAAATGCTGTGTGGGTGGTGCAAGGGCTGCTTTTTCAGCTGGAATTTTTCTTCACATTACTCCTGTAGAAATAAAGAAAATAAGGATGAGTTGCCCCCATTTGTCCATTACCGCAGATGCATGAAAATAATTTTTAAATGAAAACTATTTTGTCAATTTTATCACTTAGGGTATGGTGAGGAAGGAAATCTGTTCTTCAATTCACCGACAAGCCAGAGTTTTCTACCTTTTCTTCTTTGCGTCTGTCCTTTTCTTCATTATTTTCCATTGTTTCTTCTTCATCTTCCACAAGCCCATCCCCTTGGTATTTGTCATGTGTCCACTTTGGACTGCTACCTGATTTTTTGAAGTTAAACCGCCCTCTGCCACGCTGGAAAGTGCCACGGCCTCTTCCTCTTTTGGCCCAATAATCCACACCATCATCTCTGTCATCATGCTATGGTAACATAGGTCAAACAGAACAAGGATGAGTTAAATGAACAACGTTCTTAGACATTTGTAATGCACCTATTACCATAACATGTAGGCACCTTAAATTCAATGCACTATCAAGTGTGTTTTATATAGAATCTGTACAAGAGGTTTTCCAGGGAATATTCTAGTAGTTTACACCCACAGTTTAACCTATATTTTATAATTGATAAGGTTTGTCCTCATACTGTAAACAAACATTTGAAATACAGTATTAGAAATGACAAAGTCTTCATTTATTTGTGAAGAATCATATCTAAGAGGTCTTGACCTATGTGGGACGACTCAAAACCTCCACTTAAAAGATGAGCAATAAACCAGTTATTTAATGAAATTTACCAGCTTTAACCATGCCACTCTATTTTCACAATCTTCTGCGACGGTTGGAAGTACTGCCTTTCACATGCTACCTGATAGATCCTGCTGCTGGTGGCAGTATGCAAAAGAGAGAGGGGTGGCTCAATAGCTTCCACACAAATGAAAAGCAGAAGCTGACTACTAATTAATAGGCAAATTCCTCTAGCCTCTCTCTTACTACAAACTTTTAGTTTTACTAATTTTATTTTAATATCACAAAAATCGTATTTCATATTCTAGAAAGGCCGAAGTGGTTTCTTTTAAGCAAAAGTGATAACATATGTAGCACTCTGAGAACCTACCTCATTGTATAGTAATATCACATTGTGATGTGATTTTAATAATGCAGTTTTCCCCCATTCAGTATTTGTAACATTATTTGAAAAAGTGCTTAACCCTCGGAATTTAGTGCTACTACTGAGGATGACAAGACATCTTCCATTAGTGCTTGACTAGAAAATAAGGCTTACAGGTAAATCCAAATTGTATAAGTCTTCTGAACCTTAATAAAAAATTAATGTTTTGTAATCAAGTTTTGGATAGGAGACCACGTTCAAATTTCAAAAACAGATTTGGATTTTTTGGGAGGTGGGGAAATTCAGGTTTACTTGTATGAGATAAGAGCAGAGGCCCTAGGTTTCATATATAAAAACTGTTAATCCCTTCTATGAGGAAGAAACAAAGCTAAAGTATTCTAAGGGACCCCAAAAGAGTGCAGTGAAGAAACAACACCAAAGTTCCTCTTGCCTAAGCCCATTAAAATTCCTTCCAGAATTATTGGTGGAGATATTCCCGTATAAAACTTTTTATTACTCTATAGTAATTTACTGACTAAAGTTCAGCTATCACTATACAAATGTAGAAAGTTTATCAGAAATGGACTTGTAATTTTTACCATTTAATATTATAGTATTAGTATTTTATTATCATTTGAAAATCCACTTAATAAAGAGAGATTAAGCAGCACAAGCAGAAGAGAGGCTGCATATTCAACAAGTTAAGTAAGAAATATCTTGGTCAATGATCTTAACTACCCTTCTTTTGATACCAGTATGGGAAAGTAATATTTAACAGATGTCAGAGTATTTTAATGCATCTCACTACAATCCATGTGTGCCGCGCCGCCTCCCCCACCCCCCTGCCATATTGTATGCTGCCATCTACTCATGCCACACCACTTTTGCAGGACTCTCAGGCACAGCTGAGGCACCAAGCATCAGTGTCTGCTTTAAATCCACTGGGGGGGAAAAACACTCGAGTTGGTTTGGGAGGTCTGTGTGTGTTTGCTTTAACATTTTAGGCTGTGCGTGGCAGGTTGTCACTCTTCCTCATTTGCCACCCTAAATATGGGAAAAAAGCAGGCATGGTGGGGGATGTCCTCTCTGAAGTGACCTGCTACTGTTGCCCACCATTCTGCTGCAGAGGGATAGAAGGGAAGCAGGTACTGGGCCAACTAGGACCCTGATGCTCTCACAGTAATAATATGCTAAAGCCATTGACAGCCACCAGCACAGAAGCAGCATGCACATAGACACCGCCTCTTTAACATCAGTTATAAAATATGCTTTGATAAAAGATGCATGCATTATATATAAGTATTCCATCACCCACCAAGAAGTATTTCTTGCTTTTTGGGGTATATTCAGGATCCCACTCCTCTTCCTTCGGTCTCTTTTGAAAAGTAGCATTTGAGTTGCTGGGACCAATATTTGTTCCAGCAAAAACTCCTCTGGCTCTTCCTCTGCCCCTAATTCGAAACTGATTAACCAAAATGTTTATGTATTTAATCAATACGCATATAGTCACAAAGCAAATATTCAAGTTCAACTGTATTAACCAAAATGTTATTTCTGTATTCTTTCCTTAATACATAAACATAAAACAGCAGTTTAAGAATTCACATGTAAATACTTTAAGACTAATGTACTTAGTGTTCACTTTGAGCTAACAATCCTCTCTATTCAGCTGAAGTGCATTCAAATATGTTTAGGGGATTTTTAGTATGTTTACCCATAATGTGAAACTGAGGGAACTGATTGACCAAAAAGAGGGGAGGAGTGCAGAAAAGAACATGAGACATGGACAATTTAATACTAATTATCTCTGAATAGAATTAGACTAAACAGACCAGGTGAGGATTCACAAGACTTATCAAGACACTGAAAGCAACAAACTAAAAAGGAGACTTCTGAAAATGATAATTTGGAAAGTGTTGAATATATAATATTAAAGATGACTGAACAGAAACAGAAGTGGGGGTTTTTAGAAAGGTAATCTGGAATATATATATATATATATAATTTTAGAGTAAATGCATAAATTTAGGAAATACTTTGGCCTCTGATATCCTCTGATTCCTCTTCATTGAAAAATTACAGTATGACAGGGGACACTGTCACTGTGAAGGAGAAAATAGCATTTGGGAAACAGAATGTTGCTAAGATCAAAGCCCAAGTCAGCTAATTCCAGAGGCTGATATTCCATCAATCATATGAGTTGGGCTATGGTGGCTATTTTAGTAATCCTACATTACAAGGCAGTCTAGGTAATATAGCCCAAAATCATGCTACTGTTGTGGGCCTACCTGTTTCAGGGCATGACAGAAAAAGAGGGGGAGACTTTTAGCATAAAGACAGCTCCCTTTTTAGTCTGGGAAGAGCTCGTATGAAGAACCTTTAAGGGACTGTAAAAGTAAGATCAGAAAATGTGGCTGCAGGCTATTCACTCTGACAGACGAGCAGATATGAATGCTTTCATTATGTTTATGGGTTTACATTATATAAAATGTGTGTCTCTCTCTCATTTTGTAAATATATACTGCAACCTGCTAGTGGAAATCTCAGTCATGGTTTTTGGTGCATAGGCATCTTTGAGTTTGCACCTAAGCAAATCTACTCCTTTATGGCCAGCCAGCCAGCCAGGCTATACCATAATAGCCCTGAACACAAAAGGGAAGATTTGGTTGCAAATTAAAAAGTTTTTTTTATCCAAAATAAAAACCATGACCTGGAATAGCCTTCTAAACTAGAGGACAAAGACATTTCACTTTACCTGTACTGGTAAAAAATGATACAATCTAGTTTATGATTGTAGACAGAAGGTGCAAGCTAATCTGTCAGGCCTGTCTAGATATCTCTTGTCACAATAGTCTTGGGTTGGTCAATAAGCCTATATATAAATACTACTGTCTAAAAGGGTAAATCAGTAAGGAGTGCCATTATTTCTCATTTAAAGCATCCTGCAAGTTGTTACTATACAATCATCAGAAATCAGGCATGTCAGAGACCCATTCAATTACCAGCACATCTCCCTACCTAAATTACATATGCTGCAATGTTTCTTCCAGTACATTTGTCCAATTTAGTTTTAAGATAAGCAAGCCCTGAAGCATCTACAAGTTTTATTAGGAAACTCTTCCTGTTAGTAAGATATTAGACTGTGGAAGAGTTTACTGATTTTCAGCCCTAATTTTCCCTTTCAATTTTATCCCATTATTCCTAGCTATATACCTATGTATCATGCTGAACTCCTCTTTGCCCTTGGAGATTACACCATCCACGTAATTGTTGACTTATGTCCCTTTTAGTCATTTTGTAGCAGAACTATACATATTTAATTTTTTTAATCTTTCCTTATAAAATCAACCCTGTGAATATTTTTGTTGTTCTCTTTTGAACCAGGAGGTGCCTAGAACTGAATAGTGTTGCATGTGCAGCACACCACAGTTGTATAGAGAAGGCATATTAGCAACCCACTTTGATGCCATTTTATATGCAGCTGAAAGTTGCACTGGCCATTTTTGTAGTCATATAACATTGCTTGTTTATGTCTAATCTATTGTCTCTTTCAGCATAACTGATTCAGTCTCACAGGTTACATGAAGGAGTCATCAGGATAGTTTAGTTACTCCCTCCCAAAGAATCTGTATGTTTGGAATTTTTCAAGACGTAGCTTGCAATGTTCAAAGCTATAGCTCCTAACATTTACTTCCTGCCTATGTTCCTAATCTCTAGAGGTCTTTTTTACTGTTTCTTGGTCCTCACTGGTGTTTGCACATTTTCCAGTTTAGGATCAATGAACTACATTAACATGCTGTTTACATCATTTTATTGAGTTGTGAATTTTAAAACCACTGTCTGTGGACTTTGGTCAACACACTTACAAATCACAATGCTAACCACCTTCCAGCCTTCAACCAGTTAGCTTTGCTGCTGCCTGTAGTCCAGTCCAGGACATTCAGAGAAACACTAACAAATAAAAGCAAGCAGCCCTGCTTTCCCCAGCACAGCTGCTTCAAGGCTCCGTCAGGGGTATAAATTCAGCCATGCACGAGTTTGTGAACAACAACAAAATGGAAGGGGTAGCAAACACAGATGGGCAGAACCAAACTGCAAAGTGACCTGGAAAAACTGGAAGCACTGGGGATTACAGGCAACAAATAGCAAAATATAGTCTTAATAAATTGATATTAGTACATTTAAAATCCTGCCCCAAGTAAAAGAAACCAACTGCACAGATACAAAGTAGCAAGAAATAACTAAGCAGCCACACCCCTAGCATTAACAAGGATTTGGGGTTTTTTCTTGTCTCTGCTACTGTCCTGATAAGACTCTTCTCTGTAATCCATTGCTATTGTTGCTGTGAGGGAAGTCTTGGAAGGAGAGTTGTCTAGAAAAAAGGTTTCTCACTTCTGCTGCGGTCCATAATATGAAAGTGTTTGAAACTTGTTATTCTGAATAATTAACCAAAAGAAGTACTACCCTATTAGACACGTCAGCTTGTTAAACTATTGTTAGTTACCTTTTTTCATTTTTAGCTGGTTTGAGTAAACACATTTAGATCCAAGCAATTCTGAACAGCACACAATAGTTTGCATGCTTCAACATGATACTTCTAAAATAAAACACTGCACATCTTAATATTTTGAAAATGGATCCTAGAGTCATGCAAATTACCTAACACTGCTTTAAGGTAACAATAGTTTTGGAGGGAGCAGAGAAAGACTTACAAAGGTGCCTCTCGGCCTGCTGACTCCTGTAAAACCTGAATATTCTTTCTGCTCATGGTGGGTTTTGAACTCTTCATCTCTTTCTTTCTTGCCATCTTTTTCTTCTCGTGAACTGGATGAGGCGGAAGACGGGGATGAAGATGAGGAAGATCGAGAACGGTCTTGCTCTCTTTTTTGTTTACTGAAAAATAAAAAACATACTTTGTGCTGTTTTAAAAATAGATACCCTGTAGCATGCTACACTAAAGGAGGTCTCTGTTTATGTAAAAGCTACTTCCCCCTCAGGTTATAAATAATCCATAAAATATGTACTTCAGATTTTAAGGTGGAGTATCATTTCACTTTTCATCCTCCTTCCATATCTTTAAAATATATTGTGCAAATACTATTGCTAATTAGTTGGAAACCAGTAGACTGCAAAATTACTTCTCTGGTTTTTGATTCAACGAAGAGTGGCCTATTTAACTGCCATTTTGGGGGTAGCAAAAGTGAAAGAAGAAGGGAGGAAAACCCTTAGAGCAAAAGTTATAAATTTTAAGTTAATTGAGTTTCCACATATTGTTGAAAATAGCAGATATATTTTGGGCATCCCTATGTGGATACCAGTACAAAACTAGCCAGTGGATGACAGTGTGGATACCAGAGGCAGAAAGTAAATGGGAAAAATGAAGCACAAGTAAAATCCATCATATACCCAGTGTAAAGCAAGACAGAAAAAAAAAAAACCTAATGCAAGACTCTGTATTCAGTAACCCCATATTGGCAGTGTTTTGACACAATTTACAAGATTTTAATACAACACCCAATAGGTCATACCTGAAATATCTCTTACCACAGCTATAAAGTATCCACTGAAACATAACTATTAAAAACTAACATTGTTCCTTAAAAACAGCCCACTGGCTTTAGAAAAATAAATACGTCTCCCTTCTCGCCCATGTTAAACCTAGATATCAGTAATTCTCCTCATACTCTGGGTGTTATGAGTTGAAAAAGTGCGGAATCAAGCATAACGAACCAAAGTTCTTACACAAACTGTTTACAGAAATGTACTGCATTGAAGTCCAACCTCCTGATGTAGCCTGGATAATAGGACAGATTAATTTGTCATTTTTTTTTCAGTGTTAGCTTGCTATTCCAAAGTTTTTGTCCTCATCCACCATAAGCCGTGTAAAAGACAGATAATACATTTTTGCTGTAAAACAAATAATTTTAATTGTTTAAATTTAAATGTTCCATTACACAGTGAAAATTGAAAGCAATTAAGCTTACAATTACAAAAGGCTAATTAGAAACTAAAAAACCTACTTAGAAAGTTCAAGTATTTACCTGTCATCTTTGTAAGGTTTGTAATCCTTGTAATCTTTTGGAGTTTTCTCCTGCTTTCTTGATCCACTGCTTTCCCTGGAACCTTTAGAGTCCCCTCGTTCTTTACTTCGCTCTTTTCTACGACGGTCAATGTCGTGCCGAAGATCAGCAGAATCGCATCTTAATTTTTTATCTCCCTGTGAAAGGAACAGATTTCAGGAACAGCATTTTAAAATGGAAAAATCCAGAAGAGTTAGAAGTTGGTCTCCCATTTACTCTATCTCCAAATTTCTAAAGAAATAATAGTTTGCCTAGTTTCAACATTCTTCAGAACATTTAGTTGATTTTTAATGACAGAAAGTTGTTTGATCTTTATGTCTATGCCTGATGATTTTTTAAAACTATCTAGGAATTTAGCTTCTGAGAAGATGTTCCACCAAATCACCAGGGAGATCTATTTTTACAAGCGAACTGTCAGGTTTGTGTGGGTAGATTAATATTTAGTACAACTTATTCTGAAGAACTATGTTATTAGGACAGCATAAACTGCATCTGATTAATTCAGCTACAACATCTGCAAATGAGCTGTTTTCTTGATTTCTAGTCCTTGGATCGGCTAAGTGCTACAAAATCAGGAAAACTGGAAGGAATCTAACATATTTTGTCCAAGGCCAGAGATGAGAAATAGTCTAGTTCCAAGTACTCTTTGGGCTATAAATACAAATCAAAAGAAAAATACTCCACCTTGAAGTTTAGACTCAAAACGAAATACACATTATTTTACTAAATCTAGAATATCAATTTAATATTAACTCAGAACCTACTTTTTGACTTTCTTCTTTAAAGACTCTCTCTTCACCTGCTAAACGGGTATGCTTCCTCAGGGCAGTTGGAGAGATGTCAATCCTCCTAAATGTAAAATAAAAAAAGTGTCTAGCCATAGATTCAGGGGATCATTTATGGCTTCCTGTGTTTCTTTTGGACGTTTGAGAAAACGAAGAAATCAAGAACTACTCTATTTTTCAGTAGCATGATCTTTTTATTTACAGTATTAGTTCCCTATAATCCCTTTAAATCTATTCAGATAATTAAAAATCTGGTTTTGCCCAATAACATATGCAATTATGACATTTTGCTTTTCCCTTATTTTTAAAGATGTAAAAGCCTTAATGGGTTATGTATTTCAAGAGCTCTGTAAAAGTGATCAACTCGTTAAAACTACCTTACGCTAAACAGCAGTTAATAACATCCTTTTAAAAGTAGAAAATAAAAAAATAGTTCAAAAGTATTTCTTTGATGCAGAATACTGACTATAGAGACAGTATATTTAACCTCAGACATGTAACATATACTCAAAATAAGGTATGCAGCCTTTTATAACTAATTCCAATGGTTAGCAATCATATACATATGCCGTACCTTTGCTTACCTTTCAGGCACTAATGCAGCTCAGATTTTTATTTTCAAACTGCTGTAAATTATTAATGCAGTTCAAATGTTAATGATGAAGTCATAATATGAACTAGCTCACATATGAGAATAATAAGCACGCAAGTGGTGTTTTTCCATCTTCAAACTACTTAAGCCTCAATGCTCAATACTGCATGGGAGGCAGGTAAGTATAGCCCAAAAGAGATACTGAGGCGGACAAAAAGACTTGCCACAAAGCCACATATACAGCTGGAGTTGGGATTAGAATCCAGAGTTCCAGGCTCCTAGTCCTGTGCTCAGACCAGTTCATGCCTCTCTCAGGTGAAGAATTCAGAGGTAATTAGAAAAGCATGTAGGGGTTCTTATAAGAAATATAATTTGTTATTTCACTGACATAAGCAGCATCTAGTAATGCAACTGGCATATACCTGTGTATTTCTGGGCTCTTTTGCCGGGTGCAATGTTCTTCAGTAGCTTTTTGATATGCAGTGAACCTCTCATTTAGGGTCATTCCAGCTGACTTGAAGTATTGTTCTGTTGGTTACAGAGGAAAAATTCTCTCTAGTTAGTTAAATTTCACCTACATAAGTATTTCCATTCGTGACAGAAAGGTACATAGCAGGCAAAAAAAAAAAAATTTTATCAGAAGAGGCAAATCCGTTAGAGGATTTTTCCCACTCTTACCCTTCTTGTAGCCTCAACGAGCAGATAATAGCAGCGCACAACACCACTGCAAGCTTCCTCACAGGTATGCCCTGCTAGTACTAGAACTAATTCAAGTACCACAAACTCATTAGAGTCAGACTCTTCCCTTTTCACTGACACATTTTCCTCTGACGGAGGAAAAGGAGCAGCTGTTTAGGTTTCCTTCTTTACACTTTGCCCAGAGGAGCAGATGAAGTTATTTTGAGTCAGTATTTGCAGGGAACAAAGAATTTCCAAATAAATTTAAATTTTTAACTGAACACAATTAGTTTTGACAGAACATTTAAACAATTTATGCATCAAGAATTACATGTAGACTTATTAAACGTAAGGTATTTCTTAAAAGAATGCAACTTTTCCTTTAGAAACAGAGATGATAAAATTATCGAAGTCAATTAACAGCCCTACAGCTGAATATATTCATTTAAGCATCTGGCATCTTGGCAAACCTGACAGCTTTTCTAACAAACAAATTTTCTTTTGGCTTTTGAGACAGTTAAAATTCGTAATAGCAACACTGAATTTTTAAAGACCAGCTCAACAAATATGTTTAAATATAAAATAGAAAGACATATAAAGTCATCAACTATGAAATGTTATATACGAAGCAAGCTATCTGCTTAACAGGTCAACATACATCTGTATCAACTTACCGCCCAACATCCAGCACATGTCTCATAACCAATCATTAAAACTTGAAACGGCCACTACAAGGGTAGTGCCTCAATCATAATTCCATCAAACCCAGGAATTTGAGCTAGCAACTCATTTTTTATGCCATTTTTGCCAGGAAGACAGAAGGTTCAACTTTGCCTGTTTTTGCATCTGTATCTTTCAACAGCTATTTTACTTTTGTAACATGGATTTTGCCATTTCAAAACACATTCCAGGACCTAGTTACAATGAAAAAGAAAACATCACTGGGCATTTTCAGCTCTATATTAATAAAGAGCTGTTCAGACCAGTTGCATCACACCAATAATGAATCAAAACTTCAGTTCTTTAAAAAAAAGAAAAGTTACTAAAATCTGATCACAAAAAAGTAATTTTGAAGTGTGCAGAAAGGCTACAAGTTTTAGAAACAAAATATGGTATACACACATCAAATAACTTGGCCACAGACTGGTTGATAAACAGTTACATTTCCCAGCCAGATGTTAAACTCCACCTATCACACTTACAGAGACAGTTTAAGTCATCTATTCATTCATCAACATGCAAGAGATTTAGAAACAATGCCCCCTTCAGGCCCCAGTCCTGCACCATGTAGGTCAATGGGAGCTTTGCCACTGACTTCAATGTAGGATCAAGCTCTAAATCCCTGACATATCAAAAAGAGAACAGATACTTTGGTTTCAAATGTCAATATGTAGTCAGCTAGTAATTAGCAAAGGATTATTTTATTAAACAACCTTTGTAACTGCTCTACAAATCCTCTTTGCAAAAATACTTAGTTTGCAACCAACTCAAATTTCAGAAAAGTACTAAGCCTTGGCCCCTCTAGCTATTTATTATGTAGCACTTTTTTGGATGTTCAGCACACCAATTTAGCACATCTAAAGTATCTTAATAATGAATGCATAACTACGGTTAAATTAAAATTGGTCATCTGATCAGGTGGCTCTTAGTCTAGGAAATTTAAGAAACTCAATTCCCTCTTCTGTTGTGAAACACCAACAATTTTCATCATCAAGGTCTATTGTCTTTATTAGTTCATTAAGCAAGATGACGAAGACGACATATGTTTGGCAACAAATAAGAAGTGCTTTGCTAACAAAAAAAGTTGGTGCTCATTTCAGAAACTCTGTAAATGTCCTCACACGTCAGACAAAAGGACTGTACTCCTTCAGACAATACTGAGTCTCTGACTAATAAGCCTGCAGAGTATTTTATGCTTAATCGTGACATAGGAAATCATCCCTCTTTACTGGGATGCTTCCCAATGAACTGATTTAGCCTAATGATAATGAATGGTAATAACTGTTGCTCAATCAGAAAAGAATCAGTAAATAATTCATTTAAGAGGGATGAATTTGGACAGTGCCAAGTGGCCAAGTATGAAATTTTATGCTCCGGTGTCACATAAACTGCCAAATAAAGAAAGAAAACAAGATGAAATGTCATTACTTTTATTTTTGTATATTTATTGCACTTAGTTTTTATTCTTTTCATTCTTTAAAAAAATATGTTCTGAAGAGTGATACTGGGATGTCCCAGTCAAAGGATTCTATGGAATTTTCACATTATATAGAGTAATTTGCCAACAGAAATCACAATCACTAAACATGAGAATTAGCAACCTCAAACAAATCTAAACATTCGCCAATATACAGTTTATTAAATACAGAACATTTAAACTTGAGTGCAAAAATTCACAAATTGTCCACAGCTTATTTCACTGTATAATACAGTTTATCAAAAATATACAACATTGGTATTACTGCTATAGTTTTCTGGGACTAGCTGTGCAGTCTTTTTGGGGGTTATTTTAAGATGAGCTCTTCTCAAAAGGCAAAAAAAAATGTGAATAAATCAGTATGAAGAAACGGAGAATTGAGTTGTCTCTTTACTAGTGACATTAAGCAGGTTTATCTGTAATTGACCATTTTTCTAAATGCTGATACTGGTATTCGCTGTGGTAAACTGAGTACATACCTTTGACATGATGAACCAAAGACACAATGTGCTGAATAAATGACTCTGACGTGCTTTTGCTGGCCTGTGGCAACTTAATGTGGTCAAAGATGGATCGGAACTCTTGCTCCTTCTTGACAGAATGGACAAGCGTACTAGCAAGCAGCCTGTCTTTAGTCAAGGAAGCTGGTCTAAAATGCATCAACAAGAAAAAGAGAGACAAAAGAAACCAGTGGTTTAAATAATGTCTCGGTAAACTCTGTACGTGGGTGAGGAACTCTGGTAAACTCTGTACTGTGAATTGGGATAATTTACCTATTGGAATCATCAAGAGGTACCGGTGCCATTTTGAGCTTAACTTCAGGACGATGGGAGTCACTGGCTATCATTTTGATCCTAAGTGGGCTCTCCTCTCGGAAGGTGGATTTTTCTCTCGCATCCAGATTCTTGTGTAGAGGGGGACTGTAATCAAAGAGTTCTTTGAGCTTTTCAGACTTTACCTGCTCAGGTGACTGAGTTTCTTTCTTCACCATTATTCTCTCAGAACTTTTGTCGTCTTCCTTGTGCTTATCTTTTGTTGCACTAGGCCTTTCCACTACATAGCCAGTCTCTTTAAGTTTATAACTCTTGTCTTCTCTAAATCCATCACTCTCTCTATTGCCCTTCATTGAAATTTTAGATTTGTATTTGGTTCCTTCCTCCTCAGCATTCCGGTGAGATGCAGTAGCAAAATTTTTACCCTGATCTGCGAGGACAGATTTTCTGAACTGTCCATAATCCTCTGTCTCCTCTGTCTCCTCCCCTTCAGAGTCACTAAACTTTTGCTTCCCAGCATCCTTACCAATGAAATAATCTAAAGCTTCCTGATCCTCCCATTCCCTTTCTCCCTCTGTCCTCCCTTTTTCTGATCCTCTCTCCTTCTGGGCCTCTTTCTCCCTGGTATTACCCCTATCAAGCAGGTATACTCTAGACTCTTCATCTGTGTACCTGTGGATAGCAAAGAAGAGGATGGTAACTCTGGATTGCATTCATTCCAGTTCATTTGCATTTCACTTCTGAGTCACCTCAGTATCACAAAATCACCAACATAAAAACAAATTCCACTGAGTAGTTCAACTGTTCAGCATATACTTTTTTGCACAGCATTATTATTACATCCAGAGCCACTTATGTGCTATCCTTTGAAAAAAAATATATATGAAAATCCATTTCTATATAAATTCCTAGAAATTGACAACTGGAATTTTTAAAACTAGTGGTTTGGGGCATTTTAATTTGGTGCCCAGCTTCGAACACTTTTATGCCTGTCGTTTTGTCTGTAGGAGAATCATAGAAAGTTTAGTATTTCAGTTTGCATTTTACTCTTGAATCCTGACATTTCAGGGACAATTCTTACAACAAAAGTAAAAGGGTACCATTAAAAAAACAAAAATGAAAAACCATTTTCAAAATCTTGCTGTGCTTGTAACAGAAATCCACAACTCTATATTGGCATAAGTCATTAGTCACGGTAAGGCCTTGTCTACAGTACAAAGTTTTGTTGGCAAAAGCGGTCTTTTGCCGACAAAACAGGGGAGGCGTACACACTACAAAGCTACTTTTGGCGGCAAAATAAAACCATCTCAACAAGGGGCATAATACTTTTTGTAGCAAAGTTAAAGCAACAAAGGGACAGTGTAGACACTGCAGTTTGTTTTGTCAACATAACTAGCTTCCACCAGTATCCCACAAAGCCTGTCATGAGCGCTCTGCTCCCTGTTTTGACTTCTGCTGTTCTGCAGGCATGCGCCCCTCCCCTTTCAAAGCTCCAGGAAGTATCTGACACCTGGGTGTACTGCTCTGTTTGGGGAACAAAGAGCAAATCATTAACATGGAATGCTCCTGTTTTGCCCTGCACTAGGAACACAGGGGCAGGCAGACTGCTGCTGCAGGAGGGGTGGGGGAGAAGAATTGCTGTGCTGCTTTGACATTCCTCGGAGAGCTGCTTAGGAGGCTGCAGAACTCTTAGAAGGAATCACAGAACTGTAAGCAGGCAGAGCGGGCTGCTTCAGGAGAGACTGCTGTGCCAAGCAGAGATGGGAGGCTGTTCCCCTCCCCCTGCCTCAGGATAGGCTGTCAGCCTGCTGTCTCTCCAGCCCCAGACACACCACTCTCCTCTCCCTCCCTTCCCACCCACCCCCACTCTTCAGTTGAAAAAGCGGTGGACAATCTATTAGGATGCCCCTGGAATGATAGGATTTAGAAACCTGCATCATGTGACACTGTACCTGCCCCATGAGGAATTGAAAACCCTTCCCAAAGCACCTTGCAGCCAGTTGCACAGTGGGATAGCAACCACAGTGCACTGCTCTCTGTGTCGATGCAAGAGCTGTTAGTGTGGATGCACTCTGCCGACACAAGGAGCTAGTGTGGACATGCAACAGTGGTTTAATTAAAGCGGCATAACTTTTGCCAACAAAACTTTGTAGTGCAGAGAAGGCTTAAGACTTCAGGAATACTGTGAACAACTATGTAAACTGGCTTTTCAATCCTTGGTCTATGCTGGGAATTTACACTACCATAGCTACATCTCTCAGGGGTGTGAAAAATCCACAACCCAAGAGACGTAGCTAGGTTGACCTAACCCCTGATGTTGACAGTGCAAGGTCAACAAAATAATTCTTCCATCCACCTACCTACTACCTCCCGGGGAGATGGATTACCTACACTGAGAGGAGAACCCCTCCTGGCAGCATAAGTAGTGACCACACTGAAAATGCTACAATGGTACAACTGCAGTGCTGCTGTTGTAGCATCTTCAGTGTAGATATAGCCTCAGGGAGGTGGATTATCTTCGCTAATGGGAGAACCCCTCCCTTTGGCATAAATAGAGTGTCTACAGTGCAGCACTGCAGCTGTGCCACTGTAGCAGTTTAAGTGTAGACCTAGCCTAACTCCTTTAACATTGCTGAATGCATTTAAAAATTAATGTTTATTTCATTCAGCTCGCACTATCTCAATACAGTATTTTCATGCTAGTAGTTTCCAATATACTCACTGGCAGCAATGTATTTACTTATGGGAAAATCTGAATCCTGGTGCCTTTATAAGTACATTTATGAATAACAATTTAATTTCAGTTCCATAAACAGCATGGACAGAAGCCAGATTGCTTCATTTTTCAATCCATTTTTATAAGAAATCAGACAAAAAGTTAACAGTCCATTTTCAGTAAGATTTCTACAGCTTTATTTTTATTCAGAGTTCTAACTCTGAAATTGAACATTTGATAATCAAAAAACTCTCAAGTGTCAACTTTATAAATATATGCCTAAACATCTGATGTCAGCTGGAAAATATGTAAATACATTCTGTTTTAATGTAGTCCTTCCTCCATGTAGACATAGTTAAGTTCAACCAACCAGTCCAAGATCTGGACTCCTCATAACTCATACACAGACTTAAAACCATTTTCTGGGAGGGGGCGGAATGGACAGTTTCATTCTATGAGATATGAAAGGTCAGTCTGAACAGAATTTTCTTTTTAGCAAATAAAAATCAGAAGACACCTGGTATATACTACACCCTTCCCATTTAATGTTTTCTTATGAAGCCATTATAGATACTACTAGTGAACAGAACATATAAAAATACACTGTAAAGGAAAGGGACAACCAACTGTTCCACAAGGATACAGCTAAACCAAGAATTTAAAGTATAATAAAAAGGAAAGCTCTTCATGTGTTAAGCTTAAGCATAACTACACTGAAATTAGTAAGCAGTCAAGGCTGTTCCATGCGGCAGTTCAGGAGGCTTATAGGTTCAATAAATGAAGTTCAACAGAATAAACAGGGACATTTTAGGATTCAACAAAACTTTTACAGGTATAGTTCTTACCTTTTTAGAAACTTTCCACCCTTTGCAGTTTCCTGTTCCCCAACTTCGGGATAAAATGAGCGCATTCGAGCCTCCTCACGTGGAGCACTCTGTGAAGGGATTGTCTTTCCAGGGCTTCTCCTTGAAGGGATGTGATGCAATGGGCTGTTCTGAGAAGGACTGTAGCGACTGGAACCATTTCCAAGGGAACCAGAGCCAGACCTCTCAGGGCTATGTTGAATGGAATGTGAATGTTGAGGTGTGTTTTTAGCTGAGTGAACTGTGCTGAGCAAGGGGGCATCAGAGCAAGATGAACTCTGACTGGGTGGGGAGGCAATAGAAGGACTATGGGGTGACCTTGGACTGTTATCATATGCTGAAAGGCCAGGCCAAATGTCACCAGAAGCTGCTGATGATTTGTTAAAGTCATCAAGGGACTCAGATGGGTCATGTTCAAATGTATCTTTCTGTTCATCCTGTGATTTACTTTTTAAAGGGCTATCTTGCAAAGGAGCTCCCTCAGTTTTCTTAGCCTGCTTTTCCAGAGACCCACGTCTTTTGGAAGAGACAGGAGATTTGCTGTATGGGGATGAAGAACGAGATGAAGAGGACCTTGGAGACCTGGAAGATCTGTAAGATCGACGAGATCTGCTCCTGGACCTCTGGGAAGACACAGACCTTCGCTTTGGACTTCTGGAACGTGAACGACCCCGCCTAGGGCTTCGGGAGTGTCTTCGATTCCAGACGGGTCTGTAACCTCCACGATGATATCTACCACCTCCTCCTTGATAATACCCTCTACCTCTTCCTCTGTAACCATAGGGGCGTCTCATTCCTCTATTATTTCTGTAATCTCTGCGATAATCTCTAGAATAAACACGATCCCTACTGCGAGATCGTGAATAGGTCCTAGACCGAGACCTAGAACTAAAATTAAAAGAAAAAGTTAGTACGAGACAATTCAAAAATCCTTTAAGATAAATAAATATACTAAAACCCGATGTCAAATGCAATTTGTTGGTAATACACTAAAAGTACATGAGAAATTAACTCTATAATTCATCTTTATTGACTATGTTATGAATAAACTATCAAATAAAAAGACCAGCAGTTTGATGCTACAAATTAAGTCAATACTACAAGTTACTTGTGATTTGAAAAGCTATATGTAAGAGTGACAAGCCATCAGGAACGGGACCACACAAATGAAATACCATGTAAAGAGAAAAAAAAGTCAGGAAGCATAATTACAATTTTGTTGTACACCTTGAAGAAGTTCAAGGGTAAACTAAGTGAGGCACTAAATGATTAAAGCAACAATACTAACATCTAGTTCATCTAAGATGAATTAAAACTAAGCTGAACTCAAATAAGATGAACTAAGTTCCCAAATTCACTTTTGTTGAAGACCACATGTAAGTGGAGGAGATATTAAAGAAAAGAGCAACTAAACACCACAACATTAAATCAAATTAGCCCAAAGAACTATAAATTAAAGTACCATCAATTTACCTGTATCTCTTTTTTCTAGAATGTGATCTGGACCTTGACCTAGAAGTGGACTGAGATCTGGACTTTGATCTTGAAGAATGAGATCTAGAATTAGATCGACCCATTTTCTTCAGTGGATTGCTTCTAATCAAAAGGAAGAACAGTGAAAAAAAGTGAAAGGGAAAACATTTAGATTTCATGTAGCCCTGATTAGTGAATCTTACTGTTATATCGTGAATCAGGCTCTTAATAGAAAGAGAATAAAATATTTTTGACTAGAAAAAAAAATCTAACTATATAAAAGTAAATACCACTTTAGCGATGAAAAAGATTACATCGAAGACTGACTAGACCATCTGGATTCTTTAAAATTACCGATGCTGTCAAGCCACTACCCCAGATCTCGTGTGTCCTAACTATTTGGATGGAAGAGCTTTTGGCAGGAGGAGAAAGAGACCAGGGTGAAAAAGAATTCTCCCCTCAGCAAGCACTCAAAGATTTGATAAGGAAGGGGAGGTTTTCTGGTCAACATGTTTTTCCAGCTTTGGACAAGTGACTTGTAGTAGCAGCTTGGAAGGTGTTTTGTACCTGCAATCAAGCACTGAATGTAAACCGTAGGCCAATTTAATGCAATTTTGACAATTTCCCTTTCATCTCACTTTTAAACAAGTTGTCTTCATCCTGAGCAATTCAAAATTCTCCATGTGAAAACTTTAAAATAATTCAGAAGTGTGAAATCAGATTAAAGATTTTTTTTTAAATCTATTCACCACTGAATGGAAACGATAATTTTGCAAGGTAGCCTGTTTCTTCTTGTTTTTTCCTACCCCCCCTCCCCCAGATGTTCTGGTTTAACTTGGATTTAAACTTGGAGAGTGGTCAGTTTAGATGAGCTATTACCAGCAGGAGAGTGAGTTTGTGTGTGTATGGGGGTGGGGGGGATGTGAGAAAACCTTGATCTATGCAGGAAATAGCCCTACTTGATTATGTAAAGAGTTGTCACTTTGGATGGGCTAGCACCAGCAGGAGAGTGAATTTGTGTGGGGGGTGGAGGGTGAGAAAACCTGGATTTGTGCTGGAAATGGCCCACCTGTTGATGACTTTAGATAAGCTATTACCAGCAGGACAGTGGGGTGGGAGGAGGTATTGTTTCATATTCTCTGTGTGTATATAAAGTCTGCTGCAGTTTCCACGGTAAACATCTGATGAAGTGAGCTGTAGCTCACGAAAGCTCATGCTCAAATAAATTGGTTAGTCTCTAAGGTGCCACAAGTACTCCTTTTCTTTTTGTATGGGAGAAGTAGCATTAAAGAAAAACTACTTTCTTTCTTCAGTTCACAGTATGAGTCTGAGCTACTTCTAAGGCTTCAAACACAGATGAGAATTTGCACCAAAGCTGCCAGTTTAAGTAAAATATCTTTTTTTTTTAATCTATACAATATGTGCCTTTAAAAAAATATTACTAACCGCTGGAAGCACAAAAGCAAGCTATGCACCCAAAACTTACAGCTCTCTCCAGAGCTGCACAACCTGATATGTGCTGACCCTTAAAAAAAAGACATGAAGAAACACCCAGCATTCTGTTTAAGAGAAAGAATAATTTTGAGCTGTGTGTATTACCCTTCATTCATGTGGACTAAAGCTACATAGCCTCAATCACATTTCCTCCAATCAAGAATATTTTTTAAGATTCATTTTTTAAAATTTTCTTACAATATGAAAATTGTTATGGGCTTTAAGTTTCTTAAGACTACAGCAACTAACTGAATAAAGATACCTAGGGTATAACTAAACAATTTGCAACTGACTATTAGCTGTGTAAATTAACGATCCTGGCTAGATATAATCTTAAAAAAACATCAGCCATAGGGGAAAAAACCCACACACAACTTAGTTCTTTCCGGTTTAGCATTTCAAATTTCCTTATGTTCTGTTAAAAACAGAATAACTTTGTTTCAATATCATTTTCCTTTGAACATAACTCAACTTGAACTGTATTCATTTGAGAGAAAGCGTCAGCTGAGTGCTGACTTGAATTGAAACTCCTGGCAAGTAGTTTGGAGCTTCTGGTTTTCAGTGCCTCAGAGTCCAAAATCAGCAGTGCTAACAATGATTTAAAATAAGTTAAAGCAAAGGGATAAAATGTATCGATACTGACACTTTATATAACCCTTTTGTAAAAGCCTAAAGCTAACCTTTATCTATTATTGGCAATACAAGTCCAATAAAACAAGGATATTCTGTCATGCACCTATGTATATTTTTCAGATGTTGGAGTCAGTCACACACCCATTTATATATAGATATATAAAAATAAAAGACAAAAACTTCGTGAACTTTATGCACAGTAGCAACTTTGTTATACATCCTGCTTGCTCTCCACAAGGATCTTTACCAATTAAAGAAACCTAAGCACATAACAGTATAAAAGTGAACTGTTATGAGTGTGTGTATATATACATACACACACAAAAACACTCAGTTTATGACAGGTTTCAGAGTAGCAGCCATGTTAGTCTGTATCCACAAAAAGAAAAGGAGTACTTGTGGCACCTTAGAGACTAACAAATTTATTTAAGCATAAGCTAAAAGTACATGTGCTCAAATAAATTTGTTAGTCTTTAAGGTACCACAAGTACTCCTTTTCTTTTTACTCAGTTTATGCAATCTCTTACATTTTACTGAGACATTTTACACATGTATATTTAAAAGATTATGAACTATAAGCATATTTAAATGTATACGTACCTTCCCTTAATATTTAATTTTCTACTCTAATGCTGTGTGTGTGAGTACATATATATAAAAACCAGCAACTTTAAAGTTCACAGCTTCTTGTTAGTTAACAGAAAAACCAAAAACATGGTCAATGTAGAGTTTAGCAGCTCCACAGGGGTTCTGATTTCCATTTCCTTACACTGCACTACAGAGCTCTGGAGCTTCTTAGGTTTGTTCAAGTCTGCAGCTCCCCCTGCCTTGAACTGCTCTAAAGAGAGTAGGCACAATCCACAGGGTATTCCATTTCTATTCTATTAGCCCAGTATACACTTTATGCAATGCAAGCTCTTAACATTTTTTTAAAAATTGGCATGTAACACTATGTAAGTTTGAAGTTTTCCAATCAAGTGTTTTTTAAGCTAACTGGACTCAAACATATTGCATGCTTTCAGAAGCATCCATAACAAAACTTTCATGCCACATTAGAATTTTTTTTAAATTATAAGGCGAGTGAACATGAGGCTATCACGGTTCCACTATAAATAAAGAACTGCTATTAAGTGGCTCTACATTCAGGATAACTTTGTGATTTAAAAACAGGTTGATGAGTTTTCTTTGTAATTTGCAGAAAAACACCCAATTACCATTCTGAAATAAATCCAAGGCTACAAAACAATTGTGCATAGAACTAGATAAAACACAAACTTGCAAAAGCCAGAACGTTAGTCTTTTAACTCCAAAAAGGCAGTCCTCTATTACTTGAGCTTCGGGAAAATGTGTTTACCCAGATGAAATGTAGGTCTCATATGTTCTCTCTAAGCTACTGCCAGCCATCTATGATTAAACTACTCATACATAGGCCTGGTCTACACTTAAAAATTACATCGACCTAGCTACATCACTCAAGGCTGTGAAAAATTTCACACTCTGTGCAATGTAGTTAGGACGACCTATCATCCACTGTAGATGCAGCTAGATCAACACAATACTTCCTTTGACTTAGCTACTACCTCTTGGTGAGGTGATTTCACTACATCGATTAAAAAAAACATTTTCTCAATGTAGGAAGTGTCTACACTGCAGCAGCATAGCCGCAGTATAGCAGCTATGCCACTGTAGCACTTATAGCCATACTCTAACGCTGTTAATTATTTTTTTAATCAAACTGCTTAATTGCAACCAATTTTCTTCAATACTATAGTTAAATCTCACTGAAAATTCTTTCACAGGCTACACGGAAAGTTACATAGTAATACATTTTATGACCAGATTTACTAATTTTCTTCAAAGTTTACAGAAAAAATCTCCTTAGTTTTCTGGTAAGCCTAGCAATTTTCAAGTCAAATCAATTTTTCCAGCCCAACTAATAAGAGATTAAAAATAGAATTCATAATAGAATGTGATTGCATCCTTAAAATGGAAATAATCTGTTCATAAATTTTCACTGTGACTATTTAGCATTATTGATTATACATTTACAAACTACATTCTAGGACTAGGCATATTCTCAACTGGACATCACACACACAGAACATTTTACTAGATGCAAAACATATTGAATACTGAAATTTTAGAACTAAACATTTTAGCCATACATTCACAAATACTGTAGTCTCTGGAGGATTAAACCATTCAATTTACAGGTTTTAAATAGCCAGGTTCAGATCAGACTAGAAATATAAAAGTGACAGAAATAAACCAAATGTTAATCTTACCTTAGGCCTCTAGATGTTAATCAATGAAGTGATTTTAAAATTCTGAAAATGTGCTCTCAGAAATATTAATTCCTGTAAAACAAAAATGATTTTGAATGATATGCTTATTCAGTTTCCTAAAAAGTTTTATGTGAATGAGGCACAATTTTGTTCAGAAAGGTTTGTTTAACATAATATGTGTTCAAAAATATCTCTGAGGAAAATGCTATGTATACAGGGTCTAACTGGAATCCTCTTTTTAAATGACATCAATGAAAACTTTATAAGGAGGTCTCTATGCAACACCTAATAAGACTATTAGACATATATATGGCTATATTAGATATGTATGGATACAGAAATGTCCAAAAACATGTACAGGCATTTAAATCCCTAATATTTTCTCATAAAGTTTTCTTTTATAGTCTTATGGGAGCATAAAAGATATGGACAGTAATTAATCTGCTACCCACCATGTTTCATTGTCTAAAGAATTTTGTTTTTACACAGACGGAATCAGAATGTCAAAGAGCATATTAGGAAAACACTGCACCAGAATTCAGCATTCCATGATCTGTACAAAGCGTCCAGCACAGAAAAATTCTACACAAAGATTTGGGTTTGTAGAAACAGAATCACGTTTTAGTCAGTATCTGGCATCTCAGAGTAAATGAACTTGGTCTCAATTTAGGTATTTTTACAACCCACAGCACCAAGGTATCTCAGTACCTTACAGCTATATGTAAATTAAGGGCTCACTCCTACTCCCACTCAACTAAATAGGAATTTTTCCACAGGACTTCAACGTTAAGTAGGATTGATGCATAAATGCTTCTGCATCCCAACATTATTTAATAATTTGGAAAAAAGGCACACAAATCAGTGTCTACACATGGACCTATTCAGATACAGCTGTTTTCCAAAAGTAGTTAGACACTTCTTGCAAAAGTCAGATTCTGACTAACTCCATGTGCAGGCAAGCCTGTAGAAGAGTTACACGTTCTGTTTTCGCTATGATATATGAAATTACACACACCCATTTGTTGCTTTTGGACACAATAAAGTGAAAAGATTTGATGATGATGCATTTGCTACTTTCTCAATGGACAGAGATTATACCTCAGGGATTCTAAAACTGGGAGTCACAACCCCTCAGGGGGGTCGTAAGATTATTACATGTGGGTCACGAGCTGTCAGCCTCCACCCCCAAACTCTGCTTTGCCTCCAGCATTTATAATAGTGTTAAATATTTTAAAATGTGTTTTTAATTTATAAAGGGGGTTGCAAAAGGGGTCACCAATACAAAAGTTTGAGAACCACTGTACCTCAACTTGCAACTGTGTGTATATTTTCAGATTTTTCAACATTGTGAGATTACTCTTGCATACACACGTTTTCAGAGCTATCTGACGGTTAATACTCCTGGAGGATGCTGTGCCACTGCATACATACAGAATTCATGTCCCCGCAGATTTTTTTTCTCCACAGAAAATACCTTGTCAGATAGGAACTGCAATTATGCCCTTTGCCACCAGGGGCTGCTGTGGCACCAGAACAGAGGGCAGCTGGCTCACCACAGCAGCCAAAGAGTCAAGTGGCACCTTAAAGACTAACCGATCTGTTAGTCTTTAAGGTGCCACCGGACTCCTTGTTGTTTTTGTGGAAACAGACTAACCCGGCTACCCCGGATACATAGCAGTCAGCAGCTGATAGGGAGAGAGCAGAGGCTGCTTTTTTCACAGCAACATGTCTGCAGGGCCAGGTGAGCGGGGATGGACAGAGCAGGGGGGTCACAAAGACTGGGATTCAGAAGGGCTGGGGCGGGGAACAGACTGGAGCAGGGACTGAAAGGAGTGGGGGGTGCATGGCCACATGAGAATGGGGGGACAGTGGGAGAGCTTAGTGGGGATGCATGGACACATGGGGACAGGGGGAGACAGTGCATGGGGACAGGGGTGCAGGGACCCATGAGGATGGGGGGGAGGAGGGATGCAGAGACACATAGGAACAGGGGCAGATGTGCCTGACTGAAGGGGAGAGGCTAGGGGTCAGCCAGGGTCTGCATGGGGAAGGCTCCCCAACAATCCATGCCCCCCCCCCCCCAAAATCTGTTCCATACTTCTCCCATCCACACCCAACAACACTCCAGGCTCACACCCAGGCTCCTTCCCAGCAATTACTTCCCTCTCCCTCGGCTCCTCCGTTACCAGACTCCCACCAAGCTTTTGCACTGCTTCTGAGGGGTATGCGAAATACGTTTCTGTATTCTAGTGTTAATATGCCTAGTAAGGAATCTTTTAGTCAAAAACATTTCCTAAATCTTTTTTGTTAATTGTATTGTTTCAGATATACTTGTTGACAGGTATTCTGAAATAAATTACCAAAATAATTGAAAGTGGAGTATTTATAGTGTCATTTTGACAAATAAATGATGTAGAATTTTTAAATATTGTATGCAGAATTCTCCATTTCTTGTGCAGAATTCCCCCAGGAGTAAAATGAAAATGATTGTCTCTATGCTGTACAGACAAAACATGTCCATCTAAGAAATACTGAGATATGGAAATTAAAGTGAGACAGTGAAATAATAAAATTGATTTTCTCCAGAACTATTTGATTTGAATCATTATTCCCTTAGAGAGAAATGAGAAGATATTTCAAAAATATTTGTACATTTAAGTTAATAGATGTCATGTTGGTAGTAACAAGATTTCTTTATTCTGCCAGCAATCAATACACTACAGACATTATTGCACACAAGTAGAAATATAAAGAGAAGCCTATGTTTATTTAACATGCAATTACGAGTCATCACCATAACGTTTCGAGGAATCCTGCCAGCACATAAATTACATCCGATGGTAATGTAGGTATTTTAAGCAGCAAATCTCACACAATAATTTTGAGCTGGTGGTGGTCTGAACTGTGTGTTTATTTTTCAGAGCAATCACTACCATCCTCTTAGAACAGTGATTTTCAACCTTTCTTCATGTGCAGAGCCCTAAAAAATTTCAAATGGAGCTGCAGATCCTTTGGAAATCTTAGGCCATCTGGTAGACCCCAAGTTGAAAACTACTGCCTTAAAACATAAAAACAGCCACTTTATGCAATGCCAAGGAAGGCTCTGTTTCATGCTCCCCCTGCTCTTTCTATAGTAGAAAGTAACTACTCCTTTAAAGAAGGAAGAGTTGGGCTAAAAGTTTTGCTTCTAAATCTCCAATCGGCTATCAGAGTTGTACTGACTTCACAAATGCTGCTGGTGCATTAAGTAAACAAGAACCTAATTGCTGCTCCATTAGAAGGAAGGCGAGTGTTTACCGAGTGAACAAAGACTAAGGACATGACTGAAACCTCCCTTTTCAGCTTGGGCGCTCCCTGCATTTGTGGCACCCGCGCTTAAGAGCGCAGGTGCCCCGGCTCGGGTCGCTCTTTCACAAAGCGGAGGAAACAGAAAAATGCAAGTTTTAAAAAGGAAAAGGGGACTATAAAGGCGCCGAGCGCGGAGCAGCCTCCCCCCGCGGCAGTGCCCGCCTGGCAGGGCTGAACGGCTTCCCCGCCCGCTCACAGCGCTGCTCCCGCTGAACTGGGCACGGCTCCGGCAGGCGCCGGCGAAGAGCACGGGGCTTGCCAGGTGATAACGCCCCCGCCACCCGCTCCCCTGCGCTTCCCGCCGGGCCTGGCGCAGGCCACCGGCCCACTGCTGGAGGCGGGGCGGCCCCTCGCCAAAGGCACCGCAGCTCCAGGAGCCCGCGGCAGCCCCGGGCCGCGCGCGCGCTCCCCGTGGGGGGAGGGTCTGGCGCCCCCGTAGTTTCTCCCCGCCGCTCCCCGCGGCCTGGCCGCGCGGAGCGGAAACACAAACCCGCCAGACACTGCGCGAGGCCGCCAGCGCGTTGGCGGGTCCTCGCGGCTCCCAGTTCCCTCCGTTCCCTCCCTGCCGCCTGCGTAGCCGAGCCCGCCCTCTGCCCTCACCTGGCGGGCGGCGCTCCCAGCTGCCCCGCTCCCTTATCGCAGCTCGGCGGCCATTTCCCGTCGCCGTGAGGAAGAGACTGGGAGGGAAAACCATAGAGAAAAGAGAGAGGAGGACTACGGCAGCGCGAGACTAGGACACGTCACTTCCGCTCTGAGCTCCGTAAAGTCGCGCACTCATAAGCACTGCTGTGTTGGCGTCGAGTCTCTGCCCACAGCAAAGATGGAGGCCGCTGCTTCCGGATTAATCAGGTGACGGTAAACTCAGTCACATGACACCCGGGAGCCTGCGTTCGTATCCTAAGAAAGTGAGCGACCAGAAAGGAATGGGCCCGGGTTCCGCCCCACGCGGAGCGACCTGCACCGAGGCCCCCAGAACGGGCCGCGCTCCCTCCATGGCACCTCCTAGCTGAGTGTAATCGCGGGGGAAGGACTCCTCCTGCAGCACCCTGTCTCCCTCCCGCGTAGGGTGACCTGCAGGGGGAAGGGCCCCCACCCCTAGGAGAGTTAGTTACCTGTAGGGGAAAGGTTGCGCCCATCCACAGGAAGCTGTGCAAAGGTGCGCTCTCTCGCTCTGTGTAAAGCTGAGCAGAGCCAGATAGGAGCACTCTCTGATCCGATCAGTCTTTTCTACAGGACGGAACGAGATCTCTTAACAACGGCGCTTTACTGCAGTAGCTTTTGCAGCAGATGTTTGCATATTGCTTTGTTGCAGTACAGCAATATGATATGTGAGAAGAGGGAGCAGGAGGGAATTCACCTTAAGGGTTGCAGCACTGCCACTGCAACAAACATGAACTGGGGCTGCTCATTGTGATACTTGAATGTAGGTAGTGCATTCATATGCCACAAAGTTGAGTACATAATAAAATAACACTAATTTGATGGGTTTTTACTTTTCCCCTTACTTCTGATCTTTGATTCCTCTCCACAGGAAAAAGTTCCCTCACCCTTTTTTCTGCACTAACTCAGGCCATTAGAAAGAATCTTCTGTCTTCGCTCTATGGCCTTCTTACAGGTTCTGTTTTAAATGGATTCCATCATCATGGTCTCATCTAAGTTCTTGGTGCACAGAAGAACAGTTGTTCAGACTGAAGGAATATTCTATCTCAGGGGTTCTCAAACTGGGGGTTGGGACCCCTCAGGGGGTTGTGAGGTTATTACATGAGGGGTTGCGAGCTGTCAGCCTCCACCCCAAACCCCACTTTGCCTACAGCATTTATAATGGTGTTAAATATATTTTAAAATGTTTTTAATTTATAAGGGGGTTGCACTCAGAGGCTTGCTATGTGAAAGGGGTCACCAGTACAAAAGTTTGAGAACCACTGTTTTATGTGTTAGCTGAGTTCCTTCACATATTCACATTTCTAAAGCTGAAAGGTGAGTTTCTGAGGATCTATGGTCAAGACCCTTCTGAGGTCTAAGAGCAGTGTTGGCATGGCATGGTGCATTGCAACATTACAATGTGATGATGTAGTCCCACTCCCAAAGAGATTTCAGGACACAGGGATTGAGTTTTTCTCATTGATACCAGTGTAAAGTTGGAGCAACTCCATTGAAATCAGTGGAGTTACTCCAAGTTTACTCCATCATAAGTGATAGCAAAATTTGAATCTGAGCTGTGTTAAGGTTTAGCTCTTCTGTACAAAAGCCTGAGATTAACCCTTCCAGCTATCAGAGTAGCAGCTGTGTTAGTCTATATCTGCAAAAAGGAAAGGATTACTCATGGCACCTTAGAGACTAACAAATGTATTTGAGCATAAGCTTTCATGAGCTACAGCTCACTTCATTGGATACATTCAGTGGAAAATACAGTGGGGAGATTTATATACACAGAGAACATGAAACAATGGGTGTTACCATACACACTGTAATGAGAGTGATCAGGTAAGGTGAGCTATTACCCGGGGGGGGTACCTTTTGTAGTGATAATCAAGGTGGGCCATTTCCAGCATTTGACAAGAATGTCTGAGGAACAGTGGGGGAGGGGGAATAAATATGGGGAAATAGTTTTACTTTGTGTAATGACACATCCACTCCCAGTCTTCATTCAAGCCTAAGTTAATTGTATCCAGTTTTCAAATTCATTCCAATTCAGCAGTCTATCGTTGGAGTCTGTTTTTGAAGTTTTTTTGTTGAAGAATTGCCACTTTTAGGTCTGTAATTGAGTGACCAAAGAGATTGAAGTGTTCTCCGACTGGTTGTTCTTCCAGCTATGTCATTTCACGTTATGATTGTGTTTAGTCTCACAAACCTAGTAGTATTAGGCTGTGTCAATCTATGGATTGGACAAATTATAGGGAAAGAAATAAAGATGATGATTCAGTAGATGGCACTCTTTCATCTAAGTCAGCTCTCAGTGAATACCTCGTCCTGCTTCTAGTGGAAACTATGCAGGTAGAGGATCTTGTCTCTTTTATTTTATTTATATATATATATAAATATATATATATGGAATTAAAGAGCTGTTGGCACTTTCACAGAATAGATATATTAGCCCTGTTATTCTGGTTGGGTTTGGGTAAGTACATTCTACTTCCCTAAATTCCCCCCTTCCCAAGATACACAAACCAGAGAACCCAGGCAGACCCCTCATGTCTGAAGAAATGTCAGGAAACCATCCTCAATCCACTCACCACACAAAGGACCAGCTTTCTCCAAAGCACTACTGACTTCCTCCAGAAACTCCACAACCTCCCCTACAGAAGACCATCTTTGCCACCATGGATGTCACCTCCCTATACACCGTCACTCACCATGTTGGCATTGCTGCCTGCCTCAAATACCTATAAGGTAATGTACAGTGTTCAGAAATCCACCCAAAATCATTGCCAAACTCATCCATTTCATCCTCACCCACAACTTCACATTTAACAACAAACATTTTGTCCAAACCATGGAAACAGCCATAGTTACTAGGATCGCTCCCCAATATGCCAGCCTCTTCATGGGCCACCTCAGGGAAGAATTTCTGAAAAAATGCACCACAAAACCAGTGATAGACCTGAGATACATCAATTATGTTTTCATCCCTAGGTCAAACAACCTAAACTCCCTCATAGATTTCCACCACAACTTCAACCACCACCACCCATCCATCAAACTCTCTCACCGCATCAACTTCCTGGACACCACAATTAGCTTCAACAATGGAATCCTACAAAAGACTACAGTAACTCCTTGCTTAATGTTGTAGTTACGTTCTTGAAAAATGTGACTTTAAGCATAATGATGTTAAGCAAATCCAATTTCCCCATAAGAAGTAATGTAAAAGGGGGAGTTAGGTTCCAGAGAATTTTTTTTGCCAGACAAAAGACATTATATACATATACAGTATAAGTTTTAAACAATTTTAAACAAACAATTTAATACTGTACTCAGCAATGATGACTGTGAAGCTTGGTTGAGGTGGTGGAGTCAGAGGATGAAAGAGGATGGATCGTCCAGCTGCTCCTCTTGCTGTTCTTTCCAAAGTGCTGGGGATGCTCAACCCCCAGCTCTGCCCCAGGCCCGCCCCCACTCCACCCCTTCCCCCAAGACCCTGCCTCGCCTCTTCCTGCCCCTGTTCCACCTCCTCCTCCCGAGTGCACCACATCCTTGCTCCTCTCCCCCAGCCTCCTGAATGCCACGAAACAGCTGATTGCTGCAGGTGGGAGGCGCGGGGGGCAGTGCGCTACGTCCTCCCTCCTCCCCCACCCCCCAGAACTTCCCCCCCTGCCCCTCCCAAGAGCCTCGTGAACACTACAAAACAGCTGATTGCTGCGGGCGGGAGGCATGGGGAGGGAAGGAGGGAGGACCTGCTGATCCACAGGGCCACCGGCGAGCAGGAGGTGCTGGGGGGGGGGGGTGGAGAGGAGCTGATAGGGGGGCTGCCGGCCCACCCTAGTTCGAAGTCCCCAAGGCTAAACAACATTATAAGTAAACATTGTGCATCTTTAAATGAGTATGTTCTCCAATAGATCAGTGACATAACAACAAAACAACGTTAACCCGGACGACTTTAAGTGAAGAGTTACTGTATATACAAGCTCGCCCTTACCTCCACAGATCCCTCCCAGACACACCAAAAAATCTGTTGTTATCTGCAGCCAGGTCTTCAGAAACCACAGAATTTCCTCCAAAGAGAAAGTCCGGGATACACACCTAAACACAGTTAAAATTGCCTTTACTAAACAAGGACACTTCATAAAAAAAGTAGATTTCACCATGGAATGAGCAACCCAAATACCCTGGAGAATCTGCTTCAATACAGGGAAAGAAACAAAACAAAAAACCTCTGAGCCCACACTGGAATCCATACAAGGCATCTTAAAACAATTACAGCCCATATTTGATGGGGACCCAACCTGAAAGAAATCTTTCCTGAACACTCTCTTCTGGCCTAAACAACAGCAACCTTGCCAAGCTCATCATCAGAAGCAAGCTCCCACAGACCAGGACCCACCAACTCAAACCGGCATCAGACCCTGCCAGAACAATGGATGCAAAACCTGCAGACATATCTCCATTGCTGTGATGATCAGCACCAGCCACAGCACACCTTTTAAGATTCATGGGTCCCACATATGCCTGTCACAATATCATGTACCTCATCCAGTGCATCCAATGCCCCAATAACAACTATTTGAGTGAAATCAGACAATCACTACGCTTTCGAATGAACTCTCACAGAAAATGATAAAACACCAAAAAAAAAAAAAACCAACATATCACCCATGGGTGAACATTTCTCACAAAGTGATCACTTCATATTTGCACTTTCAATAGTCATCTTCAAAGAAATCCTCATAACACCTTCAAATGGTGAGTCTGGGAACTTAAATTCATAACTTTGCTATACTCCAATCACCATTGACTTAATAGGGACTCTTGTTTTATGGCTCATTACAATTTGTAATGCATCAGACTGCCTGCTACCCTTAATTGCCCACTTCAACCCCCTTATGCATAACAATCCAATCTGTAATTATCCACTTCTTTTCAGCTGGCCTCCTACAACATGTATTACCCGTTATGCTTAACAATCTGTGTCCCAACTTGTATTTAGGTCAGACACCCTGATTTCCTTCCCCAGACCTGAAGAAGAACTCTGTGTAGCTCAAAAGCTTGTACCTTCCACAAGCAGAAGTTGGTCCAATAAAAGATATGACCTCACCTACCTTATCTCTCTGTAAACCACTTTGAAATCTTCAGATGGAAGGTGTTATAGAAAAGCAAATATTAATTAATACATTATTGTCTCTCTTTAAAATCCTGCTGCTTTTTTCACGTAGACACTTTAAAAATGACCTTAAAACTAATCCTACATGAGTGAAACTTGGCACATCTGTTCACCAGGGTTGAATTAGATACAAAAGCGGAAGTTGATGGATTCTGAGGGGGTTTTTTATACCACCGCACATTGCTGTCTTGGACATCCATCCTAATTGCAAAGTTTGAAGGGCCAGTGGTGGTAGCAGCAGAACATAGCAGTGAGTCTCTGGGTTCTGTTGCTGCAGAATATGTGACTCGGCAGCGGGCCTATCTCCTAGAAGATCCTTACAAGGTGGATTTGGCAGACATGAGAAGGGAGCAGGCAGACATTCCTAACCCTGCTTCCCCATCCCCTAAGCCCTGGTCTACACTAGGACTTTAGGTCGAATTTAGCAGCGTTAAATCGATGTAAACCTGCACCCCGTCCACACAATGAAGCCCTTTATTTCGACTTAAAGGGCTCTTAAAATCGATTTCCTTACTCCACCCCTGACAAGTGGATTAGCGCTTAAATCGACGTTGCCGGCTCGAATTTGGGGTACTGTGGACACAATTCGATGGTATTGGCCTCCGGGAGCTATCCCAGAGTGCTCCATTATGACCGCTCTGGACAGCACTCTCAACTCAGATGCACTGGCCAGGTAGACAGGAAAAGAACCGCGAACTTTTGAATCTCATTTCCTGTTTGGCCAGCGTGGCAAGCTGCAGGTGACCATGATGGAGTCCCAGAATCGCAAAAGAGCTCCAGCATGGACCGAACGGGAGGTACGGGATCTGATCGCTGTTTGGGGAGAGGAATCCGTGCTCTCAGAACTCCGTTCCAGTTTTCGAAATGCCAAAACCTTTGTGAAAATCTCCCAGGGCATGAAGGACAGAGGCCATAACAGGGACCCGAAGCAGTGCCGCGTGAAACTGAAGGAGCTGAGGCAAGCCTACCAGAAAACCAGAGAGGCGAACAGCCGCTCCGGGTCAGAGCCCCAAACATGCCGCTTCTATGATGAGCTGCATGCCATTTTAGGGGGTTCAGCCACCACTATCCCAGCCGTGTTGTTTGACTCCTTCAATGGAGATGGAGGCAATACGGAAGCAGGTTTTGGGGACGAAGAAGATGATGAGGAGGAGGAGGTTGTAGATAGCTCACAGCAAGCAAGCAGAGAAACCGGTTTTCCCGACAGCCAGGAACTGTTTCTCACCCTAGACCTGGAGCCAGTACCCCCCGAACCCACCCAAGGCTGCCTCCTGGACCCAGCAGGCGGAGAAGGGACCTCTGGTGAGTGTACCTTTTAAAATACTATACATAGTTTAAAAGCAAGCATGTGAAAGGATTACTTTGCCCTGGCATTTGCGGTTCTCCTAGATGTAGTCCTAAAGCCTTTGCAAAAGGTTTCTGGGGAGGGCAGCCTGATTGCGTCCTTCATGGTAGGACACTTTACCACTCCAGGCCAGTAACACGTACTCGGGAATCATTGTAGAACAAAGCATTGCAGTGTATGTTTGCTGGCATTCAAACAACATCCGTTCTTTATCTCTCTGTGTTATCCTCAGGAGAGTGAGATCTAATTCATGGTCACCTGGTTGAAATAGAGTGGTTTTCTTCAGGGGACACTCAGAGGAGCCCATTCCTGCTGGGCTGTTTGCCTGTGGCTAAACAGAAATGTTCCCCGCTGTTAGCCACAGGGAGGGGGGAAGGTTGAGGGGGTAGTCACGCGGTGGGAGGAGGCAAAATGCGACCTTGTAACGAAAGCACATGTGCTATGTATGTAATGTTAACAGCAAGGTTTACCCTGAAAGAGTGTAGCCACTGTTTTATAAAATGTGTCTTTTTAAATACCGCTGTCCCTTTTTTTTTCTCCACCAGCTGCATGTGTTTCAATGATCACAGGATCTTCTCCTTCCCAGAGGCTAGTGAAGCTTAGAAAGAAAAAAAAACGCACTCGCGATGAAATGTTCTCTGAGCTCATGCTGTCCTCCCACACTGACAGAGCACAGACGAATGCGTGGAGGCAAATAATGTCAGAGTGCAGGAAAGCACAAAATGACCGGGACGAGAGGTGGCGGGCTGAAGAGAGTAAGTGGCGGGCTGAAGACAGGGCTGAAGCTCAAATGTGGCGGCAGCATGATGAGAGGAGGCAGGATTCAATGCTGAGGCTGCTGCAGGACCAAACCAGTATGCTCCAGTGTATGGTTGAGCTGCAGCAAAGGCAACTGGAGCACAGACTGCCACTGCAGCCCCTCTGTAACCAACTGCCCTCCTCCCCAAGTTCCATAGCCTCCACACCCAGACGCCCAAGAACGCGGTGGGGGGGGGGGCCTCCGGCCAACCAGCCACTCCACCACAGAGGATTGCCCAAAAAAAAGAAGGCTGTCATTCAATACATTTTAAAGTTGTAAACTTTTAAAGTGCTGTGCTTAAAGTGCTGTGTGGCATTTTCCTTCCCTCCTCCACCACCCCTCCTGGGCTACCTTGGTAGTCATCCCCCTATTTGTGTGATGAATGAATAAAGAATGCATGAATGTGAAGCAACAATGACTTTATTGCCTCTGCAAGCGGTAATTGAAGGGAGGA